>NC_133526.1:150299589-152699589 GCF_048544455.1 Silene latifolia
AAAGCAAACAACACGTTTTATCGAATCTGGACAGCAACTTTCAAACAGCGATTTCTCTCTCGTTTCACGATGAAAATTCAATTTAAAAGATGTTTTGGAAACTAGAAAGAAAGGAGAACAGAGATATTAAAGCAACCCGTGCTCGTTTTGAGTTATTGGGCACGAAAAACGAGCACAAATAGAACTGGACAGACAAGAAAAGCCGCGAAAACAGAGTGTATAACACTCTGTTTTTCGAGGGAATTCGTGTACTCTCAAGGACAATTTGGCTCGTAAATCTTTGTCTAATGTGTAGATGGATGTTGTATGGTTAATTTGGAACAAGAAACTCGAATTTTGATGGAGGTTTGATGGAGGAACGAATTGTTTTTCGAAGAGGACACACAAACTGTTTCAGTTTGTAAGTCGGTTTTGTGGAGGGTTTTTGAGAGGCAATTAGGGTTTGTTTCTGGAGTTTAAAGTTTGTAAGTGAAGGTAGTATGTATGGAGAACTTAGAGGCACGAATGTATGGTGAAGGGGTGGTATTTATAAGGAGTTAAAGTAGGGTAAAAAGGGGGAGAGGCAGACGGGCTCCCCTGAGCATAGCTGCTGTCCAGCAGCTTTTGTGGGGTTTTCTTGGTGGTTAAGGTAAGGTAATATGGGTAGGATATTAGGGTATGGGTTAGGGTTAGGGTTAATGGACACGGGTTTTGGTGGTGTTTGGAGCGGGTTTTGGGCTCGGGTTTGAGCTGCGAAACAGGGGGGGCTACTTTGTGTATGCGGGCTGTTTGGGGGGTGTTTGGGATGGGATTTTGGCCGTGGTTAAGGGGATTCGAACTGGGTTGGATGGGTAGAGGCTTAGATTGGTTAGTGTACTCGAGATTCGTGCTAACTCGTAAAGAAAACGGGCTCAAAAACCGAGCTATAATCGAGCTCCAAAACGCGTGTTTAAAACGAGTTTTTTTCGATTTTTAAATCGATTTTTCAAATCGATTAACACATTAAAATAAATGATTTTTCAAATCAAATATACTCACAAAATGATTTTTCAAATCAAAAATTTATTTTATTTTCAATAAAATAAACTTGAGAAAATAAATTCTAAAAAACTTTAATTTAAATATCATTTAAATTAATAAAATGAATTCACTTTAAAAAAACCATTAATTTAAATATCATTTAAAATAATAAAATACTTCATCGACGACACCCATTCTACATCGTAAAACGAGCTCCAAATAATGACAATGACAACTAAAGAATACATGTGTCCTATCATCATCGGGTGTTTGTCGGGTTCTCTATGAATTCCAATATCGGCGGATACGGGTATCTACAGAGCCCCCACTTTGACTGAGGCTTGGACAAGGCGAAAGTCAAAGTATACCCCAGGTCCCTCTCGACCTGAGGATTCTGCGGGTCGTTTATAGTCCATTAGACTTGCGTATATAAGCTACTTGACCATAAGAAGAGATCATACCTGAAACTTCGTTGGGGATTGACTCTTGCTTCTGTTGTGTCAAATTATCATCGTTGGTCGTTGACCCATAAAATTGCATATATGGTGGATTGAGCCTTATCATAGGCGCCTACGTATCCATTTCTGACGGAATCAAACCCGCGTCGTAGTTCGGCCACTGCTGACACATGCCCAAAGTTTATCATCTGCTGGCGTATGTCCAAAACTCATCATCTGCTGACATTTGCCCAAAATTTATCATCTGCTGGCACTTGTCCGAATGGGACGGGACTTCCCAAGGAGGTTGCCGCCGCTTTCATCATTTGCTTTCAGCTACGGAATTCTTCCATTTCACATTCTTGTATTGAATTCAATTCTTGGTGGACGTCATCCTTTGCATCTTGATAATGGTCTCTGAAACGGCTTCAGAGCCCCCCTGATTCTGAATGGCTCTAAAGTCGAAGACTTTAGAGCCCCCAGTTGAAGCATATCCTGCTATATTTGAAACATAGAAACGTACTAGCAATAATCATCACATAAGCACATTTGGATCATCGATCCTAAAATTAGATCATTTGAAAGATTGGGTCATCGACCCGAAAATTGAATTTGAAAATTTTGAATAATTGGGTCATCGACCCGAATTTTGAATTTGACATCACTTGGAATGTTGGGTAATCGACCCGAAATTTGAGTTTGAAAGACTGGGTCATCGACCCAAAATTTGATTTTGAACTTTGAGATTTGAACCTTGACTTGAAATGTACCACTACTTGGATCATCTATCCCATAATTCGCAAAAAAGTTTTTGAAATTTCGGAATTCTGAAATCTTTGGCATTTTGAAATAGAACCTTGACGGGTAAGCAGGAAATACGACTCAGACACTCTGTATGACCCGTAAACAAACGTGGGCGTAGCCCGCAACCGTAAAACAAAAAGGAAAATAAAACCGTAAGTGTGCACGGGTTTTAATTCAATTATTAACTTGCTGGGGATAGAAAGGTAAATTGGCCATTCTGACGCCAAAAGATGGCAAATAGGAATCACAAGGTCATCAGACTTGGGACAGATATATCGAATGACATGGGCGTGCTCCCGAGGGCACATGGGAATCAAGATCACTTGGCATTGACAAGGTGGATTAAACTCATGGAGCAACAACGTTGGCTTCGCCCAGACACTAAACACAGACTGATTTTATGAGAATAGTTAGACATCACACATGACTTTTGTTGGGAACATTCTGTCACTCTCCTCCTCGCCTCCTTTCTTTTCAGGGAGTTTCATCATTTCTTGCCACCGCCTTCTTTCTTTTCAGCGGGCTTTTACTATTTTTTCTTCCACGCCTTCTTTCTTTTCAGCGGGTTTTTCATATTTTCTGTTCCCCATACAAACCCACATCTATGTGACTTAGCAACTTTGCCTAAACCATTAGATAAAGCTCATTCTGAGACTCGATACTATTCATCCGAACCTATATCCTCATCCTAGCTTACATCGAGTGCTAAGACCGACTCAAACAAAGGTGGCTTCATTTGTACTTGGTTAAGACCCGTAAGAAACCGACAAGATGACAACTTGGTTGATGAGTGGATTGAATCCCTTATTCTGAAGGACTGCCTACGTATTCGCGTGGAGCGAAGTCAAATCCGATGTAGTTCGATCCTGGTGCATAAACATGGCATTTTGATTGTGTGTACACACTCAAAGGTTTCACCTAAGGTATCATGTCGTATCCCATTCTAGCCTGTAAGGTACCGTTGTATCCCGTGTCTAGGGTCGGTGAAGAAGGCTGTGATTTTCTGGGATGTAGAGCTTGGCAACAAAAGGCTTGAATAGTGGACCGTCATTCTGAAGGTTCATTTTCTGGTGCTAAGGCCAACGGGTTATGGCTTACATCGTGGTTGGAAAAGGTGTCTCGGTTTTGATTAAATCCGAGTGCAAATGGGTTGGAAAACAATGTGGGTTCAAATCTCCATATCTGGACCCTAAAGGCTGGGTGTAACAGCACAAGCGGAATGATTCTCAAAATTCCTGACTATCCCCTTGTAACCGTCTCAGGAAGGACTTAGAGGATAAAGAGGTCACTACTTATGCTTTTGGGCTTCGCCCATTGAACCTCAACTATGGGTACTTGACTTGAATTCTGGCGTCCGTAACTTCGACATTCAACCAAAAAAGCATTCCGCAATAACTTCAACATCTTTTTTCCTTTTTTCTTTTTCTTTCATCTTTTTTTCATTTTTCTTTTTTTTTTTCATTTTTTTTCTTTCATTTTTCCAATTTTTCTCTTTTTCTCATTTTTCATTCTTTTTCATCTTTTTTCTCTCTTTGAAAATGATCTTCTATTCATTCTCTTAGTCATAAATGGATACACCTTGAAAACTGGGCTTCACCAACTAATTTGGTTAGGAACTAACAATTCCTTGTTAGAACGGGTTGATATCTTCTCTCTTCGAGATGGGATGATTTTGTTGGGGAAAAGGCTTGCCTTCCATCATCGATAGGGGAAACAAGGAGCTAGTCCGGGTTTGTCATAGAATCATCTAAAAGCTTGTCACAAACATTGGTTCAGATGGAGGTTTTCTACCGCCAGACATGGAATAGGTAAAGGAATCAAACACGGAATCCTAGTGTACCTTACATTTTGGAACGGGACATATTTCTACCCCAGGGATGCCTTTGAGCATGTTGTGCATTTTATCATGTTTCAGAATGATTGAGGATTAGAAACAAGACATATTTGGAAACGAAACTGCAACTTTTATTGGAATGACAAATGCTTAACAAACTCGGAGGAATGATTCCTAGGACACACCCTAGGTCATCGCGGAACAAACGACTCGACTTCAGGAAAAGAAAGTCCTAGACTCGACTCGACTAAGATAAGAAAACAGATTCCGACTCATAATTTCAAATCTGGTCATGAGCTTTCCCTTGTTCAGCAGTCAGCTTAGATGCTCGGCTCTGATCCTTGATCCCTTTGATGGTCTGCCTCCATCCTGAGGTAGTCCTCTGAGGATCTACGCCTGTGATGAAGGTTGGTGAATCGAATTGTCTTTTATTAACTTCGTTAACGAGAGGAGTACATTCTAGAGCAAGACTCCCGACTTGAATTTCATTCTTCGGGTTTGGTAAGAATTCAAAGCAATCCACAAATATTTTCCCGATAAACACCCCTTTCAAGTGACATGGGTGGATAAGATGGGAATAATCGACATTGTCTTCGACAGAAACAAAGTTGGTGCGATCGCCAAATGGATTGGTGATGTTATTGGGTTTAACAGTTGGAATCGGGAGTGTTCCATTCTCAATCATGTCTTGGATTTCGTGCTTCAGTCGATAGCACCTTTCAGTATCATGGCCTTTCCCTTGATGAAAGGCACAGTAGGCATTTGGTTTATACCATTTACCTTGTTGATCAGCGGGAGGGTCCGGAGTTGGACCAATAGGTTTCAGCTTTCCTTGGGCTATAAGCCTTTGGAGAGCGTATGTATAAGTGCATCCGATATCGGTGAATGCCCTAGGTGTTTGGCGCTGCGACTTCTTCGATTGCCCTTCTAAGAGATTGATGCGTTCATCTAAATGGGTCGTTGCTGGAGCTTTGGTCCTAGACGATGAGGCCCCTTGGTACCCTTTCGGCTTTTCAGCCTCAGCCTTTATGACATCATCTTCTACCTTTATCCCGATTCTTATCAATTCTTTGAAAGAGCCAAAATTCTGGTATTTCAGAGCATTGCGGTAAATAGGTCGTAGATTCTTTACGAACTTATCTACCATTTCAACTTCGTCGGGCTTCTTGGCTAATTTCATGCTTTCAGCGCGCCATCTTGCAAGGAATTCAGTAAAGCCTTCTTTGTCTTTCTGTGTCATTACCTCCAAAGTCCTTATGTTTGTTTGAATCTCGACATTATCAGCATAGTGCTTACAGAACTCCACCGTAATATCTTCGAAAGTGGGGAAGTTCTTAAGGTCCAGATTGTAGAACCACGCCTTCGGGTGTTCATCCAGAGATTGGGCGAAAATTTCAGAGAGCATGTCAGCAGGTACTCCCTTTAGTGCTAAGTACCCTTTATAGGCCTTAACATGGTGGACTGGATCTTCGGTGCCCTTGAACTTTGGGATATCAGTGAGTACCATGTTCGTGGGCAACTTATCCTGAACTGGGGCATAGGCCCTAGCATTCTCATAGTGAATGTTCTTCCCCTAGGAGAGTTTCAAACGGTCTTCGATGAACTTGAACCATTTCTCCAGATCAGTCAGAGGTGGGGTAGATGGAGGGGAATCTTCACCCAGCTTAGATTCGATTGCATCCATTCGGGTCATCATGAGGTTCACGGCCTCGGTGAGCTTGTTGATAGCTTCTTCCATTGCTTGACGTCGGGTTTTTGGCGGCCTTTCTACTAGAAACCCCGTACTGAGTCAATATTTAAAGTAAGAGCCCCTGCACACTTAAGGACACGACCCCAACTTGACTCAAACAAAGACTCGACTTGAGACTGACTAACCAAAGGTTCGACTCACGGTTGGATTTAGACCTTGGTTCATTTTAGACTCGGCAAAACGACATGACTCAAACTGTCGTAGCACGATTCTAAACCGGACTCGGTGTGACTAAACCCGTGATTGGACCAACATAGTCCCTAGGTTCGGGTGAAACGTCCTAAAGGGCCTAGCTTGGACGTGTCTGTGGACTATCCTAGACCAAATGGTCGACCAACATGACTCAAAGCCCAAGAGGTGAGCTTGGGTGACCCAACAGGGTCATGTTCTAGACTCTTAGAATGAAACACACCCGACCTAACACGACCATGACCCGGACACGACTCGAAGCATTTCATGCTTGGTTGAGGTTCGAGAGGCATTTTGGATTGATTTTGAAAAACGAATGATCGATTTGAAAAATGAGATTTGAAATGGGCAGCATGCCGGCTATAAAAGCTTGTTTTAGCCGAAATTTCTAGTCCTATTTGGGCAGCATTCCGCGTTTTTAAAACCATGCTAATTTTGAAAGTAAGTTGTTCAAAAGTTCGGTTTTGAAATGGACATGGAAAATTTTGAAAAGACTCGGGAAACAACTTGCACATTGTCATTCTCATGTTATAAGGATGTATGCTCCTAGACATCTCTAAGTCTCGGCAAGTCTTCTACAAGAAGGTCTATGCCCTCCATCCTTTTGCGGTCTTATAGAGCAAGGGCCTTAAGGTAAAGTACCTAGAAGAGCGTCCCCACCATCAAGAACCACGCGAGGTGAAGTGGAAGCGAGCAATGTGCAGCTTCCTAGCATAGTGGGACGTCGCCCCCCACGCATCACAAAGAAACGCTGGGACGACCAGGGAAAATCCTTAAGGGTTTATGCATGAATCGTAGCACTATGAGTAATGTTTTACTTTCCAACACTTTCTTTTCAAGTTTCACCTCGGAGGAAAAGACCCTAGAAACAAAGTGTAACTAGTCCTCTTCTCCCCAGCGGAGTCGCCAAACTGTGGACAAGGCCCTCGGGAACTGCGTCCGCGGGATCCACACTAGGCATAATCGACTCGAGGTTCCTTCGAATCGAATTAAGACAAATTATAGTCGCCACCAAGTTTTATGGGAACTTGGAACCGTTCAAGTCAACTTTACACCTTTCATCGAAAAGCATAAAGCCAATCGACTACGAGTGATTAAAGATAAAGACTTGTACCCTATATCACTCGATTTGAATGACTCTCGTAATCCAATGGTATTTAGACGGATCCACAAACCATAGATCTTGAGTAAGGGGTGAGGGTACGTGTTAGGAAGCCCGTAAGGACACCTAACTCCGCCCGTCAATAACGGCCTCTACTAAGTCAAGTATCGGATTTCAAACAAGGTCATAGCTACTACGATATATGATATGCAAACATCGTTTTAAACCCTAACATGTGACAACAATTTCTATGTCGTTTTAGATGCAACTAAACTAACTTTGTCAAAGTTGTAATTTAGCATGTGGGTTGATTAATCTAACAACATACAAAACAAAGCAAACAAGGCTTAAGGGGGAATGGGGGAGCCGTGGGATCTACCTATTACAAACCAGGCATTTCATGCCGACACAACAATAAATTAAAGATACAACTCGATCTAAATACAATTGCTATATACGACACCATACACGACACATGGCCATTCGGCCTAGGAAAACGTGCACAAAGGGGTGACTCACGGCCTACATGACTCACGGCCTTGGGTCACTCCTCGTAATGCGTGCTTCCACTTAATCTTATCGAATTAGACATTGGGTCACACACCAAAGCATGCATTAGCATAAATCGGGCCATGTTGCTTTAAACAACATGCGATT
The DNA here is from genome assembly GCF_048544455.1 of Silene latifolia. Classification (NCBI taxonomy): domain Eukaryota; kingdom Viridiplantae; phylum Streptophyta; class Magnoliopsida; order Caryophyllales; family Caryophyllaceae; genus Silene; species Silene latifolia. The sequence goes on from NC_133526.1 coordinate 150,307,362, forward strand.
TACTACGCTCTCACTTGCATTGGGGCACAACCGTCTAACTAAACAAAATTAAGGTTTTTAGAAATCGTTTGACTCGATAAAGGAGAACTAATTACAAACAAGTTACAAAACGCGACTCGATAAACACAAATTGATTACAAGATACAAACAATGAGACTAAGATAAAAAAAAAACGAGAAAAGGGATACAAAAGACACGGCCCAAACACGACCTCATACACGGCTATCCTAGTTCCTAGGTTAGATTCATTAGGTTAGATGGATTTGCAAAGCGATGCGGAAAATACATTAGAAATCGATGACAAAAAGAGGTCAGAAGGCTCCGCCTAAAACCGGGTGTTCTACACGGCCTAAGGGGTCAAATTAGGTCTAGTTCGGTAATTAAATTAACTCGTCGAGTGTTAATAAGAAGGTGCTAGTAACGCACTCTTATACTAGCGAGAAATTAGGTGAAAGAGAGAGATGCGTTCATTAAGTTACAGAATTGTCGATTGATTTTAAAAGCTATGTCGAAGCACCCTAACATGTCTAATTAGGTTATTTAAATGATCGAATGTCGTCTAAATAAGTCATATGTTAACAATTAGAGGTCGTATTAACATGTAAATGGTCCAGGGGTAGGTCGAACCACACGAGAGAAGAGAGGGGTCAAAAGCGAAGAGCGAAGTCAAAAATCCGTTTTATTTATGCCCTACCTTGAACACGAGGATATGTAAATGAGACGGGGGTGTACGACCGACTGATGTAGCGGTTTCTTTCCCATCTCAAGTCAACGCGGGTGTTCATGGTAGTACTTTAACTCATACTCGGACTAAACTAGTTTCATAGTTAATAAGAACAAACGATAAACAAAAAACGATAAACAAACAAAAACAAACTATAAAAAACAAGCATAAAAAAACGAAATAAAAGGGAGAAAGAAGAGGATTTGATGCACCCTCAACCTACATGTATTGTTGACACCGTCTTGGGTCGTAATCGATGGTAGATTTTATCTCGAGAGGCCGTCGTCGACGAAGAAACAAAGCAAACAACATGTTTTGAAAACTAGAAAGAGAGGAGAACAGAGATCGTAAAGCAACCCCTGCTCATTTTGAGTTATTGGGCACGAAAAATGAGCACAAACAGAACTGGACAGACAAGAAAAGCCGCGAAAACAGAGTGTATAACACTCTGTTTTTCGAGGGAATTCGTGTACTCTCAAGGGCAATTTGGCTCGTAAATCTTTGTCTAATGTGTAGATGGATAATGTATGGTTAATTTGAAATAAGAAACTCGAATTTTGATGGAGGTTTGATGGAGGAACGAATTGTTTTTCGAAGAGGACACACAAACTGTTTCAGTTTGTAAGTCGGTTTTGTGGAGGGTTTTTGAGAGGCAATTAGGGTTTGTTTCTGGAGTTTAAAGCTTGTAAGTGAAGGTAGTATGTATGGAGAACTTAGAGGCATGAATGTATGGTGAAGGGGTGGTATTTATAAGGAGTTAAAATAGGGTAAAAAGGGGGAGAGGCAGACGGGCTCCCCTGAGCATAGCTGCTGTCCAGCAGGTTTTGTGGGGTTTTCTAGGGTTTGTATGGGGGGTTTTCTTGGTGTTTAAGGTAAGGTAATATGGGTAGGATATTAGGGTTTGGGTTAGGGTTAATGGGCACGGGTTTTGGTGGTGTTTGGAGCGGGTTTTGGGCTCGGGTTTGAGCTGCGAAACAGGGGGGCCTGCTTTGTGTATGCGGGCTGTTTGGGGGGTGTTTGGGATGGGATTTGGGCCGTGGTTAAGGGGGTTCGAACTGGTTTGGATGGGTAGAGGCTTAGGTTGGTTAGTGTACTCGAGCTTCATGCCAACTCGTAAAGAAAACGGGCTCAAAAACCAAGCTATAATCGAGCTCCAAAACGCGTGTTTAAAACGAGTTTTTTTCGATTTTTAAATCGATTTTTCAAATCGATTAACACATTAAAATAAATGATTTTTCAAATCAAATATACTCACAAAATGATTTTTCAAATCAAAAATTTATTTTATTTTCAATAAAATAAACTTGAGAAAATAAATTCTAAAAAACTTTAATTTAAATATCATTTAAATTAATAAAATGAATTCACTTTAAAAATAACATTAATTTAAATATCATTTAAAATAATAAAATACTTCATCGACGACGCCCATTCTACATCGTAAAACGAGCTCCAAATAATGACAATGACAACTAAAGAATACATGTGTCCTATCATCATCGGGTGTTTGTCGGGTTCTCTATAAATTCCAATATCGACGGATACGGGTATCTACACCTTTAATCTGGTTAAATTTATTCCTGGATCGGAAGACTGGACTAAATAGACCTGCTATGAACAGTAGACTACCCTAATGAGGACGGAAGTTAAGTTAGTGGAAATCTAGGATATAAAGTGGACCGGAAGGACCTTTCAACATCCGTCTCACAGTAAACTATCTAGACTATTTGCAGTTGAGTCATTAGACTACCGTAGTGAACCGAAGTCCCGACATGTTCCCTCTTTATTGATCATCTTATTCATATTTTCTGCCTTTTTACTTCTCTTTCTTTACTACTCTTTCCCTTAAGCCTTTATAGTTTAGAAAACCAATTTCACACCCCCTATTTGTGACCAAATAAACGGACCTCTAACAGATATCTTACCTTCGTGTGAAAACCAATGCCAGTTGGTTATTTTAATAGGTACACAACTTGCCTGTCAAATTTTGGCGCCGTTGCCGGGGTGGCAATAGCCCTATCTGTTTTTGTTTTCGTTTATTTTTATCCGTCTCAGGGAATTTTTATTCCTTGAGACAGTTCTCATTTATCTTTTTCAGTGTTGTGTATGCCCAGGTCGAACAGATCAGAGTTAGTTTCAGCTGATTCTGAGCCAGAGAGACTGTTTAGGCATAGACTCCGTCTGCAAAGACAACTTCAAAAGAAAGATTTGAGTACTTTCGAGCCCGAGCTACAACATTTTCTATTTGCAGAAGACCAGTCTTTAGAAGAAGACAATCTCACTTCTGTTAACCAACCAGTAAAGATGCCGAATATTGCAAGTCACTCGGAGCCTACAACATCCTCTATTCCTAAAGGTTTTAACCTCCAGACTGAGGACGGCAACACCTTTGATATCCGTCCGTCCTACATTAATCTGGTGGAGAGAAACTTGTTTAGGGGTGTGGCGGGTGATGACCCAAGAAGCATATGGAGGTCTTTACTGATTACTCCTCTACTATTCCCGCTACAAAGGGAGTAACTTAAGAGAAGATAAAGGAGGTGTTATTTCCTTTTTCACTGACTGACTCAGCCCGTGAGTGGTTGACTGATCTTGACCGTACAGCTGTTGGTATCACCAACTGGGAAACTCTCGCACTTACCTTCTACAAAAGATACTTCCCTCCACAGCGCACTAATCAGTTGAGGGCGAAGATTACTAGTTTCAAGCAGGCACCTGATAAGAATTTCTATGAAGCTTGGTGTCGGTTCAAGAGATTGGTGAGGTCTCTTCCTCACCATGTTTTTGATCCGTGGTTTCTGTCCAATCAGTTCTACAATGGGCTGTACGATGACCACAGAGCTATACTTGACGCCTCATCCAACGGAAGATTTCAAAAGAATACTGATGATGACAAGGGATGGGCCATTATTGAGGAGATGGCGACCCATTGTGACAAATATGAGAACCCAAGGGATGGTATTCGAACAGTCCATTCGGTTGACAAAGCAGTTGTGGCTGAGGTGGAAGCCATGAATGCTTGGTTTGATAAATTTGAGCTGCAAAATGCTGGGGAGCCACAGACGGTTCATTTTATGACTAGACAGGAAACTGTTGTTTGTGAGAGATGTGGAGGAGATGACGGTCATACTGCTATTGACTGTCTCACTGAGAAAGAACAGGTCCTTGCTTTTCAATAATACACGCAAGGAGGGGGTTCTTATTACAACAATCAAGGGACAGTCTATCCCAATTTGAGGTGGACAAGTCAAAATGTGCTCAATCCCACTCCTCCACAGCAGCAGCAGCAACTATATGTCCCTCCTCATAAGGCTCAACAAGGCTTCCAAAAGCCTCCTTCCTTTCCTCCTCCGAATCAAGGCGTATCATCTTCAGGTGGGGTAAGTGAGCTAGGTGAGCTTAAGTCGATGCTGCAGTCCTTGACAAAGCAATGGCAACTAAGTGACCAACAGAAAGAGGCATCCATCAAGTCACTTGAAACTCAATTTGCTCAGTTAGCCGCAAACCAGTCCACGAGGAAACAGGGTCATTTGCTGTCTCAATTTGAGAAGAATCCACATGAGACGGTGAATTTGATTAATTTGAGGAGCGGTCGTTCTTATGAAGGACCAAAATTATCTGATGACAGGGATATTTCAGACCCGAGGAAGGAAGTAAATGATGATGTACAGTCATTTGTTGCTGAAAACGAGCTGGCCACGAAGAAGATACTCGATCGACTAGTTTCTGGGGGTCGATCGAGTAAAATTGAAGCTGAAAGGACTAGATCGAGTGGAAACATTACTCGATCAAGTGAACAGGATAATGAACAACTCGATCGAGAAGTCCAAACCACTCGATCGAGTGATATTGCTGAGGAAATTGTTCGATCGAGTGGCATTTTTGCTCGATCAAACACTGCTGATATTGGAGACCTCGATCGAGAGCCTTCTAGTGCTCGATCGAGTGATATTTCACAAGGAAGGACTCGATCGAGAGGCAAAAAGTCTCGATCGAGTGATAAGGACTATGATCCAGCTGATATGTTGGAAGACAGAAATAAAGGGCTCGAGATACCTATTACCGTGCCCTTTCCGAGGCAATTACAGAACACGAAGGCCAATCAACAGTTCGGTAAATTTGCCGAGCTCCTGAAAAGCTTACAGGTCACTGTTCCATTCGCCGAGTTGCTGACACAGGTACCCTCGTATTTAAAATTTATGAAAGAAATTTTATCACGTAAGAGGCATATTAATGATCATGAGACGGTAGCTTTGACCGAGGTAGGGACTGCCTTAGTTCAAAATAAGTTACCTCCTAAACAGGCAAGCCCGGGTAGTTTCTCAATTACTTGTCATATAGGTACCCATTTGATTGATAACGCGCTATGCGATCTTGGTGCTAGCGTGAGCGTCTTGCGTTTGTCTGTTGCTAAGAGACTTGGCTTGACTAAATTTAATTGCACGAACATGACTGTACAGATGGCCGATCGTAGTATATCACGACCGTTAGGTGTCATAGAGGACATACCTGTTAAAATGGGGAGATTCTTTATTCCCGTTGACTTTGTAGTGCTTGACATACCCGAGGACACTCACACCCCTATTATTTTAGGGAGACCATTTTTATTCACTGCTCGTGAAGTGATAGATGTCCAGGGGAAAACATTAACATTTCAGGTAGGAGACGGGGAATTAATTTTCCATCAGTCTAAGTCTCGTAGGGCTCCCATTCAAGCTCAGCCTTGCAATGCCCTTTCCTGTACTGACCCTCATATTGAAACTCCAGATGAAAATTTGGAATTTTGTGCTGCTATTGTGACCCCTCCGCCTCAGACTGAGAGCAAAAAGGAGGAGAATTCGTCTGTTTCCCTTGTTGCAGGTACATATGAAAAAGATGCAAGAGCTGTCAAGTGTCATTGTGCAATTAAGATCAATCAAATTGCGGGTGACAACGTCAATGCTGGTGAGAAGGAAAAAGGGACGAGAAAAGTTCGTGCGTACGTAGACGTCAAGTATTCTCCTCCTACTGGTTCAAATTCAAGCTCGTGGAGAATGAAGGGGACGGTAAATGATGCTGAAGGGACGTCCTCCAGTCAGAAGCCCTCCGCGGGGCTACTGAATTGTCTTGAGAAGTGAGCGGGGAATGCCCCGTGTAACAATTTGTAAAAACTAATTTTAAATTTTCGTTGAATTTCTTTATTGCGTTTTTTAGGACAATTAGAATTTAGACATTTTTAGCATAGTTAGAAAGACTATAGACTGTTATTTTTGTGATTTGGTATATTGGGATGTGTTTGCGAATGTTTTTATGCAGGTTTGGGGAGATTGTACGCAACTTGGATGACTCACATGAAGAAAAACACTCGATCGAGTACTTTTTGTACTCGATCGAGGGGAATTTGCAGGGAAAGGTTCGATCGAGGACTTTACAGATGTTCGATCGAAAAGGCAAAGAGAGAGAGTTCCCGATCGAGTAACTCCTTACTCGATCGAGTGAACTGATGCTGAAACTCCTCGATCGAGTGATTTTAAATCACTTGATCGAGTGAAATTGAAAATCCCGCACATGAACTAACTCTTAAACTCCCTATTTTCATCCTTTATTCCTTATTTCTTCATTTTTCGTCTCTCTCATATCAAAGCCCCCATATCCTCTCTAATTTCTTGACCATTGCCAAATTAAACACCTACAATCTATTCCTTGCTAAATAATCGTCATTTCCCCCATAATTCCCCTTTGATTTTCGTTGATTTTTGCGGTCAATTGCGGGTATTAGGGTTTACGGTTTTTGTTCGAAAAAAATCACCTAATTTGCATCGTCCTTCATCGATTAATTTATTCTTTGTAGGTCTCTTTTCTCAAGTAAGTAATTCCTTTACTTCATTGTTTTTTAATTGCATTAGTTTTGCCTTTTATGAAGTAATTTGGGAATTAGGGTTTCGGGCATACAAATGCAATCGAAATTCTCGACTGAAAATTGGGGCTTTCTGTTTACATAGCTTAAATTGATGATTGTTTCCCCTTATCTCATCGCCAATTATCTGTTTGTGTCGATTTTTTGAGGCAAAATGGGACTTATGGTTTCGAAGCCGAAAATTTCGATTGTTTTGGGGAAATTTCGGTGTTTCATTGTTAATTGTTTACCCTTTCCCTTTCTTTACTTGATTAGGATGGACAATAGCTCAATGCCCTCTTCCAGTTCATCTGTTAGTCCGTCCTTGACTGAGACGGTGGTCTCTACTGTCACCACCGTCTCCACTTCTGTTAGTATCACTGCCACTGCTCCCGTGTTCCTTGTTACGTCAGCTGGTACTGTCGTTACTGCTGCTAGCACTGCTGCTAGCTCCGTCTCAGCTTCCACCTCCGTCACAGTCACTACTGTTAGCACTGCTGCTAGCCCTTCTTCCTCTGTGTCAGTCTCTGCTGCTTCTTCTATTGCAGCAACAGCCAATACTTCAGGTGCGGTGACCACCCCTGCTGCGTGGTCACCCGCAGTCACAGCTGCTTACCGGGCTGCTCTAGTTCCTCGTCCCGTCGGAGGATGGGCTTCTACTTCAGGTTCTAGAGGCCGGGGTCGTGCACGAGCTACACCTACTGCCGGCCGTTCTGCTGGCCGTGTTACCATTTGAGGGGACGACTCCCTCGACTCGCACCCCGACTACCCCCAGGTAATTTTTGTTAACGGTATTCATCGCACTAGATTTTATGCTTTGCTTGACTGTGACTTTCTCCCGACTCATTTTTTGTGTCGTTCGTCACTTCAGAGGCTTAGTATTTACGAGCCGGTGTGTGAAATTTTGAGGGGTACGGGGATGGCTCGACTTGTGACCATGAATGCCCACACCTTCAGGGAGCTGACCCTTGAGTTCTTAAGCTCCTTTACCTTCTCCTCTGGGGCATACGACGCTGCCCCTACTTGTGCTTCTATGCCTTTCTGGTTGTACAACCGGACCTTTTCTATGACATTAGAGGAGTTTGGTACTCGACTTGGCCTTTCCTTTACGGGCGCCACTGCCGCCCCTAGGAAGGTCCTCCGTCAGCTTTGGCGGACTTTGGCACAGACTACCTACGAGGAGCGACGTCTCGTTCAGGTCCACCTTCCCCCTGCCCGTTACTTCCTGCGACTGATGGGAAGTACTATTTTTGGCCGTAAGGAGCCAAACAACGTGACTAACACCGAGCTTTCTATTCTGGGCAGGTACTTGAACATTGACCGCGAAGGCCCCTTTGCCCTCAATATTGCTTACTTGACCGCCCAGTACTTCCAGTCTCAGGGGGAGAAGACCACGGGCACCATTGTCTGTGGTGGCATAGCCACCTTCCTTGCTCGTTCTCTCCTCCCTGCTTTACCTCTTGACTTACTGTACATACCGGGAGATAGGTTCTTGGACCGAGCATCTATGTTGTCCATGACTTGGCTGACTTCTGACTACCGGACTTGGAAGATTAGTGGTTCCTTGTCCGTCGACCTTCGTTGCACCACCTTTCCTCGTCTCGTCCCCTTGCCCACTGTCGCACGGGGCATTTTACCACCACCGTAACCCATGTACCACCTACCGCTCCGACCACCTACTACCTTGCCCGCTTATAGGAAGCGGCGTCGACCTGAGACCGGAGAGGGATCCACACCTCCTACGGGTGGCCAGACTTCCACGGCCACTCCTACCCCGATTCCTACTCCTACTCCTACTCCTGCGCCCGACCAGGCACAGCCGGTTCTTCCGGCTAATTTTGTTTCTCCTCCACCCTTTGAGGCGTCTGCGGTCATGGACCAAGGGCGCCGTGACGGTTTGTTGCTTGAGATTGTAGAGAGACAGGCTCGTATAGAGAGGGACATAGCTCTTACTCTGTTCCCTCTGTACGAGTATCACATGAGGCGACACCGTCCCATTCCAGAGCGTTGGCCACGCCCGTCCTTCTACCGGTACCCAACTGAGGGGTACCCTGAGTCAACTAGTGAGGAGAAGGAGGAGGAGGACGCAGTAGCGGCGACAGCGAGAGGTCAGGCTGAGCAGAGGAGGAGGAGAGAGCAGGAGGAGGAGCCGGACTTCACAGTGACAGTGGAGGACGTGACAGAGGAGGCTGACGAGTAGCTACTGGTCTACTCACTTCCCCAATTTTCAGGCTGGTTTAGGGAAGTTTGTGTTTTGTATGTATACTCTTGGTCTTTTATTTTCTTGTCTCCTTTTTATTTTATTGTTTTCATTCATTTATTGGTTGTATATTCCCGTTCCCCCGTATATATCTGCTGGTGTATGCTGGAGGACAACGAGGGCGTTGTCCGTTTTGGTTTGGGGAGGGTAATGCATCCTTTTGAATCTGCATTTTCATTTGTTTTGCATTCACGTTTCTATTTTCAGCTTGCATTGTATTTATTTATTTCATAAAATCCAAAAAAATTAGAAAAATTTAAAAAATAATAAAATATTCACGTTTATTTTAGCATATAGGTTGAGTCGGAATGGTCGATTTTCGTGATGATATTGCACTTTAACTTGTCATTTTGCTTGAGCCTTGCACTTTTATTGACGGTAATTAGCTGAGTCTTACGCATAATCTACGAGTTTTTGTTCAAATTTAGCTGACTGTTTAGACTTGACCTGATAAATTGGCAACCTACTTACAATTTCTGAGATTTAGAGCCTTATAACTGGTGACATTCATGACCGGTTTACATAGGAATTGAGAGTAGTACTCCTTGCATAGCATGTTCATCATTTTTGCACTTTTATGACATTCGATTTCTTGTGAAATGCATACATTCGAGTTTGTGCTCGGTTTCACATGCAGGGTGGTGCTTGCAAATTTCCCTTTTCTTACATTTTTCACCTATTTAGCTCCCTTAAGCCAAATTTAGCCTTTTTGACCCATTAGCTACATCCAAAACTGAGCCTGCCTAGTCAAGCTAGTTTAGTATGTCTTTTGTGGTATGCTTTTCCGTCTGCAAGTTTGGCCTGTGAGTATTTTGATCGGAGTTGGTGGAGAATGAAGGAAGGGAGAATGAGAAAAAAAAAATGAAAAAAGAAATTGAAAAAAAATAAAGGAAAAACGTGAAGAAAAAAAAAGAAAGAAAGAAAAATGAAAAATGGTGATTCACGTAAGTCAGAGAAGAAGAAAGAAAAAAAAATTATTTGATTTGTGTTGTTTGACTAATTAAGACGGTATTAAAAAAGGGAAGTTTGTGACCGTCTCACTCCTCTGTTCTTAGTCATATATTTTTGAGGAGATAGTGTATTTGGATGGTGAGTTGTGTGCCAAATGAAGGGCACTTGTGGTTATTTTCAGTCAGTTGAGATTCGGACGGTCTTGCATGGTCTTGTTTAGGAACTAGCTTGGCGCTTTGACCTCCACATTCCCATAATCTGTTTTGCCTTTTCTCACCTGAACCTCACTTTCCTATACTATTTGTAAGCCCTCAGCTGTGACGGACATTGTTGGTTGGAATGTGCGCATTAGTACTCGAATCGTCTTTCATTTTTGTTGCATGCATGCTATGTAGGTCGCAGTTTAGGTGAGTGAGTGTTTCTCTCTCTCTCTCTCTCTCTCTCTCTCTCTCTCTCTCTCTCTCTCTCTCTCTCTCTCTCTCTCTCTTTTACATAATTATTTACCCTTTGCTTCATGAGAGAAGAGTGACCACGTGAGAGTCTGATTTTGTTGGTCTTGCAAGGTTGATAGGTCAGCTTTATTTTTGAACAACTTATAACACGTTTGTGTATTGACTGCTGTAGCTGTAACTGTTGATTTATGTTGCATTAAATTGGTTCAAGTAGACAAGTTATAGCTAGCTCTGAGTTTTCATTTCCGTTCCATTAGTTTGCATTTAGTTTACTCGAGGACGAGTAAAGGTTCGGTTTGGGGAGATTTGATACGTACATTTTATATAGTCTTTTTAGCCTATTTTTGCACGTATTTCCATGTACTTTTGTACTGTTTTATATTGCATTTTGCCCCGAAATGGTTACTTTGCTTTGTTTCGTCCGTTTTTTAGGAATGAACCGGAAAGTAGTGGAATCGTACCCTTTTCGTCCTGTTTTGCATGCATTTTGAGGAGACGGGAACTTTAGAGCGAGAGGAGTGCATTGGGATGCGTGAAGGAATGGTCAACGAAGCCGTCAACAACGAGTTGGAGCTATTTTGGAGGAAAAACACTCGATCAAAGGCTTTTCTTGGTCGATCGAGTGGTTTCACGTGCTGAGGAGGTCGATCGAGTACTTTATTGTACTCGATCGAAACGCTGGAAATGAGGGTTGCTCGATCGAGTAACAATTCTGCTCGGTCGAGTGGTTTACTTGCTGAAGTCTTCGATCGAGTTATCTCAAACTACTTGATCGACAGGTTTTGAGTCTTTACGAGCTTTAATTAGTCCGTGTTGCTTATTTAGTTAATGGACTTATTTTTTCTATTTAAGCTTTCAATAATTAGGTTTTAATTATGTTTTAGACTGCTTAACATAGGTATTACGCCACTTTCTCTTCTCTTAATCTTTCCCTTAAACTCTTCACTGTAACTTGGCTTTTGGGATTATTTTGCTCGGATCTTGTGTTCTTTACGCCGGAATTCTTGCTATTGTAATCTTTTCCTCTTAATCTTAATCTTTCCTTTGTTTGCTTTAATCTCTTGTTTCTCTTGTCACTAACTTCCGCTCTAATTTTGTTTATGCGATTTCATTATCATTTCATCATGTTTATTATTAGTTATTTCATTATTATTAATCTTGACAACATTAATAGCATGAGTAGCTAAGCTCTTTCATGTTAGGATTAGATGATCTATGGTTGAAATGTGATGATGTAGCGAATAGGCTAGATGACCTTATGTGTGAGAATCTGTACCCATGGCAATTTAATTATAATACCGACTTAGTTGAGTGCAAGCTTCTAAGTTACTCTTTAATCTGGTTAAATTTATTCCTGGATCGGAAGACTGGAGTAAATAGACCTGCTATGAACAGTAGACTACCCTAATGAGGACGAAAGTTAAGTTAGTGGAAATCTAGGATAGAAAGTGAACCGGAAGGACCTTTCAACATCCGTCTCACAGTAAACTATCTAGACTATTTGCACTTGAGTCATTAGACTACCGTAGTGAACCGAAGTCCCGACATGTTCCCTCTTTATTGATCTTCTTATTCATATTTTCTGCCTTTTTACAGCTCTTTCTTTACTACTCTTTCCCTTAAGCCTTTATGGTTTAGAAAACCAATTTCAACCCCCCCCCCCCCCCCATTTGTGACCAAATAGACGGACCTCTAAAACAGATATCTTGCCTCCCTATGGAGATCGACCCGACTTCCCTAGCTATATTATTTAGTGCCAGTTGGTTATTTTTGGTAGGTACACGACTTGCCTGTCAATAATAATAATAACAATAACAATAACAGTTATAATAATAGTAATAATAATAATAATAATAATAATAATAATATTAATAATAATAATAATAATAATACTAATAATTATAATAATAAAATTAATATTAATAATAATAATAATAATTATAATAATAATTATAATAATAATTATAATAATAATTATAATAATAATTATAATATTAATAATAATAATAATAATAATAATTATAATAATAATATTAGTAATAATAATAATAATAAGAATATTAATAATAATAATAATAATATTAGTAATAATAATAAATAAAAAAAAAAAAAAAAAAAAAAAAAAAAATAATAATAATAATAATAATAATAATAATAATAATAATAATAATAATAATAATAATAATAATAAGAGAGAGAGAGGGAGAGAGGTGAGAGAGGCGATTAGGGCTTTGCACAGGCGATTGCTCACGACATCACCCTGCCGTCGACCACCTCACGTCGCCGCCGTCGTCACTTCTCACCGCCGGCAACCTCACGTTGCCGTCGTTCCATGCGTGGGTGGTGTTACCTTCTTCGTCGTTTACTTTTAAGGGTTCGGTCTCTTTTTTTTCGATTTTACCGTCTGATCACAACCGTTGATTGCCGACCACCGCTGCTCGTCACTGTTGTGTTTCTGTCCTTCCCTCGTCGGCCATCTATCCTTGTCGGCGGTTTAGGGCACTCCTTTGTCGACAGTTTTGGGTTTTCGGGTTTCGGGTTTTCGAGAGCGTTTTGTGGTTGTCTGCTGCTGTTCGACGGGCTTTCCTGCTACGTCCATTCTCAGGCAACGACGACGACACTTCTCTGGTGGTTGTGTTCTCGCTGTTTTCCCAGTTTTTTTTTCCTTCCTGTTTTTGTCGTCTTTTTTTTTGGGGTTGCTGCCGCTGGCGTTCTATTTTGCCGGTGCGATTACTCAGGGTGGGTTGTCTGCTGGTGGGTGTGGCTTGCTCGGTCACTGTCGCTGGTTTTAGTCGCTGCCTAGTCACGGTTCTTGCTGTTTGCCGCTGGTGCAGTAGGATTTGGACTGCCATCGTGGTTTGGCTTGTTGTGGCTTTGGCTGGTTGTTGACTTACGGCCTTGGGTCATTTTCTTTTGCTTCTGGTTGTTTCCTGCTGGTTGTCCGGTCACTACTATCAGCCACCGTGGGTCGTGGTTGTTGTCTGTAGTTGTTGTTGCGAGCTGCTTGTGCTGTGAAGATAGTGTAGCTCTTTTATGACCTTTTTCCGTGGAGATATGGTCTTGCCTCTTGTTGCTCGAGCGGTTCCATGTGTGGTTGTTTTCGTGCGGGTGTTTGTTTTGGTGGCTATATTTGTTTTTGTACAGGTAGGGCGTGGGGTTTTGCTGCTTCCTTCATGCTCAAGCTTGTGCGGTACCATTGTCCTTTTTCGAGTCTTCATGCGTGTCGGGATGGGTTTGGTAAAGGCCTAACTAAGGCTGCTTGGCAGAAACATTTGCAGGACCGGCATTGTCATGATGGTGCTTTGGACCTTACGCGTCAGACTCTTACTGATAGTTTGACTGTTTTTTCCAATGCTGAGAGTACTTTGAGACGGATGGGGCTCTGGTTGTATGGGGTGTGTTTTAAAACCCGTACTACTCAAGCTAGATGTCGGCATAGTCAGGGTGATATTGTGATGCATCCGGAGTGTGTTGATGGCCTCTACACCTTTCATATTTATGGTATTCCGAGACCTTTGGCTTCTTCTACTTCGGTTTCTTATGATGATAGTGTTGAGCTTGTTCAGTGGTCTATATCTTCGCTTGATCGTTTATTGTCGTTAGGCCTTCGCACAGTGAAATCTATTCCTCCTAAGTGTCGTCTTGGGTTTGCTCGGGCTTTGAAAGGGGCCATGGATGATGTGGCTGATTCCCTTAGTGATCTCTCCCGCTGGGTTCGTTTGCTTGTTCTACCACTTTGTTTGCTTAAAACTTTCGCTCCTCGGAGTAATCATGAGTGTCGGACTGCTATTCGGCGTCAGCATCAGGAGGAGAATATTGCCAGGGCTATCGTTGCTTGGGGGGTACCTGGGGGGGGGTGCAGTTGTTGCAGGAGTGTTTCGATGAGGGTCCTTCTTCGTTTAATGTGAACAAGGATCTGGATTTAAGTGAGCTTAACCTCCGACAATGTCGGCGAAAGATTTGTGATGGCCACTATACTGCTGTTGTCCGGGTGCTTTCTTCCTCTGGGGTTGCCCTCTACTCCGATGCCACTCTTGTGGCCTTGCGTGAGAAGCATCCTGTCGCCCCGGCTCCTTCATTGTCTCCTTTGTCTGGGAGTCATCATCCTCTGGTTGCCTCTTCGACTGTGGTTTTGGATATGATTCAGAGCTTCCCACGCGGTACTTCTTATGGGCGGGATGGTTTTCGTGCCCAACATCTTATGGACTGTTTGAGTGGCGCTGCTGTGGCTATCTCTGATGAATTGATCACTTCTATTACTACGGTGGTTAATATTTTTCTTGAGGGTCGGTGTCCTCTTCCTCTGGGTGAGTACATTGCCAGCGCCCCTCTCACGCCACTTGTTAAACCGGGTGATGGGGTTCGTCCTATTGCTGTTGGCACTGTCTGGAGACGGCTTGTCTCTAAGGTTGGTGCTTTTATGGTTGGTCCTTCTTTATCTTCTTATTTTGATGGACTTCAGTTTGGGGTGGGTGTGTCCGGTGGAGGAGAGGCTATCTTGCATGCCTTGAACCGGCTCATTGAGGCTCGGGGTGCTGAGGTGGGGCTTTCTTTGTTCCTGGTTGATTTCCAGAATGCGTTCAACCTTGTTGATCGTGTGACCATGCTTCAGGAGGTCCGCCGTCGTTGCCCGGTTCTTTCCCGTTGGTTGAAGTTTTGTTATTCCAGCCCTGGCCGTCTTTTTTATGGGGAGCACTGGTTGTGGTCTTGTCAGGGTATCCAGCAGGGTGATATGTTGGGCCACTTGCTTTTCGCTTTGGTTTTGCATCCCTTAGTATGCAAGATCCGGGACACTTTTCACCTGACTATGCAGGCGTGGTACTTAGATGATGGCACCATCGTGGGTGATACTTTGGAGGTGGGGAAGGTCTTGGTTTTGTTTATGGTGGATGGCCCTCGTTTTTTACTGCATCTTAATGTCTCCAAGACGGAGGTATTTTGGCCTGTTGGGGATCCTCGGAGTCGGCTTCCTGGGGTTTCCCCCCCTTCTATTTCTCAGCCATTGCGTGGTGTTACAGTTTTGGGTGAACCTGTCAGTACTTGTCCTGGTTTTGGCAGTGAGATTGTGGCGAAGAGAGTAACTAAGACCATTGAGCTAATGGACTTGGTTGCGAGGATTGAGGACCCGCAATGTGAGTTGCTTCAACTTCGAACTTGTACTGGTATTTTTAAGCTCTATTTCTCACTTCGTAATTGCCCCCTAGTGTTTTTGGGTCGATCCATCTTCCTTTTGATGTCGCTCTTTGTTCCAGCTTGGAACGTATTATCACCGCGTATGGGTCGGGTTTTGGGGATTGGCAGTGGCGCCTTGCTACATTCCCTTTTGATCCTCGGCCCTTCTGGTATTGTAGCTGCTGGCCTTACTTTTGATGATGCCGCGCGGGTGTTTACTGCGACTATAGGCTCTTGTATCTTAGGTAACCCTAGTGAAATTGCTGCCCCCAAACTTATGAAGAAATTGGCAGATATTTATTTCGCGACAGTTGCTACTGCCTCAGAGTCTGTTTTCTCTTTAACACCACGCCAGCTTGCTTTATGGCAGTCTCAGCAGGGTTCGCACTCCTATGATTGGTTACGTGCGGTTCCTATCTCGGGGTTGGGTCAGACTATGAACGGGAGGACTTACCATAGTGTGCTTGGGTATCGTCTGGGTGTTCCGTTATTCTCGGTATCTAGGCCCTGTCCTGCTTGCGCTCGGGTTTTTGCTGAGGATGTTTTTGGGGACCACGCTGTTTCTTGTCTTATCTTTGTCTTGTGGGCGTTCAACATCGGCATAACCTCGTCCGGGACACTCTTTTCGACATCTGTTATAGATCTGGTATTACTGCGGGAAAGGAGGTTGATATCGGTTTGGTTGATGGGCATGGTGGCTCTCTTCGTCCTGCGGATTTGTTGCTTTATTCTTGGGACAGAAGGCGTGATGTATGCCTTGACTTGACAGGGTCTTCTCCTTTGACTCAGACTGGGATGACGGATTTTGTGCCTGGCCGGGTTGTCGCTGATGCTGCTCAGCGTAAGTGTGCTAAGTACGGGGATTTGTGCGCGGCAGCGGGCTATGGTTTCCTTCCTTTCTATTTCTCTTCACTTGGGGAGCTGGGTTCGGATGTTGTTGCCTTGCTCAAGCGGATCCAGAAATTCTCGGTATCTCAGGATGCGGGGGCTCGGGTGGCCGCTTACATTTTTACTAGACTTAGATTTGCTGTTGCTAAGGGTGTGGGAGCCCAGATTGTCTCTCGGCACCCCACCAATTTCATGTAAACTTTTATTTCTCTTTTAATGAAAGCTGCACATCCTTTAAAAAAAATAAAAAATAAATAATAAAAATAATAATAATAATAATAATAATAATAATAATAATAATAATAATAATAATAATAATAATAATAATAATAATAATAATAATAATAATAATAATAATAAGATTTCGGATCATATGAGAATGGCACAAGCGTGAGAACCGTGAGAACGCGCGTCAGTCGTTGGATCTTGTCTGACGCGGCTAATCTAAGGGCCTATAACGCGCGCTGCTTTACCAAAACTTGAGGGCTTTGTCTTTCTTTTGCACTGAAATTTACCTCGCGCTTCTTCGTTAAGCTTTCAACCATGGATTCCGACCTTCTTTGTTAAGCTTTCAACTATTTCTCTCTCCTTATTCTCTGTGGAGTTGCATTTTCGTCTTTCTGTTGGATTTTCTCTTACCTATTTCGTCATGAAGGTGAGTACTGTTTAGCTTCAAGCTTTTCTCGATTTCGTCCTTAATTTATGTAACTCTACTGTAATCTAAATTAATGTTTCTTATGTTCATTTTGCCGGATTATTTATTTTATTGATGAATTTTGAGTTCAGTATTGTTTTTAAAATCGAAATTTGTGTTTTCATTTGCATGCTATCGGAATTTGTATTTGTCGCATTGTTTGTTGATTTCGTAACTTGCTTATACATTTCGATTTGTATGTTGTTTTTTAGTTTGATCTAATTTGTGCTTTTTTGAATTTTTGTTGAATTTAAAGTACTTTTAACGTAAGTAGCATCAATTTAAGACCACATGGAAAAGGTCATAATTGCGTGCACATTATTGTTGTAGATCATGTACATTTCAATAAAACTGATAGGACATTTCTTCGTGAAACGTGTACAACACAACAGAACTGATTAATATTACATGCAAAACTACTTTCAGTTATTGAAGCGCAAAGGCGATCCTGGAACTGTTACACGCCGTATTTCTCCGAGGTTGAACAACCTCAGTCCTACTGTTGATGATCCTACTCCAACGTTCTCCCGTATTACCACCCGGATGTCACCTAAAAGTTTTGTTGATGTCCTTCGATACCTTGATTACAACCAATGGTGTGCTCTGGAAGAGATTGGTTTTTCTTCATTGTTTTGGCTAAGGGTTACAAGGCTTCCTTTACGCCTTGGTTATTGGTTAATTGAGAACTACAACCCGTATTCGGATTTCATCATTCTACCTGATAAACAGCGCTTTCGTGTTTCTGCTTCTTGTATTCATGATGCTGTTGGCCTCCCAATTGGAGGAAAACCTGTTTTACTTTCATGCTGTAGTGATGAAGATGCAGAATGTGATGCGTTTTACGCGCATTGGAAAGCTCAATTTCATGTTGATGGTCAAGTGGATATCAAGACCCTTGCAGAGCATATTATTTGTCATGATGATTACAGTGATCAATTTAAGATTAATTTTGTGGTGCTTGCTTTGTGTCTTTGTTAATGCGCAACAATCGAAGCCGTTAAATCAATCACCATGTACTAAAATTGCTTTGAGGAATGTGTCTCGCCATTGGTCACTTGATTGGTGTCAATTTGTCATGGAGAGTTTGCGGTATAACACAAAGGATTGGGTCAAGAAGGGGAAGAAGAATCACTTTGGTGGACCTCTCCTATTTCTAATGGTACAAATCTTATGCGTTACATTTATTGTTAGTTATTATGGTTTTAAAACCTGCCATTTTCCAGTCATAATCAAGTTTTTACTTGCAGCTTGTTTATGTTGACCGTGTTGTCCATGAAAAACGATTCGTAGAAAGAGATTACTATACTCTTTTGAATTGGACATCTGCTTCACTTTTCTCAAGGGAAAAGCAGGAGATGGAAGCTGGTCAGTTTGGTCTTGGTCGTGTAAAAGGTCGATTGATGGAAAGAATTAGATTTTCTAATCCATGTAGACAAGTGGTTGAAAAAGTGCGGAGAGTGTCGAGGGATGTTAGTACTGATACAAAATCTCCAATTTCATACTCGTCTCCGGAGGTATATCCATTGATTCTCGAAGTATTCACTATTCCTTTTCAAGATTCACTTTGAAATATTTTCTTTGTACCTTCATAGTACTAAAGATGTACCTTCATAGTACTAAATATGTACCTTCATCATGTGCCTTGTCCAGAGTTTGCGGATGACTACACTGCTTGAAAGAAAGAGAGTCATGGAAGATATGGTTGTGTTAGATGAGAAATACGCGGTTGGTTTGCAATGTTTCCCAGGTGAAGAGTGTGTCAAACAGGCCCATTCAGCAACTGAATTTGTATATTTGACATATGGTGGTGGTACCGAAGATGTGTCGTGTGCACCGCCGTGGGAATCCAAAGACACTAGATGAGGATGAACAGTTTATTCTTTGTAGCAAATGCAAAGAGAAAGCGTACAAATTGAAACTTGCTCGTGCTAAACACAGAGAACAATGTGCTAAGTGGAGAAATTCATTTGTACACATCCACCGGTGAATTTTCGTTCGATTTAGGGTTGGAGAAAGACTTTCTTGAGAGTAAGGCAAGGTTAGCCGCAGCTAAAGGGGTTAAACGGGATCGCCGTGTCACTGGTGAATCTTCTTCAGCTACCAAAAGGGTTCATTTCATGGCAAGTCCTTCTTATATACCTCTATCCAGCAACAAGCAACAGTCATCTCGTTTTGATCCGTTGTTTTCTGCTATCCAAGATGACACCAATGTGTTAACGCCTCTTACTGCGGTGCACCTTCAAGTGGCTGATTATGTTTTCAGTGACCGGGGCACTAACAATCGTCGTTCCAGGTAATCTAAAATGTGAACTTGTTAAATTAACATTTTGTGAATGTCATTTTCACTGTTTCACACCTGACAAGTAATTTGTTATATTTTTTACTCTAGTGAGCACTTATATTCGTACAAGACTTATTTTGCAACGCGAATGCATTTGTGGTCATTAAAGCCGTCTGAACATGTTTTGAGTGTTGTCATTGATTGCTGGTCATCATATTTGAATTGTAAAGAGGAAGAAAACAATCTTGGTACTCCGAAGCGGTTCTTTTTTACCACGCTTGTGCATGTAAGTACATTTACATACACTCTTAAATGCTGTGTGTAATATGTATTTTGAAATATTGTACTTCCCTCTTTCGTTACTTTCCCATGCAGTCTGTATTAGCGAAACCCAGCCCAGGTTTAAGTGATGAAAAAATTTATGAATTATTCGAGGCTCGTGCAAACATGGAGTTGCAGCTTTTTCCGGGAATAGAAATAGCTTCTATCGCACTCGTAAGTTGTTATTGTTTGTTTGACATACTTTGCAATTTTCTTTGCCATTGTTGTATTGCATTTTAAAAAAATTGAGACATACTATTATCGCATAAGTTCTTTCTTTTTTTGATTAATTCCAACTACTAAACTCATTTGAACCTCAACTTGTATATACCCATTTTATATTAAAAATATTCAGATTAGGCCAAAGTAGGATAAATGGCCATTTAACACAATGTTAATGCTATAATTTCTCAATGTACTTTCTAAACGTCCTAAATGTACTTTTAAAATATTTACAATGTTAATGTTGTAATTTCTCAATGTGGGGAATATCTTATATGCATGAGCAGTTGCAACTATATGCACACGTTGGGAACATAGACCATGAGTCATACTATCATTCCATGTCTACATTCTGCTTTTGTTTTAATTCAACTGCTTGAGTCAAAGGGAATTTTCTTTGCGTTTGTATTAAATAAGGTCACTTTATATTGCAATGTACTGTTCTCATTTTTTACATGTGCCTCATGATTAGTTAAAATGTACCCTTTGAAGAGTTTGACTGTACTTATGGTTGTACGTCATTTGTTTTGTAATTTCAGTTTTTTTCCCAATTGTACACGAGAAACACTTTTTCTTATACGTGGTTGACCTGGTGAGGAAGCGTTTCGTCATTCTTGACAACTCACTCTCAGATGAAGATGCCATCAAGAAATATGGTGTATCTCCACTATTAACAGTATGTTTGAATTTGACACATTTTTGTTGTTCTATTGACTTTTGACTATTAGTCACGCTTAACACTGGTTTACAATGTTTTGTCATAGATTGATGCTTTTGGAAGGTTTTTGGGTGAGAACCCAAAAACTTCTGACTCTAGCAACATTGTGTTGGCTATTGATCCCATTGTTGCAAAGCTTAGTTGGAGAAATAACTACAATGTTGATGACTGTGGTATATACACAATGAGACACATGGAAACATTTATGGGATTAATCTCTTGGAAATGTGGCCTGATGAAAAATGATGTGAGTGTTGGTTCTTATTTTAAAGAAATTCATGTTCATTGTGTTTTGCCTATCTTGTTAATTGTTGGCTTCTTTTTGCAAATGGAGCGTGCTTAAAGTGTTACGATACAAATATCTATGCACATTACTTATGTTCGAGCACAACGATTGCCATGAAACTGTTGCTGATCATGCGAAGAAGGGTCATTTCTCTAAAGCTAGTGATTACATTTAATGTTCAGATATTATCTACGCAGTATGTTAGAATTTGTCGATGATATCCCCTGTTCATGTAGTATGATGTTTTAAATTCTAGTGTACGTTAGTATGTGTAATGATTTGTAATTGCATAAGCAAAATGTTGAATTTGTGAACCAATGTTTTGTTGCACTTAATTAAAGTACTTTTTTGTCTATTTTTGGCGTGCTATTTACTTGAACGTTATTATCTCCTTGAATAGCGACTTATGACGTACTGAATTAGCAAAATAATATAATGTACATTTCAGGTCTGCTTTTAAATCTCTTCTGTAAAACAGTACATGCACATTATAAACATACATAATGAACATTTGAATTAAATTGAAAGCACATTTATTACTATTATACATTGAAAACAGGGAAATAGGTCTAAAATCACTTCAAAGATCTATCTATAACGACATCATAATCTAAGTATATGAATGAACTTTTGAAGTTTTCTATCTTATTAAACGATCACATGCATTAAAATTTAATTAATATTTCATGTTCTTTTTAAAATAATTTAATGTACCTTTAAATATAATATAATGTACATTTTCCAAATAGTGCTTAAAGATATTTTAGTTGCACCTAATTATCAAAACATGCACATTATGAATATAGATAATGAACATTTTAATTAAACTGTTTAGATAAATTACATAATATATACAGTGTAAACAGGAAAACCTGTTTAATAAACTGTCAAAGATCTATTTTTAATCCCTTCCCAAAAAATGGATTCACTCGCCCCTTGTTGGGTGTCTTTTGGTCTTGCGGCTATACAAACCACACATAAGGGAAAGGGTTTAGAGTTGGATTAGGTTGATTCGCGGTAGCGGTCTGCCTAATGCAACCCTAAACGCTTTCCCGTCCCATTATGAATTTCAAAAAAGTACATTTAGAACTTTTAGAAAATACATTGACAAATTATAACATTACCATTGTGTTAAATGGCCATATATCCTAATTTGACCTAATCTGAAGTTTTAAATAATAAAATGGGTATATAAAAGTAGAGTTTCAAATGGTTCTAGTAGTTGGAATAAACAAAAAAAGAAAAATAAAATAAAAAATGGACTTGCGGAATTATAGTATGACCCAATTTTTTTAAAAAAAACCGCCACTTTAAACTTCTTCTCTTTAATATCTTATTACTTTTTGATAAACCTGTCAATTAAATTGTACCTGCACGTTTTCGCATTCTCAGATCGTTCATTTACTCTTATCGTTCTCTATCGGAATGAAGGTTAATTATTTGCTAAAAACAACTGTGTTTACTTTTCATCTACTTCGAACTTAACATAGTTTCCTTAGCTGTTAATGTTCGAAGATGTTCATTATAAATCAGTCCTACTATTATTTCTCAGGTGCATCAATATGTCTAAATTTATACGCATTGTTTCCTAATGATTTTGATGTACTTTGCTATGGCTTAATATTTTTAAATGTTTAGGATGTATTTTCTTCATGTACTTTTTTAATGTTTAGCATTTACTTTCTGGATACGTGTCCTTCATATCAATATGTCGGAATTTATACGTATTGTTTGCTAATGATTTTGATGTAGTTTGTTACTAATGTTTAACATTTACTTTCTGGATACATGTGCTTCATATTAATATGTCGGAATTTGTACACATTATTTCCTAATAATTTTGATGTTCTTTGCTATGGCTTAATATTTAGGATGTATTTTCTTCATGTACTTTCTTAATGTTTAGCATGTTCTTTCTGGATATCTGTATTTTTAAAGGCTTTATGTTTCTGTCTTATATGTTTTTTTTCTCTTTTTATTTTTTTAAAAAAACAACATTTAAAACTGAAGAACACAGATGTCACTATGGTTGTGCAAATCAGTCTGATTCACCTCTTTTTTTGTCAATCTCCATCAAGATTCAACACAGACTCTTCTTCTGCTGAGATAATTGAAGTTTCTGACAGTCCTACAATAGGAGTAGTACATCATCCTAGCATTTGTCATACTTTACAAACAGTTGACAAAAAAATTCTTCTCATATGATAATTGATGTTGCCGACAGCCCTACAATAGACGAGATTGTTAATCGTCCTAGAGTTAGCCGCACTTCATGTAGCATCTTAAAAAACTCCTCTTATCCTTTGTTGATTGATGTTCCTGACAGCCCAATTGAAGATGGGATTGTTGATCCATCTTGTAATTGGCCACGCATTAAACAGACTGTGAGGGACAAACATGATATTGTTAGGGCTACCTTAGGAACAAGCTGTGCAGAAGTGCCACCGATAGAAATTCTTGCTCATTTAACTGAAACACCAATTCAAACGTCATATCAAACAGACCAGGTTTTCAACAAACAGCCCACTTCTGCTAGCAAACACATAGCGGCTCTTCGTAAAGTGAGAAAATTAATTGCTGAACGGAATAAGGATGCGCCTACAAACGCTGCTGTGTCATTCAGTTTAGGTGTGTTCCCAGAAGATGAGGACTCTTCTTTTATGCAGCACGGAGCGGGGTAAAAAAGAAAGAAATTGTCTGCTGATCGTCCATCTTTATATCCGAAAACAGGGAATCAATATCATTTTAGTAAGAGTCCTTCCTGTGAACCTCTCCTTGATGCTATTGACGACACGAATCCCTTCATATCTTTGACATCAATGCAATATCAGATTTCAAATTATGTGTTCACTGGCCACGGCTCTGTGGATAACAGTTGGTAATTACATACAGAAGATTAAATATTTTATATTCATTTACATAGTTCATCTTTACATATCTGCTGCTAATCATAATTCTATTATCTGTTTTTGTGCGAAGAATACGTTATTTGAGTTCAAAAATAATGTCCTTTGTTGGGATCAACTGTTGTCATTAAAACCGTATCACTATATCTCAAGCTTTGTCATAGATTCTTGGTCGGCATATCTAAACTACAAAGAAAAGGATGGGAATCCAACCAATCCCACACGATTCTTTTTTAGTACACTTACATATGTAAGTTTGGTCATTGTTTTCATGTGTTTCAGTTTACTATTTCCAACATTTTCACATTACTAAAATTTTATCTTCATTGTGCAGTTGTTATTAATGAAGAACACATGTGCTTCTATTGATGATCATCGTTACAAACCTTTCAAGTGCCGCATCGAAGTAGAATTAAATGAGTTTGAGTGGATTGATCTTCCATCCATTGAACTAGTGAGTCCCTCACTTCATTTAGTAATTGAAATTAAATTCAGATATTCTTGTAGTAGTCTATTTAAATAGAAGTCGGTGAATGTCTTGTCAAAGTTTTCAAAATGTGCTATTACTTAACATGAAATTAACCTTTATTTGTCAGTGACCTTACAATTGTTTCTTTCCTCGATGCTAGTTCTTCTTCCCTATTGCACTTGAGAATCATTTTGTGTTGTACGTTTTCGACCTGCC
This sequence comes from Silene latifolia, assembly GCF_048544455.1. Classification (NCBI taxonomy): domain Eukaryota; kingdom Viridiplantae; phylum Streptophyta; class Magnoliopsida; order Caryophyllales; family Caryophyllaceae; genus Silene; species Silene latifolia. The sequence goes on from NC_133526.1 coordinate 150,331,797, forward strand.
AAGGAAATGTCTCATTATTCTTGACAACCGCATTAGAAGGGGGAGTGTCTTAGAAGAGTATGGTGATAGTGTACTTGAACTGGTAAATTTACATTCTCCTCAACTATGAATTATTATCGTTCAATTGCATTGGTAAATTCATGTATATTATGGTTCATCTCGTCTAATTTTTATTATTGTGTTACAGGGTGATGCTTTTGCACGGTTTTTGGGTGAAAATCAATCTACTATGGAGAAAAGTAATATAGTAATGGGCATGGATCCTACAATAGCAATGCTTCCATGGAGAAATAACAGAAATATTTTTGACTGTGGTATTTACACCATGAGGCACATGGAAACATTTATGGGAATAGCCACTTGGGACTGTGGACTGTCCAAAATTGATGTGAGTTTTTACATTTTAATTGTAACTTATTTAGAACAAATCAATGTTATTTTGTTGGTTATTAAATTCTAATTTCATGTTTTTTTTTTTTTGCAGATGAGATCGTTGACAATGCTGAGATTCAGGTACCTATGCACGCTACTAACATTTGAGCACAACAAACATCGTAACAGCATTATTAGACATGCATTAGCATGTAACGGCATTCACAAATAGTTCCTGAATATGATTTATTACTTTGCTTTTGTACTTTTGATCTTTGGCGTATGTACATCGAAGTTGTACTGGATGTGCATTCACCCAAGGTACTTGTTATAATGTACATTCTATAATGATCAGTTGTCCATTTTAAAGAAAACAAGTGTTCACCAAAATCAATGATCTTCTTGCTTTAATACGAGAATGTTCATTTTAAGGAAAACAATTTTACATCATGTGTAACTTTCTTGCTTTAGGATCTCACAATTGATACAATTAATTTATATCGTGCGTGGTCATTTTAATACAAGAATGTTCATTTTAAGGAAAACAAAAAAATATACTCCATATACACTAATAGCAATATTTGAAATTGAGTAAATATGTACAATTAGTACGTAGTATTTTAATTTAACAAAAAAGTATATCATATGTTGCACACAATTTTCCTACTTGCCCAAATAACCCCAACACACGTAAATCTAGGGTGGACCTAATAATACCCTACTATGGAAGTATAGCCAATTATAAAACACACAATTAGGTGTAAATCTAAAATAGATAAAAGGAATACTTCTTTCAAACAATCTTTCCAAAGAAAATAGTTCTTTCAAGTACGGAGTATTAGGTAACTTCTCCATAAATTTTGGTTATACTCCACCTTCGTTTTCAATACTTCTTCATTGCCAGGTAATCACGTTCATTTACTAAATTGTCCTGAATTTCGTCCATTCTTTTGATGTATTTCTTAGGTAATTATACTTGGTTGATTTAAATCATTGACAAAATCACCTGAAAATCACGCCTCTTTTGTTGGTTACATTTTCATCGTTTTCAATTTAATTGGATGTTCATGTCAAGTTTAATGGGATGTTATTTATTGATTACAATTGTGTGAGATTTTATGTGTGTTGGGATAATTGGGGCAAGTACGAAAATTGTGTACAACATATGAAATACGAGTAATAGGTAAATTAAAATACTAATTGTACAATTTACTCAATTTCGAATATTGCTCACAGTGTTCATCGTTTAATTAATAGTGTTTTTAAAGTTTACAGTATGATGTTGTAAATGCTATCGTCCAATGAACATTTTGGCATAACCATTTTAAATCATCTCTGAGCAAATCATGTCATTATTTTGCTTGGGATTGGTAACAAATTCTGAAGAGGAAGACAGAAAACAATTCATTGCACATCATCTTGATGCAAAGAAGACAATGCTAGGATGGCTATTCAATGGGAAGGACGCCATAATTGCAAGGGTGGAGGATAACTATGCAAAAAACACAGTACTACAAGATGAAACTTACATGCTACAAATCTTTCAAAAAGTTAATCAAGCTGATAAACATAACATGGAAGCAGTATGCAAGTGTTGGGCTAAGATGTTTATCCTACACAATGAGGAAGCCCGTTTAAGAGAGGAATATGAAAGCAGATTACATACAAGCATTTCATTTGGGGTTAGAACGACTACCAGGGATAATGTAGTGGTTTTCCGAAGGTGTCTTTGTTACTTGACAGACAATCTCTTAACAAGGAGGACATTGCACCTATTTCAATATCATTTGGCACCCGAGTTAGAAAATCTTGTTGTTGTAGACAGTGAAGAAGAAGATTTTGACTCTATCCCAACATCAATTTCCCGACCAGCGGTCGAACTTGCTTTTATTCTATTAAATCAAACCGAGTAATACTATATATAAACAGCTGAGGTACATTTGAGTATAAGTTTTATATTTACCTCATACCCCTTGTACCTACTGCTGATTTTCAATGTCCATTCAGAATATAAGAATATAAGTACATTCTCTATTTGTTAATGATATTTCATTATATTGACGTAGTACCTTTTGTAATTTTTGAATTTTCGATACATCATGAAAAGAATTGTCCCATCACTGTATTTACAATGTCCATTACGTGCATTAACAATGTACCATTTAAATTAAATAATATAAATTAATGCATCTAATAATTACACTCTCAGATGCAAGTTGTAAAATAATTCAGGTGAAAAGACACCACTATTCATGATTATTTACTTAAATGAGACATGTGTCAAATGGAAGTTGTAAACTAATGCATGTGAAAAGACAAATAATACTACACTCATAAATTGTAACTTCTCCTATTTTTATCCAAAGCAGTTTATATGTAAAACTCACTATAAATACTTACCTAAACTACTGTGGTAATTACAAAATCTAAGGAATACTCATACAAACCGTCTTCACTGCCTTAAAAAGGTACTCTAATTTCTGTTTTTTTTTTTTGTTCTTATTATTTTTTCCCTGCAAAAGAAATGCATATCTTCATGTAAATAAGTATATCGAATATTATTGCAAGAATAATGCAGTAATGGAATTGTAATATGCTCTGGTAATTTATTTCATACAAATAAATGTTTCTATCTAATGTATTCCTGCCAATGTCCATTGTCATGCCTTTAAAGGAACATTTATTTTATTGATAATGTTCATAGGAAATATTGTTGTGCACTTTGATATAGCATATATAAAAAATGTATTGAATGTTAATGACAGTAAACGACACAATACTATTTAATTAATATTAGAAATACTTACAAAAGCCATTCAAGACTGTTTCAAAATCAGTTTAAATATAAAACTCACTATAAATACTAGTTTAAACAAGTGTGCTAATTACAAAATATATGGAATAATCATATAGAAAACGTCTTCACTCCCTTGAAAAGGTGATCTGGTTTATGTAATATAGTAGCCTATATAACATTCAGATTATTTCATTTATAAGTATTATTTGATTAATCAGTATGTTTTTTAATCTTGTGAAAAGAAATATATACTATAGTCCCCAGATGAATTCAAAGTTGTTTCAGGTCTGAAAATCAAACTGCATTTGTGGCTCGAACGTTTTGCCAAAATTAAGTATAGTAAATATTTCAATCTGGCAATGTGCTTAATATTTGCAGGAGAAGATTATTTTACCTTTTGCTGTAATCTGTTTTCACAATAACATTGTTTGCTCTTTGCATGATTATACAATGTGAAAGCCCATGTTAATTTGTTTTACCCTACAGTATGGCCTTAAATATGGTTGAAGTTGGTACTTCCCATACTGCCTTAAGTTTATTGTCACTCTTTTTAAAATACGTTTATTTTTTGACTGAACCAGAATATGAGTTCGGTTACCAATATGGAAATAATGTCGGATATCGAGCAAAAACTCGCTAACGTTGAGTATGATCTCGCGAAACGAAACGTGAAAGAGATTCACTGGATCAACATCTTATTGAGGTGCATGGTAAAAACGAAGTATTAGAAGAACATCAGGAAGCGCTGTACGAGAAACTGGAAATAGCTGAAATGAATGCAAAGTCACTACAATAGAGGCTGGACATTGCTTTGAAGCGCTTGAGATGAAGTTTATCACGGCCGAAAGAGACAAAGATAGCCCGACAACTTGAAGCTAATAGACAAAAACAAAGATACAGAGGCCGACATGGACCGTCGATTTCTCACCGGTGTCACAATTGTTTGAGAATCATATGCTCTTCTTGATGGTGAAAATACTATACCTTGGCCAGCATCGTAAAGGCTATGGAATTAATAGACGGTTATAAGAGACATCTAAAGGAGGACTTGCTGGAGGGTGAGAGCAGTGTTCATCCATCTGTTTGCGAAACGCAGAAAAGCGTTAAGAACTTTGATGTTAATTTATGTATAATTATAATATGCGGTTAAGTTTAGAAACATATGCGTTTTCATTAAGTATTATTGTCGAACATATTAGCGCTTTATTATGAATGTTTATTTGAATCTAAATTATTATCATCTACCTAAGCTTTAACTCGTTTAGAATTGACCCTTTCTAATGTAAAGCCGATTCAAGACTGATCAACTATAATGTACTTTCAACATTTTACAAATGTCCATACTACTATGTAACGATGTACCAAAGCTTTAACCCCGCATTTCTTTCAAAGATTATCCTCTTAAAATAAGGGAATGGGTTTGAGGTTGAACTAGGCAGAGCGCTGTCTGCCTAATGCAACCATAAATCCTTCACTGTCCCGTTTTAAGATACTCAGCCCCCTATCTTTAATCACGTCCCCCAAAAGGGTTCACTCGTCCCCTCTAGGGTGTCTTTTTGTCTTGCTGCCTTCGAATGATAAGCAAGGGAAAAGGTTTAGGGTTTGATTAGGGGGATCCGCGGTAGCGGTCCGCCTAATCAAACCCTAAACCCTTTCCCGTCCCGTTTTAGGATACCCGGCCCCCCAAAAAAGGGTTCACTCGTCCCCTCTAGGGTGTCTTTTTGTCTTGCCGCCTTCGAATGATAAGCAAGGGAAAGGGTTTAGGGTTTGATTAGGGGGATCCGCGGTAGCGGTCCGCCTTATCAAACCCTAAACCCTTTCCCGTCCCGTTTTAGGATACCTGGCCTCTCAAAAAAGGGTTCACTCGTCCCCTCTAGGGTGTCTTTTTGTCTTGCCGCCTTCGAATGAGAAGCAAGGGAAAGGGTTTAGGGTTTGATTAGGCGGACCGCTACCGCGGATCCCCCTAATCAAACCCTAAACCCTTTCCCGTCCCGTTTTAGGATACCCGGCCCCCCCAAAAAAGGGTTCACTCGTCCCCTCTAGGGTGTCTTTTTGTCTTACCGCCTTCGAATGAGAAGCAAGGGAAAGGGTTTAGGGTTTGATTAGGGGGATCCGCGGTAGCGGTCCGCCTAATCAAACCCTAAACCCTTTCCCGTCCCGTTTTAGGATACCCGGCCCCCCAAAAAAGGGTTCACTCGTCCCCTCTAGGGTGTCTTTTTGTCTTGCCACCTTCGAATGAAAACCAAGGGAAAGGGTTTAGGGTTTGATTAGGGGGATCCGCGGTAGCGGTCCGCCTAATCAAACCCTAAACCCTTTCCCGTCCCGTTTTAGGATACCCGGCCCCTCAAAAAAGAGTTCACTCGTCCCCTCTAGGGTGTCTTTTTGTCTTGCCGCCTTCGAATGAGAAGAAGGGAAAGGGTTTAGGGTTTGATTAGGGGGATCCGCGGTGGCGGTCCGCCTAATCAAACCCTAAACCCTTTCCCGTCCCGTTTTAGGATACCCGCCCCCCCAAAAAGGGTTCACTCGTCCCCTCTAGGGTGTCTTTTTGTCTTGCCGCCTTCGAATGACGAGCCAGGGAAAGGGTTTAGGGTTTGATTAGGGGGATCCGCGGTTGCGGTCCGCCTAATCAAACCCTAAACCCTTTCCCGTCCCGTTTTAGGATACCCGGCCCCCCAAAAAAGGGTTCACTCGTCCCCTCTAGGGTGTCTTTTTGTCTTGCCGCCTTTGAATGAGAAGCATGGGAAAGGGTTTAGGGTTTGATTAGGGGGATCCGCGGTAGCGGTCCGCCTAATCAAACCCTAAATCCTTTCCCGACCCGTTTTAGGATACCCGACCCCTCAAAAAAGGGTTCACTCGTCCCCTCTAGGGTGTCTTTTTGTCTTGCCGCCTTCGAATGAGAAGCAAGGGAAAGGGTTTAGGGTTTGATTAGGCGGACCGCTACCACGGATCCCCCTAATCAAACCCTAAACCCTTTCCCGTCCCGTTTTAGGATACCCGGCCCTCCAAAAAAGGGTTCACTCGTCCCTCTAGGGTGTCTTTTTGTCTTGCCGCCTTCGAATGAGAAGCAAGGGAAAGGGTTTAGGGTTTGATTAGGGGGATCCGCGGTAGCGGTCCGCCTAATCAAACCCTAAACCCTTTCCTGTCCCGTTTTAGGATACCCGGCCCCCCAAAAAAGGGTTCACTCGTCCCCTCTAGGGTGTCTTTTTGTCTTGCCGCCTTCGAATGACAACCAAGGGAAAGGGTTAAGGGTTTGATTAGGGGGATCCGCCTAATCAAACCCTAAACCCTTTCCCGTCCCGTTTTAGGATACCCGGCCCCCCAAAAAAGGGTTCACTCGTCCCCTCTAGGGTGTCTTTTTATCTTGCCCCCTTTGAATGAGAAGCAAGGGAAAGGGTTTAGGGTTTGATCAGGGAGATCCGCGGTAGCGGTCCGCCTAATCAAACCCTAAATCCTTTCCCGTCCCGTTTTTGGATACCCGACCCCTCAAAAAAGGGTTCACTCGTCCCCTCTAGGGTGTCTTTTTGTCTTGCCGCCTTCGAATGAGAAGCAAGGGAAAGGGTTTAGGGTTTGATTAGGGGGATCCGCGGTAGCGGTCCGCCTAATCAAACCCTAAACCCTTTCCCGTCCCGTTTTAGGATACCCGGCCCCTCAAAAAAGGGTTCACTCGTCCCCTCTAGGGTGTCTTTTTATCTTGCCGCCTTCGAATGAGAAGCAAGGGAAAGGGTTTAGGGTTTGATTAGGGGGATCCGCGGTAGCGGTCCGCCTAATCAAACCCTAAACCCTTTCCCGTCCCATTTTAGGATACCCGGCCCCTCAAAAAAGGGTTCACTCGTCTCCTCTAGGGTGTCTTTTTGTCTTGCCGCCTTCGAATGACAACCAAGGGAAAGGGTTTAGGGTTTGATTAGGGGGATCCGCGGTAGCGGTCCGCCTAATCAAACCCTAAACCCTTTCCCGTCCCGTTTTAGGATACCCGGCCCCTCTAGGGTGTCTTGCCGCCTTCAAATGAGAAGCAAGGATCCGCTTAATCCAACTCTAAACTCTTTCTCGTCCCGTTCCCCCCGCCCTTGTCATACAAAAAAAAAAAAAAAAAATGTTTACTTGGTCCGTCGGGTGTCGTTTTTTTTTTTTTTTTTTTTTTTTAAAAAAAAAATATGTTGACGAGGGGGTTGAATCCCCCTGGGTCCATGCATTCTCGCACCAACACATGGAGCATGTAAGCCACCCCTTTCGGGGACTGCAGTGGCCAAGCGTCAAGGTAACTAACTAACTATTTTAGGGTATTAAATGTATTTATCATTTCCTTTTTTTTTAACAGGTACATTATAATAGTAACTAACTACCTACAAGAAAAAAGAAACGGAGTAAAAAAAAAGAAGTAGTAACCAGTTTTTAGCTCAGTCGTTTTACATTACAAGTATAGACGTTGTCATAGGAGAATTGTTCAACAGCAGTATAATTTTGAAGTTACGCCCAATTTCCTCCGTTATACTAAGGTATTTTCTTTTCAATTTCGTTTCTTCTCTATCATAACTTAATATAATGTTTAATTTGGATCACTTAATTGTTCAATAGCAGTATAATTTTGATGTTTTGATTTCTGATATTTATACTACTTTACTGTTAAAAATTAATTCGGATTAATGTGCTTGAATTATTTTTTCTACCTTTAGAAACACATTCGCATTGTTCTTCCCCAATTTTATATCTCTGAAGTATTCTTTTAACATTTACTTTCTAGTTTCTTTTAATTTTGAATTTTTAATTGAAGGAAATAATATATATTGTTCATACAGCTTTAAATTAATGTGCGTATTGTTTTTAATATAGAAATCTTTCTAAATCATCTAAAAGTACATTATCTTTGTGACTAATGTACATTTCCTAAAATTAGGTAACTGGTGATTATTTCTACATGTCAATTTTATATTTTCAATTGAATGTAATAATATAATACATTCAGTTTAAAATAATATGCCGTTTGTTTTTAATATAGGAACTGTTTCAAATATGTAAAGAACATTATATTTGTTATTAATGTACATTTCGTAAAATTAGGTAACTGATGATTATCTCTAATTGTGAATTTTTGGGTTTTTAATTAAAGGTAATAATATAATGGACATTCAGCTTAAATTAATGTGCCGTTTGTTATTAATATAGAAATTGTTCTGAATCATCTAAAAGAACATTATATTTGCGATTAATGTACATTTGCTAAAATTAGGTAACTGATGATTATCTCTAATTGTGAATTTTTGGGTTTTTAATTGAAGGTAATAATATAATGGACATTCAGCTTAAATTAATGTGCCGTTTGTTATTAATATAGAAATTGTTCTGAATCATCTAAAAGAACATTATATTTGCGATTAATGTACATTTCCTAAAATTAGATAATCTGCGATTATCTCGTACTTGTTTCGTAATTTCATTTTATTATTACAGACTATGGAGCAGGAAGATAAAAAATCTGAAAAGCGGAGAAAAGTTACTTTTATTTTTTCACCAACTGAAAGTTCCACTGATGGTAAAAATGAGTGTGCTCCATTTACAAGAAAGCGTAAATCTGCTACTATTAACAATAAATCTAAGTCTAAAAAATCTTTCGCAAAGAAGATAAATGAAGAAAGTGACGATGATCTTGCAGTTAAGAAACAAATTGTTTCTGTTAGTAAACAAATTGTTACTGCAAAGAAAGAAAGTCCTCAAAAGGGTAAAGTAAGTAATAAGATGGTATTGGGTTCCAAGTGTAAGCAGAAGTTTGATTTCTCTTCGTTTAAAAGTGCATATACGAGAATGTCTCCTACAGGAGTAGTTGAGGTAGTTGAACGTTTGTCATACGAACAGTGGTGCGTGCTAGAAGAGATTGGATTTAGTGGGCTGTTTTGGTTAAGAGTTCGTTCCATTCCTTTAAAGCTTGGGTACTTGGTTAATTAAGCGATAACCCATACCAAAACTGTATCGATCTTCTTGATGGTGAGAAGTTGTACTTGAAGGTTTCGATGTAAGATCAACATTTGGATTTCCAATAGGCCCTAAAACAGTTGAATTATCCAAAACTCATCTTGAATCGAAGAGTTTCAAGAGTTTTATGGCAAATGGAAGCAACAATTTGGTATAAAAGATGGACAAGTTCCACTCAAAACGCTTGAGAATTGGTTGATAAATCATGATCATGGTGGTGATGAATTCAAGGTTAACTTTGTTGTGTTTGTTGTTTCTTTGCTAATGAGAAACACGCAAAAGCCTTTGGTTAATCATCATGTTTTAAAATCGTTGATGAATGTTGATGAAATCAAAGATTACAATTGGTGTTCCTTTTTGTTAAAAAGTTTACAAGAAAGCAAGATTGAGTGGGTGGAAAAGGAGACTCACTTCGGCGGGCCACTGTTGTTTTTGGAGGTAAAAAGTCCCAAAAAATATATTTGAAGTTCATAAATTAATTTAACATTGGAAGGTACGTTTTCCTTCTCTTGTAATTAAATTTTTTTTTTTTTTTTTTTTTTTTTAAGCTTATCTATGTTGATCGCGTTGTTCATGTGGAACGAAAAGTTGAAAGAGATTATTATACGTTGGTAGGTTGGACTAGTAGTTTGTTAACATCGAGAGAGAAGGATGAGATGAAAAGCGGTATGTTTGGAAATGGTAAGTTGGAAGCACCAATGGAGGAGGTGGTTGACAATACAGGTGTCGAATCTGTCTATCAAACAAAGGACTACACGGAGGAGTATATTCTTGATCTTGCTAAATGTATAACTAGTTTAGCTCGTAACATATCATCTGTTAAGGCTAAGTTAGAAAAAGGAGCATCAATAATTAAGGAGAACAGGACTGCTCGGAAGTCGTGTGATCATGCATTTAGTTTACTCAATTTGTCAAATGAGCACGCTCCGCCGATAGTGAAAGTTCTGTTGGTATTAATGTTGCTTGATATTCCGATGTTGTTCTGCTTTGAGATTGATGTTAGTAATCATCCTTTGGTTGTTGAAGCTTTGAATAATGTAAACATAACTTTAAAAAATAGTATTCAGGTTGAAAGCATGTCATTGAAGAGGCCGATTTTTTATACATACAAAAAGGTAAATATGTTGATCATATTTTTTGTTATATTATGTAAACTTGGTGCTTAAGTGTATTGTTCTTTAATTTGATACATTTCAACTATTCCAGAAGCCTTGTGCATTGAGAAAAGAAGGTGAATTAGTTGACAATGGGAATGAAGATAACAAGGAAGGGGTGTCAAAAGGAGAGTCAGGAGAAAACAAAGTTGAATCAGTTGAGGTTGAAAATGGGAATGAAGACAACAAGAAAGAGGTGTCAAAAGGGAAGTGTGACAACAACAAAGAGGTGTCAGAAGGGGAGTGTGAAAATGGGAATGTTGACAACAAGAAAGATGATGACAAAAATGTACGAAATGATTCGAAGCATCTTTATGTTGATAGTGACGCGGAGAATGAGGAAGAAGCCAATATGGATAATCTTATAAATACCCTTGTATGTAGCATGTTATCTGAAGATTATAGTGAATAACCCAAGGCAACCACTCCCAATCCAAGCTTAGATATTAGTACTGAACTTGATTTACTAAGAGGAGACACTGACCCATGTACAGAACCATCTAAGTTTCAGCACTGTATTGCTGACTACGTCTACTACACCAAAGAAAAGGCACTGTTCTTGCTAGGTATATTTTATTCTGCTCATTATGTTCCTTTTAATTAATCATTATGTACATTTCGTTTGGGTATTATGTGCATTATTAATAAAGATAATGTACATATGTGTAATTAACTGACTTGTTTTGTGTAACGTCTGAACCAGTGAGAAGCTCTTTGAGTTTAAGAATGTCGTGGGTACCCGATATCTTTTTGCATCTCTAAAACCACCTCGGTATATAGCAGATGCTGTGGTTGCTTGTTGGTCAGCTTACTTGAATTTCAATGAAGTTGAAAGAAAATCTTCAGCACCACGTCGATTCTTTGCTTCAACCCTCGTATTTGTATGTAAAATTTTATTTCATTCTATATTACAATAATTTTATGTTATACAAGTGTATATTAATAGAACAATATTATGTTCTGTGTGTGCAGCAAGCATTTCAAGGGCAAAGGAAAGAATTCAAATTTGAAAGAGAATTGGAAGTATTCAAGAGGCATTTTAGAAATGAGTTAAATCATGCTGGGATTATTGATGTGACAAAAGTTGATATGGTTAGCTCAAACAATATATATAGTCAATACAAAGTGTTTTCTGCTGCTAATTTTATGTATGTTGTATCTTCTAATCATTTCTTATATAAAACAGTTTTTTTTCCCAATAATATCCGACAAGCATTTTTACCTGCTCGTATTCAATATGGAGAAGAACAAGTTTTTCATTCTTGATAATCAACAGCATGATGAAACCCCAAAAACTCGTTATGGAAACAAACCTTGGAATATGGTAATTGTTCAGTTGCCTTTCATTGGTTATTTTTTCTTTTACAATGTCATATTTTTTGCACGGTCTCTCTATATAGTTTGATCTGAATTTTTCCATGCAGCGTAATGCTTTGGCAGAATATTTCAATGACATTGGTGATTTGAAGGAAAGAGTAAGAGCAATGGAGCCTGCTGTATTGAAAATGCCTTGGAGAAACCATCAAAATGTTGTTGACTGTGGTATTTACACAATGAAACACATGGAAACGTACAAGGAGGGGTCAGTATTGGACTTGTGGGTTGACAAAAAACAACGTAAGTTTCTAAACAATTTATATCCAATAATTGTAAATGTACTTTTGGTTTAATTAAATGATCTTTCTTAAAGTATTAAAAGCACATTCTTGTTTACAAGTTACCTATCTTAAAGATATTTTAACTTTTGTAGATGGATGGACTTCGAATATTGAGAATCAAATATCTTTGCACTTTGGTTTCATCCAAGTGCAACATTGTTTGTGATGACGTTTTAACAAAGGTGAAGCAGTATCAAGAGAAGCCCTTACCAAAGAAACTGGATTCGTCTGATGAAGAATTATACGAGGGTGATGAGACTGTTGGGGATGAGAAGATAGAAGATGAGGTAGTTGGAAAGAAAGAGAAGAGTACCGATGATATTGGTGTCCCTGACAACAATGAGACTGTTATGGTTAAGAAGAGAATAATGGAGGTAGGTTGTACAGAAGGGAATATTATACCAGATTGCTATGATGCTTCTGAGAAGAATGAGAACATGACAGATGTGAGTAATACAAACGACAAGAGTATAAATGTGCATAATCTGGTTGACAGTGGTGACACTACCAAGGGCGAAGTCATCAACAATGAAAATGTTCATGAACATGAAAGAAGTCAACCAGAGTCTCTGAGCATCCTTGCAAATCGTAATTTACTAAGCACAAATACATGCATTATTACTCCTCTTACTGAGTTTTAGAATTGCATTGCTGATTATGTGTCGTATAGTAGAGGAAAACATACCGATTTAGCTGGTATATATATATATATATATATATATATATATATATATATATATATATATATATATATATATATATATATATATATATATATATATATATATATATATCTCTACTAATGTACAATATTTAAATTTAAAATGTTACTCAGTATCCTGTTTTGAGTTAACACTTTGGTAGTCCCGAACCAGGGAACTTCTTGTGCATGTGGGTGAAATTTCTCTTCGGCGTATTGAAATGGCAACGCTATGACAATCTAAATATTTAACGAGTGATGTGATCGATTGTTGGGCAAAACTTTTGAATGCCAAGGAATCTAGAAGAAACTCTTCCGAGCCTTATCGATTTTTTTTTCACCACAAATTTGTCTGTAAGTCAAATATTTATATAAACTTATTTCAACAAGTAAATTTTGTAATGTTTTTCCCTTGATTAACATCAAAAACTTTACTTGTCTTGCATACAGATGATGCTTCATGGAGAACTGGACACTGTTGAAAATTTTATCGTGATTAAGGATATAATGAAAGAAGAGTTTACCCAATTCTCGGTTAACCCAGATAGAATTGATTTGGTTAGCATTGACAATATACACTCTTTCTGCATGTTATATTTAATTTTCTTGTTGCCTAATTAAATCTTTTAAAATCTACATTCTTCTTCCCGATTATATATAAAAGGCATTACAATTTACTAGTCATTGACAAAGAAACAAGTATAAGTTCATCATCATTGATAATGTGTATCGTGACGGAAAACCGTAAGAATTTTTCCACAATAGACCACTGTCTTTTGTAAGATTCTATGCTCTCTTTTGCTTAACAAAGACTACATACTGTTCTTATTCATTATTGTGAATGTACAATGACTTTACATAGAGTGTACCTTCCCCAAAAATTTTGTGTCTGTCTTAATTTTCTAATTTTTGTGATATTGTACTTCATAATTATTAGTGTCCTAATGTTTTCCTGCACCCCTTCTCCGCCAGCGTAATGTTCTAGCAGAATACTTGAAAGACATCGGTGTTTCAAAGGTAAAAGTTGATCGCATTAAAAAACTGCAGCCTATTCTTGCAAAGATGAAGTGAAGAAACAACACTAACAAGACTGATTGTGGTGTTTACGTTATGAGACATATGGAGACATTTAAGGGTAATCTAAATTGGACCTGTGGGCTTAAAAAAGGCGATGTGAGTTTCAGAAGTAATATAATTATTTTTAATACATAATTCAGTACACATTTGTACATGTTCTAATCCCTTGTTTTCTTTATTTTGCTAGGATGCTCCCCTACTGATTCTGCGGAAAAAATACATTTCATATATGATTTCAACAGAAGGCAATGTATGTTTTGATGCTGTACTAAAGAAGGCAATGGATTTCCGTTCAAACCCACTGCCATGGGAAGAATATGATGATGAAGATGAGGAAGATGCTGAATTGAAGCCGTAAAAACTTTTTTTAGTTTCGTTTGTGACATGTGTGTGAGTAATGTAACATATATTGAGGAAGCTGCGAGTCGTACAACCTGAAGTTTGAAAAAATTTTAATTCAAGAGAGTGTTATATTCCGGAAACAAATTTCAATAAAGTCTATTATGTTCTTGCTGAACAACAATAATGTTTATTGTGAAAAACGTCTTAAAATTATTGTACTCTGGGAAAGCAATTCCAATCAAGTTGATGTTGTCCCTGCAGAACAACTATAATGAACCTTTAATACAAATGTAATATACTTTGGCTATAAGAGTCATGTACTTTTGCTATAAGAGTAATGTACATACAAGCCTTTAAGAATGTTCCTTGCAGAACAACAATGAACCTTTAATACAAATGTAATATACTTTGGGTATAAGAGTAATGTACTTTGGCTATAAGAGTAATGTACATACAAGCCTTTAAAAATGTTCCTTGCAGAACAACAATAATGAACCTTTAATACAAATGTAATATACTTTGGCTATAAGAGTAATGTACTTTGGCTATAAGAGTCATTTACATACAAGCCTTTAAGAATGTTCCTTGCAGAACAACAATAATGATGCTTTAATAAAAATGTAATATACTTTCCCTATAAGAGTAATGTACTTTGGCTATAAGAGTAATGTACATACAAGCATTTAAGAATGTTCCTTGCAGAACAACAATAATGATGCTTTAATAAAAATGAAATATACTTTCCCTATAAGAGTAATGTACTTTGGCAGTATAATCGAATTGTGCATACAAGCCTTTAAGAATGTTCTCGTAGTGTATATTATGGATGTCTATCCTTGAATCAAAAATTTGCAACTTTCACTTCGTTATCAGATTCATCTTCTTCATCGTCGTCCTCCACATCATCAGATTCATCTCCTTCATCGTCGTCATCTTCATGGTAGTATTTGGTGAATATGCATCAAAATGTAAATTAAATATCAGATTTTATAAGGAGAAAATGGCCAAAATGAACAACTAAATTGATAATAGATTTAATGTTAACCAAATATACATTGCAGAAATTTTCATCTGTGCCTTTAGAACAACCATAATGTTCATTGCACAAAGAGCTTATGTGCCTCCATATAAGATTGAAGATTTTGGAAGGTAAACACTATCCGCTACGCTTGTATAATTTAATAATTATTTAACATTAATGTAATATGCTTTAACAAGAAACCAAATTATAGATACCTGTCAGATGGTTTGTTTCTTTGCAAGTTCTAGAGTTGTGTCTTTGGCGGCCACATGTTTTGCAGTACCTCTTCTCTTTTCCTCTCTTCTTTAGGGCTTTTAACATTTGTGATTCAATTCTCTTGCCCTTGGTCCTACCCTTGTTTTTAGATTTTTTAGGAACATGAATCACCAACTTCTCAGGTATTTTGCAGCCCACATACTTTTCTATTTCTTTCATCTTGTCTTTCTTCTTTGCTGGTACACTTCTGTTACTAATCATATCCAATCTAATATCTCTCAGTTTTTCAATCAAAAGCTTCATGTCGTTATCATCACACTCAGCTACGCTGACACAAGAATAAACCTCTTGCCACACTTAGTACTCAAACTTTTCCTAAAATCGAAAACTTTTGAGAGACATCTATCTGTTTGCCATCTTTGTCAAAGACAGGCTTACTCATTGCAGCTTTTGTCCATCTTTGCGTTATGTACTATTCTCGGTATTTTCTCTCAAAATCTTGGTTGTGTAGAATCCAAAGGCGTGCACTGCACAACAAGCCCATTCTCTGAAACATAGAACAAGAACAAGTAATCTCCATGTTATCTGGTGAATATGCTACGTTCCATGACTTATTTGGCATCTGCAAGTCTGTTAGAATATATATTTTTGTCTCATCAATCTTCTCCACATCTTTAAAACGGCAATCGACACAAAGCTGACCAATTCTTTTGGAAGTCTTTGAAAATGTTGTGCGAGTACATTTCAGAAGCATGGACTTCAAGGTTTGACTTTGTTTTCCATGGGATTTCAGAGTGTTTGTTGTCACTGTTCAATTTGGACTGCTTGTGTCTTTGTGCTTCCAAGGCACTCTCATAGCACACCCAAAACTCAACAAGGGTGAAATGAGGTGTGAGGAACCTGTCAAAGAAACTGTTTTCACTCTCAGACCTAGAAGTAACCCTCATCAAGCCGGACATTGAAACATCTTTAAAGTAGGCGGGGATCCACTTTGTTCCCGAGATCGTACAAATCTGAAAACCACTCGTGTTCTACAAGTTGATAATCAGTCATTATCTTCCCCCATTGTTCTTCGAATTCATCAGGCTCAAGTTGGTTGTTCCAAACACACCTATTGAGCCTGGTCTTAAAATCCTCATCTTGAAACAGTTGATAACTGACTTTCTCTCTTAGTTTCTTCATTATGTGCCACATGCACAGTCTGTGTGTTGACTCCTTAAACACTTCCGGGACTACCGACTTCATTGATTTGTCTTGATCGGTAATTATAATTCTCGGTTGGCACCCGCCCATTGCTTCCAAAAATGTCTTGAACAACCATGTATAACACTCAATACTTTCATCACCTAACAACCCACTCCAAACGTTATGCACCTTTTGTGGTGATCGGCTCTGTGAAAGGCACAAACACCATATCATACTTGTTTGTTCTATATGTAGCATCTGCTGATAAAACCTCACCGAACAAAGATGTAGTTCTTTATGCGGATCGGATCCGCCCAAAACACTCCAGCAAGGCACTTGTTTTCATCTACTATAAAATCAAAGTAAAATGAATTGCATGTGTCTTTTCTCCCTATAAGATTTTCAACAAACATTTGTGCATCAAAATTACCAATGTAGGTTTTTATGTCTCTGACAAAGTTTTTGAAATCAACCTCAGTAGCCCCAATGTTGTTGTAACCTCCACACAGCTCCTTCCAACCTCTATAGGCTTTCACACCACCTAGTTTTAGCACCTTTACCTTTGTGACAAATTGCTTCTGTACCTCTGTCATTTTTCGGTTTCCTTTCAAGAATATTGTAGATTCAGGCGAAGCAAGTGGATGGTTATGCGCTTCATCGAATCTGGTAACAATATAAGTTCCATTTTCTTGGTATTTAAACTGCACTAATGCACGACAGTCAATTCTTGTAATCGGCCTCACACGGCTTATGTCTGTCACATCAGATTCTGCATCATTCTCAGCAGTATCGGTATCAGTATCAGTCCTCTTCCTTTTCCTACTTTCCTTTACACCTTGCCTATTGCAGACAACATTCCTTAATGAAAAACTGTTTGGTAACTCATTGCCTTTAATCCTTTTTGTTGTTGCAAGTCTTGGCATAAACCCACAGATTGTACAATATTCTTTGTAGAATAACTCTGTTGATTCTAGCGTTTCGAATACTTGTCCTACTTTAGGTTTCTTTTCCTCTGGATAGAATGGAATGTACTGGATTGCATTTAATGTTTCAATTATTGTCCTTGGTGTTTTAAAGCTGTTATTTGTAGAAGAAGACGTAGTTGCATCACTTGTACTCATTGTCTGGTTCAACAGTAGTTAAGTAAGTAAGTATATTAAATATTATTGCATCAATAATGCAAAGAATCCAATTCTAATATGCAGTAATCCAATTCTAATATGCTCATTGTCCATTATCATGCCTGTAAAGGAACATTTATTTTAATGATAATGTTCATAGGAAATATTGTTGTCCATTTTGATATAGCATATATATAATGTATTGAATGCTAATGACATTAAACAAAGAAATAGTCATAATATTATTTCATTAATATTAGAAAATATTTACAAAAGCCATTTCAGGCTTTCAAAATGGTAAAGCCTACTAAGGCTTATATCGGAAAAAAAAAAACACAAGATAATACCTAATAACAATAAACAGAAGATAACACAACATATTTCTAAACTAATCTAACAGTCGGAGTCATAATAATTCTCATCCCCAGACTGTTCCTCAATTTCATATTCTTCTTCTCTTTCCTTTAAAAATCGTCGTTCTTGTCTTTTGTGATGTCTAATTATTTCTGCACGATTAGACATAGTCGTGCAGATGCAGAATCTGTCAAGCATCCGATTATTCTTTACGATAGTTATCACACCATTTTCATTTCCGTGAACCGCGCCTCGGTAATAATCCCTCTCCTTTACCTCTGGGTCGTTCCCTATAATGAACCACTTTGACCAGCCCTTGCACACCATGGCCATGTTTTTCTTTTCTTCCCTCCCAAGTCGCTCAAACAAAATCTGGAGCAAATCCTGAGTAGTAAGCAAATGATGTAAAGGACGACTGGGAGATGGTACATCCATCTCCACAGGAATGTCATCTCCATCAAACCAGTTTGAAGAAAACTGGCTTACTTTCCATTCCCTATAATGGGCCATGAAATTTTGTTTGTAAGCATCATTCTTGTAGGGAACTATCAGGCATTTTGAGTAGTCCATTGTTTTTTTTTTTTTTTAAGAAAATTAAGTACTTTTCTGAAGAGATTAAAAGTTTTGGTTATTGGAAAAGGTAGGATGGAAAACTAGTTGTATACTCTTGGGTTTATATAGTGGATTAATTGATTATAAGAGATTAAATTCTGTGAACAGTTGTGTCTTTTCAACTGACACAAACATAATCATGGTAATTAATAAATTGGGTGAAGTTATCTATGTTAGTTTAATCTATTGCATAAAACAGTATATGCACATTATGAAAATACGTAATGGACATTTGAATTAAACTGAATTCACATTTTTTTCCAAATAATGTTTCATGTTCTTTTTTAAATAATTTAATGTACCTTTTAATATTATATAATGTACATTTTCCAAACAGTGCTTAATAATATTTTAGTTGTACCTAATTATCAGAAAATGCAAATTACGAATATATATAGTTGACAATTTATTTTATGGAACATGTTTTTTTATAATTAATATAATGTACATTTAGAAGTAATATTCAAATTAATGTGAATAATTGCGTCTTTTCACCACATAAGCAAGTTATTTCGTACAAATAAAGGTTCATATATAATGTATTCCTTCGAATGTCCATTATCATGCCTTTAAAGGAACATTTATTTTACTTGCTAATGTTCATAGGAAATATTGTTGTCCATTTTGATAGAGCATATATAAAATGTATTGAATTCTAATGACAGTAAACAAACAAATAGTCACAATACTATTTCATTAATATTAGTAAAATATTTACAAAAGCCATTTAAGGCTTTCAAAATGATAAAGCCTACTAAGGCTTATACTGAAAAAGAAAAAAAAACACAAGATAATACAAAATAACAATAAAATAGAAAACTAACATAATATATTTCTAAACCAATCTAACAGTCTGAGTCATAATAACCCTCATCACCAGACTGCTCCTCAATTTCATATTCTTCTCTTCGGTTTCTAAATTGTCGTGCTTGTTGTTTATGATGTCTAATTATTTCTGCACGACTAGATAGAGTCGTGCAAAGGCAGAATCTTTCTAGGAGCCGCTGATCCTTTGTGACAGTGATTATACCATTTTGCTGTTCCCGAACCACCCCTCGATAATAATCGCTTTCCTTTACCTCTGACTCCATTCCTATAAGGAACCACTTCGACCAGCCCTTGCACACCATTGCCATGTTTTTCTTTTCCTCCCTCCCAAGTCGCTCAAACAAAATTCGAGCAAAGCCTCGAGTAGTAAGGAAATAATGTAAAGGACTCACGGGAGATGGTACATCCATCTCCACAGAATGTCATCTCCATCAAACCAGTTTGAAAAAAAAACTTACTTTCCAATCCCTATAATGGTTCATGAAATTTTGTTTGTGAGCATCATTCTTGTAGGCAACTATCGTGCATTTTGAGTAGTCCATTGTTTTTTTTTTTTTAAGAAAATTAAATACTTTTCTGAAGAGATTAAAAGTTTTGGTTATTGGAAAAGGTTTTAGAAATGAAGGTAAGATGGAAAAGTAATTGTGTACTCCTTGGTTTATATAGTGGATTAATTCAGTAGAAGAGATTAAATTTGGTGAACAGTTGTGTCTTTTCAACTGCCACAAACATAATCATGGTAATTAATAAATTGGGAGAAGTTATCTATGTTAGTTAAATGTCTCGCATAAAACAGTATATTCACACTATAAATATACGTAATGGACATTTGAATTAAACTGAAAGCACATTTATTTTCCAAATAATGTTCCATGTTCTTTTTTAAATAATTTAATGTACCTTTTAATATTATATAATGTACATTTTCCAAACAGTGCTTAATGATATTTTAGTTACACCTAATTATCAGAAAATGCAAATTATGAATATACTATAGATAGTGGACAATTTATTTGATGGAACATGTTTTTTTATAATTAATATAATGTACATTTAGAATTAATATTGAAATTAACGTGAATAGTTGTGTCTTTTCACCACTTAAGCAAAACTTACAAACCGTCATTTGACATATTGAACAGTTGTAAGACCACTTGCAAAATGTAATTATTACTTGCACATACTTATTATATATAATGCACATTTCACTAAGACTGATTGGACATTTCCTTATGAAACGTGTACAGCACAACACAGCACAACACAACACATTATTTTTACATGCAAAATTACTTTTCAGTTACTTCAAATTGCACACTTTTCCTTTCTCATTATTTTTAGTACATTTTTTCTCACCACAAAGTACATTTGCATTTATCATCCTTCTAAAACCAAACAAACAAACTATAAACCCTAATTTAACACTTTTCATTATAAAATTAATGTTTTTGTGGTTCTGTACATTACATCTAGTTAACTAAATTTAATCAAATCCGAAATTAAGTTGAATTTAATCAAATTCAACTTTAACATCATCATAAAATCAATTCAACAACGATTCAGAAACGAATTAAATAATATTGAATGAACATACCTCAATATTGACTGTAGAAAACAATAATTCCAGATGAATGACCAAATCAATTCCGATTTTTCTTACAAAGTTTTGATCTTGAAATAACTGAATAGCCGATGAATGCAAAAGTTTGAACAAATTGACTCTGATTTGCGGTTCGAACACAGCAATTGATGATGAATAAACGATTTTAGATCACTAAATTTGATATCGAAAGACAAAAATTTACAAATTAAGGAAGGATTAATGGTGAAACCGATTGATTTTGTTTCATGTGGTTTGATTTTGTTACGTAGGCTTGATATTGCTGACATGTACACTCTTATTTTTTGCTTTCCGTGAAATTTTAAGAGCAAAACGTTTAATCTCAGTAGTGAGTCTTATTTGATGGATCTGTTGAGAGTCAAGTTCTCACGGTTCTCACGATAAGCCCCGTTCTCACCGGAACTCTACCCTAATAATAATAATAATAATAATAATAATAATAATAATAATAATAATAATAATAATAATAATAATAATAATAATAATAATAATAATAATAATAATAATAATAATAATAATAATAATAATAATAATAATAATAATAATAATAATAATAATAATAATAATAATAATAATAATAATAATAATAATAATAATAATAATAATAATAATAATAATAATAATAATAATAATAATAATAATAATAATAATAATAATAATAATAATAATAATAATAATAATAATAATAATAATAATAATAATAATAATAATAATAATAATAATATGAATATGAATATGAATATGAATATGAATATGAATATGAATATGAATATGAATATGAATATGAATATCCTAGGTGTCGGCTTCCTGGTAGTTTCCCCTTGATATTTCGAGGCCGTCGTGTGGTGTCAAAGTTCTTGGTGGTCCTGTTAGGGTGTGCCCTCTTTTCAGCAGCGAGCTTTGTTGAAACGTGTGACCAGGACCATAGAGCTTATGGATTCTGTTGCCCAGATTGATGGTCCACAGTCGCACCTGCTTTTGCTCCGTGCTTGCTCTGGTATTTCGAAACTCTATTTTGCTTTACGTACTTGCTCTCCCCAGGTTTTCCAGTCGGCTCAGCTTCCCTTTGATTTGGCACTTCGTTCTAGCCTGGAGCGCATTGTCACTGCATCCGGGCCTTGTTTTGGAGACTTGCAGTGGAGCCTTGCTACCTTGCCCTTTCGTTTTGGAGGGCTTGGTGTCTATGCTGCTGGGGATGTTCTTCATTATTACTTCATCGCCTCTCGTTTCCAGTCTGTTGGGTTGCAGGCTAAGCTTCTCTGCCCTTCTGGTATTCTTGCACCTGGACCTACCTTTGATAGTGTCGTGCGACTGTTTACTAATAAGACTACAGATTCTGGTCTTTTGAGTAACTCGAGTGAGATCGCTGCCCTAAAACTTCCGAAGAAATTGGTAGACATAAACTTATGCAATGGTATAAGTCATAGTAAGGAACAATGCAGAAAGAAACAAGATGTGGTAAAAGTTAAACAGGTGTGGCAAAGAAAGGCTGTCCAACCTGTTCAGGTGAAAGTTGTGGATAACAGTAAAGCTCCTCTAGTGCCTGCCACCCCTGTAGGGCCTAGAGCTGCTGTTATCCAAACTCCAGCCGGTATAATCACTAGAAAAATGAGACAAGATGGAAGTGGACCTTCTCAGATAAATCGTGGTAACACTTTTTTGGATGCTTTAAATATGGCTACTATCAGATCTACACAGATGAGGAGAAGGGCTACTTGAACTGGAATTGGAGGTGTTTTAGATAATGGTTAATATTGGTTTTTAGATATAAGAGGACTCAATAGCCTGAATAAACAAAAAGAAATAAAATAGTTTTTTACATAACAATAATTTGGGGATGTTTGGGTTGGTAGAAACTAAGGTTAAGTCTACTCAATGGAATAAAGTTAGGAATTCTATTTGTAGTAGATGGACAATTTGCACAAATAATTCTATAGCTACTGGTGGTAGGATCTGGCTGCTATGGAATCCAACTCTTTTTGATGTGGATATCCTGGATATAAGTCCTAGAACTATTCATACCAGGGTAACCATTAGAGTGAGCCAAATTGAATTCAACTTTACATTAGTTTATGGGTATAATAAACCTGCTGAAAGGGTTGATCTTTGGCAAAGAATGCAGAGGTAGAGTCACATGGTTCAGAGGCCTTGGATGGCAGGAGGGGATTTTAATAACATTCTTTATCCTAATGAAAGGCTAGGGGGTGCTGAGGTCTTCCTTGGTAATATTAAATCTTTTCAAGATTGCTTACTGATGGAAGGTGTCGCCGTGTCTCCCAATCAAACACATTTATATTCTCAACAAACAACTAGTTAGTGGTTAAGTCGAGGTCGATCCATGGGATGGTGTGCTTTGGGTTCTTAGTCTATCTATCTCAATTTATGCTAGTGTCATAATAGATTTGGGTTTGTAGTTGGTGAGTCTAAACTAGTGCAAGCAATGAAGTAAAACAAGCAATAAAAGGAAGGATTTAAACAAATGACTAAAAGATGCTAGGATATCATGGGTTCTTAGGGGATTTATGGGAGTTGATCATACAAACATGTTCTCAATTATATGCAAGCTGTTATTGTTGTGATGAGATCGAGTTTGTGTATAAGCTTACAATCCCTAAGAAGGTTTGGGTCCCGGAGCCGAATCGATTAGATTTTACAACACCTACAAGTCGACTTAGTCCTTCCTATTCAACTATATGCATGGTCTAATGAGACTCGAGTTGGTGTATAAGCTTACAAGTCTCATTGAAAAGATAGGTGATGGGTAGAAAATGCAAGGATTCATAGGCTCGTATTTCATCAAACATAACATGTGCATAAGTTGAAATCATAACAAGCAAGCAATTTAATTATGAAGACATATTAGATTAAGCATGAATTATTTCCCATGTTTGTTTCCCCTAATCCCCATTAATCCTAGCTAAGTAACTACTCACTCATTATCATAGGGAACATGTCATTAATGGTGTCAATCATCACAACAAGTATAAACATGATAAGGGAATGAGGAAATAAACAATAAAGAGTAAAGAGTGAAGAGATTATACCAAACTTAAGATGATCCAAATAATAAAGCAAAGAATAATAGAAGAAAACTTGATTGATTGATGAAGAGTTGTCAATTCTCCAATAATAACCCAATAGTCTTCAATTACCCAATAATAATAAACTTGAACAATAATTTAGAAAAGATTAATGTGGAATGTTTGAGATTAATCAATTCTAATCTACTCCTAATCTAATTTAAGAGAGATTGATTTAATCTAAGGAAACTTGACCTAATCTAAGAATAGTTCTTGGTGTCTAATTGGACTCTCCTTTTGGTTATTACAAATGGGGTGATGTGACTCTTATTTGCGCACATTTAGTCCCCTAATTGAACCTATTTTGCATACTAATATAGCATTTCATGGCCATTTTATCCGTCAATTCCTTCCTATTTGGCTCTCCTATTGCGTTGTATATGTTTTTTAGTAAAGAAGATAATGAGGCGGAATTTCCATCTCCCGTGCATACTTGGAAGCTTGTTGACAATCTTAGATGGACTAGTATGAAGAGGAGGCAAGAATGATGACCAAGGATGTAGGAATATAGAGTATATAGAAGGATCATAGGCTAAAAAGCAAGGATGACGAGAAGGAAGCCAATACAAGAAGAAAGTGCTCGGAATCTAAACCAAGAGTTGCTTCTTTGGCTCTGAAAGTATGCTAGATGAAACGGTATCGAAAAATCAAGTGGTCTAGACTTTTGAATCACTCTAATAGGAGTCCGGATGAGGAAATGACGTCCGTTTTACAATCCGAGCTCAAATAGACAAGCTGTCCGCCATGACGAGCGTCTCCAGACTCAAGACGCTCGTCCCCAGACACAAGACGAGCGTCTCACCTCCAAGACGAGCATCTTCTCCCCTCATAATCCGAGCGTCTCCTCCACGATCCGCTTGGATCACGAGACAGGACGTCCGGCCAAGACTCCAGACGCGCGGGACGAGCATATTGTGGCGGGACTAGCAACGTGATATGCGCATCTCCTTCGAGACTTGCATTTCCCTACTCAACACTTAGCAATGCTATTTACTAATATACCCTTACTTAACCTAATGATGTACTACTATATATACTCCATTTGTAATAATCAATAGATGAAGTTTCCTTATATTAAATCAACTTTCCTTAGATTAGATTAAGCTTTCATTAGGAGTAGATTAGAATAGATTAATCTCAATTATTCCACAAAATGACATACTAATCTTTCCTTAATTATTGTTCAAATTTATTATTGGGTAATTGAAGATTATTGGGTTATTATTGGAGAATTGACAACTTTTCATCAATCAATCAAGTTCTCTTCTTTTATTCTTTGCTTTATTATTTGGAATCATCTTCATAGGTATAATTCTCTTTTACCCTTATTTAATAATTGTTAATCACATCATTTATTCATCATGTTTTGCTTTGTTAACATGATTGACAACCTTATTAGCATGTTGAACTTGATAATGAGTGAGTAGTCTTCTAGCTATGATTAATGGGTAATTAAGGGAAACCAACATGGGGAATGATTCATGCTTAATCTAATATGTCTTTATAATTAATTTGCTTGCTTGTTGAGATTCCAAATTATGCACATGTTATGTTTGATGAAATGCGAGCCTATGAATCCTTACATTTTTTACCCATCACTTATCTTTTCAATGAAGCTTGTAAGACATAAACCAACTCGAGCCTCATTAGACCATGCATATAGTTGAATAGGAAGGATTAAGTCAACTTGTAGGTGTTGTACAATCTAATCGATTCGACTGCAGGACCCAAACCTTCTTAGGGATTGTAAGATATACACTAACTCGATCCCATCACAACAATAAATGCTTGCATATAATTGAGAACATGTTTGTATGATCAACTCCCATGATTCCCCTATGAACCCATGATATCCTAGCATTTTTAGTCATTTGTTTACATCCTTCCTTTTGTTGCGTGTTTACTTTCCATTACTTCTATTAGATTAGAATCATAAACCCTTCACAATTGTGACAACCCCAAGCACAACCATAATTAGATTGAACTATTTGAGTACCCCCGTCCCATGGATCGACCTCGACTTAACCACTAACTAGTTGTTTGTTGAGAATATAAATGTGTTTGATTGGGAGACACGACGACACCTTCCATCATGGGGTATATATAGTAGTACACCATTAGGTTAAGTAAGGATAGATTAGTAAATAACAATGTAAAGTTTTAAAGTGGGGAAATGCAAGTCTTGCGAGGAGATGAGCATATCACGCCGCTAGTGCTCCCACGATCCGCTCGGATCAGGAGAAGAGATGCTCGGATCAGGAAGGGAGAAGACGCTCGTCTTCTGGGTGGGACGCTCGGATCATGAGGAGAGGATCCACTCGTCTTGTACCTAAGACGCTTGGATTGTTGCACATTGTGATCCTTTTGCTTCACGTCCTTTTGATCTTTGCGTACTCCTTATTCTTGCTTTGTCGGTCGTCGTTCTTGCCTCCTCTTCATACTAGTCCATCTAAGGTTGTCATCAACCTTCCAAATGTGCACGGGAGACGGGAATTCCGCCTCATTGTCCTCTCTCCTACAAGTCATAAAAATGCACTAGGAAAGCAAAATAGGAAGGAATTGACGGATAAAATGGCCATGAAATGCTATAATGGTGTGCAAAATAGGTACAATTAGGGGACTAAATGTGCGCAATTAAGAGTCACATCAAACATCCCCAAATCGAACCTTTACTCGTCCCAAGTAAAGAGGTGACTAGAACTAGACCTTTATTTAAACTATCCTAATAATATAACCGATGTTAGACAATTAGCGACTCTCACTCCGCCCCTTCAACTCACAACAAGACAACCATGAGGTAGGGTGCCTCCTTGCAAGGCAAGGTGGGTCTTGCCAAAATGGCGATACATCCAAGCATTAAGCACACAAAACAAGTAATGGATGCATCTAAAAAAATGAATAGCCACTTTCCTCATCTAAGTGGCGGATTTATCTAAAAGGGAAGCAATCTAAGGTACACACTCCATTATAGATACGGTTTCTTCAAACTACTAAGCCTAGAAGGATACCAATAAATCACCTCCAAGTTGTGTTAAGCTAGAGTACCTTTGTCCTCAATCATTAAATGCTTTCGTCAAGAGTAGACTCCCTATGGTCTTAGAAACACCGGAGGATCGCGGAATTCCCCTTCTTGCATAGACAAGAAGAAGGGTCGTCCGCTCTCTACCATTCACAAAAGTGGATTCGATGGATGAAGGGATCATTTGTTTTTGAGTTTCATATGGAAGTTTGCTTTTGTTGTTGCCCCCCCCCCCCATTTCTTGTGGCAATTGACATTTGAGAACACTTTCTTTTTGCCATTTCTTTTGATGTTTGCCATTTCAATACTTGACAATTTTAACTTTTTCTTGCATTTTCTTTTGAATATTTTCAAAGCTACCCCATTTGTAGTGAGGGTGCTTATATTTGAAGCATAGGAGTTTTCATTTTTGTTAGTCCTCTTTTCTTTTGATGCAATTGCAAACTTTTTTACTTTTATTTCAATTCTTGAACTCAAATTTGAACAATTTTTGTGCCCATTGCCTTTTGATGACAAAAATGTGGTAGAATATGGAAGATGGTTTCATGGCTTCAAGGGTCACACCTTGGAATAAACGGTAGCCAAGGAGTTATCACATCACAAGGTAGTCTTGACTAGGCCTTAATCCATGGGTCAAAGGATACTAGCATGACGTATCCTAGGATGTTTTACAAGTATTCTAACAAGCAAAGTCTCAAGAATAAAAAGTATCTACAAGGGCCTTATATACACTTGTCAAGCTTTCCAAATAGATGCGTTCACAAAATTTTTCATATAATGCAACTATCATTTATACAACCTAATGCAAATGCTGCTACCAACTAGTATGCCATATAAGCTAAATGCAATCATATAATAACATTGGCTACACCGCATCAATCAAAATAAAGCCACATAGTCATCAACATAAAGAGGAAAAAGGAGATTGGAAAGATCATTCCATGCGGTCTTCTATATCCTCATGTCTCGGATGTGGTGTAGTCGTTCAATGTGAAAAAGGATAAACAAACAAGCAAACAAACAAGTATATAAAATATATACAATTCTAAACTATAAAGGAAATGGACATGTTTTTGGGTTTTTCAATTTTTCAAATTTTTATGGTTTTTGATTTTATGAAATAAAAGACATGTTTTTGTATTTTTCAAAATTTCTAATTTTTTTTGTATTTTTGTAATATAAAGTCACATCCCCCACTTTATTTGGACATTGTCCTCAATGTACATGTAGGAGTAGGAATAAAAAGAAATACAAGTTTTTGGATTTTTGAATTTATGGAAATAAATGAAATGATATGAATGAATGCATGCTCTAACTAAATGCAATTCTATATGATATATATAACAAATGAATGCAATATAAACTACACTAAATGATGCATGATTAATGCTTAGGTTACCTATGATCAAACCTCCCCAAACCGATATAAACACTATTACTAGTGTAGAAATGAATAGGTTTGGTCATTAGTGATTATGCATGAATTTTAGTCTATATGCAACTAACTATATGAATCATGTGAAATATATTACAAAGCAAATTATACTATGTGAACTAACTAATGTGAACTATACTATACCAACTAACTAATGTGAATGATATAATACAAATGCAAGATAATTGAAAATGCAATACAACTATACATGAGAGAAAGGAAAATAAAAGAATATCTTACAATTAGAGGTGGTGTGGTAGACACATCTTGCCATCTCACTCGTCATCATCATCATCATTGCGGTACCTATACCCGCTAGAACCTCCTTGATCGTACCCTCCTCCTTGGCCATAGAACCCTCCACTTTGGCCGCCAAAGTTCCCGTCTTGGTTCCCTTGATTAGGGAACAAAAGGTGCGGTTGAGCCCAAGATGGGCGAGGGCCACTAGGGTCGATATACTCTTGTTGATCCATGTTGTAGTATTGAGGATAAAGGGCCAAATAGTTGTCATCCCTCTCATCATGCACTCCAAGATAGACCCGTTGCATAAGCTTCATCAAGTCATTCATATCCGGAGCATCGGGAACTTGGGGAGTGAACGGTACATGTTGAGTGGGGTAGGGTGGAATGGGTATATAGGACGGTGGTGCATTGGTTGAGGAGGTGCTTCTTCTCTTTGTGGTGGGTTAGGGTGGATCTCAATATCGAGAAGGTAGCTCGGTGTAGGTGAGTACCGACTTAACCGTGGCTCGGTAGGTGGTACGTTCCACCCCATGAGGACAATTGAAGAACATCCCTTTCTAAACAACTCCACACTTCCGGTTTGGGTATAGGTGCACCACCGGTGGTGGTTGAAGATGGCCTCTTGGTCAATCAAAGTGCTCCCTTCGAGCTTCTCATAGGCCCCATGAAGGTTAAACCCGGGCTAAAGGTCATTGGCCAACATTGTGATTAGGCCTCCCATGACAAAGGTCTTAATGTTAGAGTTCTCTGGAGCAGAATCAAAGAACCTTGTAAGCATCTCAAAGGGCGTGTTAATTTTATAAGGCCTTGTCCCTTGAACATTCAAGTAAGACTCTAAGAAGGTCAAGTCAAGGAGAGTGCACCTATCTTGTTCAAATCTCCCATTGATAGTGCCGGCTATGAAGCGCTCGGTGATCCGAATCACCGAATGTTGAATTGCAAAGGTATAGCATTATTTCAAGTGAAAGAGGTCCCTACCGGAGATGGCTCTCCAAATGTGGTTAACATTGAAGTCGGAGGGCTTGTCGGTGTTTTCGCTCGGCACATCAAGACTAAAGACATTTGCAAATTGGTCAAGAGTTGACCTATGGTCTTGATTGCATAGTCGGAACTCCAAACAAACAGTTCTTCAAGTATTTGTGACAATGCGGAGACTACATAAAAACTCGAGGGTAAGGCTAAGGTAGGTCTCCTCATGGGCATAGAATAGCTTCCCGAGACCCAAACCATCGAAGAACATTTCAGTTTGATACCTTCTACCTAGAACCTCTAAAACAGTGGTATCAATGAACCGAGTGGGTTTGTAATGCATACCTAGCAGATGAACGAATGTTTGGCGGGGTTCGTTTCAAGTGAAGATTACCTCGGGGAAAAATTCGAGTTGCTCCACACCTTGTATCATCACATTGTGATGGCCCCTTGTCTCCCTCGGAGTGGATGAAGAAGTACCCTTGTGCTTCTTAGGTGCGGCCTCGGATGATTTCTTGACTTTTCCCTTTAGGTTCATTATTTTCAATTGAAAAGTTAGGGTTTTGATGGTTGATTTTTGTGATGGGGATTTTTGAGAGATGATGATGTGAGATTTTGAGTAGATGAGATAAGGGAAATGAGGGATGGAGGGGGTGTTTATAAAGGAAAAGGGGTGGAAGTCGAGCGGATAAGGGCCGGGCTCGAGCGGATTCCATGAGGGTTCAACAGAAATTAGAGCAGATCCGAGCGTCCCGTGTTAGAGACGAGCATCTTGATGGGGCAATCCGAGCGTCTTGCTGAGAGGACCCGCAGATTCTTAGTCAGGGATCCTGGAAGTTTTGAGACTGGTTGGAGACGAGCGTATCGTGGAAGAGACGAGCGTCTCTTCTGGGTCGAGCGGATTCCGGTGAATCCGAGCGGATTCTTATCCAGTGCAGATTTGGTTCCAAGGCTATGCTCAAGACGAGCGTCTTGTATGAGAAACAAGCGTTTTTCTTCTGAGATGAGCGTCTCCTGAGGAATCTGAGCGGATTTCAGGTCAGTGCCGAATTATGCTCTTGGCGCGGCTCAGAGCGAGCGTCTTGCCCTCGGGACGAGCGTCTCATACCGTCTTTCTCAATCCCTTGTTCCTTTCTTTTGAATTTGTTTCCCTTACACCCTTTTGTGATTCCTTCTTATCTCTTTCTGAAAGTATGCTCAATAAATGGGCAAGAAACCCTCTCTCACTACTCTCATGTAAGGAAATGTAAGAAATGCGAAAATGTATACAATATTATACAATTCAAAGATTATGGGAAGGAATATTTTACAAGTGGTGGTTTGAGATAGGACTCCACCAAGCTAGTTCAAATTGTCGAGGTTCTTTGTCCATAGAGCTCAAGGCTCTTAAAAGGAGATCAAAAGCTTGTGAACAAGCCCCAAATAAGCATAAGTATGGTTTGCTCAAATTCAATATGAAGCTTGGCCAAGGAAACTTGTCATCCAATCTCTTTTCCACCATTCTCTTGGCACTTGAATATTTGTAATGTTTCAAACCAACAAGCCCATGATTCTTGTCAATGCTAGGGATGAATTATGGCTCACTTTCGTCCGGAGACTTCCATTTGCCAACTTCTTCTTCAATTTTGGTGATGATGATAGCTGTTGGATTATTCAATCCTTCAAGAGTATAAGGATAATTCTCATGGTATTGATGACGGGGTAGCTTTGGAGTTGAAATTGTGGTGCCAAATCTCCACAAGTACGTTCATTCGCAAGTTTGTTCTTGAGCTTTTCCACCAAGTACCCTTTATATGAAGTTTTGACTTTTTGGAGAAGGTCTTCCATATCATCTCCAACAATCATAGGTTCCATGATGGATGCGTAATGGTCTTCATGGTTAATGGGAAAGAGACATTCATTCTCGTCATGGTAGGGTATCTCAAATTTCTCAAGGATTGGCTCCTCAAGTAAAGTGATTTCACAAGTTTCTTCTTCATTATTCCAAAAGTCCTTGTAAAACACATAAGCTTCTTTCACTATTTTGTCATCATGGCTATCTTCATAAGAATCATAGATGGGGGCTTCAATTTTCTACAATAACTCTTTCTCCATCATCTCAATATTAACATCAAAGGACACACCCTCATACTCACAAAGGCTAAGAGTACTTGGCTTACTCAACCTCGTGTCTCCATCATTGAACACAACACTTTCGTACTCACAAGAGCTCAAAGGGAT
The DNA here is from genome assembly GCF_048544455.1 of Silene latifolia. NCBI lineage: Eukaryota > Viridiplantae > Streptophyta > Magnoliopsida > Caryophyllales > Caryophyllaceae > Silene > Silene latifolia. Next base: position 150,363,785 of record NC_133526.1, read on the forward strand.
TGGCTCTTCCCACTCATCTTCTATATCAAAGGTTACCCCTTCAAACTCGCATTCATGGACAATGTTAAAGGATTGCTGGGGAGTGGCTACTTGGGTTTCCTTCATTTGGGAAATTTGATTTGACAGCTCCTCACCATGGGTAATAATATTTTGAAGAACATTATCTCTACTTTGGCTCTCCTCTAGCACTTGTTTGAACAAGTTTTGTTGATCTCCCATTAATTGGAGAATCATACCTTGAATGTCAAAGTTGGACTCATCTTTTTGTTGTGGGTGGTTGTGAAAGTGGTTGTATTTTGGTATTTGGAATTCATCGTAGGGTGGGTCTTAGATTGGTGGTTGTTGATGATATTGGATGTTGTGATTTTGGTGGGGAAATTTGGGGTAGTAGTTAGGATTTTCATTGCATGAGTAGCAAGGTAGGTTTGTGTTAACTTTCTCCTCAAACTCCCCATACCCATAGCCATACTCAAAAGATCCAACATACACTCCATATGTCAAGTCTTGAACCATCATAGCTAAGATAAGGAAACAACTACAAGTATGGAAACTACAAAAAAATGGTATGAACGAACCTTGAGGAACAAGTTCCTCAAGGTTAACGCATAATTAAAACAGACAAACAAGTACGAACTTAATCACATAACACCGTCCCCGGCAACGGCGCCATTTTGATGGAAGGTGTCGTCGTGTCTCCCAATCAAACTTATTTATATTCTCAACAAACAACTAGTTAGTGGTTAAGTCGAGATCGATCCATGGGACGGTGTGCTTTGGGTTCTAAGTCTATCTATCTCAATTTATGCTAGTGTCACAATTGATTTGGGTTTGTAGTTGGTGAGTCTAAACTAATGGAAGCAATGAAGTAAAACAAGCAATAAAAGGAAGGATGTAAACAAATAACTAAATGATGCTATGATATCATGGGTTCTTAGGGGAATCATGGGAGTTGATCATACAAACATGTTCTCAATTATATGCAAGCTCTTATTGTTGTGATGGGATCGAGTTGGTGTATAAGCTTACAATCCCTAAGATGGTTTGGGTCCCGGAGCCGAATCGATTAGATTGTACAACACCTACTAGTCGACTTATTCCTTCCTATTCAACTATATACATGGTCTAATGAGACTCGAGTTGGTGTATAAGCTTACAAGTCCCATTGAAAACATAGCTAATGGGTAGAAAATGCAAGAATTCATAGGCTCGCATTTCATCAAACATAACATGTGCATAAGTTGAAATCATAACAAGCAAGCAATTTACTTATGAAGACATATTAGATTAAGCATGAATTATTTCCCATGTTTGTTTCCCCTAATTCCCCATTAATCCTAGCTAAGTAACTACTCACTCATTATCATGGGGAACATGTCACTAATGGTGTCAATCATCAGAACAAGTATAAACATGATAAGGGAATGAGGAAATAAACAATAGAGTAAAGAGATTATACCAAACTTAAGATGATCCAAATAATAAAGCAAAGAATATAGAAGAAAACTTGATTGATTGATGAAGATTTGTCAATTCTCCAATAATAGCCCAATAGTCTTCAATTACCTAATAATAATAAACTTGAACAATAATTGAGGAAAGATTAATGTGGAATGATTGAGATTAATCTATTCTAATCTACTCCTAATCTAATTTAAGAGAGATGGATTTAATCTAAGGAAACTTGATCTAATCTAAGAATACTTCTTGGTGTCTAATTGGACTCTCCTTTTGGTTATTAGAAATGGAGTATATATAGTAGTACATCATTAGGTTAAGTAAGGATAGATTAGTAAATAACAATGCTAAGTTTTAAAGTGGGGAAATGCAAGCCTTGCGAGGAGATAAGCGTATCACGCCGCTAGTACTCCCACGATCCGCTCGGATCAGAAGAAGAGACGCTCGGATCAGGAAGGGAGAAGACGCTCGTCTTCTGGGTGGGACGCTCGGATCACGGGGAGAGGATCCGCTCGTCTTGTGCCTAAGACGCTCGGATTGTTGCACAGTGTGATCCTTTTGCTTCACGTTCTTTTACTCTTTGCATAATCTTTATTCTTGCTTTGTCGGTCGTCGTTCTTGCCTCCTCTTCATACTAGTCCATCTAAGGTCATCATCAACCTTCCAAATGTGCATGGGAGACGGGAATTCCGCCTCATTGTCCTCTCTCCTACAAGTCATACAAAATGTACTAGGAAAGCAAAATAGGAAGGAATTGACGGATAAAAGGGCCATGAAATGTTATAATAGTGTGCAAAATAGGTACAATTAGGGGACTAAATGTGTAATTAAGAGTCACATTACTTATATTATTTTGAGTTAAATGATATCAAGGCAATTGGGTCTTTCTTTACATAGAACAACAAGCATGATCTGGAGACTTTGGTGTATAGCAAACTTGATAGGTGCCTTATTAATGGTGATTGGGTGACTGTTTTTCCGGAGTCTTATGCATATTTCATGCTTGAGGGGTCTTTTGATCATTGTCCCTGTGTTATTTATCCTCATGGCAAACTAGTCACAAGGAAACCTACTTTTAAGTACTTCAATATGTGGAGTCTTGATGCAAATTTTAGATAGGTGATAAGTGAGGGATGGGAAAAGGAGATTAAAGAGGACTCAGATGTTTCAACATGTGTGTAAATTGAAAAGTTTGAAACATGGTCTGAAGCATCTGAATAAAGGGCCTCTTGGAGATATTGAGAATAAGGTGAAGGTGACTAAATTGGCTCTGTTCAAAATTCAGGAAGAACTTGTTTACAATCCTATGGACCCTACTCTAGTTGCAATTGCAAGGGAAATATCTGATGAGCTTATGACTTTGCAAAAAGCTTGGCAATTGTTTATGAAGCAGAAGGCAAAAGTGGTCTGGATTAATATGGGTGATGATAATACTAAATATTTCCACACTGACCTAAAGAATAGATGTTGAACCATATAGAATATATGTTTATGTTTTGATGATGTTAAGAGTACTTCGTATTATATATACTTGTTGCGCGTAATTGTTCGTTTAGTCTATTCAGATTAGATTTATTATTTGCAAAGCTTAAAGGATTGTGATGAAAGTATACAAAGAACTATTGTGATCAAGCCCTCAATCAAGGTTTAAGATATTGCAAGGTAGTGAAAGAATTATTCAAGCATCATGAGAAGATGAAGCTCATGTAAAGATTAATCAAGCTTGAATGATAAAGTAGCTTATACTCGAAGATCTCCTAAGAAGATTAGAATAGTGTAGGTGATTATCTCGTAATGGTAACATAAGAATGAATTTCTTATGTTAGTAAAGTTATAGCTTGGCGGCTATAACATTACTCATGCAAGAGCTCAATGTTATAGCTCTTCTACTATAACATTGAGATGCTGAGCTTATATTACACACGACTTAATGAAGTTTTCAAATTGTTTTTGAAAAAAATGTTTTTTTCTCATTTAATGTTTTAAGCAAGAACGTTATTATTTAACAAGGAAGCCCATATTCTTATTAAGTGTGGTTTTATTTTAAACTTGTAATTAGTAATCATGATGGGTCAACTTATGAGTTGAGCCATATTACTAATTAGGGTTTCTAATATGGCATACTCTTAAAAACCTAAATCTAACCTAATAACAAGTTAGGGTTTTCACGAAAAACAAGGCATATGAGCCGTGTTGGTTTCGTGGGAGCTTAAGAAATAAAAGTTGTTATTGTTACGAATTTATTCTCTAGGATTATCTTAACATATCTTTTATATCTAGCTTGATATAGTTATTTATGAAAAGAATATTTTTGTTATGGAAAATCTTATCATATCTTAAGATTGAAGGAAAGGATAATAAGAGAATAATTTATAAATTATCTTTTGGAATATTCTCTATTATCTCTTAGAGTTTTAAAGAAGGAAATAACAAAGATATGATTTGTTTTTATGTTTCTTATTTCGGCCTCTAGGGTTTCATGTAAACCGAGTGCCATGCTTCCGTCTTTGCTATAAATACTTTACTCTTTGCTAAATTTAAAAGTAAGACCTTTAAGCATAATTTGATTTTAATTTAAGAGCAAAAACCATGTGTTTCAAAACAAGAAAACCGTTTTGCAATTTCCGAAAAGGTCGTGTGTTTATAAACTTGTCCATTCATTCTTTCGTTATCGTTATAAGATAATAGTATTTAATTGATTTCTTACTCATTCATTAACATGAACTTTTAGAAGAATCGTTAGTGCTTTCTTATTAGCGTAAGTTAGTCACTTGAGTATTTAACGGTTCTCTTGAGTTACAACTAGGGTTAGTTGTACGAGTTGGGTTAGTAAAATTGTAATCCGTAGAAAGGTACTAAATTTATTAATCGAGAATATTGGACGTAGGTTTCGATTTGTGAAACTGAACCACTTCAAAAATCTGTGTGTCTATTTCTCTCTTTCGCTTATTTGCATTGTTTTAATTCGTTAATAAATTGATTAGTTAAAGTTTAATCAATAAATTTTAAATAATTTATTATACACATCACAATCCAAAAAGTAGGTTAAAGTTTTTAATCCTCAATTCACCCCCACCCCCCCCTCTTGAGTATTTCGGATCGATAGACTCTTAAATAGAAGAGCTAAAAGTAAAGTTATTCAGATTCATGATACTACTCGGAAGCTTTGTACTACTAGTAAGGAGATTCAGCAAGCATTCGTCTCCTTTTATGAAGACTTATTAGGGAGTAGTAAAGCAGTTGATCCAATTTGTGCCACTATTATTAATGCTGGCACCTTGTTGAATGAGGCTCATCATGAGTTTTTAGTTGCTGAGGTGTCTTCTGATGAGGTAAAAAGAGCTATGTTTGACATCTGTGGCTACAAAGCTCCTGGCCCTGATGGGTTTAGCAGTCAATTTTATAAAGATACATGGGATATCACTGGGGTGAGTGTCGTTAAGGTTGTGAAATATTTCTTTGTGTCAGGTAAATTACTTAAATAGGTAAATACTACTTTGCTCACTCTGATCCCTAAAGTAGATTTACTTCAAGATGTGACTCAATTTCGACCAATTATTTGTTGTAACACCATTTAAGTGCATCAGTAAGATTTTATGCAGTAGATTGAGTAGTATCTTACCTGATATTATTAATTCCTCTCAGAGTGCATTTATAAAGGGTAGGGATATTGTTGAGAATATCCTAATTTGTTAAGACTTGGTGAAAATGTACAACAGAAAAGCCTCTCCAAGGTTCATTATGAAAATTGACTTGCAGAAAGCATATGACTCCATTGAATGGAGTTTTGTGGAAACCATGTTGAATGCTTTGAATTTTCCTCCCTATTTCACCAATTTGATCCTTGAGTGTGTGACTTCACCTTCTTACTCTTTGTCCCTTAATTGTGAATCTTTTGGATATTTTAAAGGGAAGAAGGGGTTGAGACAAGGGGATCCCTTATCTTCTCTTATTTTTGACATTTGCATGGAGTACTTGAGCAAAATTGTTGGCAAGATAAAAGATGATGTTAATTTTAGATATCACCTTCTCTGTGGCATAATCAAACTTAACCACCTAGCTTTTGCTGATAATCTCCTCTTGTTCTGTAGAGGGGATAGAACTTCCATTACTGGTATGTTAAGGGCTTTTCAGTCTTTCTCTAAGGCCTATGGTTTACCAATGAACAAGGGTAAGTCTAGCATTTATAGTATGGGGTGTGTAAAAGTATTATGGATGAAATTATAAATTATACTGGCATCTCTCATGGTTCTCTTCCTTTCAAATATCTTGGTATCCCTATTGCTTCTAGAAAATTGCTGTCTTGGAATGTGCAAGTCTGGTTGAAAAGGTGGTTAGCAGAATTTGAGCTCCTGGCAGCAGAAAACTGAGTTATGCTGTGAGGTTAGTGTTGATTAAAGCAGTTTTGTCTACCTTGCAAAATTATTGGGCCAAAATTTTTATTCTCCCGAGATCCATTCTCAAGAAAATTTCCCAGATTTGTAGGAATTTTTTATAGACAGGGATTGATAATGATCAGGGTAACACTTTGGTAGCTTGGGAACAGATTTGTCAAGAGAAGGAATATGGTGGCTTGGGTGTTAGAGACATAATAAGATGAAACAAAGCTGCTCTAGGGAAATATATTTGGTGGATAGCCCAAAAGAAAGACCATCTTTGGGTGAGATGGGTGCACTCTATTTATATCAAAGATGGGGAATGGCAAAGTTATCAACCTAAACAGAATGGCAGCTGGGCATGGAGAAAACTTTGTAGGATCAGAGATCTTATTATGGTTGGTTATGTGGGAGACTGGTGGCTTCAGCAACAACATGATTACACTATTCGAAGTGGCTGTGATTGGTTTGGCTCTCCTTGTGTGAAAGTGCCCTGGGCAAAGTTTGTTTGGGATACAGGAGCTCTTCCTAGACAGTGTTTTATTGGATGGCTTGTGATGCATGGGAGATTTCTTACTAGGGATAGGTTGAAGAGAATAGGGGTTATTACTGATGATAATAGTGTATTGTGTGCTGCTACACCTGAGACACACTGTCACTCTTCTTTGACTATGAGTACAGCCAGAAATGCCTTCAGATTCTGTCCCGTAGCTTGGGTTGCCATCTACCTGGGTAGGGCTGGTCTGATTGGTGGACTAGACAGAAATTTCATTCCCAGAGTTTGAGAATCAGATTGCTGCTGCTCTCTTAGCCCTTATTTATACAATTTGGTGGAGTAGGAATCATTGTAGACTAGAAGGTGTCCTTAGGCGTCCTGAGTTTATTATAGCCAGGATTGACAAAGATAGAAAAGCTTGCTTTGTAGTGTAATTATCATGTCTACTGAATTTGTGTCTTAGGTTTTGTAAAATTGTTGAATTGTGCTGGCTTTGTTAGCTAGTTGAGCTCAAAAGTTTGTATCTTGGTTACCTTAATAATATAAGCTTACCTTTTTACCAAAAAAAAAAAAATCCACGAAGGTTGCTGCTACTTCAGAATCTGAGTTCTCTTTGACTTCTCGTCAGGTAGCTTTGTGGAAGTCTCAGCATGGTTCCCACACTTATGATTGGCTTCAGGCAGTCCTTATTTTTGGGTTAGGGCAGACTATGAACGAGAGGACTTATCGGTGTGTGCTTAGCTATCGACTGGGTATTCCTTTGTTTTATGTGCCTGGACCTTGTTCTGCTTCTTCGCGGGTCTTTGATGGGGATATCTATGGAGATCATGCCATGTCGTGTCATGGTGCTTTTGGTATCAAGCATCGACATAGCCTTGTTTGCGACACCCTTTCTAACATCTGCTTTTGCTCTTGGGTCTCTGTTGGTAAGGAGGTGGATATTGGTTTGATCGATGGGCATGATAGGCCTCTGCGTCCGGCGGATCTTTTGCTTTATTCTTGGGACAAGGGAAGAGATGTGTGTGTGGATTTGACTGGATCATCTCCTTTGACTCAGTCCAAGATGTATGACTTTTTGCCCGGACGCGTGGTAGTTGAAGCGGCTAAGCGCAAATGCGCCAAGTATTTGAGCTTGTGTGACGCAGTTGGCTATGGGATCTTACCTTTTTCTTTCTCTTCTTTGGTGGAGTTGGGGACAGATGTTGTTGCCTTACCCAAAAAGATTCAGAAATTTTATGTGTCCCAGGATGCCAGTGCTCGCGCTGCTACTTTTATTTTTACTAGACTTATTTTTGTTATTACTAAGGGAGTGGGCGCCTAGATTGTATCTCGGCAGCCCGCCAATTTCTTGTAAACTTTTGATTGATTAATAAAAGTTTGCGTTTTTTTAAAAAAAATAAAAAAATATAATAGAAATAATAATCCTCTCCCTCAAAATAAGGACACATGATATAAAACAACAAAAAGAAGGGAAGGGGCATATCGTGAAAACAGGACATAGCCGGGGTGCAGGAGCCGGCCAACCGCCCGCCGGTGGTGGCACTGGATGGGAAGCCTTTGGAAAAGAAGATGAATTTGGTGAATGTTGAGTGTGGCAGCCGGTTAGCAGGGGGACGGCCACCGGCACAGGAAGCGATTGAGATGCGAAATTGATTCGAAGTGATTCATGAGTCGGACGACCAATGCCCGATGAGTGCACCAGCTGGGAGGTTTTTGAAAAGAGGTGAACATTGCATGAATTCCCAGTCGGTGGGGGCGTCGTCGGTCGGATGACCGACTGGGAAAGCAAAGTGTTTGTTGCTTCATATGTATGTCGAAGGAGAACTTAGCGAGGGGGGCTCATGGGGTGATGACGGTGTCAGCCATTGTTGTCATTGGTGGGGGCCACGATGGTCTGTGTGTTGCGCCAAAGTTGTAGTAAAGACGCTCACCAAAGTATGGTTGTTGTTTGTTAATGTCGCAGATGGAGGAGAAAGCAGGGATCATGATGATGGGCTCGAGTCTTGGTTGCTGGATTTCGATGCCGTGTTGAATGGAAACAGAAACGGAGGAAGAAAAGAGGATCACCTGAGATGCAGCCGAGCAAGATGTTGGCGGTATGTTGATGTTAAATGGAGGAGCAGGTGCTGGTTGTTGCTGGCTGCCGCGGATTGGTTAATGGCAATGAGGAGTGACGAGAAATGGTGAAGTGGGTGATGAATTGGAAGTGGTGATGGAAGGTTTATGTAATACCCGTCCTTTTAGAGACCCGTTGCCCGTCGTTGATTGGCTTTAGACACCTATCTAAACCTTTAGAAACCGTACGAGTTAACCTTGTGACGTTATAACCCTTTAGAGTTGTTATTACTCGATCTAGCGGAGGCTACTCGATCGAGAAGCTTAGTCACTCGATCGAGTAGAGGCCACTCGATCGAGTAAGTTGCCTACTCGATCGAGTAACGGGTTTTCAGCGGGGAATTACAAATCGTAAAATCCTGAAACCCAAATCATTTGTCCACCTTTCTTCATATACCTAGATGCCGCCATTTCACTTCTCCTTCATATGGTTCATCTCCTTGAGGCCCTTGAGAGTGGTTACACCTTAGGGATGGGATTCTTGGGTCGGGTAGCGGTCTTGACACCGGATTTCTTTGTTTAGGTACGTTGTCATCATCATCATCATCGTCTCCCTTGATTTCAGTTTATGGTACTAGTAATAGATGGTTATGCTGGTTGTTATAGGTGGTTGTGGTGGTTTCTTGTTATCTTATGGTCGTGCGCGGAATTGCTGCGGTTGCTAAAGGTAGATTTTCCTACTCAGTACTGTTGGTTGTCTAGAGTGTCTATTGTTGTTGTATAGTTGGTTTAGTGTCATTGTTATTGGTGTAGATTGGTTGTTGTTGTCCATGGTTATTGTATAATATGGGTGGTTGTGATTGCTAGTCTGCGGTTTGTGAGGTGCGTCCTTGGCTGAGTGGAGTCACTTACGGGAGTGGCTTCACGCCCTTGATTCGCCCTCTGTGGATCCCGCCACAGAAGAGGATGTGCACATTAAGGAACATGGGTTATCGCTCGGATATAATGAGGGAGGCTTAAGTGGGAACGGTTGCGGTCCCCCACTAGCAGGACTGGACCTTCAGACAGTCAGAGATGTGTGGTTGGTTGGAGGAGGTGGTGTCTGTGTATTATCGTCTTTCGTTGTGTCTGCTTTTGTACTTGTTACCTCAGTTGGTGACCTTGTGTGGTATTGTTGTGTTGTCTTCTTGTGTTGTGTCTGTCATGATCCACTATGGTCAGCAGTTAGTCTTAGCAGGTTGATGTAAGGATCATAGCTGGGTGCTTGAAGGGACGAGTCTACCACGAGTCTTGGCAGAGATAGTTTCACCTAGTTGCTAGTCATCACGAGTTGTATCGTTTGTTTGGTTTAAATCACTTGTAATTTAATATAACCGTTCTTTTATCTGCATTTGGCTATTACTGTCCTCGGGAAACCGAGATGGTAATGCCCTTATCTTTTGTATCATTTGTTTGGTTTAAATCACTTGTAATTTCATATAACCGTTCTTTTATCGGCATTTGGCTATTACTGTTCTCGGACAACCGAGATGGTAACGCCTTTAGCTGCTAGGGAAGGTCTTGATAATGCTCCTTGGTAGATGGGGGTGTTACAAAGTGGTATCAGAGCGACGATTTTGGAACCTGTAACTAATGAGCCCAATGAACGTAGTGAGTCTAATAAAATGAACCTGGTGTATGTATGATGGGAGCCCCGGCTGATGCTTGATTTTGGGTGAGAAGGCGCCCTCATTTCAAAATCACGGCCCCAATATGCTTAAGCCAGCCAGTGAGTATGGGGATATCGAGTCGGGAATTATGTACACGGAGGTGTGATAAATAGGTTAGAAATAGTTGTGATGGAGTCTATGGTAACGTTTAGTGCGTGCAAATAGTGACAATGAACTGTGAAGATTTGCGGATTGTTGGAATTGTATGTGGATGTGATAAAGATGGTGAAGGTACTGATAGTACATACTAGTATTAGATAATGTGATGATAATAATGAGTTGTTAGTCTTTATATGCGTTTTATTTAATAAAAGTTGTTAAGTAATATATATGGAATTGTAATGGTTACATTGTTGGAACATGTTCGAAACCGTTAGCAAATTTGTGTAATATATGATGGTTTATTGCTAGATGGATGCTTAGTGTAGTGTACACATAAGTCGGATAATTGAATTTGAAAATGCGTAATCAAACGTGGAATAATGTGTTGATTGTATATGTATGTATAAGCTGATATCGTAACGAATTGTGTTGTATAATGTTTGATATAGGGTAGAACGACATGTGTAATGTTCGGATGAAATAGTTGTGTTCCGATTGAGTAGTAATAATGTGTCGTGATTGGATGAAATAATTTGTGACGATTTCCAAATATACTTTGGAATCGACACAAGTTGTTTTTTTTGCAGGAATCGTTACATAAAATTGTAACTTTTGACCGTATCCCTAACCTTACTTGATCGAGTACGAGTGCCTACACAACTAAGTAGACCTTACCCGATCTAGTTATAGAGTTATTAGGTCCAGAAAGTTGGAACTGCCAGCGAAAACTCGATCGAGTTGCTCCAACTCGATCAAGTAGAGGCCACTCGATCGAGTACCCTACTTACTCGATCGAGTAAGTGCTATAGTACCCGGGAAAACACTGGATTCTTATACGTTTTCCAACTATTCTTCTTTTATTTCTTAATAACTCTAAACCCTAAATTCCTTTAATCTCTCTCTTTCTCTCAAAACCTTGGTGAATTTGGGCTAGATTTGCTTGCTTCTTTTTGTTTAATTCGTTCTATTCATTTGCTATTCATTCAAGGTAAGCATGTTCATCCTTTTCCTTGTTTTTAATCAATTAGAACTATATAAAGTGTTGGATTTTTCTGAAAATTCGATTTATACTCATGTATTCTTGTTTATAATTGTTGTAATATGGTAGAATTGCTCTAGAATGTTGATTATTGATGCTAGAAGTAGAAAAATCGAATCAATATGGCGGTATGTGTGGACCTAAATTTCTAGGGTTTGGGTTGCAGATTGAATTTTTGTTTGTCCTATGAGTATGGAATGGGAAAAATTGAGTATTGTATGTTGTGAGTATCATGTTTGGTGTTGATTTGGATTAGTTTTAACCAAAATTTTGTCTTAAAACTCCGTCTTGAAAGTGTCCCAAACTGAAATTCGCCCCAATTCTTTATGATGATTACCTATTTGTGAAGCTATTTTGAAAAGATTAATACCTTAATTTGGTAGTTAGTTTGTTAATTGATGTTACACTTTTCATATTTTGAAGGCTATAAAGACTGTCTGTTATGAAATGTGGAAATAGCATGTTTACAACTTTGGATTGTTTTGGTGAAAGTGTGTGTACATAGTTGTTTTTTCTTCCGTGAGTATGCATGAAAAGTTTATTTCTTCAAGTAAGTGTCCGTTTGTGTGCCTAAAATGTGTGTTGAAACAGATGTCGAGACCTGCAGTTGGTACCCGTCAGAGTAAGAGGGGAAGGGCATCTGAGCCCGAGGTTGGTGAGGGGAGTCAGGGACCCACTGTTCCACCTGTGCCTGAGTACCCTACCATTGTCTTTGCTGATTTCAAGCAAAGAGAGGCTTTTGTCGAGTTACATAAACGCCGCATGAAACCGACCCGTTGTATCGACACCACCTTCTTAGAGGACCTAGGAGTGGAGACGGATGTGAGGCATATATTTGAGACTTTGGGTTTGACTGGTTTGTATCGCCTTAGGAAGCATTCCTACTCCTTGACCTTAGAGTTCATGAGCTCTTTCACCTATGATGTGGCGGCTAAGACCGTACAGTTTCGTCTCATGAACACTAGTTTCCTCTTGACCATGGATATGTTTGCTATCCACCTTGGCCTTGCCCGACCGGAGAAGGGGCCCTTAAGGATATCCCGACTGAGTGTGGGGCCAGTAGTTACATGCCTTGCTTTACCGGTAAGAACGGCCTCACCTCTAGCAACATGTTAATAAACGATGTTCAACATATCACCTTGAAGATCTTTCTTCGTGCCTTGACTTGTCTGCTCTATGACCGGAAGGATGTTAGTAAGTTGAACTCACATGAGTTGATATTTCTAGTGGCCTATCTCAACCCCACCCAAGCCCCGAGAGTTTTTTATAGTGCCCCGACCATAGTCTGTGCTAGCCTAGCTTTAATGGCCACCTCTGGGACCCGATACTTGAGCTTTGGTGCCATTGCAACACGGTTGGCTGAGAGGTTGACCACCTTTGAGCCCTCCTTGGCCCTTACACCCATGGCTGCATCTGTGCCTACCTTGAACCGAGACTACATCCTCGACCAGAAATGGTTGAGAACTTTGGAGGGTAGTGGTTTGGCCTGGAGACTATGGGGTATGAGCTGGATGAGGATACCTTACTCCGAGCACCTTCCTATGACTGAGCCTTTGACGGCGGCAGTAGTGGAATCAGATTCCGATGATGATGAGGAGGTTCCTAATCGGCAGTACTACCTCATTGATGTAGATATTCTGGAGGTCATGCAAGACCGACTAAGGGGGATCAGGCTAGACCTCAGGACCGGCAACCTAGAGTGGGGACGGGTCTGAGACGGGTGAGGGAGACAGTCAGTGAGACCCAGCCACAGTAGCTTGTGCCTCCGCAGCATCAGTTTCCTAGCTATCCTTCATTCTTTAGTCCTGAGATGCGGGTGAGTAAGCTCACAGAGAGAGTATCTGCCACCTTGACTCTCCGGAACCTACACGAGATGCCTTAGGTGTAGGGCATTGGGACCGCCAATGCCCAATTGGTGTGGTGGAGAGGTATCGGTGATGACAGTGGGGTCTTTCACTCTTTTGTTGTGGATCGGACTACTTAGGGAGAACCTCTGAGTTACCCTTTCGGTTGCTTGACACCTTGGCGAGTGGGAGCAGATGCAGGCACAGGCGCTACCACAGGCGAGGAGACTAGAGGAGCTGGCACATCCGGTGGAGGTGGTGGAGATGAGGAGATGGAGGAGCCGGCTTGGAGTGATGATGTTTCTTTTATTGTATCTTTGTTTTCATGGATTTATAGTTAGTCGGTACTTGTGGTGGTTGGTACATTTGTTATACTTTGGTTTATATTTTGGCCATAAGGCCGTATTTTGGATGCTTCTAAGACTTGTTATGCAGATGGTTAGTGTCAGAATTGAAATTCTGACTTATATATATGTTTCCTTGGTATCACGAAGTAGCAATTTGGAGGAATGTGACCTGTGGCTAGTCGATCGAGTGCCCCTCACTCGATCGAGTAACTTCAGGAGTGACTTAGAAATGCCCTCTGATCTCGAGGTACTCGATCGAGTAGCTGATGAACTCGATCGAGTAACTCCCAAGCTCGGTCGAGTACACCTGTATGATGGTTCTTTAGTTTTAAATTGTTTAGGGTCTTTATGCTTGTGGATCTTGTTGATAATTGTTCCTTTATGTTGGTTAGTGACAACATCGTCGTATTTCAAGTATGCTTTATGAGGTTATATAAATATACGTGGTTTATACAATATAAATATGGTTTATACATTTTTGAATGTTAAATTGAATTGCCTAACGTAACCTGTTGAATGATGGTCGTTAAAATTCTGTTGCCTATTTTGTATGGTCACTTAAGAAGTTAGTTGATGTAATGTATGATAATAGGATGATAGAATGTGTAATCGTGTTGTTCACTTTTCTGATGGTTTTCATGTAATAGAGTATGATGGTCGTCGTGAGTCTCAACGTATAGTGTGATTTGTTCGTAATGTCAATATGGAATGATCTCTTGCAATAGTTATTGTTGTCTTGGAGGTGAACTTCGGGGACGAAGTTCCTTTTAATAGGGGAAGAGTAATGTCGCATGGAAAATGACTTAATCATGACAACCTTATTGTATTTTGAGTAGTTGTTTGAGTAATTGGTAGTGATTCTTGTATAATTGTTGGAGATGGTTGATTAAATTATCATGTTGTTGTATTCCGTTTCCAAGTACTTATTCACAAAGTTGTCATATAATTGAATTGTGGTTGCATGGTGGAGTAATAGAAATGATTTAAAGGAATTAATTTAAAATGAATGCTATTTTGTTTGTGTGTAATTGATCAATAATCTACTACTTTTGGGTGATTGATAACTAATGATTATTGACAAGTAATTGATGGAGGAATAAACAGATAGTCGTGTTGGTTTATATTTGAGTAATGACATGAGATAAGTGCAAGTGATGGTCGAGTTGGTTGCTCTTTTATATAATGTATGTTTGGTGACTTGATAGGAAGTTTAGTGATGTGATAGGAAGTCGTGTTGGGTAATGTGTGCTAAGGTAGATGATGATGATGGTTGATGAACATTCATATCGGGGTGGTATTCATGAACGGTTGTGTTGGTCCTTGTCGGGATGGATGGTTATAGGTTACATTGGTTTCTTCTGCCTTGTGTAGTGGGGAGGATGAGTTGAACATCGAGGACGAAGGTCTTTTTAAGGAGGGAAGACTGTAACACCCGTCCTTTTAGAGACCCGTTGACCGTCGTTGACTGACCTTAGACACCTATCTAAATCTTCGGAAACCTTACGAGTTAACCTTGTGACGTTATAACCCTTTGGTGTTGTTGTTACTTGATCTAGCGGAGGCTACTCGATCGAGTAGCTTAGTCACTCGATCGAGTAGAGGCCACTCGATCGAGTAATTCACCTACTCGATCGAGTAATTCGCCTACTTGATTTCAGTTATGGTTATGGTAGTAATAATAGATGGTTATGCTGGTTGTTATAGGTGGTTGTGGTGGTTGCTTGTTATCTCATGGTCGTGTGCGGAATAGTTGTGGTTGCTAAAGGTAGGTTTTCCTACTCAGTACTGTTGGTTATGTAGAGTGTCTATTGTTGTTGTATAGTTGGTTTAGTGTCATTGTTGTTGGTGTAGATTGGTGTTTCTGTCCGTAGTTATTGTATAATATAGTTGGTTGTGATTTCTAGTCTGTGGTTTGCGAGGTGCGTCCTCGGCATAGTGGAGTCAGTTGCGGGAGTGGCTTCATGCCCTTGATTCGCCCTCTATGGAATCCCCCCCACAGAAGGGGATGTGCACATTAAGGAACATGGGTTATCGCTCGGATAAGATGAGCGAGGCTTAAGTGGAAATGGCTGCGGTCTCCCACTAGCAGGAATGGACCTTCAGGCAGTCAGAGATGCGTGGTTCGTTGGAGGAGGTGGTGTCTTTGTATTATTGTATTTCGTTGTGTCTGCTTTTGTACTTGTTACCTCAGTTGCTGACCTTGTGTTGTATTGTTGTGTTGTTTTCTTGTGTTGTGCCTGCCGTGATCCACTATGGTGAGGAGCCAGTCTTAGCAGGTTGATGTAAGGATCATAGATGGGTGCTTGGAGGGACGAGTCTTGGCAGAGATAGTTTCACCTAGTTGCTAGTCATCAAGAGTTGTATCTTTTGTATCGTTTGTTTGGTTTAAATCACTTGTAATTTAATATAACCGTTCTTTTATCGGCATTTGGCTATTACTGTCCTCGGGAAACCGAGAAGGTAACGCCCTTATCTTTTGTATCGTTTGTTTGGTTTAAATCACTTGTAATTTCATATAACCGTTCTTTTATCGGCATTTGGCTATTACTGTCCTCGGGCAACCGAGATGGTAACACATTTAGCTGTTAGGGAAGGTCTTGATAATGCTCCTTGGTAGATGGGGGTGTTACAAAGTGGTATCAGAGCGACGATTTTGGAACCTGTAACTAATGAGTCCATTGAACGTAGTGAGTCTAATAAAATGAACCTGGTGTATGTATGATGGGAGCCCCGGCTAATGCTTGATTTTGGGTGAGAAGGCGCCCTCATTTCAAAATCACGGTCCCAATATACTTAAGCCAGCCACTGAGTATGGGGATATCGAGTCGGGAATTGTGTACATGGATGTGTGATAAATAGGTTAGAAATAGTTGTGATGGAGTCTATGGTAACGTTTAGTGCGTGCAAATAGTGACAATGAACTGTGAAGGTTTTGGATTGTTGGAAGTGTGTGTGTATGTGATAAAGATAATGAAGGTACTGATAGTTACATACAAGTATTGGATAATGTGATTGTTGAACTATATAGTTTATAAGTTTATGTTTTGATGATGTCAAGATGCTTTATAATTTATATACTTCTTGCGCGTAATCGTTTGTCTAAGTATTTTAGATTCAACTTATCTAATACAAGCAACAAGAGAAATTGTGATGGAAGTATACAATAGTCAAGCCTCTATTCAAGATCAAACGATGTGAAAATTCATTCAAGATTTATGTGAAGACGAAGTCCGTCTAAAGATTAATCAAGCTTGGATGATGACGTAGCCTATACTCGAATATCTTCTTGAAGATTACAATAGTATAGGTGATTATCTCGTAATGATAACCAAGGACGAGTTTCTTGAATTGGTGAAGTTATAGCTTTGCAGCTATAACATTACTAGTAAAAGAGCTCAATGTTATAGCTCTCCTACTATAACATTGAGATGCTGAGTTTTCTATACACGACAAATAATGTTTTGAAAATTGTTTCAAGTTTATTTTAAATGTTTTGATAAAAGTATTTGTTTAATAAAGCCCGGTTTAGTGCGGAGTTCGGTTTTATGTTGGACGTTGACTAGTAGGCATGTTGGGTCAACTAATGAGTTGGACCATGCTACTAGTTAGGGTTTCAACAAAGCGTCTCTTAAAACCTAAATTCTATCCCATATAAAAAGCTAGGGTTTGCACGAGTCACGAGGCATATTAGCCGTTACATCTCGTGTAACCTAAGATGTATTTGGTAAAGATTTTATTCCTTGATAATATCTTTACATATCTTGTATATCTTACTTAATATATTTGTTTATGATAAAAGATATTCTTGATTTAGGAAATCTTATCATATCTTAGAATTTATAGTAAAGATAATATTTGAATAAGATTATATTCTATCTTTTGGAATATTCTTTATTATCTATTAGGCTTTTAGGAAAAAAATAATAGAAGATATGATTTGTTAACATATCTCCTATTATTCGGCCATTAGGGTTTCTTGAAACTGATTTGCCTTACTCTTTCCTTCCTATAAATACTTTGCTCTTTACAACATTTAAAATAGGGACCTTAAGCATAAAAATTGATTTTAATTTTACAAAGCAAACCGTGTGTTTTCAAAGCGGAAAAACCGTTTTGTTATTTTTGAAAGGTCGTGTGTTTTAAACTCGTATACTCGTTCTTATTGTTATCGCTATTAGATAATAGTACTTATTTTATTTCTTACTTGTTCATTAACGTGAACCTCTGCAAGAATCATTAGTGCTTTCTTATTAGCGTAAGTTAGTCACTCGAGTATTTAACGGTACTCATTGAGTTACAGCTAGAGTTAGTTGTACGAGTTGGGTTAGTAAATTTGTAATCCGTAGAAAGGTACTAAATTTATTAATCGAGAATAGTGGACGTAGGTTTCGATTTGTGAAACTGAACCACTTCAACAACCGTGTGTCTCCTCTCTTTCGTTCACTTGTTTATTTTGTTTTACATTCATTAGTTGATTAGTTAAAGTTTAATCAATAAACATTAAATAATCAATTACATTCATAACAATCGAAAATGCTTTCAAAAGTATTAGATCCTCAATTCACCCTTACCCCCCTCCCCCTCTTGAGTATTTCTGATCGATAGACTCTTCAATTGGTATCAGAGCCTCGTGCTCTTGATTGCCTAACCGCAAAGAGGCTGATCTATCATGTTTTATATATCCTATTGTTTTATATTCCGCTGTCTATCACGTGATAAATGGATTCCAAATATCTCAAGTGTCCCGTCTTTGATGGGAAGAATTATGGATTGTGGAAAAAAATGATGACTCACTATGTGAAAGGTCACGATTGGGAGTGCTGGACGATTATCCAAAATGGACCGCACAAAATTCTTGTAGCATCCGAGAAAGGCACTACCTATGAAAAGAAAGAAGAGGACTATGTCGAGGCCGACTACAAGAAGGCCGAAATGAATTCCAAAGCAATAAGTCTCCTGCAAAACGGAATGACTTCTACAGTGTTTGATCGGTTTTCTTCGTGCTCTAGGGCCAAGGAGATATGGGATAGGCTTGAACTAGCCTATGAAGGTACTTCCATTGTTAGGAAGAACCGGATAGATTTGCTTATGCAAAAATATAAGCTATTCATTATGGAGCCAAATGAGTCCTTAGATAGTATATCCGCAAGGTTTTCAAGTATCATAAACGAACTGAAAAACCTAGGTAGGAAATTCAGTACTAAGGACATTGCTAGAAAGGTTCTTAGGAGCCTGACTAAGAAGTGGCGTGCTAAAGTCACTGCAATGGAGGAATCACGAGATCTTGAAAACCTATCCTATCAAGAACTCATCGGTGCTCTTATGGCCCATGAAATTACTCTTAAGAAAGATGACGCTGAACCAAGCCGTAATAAGAGTATGGCCTTAAAGAGCGAAGAAGTTGACTCTTAACTAGAGGATGAAACTGTTCCGTTTGCACGCCGTTTCAAAAATAAAATATTTCGAAACGAACAAACAAAATCATCCTACAACAACAACAACAAGTCATCCAACAAAAAGGATACAGAATCAAAGTCGTCTTTCGCAAACAGAGGTTGCTTCAAGTGTGGAGAATCTGGTCACATGATCAAGGATTGTCCAACATGGGAGAATATCAAGGACAAGACAAAACATGAGAAGACAAAGAGAGAATTCAAACAGTTTATGATGGCGTCGTGTTGGGGAGACCTTGACTCAGAAGATGACGAGGAATCTGAAGACGACGAAGTAGCAAACATTTGTCTCAGCAGCGTTAGTCTTGACCTAATCTCCGACAGCGACGATGAAAGCAGAAACTCACACTCAAACTGTTGCTTTCTTGGAGAATCAAATGAAGATGACGATTAAGAGGTAAGTTATCTTGAGCTTAAAAAATGCGTTAAGAAATTATCTAAAAGTGCTTTAATTTAATTATTTGAACAATCTCTCGATAAGTGTCACGAACAGGAATTGGAACTTAAAGATCTAAAGGAACAGATTCTCGAAATTGCAGAAGAGAATCATTCTCTGAAGGCTAAAGCTAAGAAGTTAAAATCTAAGGTTATAGCTGAGAAAGCGACAACGTTAGATTCTACTATGGCTGAAAAGAAGGAATTAGAGTCCAAAGTTATAGCTAATGCAGCTATAACTTCAGACCTAAAGCTTAATATCAAGCACCTTCAAGCCAAAGTTATAGCTAATGAAGCTATAACTTTAGAACTTAGAAAAGCCAAAGAACTTTTGGAAACTAAGGTCACATCTGATGAAGCAGTGATCTTAGACCAAAAGAAAGAGATAGATTCCCTTTCAAAGTAATTAAAGGAATCTAAGACTGGCATAATCAATGTTAAGAAACAACCTGCCGATGTTGTATTCCTTCTTAAAAAATGATTCCAAGACTTTCGTGATAACTTTAAGAAAGATAATGATGTAGATCACACGAAATGTCAAGAGGTAATTAAAACTCTAAAAGACCTACTTCTACATGCTAGAAAGGTCCATGATAAGTGGGAAGGTAGTACAAAAGTCATAAACTTCCTAACCGAACAATCTGACAATAATATGAAGATGGGGTTAGGACATGAGTGCTACAGCCGTATAGATCACTCTAAATGCAAACCAACACCTTCGGATTTTGATTTCAGAAAAAGGAAGTATGCTGATCTTCCTGAATATCTGATTTACAATTACTGTGGTCATACGGGTCACATCCAAATCAATTGTGTCAAAAAGGCTCTTGATATACGGAAAAATTCCGACCATGCTAAAACTATTGACACGGTTGGCGAGAATGATGAAACCCCCATTAATGAACCTAACGAAGAAAGGAACAATAAATTTCGTTGGTTCTATGACATGGCCTTCGACTACAACAAGAAACCTAGCACCTCACAAAACCCTTGTCGATCTCAACCTAGTAAATCTTTTCACAAGGGAAATAGTCATGAAAGACCTAGAGAACTTTCTAGATCAGGAGAAAACCCTAACCCTAGAACTTCTCCCAAGCCAAATAAACCAAGGGTTTAGACGAGTTTGGATTCGAAAAGATTTAGTATATAGAGTAACTAATCTTAAGGGACCCAACTTAGCTTGGGTACCTAAAAACTGTATCTAATCCCTTCTGCAGGTAATGGTGAAACAAAATAATTAATGGTATCTTGATAGTGGATGCTCAAGACACATGACTGGAGATAGAAATTTATTTCTTTCACTCAAAACTTTCAACGGAGGAAAGGTGACGTTCGGGGACAATAAAAAGGGAAAAGTAATCGGCATTGGTAAAATTGGAATTTCCAAGTCTCACACGATCAGTGACGTTTATCTCGTGAATGGTCTAAAACATAACTTGCTAAGCATATCTCAACTATGCGAAAAAGGTAACAAAGTAGTTTTTCATACTGATAGTTGTCACATTATTATTGAAGGAACTAGCAATTTTATTCTAGAAGGTCATAGGAATAGAAATGTTTATATGGTAGATTTAAATATTGTGCCTACTAACTCATTTTCGTGCATGAAAGTTACACTTGATGATCCTTGTTTATGGCATAAACGCTTTGATCACATTAGCTCACTAACCTTGAACAAACTCAAGAAGTGGGACTTGGTTGAAGGATTACGTAAAATCAAGTTCGACCAAGAAAAGATGTGTGACACAATCAAAATTGCAAATATTGTGAACCAAAAATACATGTACCTGTCTAGGGTTTCCTAGGGCTCCCGTAAAAAAATCTTTGTTTTCCGTCTAATCTTCTTCGTTTTCTCTCCTCTCTCTCGAGGCTTTACTCACGACTTTGATCGTGAGTTGGGTTTCGCGGTTTTCGTTTTTTGTTTTGCTTTATTTTAATGTGCAGGTGCTAATGGAGAGCGGATCGCAGGGCCATCATCGGGACGGGAAAGAACCTATGGGGTCGAATGAAGGGCTATTTGAATGGGAGGATGAGGGTAATACGGTGGTCGAGGAGGAGAAGATATTGCTTGTTGGGAAATTGTGGGCGACAAGGGCAATAAACGTTAAAGCTGCAATTGACACAATGATAAAACTATGGAATCCGACGAAGCCTATTGCGGGGAATGTAGTTGACTCGAAGGACAAAACTTTCATCTTTCGATTTGGGACTGAGAAGGATAGGGCGAAAGTGCTCGAAGGGCAGCCATGGCACTTCGACAAATTCATGTGGTGTTTCGACATGCCAAATCAATCGGGTAAAGTTTCTGATGCTTCTCTCAATTTTTTTCCCATCTGGACGAGAATATATGACCTTCCTATTGCGGGGCGCACTAGTCAATTGAACGCTCAACGGTTGGGTAACTGCCTGGGGACGTTTATGAGGTTCGAACACGGGTACCTTTGAAGGCTGAGCTTCCTATTAAAGTTAGAGATGGCCGTGAAGGAAATGTAGATCCATATACATACACACATACTCTTATATGTCGAAATAATTTGTCATAAAATTAATTACGGATTTTATGCATGCAAACAATATAATTAAATAGAGAAGAAATCACCCTTACATTGTAATTTCGGTTCTTATGGGCACAAGTGAGTCCTCCTACTCACTTGTTCTTAAGCTCTCCAAATGGAAGAACAAGGATTCAAGAGTAGAATCCCTCCCAAAAGCATATACCCAAGGAATACATCTTAAAGACTAAAATAATATGATCTAGTATTAAAATTAGTCTTACTTAAAAATATGACACAAAATGTTTTTGTACTCTCACATATTTCGGTTGAGAGAAGAGTAATTTTGTGATTTATTTCTCTAGAAATCTCATAAGATTGTAGAGAGCATTTGATGAATTTTCTTACACTAGAAAATTAGATAGGAAGATTGAATGAATAATCAAAGAGAAAAAGCTCACATCTCTTTTCATGTGGAGTGGCCGAAATTACCTTGGGTAGAATGCCCAATGCATTTCATTTTTGCTCTTCTCTAAAAGGTAGGTGTGCAAGGCTACTTATTAGATATGATAATTGTGTTTTCCACTCAAGATAAAAACACAATACATCTCTTACACTCCCTTACCATTTTCGGTTTTTTAGACATAAAATGGAGAATCCATTTTATTTTTGTCATTTGTCAATTTTGTCACATGTGACATGTTACATGACATGTCACAATGTAATGTATTTTTAACATATTAAAAATCAACATACTCATAAAATATGTCATTTACAAAATCGACTAGTAATTCGTAATTACTTGTACCAAAAATGTTTCCAAATTATAAACTACAACATTCTGTATTTATAATAATTTATTCATTCTGATTCAATTGTTTCTGTAAACAATAATTTCATCCAAGTAATAAAATAATTCGATTACTTAGACCGTGTCTTATTTAATCACATTTACAATAAGATACGTAAATTATACTCACAAAATCATCCGTCAATTTTAAGCAATTTAATTAACTCGTATCGAGATACGATTAATTAAATAATCAATTAAGAGTATTTCCCTATAGGTATGACCTAAGGGGATCAACTGATCACCACCGTCGCACGACAGTAATGTCAAACTCTAGTCAGCCAATCATTACCGATATGTGTGGACCAGTTGACTGTAAAATATTACATCCCACATGTATTCTTAAAATGAGATTTAATAATGATATTTAAATCATGTAATCGCACTATTGTTGAGGACACATTTCCCAACAATCTCCCACTTGTCCTCGACAAGTGTGTGTCACCAATTCTCTTGTCCTATTACTATCTCCCACTCAATGCAAGGTGTCTTTCAGGTCGTACTTGCAAGTGATCATATCAAGAATGGTTTCCTCGATCTGGAGAATAACTGATTGACCGGATTTATCCACTCTGGATACCTTCCGAGCGTGGCCACGCATTTCCAGTTCATTACTCCTCGAGTGGCCCTGAGATATTGTTTTAACCCTGACAAGGGGATGGACAATTCCTATCGCACTCATTCCCTTCGACTAGCCACAACCATCATAACCCAAAATATGCCCATTTGACCCCATTTACGAAGGTCGTAGTAACACAAATCAAAGTTAATCTGAAACTGAGCCATCTTAGGTGAATAGTCTTTAGTCAAAAGAATCGACTCATTTGAATACTATAGCAGCTCTCGCCACGACCAGGCTATATAAATTTGCCAGAACTCTATAAGCGGTCATTAGGCCCGACAAAAAATTCCTAACAGTCTGCCTATGTGATCGACTAGTCATCTCACATGACTGTATGGCACTTGAACTTGCCATCAATCGCATCACACTCTAGTCACTTCGAGACGTCACCTCATACAAGTGACTATGGGCGAATACAATGCTAATCCGCGTTCACTTTAACGGGGTTCAATTGTCTTTCCAACCCGTTTGGATGTAACAAAGTATAATATAAGAGTTTTAAAGTAAAACTCGAACGACAAATGCGATTATCACATATGAATAGTCAATGCCTGATTACTATTTCATATTCTATAATCTAATTTGATCTTGTACGTAGTTTGTTCATTTCAACTCAATTGAAATGACATGACTCATCATGTTTAGCCTTTGAGAAGGCTTTGGTTAGTAGGTTTTATTAACTTCTTGTACCTTACTCAACCTTACTACATACTCGTTTTCCTTTGTAATGTATACATTTGCATTACAAAACTTTCTGAGTACGTGTCGAGATCTAATCAAGACATAGGCCCTCTTAGCCTAAGAATAGCTCCCACTGTTTTCACAGTGTGCGGGACTCTTCCTTCTTGCACATCCCATGATTGCAAGTGTACTCAATTTTCGTTATAAATATCTCTCATTGTTCTTTATTGCCTAGAACGATTCTAGAAAATCTACTTCTTAATTATCATAACCACAATGGTATCTTAACCATCATAACCACAATGGTATCTTAACCATCCTAATGTGTTTTGATTATGGTTTTGTCGGAAACCATGCGCAACCTCAATTGTCAATTGTCACTTGTGTAACACCCTTACACAAAATTGCATCATAAACACTTTGCATTATAGCCTTAATGCTTCTGCAAGCACTTAAGGACAATCTTTATGGCGTACTTGGCAAAGATTACTTAAATTCGATTTTGAAAACAATTCATCATACTCAAAGTATATGAAGTGTTACACATCATTATTCATTTAATTGATCCGGCAGCGGAAGCAAATGAAATCAATCAAATATGTTCAATTTAATTGAACTAGTCATGAATCTTATCAACATAAGACTTCTTACTGACGCTGATATCATGTGGATTTATCTTCATAAATCCGGATATTCAAGATGTATTATAATACTCCAAAAGTCTTAAATCATTCTCAATGATCAATATGTCATCCACATATCGGACTAATTAAAATTTCCGTAACTCCCACTAAACTTCATGTATAAACACAACTTCTCGACTTATCGAGAAAAGTTTTATAACATGATCAAAACATTGATTCCAACTCATTGATGTCTTACTTAAGATCCTCTCTTAAGTTTCACATTATCTTAGGATTGCAAGAATCTATAAAACTCATGACATGTATTGAATACATTCCTTCTATTGAAGAAGTGTGTTTTAGATTCACTCGCTATGTATTTCATAATAATGAAACACAATCCCTAAGAAGATCCAAATAGACTTAAGCATTTCAATTGGTGCAAAACCCTTTGCAACCAATCTTACATTGAAATATCTCTTTATTAGTGCAAAAACCCTTTGTCACTAATCAAGCCTTTTATTTCGGATTCTCATGGCTCTAAGCCTTGTATTGAGTTGTGACTTGAACACTCTTATGTAAGTCATATGTTCATTACTTTCCTGAAGTAATCAACTTGAATCAAACAATTTCTTTGTAAGTTATAAGCTCTTTACTTTCTTAAAAGTAGCATGAATTCATCTTTTTTTTTTTTTTATTTTAACAAGTGACGAATTTAACCTCCTAGGTTTTAAAGAAACAACACCTTACACAAAACGTCTTATGTACCAAGAAAGACCAGTTTCTTGCGACATAACATTCTCTGTGGCATTCTTTGTGGCTCTTGAATAATTTCTCCCACTCTGTCTTCTAAAAATAAACTTGTATTTTAGAAAGACAGCTTCACGAGCCGCAAACCCGTCGTACTCGTGATAATTGAAGAGGGAAAAATGAGCATTTGTTTCTTGTGAAAAACTTACAACCATGGTACCCTTACCATTTCATATCTCATATGATTCGATTTAGTGGAAAAATAATTTAGACAAAATGATAAAATCCCCAAAATGAGCGTTTGAATTCTTATCCAATCATACATTATCCCATAATGCGAGTTAAGAGAGATTAATTTGTGATACTATATCACAATTCATTTGGCTTATATCAAAGTCTTCACTTTGATAATCCCATCACGACTAAATCGTGATTACTTGAACTCTTTGAAATTCTTCAAAGATTTCTCTATTTACCTTATTAAGTGAACATATTAGTGTCAACTTAAATCGTTGGTAAAAGATAATGATCAACCTATTTTGGATAGATGATTTACAACCTCGATCTCCTTTTCAACCAAAAGGCACGAGACATCTTGTCATCGAATACAAGATACGCATATACCATTAACAATCTAATGGTTTCAAGAGTACTCAATAACTCTTTGCGTTCATCATTCCAAAACTTAAGGTTTAATCTTGGGTTACCAATTTGAGTCTTACATCATCTTCATGATATATCATTCTAGTTTGGTTTAGAATATAATAGCCATGCATCAAATCATGGTGTATAGGGTCACAAAAGTGAAAACCTCTTTTGTATCTTAACAAGTTTATATTCTTATTTAGAGTTAATGCACTTAATAGTCATAATTAAGTACAACTTTAAATCCAAAAACTAGATTGAGTACACAATTACTCTATCTCTCGACTTCATTGTTGCTAGTCGTCATATTCTAATCATCCTATGTATCAAACATAATGATGAAAACCACCACCGGTTTCTAATATTAACGAAGTAATACTAGCAAAACTTATGTTTAACCAAATAAACACTTAACGAAGAAGGTCCCATTAGATGTCACACAACTAACTTGTTGATTCTTCAATAATTTGGGGTAGTTTCCTTTCTCGTGTCTAACATTTAAGACAATGGAAACTTTATCGGTCGGGATTGATAGGTTTAGTATCGTCATTCTCAACAACTTTACCTTTAACATTACCTTGTATCAATTCCATTATAATCTTTACTTCTTGAACCTCGTCCTTATCTTAACGGTTTAAGAGAATGCTCCCACTTAATTCAATGAGTCTTTGCTTTGAAAAGCAAAATTGAATTCATGAAGATCACTCTTCATTTGTTCGTTTTAGTCTTAAAACTTTCATTGAAGTGGTTGCGTTATTTTTGGTCAATTACGAATTCTAACAAAACTAATTACCAAAACAATTTATCGCTTTAATGTACTTAATTCATTTAAGTACATGAAACATAGTCCATTGTAAGTAGAAGTGTTAGTCAAGAATCAAAAACCTGTTTGATAATGAATAACTTTAATCTATACTCTTTACAAGAGATCCTTAGCAATGGTTAATACGAGGTCTTTAGAAGAAAATTCAAATTTTGTCTTTAGTTACGATGTTTTAATGGAGTTTTGAATCAAAAACGAAATGATATCGTATATGAATAGTGGTAAAGAAATAGAACAATATAAAAACGGAATAGTGGAAAACTTAACATTTATCGTTTTATTAATACTTGAAAAACAAGTATAGCATTTACATAGTGACCTCTACCCAACTATGATAAATGATTCCAAGACCCAAATTCATATCGACTTAGGCACGGTGGGGCCGATACATCCTTTATCAATATAACTTGGTGGATTAACGTTTAATCGATTCTACTTTTAGAACTCTTGGTCGATAATATTACATTAACAATTATCTATAGCCCAAAACACATCGACAAGGGCACGGTGGGGCCGATACATCCCTTATCAAATACTTTTGTTGAGTTCAATCCAAATTTCGAATAAATGTGTCCATGATCCAAACCCACATTAACTTGGGCACGGTGTGGCCGATACATCCCTTATCAACATGAATTCGGTGGATTAACATTCATCACCCACTTCCCCTACGTAACAAGGTTTGTACCCCGGTGGGGCCGAGCGCACTCCCTCGCGAAATAGGTTTTCATGGTTTCTACTATTTGGTAAGGCTATGTCTCAATTGATTGTTTTAGCGAGAGGTCATGTCAATTTATTATCTATCACGTTTTAAGTGAACTAAAGCGGTGAACTACGATAATTTTAATTGACACGGTCGATAAACTCGATAAAATAACAATGCATGTTTAGTTATGGCGATTTAGCGATGCATGTGACATAAAATAAAATGCAAGCATAAAGATAAATAAATCCTAGTATGGCCTTCCTAAAATAGAAAACTATTTATCTATTACATATTCGGAAACCAACTCCATTGGTCCCTTGAACTTCGGTTGTGGCACGCATCTCGAGGTAACACCGTCTTTATGTATCGCCATTCTTGAAGAAATCCGTCTTTTGGATCTCCGGAATGAATAAAATTACATAATAAATTACATAATTTCCTATTATACATTTGTAACTAAAATAAAATAAATCTATTAAATTACAAAACGGTGATACGAGATCACAATAAAAATTACAACCGAATCGATATTCCCATACATTTCGGGAAATACCAATTAAAATCTAAGGCCATACTAAGTAAAATTACATAATTCAAAATTACATAAATTAAAAATTATGACAAACATAAAGAAAATGCAGCATTATAATATGTATAAACATGCTCAATTTTATGCTAAATCGCCTTTAATTAGCCAATATCGTATATTACTCGGTTTTTACGGATTTGCGTGATTTCAACATTTTATAATCACAAAAATACATAAACTCATATTTATGCATAAGTTAATTACCCTAACCTCTTAGGACTCAAAATATAGTCTTCACTAATAATTTGACCATAATTAACCTTTATTTACAAAATTGTTCATAAATGGACCAAAATTACAAAAATAAGCTATTAAACTTCAAATAAATCACAAAATTTCAAATAAATTCAAAATTTGAAATTTAAATCCATGAACATTCTGGAAAAATTCCATGACACTCATAATGTTCAAAACCTTAGGTTAAAAATTTCGAAAATTTACCGGAAAAACAATGTTGCGGTTTATCGATTTATAATAAAATAATCATAAAAAAAATGGAAAAATTATTTTCTTTAACTTTTCAATTTTAGATCTGAAAAATATAATAAAATGCAACATTAGACGTTTTTCCTAAGCCATAGATTATGTTTTATTAATATTCCACTAATAATGTCACTATTTATGCTATTTTTCTTCAAAAATCCATAAATCATGCAAAAAGACTTCTTTATAGCCAATTATTTTACACACATCTTGTAAAATTGCATGTGACAACATATTAATTTTCTATGACCAGATTCGAAATTTAACTCATATTAACCTATTTTTCACTTAAATCCGAATATAATAATGAAAAAATCATTTTTCGAGCATAACAAGTCCAAAAATTATGAAAATTTACAGGTTATCTCAAAATAATATATGTAACAACATATCCAAAAATCAACTTAAAATTCGAAGTATAGCTAATTTTCGACCAAAAATGACATTTTTACTCATAAAATCACATTTAAATGCCATTATTGTAAAATATGAACAATAAAAATCCGAAAAATTAACCAAAATATCCTAAAACATTTTAGGACCAGAAATATTAACATGCATGTAATAATTTCGTGATATATCATAATAACACAAATTTTACAAGTTTTATTTTGTCATTCATATAACTCGGAAAAACTTTTAACCAATTTGCATGCAAACAACCGTGGCTCTGATACCAATTGAAGGAAATGTAGATCCATATACATACACACATACTCTTATATGTCGAAATAATTTGTCATAAAATTAATTACGGATTTTATGCATGCAAACAATATAATTAAATAGAGAAGAAATCACCCTTACATTGTAATTTCGGTTCTTATGGGCACAAGTGAGTCCTCCTACTCACTTGTTCTTGAGCTCTCCAAATGGAAGAACAAGGATTCAAGAGTAGAATCCCTCCCAAAAGCATATACCCAAGGAATACATCTTAAAGACTAAAATAATATGATCTAGTATTAAAATTAGTCTTACTTAAAAATATGACACAAAATGTTTTTGTACTCTCACATATTTCGGTTGAGAGAAGAGGAATTTTGTGATTTATTTCTCTAGAAATCTCATAAGATTGTAGAGAGCATTTGATGAATTTTCTTACACTAGAAAATTAGATAGGAAGATTGAATGAATAATCAAAGAGAAAAAGCTCACATCTCTTTTCATGTGGAGTGGCCGAAATTACCTTGGGTAGAATGCCCAATGCATTTCATTTTTGCTCTTCTCTAAAAGGTAGGTGTGCAAGGCTACTTATTAGATATGATAATTGTGTTTTCCACTCAAGATAAAAACACAATACATCTCTTACACTCCCTTACCATTTTCGGTTTTTTAGACATAAAATGGAGAATCCATTTTATTTTTGTCATTTGTCAATTTTGTCACATGTGACATGTTACATGACATGTCACAATGTAATGTATTTTTAACATATTAAAAATCAACATACTCATAAAATATGTCATTTACAAAATCGACTAGTAATTCGTAATTACTTGTACCAAAAATGTTTCCAAATTATAAACTACAACATTCTGTATTTATAATAATTTATTCATTCTGATTCAATTGTTTCTGTAAACAATAATTTCATCCAAGTAATAAAATAATTCGATTACTTAGACCGTGTCTTATTTAATCACATTTACAATAAGATACGTAAATTATACTCACAAAATCATCCGTCAATTTTAAGTAATTTAATTAACTCGTATCAGTATACGATTAATTAAATAATCAATTAAGAGTATTTCCCTATAGGTATGACCTAAGGGGATCAACTGATCACCACCGTCGCACGACAGTAATGTCAAACTCTAGTCAGCCAATCATTACCGATATGTGTGGACCAGTTGACTGTAAAATATTACATCCCACATGTATTCTTAAAATGAGATTTAATAATGATATTTAAATCATGTAATCGCACTATTGTTGAGGACACATTTCCCAACAGGCCGCACTATTAACTTTAACGTTAAATACGAAAGATTGCCGACTTACTGTTATGGGTGCGGACTGATCGGACATGGGGAGAAGGACTGCGAAAATGGTCCATATGAGGAGGAAGATTTGAAGTTTGGGGAGTGGCTTCGAGCTTCACCATGGAAAGTTGTGAAAACGTATAAGGAGGGTACTACTAGTAGAGCTGCTAGGGATTAGAGATCGAGTTTCGATGAGGCTAGTAAAAAAGATTCGGAGGAGGCCATCTCGAATATGATTACGACATTGGAGAACATTGCCCTGAATTTTCGCTTTAAGAAGAGTGAGCAGAGTGGTACGAAGGAGAATAAAGATGCTATGGGAGAAGGGGTGAGGCAAGGTGAGGGTATGTCATACCTGACCCAAGATGGAAGTGAGGTTGGCCTGAGTGAGACTGATCAGGGGAAGAATACGGGTAGTGGGCAGCAGGGACAGGAGGAGGGAGAGGTACAAAGGAACGGTGTTTTGGAGGAATTAACCTCCACGGGAGAGATAAGGATGGAGGAGAGGTGTGGGGGGTCCATGAGTGACCATGTTGTTGGGATTGGTGTAGGGACGAGGGAACAAACAATGGGAGGGAAGAGGTGCTGGACGAGGCTGGGCCGACCAGGAGATGAGCAAGGGTCAAGGGCTGAGGGGAGAATGATTGACGGGAGGATGACGGAGGGCAAAAGCGAGTTGGTGAAGCGGAGGAGAGAGGAACAGGATGTTGTGTGGGGGCAGAAGAAGTCGAAGCAAACTCACGACGGGGGCGTCATTATACTTGAGGCGGAGGTTGACGGAGATCAACCCCGCCGGGCCCAATGAATATTCTAAGCATTAACTGTCGGGGCTTGGGCAACCCCGACACGGCGTTAGCTCTCCGGGCTCTAGTACGGAGAGAGGCCCCGGCCATTCTATTTTTTTGTGAGACTAAGTTGAGTGGTCATGAACTACGGAGGGTCAGGGAGAGGTTTGATGAGTTTTATGGTATAGAAGTAGATAGTGTAGGAAGATCGGGTGGTTTGGCAATGCTATGGAAGAAGGAGATTGACTGTACCTTTATGTCTGCGTCCAATCATCATATGGATTTCAGGGTAAAAGGCGAGGAAGGGGAATGGAGAATTACGGGTTTTTATGGATGGCCTGTCACAGCGGATAGACACCTTTCATGGGAGCTCCTTCGTTTATTGAGTAGGCAGTCTCATTTGCCTTGGGTTTGTATCGGTGATTTTAATGAAATTCTCTTCTCAACTGAGATGAAGGGGGGCAGCAGACCACAATGGCAAATGAACAATTTCCGGGCAGCTGTTGATGAGTGTGGATTGCGAGATACGCCGTGGGAAGGGTATAATTTCTCGTGGGATAATGGTCAAGTGGGAGATGCTAACCGACAATGTATGCTTGATAGAGCTTTGTGTTCGTCCTCTTGGACGGATATGTTTCCATATGCTTGTCTTATGTATCTTAATAGAGAGTGGTCCGATCATGCGCCGATTAAGCTTGTCTTGAACAGTAGAGCGGAAGGAGTGAAGGGGAGTCGATGCTTTAGGTTCGAACAAATTTGGGTCGGTGAGGAAGGGTGCGTTGAGGCCGTGGAAAGGGGAGTGGAGCGTGGGAGGGGGAGTCTTGTCGATACTTTGGAGGAATGTGCTTTTGAATTGCGGAAATAGAAGGGCGTGAATATTAATAAAATAAGCCGAGGGATTGTGAATAGACAAAAGCAGCTAGGCAGATTGGATACGTTGGGGAGAACAACTGCAAACGTTCAGCAGCGGCGGAAACTGGTGGCCGATATTGCAAAATTAAGACGTCAAGAGGAGCAATACTGGAGACAACGATCGCGAGCTCTCTGGCTTAAGGATGGGGATAAGAACACTAAATTCTTCCATACAAGAGCTGGGGAACGGAAAAAGAAGAACTTCATTGCTAAATTAATAGATGACGAGGGAGTAGTGAGAAATGGGGATGTGGCTGTGGGTCGTGTTGCGAACAATTACTTTCATCAGCTGTTCTTGACGGATAATCCGGTTATCGAGGAGGATGTTTTGGAGGGGGTTAGGCAACGGGTCATGGATGAGATGAATGAGACACTAAGGCGCGATTATAGCGAAGACGAAGTGATTGATGCGCTGAACCAAATGCATCCACTAAAGGCTCCGGGTCCAGATGGAATGAATGGGTTATTTTATCAAACTTACTGGAGTACCATTGGACCAGTTGTGACGGAGACGGTCCTAGCAATTCTCAGAGGGGAGAGATCGCCTGGTGAGCTGAACAAAACAAACATTGTTCTAATCCCCAAGAAAAAAGCTCCTGACAAGATCCGTGATTTTAGACCGATTAGTCTATGCAACGTGGCGTATAAACTAGTCTCCAAAGTACTTGCCAATCGGCTGAAGACTTTCCGCGGGGAGATAGTATCCGAAAATCAAAGTGCCTTCACCCCCGGACGAGCTATTTCGGATAACGTTATGATTGCATTTGAAGTTTTCCATTACATGAAAAACTTGAGGAGTATCGAGGGGTTTATCGCCCTTAAGCTTGACATGGCGAAAGCTTATGACAGAGTTGAATGGCGATTTTTGAAGAGGGTCTTGATCACAATGGGTTTTGATTGAAGCTGGGTTTCGCGGGTCATGGCCTGTGTTACCTCGGTGTCTTTCTCCGTTCTCATTAATGGTATGCCGACAGAGGAATTTAGACCATCTCGGGGTTTGCGACAAGGAGACCCTCTTTCACCCTACCTTTTTATTCTGTGTGCTGAGGTATTATCGAGTTTAATGAGGCGGGCTGTGGAGGTCGGAAGTTTGCACGGTGTCCGGGTAGCTACTAATGCCCCCCCTATATCGTATCTCTTATTTGCCGATGATAGTATCTTTTTTATGAGAGCGAATATGGAGGAAGCTGAAGCGCTGAAGGCTATCTTACAACGGTATGAACAGGTCTCGGGACAACTCGTTAGTCTGGAGAAGACGACTCTCTCTTTTAGCAAGGGTGTTCCTATCCAAAAGAGGAACAATCTGGCTACGAGATTGGGAGTGGTGGAAGTTGATGAGCAAGAGCGGTATTTGGGGCTTCCGACTGTTCTGGATCGCTCCAAAAAAGTTCTAACGGACATTCTACGGGACAAGCTAACGAAGAGGTTGAACGGTTGGCGAGGGAAAATATTGTCTAGGGCGGGTAGGGAGGTTCTTATAAAGGCTGTGGCCAATTCACTCCCTACCTATGTAATGAGTATTTTTAAAATTCCCGTCAATTTTTGTGAGGAGCTCAGATCCTTGATATCGAGGTTTTGGTGGGGGCATGAGGAGGGGAAAAAGAGAATTAGCTGGGTTTCGTGGCGTAAGTTGTGTCGTTCGAAGAGCCTAGGGGGCATGGGGTTTCGCGATTTTTACTTGTTCAATATGGCACTTATAGGAAAGCAAGTCTGGGGGTTGTTAACTGAACCTAACGGTCTATGGGCTCAAACGATGCGTGCTAAATATTACCCCGCTGGCGATGTCATGTCTGCTAACCTTGGGTATAATCCGAGTTATACGTGGCGAGGCATTCTTGAGGCTCGTGAGGCTTTAAAGCATGGGTGGAGGAAACGAATTGGTGATGGGCTATCCACTCGGGTTTGGGAGGATGCGTGGCTGCCAGAGACTCAAACTGGGTGCATTGTCTTCCTGCGGGTTCAGGGACGAGATAACAGGATGGTGGCTGATCTTATGGGGGTGGAGGGAGAAGGGTGGAATGAGGAGATTTTGAGCACAGTGTTCCTTCCCTTCGAGTGTGTGCGTGTGAAGAACATTCGCCTGAGTCATTCTAGACCGGCTGATTCGTGGTATTGGAAGGAAGAACGGGATGGGATATATACGGTTACTGTCTCGCGATCGAACATTAGTCAGGGGCCGTGAGGAGCTGGAGATAGGAGGGGTTTCAAATTGGGAGCGAGAAAGATGGCTTTGGAATAGGTTATGGAAAGTCCCGGTATGGCCCCGTGTGAAGCTATTCTTTTGGCAACTCTGCAGCGAGGCTTTAGCAACACGAGCGAACATCGCTTCTCGAGTTCGAGGTGAGTCTTCTTTTTGTTCTTTATGTAATAATTATGATGAGTCGAGTCTTCATCTTTTTCGAGATTGTGCCTTTGCTGAGTGTGTGTGGGAGGGAATCGGTCTTGGGGATGAAGGAAATGGAGGTGGTGGTGTTCGGGACTGGGTCGAGGCTAGATGGCGTGAGCTGGGGTGTCGTGAACACGGGTTATTCATGATAGGGTGTTGGGCCATTTGGGAACACCGTAATAAGGTTGTTTTCGACGAAAGGGAAGTGGATGTTGCGTGGGTCATTCGTAGGGTGAAGGACGTCATGGATGAAATGGAAGGGGGAGGTTTTGGCGGAGTTGGGCAGAGAAATGGTAGGCTGGGCAGTGAGAGAGGTGTGGCTAGGGAGGTGTGGGTGGTACCCCCACTGGAGTTTGTCATGGTCAATGTGGACGCAGGTCTAACGGATGGCGAGGGAATGAGTGTTGGTGTGGTATGTAGGGACGAGAGGGGAGCGGTTCTATGGGGTGTTTCTCTTGTGCAGGAAAAACAATGGGACTCACAAATGGCGGAAGCGGTGGCTATTTTGGAAGGAATTAATGAAGCTGCAAGGACAGGGCATTCCAAGATTGTGATGGAGAGTAATTGCTTACCGGTCATCGAAAGACTCAAGAAGAAGGAAACGGGGCGGAGCATGTTCTCGCTTGTGTTACAGGACATTTTATCTTTATGTAATTCTTTTTCATCTGTTGTTTGGTCGTATACGAGCCGTGAAAACAATAGTGTGGCTCATTATTTAGCGCATCCTTTACCTAGAGTAGCTGGTAGATTTGTGTGGTCGGATGTTTTACCACCGGCTGCGAACAATGCGGTTTGTTTTGATTCTCGTTTAATACAGTAAGGCCCTCGGGCTTTCCCTTCAAAAAAAAAAAAAGAAAAGATGTGTGACACGTGTGCAAGGTGCAAACAAGTAAGATCATTGTTCAAACCGAAAAGAGTAGTAAGTAGAAATCAAGCCTTGGAACTAGTACACATGGATTTATGTGGACCGATGAAGGTAAGGAGTAGAGGAGGATCCAGGTACGTCTTTGTTCTTGTAGACGATTACTCAAGGTATGTATGGCCTATCTTTCTTCATTCCAAAGACGAAACGTTTGATGAATTTGATTGTCTTATGAAGCGTGTTCAAAACAAATAAAAGACTAATCTTGTATCTATTCGTACGGATCATGGCACTGAGTTTGACAATCAAGCTTTTATAGAATATTGTAGAGTTAATGGTGTAGGGCATAACTTTTCTGCACCAAGAACTCCTCAACAGAACGGTGTCGTTGAACGTATGAATAGAACTTTAGAAGATATGACACGTACAATGCTTTTGTTTAGTGGTTTACCTCGTAACTTTTGGGCTGAAGCCATTAGTACTTCTTGCTACATCCATAATCGTGCTATGATCCGACCTATTCTTAAGAAAACCCCCTACGAACTTCTTAGAGGTCGAAAACCTAATATCTCCCATCTTCGTTGCTTTGGGAGTAAATGTTTTGTTCATAATAACGGTAAAAACCGGTTAAGTAAATTTGACCCTAGGAGTGATGAGGCGATTTTCATAGGATACTCAGATCATATCAAGGCTTACAAAGTCTTCTATAAGACAACTCTTTGTATTGAAAAAAGTGTACACATTATTTTTGATGAAGATAACGTGTTTGATAAACCTTTACAAGATGAGGAAGAAGATTTGGATGAACCCGATTTTTGTCTTTCAAGAGCCGATCCCCTGGAATTGGAATTGGAGGAAAATGAGATTGAAGGAACAAGTGATAAACTTGATCATTCCTCAAAAGATAAAAAGGAGAAAACCAAAGTTATAGTTGATGATACTATAACATTGACTCAAAATAAGGACTCCCAATTTAATGTTATAGGTGATGTTACTATAACATTGAATCAAAATCAAGGTGTAGAATCCGAGGTTATAATCGGTTCTAATACAACACCGGGATTGGATTCAGGGGGAACTTCCTCCAATTCCGAGCCAAATGAAGTTGGGTCAAGCTCAAATCACGATGAAGAACCAAGTATTTCAACAAAGTGGAAATACAAGAGCTCACACCCCATGTACAATATTCTAGGGAATATTAAGAAGGGTGTTCAAACTAGACGTTCCCTGAATAACTTCTGCTCTTTCTACTCTTTTCCATCCATGGTCGAACCAACAAATATCAACGAAGCTCTTGCAGAATCCGATTGGATTGTCGCTATGCAAGAAGAGCTACAACAGTTCAAACGAAACAAGGTTTGGCATTTAGTTCCTAGACCAAAGGATCGATCTGTCATTGGAACAAGGTGGGTCTTTAGGAACAAACTAGATGATGTCGGAGTCATTATCAGAAATAAAGCGAGATTGGTGGTTCAAGGTTATAATCAACAAGAAGGAATAGATTATGACGAGACTTTCGCACCTGTTGCCCGTCTTGAAGCTATTAGACTTCTAATAGCATTCGCTACACATAAAGGAATGAAGCTCTTACAGATGGACGTCAAGACAGTATTTCTGAATGTGTATTTACAGGAAGAAGTCTTCGTTGAACAACCCCCCGGATTTAAAAATAGCAAATTTGAAGATCACGTCTTCAAGTTGGATAAAGCCCTATACGAATTGAAACAAGCACCTAGGGCATGGTACGACAGATTATCCAAATTTCTACTTGACAGTGGATTCAGCAGAGGATCTGTTGATAAAAACCTATTTCTAAAATCCGAGGGATCTGAACTTTTAGTTGTTCAAATATACGTCGATGACATTATCTTTGGATCGACCAACCGAAGCTTGTACAAATACTTTTCTGAGTTAATGACCTCCGAGTTCGAAATGAGTATGATGGGAGAATTAAAATTCTTCCTAGGTCTGCAAATACAACAAACTGAAGAAGGCATTAAAATCCATCAACAGAAATAGATTAAGGAATTACGGAAATTCAGAATGGAAAATTCTCATGCTATGCCTACTCCGATGGTCGAGAACAAGATATTGACATTAGATGAAGACGGTAAATCAGTTGATGAAACTACTTACCGTGGAATGATTGGGTCATTGTTATATTTGACCGCAAGTAGACCCGATATTATGTTTAGCGTATGCGTTTGTGCGAGATATCAATCAACTCCCAAAGAATCGCATATGACGGCCGTAAAACGAATTTTACGATATTTAATTGGAACGGCCAAGCTATATTTATGGTATCTGATGGAGTGTAACTTCGATCTAGTCGGTTATTTCGATGCCGACTATGCAGGATGTTCTCTTGACATAAAAAGTACATCGGGTGTCGCCACATTTGTCGGACCGTGTATTATTACGTGGGGTTCGAAGAAGCAAAATTCAGTTGCCCTCTCAACTGCTGAAGCTGAATACATCGTTGTAGGACTGGTATGTACTCAATTATTATGGCTGAAGCAACAATTACGTGATTATGGTATTGACGTAGGATACATTCCTATTTTATGTGATAATACTAGTGCTATAATAATTTCTAAAAATCCCGCACAACATTCACGTACTAAACACATTGAAATAAGACAACATTTTATTAGAGACCATGTTCAGAAAGGGAATATAAAACTTGAATTTTGTATTACTAAAAAACAGTGGGCTGACATTTTGACAAAATCGTTAGCTAGAGAACGATTTGAGACTTTACGGTTGGAAATTGGTTTAATCGGTGGTACCTATGTTTCTGTACACATTCAATTTCTTTATGACTGACTAGTTTAAGTTAATATTGTATGACTATGTCCGTATATTGCGTTGCATGAAATAATTTCGTTAATAGGAAAATATTTATCATAAATTCTATTTGTTATTTAGAATTTATTTGTCATAAAAACTTTATCCTTTAGCAAGATACGCCATATTTTGTTTGTTTCCTAATTGCACAAAATTCTCACAAAAATAGCTTTACAAAATTGCACGTATTATGCTTCCTATTCCTAATATATTCACATAATCATACTTCCATATCTTATCTATTACCATATTCAATTATTCACCTAACATCCTATTCATACCTTAACTCTTATCACTTACCAAAATTGATTAACTCTTCCCTAAACCTAAACCTAGCATATAATCACCCCCCTTCGTTCTTTGCCGTGTAACCACATCCACACCCCCACTTGCATAACTTTTTCTCTTTTCAAAATAATTACCATCATATCACCATCATTTCCTTTACTCAACCATCAACATCAAAATGAATCCCAACCATGCAAAAACTCAATCATCAACCCGCCATCAACAAAGCCGCCACTTTCACAAACCATCATCACCACTACCATCTCATGATGTTAACTCTACTAGTTTTCCTTCATCTCAACCAAAACCAACTACGCCCCTGTTTCGTGGTCGGGACGACTCGATGTCCGAGGGAAAAAGACGCCGCCTTTTCAAACGGAAGAATATGGTAGTTGTTGATGACGGTGAAGATATTGAGGAACCCGAGGTTGTTGTAAGAAACGTTGTTGCACGAACCTTGCTCCGGGATGTTTCGAAAACCGCCACAAAAGAAGGATTAAATCGCGTTCGGTTAACTCATGACGAAAGCATTTTTGTTTCTCGTGTTTTGAGGTATTCTATCCATGGAGGAAGGTATTATCCCAAATCTTGGTTGATTAATGTTCCCGCCGTTAAGTTCTTTGTTGATTTTCTTGATTTTCAAGGGTGGAGTCACATTAGTCAATTTTTGGGGTCCTATTTATCCAGTTGAAGTTGTTCAATTCTTTGCTAGTGTGTCGATTAAGAAAGGGGTCTTGCATGTGACAGTTAATAGTGTTGATGTGACTGTCTCTGTTTCGGAGTTTTGCTCTGCTTTTTTGGTTCCCGATAACGGAATTGAAATTAATCCGAGTCTTGAATGGTCTAATGTGGTTAGTGAAAAGGAGAGGTAGGTTAAAAGGTACATTGAGGAGGTTGGGACGGACGGTGGAAACATTGTTGTTCGTCCTCTATCGGCAAAAATTAAGTTTCTCTAAAATTTTCTTTGGAACACGGTTTTGCCGAAGAGAGGAGGACGAGACAAGGTTTCGAGTTATGAGGCTATTATTATTTACTCATGCTTAGAAGGACCAAAATTGAATTTAGCGAGTCTTGTGTTACATCGTATCATCCAAACAAGTCTCACGGTTACCAAGGAAAATTAAGAACAACAATCGACCTTCCATATGGGATGTGGGTGTCTCGGTTGTTAGAAGTGAAACAAGTGGTGGGAAGGGATAGCTACGGTGTAAGTGCAAAGGATTGCATGTGTGATCGGTTGATTAAGCTTATGGGTCTTGTCGTTGAATGACGCGAGTTACTTCTTGTCAAGGATGTTGAGAAAAATCCGAGTGATTCAAGTCTGGGGCCACTAGAGGCGAAATTGGGAAGTTTTATGACTAATTTAATGGAGAAGTTTGAGGAGCAATCCACCCACTTAGCTACGGTTTTGTCACATGTTGGACCATCACGGTCTTTGGAGTCGGGTTTAGATGCTTCTCGGGTTTATTCTTGGATGATTGAGGTGGATAAGATGCTAGAGGGTTTTGAACGGGAGTTGAAGGAAATCCGTGGGGAAGTGTTCCCACATGGAGATCGTCTCCCTTTTCTCACGAGTCAAGGTCGAGCGTTGGTTATGCACGGAAAGGCTATGGCAAATGATCAATCGCTTAGTTTGGAGGCCACTAAAGCTTTGTCCTTGAAGATACCCAACTTTGAAAGAAGTATTCAAGGTCTTTCTCAGCTTGTGCGGAGCTCCTTCGATCGTCTCGATGCCTTGGAACATCGTACCCGCCCTGACTACGTGAACCCATATAGAACCCGCAACATTTGATCTACCCTTGCCTTCCCTTTATTAGCTCTTTCTATTTTTAGCCCTTCTTTTTCATTTTCTAGTGGTGTGCTTTGCAAACTTATAATTCGGCCCATTTTGGCATACACTTGCGGATTATGGCCCAAGTGTCTCTCTAGACATGTGTTTCATTCGGCCCATCGGCTTTAAACATGTTTTCTTAAGTTTGTTTGATACTTAATCCTCTAGAAGCTTATAGTTATGCGTGCTAATATTATTTTCTATGACGTTTTATCTCTTGTCTCGTCTTATATTATTCTACTCATTTTTGATTTGTTCTTAACTTTTCGATGATGTCAAGTGGGGGAAAGAATGTCTATGGTAAACATCTACCTAAGCTTGCTCCTTGTCAAGACCAATTGTCTCTTAAAGTCCTTAAACTTTCGATTTTATGTTAATCGTCTTGATCTTGCATTGATCTTTATTATTAAGATGACGGTATTATATTGAGGGGTACCTGCATACTTAGTCACAATTTTAGGAGACTCGTCATCATCAAAAAGGGGGAATTTGTTGAACCATATAGTTTATATGTTTATGTTTTGATGATGTCAAGATGCTTTATAATTTATATACTCGTTGCGCATAATCGTTTGTCTAAGTATTTTTGATTCAACTTATCTAATACAAGCAACAAGAGAAATTGTGATAGAAGTATACAATAGTCAAGCCTCTATTCAAGATCAAACGATGTGAAGATTCATTCAAGATTTATGTGAAGACAAAGTCCGTCTAAAGATTAATCAAGCTTGGATGATGACGTAGCCTATACTTGAAGATCTTCTTGAAGATTAGAATAGTATAGGTGATTATCTCGTAATGATAACCAAGGATGAGTTTCTTGAATTGATAAAGTTATAGCTTTACAGCTATAACATTACTAGTAAAAGAGCTCAATGTTATAGCTCTCCTACTATAACATTGAGATGCTGAGTTTTCTATACACGACATAGAATGTTTTGAAATTGTTTTGAAAATTGTTTAAAGTTTATTTTAAATGTTTTGATAAAAGTATTTATTTAATAAAGCCCGGTTTAGTGCGGAGTTCGGTTTTATGTTGGACGTTGACTAGTAGGCATGTTGGGTCAACTTATGAGTTGGACCATGCTGCTAATTAGTGTTTCAACAAAGCCTCTCTTAAAACCTAAATTCTAACCCATATATTAAGCTAGGGTTTGCACAAGTCACGAGGCATATGAGCCGTGACCTCTCGTGTAACCTAAGTTGTATTTGGTAAAGATTTTATTCCTTGATAATATCTTTAAATATCTTGTATATCTTACTTAATATATTTCTTTATGATAAAAGATATTCTTGATTTAGGAAATCTTATCATATCTTAGAATTTATAGTAAAGATAATATTTGAATAAGATTATATTCTATCTTTTGGAATATTCTTTATTATCTATTAGACTTTTAGGAAAAAAAGAATAGAAGATATGATTTGTTAACATATCTCCTATTATTTGGCCATTAGGGTTTCTTGAAACTGATTTGCCTTGCTCTTTCCTTCCTATAAATATTTTGCTCTTTACAACATTTAAAGTAGGGACCTTAAGCATAAAAATTGATTTTAATTTTACAAAGCAAACCGTGTGTTTTCAAAGCAGAAAAACCGTTTTGTTATTTTTGAAAGGTCGTGTGTTTTAAACTCGTATACTCGTTCTTATTGTTATCGTTATAAGATAATGTAGATACCTCATTTCTGCACCTCCCGCAAACCACCCGGTGATGATTGAGCCGCATGTTTGGTACGCGGAACGATTTGTGATAATTCGTAAGATTATCGTCAAGTGATTGCTCAAATATTAGTGTTTACCTCTTAGTTGTCATCTACGTGCCGATACGGTCGTTTTGACAGTAATTAGAGTACATTCGGAGTCCGGGCCTAAAACCGTCTCCATTTTCTGATAACCGTTAAATCCCGAGTCAGAATGTTCTGGAATGTTCCGGATATTTCTCTTCCATATTTCATAAATTTTATCTTTTAGTAAACAATTTCCCGTAATATTCACATAAGATATTAAGGAAAACCGAATTATTTCCGTCCTACCATAACTCAAACACAAAAATCTTTCTTCCGCAGGAGGAAACCCCTTGGGAACATACGCAGCAGGTGCTGCGCCTCTTCCAAGAGACGCAGTGGCTGCTGCGCCTCTTCCCAGGCGCTTTTCTGCGTATTTCTCGTATCTTTTTCATATCTTTCCGAGATTCACTTCCAAAGAGTCTCCGAAACCCTAATTCCTCCACGTGATTAGTATAAATAGGAGCCTTCGCTCCTCATATTTCTCACGCGAGTGTCCGCCCTTCTCTTCTCCCTTTGCATTCTAGACTTTTGTTCTTACTTTCTGGCGTCTACGTGCTTGAACATTCGACCAATTTGACCAACTCCACATCAATCAACTTAATCTAATCGTTTTCGTCTTACGAGGGCACTTTCATATTTGCATTATAGTTCGAGTCGAGCATCGCTAATCGATAACTTAGTCCTTCTCGTTTCGTCAAACATGTAAGTCTGAGGGTGTAAATCTCTCTTTTTATTATTGTTATTTATCTTTTTGTATAATCATTAATGTAAGGTTCACGTCGAAAATACCTTTTAAAACCGATTTCTAAAACCTTGTTTAAAACCTCTTTTTACGGATTTCCAGAAGATAAACCGTCGAGAAAGGACGCAGCAACTGCTGCGCCTCTTCGAAGGAGCGCAGTTCCTGATGCGCCTCTTCGTGAGGCTGCCGCAGTTCCTGCTTCCTTTCTTCTTCCTTCGTCCTCTGTAATTCGTCAAGGTTTTTATTTGTTTCCGTTTGTTCTTTAATTCTTTGACATAATAACTTATAATCTCACATGTATATTATTTATCATCCACTCACACGTAATTAATTCATCACTAATCCGACTTGAATCCCAAATAATCTCATATTAGCGGGTTTTGGTCATTAAATTCAATTCGGATTTTAGAGATTCAATTCATCAATATTGTGTTTCTGGGATTCTTCTTTGATATATTTTCATCTGTTTATTGTCTATTCGTCATTAATTCGTCATTAATTCATCATGTTTAACCTATTTCATTCACCCATGTCATTAATCAATCATTCGTTCATGTAATTAATTCGTCTTAATTCCGTCTCATCCATGTTTATTGATTTCATGACCATTAATCACATGTAAATAACCCATTAATCACTTCTATCCGAGTAAATATCATAATCGATCATTAAATTCACCAATTAATATTAACAATTCGCAATTCCGGCTTCACAACAAGAATTCAGGTCAGGAACAGACGCAGCAACTGCTGCGCCTATTCAAAAGGACGCAGCTCTGCTGCGCCTGTTCCGAGTTGGATTCTGTCTCTGAACTCCGTTGTTGCTTGACCTACTTTAACTAGCTTACGTATAATTGACTATTAATCGTATTATCACCTTCTGATCTTATTCGTTAATTTCTTTTGT
Source organism: Silene latifolia (assembly GCF_048544455.1). Classification (NCBI taxonomy): domain Eukaryota; kingdom Viridiplantae; phylum Streptophyta; class Magnoliopsida; order Caryophyllales; family Caryophyllaceae; genus Silene; species Silene latifolia. The sequence continues at coordinate 150,407,692 of NC_133526.1, forward strand.
TTATTCCTTTTTCTCAAATTTTCCGTTTTAAAGTTATTTTTGACATAAATCGCCTATTCTATTGTAATTATTGTAATTTTCATTATTGTAATTTTCTTTATTACATTTATCATATTTTCTTGTATCATTTGTATGTTTTCACATGTAATTGAACATTAAATCTTTCCTCGACATGTTAGGATTAAAACTTGGATGTTGCATTGCATGCATATAGCCGACGATATATCGAGTACGAACAACTTCCCTAATCATTAGTAGAGGCCGCTATCGAGGCGGGCGGGATTAGGTGTTCGATCAAAAGAGCTTCCTAATCCGTACCCTCACCCCTTACTCCAGATATCTGTGAACACCCGTGTTCATTGGCATCCACGAGAGTCATTCTAGACATAGAATTCTAAGGGTAACGATTGCTTAGTGTTCATGTCACTACTTTGTGTCTTGACATGACACGAGGTATTCGAACGGTTCCAATTTCCCATAAAAATTGGTGGCGACTCCATACAAAAATGCAAACGCTTGTTTCTCTTTTCCTCCCAAGCGCCCCCGTGGGCCCCCGCTATCCACAGATAATAGTGCTTATTTTATTTCTTACTTGTTTATTAACGTGAACCTCTGCAAGAATCATTAGTGCTTTCTTATTAGGGTAAGTTAGTCACTCTAGTATTTAACGACACTCATTGAGTTATAGCTAGAGTTAGTTGTACGAGTTGGGTTAGTAAATTTGTAATCCGTAAAAAGGTACTAAATTTATTAATCGAGAATAGTGGACGTAGGTTTTGATTTGTGAAACTGAACCACTTCAGAAACCGTGTGTCTCCTCTCTTTCGTTCACTTGTTTATTTTGTTTTACATTCATTAGTTGATTAGTTAAAGTTTAATCAATAAACTTTAAATAATCAATTACATTCATGACAATTGAAAAAGCTTTCAAAAGTTTAAAATCCTCAATTCACCCCCCCCCCCCCCCCCCTCTTGAGTATTTCTGATCGATAGACTCTTCAGTGTTGATAATAATGAGTTGTGAGTCTTTATATGCGTTTTATTTAGTAAAAGTTTTTAAGTAATATATATGGAATTGTATTGGTTGCATTGTTGGAACATGTTTGAAACCGTTAGCAAATTTGAGTAATATATGATGGTTTAATGCTAGATGGATGCTTAGTGTAGTGTACACATAAGTCGGATAATTGAATTAGAAAATCCGTAATCAAACGTGGAATAATGTGTTGATTGTATATGTATGTATAAGCTGATATCGAAAACGAATTGTGTTGTATAATTGACAGGGCTGTCGTATACCTATCAAAAATAACTAACTAAGCTATCTATATAGCTAGAGAAGTCAGGTCGATCTGCTCAGGGAGGCAAGATATCTGTAAGAGTCCGTCTATTTGGTCACAAATGGGGGGGGGGGGGGGTTGTAATTTGATTTCTAAACTAAAAGTGCAAAAGGAAGAGGAATAAAGAAAGAGCAATTAAGGCATAGAAATATTAAACTATCAAATAGAGAAGGGACATGTCAGGGTTTCGGTTCACTACGGTAGTCCAGTGACTCAACTGGAAACAACTTAGATGAATTAATGCGAGACGGATATGGAAAGGTTCTTCCGGTCCACTTTCTATCCTAAATTACGACTAACTTAACTTCCGTCCTCGTCAGGGTAGTCTACTGTTCATAGCAGGTCTATTTAGTCCAATCTTCCGATCCAGGATTAAATTTAACCAGACTAAAAAGGTGACTCAGAAGCGTGCACTCAACTATGTCGGTAAATACAGTTATATTGCCATGGGTGCAGAATCTCACAAATAATTCATCCAACTTATTTACTACATTGTCACATTTCTACCGTAGATCCCCTCATCCTAACATGAGACAGATTAGCTACTCATGCTATTAATATTGTCAAAACTAATAACGAGGAATGAACTAACAATAAACATAATGAAACGATAATTAAATTGCATAAAAGTAATTAGGGCAGAAAGTAAAAGGAACAAAACAAACAATTAGAATAAATGAAAGAGAGATTAATATTAAGAAAAGAGAAAGAGATTACAATCGCAAGAATCCGGCGTAAAGAACAAATAAATCCGAGCGAGAACATCCCAAAGCAAAAGTTACAGTAGAGAAGAAAAGAGTAACGCAGTCTTGAGAGTGAACGATATGCTAAGTCCAAAAACTAAAACAAGTTCACGGGCTAATTAAAGCCCACGCCAGCCAAAACCACTCGATCGAGTAGTCTGAAACCACTCGATCGAGCATTTCTCCAAAATATCTACTCGATCGAGTAGAATTGTTACTCGATCGAGTAACCTCAATTTCCAGCTCTTCTTGATCGAGTAAAGTATTACTCGATCGACCAACTCCAGCTATAGAAACCACTCGATCGAGTGATAAAACAGCTCGATCGAGTATTCTTCCTTCAAATCAGCTCAAACTCGTGATCGACTGCCTCGTAGACCGTTCCTTCACGCATCCCAATACAAGATCTCATTCTGAAAAATCCCGTCTCCTCAAAATGCTTGCAAAAAGGACGAAAATGGTACGATTCCACTACTTTCGCGTTTATTTCTACAAAACGGACAAAACGAACCAATGTAGCCAATTTGGGGGCAGAATGCAATATAAATAGTACGAAAGTACATAGAAATACATGCTAAAATAGGCTAAAAAGACTATACAAAATACACGTATCAAATCTCCCCAAACCGAACCTTCACTCGTCCTCGAGTAAACTAAAATGCAACTAATGGAACGGAAATGAAAACTCAGAGCTAGCTTAACTTGTCTACTTGAACCAATTTAATTCAACAAAAATTAACAGTCATAGCTAAGCAGTCAATACGCGAACGAGTTATAAGCTGTTCAGAAATATAGCCAACCTATCGACCTTGCAAGACCAACAAAAACGGACTCTCACGTGGTCACTCTTCTCTAATGAAGCAAAGGGTGAATGTTATATGTAAAAGAGAGAAAGAGAAACAGTCACTCACCTAACTGCGACCTACATAGCATGCATGCAACAAAAATGAAAGACGATTCAAGTACTAATGCACACACTCCAACCATTAATGTCCGTCACAACCGAGGGCTTACAAATAATATGGGAATAGTGAGGTTCAGGTGAGAAAAGGCAAAATAAGTTATGGTAATGTGGAGGTAAAAGCGTCAAGCTAGTTCCTAAACAGGACTATATAAGACCGTCCGAATCTCAACTGACTGAAAAATAAAGTACAAGTGCCCTTCATTTGGCACACAACTCACTAATCTCATACACAATCTCCTCAAAAATATAGAATAAGAACGGGGGAGTTAGACGGTCACAAACTTTCCTTTTTTAACACCGTCTAAATGAATCAACTAAAACATATCAAATATTTTTCAACTCTTTTCTTTTTCTTTTCACGTGAATTGATACCGTCGTTTTGTATCAAAATTAAATTTATAAATCCGAACTAAAACTATAGCTAGTGATAGTAAGGGTCGAACCACAGAGAGACAAGATCAATTCTATTTGCTATTTTTCAGTCTATAAAAGTAACAATTAAATGGGGGTTTTGGATTTGTTTGAGTCTAGATACTAATTGACAAAATAAGAAGTTTCTCAAATAAGATAAAAGAGAGATCAGGAACTTCGGTTCACCATGGCTAAGGTCAGGTCAAAAAGCTAGTAGAGGTCTTGTAATACGGTCTCAGGAAATATGACCAAGCCTTTCAATCATTGCTCAAAATTAACCTTACGGTCTTCTAATTCCCTAGAATTTTTCAAAGCTTTCGCTCAAAGGAAACTCCAAATCTAATGATAACCTAACCTACTAATCTTTCAATCTAGCAAGTTGGGTTTATCAAAAGGTAATAAGATCGATACGGAATAAATCATACTAACAAAATCATCCCTAATTTACGCCATGGCTCGCCTAATTCCCAATCAAGATAATTAGCTATGCATGATTAAAACTATCACAATTGAAATATTGCAAGCAAAGAATAAGATTGACATGATTGAAATTGAATTTAAGACAAAAGATTAAAACTGAATTGCTTGAATAAAAACTAGTAACAACAATAATTAAATTGATAAGAGATAAGAGGAGAAGGACATTGTATTAAAGCTTACTAAAGAATTGATGAACAAAGTAATTGAAATTGGAATTCGTCAACTCACTTTCTTGTCTCCAAAACTAGATCTAAACTTTCGTTCTTGAATAATGAAAAGCATAACCTAAATTATTGCTGCGTACTACTGATAACGTTCTGCCAAAAAGTTAATTACAAGTGGGCTTTCAAAAGTCTAATCCGTAAAATAAACCACAGGTCGCGGCTTGGTCGATCGACCAGCCAGTACAGTGATGCTCCTCTGCTGAATTTCCACGGTCGATCGACTGGAGATGTTGGTCGATCGACCAACTACGCTGGGCAGTAGCTTCTTTTCTCTTCCAAATAGCCTCTTCACTCCATGCACGCATCCCGAGGTGAACAATTCCGAACTCCATCTTCCAAGTTTCCATAAAGTCGCTTCCGGAGGACGATTTATGCTTGATTTAGCTTACTTTCACTCATTCCTACAATAAATCATAGAAATTCCAAAGTAAACCGTTTCGGGAGAAATAGTAGCTTTAAGCTAACAAATCAGCATAGAAATACGTGCCAAAACTGCAGATAAAGTGTATAGAATATGCACGTATCAAATCTCCCCAAACCAAACCATGCTTGTCCCCAAGCAAGCACTATGACCTGACTAAAAACTTCTAATGGAACGGATTTCATGCTCAGAGCAAATACAAACCATCATACCCAACCAATTTAATGCAGCTATTAACATCCAAGTATCTTGTCAAATGCAAACGAGTTGAACATGTTAAAGAATTTGCATAAACCTTTGACCTTGCAAGACTCATATATATCGGACTCTCACGGGTCGCTCATTCGCTCATTTAAGTATAAGGTGAGATATATTGTGCAAGACAGAAGAGTTATAAAAATAAGACTCTCACCTATCTACGGCCCATAAGAACATGCCTGCAATCTAACATGAATAAAGTCTCTACAACCGTGCATATGCATTCCAACCATTTAATGACCATGACACACGCCGAGGCAATTTGGGAATTGTGAGGCTAGAGGTAAAAAGAGGCTAAAATGAATTAGGGAAAGAGGGGTTAGGCCGAGCTAATAACCACTAAACCAAATTATAAGCAAATCCACTTCTTACTTCCGCTTACCAAAAATAAAACCAATGCTCAAATATCATGAGCACAGAACTCGCAATTCTCCAATAAAATATAATTCCCCAAATAAAATGAATAGCACATGGGAATTAAGAAATCACCATCCGAAAATTGTTTTGAACATGTGATCTCCCTCTCTTTTTTTTCATTTCCTTTCTTTTCTTTTCTGACTTTCTTTTGTCTTCCCTTTTTTTTTTCAAATCCTGTACGGGCAGTCGATCGACCACCCCTGCTGGCCTGCTACTCTCTGCCAGTTCAGTTCTCTTCTTTTTTTTTCACTTCATTCTTTTTCAAATCATAACCTCCCTTCATTCCCCAACAAAACATCCAACAAGATAATATAAGCCAAATCACAAGACAACATTCCCGACTTACTACCTTTACTAGCTCGGCTAGGGTGGCTAAATTTAGTATGTAGCTAAATGGGACAAAAAGGGCAAATTTGGCTTTGTGAGGTTTATGGGTAAAATGAGAAAGGGGAACCTCTACCACATGTGTCAACAAACCACGGACCCGAATGCATATAGGTATCAAGTAGACTAGACTCATGCTTATGCAAATTAATGTGACATGACTTATAAGGAGAAACTACTCTCATTCCTACATGAAATCGGTCATGAATGTCACCGATTTATTAAGCTCTATCCTTAGAATTTTAAGTAGCTTGCCAATATTGAGTCAAGTCTATTCGTTTAGCAAAATTCCAACAAAAACTCGTAGACTATGCAAGTGATATACTTGGAAACGTTCAAAGTGCAAGGAAAGAGCAATGAGACAATATGTAATGCAAAATCATCATTGAAATCCTTCCGTTCCGACTCGACTTAAATGCGAAAGTAAACGTGATTTTTTTGAAATTTTGGTGGTTTTTCAATATTTTTTTTTTTTTTGCTTTAAAAACAAATGCAAGCTGAAATGCAATAAGCGTGTGACTAAAATGCAATAAAAAAACAAATGCAGATGCAATAGACATATGCGAATACCCTTCCCAAACCAAAACGCACAATGCCCTCATTGTGCTCAGCAGCAAATCACCAGCATCAACAGCAATAATGGGAAGAATATAAGCAACAACAAAACAAAAGGAAACTAAAAGAAAAGGATAGGAAACTCACAAAAGACGACCTCCCCAAACCAACCTCAAAAGGGGGAGGTCATAATGCATCTAGTCACCACCGTCATACTCAGAACCACTCTCCTCCTCGGACTCTGAGTCGTCCTCCTCTTCCGCCTCAGCAGCAGCGACAGTAGTAGTGGTGGGAGTAGACCTCATAGCAGGCGGAGGGTAGCCGCCTACCGGTGGAACAAAGAAGGACGGGTGAGTCCAGGGACCTCGTGGGAGCATCCTCGTCCGAGTGTACTCCTCGTAAACTGGGTACATGGCCAGTGCCATGTCTATCCTGTGCTGATCAAAGCTCCTGCACAAGTCACCCAACACACGTGACATCGCCCTTTGGTCCATGACCGCAGGGACAGCAATTGGTGTAGGGGGAAGAAAAGTGGACGGGAAACCTGTGGGAGCAGGAGTGGAGGAGGAGGGGACCTGTGAAGAGGAGGCACGAGCTCGCCTTGAGGTGCTAGCAGTAGCGGTGCCCGCCCTAATAGGGAGCCTGTAGCTAGGCAAGGGCGGGCGAGTAGCCCCCAAAACAGTGGTAAGGGGCAAAATGGGAGGGAGGCCAAGGACAAGGATGGAATCGCAAATGGAAGAATCAATCTTCCACCGATCCCGTGAATCAACCCACTTCACAGACCTGGCGTACTCAAGGTCCATAAAGCGTGCGTCAGGGTCAAGAGGGGCCTCCTCTCTAGGGAAGAGAAGAACCAGACGGTTGGCGATACGAGTCACCAACCCACCACAAACAATAGTGGCCAAAGTTCAACAGGTCAATGCTACTAATATTACACTTATTCCAAAGTGTGATAGGCCTACATCTGTCAAACAATTTAGACCTATTGCTTGTTGTAATATGATCTACAAAGTTATATTTAAGCTTCTATGCAATAGACTGGCTCTTGTGCTACCTGACCTTATTCATGACAATCAGGGTGCTTTTATCCAAGGTAGGTCTATCATTGAGAATGTATTAATCTGTCAAGACATTGTGCATATGTATGCAAGAACTCATGTGTCTCCTAGATGCCTATTCAAAATTGATCTTCAGAAAGCTTATGATACTGTGGAATGGGATTTTGTGGAACAACTGCTATCTGGCCTCCAATTCCCTCCTCATTTCACTAAGTTGATCATGGCTTGCATTACCTCTACCTCATTTACTCTAGTCCTTAATGGAAATAATTCTGGTTATTTTAGAGGACAGAGAGGGCTTAGACAGGGTGACCCAATATCCCCTCTCATATTCACAATTTGTATGGAGTATTTGACTAGACTTATTGCATTTGCTACAGAAAGATGGCCTTTCCATTATCATACCCTATGCAAGAGTTTAAAGCTCTCTCACCTGATGTTTGCAGATGATCTCCTCATGTTCTGCAAAGGAGATACACCCTCTATCATCCTCCTTATGAAGGCTTTCACCTCTTTCTCTAATGCTTCTGGTTTGAAAATGAACAATACCAAGTCTGAAATGTTTTTTAGTGGGGTGAGTTCTGAACTTAAAAATGATATCTTGAGAGCTACTGGATTTCAGGAGGGTACAATGCCCTTCAGATACCTAGGGGTTCCAATACAACCTGGCAAAATCAGCTAGAAGGATTGTAGCTGCTTAACAGAGAAAAGTATCAACAGGATTAGAGGTTTGGGAGCCAAAAAACTCTCTTATGCTGGCAGAATTACTCTCATCAACTCAGTTCTAAATACTCTCCATAGCTATTGGGCTACTATGTTTTTAATTCCTAAAGTTGTAATCAGGAGAGTTGAAGCAATATGCAGAAACTACTTCTGGGATGGGAGTCCTGATTATCATAGAGTCCCTTTAGTATCTTGGGATAGGGTTACTATGCCCAAAGATGCTGGTGGTCTTGGTGTAAAGAAAGTGGAGAATTGGAATTGGGCAGCTGTTGGTAAATTGGTGAATTGGGTGTATACCAAAGCTGATAGATTGTGGATAAGGTGGATCAGTAATGTTTACTTGAAAGAGCAAGACTGGCAGTCTTACTCCCCCCTGCAGATTCTCCTTGGACTTGGAAGAATGTCTGCAAAGTCAAGGATAAACTGAAGGATGGATTTGGTGAGAATTGTTGGTTACCTGATGAGAATGGATATAGACTCAAGAATGGTTATAAATGGCTATGTATTCAACAACCTAAGGTGGATTGGTGCTCTCTGGTATGGAACAGCTGGAACATTCCCAAGCATTCAATCATTACTTGGCTTATTATACAGGAGGGACTAAATACCAAAGCTAAGCTATTCCAGTCTGGCTTTTGTGAGGACACTCTTTGTTTAATCTGTGGAGAACAACCTGAAACGATCACTCACTTATTCTATGAGTGTCATTACAGTTGCAGAATCAAGGCAGCTCTTGCTGTTTGGATGGGGAGAGTTTTTCCTACTCTTGCTGATCTTCAGAATGGTAGGACAGGCAGTCTACAATGGAAGGCAATGGCTATGATTTTCAATGTTTATCTTTACACAATATGGCATCAGAGAAACATCGCCAGACTCCATCAGTTTGTTGTGAGGCCTGAACTATTAGCTGCTCAGATTGAGGAGATTGCAGGAAGAAGAGGGTGCAGCAAAGCTGGCCCTGCGATGTCTAACAACACTAATGGGTGGTTAAGCTGCATGCAATGAGGCTTGGTTATCTGTTCTGCTGTACGGTTTTGTTTGTTTTTGAGCTTACCAGGGTTTGAACCCCTACCCTTGTATATGTATCTTAGTTCCTTGATATAATATATATACTCACATTTCACCTAAAAAAAAAAAAAAACAATAGTGGTCAAAGTGCCCTCACTTATAGTGTGAAAGTGAGAGGCGGTCAAATAAGCTATGATAGATACGGGCTACCCGACTTTCAATGTTCAGATAGCCCGCCAAGATAGAAAATTCAATGGTATTAACATTATCTGACTCCTTGCGGCCGAAAATGGTATTACCCATCAGCCGAAAAAAATAACGAAAAGGGGTAAGTTGACGGAAGTGCCCGTCCTCTTAGGGCCGTTCCCGTCAGAGATACACGATCACATTACCCTATGTACACCAGAAGGTTCCGAGGTGTTACCCTCGAAACAAAGACCCAAATAACCAGCAAATTCGGCCAATGTCAAGGAGTAGGTGACATTGAATAGCCGAAAAGAAATACAAGAACTACTCCTATTGGCCTCAAAGGTGGTCTGGTCGAAAGCAAAATATGAGAAAAACTCAACGGTAATAGTGTAGTAGGTGAACTCAGCCATGTACACCAGTCCCGACATCCCTATCCCATTTAGCAGAGACACGACAGATTCAAGACACCCTAGTTTCTCTAAAGTTGGCCTACGAAGAAAGCGAGTGGCCTGAACTTTTATTTTTGCGACCATGTTAATGAATTTAGCACGCTGAGTAGAGGTAGAGAAAGTAACCTGCGGATAGTCAGGTAGACTATCCGTAGTGTCCTCGATCATTAACGGCGGACCCCGCCGCCGTTTAGCTGCTCCTTGACTGGACTGCCCACTGAACTGTTGGAATATGTGTCCTCCGACAATAATGCGATCACGACTGTTGATCATGATGATCACATGTTTAAGTCTCATTAAAATGAATACAATTGGGAAGTAATATTGTTACTGTCAACTGGTCAACATATATCGGTAATGATTGGCTGACTAGAGTTTGACATTACTTGTCGTGTGACGGTGGTGATCGATTGACCCCTAGGTCATACCTAAAGGGCAACCCTCTTAATTGATTATTTAATTAATCGTATAATGTTACGAGTTAATTAAATTACTTGAAAATTGACGGACGATTTTGGAAGTAAAATTTACGTATCATATTGAAATGTGATTAAATGAGATACGGTCTGAGTAATTAAATTGTATAATTATTCGGATGAAATAGATTGTTTAATGTAACAATTAAATTGAATGAATTGTTATAAATACAATCAGTTGTGATTTATAAATTGGTAAAAATTTTGGCATAAGTAATTATGAAATTACTAAGTCAATTTTTGTGTGTGACGTATTTTTATTAATACGTTGATTTTTAATATGATAAAAATACATGAACAAATATATGTGACATGTGACATGTAACATATAGACAATTGACAAAAATAATATGGACACCATATTATGCAAAGGGCCGAAAATTAGAAGGTGTTTTAGCTAATTATAAGTTGTGTGTAATTAGTGGAAAACACAATGATTAAAGGCAACCCTAGCCATGCATACCTATTGTTCCTTGTGAAGAACAATTTCTTCATGCATTGGCTCCCCTTATGTCCTCCTCTTACACGGTTTGGAGAAGCACAATGCCATCATTGTTTTTTTTTCTTATAATTTTCACCTAATAACACTAAAATGTTTTAGTGTATTCATTCATTTATCTCATCCAAAAATACAAGTTCTAGAGAAATAAAATCCTCTCTTTATCTCTCATCAAAACCGAAAATACTTAAGTGTTTATAAATATTTTTGGTTCAATTTTCTACTAAGAATTAATATTATAACTAGTATTTGTAATATTAATTTAATTAAGAGGAGCCTTGGGTATTATACATAGGGAGAGATCTTACACTTAGATCTTTGTTCTTCCATTGGAAAAGCTCAAGAACAAGAAGAGAAAGGTGATCTCTCTTGTGCCCTCTAAACCGAAATACTTCAATGTAAGGACATTATTTCTCTTCTCTTTTATTAATGTTTGCATGCATAAGATCCGTTTTAATTTATGACAAATTAATTAGACATATATGAGTATGTTAAATATGTATATGTATCTACATTTCCTTCAATCGGTATCATGAGCCACGGTTGTTTGCATGCAAATTGGTTAAAAGTTTTTCCGAGTTATATGAATAACAAAATAAAACTTGTAAAATTTGTGTTATTATGATATATCACGAAATAATTACATGCATGTTAATATTTCTGGTCCTAAAGTGTTTTAGGATATTTTGGTTAATTTTTCGGATTTTTATTGTTCATAATTTACAATAATGGCATTTAAATGTGATTTTATGAGTAAAAATGTCATTTTTGGTCTAAAAATAGCTATACTTCGAATTTTAACTTGGTTTTTGGATATGTTGTTACATATATTATTTTTAGATAACCTGTAAATTTTCATAATTTTTGCACTTGTTATGCTCGAAAAATGAATTTTTCATTATTAAATTCGGATTTAAGAGAAAAATAGGTTAATATGAGTTAAATTTCGAATCTGGTCATAGAAAATTTATATGTTGTCACATGAAATTTTACAAGATGTGTGTAAAATAATTGGCTATAAAGAAGTCTTTTAGCATGATTTATGAATTTTTGAAGAAAAATGACATAAATAGTGACATTATTAGTGAAAATTAATAAAACATAATCTATGACTTAGGAAAAACGTCTAATGTTGCATTTTATTGTATTTTTCAGATCTAAAATTGAAAAGTTAATGAAAATAATTTTTCTATGTTTTTATGATTATTTTATTAAATATCGATAAACCGCAACATTGTTTTTCCGGAAAATTTTCGAAATTTTTAACCTAAGATTTTGAACATTATGAGTGTCATGGAATTTTTCCAGAATGTTCATGAATTTAAATTTCAAATTTTGAATTTATTTGGAATTTTTGGATTTATTTGAAGTTTAATAGCTTAATTTTGTATTTTTGGCCCATTTATGAACAATTTTGTAAATAAAAGTTAATTATGGTCAAATTATTAGTGAAGACTATATTTTGAGTCCTAAGAGGTTAGGGTAATTAACTTATGCATAAATATGAGTTTATGTATTTTTGTGATTATAAAATGTTGAAATCACGCAAATCCGTAAAAACCGAGTAATATACGATATTGGCTAATTAAAAGGCGATTTAGCATAAAATTGAGCATGTTCATACATATTATAATGCTGCATTTTTCTTTATGATTGTCATAATTTTAATTTATGTAATTTTGAATTATGTAATTTTACTTAGTATGGCCTTAGTTTTTAATTGGTATTTCCCGAAATGTATGGGAATATCGATTCGGTTGTAATTTTATTGTGATCTCGTATCACCGTTTTGTAATTTAATAGATTTATTTTATTTTAGTTACAAATGTATAATAGGAAATTATGTAATTTATTATGTAATTTTATTCATTCCGGAGTTCCTAAAGACGGATTACTTCAAGAATGGCGATACATAAAGACGGTGTTACCTCGAGATGCGTGCCACAACCGAAGTTCAAGGGACCAATGGAGTTGGTTTCCGAATATGTAATAGATTAATAGTTTTTCTATTTTTAGGAAGGCCATACTAGGATTTATTTACTTTTATGCTTGCATTTTATTTTATGTCACATGCATCGCTAAATCGCCATAACTAAACATGCATTGTCTTTTATCGAGTTTTTCGACCGTGTCAATTAGAATTATCGTAGTTCACCGCTTTAGTTCACTTAAAACGTGATAGATAATAAATTGACATGACCTCTCGCTAAAACTATCAATTGAGACATAGCCTTACCAAATAGTAGAAACCATGAAAACCTATTTCGTGAGGGAGTGCACTCGGCCACACCGGGGTACAAACCTTGTTACGTAGGGGAAGTGGGTGATGAATGTTAATCCACCGAATTCATGTTGATGAGGGATGTATCGGCCCCACCGTGCCCAAGTTAATGTGGGTTTGGATCATGGACACATTTATTCGAAATTTGGATTGAACTCAACAAAAGTATTTGATAAGGGATGTATCGGCCCCACCGTGCCCTTGTCGATGTGTTTTGGGCTATAGATAACAGTTAATGTAATATTATCGACCAAGAGTTCTAAAAGTAGAATCGATTAAACGTTAATCCACCGAGTTATATTGATAAAGGATGTATCGGCCCCACCGTGCCTAAATCGATATGAATTTGGGTCTTGGAATCATTTATCTAGTTGGGTAGAGGTCACTAGAAAAATGCTTATAACTTGTTTAAATCATACATTTTTACGAGTATAATTAAAACGACATTTGTTTTACTCCTTATTTTTGTTTTGTAGACCACTTCTTATTCATAACAAATGGCAACACCAACTCCTAATGCTACACCACTCGCTACTTCATCATGGCTCCGATCCTTTATGGATCGATGTAAACTTGAAAAGAATGGGTCAAATTTCTCCGAGTGGGATGCCCAACTCAAATTAGCCGCCGAAGGTGACGACAAGCTTCGTTACCTTACCGAGGCCTCTCCACCCGAACCCTCCACTAGGTCAGCCGCGGCCACTAGGGAAGCCTATGAGGCTTACCAAAAGGAGTCCGCCGCAATGAAAAATGTATTAATATTTGCGATGGAGGCGGAGCTCCAAAGGAGAGCCTTCAAAATGGGCAATGCTAATGAGATTTACTCCACACTTGTGACCATGTTTTCACAAACCCCGCGGATCGTCCAATATGAGGCGGCCACGGCATTCTTTGATCTCGACTTCAAAGAGGGCCAAAAGGTTAGCCCTCATGTGCTCAAACTCATGGAGCTTGTCGAGACCTTGAAGATTCAAAAAGTTGAAATCCCCAAAGAACTCATCGTAGATAGAATTCTACACTCCTTGTCTAAAGTTAAGGCATATGTGCAATTCCGGGTGAATTTCAACATGCAAGACAAGGATGTGTCTCTTGAGGAGTTGCACAAGTTACTTGTGCAAGCCGAGAGGGACATGGGGTTAAATGTGAACCCTCCCAAGGATGTGCTTAACATAAGCACAAAGAGTAAGGGGAAGTTCAAGAAGAATGGGAGAAAGGGCAAGAAACAAGCTCCCACATTCACCAAAGCTAAGTCTTGTGAAGCTAGCACCTCCAAAGTCAAGAAGGGTCCTCTTGACAAATGCCATTATTGTAATGGCATGGGACATTGGAAGAGGAATTGTTCCAAATACCTTGGTGATATCAAAGCTGGAAAGATCACTCCAGTAGGTAAATGACTAACCTTCTTTTATGTTTCTAAATTCAACTATGGTATTATGATGCAAAGTTGTGATAATGTATCTCCCCTTTATTGTAAATAGGGCCTCCACCAAGCAAAGACAAGGGAAAAGAAAAACAAGCATGATAAACCATGGAGAAGCTAAGGATAGCTTTTATGGAGCCTTGTTTTTCATTGTCTTATTTTAAGTTATGTTTTGAATTTTTAGAACTTTAAGTTTCCGTGTTCGACATGGAAAGGTATTTTGGATAATGGTTTGTATTTTGGATGATGGTGACTTGGTTTGCAACCCAAGTCACCCGTTTTATCATTTATCCTTTATGTTCTAAAAATTTCATCTTTAAATGCTTGCGTTTTGAAACATAAGATTATTCACTAAAAGTGATCTAATAGACAATTATAATGACGGGTTTCATTATATGTCCACATGCTTAAGGCTTGTGTATGATCATTTATAAAGTGACTTTGAGTCTATGAACTCTCTTAAAGGTATGTCAACCACCAAGTACACATATGAAATCAATAACAATTAGTCAACCTATGAGGTAGTCCTCCTTATACTTCAACATCATTAATTTGTGTCTCATATGCTATCTTTGAATGCTTAGTGTATTCATTCTAAAGATAGAGTGGGAGAAAAATGAGGACACAACACACAAGGCAAGATATAATTGTGTACTTGTGTAAATGAAGATCTACGCAAGAGAAAATAATTTGAATGAAGGTATATCTATTTACATAGTATACCAAATAGATGAGATCTATAGTCTCAAGTTAGTTCTAAATGACTTAAGAGACCAAGTGAAGTAATCATAAGAGTTTATTCTCAAGATAACTACACGAGGAGACCAAAAGAAGTTTTGGAAGAAAAATGACTAATGTAAAGTCTTAACAAGCTTTTGACTAAGGTTATGAATCATTTGACCAATAGTTTCAATCATGAGTTTTACTTAAGAGCCTAAATGAATCATAGCAACATACTAGTTATGATCAAGTTGCAAAGATTGATATTCCGATATCTTCAATAGCCAACGTTTTAACCACGCAAATGTCATTGTTTAACCTCACTATGAAATGGTTAAACCTCCTTCCGAAAGGGTATTCCGAAGGACCTATTCTAAATATTATTTGTATTTGAATAATGACATTGCTACACATCATTATGACATGAGTGTGTTAAAGATTTAAAATCTCTTTCCGTAAGGTTGAGATGAGACCACTTCAAAATAGGCATTTTGAAAGGATATGATGGGAACATATATGGTTTTATCCTAGTAACTTGGCAAAGCGATTTATATTTATATTCTTGACAAATTTCGATTGAGAAGTCAATTTCGAAATATGTAGAATTGAGTGGGAGTTAGGAAATTCTCATGTGAAGACATAGGATTTAGTGGGAGCTATCATCCTTGAATGTATAAAACTCATTACTCATTAAAGAATGACGAGCTAATACCTTCTTTCATAAAGAAGCTTTCGAGTTTTCAATTCTGGATGAAAATGGACAATGATGAATCCAATTACATCATGGGATGTTGGATTAGTATTAAAAAATACACATCACATCAACATACGCGTAGGTTATTCGTATGAATGAAAATGGGATTACCATTAGCAGTCATGGTAGTTCATTGAACCTAAGAACGGTTGATCTCATGATTATTAGTAACTAATGTTTCCGCCATTAGAATAATCATGTACATGTCCAATTATAAATCATATGCATAAGAGCATGATGATAGACTTGGTAAGCCAAAATAGAAACGTCATGAATTCTCAAGTAGAATCCGATGAGCGATTTCAGTGTTTGACGGAATGTTCTATTGTGTGTCAAGAGGTTGCACATATTGTAGAAAATCCGAACACATATGAGGATTTATGAGAATCCCAAATCTTTCAAGCCCAGAAAAGAGAAATGAGAAGTTTTGGAAAGATGCTTGGTTAAGTAAGAGGTTATTCAAAACAATCTTTCCTAATAAAGCTAGGACTTGTGAGAAGTACTAAGCTAATAATCTTGTCAATTGTTACAAGATTCTACAAAACATATACCTAGTGCATTGTGTGTGGATGGAATACTTGATCGGTACAAGTTATATTATTCATCGCAAATTCGTTCGTTATGAGATGAGCGATGAGAAAGTTCTTTCAAGTTAAAGAACCAAAACCAAGGTCAAGAACCTTAATGTGTACTTGGTAAGATTCATGCTATGAGAACATGAATGTGAAGGAAATTGCAAGTGTAAGAAGTTTGAACACATGGACACATGGGATGTTAAACTTCCATTGCAATCAATGAGTGTTTACACTTATGATATACATCACAAGGTTGTAATATGATATTGACTGCCCAAGTGTGATGTCGACATTTGTCGTTTGAGTTATTATTAACTCACTTGGTACATTGTTATATCCAAACAGGTTGTGGAGACAATTGAACCCCGTTAAAGTGAACATGGATTAACATTGTTTTTGCCCATAGTTACTTATATGAGGTGACGTCTCGAAGTGACTAGAGTGTGATGCGATTGATGGCAAGTTCAAGTGCCATAGAGTCATGTGAGATGACTAGTCGATCACATAGGCAGACTGTTAGGAACATTTTGTCGGGCCTAATGACCGCTTATAGAGTTCTGGCAAATTTATATAGCCTGGTCGTGGCGAGAGCTACTATAGTATTCAAATGAGTCGATTCTTTTGACTAAAGACTATTCTCCTAAGATGGCACAGTTTCAGATTAACTTTGATTTGTGTTACTACGACCTTCGTAAATGGGGTCAAATGGGCATATTTTGGGTTATGATGGCTGTGGCTAGTCGAAGGGAATGAGTGCGATAGGAATTGTCCACCCCTTGTCAGGGTTATAACAATATCTCGGGGCCACTCGAGGAGCAATGAATCGGAAATGCGTGGCCACGCTCGGATGGTATCCGAGTGGATAAATCCGGTCAATCGCTTATTCTCCGGATCGAGGAAACCACTCTCGATATGATCACTTGCAAGTACGACCTGAAAGACACCTTGCATTGAGTGGGAGATAGTAATAGGACAAGAGAATTGGTGACGCACACTTGTCGAGGACAAGTGGGAGATTGTTGGAATATGTGTCCTCCGACAATAATGCGATCACGACTGTTGATCATGATGATCACATGTTTAAGTCTCATTAAAATGAATACAATTGGGAAGTAATATTATTCTTGTCAACCGGTCAACATATATCGGTAATGATTGGGACTAGAGTTTGACATTACTTTTCGTGTGACGGTGGTGATCAGTTGACCCCCTAGGTCATACCTAAAGGGCAACCCTCTTAATTGATTATTTAATTAATCGTATAATGTTACGAGTTAATTAAATTACTTGAAAATTGACGGACGATTTTGGAAGTAAAATTTACGTATCATATTGAAATGTGATTAAATGAGATACGGTCTGAGTAATTAAATTGTATAATTATTCGGATGAAATAGATTGTTTAATGTAACAATTAAATTGAATGAATTGTTATAAATACAATCAGTTGTGATTTATAAATTGGTAAAAATTTTGGCATAAGTAATTATGAAATTACTAAGTCAATTTTTGTGTGTGACGTATTTTTATTAATACGTTGATTTTTAATATGATAAAAATACATGAACAAATATATGTGACATGTGACATGTAACATATAGACAATTGACAAAAATAATATGGACACCATATTATGCAAAGGGCCGAAAATTAGAAGGTGTTTTAGCTAATTATAAGTTGTGTGTAATTAGTGGAAAACACAATGATTAAAGGCAACCCTAGCCATGCATACCTATTGTTCCTTGTGAAGAACAATTTCTTCATGCATTGGCTCCCCTTATGTCCTCCTCTTACACGGTTTGGAGAAGCACAATGCCATCATTGTTTTTTTTTCTTATAATTTTCACCTAATAACACTAAAATGTTTTAGTGTATTCATTCATTTATCTCATCCAAAAATACAAGTTCTAGAGAAATAAAATCCTCTCTTTATCTCTCATCAAAACCGAAAATACTTAAGTGTTTATAAATATTTTTGGTTCAATTTTCTACTAAGAATTAATATTATAACTAGTATTTGTAATATTAATTTAATTAAGAGGAGCCTTGGGTATTATACATAGGGAGAGATCTTACACTTAGATCTTTGTTCTTCCATTGGAAAAGCTCAAGAACAAGAAGAGAAAGGTGATCTCTCTTGTGCCCTCTAAACCGAAATACTTCAATGTAAGGACATTATTTCTCTTCTCTTTTATTAATGTTTGCATGCATAAGATCCGTTTTAATTTATGACAAATTAATTAGACATATATGAGTATGTTAAATATGTATATGTATCTACATTTCCTTCATGAACATCGGCTGCTTCCCTTTTGTCATTGTTGCTTCCTACAAAATGAACAAATCAACAACTAGCTTCTCATAACCTTTAATAATGACAATTTATAAAACCCTAAACAAAAATCAGAATTTGAAGACGAAATTAGGGTTTCGAAAAATTGGGGTAAACGGGATTAAGCATCTCCTAGTTGCTACGATGGCTTGAAAATTAAGGGAATAGGATAGCAAAGGCATTTAAAACATAAATTCAACAAGAAATCAACCCCAAATCGATTTTCCCCCAAATCGATTTTTCGACCCAAGGTAACAATGCTCGAAATTTGGGCATAAAAGTTCAGTAAGAATTTAATTCAAAGGACGCAAATAGGATTAGAAACATACTTTTGATGAGAACTCAGGAATTTGAGCAAGAAAAATCGAGATTAAAGGGGTAGATTAGCAGGGAAAATCGCGACAAAGGGGAAGAACAAGGGTTTTCTATTTTTTTGATTGAAAGAGTATGAATGAATGAATGAGAAAATAGTTAGAACTTCCCTTATTAAGTTGCGTTCTGGTTTCGCGCGGTGGTCGATCGACTATCAGGCCCAGTCGATCGACCAATCTTCCCCAATACAGGTCTCTGATATTGGGTGATGGTCGATCGACCATCTTACTCAGTCGATCGACCAATATCCCCTTGAAACAGCTTCTGCCTTTTTTCTCCTTAGTCGATCGACTGGGGAACTTGGTCGATCGACTGCATATGCTAGCAATTAATCTCAAACACGTTAAAAACTTATTTATTTTTCACTTCAATTACCCATCTTACTCTCATAGACATTCAGTAAATCACCCCACGCGCTTTGCATAAAATAAATTCCTGCAAAAATTCTCAAAGGCGTACGTCTTTCCACAAAAGAAAATGCTAATTAAAATCAAATAACTAAAACTCCTAATGCAAATTAAATGAAATAAAACTGTAAAGTTCCTAATTACAAAAAATTACAAGCCGGGTTGCCTCCCGGTTAGCGCTGGTTTAAGAGGTCCCGCACGACCTTCTTACCTCAATTTGCAGCTTCTAAAATTGGGTCGAAGTACTGATGATTGACCTGCCCAACAAATTAAATGCACTGCACCGTGATAGTGTTTCACATATTGACCATTCACTTTGAATCGGTCTCCAGATGAGGTCTCCAATTCAACTGATCCAAATTTTGTAACTGCTGTGACCGTATAAGGGCCAGTCCACCTGGATTTCAGCTTACCAGGAAATAAACGGATACGAGCATTAAAAAGAAGTACCTTATCGCCAATATGGAACTCGCGCTTAATGATTCTCTTGTCGTGCCAGCGCTTCGTTTTCTCTTTGTAGATCCTAGCATTATCATAGGCCAGCAGCCTAAATTCCTCCAGCTCATTTAACTGTGTCATAAGCTTCTCACGAGAGAGGTTAGGATCCAAATTCAAATCACATATAGCCCACCAAGACTTACGCTCCAACTCAACAGGTAAATGACATGTCTTACCATAAATCAATCGGAATGGTGACATCCCAATTGGGGTTTTAAACGTGGTCCTATAAGCCCATAAGACATCATCTAACTTAAGACTCCAATCATTCCGTGATTTACAGACAACTTTAGCTAAAACTTCTTTCAATTCTCGATTAGAAATCTTAACCTGACCACTAGTTTGGGGATGATACCCCAAACCTCTACGATGTTGGACACCCAATTTAGTCAATAAAGCACTAAGTTGTTTCTCTTTAAAATGCATTCCACCATCGCTAATGACAACCTTAGGGACACCAAAACTAGGGAAAATAATTTTTTTAAACAGTTTAATCACGGCTTTTGCATCGCAATGGGGAGTAGCGATAGGTTCTACCCATTTGGACACATAATCTACAGCTACGAGGATATATTTATTACCTTGACTGCTCGGAAAAGGTCCTTGATAATCAATGCCCTAGACATCAAAAATCTCAACCTCTAGAATGCCTACCTGTGGCATCTCATGTCTCTTTGAAATATTCCCCGATCTTTGACAAGCATCGCACTCAGCAACAAAATTGCGACTATCTGCATGCAAAGTTGGCCAATAGAAACCAGATTGGAGTACCTTAGCCACAGTCCGGGACGGACCATGGTGACCACCATAGGCAGAAGAGTGGCAAGATTCTAGGATATCCTTCACCTCCCATTGAGGCACACATCTCCGGATAAGACCGTATGCGCATTCCTTGAAAACATAAGGATCATCGCAAAAGTATTGTCTAGCATCATAAGCAAACCGCTTCTTCTGCTGCCATGAAAGCTCAGGTGGTATCTTACCTGTCACAGCAAAATTAGCATATCAGCAAACCACGGAGGTGGATAAGACCCCAAATTAATAGCTAACAGACTCTCATCAGGAAAAGAATCATTAATGGGTAACGAATCCACCCTTTCTGTCAGCTGCAGCAAGATAGATGGTCAGCCACCACATTCTCTGCACCTTTCTTATCTTTGATCTCCAAATCAAACTCCTGCAAAAGGAGTATCCACCTCAAAAGCCTCGGCTTCGCATCCTTCTTAAAAAAGAGAGTCTTCAGCGTTGCATGGTTAGTATAAACAACAACCTTAGAACCTAACAAATAAGACCGAAATTTATCTAAGGCAAAAACTACAGCTAGAAACTCCTTCTCAGTGGTGTAATAGTTGACTTGAGCCTCATCCAGAGTTCGGCTCGCATAATATATAGTATTCAAAACTTTATTCTTCCGCTGTCCCAAAACTGCACCAATCGCATAATCGCTGGCATCGCACATAATCTCGAATGGGAGATCCCAATCAGGCGGCTGAATGATTGGCGCAGAAACTAGAGCCTCCTTTAACCTGTTAAAAGCTAAAAGGCACTCATCAGTAAACTCAAAGACAGCATCCTTAAGGAGCAATTGTGTAAGTGGTTTAGCAATTTTTGAAAAATCCTTAATGAAACGCCGATAGAAACCAGCGTGACCAAGGAAACTCCTCACTCCTTTAACATTCACGGGAGGAGGCAATTGCTCAATCACCTGCACTTTTGCTTTATCAACTTGTATACCCTCATCAGAAATCAGATGCCCTAACACAACTCCCTCATTGACCATGAACTGACATTTTTCTCAGTTTAAAACAAGATTAACATAGATACAACGCTGCATGACTTTATCAAGATTAGCTAAACAACGATCAAAGTCATTACCATAAACTGAGAAATCATCCATAAATACCTCCATAATATTCTCTATATAATTAGAAAAAATTCCCATCATGCACCTCTGAAAGGTAGCTGGGGCGTTACACAATCCGAAAGACATTCTGCGGTATGCAAAAACACCCTGTGGACAGGTAAAAGTGGTCTTACTCTGATCGTCCGGATGAATAGGGATCTGAAAGAACCCTGAATATCCGTCTAGAAAACAGAAAAATTTGTTAGAAGCAAGTCTTTCAGTCATTTGGTCAACAAAAGGGAGAGGGAAATGGTCTTTCTTGGTGGCGGCATTCAATTGTTTATAATCAATGCACATCCGCCACCCTGTCACAACTCGTGTCGGTATTCATTCATTTTTCTCATTTTTAACCACGGTAGTCCCTCCTTTCTTCGGAACTACCTGAACTGGGCTAACCCACTTGGAGTTGCCAACTGTATAAATAATACCTGCATCGAGTAGTTTCATCACCTCAGCCATAACAACTTCCTGCATCTTCGGGTTCAACTTGCATTGACCCTGTCTGTAAGGCTTGTGGCCTTCCTCCAGCTCAATCTTGTGCATACAAATATCGGGGCTGATGCCCTTAATATCATCCAAAGAGTAACCTAAAGCCTTCCTGTTTTTCTTAAGCACACACATCAAAGCAGAAAGCTGGTCATCATTAAGCTTAGCACTAACAATAGCTGGGTACTGCTCCGTATCATCTAGATAAACATACTTAAGATTAGGAGGAAGTGGCTTACGCTCTGGCACCTTTACCTCTACAAAGATAGGCGAGAATCGGCTTCAATGGTATAGCAAGTGTTTACCAAATTCTCGTTGGCCAGGCTTAAGAGCATCTCATCTTCTTCCTCTGTGAGCTCGTAGCTTTCCATTGAGGCTACCAAAACATCTAGCTCCTCAGCATTCTCCGTTGTACTACCTGCACACTCATCTAAACGGGTTAGATCAGCTAAGGGATCCTTGGCTAAGGATTCCCTCCAATTGCAATTAACAACCCTGTCAACAATATCAATGGAATAACACGTATCATCATCAGCAGCTTTAGTCGCCTTACGAGCAAGACTGAACTCAATGGTGTCATCCCCTACCTCTAAGGTTATGATTCCGCGTTTGACACCTATTACAGCCCCAGCTGTATGTAAAAATGGTCTACCTAAAATGATAGGTATATGACTGTCCTCTGCAATGTCCAAAACAACGAAATCGACAGGAATAAAACACTTACCCACTCGGACGGGTACATCCTCTAAGACTCCTAAAGGTCTCTGAGTCGATCTATTTGCCATCTGAAGGGTAATATCGGTCACCTTAAGTCTACCAATACTTAGCCTTTCGCAAACGGAATATGGCATGACACTGACAGTGGCCCCTAAATCACAAAGGGCCTTTCCAATTTCGTGATTACCTATAGTACAAGGAATTGAAAAGCTACCCGGGTCCTTTAATTTTGGTGGTATGTTAATTTGCGAAAGAGCATTACAATCTTCCACAAAAGCAACAACACCATCATCATGAAAATTTCGCTTGCGATTCAAAATGTCTTTCATAAATTTAGCGTAAGAGGGTACCTGGGTAATTAGATAACTGAAACGAATGGTCACCTCAAGATTCTTGACCATCTCCAAAAACTTACCAAACTTGCGCTCCAGCTTAGTATTCTTTAAACGCTCCGGATACGGGACTGCAACACTGGCCGTAGGATCAGCAACCTTCGGCTTCCGTAAGTTTAAAACCTCCGTCAAATCATCAATAAGTATAGAATCATGCAAATTAGTTGACGGATTTGCGTCCTGCGCTGGAGACCCAGTCGATCGACCATTGGGTTTTGTCGATCGACCAGTTACACTGGGTATGAACAGTTTCTGGTCAGAAACTCCTTCGTCAAGAACTTTAGTCGATCGACTGGTAGTGTTGGTCGATCGACCACATGTGCTGGGCTCAATTAGTTTCTGGTCAGAAACTTTTTCATCAGGGATTCCGGTCGATCGACTGCTGTTGTTGGTCGATCGACTGCTGGTACTGGCAATAAAGTTCGTTTTCGCACCAGAAATTAAATTTTTCTTTTCATCCTTTCCCGAGTCTTCTCTTGTCTTATCGGGGCCATCATAAGAAAGACCACTTCGGAGATTAATGGCATTAATGGTTTCAATTGGCCCCTCACATTTGCTTGAAGAATTGGCGACTTGCTTAGCCTCTAAATTCTCCAACTGCTTTACAAACTTCTTTGCAGATTCAATCCCAGCTTCTTCTATTTTCGTGACTTGAACCAAAAGAGCTCGGATTATTTCTCTCAATTCCACGGTCTCACCTGAGTTATGGACAGGAATTTCAACTCTTTCCTTGGAAGCTTCAGAGGTCTCGAGCTTCTCGAGACGGGCTGTAATAGAAGCTATGAGTGTCGTAACGGCACTCATTTCATCACTTTGCTTCCGCGAGTTTCCACGCGAACTTCCAAACTCAGCTCCATGGACTGCCATCTCCTCAATAGTGTTCCAACCTTTATTCTGACCAGTATTATTTTTGAACCTACCATTCGCAGCTGCATCCAGGATAACCTTGTAGTCATCATATAAAGAGTTGTAGAATAAGTTGCAAAGGTACCACTGCTGGAAACCGTGGTGAGGAACGGACCGAACCAAACTCTTGAAACGTCCCCATGCTTCGCAAAATTCCTCATCAGGTCCTTGCTGGAAATTTGTAATTTTGCTTCTCAAGGCATCAGTCTTTGCAAGTGGGAAGTATTTTTTGTAGAAAGCTAATGCTAGAGATGTCTAATCTGTGACTCCAGCTGCTACCCTATCAAGGTAGCGGTACCAATCTCGCGCAGAATCATTCAAGGAGTATAAGAACATCATCCCCTTTACTTCATCCTGGGTCACCCCTGCCGGTACAGGTATGGAACATCAGTAATCTGTGAAAATTTCCATATGCTTCAAAGGATCCTCGTCCGGTAGGCCAGCAAACTGATTTCGCTCCACTAAATCGATATAGGAGTAATGAAATTCGAAGCGACCAGTAGTAGGGGTGGGTAATTCGTATCTCTTTGGAACATGCTGCACTTGTGGCTGAAGATTATCATATATTGTAGCCATGATCGCGAAACAGAGAGTACTCAAGCCTTCTTCTCAAAAATCTGTCCTCTAACTGTGCAAAAGCAAAACTAGAAGCAGGAGTAAGTAACGGCCTCAAGGAACCAAAGTTCCTTGAGACAAGAAAAATAAACTAAAAATAAAGCAAACAGAATTACACCGTCTCCCCGACAACGGCGCCAAAATTTGATACCGTCGTTTTGTATCAAAATAAAATTTATAAATCCGAACTAAAACTATAGCTAGTGATAGTAAGGGTCGAACCACAGAGAGACAAGATCAATTCTATTTGCTATTTTTTAGTCTATAAAAGTAACAATTAAATGGGGGTTGTGGATTTGTTTGAGTCTAGATACTAATTGACAAAATAAGAAGTTTCTCAAATAAGATAAAAGAGAGACCAGGAACTTCGGTTCACCATGGCTAAGGTCAGGTAAAAAAGGTAGTACAGGTCCTGTAATACGGTCTCAGGAAATATGAGCAAGCCTTTCGATCAATGCTCAAAATTAACCTTACGGTCTTCTAATTCCCTAGAATTTCTCAAAGCTTTCGCTCAAAGAAAACTCCAAATCTAATGATAACCTAACCTACTAATCTTTCAATCTAGCAAGTTGGGTTTATCAAAAGGTAATAAGATCGATAAGGAAGAAATCATACTAACAAAATCAGCCCTAATTTAGGCCATGGCTCACCTCGTTCCCAATCAAGATAATTAGCTATGCATGATTAAAACTATAACAATTGCAAAATTGAAGGCAAAGAATAAGATTGACATGATTGAAATTGAACTTAAGACAAAAGATTAAAACTGAATTGCTTGAATAAAAACTAGTAACAACAAGAATTAAATTGATAAGAGATAAGAGGAGAAGGAAATTGTATTAAAGCTTACTAAAGAATTGATGAACAAAGTAATTGAAATTGGAATCCGTCATCTCACTTTCTTGTCTCCAAAACTAGATCTAAACTTCCGTTCTTGAATAATGAAAAGCATAACCTAAATTATTGCTGCGTACTACTGATAAACGTTCTGCCAAAAAGTTAATTACAAGTGGGCTTTCAAAAGTCTAATGCGTAAAATAAACCACAGGTCGCGGCTTGGTCGATCGACCAGCCAGTACAGTGATGCTCCTCTGCTGAATTTCCACGGTCGATCGACTGGAGATGTTGGTCGATCGACCAACTACGCTGGGCAGTAGCTTCTTTTCTCTTCCAAATAGCCTCTTCACTCCATGCACGCATCCCGAGGTGAACAAGTCCGAACTCCCATCTTCCAAGTTTCCAAAAGTTGCTTCCGGAGGACGATTTAAGTTTTATTTAGCTTACTTCCACTCATTCCTACAATAAATCATAGAAATTCCAAAGTAAACCGTTTCGGGAGAAATAGTAGTTTTAAGCTAACAAATAAGCATAGAAATACGTGCCAAAACTGCAGATAAAGTGTATAGAATATGCACGTATCAAATCTCCCCAAACCAAACCTTGCTTGTCCCCAAGCAAGCACTATGACCTGACTAAAAACTTCTAATGGAACGGATTTCATGCTCAGAGCTAATACAAACCATCATACCCAACCAATTTAATGCAGCTATTAACATCCAAGTATCTTGTCAAATGCAAACGAGTTGAACATGTTAAAGAATTTGCATAAACCTTTGACCTTGCAAGACTCATATATATCGGACTCTCACGGGTCGCTCATTCGCTCATTTAAGTATAAGGTGAGATAAAGTGTATAGAATATGCACGTATCATGAATCACGCTTTTTTTCCATTTTTTTTCTTTTCTTTTTTTTTCTTTTTATCCTTCCTTTATTTTCACCAACTCCAATCAAATGATACGGGCCAAACTGCAGACGGAAAATCATACCACAAAAGGACATACTAAACTAGCTTGACTAGGCAGGCTCAGTTTGGGATGTAGCTAATGGGTCAAAAAGGCAAGTTTTGGCTTAAGTGGAGCTAAATGGGTGAAAAATATAAGAAAAAAGGAAAATTTGCAAGCACCTCCCTGCATGTGACACCGACCACAAACCCGAATATGTGCATTTGACAGGAAATCGAATGTCATAAAAGTGCAAAAATGATGAACATGCTATGCAAGGAGTACTACTCTTAATTCCTAATGAACTGGTCATGAATGTCACCAGTTATGGGCTTTAAACCTCAGAAATTGTAAAGTAGGTTGCCAATTTATCAGGTCAACTCTAAACAGTCAGCTATATTTGAACAAAAACTCGTAGACTATGCATATGACAAAGCTAATAACTATCAACAGAAGTGCAAGGCTCATGTAAAATTACAAGTTAAAGTGCAGTTTCATCACGTAAATCAACCGTTCCTACTCAACCTATATGCAAAAATAAACGTGAAAATTTTTTAATTTTTGGAATTTTCTAATTTTTTTGTTTTTATTTTTTATTTTTAATGAAATAAATAAATAATGCAAGCTGAAATAAATAAACGAGAATGCAAAACAATTGCAAATGCAGACTCAAAAGGATGCAATACCCTCCCAAACCAAAACGAACAACGCCCTCGTTGTCCTCAAGCATACACTAGCAGATATATACAGGGGAACGGGAATATACAACCAATAAGGAATAAAAAAACAATAAAATGAAAAGGAGACAAAAATAAAAGAGTGAGATGGACATACAAAACACGAACTTTCCCAAACCAGCCAGAAAACTTGGGAAGTGAGTAGACCAGCAGCTACTCGTCAGCCTCGTCGCTGTCACGCACGTCCTCCACCGTCACCGTGAAGTCCGGGTCCACCTCCCGCTCTCTCCTCCTCCTCTGCTCAGCTCGAGCTCTCTCCGCCGCCGCCGCCGGGTCCTAGTCCTCCTCCTCCTCACTGGCAGACTCCGGGTACCCCTCAACTAGGTGCCGGTAAAAGGAAGGGTGTGGCCAACCCTATGGGATCGGACGCTGTCGCCTCATGTGATACTCGTATAGAGGGAACAAAGTCAAAGCAATGTCCCGCTCCATACGAGCCTGTCTCTCAGCAATCGCAACTAACAAACCGTCACGGCACCCTTGGTCCATTACCGAGGACGCCTCAAAGGGTGGTGGAGGTACGAAATTAGCCGATAAGACCGGCTGTGTCTGTGTCTGGGTCTGGTCGGCGGGTGCGGAAGTAGGAGTAGGAGTAGGGATCGGGATGGGTGTAGGAGTGGTCGTGGAAGGCTGGCCGCTCCCAGAAGGTGTGGACCCTTCTCCAGTCCCAAGTCTACGCCGCTTCTTAGCGGCGGGTAAAGTAGTAGGTGGGCGGACCTGGAGGTGGTAGTCAGGTAGAGGTGGAAGTCGGGCGCCCCGTGTGACAGTAGGCAAAGAGGCTAGACGGGGGAGAGTGGTGCAAGGTAGGTCCACGGACTAGGAACCGTCTATCTTCCAAGTCCGGTAGTCAGAAGTAAGCCAGGTCTGAGAGTGCATAGATGCTAGGCTCAGGTACCTATCTCCCTCTAGGTACGGTAAGTCACGAGGTACGGCAGGGAAAAGGGAATGGGCAAGAATGGCGGCTATGCCACCGCAGACAATAGATCCCGTGACCTTCGCCCCCTGGGCCTGGAAGTACTGGGCGGTCAAATAAGCGATGTTGAGGGTAAAAGGACTCTCGCAGTCAATGTTCAGGTAACCGCCTAAGATGGAGAGCTCGTTGTTGTTGATGTTGTTTGGCTCCCTTCGGCCAAAAATGGTGCTCCCCATTAGTCTAAGAAAGTAAAGGGCAGGGGGAAGGTGGACCTGAGCGAGCTTTCGCTCGGGAAAGGTGGTCTGGGCCAAGGTCCGCCAAAGCTGACGAATAACCTTCCTAGGGGCAACAGTGAAGCCCGTAAAGGAAAGGCTGAGTCTGGTACCAAAATCCTCCAATGTCATCGAAAAAGTCCGGTTGAACTACCGGAATGACACGGAAAGACTAGTGGGGACAGCATCGTGTGCCCCGGAGGAGAAGGTGAAGGAGCTAAAGAACTCGAGGCATAGCTCCAGAAAGGTATGGCCACTCATAGTGATGAGTGCAGCTATCGCCGTGCCCCGTAAAAGATCACAAACTGACTCGTAGAAGCCGAGGCTCTCAAGTGCCAGACGGTCTAAGAACCGAGTAGGGAGAAACTCACAGTCGACCAAGTCATAAAACCTCTTACAATGAATACCATTTACAAAAATTACCTGAGGTAACCGAGGGTGTGAGTCAAGAGAGTCATCCCCTCGAACAGTGACCGTGCCAGAAGGAGCAGCAGAAGTACTAGGAGCTGATGTATCACGACCACGACCACGACCCCGGCCCCGGCCTCTAGAACCTGAGGTAGAAGCCCGTCCTCCGACAGGACGAGGAACTAGGGCCACTCTGAAAGCAGCTGCAGCTGCTGGTGAGTCCGCCACAGGTGTGCTCACTCTGGCTGAAGTGGAGGCTGTGGCTACAGCTGTGACCGCCACTCAGGAAGAAAGGCTAGCAGTAGTGGCTGAAATGGAGCTAGCAGCAGTGCTAGCAGTAGTAAACACCGTACCAGCAGCAGAAACTAAGAACACAGGGGTACTGGTGGTAAGTGCGGAGACGGTAGTAGCAGCAGGGACTACCGTCTCAGACAGAGACAGGGATGGACTGGTAGCAGAGCTCGAAGAAGGCATCGAGCTAGAATCCATCCTGAATAAATAGGGAAGGGTAAAAACAATAAGAAATCAGCGTGAAAACAGCATGACAATTCCCTAAACAGTCGAAAAAAATTCGACCTACAGCCCATAAATTCCCAAATTTTTCCTCAAAAATTTGAATGACAGCAGGTAACAGCGATAGGGTACAGGTAACAGGCAACAATGGCAGCCAATTAAGAAACAATAGAGGGAAATTAATCATGAACAACAGTAAAAACCAGTTTACAGTCGAAAATTTCGACTGTAATTAGCCCTAATCGCAAATTTTCTATAAATTCGAATTAATCATGTAAAAATCAATGAGGCAAGGGAATTAAGCATCAAGTAAACTAAATTAAGCATTAAATCAAAATTATAATCGAAAATTTACCTAAAATGGAAAATCGAAACCCTAAGTCCTAATTCACTTCATAAAAAAAGCAAAATTAATGAAATTAAAATGCAAAGAAGTGTAGGAATTACTTACTTGATGATTAGGAACCTAAAAATAGCAATTAATCGGCAAGAAACAAGCAAAATGGGCGATTTTTGATCGAAAAACCGCAGAACCCTAATACCCTTAATAGACCGAGTAAAGCAACACGAATCAAGGGGAAAGTAGAGGGTTATGCATGATTAATTAACAATAAACACAATGTAGGTGGTGGATTTGGCAAATGGGCAAGAAAAATGGAGGAATTGGGGGTTTTTTTATCGCAAATAAGGAAGGTGGTCGAAAAATTAGGGATAAAATGAATTAGGAGTGAAAAAGAGGGAAGTTAAGGAGACTCCTTGCGTGCAATTTCCACTTTCACTCGATCGAGTGGTTTAGAACTGCTCGATCGAGTAGTTCTTGCATTTATCCACTCGATCGAGTAAAACTTTACTCGATCGAGAACTCCCCTTTTCAGCTTCAGTCGATCGAGTAACTGGAAACCATTCGATCGAACAAATTCCACTCGATCGAGTACAAAAAGTACTCGATCGAGCTCTTTTCCTCGTGTAAGCTCTTGAATTTGCTAATATTCCTCTGAATTTGCGTAAAATTCCCCAAACCTGCATAAAAACACTCGCAAAAATATCCCAAAATACCAAATACCAAAAGTAACAGTCTATAGTCTCTAATCTACGCTAAAAATTGTCTAAATTCTAATTGTCCTAATTAAAAGCAATAAATAAAATTCAACGGAAAATTTAAAAATTGTTTTTACAATTTGTTACCCGGGGCATTTCCCCGCTCACTTCTCAAAGCATTTCAGTAGCCCCTTGGAGGGCTCCTGACTGGAGGACGTCATCTCAGCAACATTAATTTTCCTCTTCAATTTCCACGAGCTTGAACTTGAATCGTTAAGAGGAGAATAGTTTACGTCCACATACGCGCGAACTTTTCTCGTCGTTACTCCTTTCTCACCAGCTTTACCGTCATTGCTCCCACCTTGACTGACATTAATTGTACAACACCCTTTGTCATCTCCTGCATTATTTTCATCTGTACCTGCAGCAAGGAAAACAGACGAACTTTCCTCCTTTTTGCTCTCAACCTGAGGCGGAGGGGTTACAATAGCAGCACAATACTCCAAATTCTCGTTTGGTGTGTCAACAATAGGGTTAGTAGAAGAGAGGGCATTGCAAGGCTGAGCTTGCATGGGAGCCCTCCGGAACTTAGACTTATGGAATATTAATTCCTCGTCCCCAACCTGAAAAGTCAATGTCTTGCCCCCGACGTCTATTACTGCACGGGCAGTAAATAAAAATGGTCTCCCTAAAATAATAGGGGTATGGGCATCTTCGGGGATGTCAAGTACAACGAAGTCAACGGGAATAAAGAACCGCCCAATCTTAACAGGTATGTCTTCTATGACACCTAGTGGCCGTGATATACTACGGTCGGCCATCTGAACAGTCATATTTGTGCAATTAAACTTTATCAAACAAGTCTCTTAGCCAGAGACAGCGGTAAGACACTCACACTAGCGCCAAGATCGCACGACGCATTATCAATCAAATGGGTACCAATATGACACGGAATTGAGAAACTACCGGGGTCTAACTGTTTGGGAGGTAAATTATTCTGAACTAGGGCCGTCCCTACCTCAGTCAAGGCTACCGTCTCATGATCATTAATGTGCCTCTTACGCGATAAAATCTCTTTCATAAATTTAAGGTAAGAGGGTACCTGTGTCAGCAGTTCGGCGAATGGCACAATGATTTGCAAGCTTTTCAGGAGTTCGGCAAATTTGCCGAATTGTTGATTAGCCTTAGTACTCTGCAAATGCCTCGAGAAGGGCACCATGATGGGTATCTGGAGTCCCTTGTTCCTCTCTTCCAACGTGTCAGCCGGATCAAGCTCCAAATCCTTCGAACGCTTCTTTCCTCTCGAACGAGGTCTTTCAGGTGATGTTTCACTCGATCGAGCACTAGCAGGCTCTCGATCGAGTTTTTCTTTATCTGCGATACTCGATCGACCAGAAATAACATTCGATCGAGTAGTTTCTTCAACAAAATCACTCGATCGAATAGAAATTTCATTCGATCGAGCAGTTTCTTTTCCCTGTTCACTCGATCGAGTAGAAATTGTACTCGATCGAGTCCTTTCTTCAGCACTTTCACTCGATCGACCCCCAGATATCAATCGATCGAGTACTTTCTTTGTCGTCAGCTCCTTTTCTTCGATAAAAAACTGTTCATCAGCAATAATTTCCTTCCTCGGGTCTGATTTCAACGCGCTCGGTCCCTCATATGAACGACCGCTCCTCAAATTAATTAAATTTACCGTCTCATGTGGATTTTTATCAGCTTGTGACGGTAAATGACCCGGTTTCCTTGTGGACTGGTTTGCGGCTAACTGGGGAACTTGAGATTCAAGTGCCTTGATAGATGCATCTTTTTGTTGATCACTCATCTGCCACTGCTTTGTCAAAGACTGCAACATCGTCTTCACCTCACCTAGCTCACTTACTCCACCAGAAGATGATGCACCTTGATTAGGTGTAGGAAAGGAAGGAGGCTTCTGAAAGCCTTATTGAGCCTTATGAGGAGGGACATATGGCTGCTGTTGCGGAGGAGGGGTAGGATTGAGCACATTTTGACTTGTCCACCTCAAATTGGGATGGACTTCCCCTTGGTTGTTATAATAGGAACCCCCTCCTTGCCTATATTGTTGAAAAGCAAGGACATGTTCCTTCTCCGTAAGACAGCCAACAGCTGTGTGACCGTCGTTGCTCCCACACCTCTCACATGTGACATTCTCCCCTCTAGTAAGAAAATGAACCGTCTGAGGCTCCCCAGCAGAATGCAGCTCCAACTTATCAAATCTAGCATTCATGGCTTCCAGCTAAGCCACAACTTGCTTATCGACTGCATGAACTGTTCTAATACCATCCCTCGGGTTTCCATACTCAGCACAGTGGGTCGCCATCTCTTCAATAAGAGCCCATCCCTTATCATTGTCGGTGTTCTTTTGAAATCTTCCGTTGGACGATGCATCAAGTATGGCTCGGTGATCATCGTATAGCCCATTGTAGAACTGATTGTACAGGAACCACGGATCAAAACCATGGTGAGGAATAGACCTCACCAACATCTTGAAACGGCACCAAGATTCATAGAAAGTTTCATCTGGTGCCTGTTTGAAACTGGTAATCTTGGCCCTCAGCTGATTAGTGCGCTGCGGAGGGAAATATCTCTTATAAAAAGCAAGAGCAAATGTCTCCCAGTCTGTAACCCCTGCTGCCGTGCGGTCCAAATCAGTCAGCCACTCCCTGGCTGAGTTGGTCAAAGAAAAAGGAAACAGAACCTCCTTAATCTTGTCTTGAGTTACCCCCTTTGTGGCGAGGATAGTAGAACAGTAGTCTGAAAAAACCGCTATATGCTTCCTCGGGTCTTCACCTGCCACACCTCTAAAGAGATTCTTCTCCACCAGATTGATATAGGAAGGACGAATGTCAAATGTATTCCCATCCTCAGTCTGGAGATTGAAACCCATTGGAATTGATGATGCTTTAGGCTCCGAGTGACTAGCAATGTTCGACATCTTTACTGGTTAGTTTACAGAA
Organism: Silene latifolia; assembly: GCF_048544455.1. Lineage (NCBI taxonomy): Eukaryota > Viridiplantae > Streptophyta > Magnoliopsida > Caryophyllales > Caryophyllaceae > Silene > Silene latifolia. Next base: position 150,441,311 of record NC_133526.1, read on the forward strand.
CTGAAAGTATCTTCTTCAAAAGATGGATTTTCTGAAAATAGGAAATGTTGAAGCTCTGGTTCAAAAGTACTCAAGTCTTCCTTTCGTGATTCTCTTTGAAGACGGAGTCTATGCCTGAACAGTCTCTCTGGCTCAGAATCAGCTGAAACTAACTCAAACCTGTCTGACCTGGGCATACACAACACTGAATGAAAATAAATAAGAACTGCCACAAGGAATAAAAATTCCCTGAGACGGATAAAATAAATGAAACAAAGACAGATAGGGCAATTGCCTCCGCGGCAACGTCGCCAAAATTTGACAGGGCTGTCGTATACCTATCAAAAATAACTAACTAAACTAACTATATAGCTAGGGAAGTCAGGTCGATCTCCTCAGGGAGGCAAGATAGCTGTAAGAGACCGTCTATTTGGTCACAAATGGGGGGGGGGGTTTGTAATTTGATTTCTAAACTAAAAGTGAAAAAGGAAGAGGAATAAAGAAAGAGCAATTAACGCAGAGAAATAGAATTCAACTATCAAATAGAAAAGGGGCATGTCAGGATTTCGGTTCACCACGGTAGTCCAGTGACTCAACTGTAAACAACTTAGATGAATTAATGCGAGACGGATATGGAAAGATCCTTCCGGTCCATTTTCTATCCTAAATTACCACTAACTTAACTTCCGTCCTCGTCAAGGTAGTCTACTGTTCGTAGCAGGTCTATTTAGTCCAATCTTCCGATCCGGGATTAAATTTAACCAGATTAAAAAGGTGACTCAGAAGCGTGCACTCAACTAAGTCGGTAAATACAGTTATATTGCCATGGGGGCAGAATCTCACAAATAATTCATCCAACTTATTTACTACATCGTCACATTTCTACCGTAGATCCCCTAATCCTAACATGAGACAGATTAGCTACTCATGCTATTAATATTGTCAAAACTAATAACGATGAATGAACTAACAATAAACATAATGAAAGGATAATTAAATTGCATAAAAGTAATTAGGGCGGAAAGTAAAAGGAACAAAACAAACAATTAGAATAAATGAAAAAGAGATTAATATTAAGAAAAGAGAAAGAGATTACAATAGCAAGAATCCGGCATAAAGAACAAAAAAATCCGAGCGAGAAAACCCTAAAGCAAAAGTTACAGTAGAGAAGAAAAGTGTAACGCAGTCTTGAGAGTGAAATATGAATAATAGATAAAACTTCGATGCTAATAACCTAGCTAATGTACGTTTAAATAGAAAATATGCTAAGTTCAAAAACTAAAACAAGTTCACGGGCTAATTAAAGACCACGCCAGCCAAAACCACTCGATCGAGCACTTCTCCAAAATATCTACTCGATCGAGTAGAATTGTTACTCGATCGAGTAACCTCAATTTCCAGCTCTTCTTGATCGAGTAAAATATTACTTGATCGACCAACTCCAGCTATAGAAACCACTCGATCGAGTGCTAAAACAGCTCGATCGAGTATTCTTTCTTCAAATCAGCTCAAACTCGTGACCGACTGCCTCGTAGACAGTTCCTTCACGCATCTCAATAGAAGATTTCATTCTGAAAAATCTCGTCTCCTCAAAATGCATGCAAAAAGGACGAAAATGGTACGATTCCACTACTTTCGCGTTCATTTCTACAAAACTGACAAACCGAACCAAAGTAGCCAATTTGGGGGCAGAATGCAATATAAATAGTACGAAAGTATATAAAAATACGTGCTAAAATAGTCTAAAAAGACTATACAAAATGCATGTATCAATAATGTTTGATATAGGGTGGAATGATATGCGTAATGTTCGGATGAAATAGTTGTGTTCCGATTGAGTAGTAATAATGTGTCGTGATTGGATGAAATAATCTGTGACGATTTCCAAATATACTTTGGAATCGACACAAGTTGTTGTTTTGCAAGAATCGTTACCTAAACTTGTAACTTTTGACCGTATCCCTAACCTTACTTGATCGAGTACGAGTGCCTACACAACTGAGTAGACCTTACTCGATCTAGTTATGGAGTTATTAGGTCCAGAAAGTTGGAACAACCAGCGAAAACTCGATCGAGTAGCTCCAACTCGATCGAGTAGAGGCCACTCGATCGAGTACCCTACTTACTCGATCGAGTAAGTGCTACAGTACCCGGGAAAACACGAGATTCTTATACCTTTCCCAACTATTCTTCTTTTATTTCTTCATAACTCTAAACCCTAAATTCCTTTAATCTCTCTCTTTCTCTCAAAACCTTGGTGAATTTGGGCTAGATTTGCTTGCTTCTTTTTGTTTAATTCGTTCTATTCATTTGCTATTCATTCAAGGTAAGAATGTTCATCCTTTTCCTTGTTTTTAATCAATTAGAACTATATAAAGTGTTGGATTTTTCTAAAAATTCGATTTATACTCATGTATTCTTGTTTATAATTGTCGTAATATGGTATAATTGCTCTAGATTGTTGATTATTGATGCTAGAAGTAGAAAAATCGAATCAATATAGGGGTATGTGTGGACCGAAATTTCTAGGGTTTGGGTTGCAAATTGAATTTTTGTTTGTCTTATGAGTATGGAATGGGAAAAATTGAGTAATGTATGTTGTGGGTATCATGTTTGGTGTTGATTTTGATTAGTTTTACCCAAAATTTTGTCTTAAAACTCCGTCTTAAAAGTGTCCCAAACTGAAATTCGCCCCAATTCTTTATGATGATTACCTATTTGTGAAGCTATTTTGAAAAAAATAATACCTTAATTTGGTAGTTAGTTTGTTAATTGATGTTACACTTTTCATATTTTGAAGGCTATAAAGACTGTCTGTTATGAATTGTGGAAATAGCATGTTTACAACTTTGGATTGTTTTGGTGAAAGTGTGTGTACATAGTTGTTTCTTCTTCCGTGAGTATGCATGAAAAGTTTATTTCTTCAAGTAAGTGTCCGTTTGTGTGCCTAAAATGTGTATTGAAACAGATGCCGAGACCTGCAGTTGGTACCCGTCAGAGTAAGAGAGGGTGTAATACTCTGTATTTTAGAGGATGGTCAAAAGTTTAGTCAACATCATTTTATTAAAATGTGATTTATGGAAATGGATATTTTATATTAATTATTATTAATTATTGAGACGTGTAATTATGAGACGGGATATAATATTTAAATAATACATAATAATATATGACGGAGGATATATACATATGACGCGTACTAGTATAAATATATATGGTGATGGTATTATATAATAAATAAGGTAACGCGTATTTTATACGGTATTAATACGGTAATAATATGAGATAATAATAATAATAATAATAATAATAATACCTAATAAGATAAGGAAAGTTTCTCCACCTACCTATTAGTATAAATAGGACTCTCTAGCTATTCTTTTGTTCACTTGTATTCACATAAGTCACAATTAAAATTAAAGGTAAGAGAGAAAAATAAGATGAAAAGGGAGCTTTAAATCTATCTTACAACCGTCTTAAGGTAACCGTCTCATAAACTCTTTCTTATAATTAAATTATTAAAATAATATGTTGACTCGACCCAAGACCCGACCTTGACCATTGACCCGACAACCTAGACTGTTGTTGACCACCCATTGACCTGCGTTGACCGTGCCATAAACAAAATTAGAGCATAAGGCGTTTATTTGTTGTTTACATGGACCCATCTTAAGAGACCCAGTACTCGACCAATGGACTATTTCGACCCGACTAACCTGGGGGTAGGGTTAGGGCGTGGTGTGGGGGTCGTGTTGTTGGCGGTGTTCAGGGCGGCAGTGCGTGGCGGCGTGGTGAATTGCAGGAGGGGTTGGGACTGTTGTGGCTATTTGAACCGAGAGAGAAGAGAGGACATTGCAAACCCGTTTAGCAATTCAATCGGGTTTCGACTTGGGTAGGATTAAGGTGGAATCCGTGCGTGGTGTTTTTGGGCTGTTGTTGGCGGCTGCTATGGTGGGGCGTGGTGGTTATTGTGGCTGTTGTAGTGGTGTGACGGTATTGTTGCTGTTTCGCTGTTGTTAGATTGTAGCTGTTGTCCATAGCAGTTCTTGCTGCGTTTGTGCGGTTGTGCAAAAGGGTTGTCGAGGGTGGTTGATGGCAGGAGGGAAGGAGGTCCTCTGTGGCTGATTGGTGGGGGTTTGTACCATGTTTATGGGTGTATATAGGGCTGTGGTAGTCGGATTATACAGCTGATTGTTGCTATTGTTGGCGGCTGGTTGGACGTGTGGTGGCGGTTGGGTGGCTGTGTCATGGTGGCTTGGTGTTGGGTGGTCAGGCGTGGCAGAGGTGGTGGCTTCCACGGCCTGACTTGGGTGCGTAGGTGTCGGGTTAGGTGGAAACACGGGTTGAAGGCTTGGGCCGTGTATGGGGTTGTGTGAGATTGTTTTGGAATCGAGTTTAATTATTTGTTGGTTGAGTCGAGAAATTAATCAAGTTTAATTAAAATGAGTCAGAATAATTGGTTAGTGAGTTATTAACCCGGATTTAATTAATCGTTGGAACATATTAAATATCTTAAATTATTATTAGAATGTAATGTAATTGTTGTTTATTATTACTTATTTAGGTGTCGACCTTGTGAGACGGTAATATCATTATCATTTGGTTCGCGTGCTTGTTATTCGGATTTGTTGAAGGAAGGCTTTGGATTATTATTTCGCTTGCTTGACTCGGAATTTGCTATTGAGGTAGGATAGCTACTCAATCACTTTAATGTTTACTTGAATGGTATTATCTGATTTTATTGGTTGAATTATTTGGATTAGTGATGGATGATATATGATTGTTGGTTGGTTGCGTTGAGATAAATTGTTTAATGACTACCTCAGCTCGTGACTGAGATGATTTGAGTATTGACTATCTCAGCTCGTGACTGAGATGATTATATTGATTATTGGATTCCTCAGCTTCGTGTCTGAGATGGTAAGAAATTGTGTTGCTCAATTGTTTGCATTTTCATATCATGAGCACTTACATTGGATACCTCAGACCTGGTTCTGCAGGACCTGTTCTGGGATGATGAGACTACCTCAACTTCGGTTGGGATGATGAGACTACCCCGGCCAAGGATTGGCGGGATGAACGGGAGCGTCGGAGGATTGATCATGAGCATGCATTGCATTTGCATTTAATATTGTTCTTGTATCCTTTTATTGTGGTTGTTTGGCTATTCCTACTCAACCTCGTGTTTGACAGTGTACTTGTGAACACCTATGGTGAACCTTAATGGGGAGCAGATTTGACAGGTACTAAAGATTAGCTGACTTGGGAGCATTGGGATGAGAGCCAAACCTGGAACCTTAGATGAAGTCTAGATCACATATATAGTTATATCACTTATTTATTTTCCGCTACGAGTTGTAATTATTTTATATTAAGTTTTAGTTGATTAATTTGTATTACAAATGTATTCATTAAAGTTTAAATTTAAAGTACTTTGGTGAGTTGGACTTTGTTATTCACTACCTTGGGAAACCGAGATGGTAAGAGTCTTTTTTATTTGGGAATGACTAGCTAAAGACTCCTGAATAAATGGGGGTGTTACAAAGTGGTATCAGAGCGAACGATCCTCAGGCCTAAACAAATGAACCCAATGAAACTAGGATGAGTCTAAATAAAATGAACCCCGGGTAGAAACTGTTAGGAGCCCCTAATGCGGTTAAGAAGCGCTCCTTAATTCGTATCCTGGCCCTCTCAGTTTTGAACCGGTCAACTCGGGAAAGGATATGAGAATGCGCAGTCAGTAAGTTGTCTTATGAGTCGCTCGGTTATTATTTACTAACCTCGTTGCAGGATGAAAATTGAAAGGTAAGTAAGAATGAGATGTATGATGTTAATGATTATTAAGACCGTTATTATCATGTGGATGTTAAGAGATGAATGAAGTGAATGGTGATTATTATCATATTTCGCCTGATGAAGAATTTTTATCATGTTATATGAGATGATTATTATGATGTGTTGATATTGGGTTGTGAACTATGATATGGATGATTGAGTGCTATGATATGTGAATTAGAAATCATGTCTAGAGATATGCGGTGCATGTTTCCTAAACTATGTTATTTATTTATTTTAATTAATGGTAGAAGCAATAATGTGATAATGGTGATATGGTCAAAGATAGTATTGAGATACCATAAGAGGAATCGGTGAGTTGTGAAAAAGTGAGTTGATGAGTGACTATCTTGTTGAGGAAGGGTTATATGATGAGAGGAATTGTACTTAATGAGCATGTACATAAATTATATGTGGTGAATGGCGAGTGTTATTGATTTGAGTTTGAATAGTGCAATAATGTTGAACTTGGTCGATTAATGGTGTAAATGTGGTTAATATAGGAATGAGGAATTGAAACTGAGCTATATTTTTACGATAGGGACTCATTACATTTGAAAGGATATTTGTACCATATAAGCCTGATAGTTTTTATCTCGAACTATGGTTTTGTGAATGGTTATTATGTTGGAAATTTGGATTAATTAGAGGGGGTTACAGGTTATAGTTGTGTAGAATCTTGGGAAGTTAACTGTGTGAGGTAGTTTATTGATTTTCAAGAAATCTTATGTAATGGTGTAGTTAATCAAGGATGAGTATTGTTGATTGACTAAGCTTGATGGAGGTGGATGAGATTTGGGTAGTATTTTGATATGAGGTTTGATCGCTAAGAAGATAGTATGAGGGAAGCTACGGAGTTAGTATGGAGGGTTGCGAGAAGTTGGGACTTGTTATGTAAATCGTAATGTAGGTGACACTTGTTGGAAAAAATGGTAATACACTCATGGAATGTGACACAATGTGATATTACTGTATTGAGTTAGATAGTGAATTGTTTGAGGTCTTGGATGGAATTCAGTTAATAAATTTTATAAGGAAGTGAGTTAATAATAAATGAGTTTGTTGTTTGAATGGTTGATAAGATGGCCTACATAACAAAGTATTAAGGTATTTTTGGTTGATTAAGTCGTGAGATTATTACGGTAATGATGGAGGTTGAGTATGCTGTGTGGTGAATGAGTTATGAGAGAATTTTGGTGATAATTGTAAATTTTTATGGTGAAGTATTGTCTATAGTAACAAGACATTGTGTAAGCTTGACAGTGTGAAATAAACTGGAGAAATTGTAATGGGGGTGAGGGGAATGATAGATAGATTGAATAATGGGTTGAAGTATAAGTGACCTTTAGAGATTGATGTTGTTGTTGATTTTCATTGTGCACCATGTCGACAATTGGCATTTGGGATGGTGATGCGTGTCTTTTATATAAGGTTTTCACCTCATTTTTACACGCATTTCTGTGCTTTTTATGCAGCATCTGGCTACAAATACCCCCGAATATTCTACTTTGGTCCATTTATTGTATTTTGCAGGAATTGACCAAAGAGGAGCTAAATCGAGCCTTAATTGTCCCAATCATGGGAAATAAGGAGCCGGAGCTTGGACATTTAACATTCGGAAGACGCGTGAGCTGAGTTCGGGAAGCAATTCAAGTCCTAACTTGCCTAAATAGCTCGATCGAGTGGTCTACTGCTCGATCGAATGCTCTACACACTCAAAATTGGTCGATCGAGGAAGTTCTGCAAGCAGTGCTCGATCGAGAGGTTGTTCTAGCTCGATCGAGTGATTTGCGTTCAATCGAGTAATCTTTCCACTCGATCGAGGGGTTTCGTGTGCTTTTAGCTTATTTCCGACTAATCTTTTATGGGTTTTTGTAATTAGTCCATAGATTAGGTTTAAGACGATTTTCTAGTATAAGACTGAAGAGAGTAACTACGTTACTCATCTCTGGAACTTAGACATTAGTTTTGGTTCTATTCCTTGTCACTGTTCTTTGGATTTTCCCCTTCTTTTACCTTTGCTACTCGGATTTGGATCTCGCGATTGGTATCATCATTCTAATTCTATTCTTAATTCTATCCACTGCTTTAATTCTTCTTCTATTGTTTGATTCAATCTTATTTAGTTGTTATAATGTTCAATTCCAATTGTCTATTTATTATTTTTGTTAATTCTATTGCAATGAGTAACTAATTTCCCTTGCTAAGACTATAGGGGATCCGTAATATGAAGGGAGAGTAATCGATTCATTAGGTCAATGCTAGTACTGTTTTAAGTTGGTTAAATGCTACAATTAACTGTATCTTTCTAATTGAGTCGACGCAATTAGACCTATAATTCCTAGTGACCCTTGACCTGGACCGAAAGGTTGGAAAAGGTAGACTAGTAGCGAACAATAGAGTATTGCGGTGAGGACGAAAGTTAAAGTCATTTTACACTTTAGGGTGAATTAAGGACCGAAAGGTGACGTTCGCTACCCCTTATACCGTATTTGCATTGACCCGAGACCTAGATTGCTTGACCGAATGATTACGGTGAACCGGTTGTCTTAGCTATTTTTCTCTATCTGTTATCTCCTTTTTTTATTCTCTTTCCCTTATTCTCTTTAATTTAGCAACTCACAATTATAAACCCCCAACTTGGTTACTTGACGAACTTAGATTTAGCTGACAATTTCCTACCTCTCTGTGGATTCGACCCGACTTCCCTAGCTATATTAGTTAGAGCCAGTTGGTATTTTTCACAGGTACGCGACAGACGTGTCAAATTTTGGCGCCGTTGCCGAGGAGGTGGTGCATATTTGTTGCTTTAATTAAGTTTGTCTCTCGTCTCAGGGAATTTATTCCTTGAGACCGATCTCATTTTTTTTGCAAAGTTTGATCAGCTGCAGGTTAACTTTTGCTTCGAAAGTTTATTTACAAGATGCCTACGATTACAGAGCATACAGAGCCATGTGGTAGATGTGGCGAGGAAGGGCACGATCTTTATGAATGCACGGCAAGTGTAGAGCGCGCCCTTGCATATAAGAAATACAAGCAGGGAGTTCCCTTCTCCCAGTTGTATGAAGAAATCAAGAATGATTCTACCCCTTCTACGCCAGTACCACAACCGGTCTCTCCCTCTGCAAGAGAAGAAATTGCCGAGTTGAAATCCATTATGATGAGTATGTCGCAGAAATCTGAAACGGTTATATCGGAATTGAAAGAACAAGTCGCGCAGTTGACACACGCGACGGATCAAGCCAAGTTTCTTCCAATTTGCGATCCAAACAAAGATGAATTTTCAAAATGACCTTATTCATGAAGAAGACGAGGTTTTGACAATGATGATGACTCGGATGATGATCTAGACGAGTTTTTGCAGAAATACTTGTGCGTGTGTTGTTGTAACCACTCGATCGAGTGACTCTTCTACTCGATCGAGCGGTTCTAATCGTCCAGTAACTCGATCGAGTGAAAATGGTGCTCGATCGAGAGGTGCAGAATTCAAAGACGGTCGATCGAGTGACGCTATTACTCGATCGAGCAACTATGCTGAAGAAATCACTCGATCGAGTGAAGAACAAGGTCGATCGACTGATAAAAGTACTCGATCGAGTACTTCAAGTGGCGGAAATTCTAATTTACTATCTAATACCGCCACCGTGTCATCTTCCCCTGCTGTGGAGACGTCACGCATTGATAAGGGTAAAGAAAAGGTTGCGGGACCACTCATCGCTACCAGGGTGCCCTTCCCAAGTCGTCTGAAGGACGCAAAGATCGAGCAACAGTACGGTAAGTTCGTGGACATCGTGAAGAACCTCCAGGTAACTATCCCTTTTTCCGAACTCGTTACTCAGGTACCCACTTACGCTAAGTTTATGAAGGATATTGTGACGCGTAAGAGAAATTTGAGTGAATTTGAGACAATTTCATTTATGGAAGAGTCTAGTAATTTACTGTTGAATAAGGCCCCTCCAAAAATGAAAAACCCGGGCAGCTTTTCTATTACTTGTGTCATAGGCAATATGGTTATAGATAAGGCCCTTTGCGATTTAGGTGCCAGTGTTAGTGTCATGCCCCTTCCTGTCTGCAAGAAACTGAAGATGAGTCACTTCAAAGTGACTAACATTACCCTACAGATGGGTGATAGATCTCATTAGGAGACCCTTAGGTGTCTTAGAGGATGTGCTGTGAAAATAGGCAAGCTTTACATCCCAAGAGATTTCATTGTTTTGGATATAGGCGAGGACACCCGGACCCAAATCATCTTAGGAAGACCATTCCTTTGTACAAAAACCGTTATTGATGTCGATAAGGGCGTCGACTCTTGCGGTAGGGGATGATGCTATCACATTTAGTTTGCCCAAGATTTTTAGCCCACCCAATGATAGAGGACACTTGCTATTCTACGATATCATTGATGAGTCTATTTATGACTTCCGGTCGGGTTCTTTTATGAAGGACCCACCGGAAGCTCTCATGCTTTTTGATGAGTGTGCGGATAGCCCGAGGGACGATGACGCTGCGTTTGATTTGCTTGTTGATGATTTGGATGAGCATGACGGAGAGCAGGTGGAACAAATGATCAGCACTCTTTGCTCCATTGAGGTAAAAGTACCGGAACGTAAGCCTCTCCCTTCTCATCTCAAATATGCTTTCTTAGACGATACAGAGCAATATCCAGTCATTGTCAGTGCCAAGCTTAGTGATGAGCAGCTGACCTCCTTGTTAGCTGTACTTAAGAAAAACAGGAAGGCGATAGGCTATTCACTGGATGATATCACGGGTATTAGTCCCGACATTTGTATGCACAGGATAGAGCTGGAGGAGGATCACAAACCTTGCAGACAAGGTCAGCGCCGGCTGAACCAGAAGATGCAGGATGTTGTGATGGCTGAGGTAATGAAGCTGCTGGATGCAGGTATTATTTATTCTGTAGGTAATTCTAGATGGGTAAGGTTAGCTTCTCATAAATTTTTCTGCTATTTAGATGGGTATTCAGGGTTCTTTCAGATCCCTATCCACCCTGACGATCAGGCTAAGACTACATTTACCTGTCCTAAGGGCGTTTTTGCGTATCGCAGAATGCCTTTTGGTTTGTGCAATGCCCCTGCCACCTTCCAACGGTGTATGATGGGGATATTTTCAGAGTATATTGAGTCTATCATGGAAGTTTTTATGGATGACTTTAGTGTTTATGGAAGTGATTTTTCTGACTGTCTGTCTAACCTTGAGAAAGTGTTGCAGTACTGTATTGAGGTTAATCTTGTGTCTTTGAATCGGGAGAAGTGCCACTTTATGGTCAACGAGGGAGTTGTCTTAGGGCACTTAGTTTCTGATAGGGGAATAGAAGTTGACAAGGCAAAGGTGGAAGTGATTCAGCAATTACCACCTCCTATTAATGTTAAGGGGGTGAGGAGCTTCCTTGGTCACGCCGGCTTTTATCGCCGGTGTATCAAGGATTTCTCCAAAATTGCTAAACCACTTACACAGTTGCTACATAAGGATGCCCCTTTTGTGTTTACTGATGCTTGTCTTTCCGCTTTCAACAGGTTAAAGCAGGCCTTAGTCTCCGCGCCGATTATACAACCTCCCAACTGGGACTTGCCGTTTGAGATCATGTGTGACGCGAGTGACTATGCACTAGGAGCGGTGCTTGGCCAGAGGAAAGACAAAGCCTTGAACGCTATTTACTATGCGAGCCGAACTCGGATGAGGCTCAAGTGAAGTACACTACTACGAGAAGGAGCCGTTAGGCTTGTAGTTTATGCCTTAGAGAAGTTTCGTACTTATTTAGTTTGGTCGAAGTCACCGTTTTTACCGACCATGCAGCTTTGAGGCATCTCCTTGCTAAGAAGGAGGCTAAACCACGGCTATCGAGATGGATACTCCTACTTCAGGAGTTTGATTTGCGATTAAGGATAAGAAGGGAGCCGAGAACGTTGTAGGCGATCACTTGTCGCGGTTGATGCGACAAGAAGGGGAAGATTCTCTACCCATTGATGATTCTTTTCCTGACGATACTTTATTTGCTGTTGTGTCGTCTATTGTTAACCAAGAACCTTGGTATGCTGATATAGCTAACTTCGTTGTCAGTGGCGAGCTGCTTTGATCTTTCTCATCGCAAAAAAAAGCGTTTTCTATATAACGCTAAGCGGTATTTCGGGACGATCCTTACTTGTTTAAGGAATGTGCAGACGGTCTCTACAGACGGTGTATTCCGCAGTAGGAGACCAAAATAGTCCTGGAAGGCTGTCACTCCTCTTCATATGGTGGTCACCACGGTCCATCGCGCACCGTGGCTAAGGTACTTCATCTGGTTTTTTTGGCCTTCTTTGTTTGCGACGCCAAGTATTTTGTTTCACTTGTGATGCTTGCCAACGATCGGGGAACATTTCGAAGAGACATGAGATGCCACAAAACGGCATCCTAGAGGTTGAGGTTTTCGATGTCCGGGGCATTGATTTCCAAGGACCGTTCCCGTCCGAAAGAAAGGTAACAGTACATCTTAGTAGCAGTAGACTATGTGTCAAAATGGGTTGAGGCAATTGCTTCACCTCATTGTGATGGTAAGACCGTGATAAAGATGTTCAAAAAGATCATATTCCCCCATTTTGGTGTCCCTAGGGTCGTCATTAGTGATGGGGGGGTGCATTTTAAGGAAAAGAAACTCACTTCCATACTGTCTAGAGTTGGTGTCCAACACCGGCGTGGTTTGGGGTATCATCCCCAAACTAGTGGTCAGGTAGAGGTCTCTAATCGTGAGCTGAAAGAGATCTTGTCTAAGGTAGTTTCTAAATCACGGAAAGACTGGAGTCTTAAGCTAGATGACACATTATGGGCTTATAGAACTGCCTTTAAGACACCAATTGGTGCATCACCTTATAGGTTAGTTTATGGGAAATCGTGTCACTTACCTGTTGAGCTGGAATGTAAGGCCTGGTGGGCAATTCGTGAGCTTAATTATGATCCTAAATTGTGTGGTCTGAATCGTCTTTTGCAGCTAGATGAATTAGAGGAGTTTAGGCTTAATGCCTATGATAACTCGCGCATTTACAAGGAAAAGACGAAGAGATGGCATGACAAGAGAATCCTACCTCGGGAGTTTCATGTGGGGCGAAAGGTCTTTCTTGTTTAATGCCCGACGAGACTATTTCCTGGCAAGTCAAGTCCGGATGGAGTGGTCCATATACGGTGACAACATTGCAAATTTGGATCCGTAGAGCTTGAAGATTCCGAGGGTCATAGATTCAAGGTAAATGGCCAATATGTGAAGCATTACCACGAGGCGAGTGAAGCGGACAACCGCGTTGAAGTCTTGCGCTTCGACGAGCTCGACGCGCCAGTTAATTGATACCAGAAAGGTCGTGCGGGACCTCTTAAACCAGCGCTCTCCGGGAGGCAGCCCGGATTGTTTTATTTGTCCTCTTGTTGAACTATTTGTTTTTCTTTAGCTTTACGTTGAACTTTAGACGCTTTTTATGAACCTCTTTTGTACTTTCCTTGCTCTTATCCGTCTTTTGCAGGGTAAAGTACTCGATCGAATGATTTTGTGCTCGATCGAGCACTTTCTGATGCAGCTGTCACTCGATCGAGTGATATGTTCCTCGATCGACCAGACCCAAACCCGTGCTTACTCGATCGAGTGATTCTTCACTCGATCGAACTCTTCCAATACACCGGTTCACTCGATCGAGCTGTCCCAGGCGCTCGATCGAGTAGTTATGACCTCCAGCTGCTGTTTTACGTCTATGAAGCCACTGATTGACTTTCTTTGACCTCCCATGTTCATGGTCGGTTTGGGGAGGTCCCTCCTTAAGACGTTCTGTAAGTTTTCCGACTCCGCCTCTCTTTTTCCTTTCAGTTTGCATTTCTTTCCCTATTTTTTAGTACAATGAGGACATTGTACGGTTTGGTTTGGGGAGGTATGCATCCATATCTGTGTCTGCATGTTTCATTGCATTTCTGCCTCCATATTTATTATTTTCGCATGCATCGTTATTTGTTTCATAAAATCCAAAAAAAATTTCAAAATTTCATGTTTAATTTGAGTCGGAACGTTTGAACATTGACGCTACATTGAATCCTTACTTGAGCCCTGCATATTCTTGACATTTAGTTGGCATGATTATGTGCATAATCTACGAGTTTTTGTTTCTCTCTTATCTGAACGAATAGACTTGATTCATTATGTCGGCAAGCTACATTACATTCTGAGGTTAGAGCTTATTAAACTGGTGACATTCATGACCGGTTTCATTTAGGATGTGAGTAGTACTCTCTTTAAGACATGTAACATCAATTTGCATAAGCATGAGTCTAGTCTTCTTAATACCTGTATGCATTCGGTCTGTGGATGGTGATGCGTGTTAGGAGAGGCAGTCCCCTTATTTCATTCTACCCATGAGCCTCACATAGCCAAATTGCCCTTTTTTTCCTATCAACTACTTTCTATAATACTTCCTACCCTAGCTGAGCTAGTAACGAGTAGTTCTTGGAATGTTTTATTGCAATATGGTTATTTTATCAGATTTCAGAAGATGGTGGAAAGATTGAAGGGAAAGAAAGAAAAAGAAAAAATGTTGAATTGAAAAAAAAAAAAAAAAAGAAAAAAAAAAGAGAGAACGAAAAGTGCGAAGAAAGAAAAAAAAATGGAAAATGAAGAAAAAAAATTCAAAATGAAAAAAAAGAATGAGAATTGCACAATGTTTCACACTCCCATGCCTTATTTATATTTTATGGGGAGTTGACGATTTTTGGTGTTTTGTGAGTTTAGTGCATAATTTTGCACAGTTTCATCTTGCTGTTATGAGTACGAAGTTGGGATGCAGTCTATATTTGGATCCGTTGTTGCTAGCCTGGCTATTAACCCCACATATTCAAATTCATTTTAGCCCCTTCTTACCCATTACCTCACTAACCCAAATGTAAGCCCTCGGCACGTGTCTTGGTCATTAGTATGGTTGGAATGCATATGTACGGTTGTAGAGACTTTATTCATGTTAACTGCATGCATGTTCTTATAGGTCGAGTTAGGTGAGTGTCTGATTCTTTCCTATCTTTCACGTTAATACTCACCTGTGCCTGTTTTTGAATGACGAGCGACCCGTGAGAGTCCGACATCTTTGAGTCTTGCAAGGTCGACAGTTTAGTAAGCTTGAAACATTAATTTAACTCGTTTGCACTTTTCACTGCCATTTTGTCATGTTGTCGCATTAAATTGGTTCTAGTGGGTGCTTTGTAGCTGATGCGTTGGTCCCGTTCCATTGTTCACCCTTAGTTGCATTCATATTTGCTTGGGGACAAGCAAAGGTTTGGTTTGGGGAGATTTGATGCGTGTCTTTTATATAAGGTTTTCACCTCATTTTTACACGCATTTCTATGCTTTTTATGCAGCATCTAGCTACAAATACCCCCGAATATTCTACTTTGGTCCATTTATTGTATTTTGCAGGAATTGACCAAAGAGGAGCTAAATCGAGCCTTAATTGTCCCAATCATGGGAAATAAGGAGCCGGAGCTTGGACATTTAACATTCGGAAGACGCGTGAGCTGAGTTCGGGAAGCAATTCAAGTCCTAACATACCTAAATAGCTCGATCGAGTGGTCTACTGCTCGATCGAATGCTCTACACACTCAAAATTGGTCGATCGACCAGTTTAAGGAGTCGATCGAGGAAGTTCTGCAAGCAGTGCTCGATCGAGATGTTGTTCTAGCTCGATCGAGTGATTTGCGTTCGATCGAGTAATCTTTCCACTCGATCGAGGGGTTTCGTGTGCTTTTAGCTTATTTCCGACTAATCTTTTATGGGCTTTTGTAATTAGTCCATAGATTAGGTTTAAGACGATTTTCTAGTATAAGACTGAAGAGAGTAACTACGTTACTCATCTCTGGAACTTAGACATTAGTTTTGGTTCTATCCCTTGTCACTGTTCTTTGGATTTTCCCCTTCTTTTACCTTTGCTACTCGGATTTGGATCTCGCGATTGGTATCATCATTCTAATTCTATTCTTAATTCTATCCACTGCTTTAATTCTTCTTCTATTGTTTGATTCAATCTTATTTAGTTGTTATAATGTTCAATTCCAATTGTCTATTTATTATTTTTGTTAATTCTATTGCAATGAGTAACTAATTTCCCTTGCTAAGACTATAGGGGATCCGTAATATGAAGGGAGAGTAATCGATTCATTAGGTCAATGCTAGTACTGTTTTAAGTTGGTTAAATGCTACAATTAACTGTATCTTTCTAATTGAGTCGACGCAATTAGACCTATAATTCCTAGTGACCCTTGACCTGGACCGAAAGGTTGGAAAAGGTAGACTAGTAGCGAACAATAGAGTATTGCAGTGAGGACGAAAGTTAAGCTGTTTACACTTTAGGGTGAATTAAGGACCGAAAGGTGACGTTCGCTACCCCTTAGACCGTATTTGAATTGACCCGAGACCTAGATTGCTTGACCGAATGATTACGGTGAACCGGTTGTCTTAGCTATTTTTCTCTATCTGTTATCTCCTTTTTTTATTCTCTTTCCCTTATTCTCTTTAATTTAGCAACTCACAATTATAAACCCCCAACTTGGTTACTTGACGAACTTAGATTTAGCTGACAATTTCCTACCTCTCTGTGGATTCGACCCGACTTCCCTAGCTATATTAGTTAGAGCCAGTTGGTATTTTTGACAGGTACGCGACAGACGTGTCAGATGGTATTCGATATGAAACTTCGGGACCAAGTTTATTTTTAGAGGGGTAGAATGTGACACTTCGTATTTTGAGCTATTTTGTAACTTAAAAGTTAATATAGTTGATAATAATGAAATGGTGGATGAGCTGAGTGATTATTATCGACTGCTATGGTGGGACGTGGTGCTATGGTGGGACGTGGTGGTTATTGTGGCTGTTGTAGTGGTGTGACGGTATTGTTGTTGTTTCGCTGTTGTTAGATTGTAGCTGCTGTCCATAGCAGTTCTTGCTACGTTTGTGCGGTTGTGCAAAAGGGTTGTCGAGGGTGGTTGATGGCAGGAGGGAAGGAGGTCCTCGGTGGCTGATTGGTGGGGGTTTGTACCATGTTTATCGGTGTATATAGGGCTGTGGTAGTCGGATTATACAACTGATTGTTGGAGCTTGTGTCGTCCACAAATTAGTGTGATAACATTTGTAAATCTATTACAGGTTCACAAGGGTATACTTCGTATATTTAATCAGTTGATTAACGTTTACCTAATAACGGTTGGCTTGCTAGAAAGTTTGACGTTATTATCATACAGATGGCGGTGATCAACTAGTCCCTAAAGGTCACACCTATAGGATGTGTTTGAGAAATGTGGTTATAGAAATATAATCACATTGATGCCCAATATGACTAAATAGTTAGTCAATGTGTTGATAAGATAATTATTTAATGAAAATTAAATAATATTAGTTGAGACGAATTAACTGTGAATTCGTAAATTAAATATAATAAGTTATATTTAATTAAATGTATGTAATGTTAGCTTGGACGAATTAATCTGTTAATTCGTATTTAAATGTAATCAGTTATATTTAATATCAACAAGATGAATGTGTCATAGTGGTAATAGTGAGGGTACACAAACCAAGAGGTCTTGGGTTCGATCCTCACTATATGACAATTCAACACATATTATATATTTTTGGAAAGACCAAAAATAAGGATTTTATACTCCTTATTCGGTCAGATGGGCCGAAATTAGGAGAGCTTTATTCTTCCTAATTTTCGGTCAGTATAAGAAAGAAAGGGAGAGAATTATTCTACCCTAATTATTTTTCTTGACCTAGCCTCCTCTCTCATCAGAAAAAACACAAAACAACTTAATTTTACAGAAAATTTTAGATCGATTCTAGCACAATCAATAGGGCATATCTCATATCTTCTTGGGTGCAACTGATAGGCGAATATCAATTTTGATATTGTTCTTAGGCCAATTTTGCTAGGACCGAAGGTTAATTCTGAATCCTTTAAACTTTGTTTATGTATTTTGTTTATGACTATTGATCATCATTGTTAAATTCGTTATAATCCTTCTATATTAAGGGAAGTATACAGATGTTTTTCATAAAAGCAGTAGGCCACGGATTTTTAATCTTGATGATTTTCATAAAAGTATATGTAAACAACATAAGGAATTTCGAAAAGAGAGAAAAAAAAAAATCGGCTGTAAAAATTTTTTGGCCGTGAGGTAATTTTTTTTTACCGTCTGTTTTTTTTTTTCGTTTTTCCCTCTTATTGTTGATGATTTAATTTCCATTTGATTCATACAAATTATTGTTTTAATCCGTTAAGATGATAATAATATGAATTTGTAGATACCGTGATTTAATTCGGATTAGATTGAGTTGTATATGGAATAGTCATGTCGATGATTCAAGAACTTGTTTTTGCTATATAGCTTTAGAATATAAGATTAATCATGTTCATTAATTTATTTGCTAAATCATGTTCTAAGTAGCAAATGTAAACATTTTCTTCATCGTTTTTGTATTAGGCTTTTGCCGCAAAAGGAAATTAAATTTGACGGCTTGTTTTTTTTTGGTTTTTTCCCGGAATTGCCGAAAGAAAAAATTTGGAAAGTTTTTTTTCTTTTGTTTTGCCTATTTGCCGAATAAAAAAAACAAAAGGGGCTGTTTTTATTTTCAGCCGTGAGTAGCTGGAATTTTATAAAAAAAAAAATTTTTGGTTTATTTTTCAGCCGAGACCAAATTAAAAAAAATGGATTTTGTTTTTTTTATTTTTATTTTGGCCAATTAGATATTGTGAAACGGTTCACAATTTAAAGATACCGAGTTATTTTTAAAGCAGTTTAAAATTTTGACGGATAGAATTCATATTACAAGTTTAATATGGATTAAGAATGAAATTAATGTGATTAATTGCGGAATTGTCACTGAATTTAATTTAAATAGGTGGTTTGGATAAATTAATCAACATAATTAAGGAATTGTGTCATGCATGTTTAATTTATTTTTAGTTGATGCCTTTTAATTTTGTTGAATGAATCGTATGAATGAATTTTATTTACATATTTAATTTTGCAATCGGTTGTAAATTGTAATACTTAGTGTGGCCTTAGTCAAATTATGTTTTCGTAATGAAGGAAACATGATTTTTATATAATTATGAGATCTTGAATCTCCTTTATTTTAGTTTTGGGTTTTGAAATTAGATTGTAATAAATAGGTTTATTATGTAATTTTAATTATTGTAATTTGAAAGAAGAATAAAGATGGAGATTGGAGCTCACTCCCGCTACATGGATCAAGATGGAACATCAAGACAAGCTTCTCGGGTCCAAGGATGGATTCCAAACTTGTATTTAATGTTCATTTTGATAGGATATGCCACACTAGGACTTTTACTGTTTTTACGTTTTCATTTTCTTTGCTTTTCATTCACATGTTAGTTTATGCATCATGTTCCGCCTAAAACCAAACCACCTACTACTAAAATGCATGAAAATTGACTCATATAGGTTGTTTGATAGTTTTCATGGACATATAGATGTCATAGTCTTATTAAGCCATCATCTTAGTTTATTCATTCTCGCATGCTAGATATTAGTTCACTTTAAAATGAATTAAAATAAAGATGATGGGATCTTCCTCTAAAACGGAAATTGAGATTAGTCTTTATAAGGGCAAACATCTCTGAATCCCTTCTTCGTCGGTAGGCCTAATATGACCCCTTCTACGTTGGGTAAGTAGTTGTGTTGACTTAGTTTACCTCAACATCATAGTCCGAAGAGTTTCTCGTGATTGTGATGGACTAAAGATAGAATTTACGGAAATTTATCGACCAAGAATTCTAACGGTAGAATTAGCTAAAAGGTTAGCTTATCAATTTACAGAGAATTGAGTCTTGGGATCATTTATATAATTCTTTAGGGAGGTCAATTGTATAAATGTGTTTTGAGTCTTCGCGTTATGACAGTAGTTCATTAGACTTAAAAATATTAACGATGCACATGCTTATTATTTTTATTCTTCTTCTCGCAGTGTAGAACACGTTTATTTTCATAACACTGTTACAACGAAATGGCTGGAAATAACGAAATCCCAATGCCAAGTGTCACACTTGCACGCGAATCTTGGTTGAAAATATTCATGGACCAAATGAATCAGTTCACACGTCTGAAAAACGACGGGTCCAACTTTGCGGACTGGGAGGCGGCACTACGGAATGCTGCCATTGCTGACGGTAAGCTCAAGTACTTAACTGAGCCAATACCGCCAAACCCAGGCCCAAATGCAGGAATCAATGATATTGATGCTTATAATGACTTCGCTATGGAAGCGGGTGCGATAAAGAACGTACTCATCTTTGCAATGGAAACCAATTTGCAGAGACGCTTCATTGCCATAAGTGCAAACAAGATTTTCACTACGCTGACTAACGAACTCTCAAAAGCACCGAGAATCGTTAGATATGAGCATATCTGTCGCTTCATTGATGCGAAACTCCAGAAGGGCCAACCGGTTAGCCCACACATTCTTCACATGATTGAGAATGTCGAGAAGCTGGAGGCACTGAATTGTAAAATCAGTGAGAGCATTGTCATTGACCGAATGCTTCATTCTCTTCACGATGGTTTTGCCCTTTTCAGGGTGAACTACTACATGAATGACTTGAAAAAGAGTCCTCATGAGCTCCACTCCCTTCTCGTACAGACCGAGAAGGATATGAAATTGAGTGGGAGCTTGAAGCAGGATGTTCTCACGATTTCCAATAAAAGTAAGAGTAAGGGCAAGGCGAAAGGCGACCTAGTTGTAGGTAAGCCAAAGTTTAAAAAGCCAGGAAACGGTAAGAGTGGGCCTGAAGAGACTAGTGGCTCACAAAGCAAGGCAAAGAGCAAGGGCGGTGACATAGAGTACCACCATTGTCAAAAGACTGGATATTGGAGGAGGAACTGTCCCGTCTACCGTGAGGACATCAAGGCAGGCCGCGTCGTTCCTGTTGGTATGTCATCTTACATTCATATGATTGAGATTAACCATGAATGTTTCGGAACTTGGGTACTTGATACTGGTTGTGGTTCTCATCTGTGTAATCATTTGCAGGGCCTAAAGAACATCATACCTCTCGAAAAAGGTGATGTGGACCTGCGAGTCGGGAATGAAGCATGAGTTGCTGCTGCCTCGAAGGGAACATATGTAATCCAACTCCCTAGTGGTTTTGAGTTATTTTTAAATAACTGTTACTATGTACCCAGTTTGTCTAAGAACATTATTTCTGTTTCCGTACTTGCTAAAGACGGTATTGCATTTTCAATAAAGGATAATAGTTGTATTTTCTCTTTTAATGAAATGATTTATGGCAAAGCAGTTTCCATGAATGGAATTGATGTCTTAGACCAAACCACGGAAGTATTACACATGAATAATAAGAAATTAAAGGTTGGTGACAAAGATCAAACCTATCTATGGCATTGTCGAATGGGACACTTAAATGAGAAACGCGTGAAGAAACTCGTCGATAATGGGACTATTCCCGCATTCGATTTTTCTACATATGGCACGTGTGAATCATGTCTCATTGGCAAGATGACTCGAATTTCCTTCAAAGGTGTTGGAATGCGCACTAGTGACCTATTAGGACTCATACATATGGACGTATGTGGACCTATGTCAATTACCGCTAGAGATGGCTATAGATATTTTATCACTTTCACGGACGATTTGAGTAGATACGGATATGTCTACTTAATGAAGCATAAAAGTGAATCCTTTGAGAAATTCAAGGAATACCAGAACAAGGTACAGAACCAACTGGGTAGAAAGGTTAAAGCACTCTGTTCAGATCGGGGTGGTGAATATCTTTCAAATGAGTTTGATCAACACCTTAAAGACTGTGGAATCGTTCTACAGTTAACTCCACCTGGACCACCTCAATTGAATGGTGTGTCCGAACGGAGAAATCGAACCTTACTTGATATGGTTCGATCCATGATGAGTCACACGGTAGTGCCTGATACATTAGGGGGTTATGCTCTGTTGTCAGCTGCTCTTATACTTAACCGAAGTCCGTCTAAAGCTGTCGACAAGACTCCATATGAAATGTGGAAGGGAACGGTCCCTAACTTGTCCTTTATTCGGGTTTGGGGCTGTGAGGCTTATGTCAAGTGGAGACACGAGGATAAGCTCGGCCCGCGATCGGTCAAGACATACTTTATAGGTTATCCAAAAGGAACATTTGGTCATTACTTCTATTCGCCTACCGAACATCGAGTTTTTGTTGCGGCTAGTGCGACGTTCTTAGCGAAAGTATTTCTCGAGAACAAGACGAGTAATAGAACCTTCGAGCTGTCGGAGATTCCAGAACCAACGACCGAGGAACGGATGGAGGAAGTGGTTCCTCCAACTGATGATACGGTTAATATTCCTGAGGAACCTAGGAGGCCGGGTAGAGACTCTCATCCTCCGGACAGATACATTGGTATGGTCAAGGAGAATGACGTTTTACTTCTAGAAAGTAATGAACCCGCAACCTATAAAGGTGCTATGGCCTGTTCCGACTCAAAGCTATGGCTTCAAGCCATGCAATCCGAGATGGACTCCATGTATGAGAATAACGTATGGGATCTGGTTGATTTACCTAATAAGGTAAAACCTCTACAGTGCAAATATCTTTACAAAATAAAGCGTTCTGTAGACGCGCAACCAGATATCTATAAGGCACGACTTGTGGCAAAAGGTTTCACTCAAGTGCAAGGATTGCATTATGATGAGATTTTTGCACCTGTAGTCATGCTACATTCCATTCGGATAATCTTAGCGATTGCCGCATTTCATGATTACGAGATTTGGCAAATGGATGTGAAAACCGCCTTCTTAAACGGTTATTTGGAGGAAGAGTTGTACATGGTGCAACCCGAAGGTTTCATAGATCCTTAGCATCCTAAGAAAGTATGCAAATTTAAGCGTTCCATTTATGGACTTAAGCAAGCTTCTCGGAGTTGGAATCATCTCCTATCTTCGGTTAAAGAATGGTTGAAGAACCATTTCCAGATGAAAGATCTGGGTGAGGCACAGCGCATTTTGGGAATCCGTATCTACCGAGATAGATCACGACGGACGTTATCACTTAGTCAGGAGTCTTATTTGGATAAGGTTCTTGAAAGGTTCAGCATGACCAACTCCAAGAAGGGGAACCTTCCTATGAAGACTAGGATGCAGTTGAGCAAGTCTCAGTCACACACGACGCCTGAAGGTATTAAGCGCATGAGTCGTGTTCCTTATGCATCTGCAATAGGATCGATCATGTATGCCATGATATGCACACGTCCAGATGTGGCATATGCATTGAGTATGACGAGTCGGTACCAAAAGACTCCAGGTGAAACACACTGGATATCAGTCAAAAATATCCTCAAGTACCTACGGAGGACTAAGGATTGGTTATTGACTTATGGAGGCAATAGTAAGCTATGCGCAACCGGTTACGCAGATGCTAGCTTCCAAACGGATCGAGATGATTCAAAATCTCAGTCCGGGTTCGTCTTCACTTTTAATGGTGCTGTGGTCAGCTAGAAGAGTTCCAAACAGTGTTGTAGCATTCTACTCATCAATCCGAGTACTATGCCGCTTCGGAGGCAGCAAAGGAAGCGATATGAATGCGTCAATTCTTACAAGGGCTTTCGGTAGTTCCTAGTTCGAATGACCTGATCACCATCTATTGTGATGATAGAGGTGCCATCTTCCAGGCTAAGGAGCCAAAATCTAGCAAAAAGTCTAGACATGTACATCGGAAAGCTCACCTGATCCGTGATTACGTGGAGCAAGAAGAGATAGTGATTGACAAGATTGCGACGGATGATAACATCGCAGATCCTCTCACTATACCGTTGAATTATGATAAGCATGTAGGGCATGTTAATTCCATGGGAATTAAACGTGTTCCTGAGTTGTAGTACTTGATTATGGATTTGATACATTATCTTTTCCATATACTATTTATAACTTCATCGTTTTATATATAATATTTTGTTTTTCATGTGGATGTACTGACAACATTGAACGCCACAAAGTGAACTGAATTACATTATATTTGTTTTGGTCCGTAATCGCCAATGTGAGCTGATAACTCCGGCTATTATATTGTGCAGTCGATTGATGGTGGGTTCAACGAGCCATAAGTCAAACGGTTGACTGATCGATCACAGATGCGAGATTATGACGATACCTCATAGGACAACTTTTTGTGACAACGTAATGGAGTCCTAAATGTTTAATAACATTCGGTGCCAGGTCGTGGATAGGACATCCATTTGTTCCTAGAGTCGATTCTTTTGACTATCGACTGTCTCTTGAGATTAAGGCAGTTTTTGGGTGACTTTGGTTTCTTTCTCACGGTCTGCCGTAAATGGAGGCCAAGTAGATTTTTTCTGGGTCATTTCATACTGTGCTTACATCTGCAGGATTCGAGTTGAGGAAAATATCCAACCCTTATCAGGTATAGTTATTTCTTGAGGCCACTCGAGGAGTTGTAACTGAAATGCATGGCCATGCTCGAATGTTGATTCGTTTATCAGTTAAGTTACTCTCTAGTCGGGGAAACCACTCTTAATATTGATCACTTGTAAAATACGACCTTTGTGAATACGGATTTGCAAATTGTTTTACATTGAGTGGGAGAAAATTTAGGATATGAGAATCGATTATCGCACATACACTTGTGAGGACAAGTGGGAGTTTGTTGGAGCTTGTGTCCTCCATAAATTAGTGAAATAACATTTGTAAATCTCTTACAGGCTCACAAGGGTATACTTCGTATATTTAATCAGTTGATTAACGTTTACCTAATAACGGTTGGCTTGCTAGAAAGTTTGACGTTATTATCATACAGATGGCGGTGATCAACTGGTCCCTAAAGGTCACACCTATAGGATGTGTTTGAGAAATGTGGTTATCGAAATATAATCACATTGATGGCCAATATGACTAAATAGTTAGTCAATGTGTTGATGAGATAATTATTTAATGAAAATTAAATAATATTAGTTGAGACGAATTAACTGTCAATTCGTAAATTAAATATAATAAGTTATATTTAATTAAATGTATGTAATGTTAGCTTGGACGAATTAATCTGTTAATTCGTAATTAAATGTAATCAGTTATATTTAATATCAACAAGATGAATGTGTCATAGTGGTAATAGTGAGGGTACACAAACCAAGAGGTCTTGGGTTCGATCCTCACTAGATGACAATTCAAAACATATTATATATTTTTTGAAAGACCAAAAATAAGGATTTTATACTCCTTATTCGGTCAGATGGGCCGAAATTAGGAGAGCTTTATTCTTCCTAATTTTCGGTCAGTATAAGAAAGAAAGGGAGAGAATTATTCTACCCTAATTCTTTTTCTTGACCTAGCCTCCTCTCTCATCAGAAAAAACACAAAACAACTAAATTTTACAGAAAATTTTAGATCGATTCTAGCACAATCAATAGGGCATATCTCATATCGTCTTGGGTGCAACTGATAGGCGAATGTCAATTTTGATATTGTTCTTAGGCCAATTTTGCTAGGACCGAAGGTTAATTCTGAATCCTTTATACTTTGTTTATGTATTTTGTTTATGACTATTGATCATCATTGTTAAATTCGTTATAATCCTTCTATATTAAGGGAAGTATACAGATGATTTCTCACACTGATTGTTGCTATTGTTGGCGGCTGGTTGGATGTGTGGTGGCTGTTGGGTGGTTGTGTCGTAGTGGCCACGTGTTGGGTGGTCAGGCGTGGCAGAGATGGTGGCTGCCACGGCCTGACTTGGGTGCGTAGGTGTCGGGTTAGGTGGAAACACGGGTTGAAGGCTTGGGCCGTGTATGAGGTTGTGTGAGATTGTTTTGGAATCGAGTTAAATTATTTGTTGGTTGAGTCGAGAAATTAATCAAGTTTAATTAAAATGAATCAGAATAATTGGTTAGTGAGTTATTAACCCGGATTTAATTAATCGTTGGAACATATTAAATATATTAATTTATTATTAGAATGTAATGTAATTGTTGTTTATTATTACTTATTTAGGTGTCGACCTTGTGAGACGGTAATATTATTATTATTTCGTTCGCGTGCTTATTATTCGGATTTGTTGAAGGAAGGCTTTGGATTATTATTTCGCTTGCTTGACTCGGAATTTGCTATTGAGGTAGGATAGCTACTCAATCACTTTAATGTTTACTTGAATGGTATTATCTGATTTTATTGGTTGAATTATTTGGAATAGTGATGGATGATATATGATTGTTGGTTGGTTGCGTTGAGATAAATTGTTTAATGACTACCTCAGCTCGTGACTGAGATGATTTTATTATTGACTATCTCAGCTCGTGACTGAGATGATTATATTGATTATTAGATTCCTCAGCTTCGTGTCTGAGATGGTAAGAAATTGAGTTGCTCAATTGTTTGCATTTTCATATCATGAGCACTTGCATTGGATACCTCAGAACTGGTTCTGCAGGACCTGTTCTGGGATGATGAGACTACCTCAACTTCGGTTGGGATGATGAGACTACCCCGGCCAGGGATTGGCGGGATAAATGGGAGCGTCGGAGGATTTATCATGAGCATGCATTGCATTTGCATTTAATATTGTTCTTGTATCCTTTTATTGTGGTTGTTTGGCTATTCCTACTCAACCTCGTGGTTGACAGTGTATTCGTGAACACCTGTGGTGAACCTTAATGGGGAGCAGATTTGACAGGTACTAAAGATTAGCTGACTTGGGAGCATTGGGATGAGAGCCAAACCTGGAACCTTAGATGAAGTCTAGATCACATATATAGTTATATCACTTATTTATTTTCCGCTGCGATTTGTAATTATTTTATATTAAGTTTTAGATGATTAATTTGTAATACATATGTATTCATTAAAGTTTTAATTTAAAGTACTTTGGTGAGTTGGACTTTGTTATTCACTACCTTGGGAAACCGAGATGGTAACAGTCTTATTTATTTGGGAATGTCTAGCTAAAGGCTCCTAAATAAATGGGGGTGTTATAGGGGAGGGCATCTGAGCCTCAGGTTGGTGACGGGAGTCAGGGACCCACTGTTCCGCCTGTGCCTGAGTACCCTACCATTGTCTTTGCTGATTTCAAGCAAAGAGAGGCTTTTGTCGAGTTACATAAACGCCGCATGAGACCGACCCGTTGTATCGACACCACCTTCTTAGAGGACCTAGTAGCGGAGACGGATGTGAGGCATATATTTGGGACTTTGGGTTTGACTGGTTTGTATCGCCTTAGGAAGAATTCCTACTCCTTCTTGACCCTGGAGTTCATGAGCTCTTTCACCTATGATGCGGCGGCTAAGACCGTACAGTTTCGTCTCATGAACACTAGTTTCCTCTTGACCATGGATATGTTTGCTATCCACCTTGGCCTTACTCGACCGGAGAAGGGAGCCCTTAAGGATATCTCGACTGAGTGTGGGGCCAGTAGTTACATGCCTTGCTTTACCGGTAAGAACGGCCTCACCTCTAGCAACATGTAGATAAACGATGTTCAACATGTCACCTTAAAGATCTTTCTTCGTGCCTTGACTTGTCCGCTATATGACCGGAAGGATGTTAGTAAGTTGAACTCACATGAGGTGATATTGCTAGTGGCTTATCTCAACCCCACCCGAGCCCCGAGAGTTTTTTACAATGCCCTGACCATAGTCTGTGCTAGCCTAGCATTAATGGCCACCTCTGGGACCCGATACTTGAACTGTGGTGCCATTGCAACACGATTGGCTGAGAGGTTGACCACTTTTAAGCCCTCCTCGGCCCTTACATCCATGGCTCCATATGTGCCTACCTTGGACCGAGACTACTTCCTCGACCAGAAATGGTTGAGAAATTTGGAGGGTGGTGGTTTGGCCTGGAGAGTATGGGGTATGAGCTGGATGAGGATACCATACCCCGAGCACCTTCCTATGACTGAACCTTTAACGGCGGCAGTAGTGGCATCAAATTCCGATGATGATGAAGAGGTTCCTACTCGGCAATACTACCTCATTGATGAAGATATTCTGGAGGTCATGCAAGAGCCGACTAAGGGAGATCAGGCTAGACCTCAGGACCGGCAACCTAGTGTGGGGAGGGGTTTGAGACGGGTGAGGGACAGAGTCACTGAGACCCAGCCACAGCAGCTCGTGCCTCCACAACATCAGTTTCCTAGCTATCCTTCATTCTTTAGTCCTGAGATGCGGGTGAGTAAGCTCACAGAGAGAGTATCTTCCACCTTAACGCTCCGGAACCTACACAAGATGGCTTACGTGTAGGGCATTGGGACCGCCTCGGCCCAACTGGTGTGGTGGAGAGTTGTCGGTGATGACAGTGGGGTCTTTCACTCTTTTGGGGTGGATCGGACTACTTAGGGAGAGCCTCCGAGTTACCCTTTCGGTTGCTTGGCACCTTGGCGAGTGGGAGCAGATGCAGGCATAGGCGCTATCACAGGCAAGGAGACTAGAGGAGCTGGCACATCCGGTGGAGGTGGTGGAGATCAGGAGATGGAGGAGCCTGCTTGGAGTGATGATGTTTCTTTTATTGTATCTTTGTTTTCATGGATTTATAGTTAGTCGGTACTTGTGGTGGTTGGTACATTTGTTATACTTTGGGTTAAATTTTGGCCATAAGGCCGTATTTTGGATGCTTTTAAGACTTGTTATGCAGATGGTTAGTGTCGGAATTCAAATTCTGACTTATATATATGTTTCTTTGGTATCACGAAGTAGCAATTTGGAGGAATATGACTTGTGGCTAGTCGATCGAGTGCCCCTCACTCGATCGAGTGCCCCTCACTCGTTCGAGTAACTGCAGGAGTGACCGAGAAATGCCCTCTGATCTCGAGGTACTCGATCGAGTAGCTGATAAACTCGATCGAGTAACTCCCAAGCTCGATCGAGTAACTCCCAAGCTCGATCCAGTACACCTGTATGATGGTTCTTTCGTTTTAAATTGTTTAGGGTCTTTATGCTTGTGGATCTTGTTGATAATTGTTCCTTTGTGTTGGTTAGTGACAACATCGTCGTATTTCAAGTATGCTTTATGAGGTTATATAAATATACGTGGTTTATACAATATAAATATGGTTTATACATTTTTGCATGCTAAATTGAATTGCCTCACGTTACCTGTTGAATGATGGTCGTAAATTCTGTTGCATATTTTGTATGGTCACTTAAGAAGTTAGTTGATGTAATGTATGATAATAGGATGATAGAATGTGTAATCGTGTTGTTCACTTTTCTGATGGTTTTCATGTAATAGAGTCCTAACTATGTAATTTAAAGGAATTATCATGGTCGTCGTGAGTCTCAACGTATAGTGTGATTTGTTTGTAATGTCAATATGGAATGAAATTTAAGGTCTCGTGCAATAGTTATTGTTGTCTTGGGGGTGAACTTCGGGGGCGAAGTTCCTTTTAAGAGGGGAAGAGTAATGTCGCATGGAAAATGACTTAATCATGACAACCTTATTGTATTTTGACTAGTTGTTTGAGTAATTGGTAGTGGTTCTTGTATAATTGTTGGCGATGGTTGATTAAATTATCATGTTGTTGCATTCCGTGTCCAAGTATTTATTCACAAAGTTGTCATATAATTGAATTGTGGTTGCATGGTGGAGTAATAGAAATGATTTAAAGGAATTAATTTAAAATGAATGCTATTTTGTTTGTGCGTAACTGATCAATAATCTACAACTTTTGGGTGATTGATAACTCATGATTGTTGACAAGTAATTGATGGAGGAATAAACATATAGTCGTGTTGGTGTATATTTGAGTAATGACATGAGATAAGTGCAAGTGATGGTCGAGTTGGTTGCTCTTTTATATAATGTATGTTTGGTGACTTGATAGGAAGTTTTGTGATGTAATAGGAAGTCGTGTTGGGTAATGTGTGCTAAGGTAGATGATGATGATGGTTGATGAACATTCATATCGGGGTGGTATTCATGAACGGTTGTGTTGGTCCTTGTCGGGATGGATGGTTGTAGGTTTCCTTGGTTTGTCCTGCCTTATGTAGTGGGGGAGGATGAGTTGAACATGGAGGACGAAGTTCTTTTTAAGGAGGAAAGACTGTAACACTCGTCCTTTTAGAGACCCGTTGACCGTCGTTGACTGACTTTAGACACCTATCTAAATCTTCGGAAACCTTACGAGTTAACCTTGTCACATTATAACCCTTTGGTGTTGTTGTTACTTGTTCTAGCGGAGGCTACCCGATCGAGTAGCTTAGTCACTCGATCGAGTAGAGGCCACTCGATCGAGTAATTCGCCTACTCGATCGAGTAATGGGTTTTCAGCAGGGAATTATAAATCGTAAAATCCAAATCATTTCTCCATCTTTATTCCTAAACCTAGATGCCGCCATTTTGCTTCTCCTTCACCATGGTTCATATCCTTGAGGCCTTTGGGAGTGGTTACACCTTAGGGATGGGATGCTTGGGTCGGGTAGCGGTCTTGACGCCGGATTGCTTTGCTTAGGTATGTTGTCATCATCATCATTGTCTCCCTTGATTTCAGTTATGGTTATGGTAGTAATAATAGATGGTTATGCTGGTTGTTATAGGTGGTTGTGGTGGTTGCTTGTTACCATATGGTTGTGCGCGGAATAACTGTGGTTGCTAAAGGTAGGCTTTCCTACTCAGTACTGTTGGTTGTCTAGAGTGTCTATTGTTGTTGTATAGTTGGTTTAGTGTCATTGTTGTTGGTGTAGATTGGTGTTTCTGTCCGTGGTTATTGTATAATATAGTTGGTTGTGATTGCTAGTCTGTGGTTTGCAAGGTGCGTCCTCAGTTTAGTGGAGTCACTTGCAGGAGTGGCTTCACGCCCTTGATTCGCCCTCTATGGAACCCCCCACAGAAGGGATGTGCACATTATGGACCATGGGTTATCGCTCGAATAAGATGAGTGGGGCTTAAGTGGGAACGACTGCGGTACCCCACTGGCAGGAATGAACCTTCGGGCAGTCAGAGATGCGTGGTTGGTTGGAGTAGGTGGTGTACGTGATTATTGTATTTCGTTGTGTCTGCTTTTGTACGTGTTACCTCAGTTGCTAACCTTGTGTGGTATTGTTGTGTCGTTTTCTTGTGTTGTGTCTGCCGTGTTCCACTATGGTGAGCAGTCAGTCTTAGCAGGTTGATGTAAGGATCATAGCTGGGTGCTTGGAGGGACGAGTCTACCACGAGTCTTGGCAGAGATAGTTTCACCTAGTTGCTAGTTATCACGAGTTGTATCGTTTGTATCGTTTGTTTGGTTTAAATCACTTGTAATTTAATATAACCTTTCTTTTATCGGCATTTGGCTATTACTGTTCTCGGGCAACCGAGATGGTAACGCCCTTATCTGCTAGGGAAGGTCTTGATAAGGTGACACGGCTATCGCAACCCTATCAAAGATAAAACCTAACGGTCTCAACTAAAATGTAGCAGAGGCAGTCGAGTATCGAATCCACAGGGAGGTAAAGTAATTATAGCTGTCTATTTCTAATCCTATCGTAACAATTGGGGGTTTGTTTGAAATTGGTTCTAAACTACGAAGTTTGAAAGGAAGAGAAATAAAAGGAAGAGCAGTAAAAGCAATAAAAACGGTTGAAACTATCAAGAAGAGAGGGACATGTCGGGATTTCGGTTCACTACGGTAGTCCAATAACTCACCGTAAATGACTCGAGACGAACTAATGTGAGATGGATGTTAAAAGGTCCTTTCGGTCCACTTTCTATCCTAAAATACCACTAACTTAACTTTCGTCCTCATTAGGGTAGTCTACTGTTTATAGCAGGCCTATTTAGTCCAATCTTTCGATCCAGGATTAATTTTAGCCAGTTTAATGGGTGACATAGAAGCGTGCACTCAACTAGGTCGGGAATTATAGTTAAATTGCTATAGTGACAGAGTCTCGTGATTAATTCGTCTAATTCATCTACTAAATCATCATCTTTCTACCGCAGATTCCCTAATCCCAACATGAAGGGAGTTTAGCTACTCATATCGGTGATTAAACTAACAGCAAACAATTTACCAGCAGTGAACATTATAAATAAACTAAAACTCGCAATAATGAAAATTAGGGCAAAGGAAAATAAGAACACAAATGAGAAATTAAAGCAACAAATGATTATTATTATTAATAAAGGGAGAGAAAGGATTACAATCAGTGTGAATCCGGCGTAAAGAACAACTGAATCCGAGCAATAATAACCCCAAAGTAAAGTAACAGTGAAGAGGAATAAAAGTTACGCAGTAAAGTTCTACTGTGAAAGCTAGAGTAAAAGGTAGATAAAAAAGATTAAAAGAGATGTCTATTAACCTAATTAACATAGGTTTAAATAGAAAAAGTAACTAAGGCTTCGAAATAAAACATTACACGGACTGATTAAAAGCCCATAATGAAGAAACCACTCGATCGAGTGGATTAAAACCACTCGATCGACCAACTCTCCAGCAAAATTTACTCGATCGACCAAGAAATCACTCGATCGAGTAGATGGTCTTTGTGCAACTTAGTGATCGAGTGATATGTTACTCGATCGACCATCAAGGCATATGAAAACCACTCGATCGAGTAACAGAGGGTGTGAAAACCACTCGATCGAGTGACTAGACTTCGTTTCATCTCACGTCTGCGTCTAAGTGCCTCGTAATGCGTGCCACGGCGCTTTCAAATGCAGTACCTCACTCTGGGACAATCCCGTCTCCTCTAAATGCATGCAAAAAGGACGAAAAGGAGTATGGTTCCACTACTTTCACGATTATTCCTACAAAAGGACAAAATACACCAAAGTAGCCAATTCGGGGCAAAATACCATAAAAACAGTATAGAAATGCATAGAAATACGTGCTGAAATAGGCTAAAAAGACTATACATTAGGCACGTATCAAATCTCCCCAAACTAAACCTTTACTCGCCCTCGAGTAAACTCAAAACTAAACTAATGGAACGGAAATGATAACTCAGAGCTAGCTTAACTTGTCTACTTGAACCAATTTAATGCAACAAAAATAAACAGTTTAAGCCAAGCAGTCAATATGCAAACGAATTATAAGTCGTTTTAAATAAAGTGACCTATCGACCTTGCAAGACCAATAAAACTGGACTCTCTCGTGGTCACTCTTCTCTCATGAAGCAAAGGGCAAATGTTGTATGTAAAAGAGAGAAGAAAAGACAGTCACTCACCTAACTGCGACCTACATAACATGCATGCAACAAAAATGAAAGACAATTCAAGTACTAATGCACAAATTCCAACCGATAATGTCCGTCACAGCTGAGGGTTTGCAAATAATATGGGACTAGTGAGGTTCAGGTGAGAAAAGGCAAAACAAGTTATGGAAATGTGGTGGTAAAAGCGTCGAGCTAGTTCCTAACAAGACCATAATGAAACCATCCGGATCTCAACTGACTGAAAAACTAAGTACAAGTGCCCTTCACTTGGCACAAAACTCACTAGACTCAAAGCACAATCTCCTCAAAAAATATGGGATAGAACGGAGGAGTCAGACGGTCACAAACTTCCCTTTTAAAAACACCGTCTGAAACAACTAACTGAAACAAACAATCCTTTTCGATTGTACGTCTTCAAACATCTTCTCAACTCTGACAAGAGGGCACAACTGTTTTCACAATTTTTTTCTTCCTTTTTTTTTTTTTTCGTACCAACTCTTTTTTTTTTTTTTTTCCTGTTTTTCATATTTTTTTTTCTTTTTTTTTTTTCTTTCTTTCACGTTTTCTTTCTCTCTTTTTTTTCTTTTCAATACTTTTTTTTTCTTTCCTCCTTCCTTAGTACAAACACCGACTCCAAACAAGAATTACAGACCAAACTGCAATGGAAAACATACCACAAAAGAACATACTAACTAGCTTGACTAGGCAGGCTTAGTTTGGAATGTAGCTAATGGGTCAAAAAGGCAAGTTTTGGCTAATGTGGAGCTAAATGGGTGAAAGATATAAAGAACGGGGAATTTGCAAGACCCTCCCTGCATGTGACACCAACCACAAACCCGAATATGTGCATTTGACGAGAAATTGAATGTCATAATTGTGCAAAAAAGATGAACATGCTATGCAAGGAGTACTACTCTCAAAATTCCTAATGAACCGGTCATGAATGGCACCAGTTATGGCTCTAAAAACTCAGAATTTTTAAGTAGTTTGCCAATTCATAGGTCAAGTCTAAACAGTCAGCTTATATTTGAACAGAAATTCGTAGATTATCCGCATGACAAAGCTAAAAACTATCAATAAAAGTGCAAGGCTCAAGTAAAATGACAAGTTATAGTGCAATTTCATCACGGGAATCTACCGTTCCGACTCAACCTATATGGAAAAATAAACGTGAAATGTTTTTGAATTTTTGAAATTTTCTAATTTTTTTTTTTTTGGATTTTTGATGGAAAATAAAGAACAATGCAAGCTGAAAAGTAAACGTGAATGCAAAATAAATGCAGATGCAGACTCAAAAGGATGCAATACCCTCCCCAAACCAAAACGGACAACGCCCTCGTTGTCCTCCAGCATACACCAGCAGAAATATGGGGGAACGGGAATATACAACCAACAAAATAAAAATAAAGGAGATAAAATAAAATGAGTAAGAGGTACATACAAAAACCGAACTTCCCCAAACCAGCCAGAAAACTGGGGAAGTGAGTAGACCAGTAGCTACTCGTCGTCGTCGTCGTCATCTCCATCTCCCTCCCCCAGTACAACGGGTCTCTCTCCTCCTCTCTCCTCGCCCGCTCCTCAGCGCGAGCTCTCTCCACCGCCACCTCTGGGTCCTCGCTCTCCTCCTCGTCCTCTGACACCGGGTACCCCTCAGCTGGGAACTGGAAGAAGGAAGGGTGTGGCCAACCCTCGGGGATTGGTCTGTGTCTCCGCAAGTGGTACTCGTACAGAGGGTGTAGTGTCAAAGGTAAGTCCCTCTCCATACGAGCCTGACGCTCTGCAAGCTCAATCAACAGACCGTAAACTGCGCCCCCTTGGTCCTGGACCGCGGGCGCTACAAAGGGAGGAGGTACTCTAAAAGTAGCCGGAAAGACCGGCTTAGTCTGAGTCTGGGTCTGGGTCTGGTCAGTGGAAGGTGGGGCAGGAGTAGGAGTAGTAGTAACAGCGGGAGTAGGGGTCGGATCGGGAGTAGCCGTAGAAGGCTAGGTACTCCCTGCAGGTGTAGACCCCTCTCCAGTTTCAACGCGCCACTTTTTAGCGGCGGGCTCATCGAGAGATGGACGAGGCGGAAGGTGAAGTAAGGGCAAGGCAAGCAGACGGTGGCCCTTTGGCACAATAGGTAAGGGCTCAGGACGGGGGAGACTGTCGCAAGGTAAGTCAACAGACAAGGAGCCGTCAATCTTCTAAGTCTGGTAGTCTGGGGTAAGCCAATGCTGAGCAAGCATGACGGGCAGACTCAGTGACCTCTCACCCGGGAGGTACTGCAAGTCACGAGGCCAAGGGGAGAAAAGGCGATGGGCAAGAATGGTGGCAATGCCACCGCATGCAATGGTTCATGTCTCCTTCTTCCCCTGGTCGTGGAGGTACTGGGCGGTGAGGTAGGCAATGTTGAAGGTAAAAGGACCCTCACAGTCGACATTCAGGTAACCGCCCAGGATGGAGAGCTCGTGGTTCGTGATGTTATTCGGCTCCTTTCGGCCGAAAATAGAGCTCCCCATGAGTCTGAGAAAACAACGGACGGGGGGATGGTGGACCTGGTGGAGCTTTCGCTCCTGAAAGCGGGTCTGGGCCAAGCAC
Organism: Silene latifolia; assembly: GCF_048544455.1. NCBI lineage: Eukaryota > Viridiplantae > Streptophyta > Magnoliopsida > Caryophyllales > Caryophyllaceae > Silene > Silene latifolia. The sequence goes on from NC_133526.1 coordinate 150,476,867, forward strand.
CGCCAAACCTGTTTGTAAACCTTCCTCGAGTCTGACGTCACACCCGAGGAGGTAAGGTCTAGCAACCTACCAAACTCAGCCAGGGGCATCTGAAAGGTCCGGTTAAATAACCGGAAAGAGACTGACGAGCAGTCGGGGTAAGTAGCGTATGCCCCTGAGGAGAAGGTAAAAGAGCTGAGAAACTCACGACTCAGCTCTAAGAAGGTGTGGCCCCTCATGGTCATGAGGCCAGGCATCCCCGTGACCCGTAATAAATCACACACTGACTCGTAAATGCCAAGTTTCTCTAATGCCGATTTGACTAAAAATCGGGAAGGCATATGTTCACATTTAAGCAGGTTATAAAATTTATCGCGATGTAAAGCATTGACGAATAATACCTGCGGGTAGTCCGGGTGAGAGTCGAGGGAAGTGTCCCCTCGGACAGTAACTGTCTCTGAAGTAGGCGAGTCGGCAACAAGTAGAAGCGAGCGGGGGCAAAGAATCGTGGAAGGGCTAGCTGTGGTGGAGGTAGAAGTAGCTGGAGCTGGTGTAGCTTTGACTAGTCTACGACCCCAGCCTCCGTCTCTGGAACGCAAAGCGGCGGCCCACTCTCGGACTGTGTAGGGAACTAAAGCAGCTCTGAAGGCAGCTGAGGCTGCTGTTGAGTGTGCCACAGGTGCAGAAGTGGTGGCAGAAGTGGTGGCTGGAGTAGCCTGAACTGAGCTCCCAGCTGAGCTAGCTGGAGCGTAAACTGTCCCTGTAGCTGAAACAAGGAAGACTGGGGCTGCAGTGGTGACTAGAGCGGAGCTAGTGGCAATAGCAGGGGCCACTGACTCGCTCAAAGACGGGCTGGAGGAAGTACTGGTGGAGGGTAAAGTACTAGACTCCATCCTGCAACATGGTAAAGGGCATGATGAGAAAAACGGCTGCTAACCGTGGCTAAAACAACACGTTAACCAACATGTGACAGCACGTAAAGGCCCTATCAGTCGAGAAATTCGACTTTCAGCAGATAAAAATCCAACAATTCCTCTGAAAAAATCGAAATAGCAGTACGTGAATGGTGATAATGTGACAACGTAATGACTGCTAATGGAGGCTAAAACAGCATGAAAACTGCAAATTGAAGCATGTAAGACTCCTAGCAGTCGAAAATTCCGACTCACAGTGCAAGATTTCCCAGCAATTTACAGCAAGTAATGGCGATAGGGGACGGAAAATGCAGTTAGCAACAGCAGCAAGTAAAAAAAGACTGAGGTTAAACAAAACAAGGCAGCATAAAGACCGTCTGACAGTCGAAAAAATTCGACTTAGGAGCCCAAATCGCGGAAATCTCGCGCAAATTTCGAATTAAGCAAGCAACAACAGCAAGGAATTGGGATAAGATCATCAAGCAGCTAATTAAGGGCATATAAAAGCAATTAAGTCGAAAAATTCGACTGAACATGGATTTTCGAAACCCTAAATTACTTCCACCTCATAAAATTCGAAATAATTGAAATTAAAATGCAAGAGGAATGAAGAAACACTTACTTGATGATAGACGACCTACAAATGCAAATAATATTAAGAATTAAGCAAAAACAAACGATTTTTCAGTCGAAAAACCGCAACCCTAAATCCCTTTTTAAAACCGCGAAAATGGACACAAATAGGGATGAAATTAAGGGGCTTTTGAAGATTAAAATGCAAGCAATGAAATGTAGGTGACAGATTTGGTGATTTGGGCAAGAAAATTGGGATTTGGGGAAGAAATCAATCGCACAAAAAGGGAGTGTTAGTCGAAATTTAGGGATGAAATGAAATAGAAAAGTAAATAAAGAGTTTAAGTTAGAAAACTCCCGTGTCCTGTTCATTTCCACTCGATCGAGTGGTTTTAAACTACTCGATCGAGGGGTTTTGATGGTCCATCTGTTGGTCGAGTAAAAAGATGCTCGATCGACCAATCCTCCTTTTTGCTTCACTCGATCGAGCAGATAAACTACTCGATTGACCATATTTCCACTCGATCGAGTACAAAAAGTACTCGATCGAGGACTTTTCTTTCGTAGGCTCTTGAATTTTTCGTCTTTTCTTCCTTGAATTGCGTGAGACTTCCCCAAACCTGCATAAAAACACATCCAAGAGTTTCCCAAAATACCAAATACGCAAAAACACAGTCAATAGTCTTACGTCTATGCTAAAAATTGTCTAAAACTAATTGTCCTAATTAAAACGCAATAAAGCAAATTCAAAAGAAATTCAAAAATTGTCTATTACAAGGTGTTACACGGGGCATTTCCCCGTTTAATTCTCATCAAAATTCAGTAGCCCCTTCGTGGGCTTCTGACTGGAGGACGTCACCTCAGCAACGCTGACTGTCCTCTTCATCTTCCATGAGCTTGAATTATCCTTTGAAACAGTAGGAGGAATGTAATTCCTATCTATGTTGGTTCGAACTTGCTTCGTTCTTGCTCCTCTGTCATCTTCTTTGGCATCCTTTCTTCCAATTTGATTGATAATGGCTACACCATGTCCCTTGACAGCCCCATCCTTGCTTTCATCTGTACCTGCAGCAAGGCAAACAGACGAACTTCCCTCCTTTTTGCTCTCAATCTGAGGCAGAGGGTCAACAATAGCGGCACAATTCTCCAAATTTTCATTTGGAGTGTCAATAATAGGAACAATAGAAGAGAGAGCATTGCAAGGCTGGGCTTGCATGGGAGCTCTCCGGAACTTGGACTGATGAAAAATCAACTACTCATCCCCTACCTGAAAGGTCAAAGTCTTCCCCCTAACGTCTATTACTGCACGGGCAGTGGACAAAAATGGTCTCCCTAAAATAATAGGGGTGTGTGCATCTTCGGGGATGTCTAGGACAACAAAATCAACGGGAATAAAGAACTTCCCGATCTGAACAGGTACGTCTTCTACTATACCTAATGGCCGTGATAGACTACGGTCGGCCATCTGGACAGTCATGTTGGTGCAACTCAGTTTTGTCAAACCAAGTCTCTTAGCCAGCGACAAAGGTAGGACACTTACGCTAGCGCCTAAGTCGCATAGCGCATTATCAATCAATTGCATACCGATATGACACGGAATCGAAAAACTACCCGTATCTGACTGCTTAGGGGGTAACTTATTTTGAAATAGAGCTGACCCCACCTCAGTCAAAGCTACGGTCTCACTGTCATTAATAGTCCTCTTACGTGCTAAAATTTCTTTCATAAATTTTAAATAAGAGGGTACCTTAGTCAGCAATTCAGTGAACGGCACGGAGACTTCCAAGCTCTTCAAAAGTTCGACGAATTTGCCAAACTGTTGATTAACTTTGGTATTCTGTAGCCGCCTCGGGAAGGGAACCGTGATTGGTATCTCGAGTCCCTTGTTTCTTTCTTCTAAAGTGTCTTCCGGAGCAAGTTCAATATCCTTTGGGCGCTTCTTACCTCTCGAACGAGGTCTTTCCGGTGATTTCTCGCTTAAACGAGCACTAGCAGGCTCTCGAATAAGCTTCCCGTCATCAATACCACTCGATCGACCAAGGTCCTCACTCGATCGAGCTGTTTCTTCTTCAACAGCAGTCGATCGAGTAAAGTTTCCACTCGATCGACCAATCCCATTATCTGCTTCACTCGATCGAGTAGGAATTCTACTCGATCGACCAGTTTGTTCCTCCTGTTCACTCGATCGAGTGGAAAAATCACTCGATCGACCAATATCATCCTCAATTCTGCTCGATCGAACACCAGTCTTCAGTCGATCGAGTAGTTCCTTTGTCGTGAGCCCTTTTTTCTCGATAGTACACTGTTCACCATCAATAATGGCTTCCCTAGGGTCTGATTTTTGCACTTCTGGTCCCTCATAAGAAAGACCGCTTCTCAATTCTATCAGGTTTACCGTCTCATGTGGATTCTTCTCATTTTGAGTCGGTAGATGACCCGGCTTTCTCGAGGATTGATTTGCAGCAAGTTGGGCAACTTGAGTCTCAAGTGCCTTAAATGACGCGTCTTTCTGTTGATTTTGTTGATCATTCAGCTGCAATTGCTTTGATATGGCTTGCATCAAGGACTTAAGCTCACCCATTTCACTCACCCCACTAGAAGATGATGCACCTTGGTTAGGAGGGTTGAAAGAAGGAGGCTTCTGATAGCCCTGTTGATTCTTGTGTGGAGGAATATACGGCTGATGCGGAGGGGCAGTGGGATTGAGTACATTCTGACTACTCCACCTCAAATTGGGGTGGACATTCGGCTCGTAGTAACTGTTGTTTTGCCTGTAATGTTGAAAGGCAGCGCATTGCTCAAAAGGACTGGGGTAATGATCTGAGACATGTCCCTCTCCTCCGCATCTTCTATAGACGAAAGGACCGTCTGTCATAGCATTAACCTGGTACATTCCCCCCTTGGAGGCTCCTCCTAACTCATACTTGTCAAACCTTGCAGTAAGAGCTTCAAGTGCAGCGACAGAAGAAGATTTAGCAGCTCTTCTTTGATTTCCTCTCGAGTTCCCATATTCAGCCTTATGGATGGCCAAATCATCTATGATCTTCTACCCCTTGGTTGCTCCCAAGTTTTCAAAAATCGGCCATTGGTCGCAGACATCCAAAATAGCCCTCGATCGTCATACAGACAATTATAGAAATGATTGTACAAGCTCCATTTTTCGAAACCATGGTGCGGTATGGTACGCACTAGCTTCTTAAATCGAACCATGCTTCGTGAAAGTTCTCGTCAGGCCCTTGTTTGAAGCTCGTTATCTGAGCTCGAATGGCAATAGTCCTCGATGCAGAAAAGTACTTCTTAAAGAACGCTAAAGCCGGTGAATTCCGATCGATTATACCGTGAGCGGCTCGGTCCAAATCCCTATACCACTCCCTCGCAAAGATCGCGGAGTAAGAAGATGAACATGGTTTCTTTTATCGATCCGCTTGTCACGCCGGTAGGTGGGGGTATGGAGCAGCAATAATCAATAAAAGTCTCCATGTGCTTCGCTGCATCCTCGTTTGCAGCCCCACCGAACTGATTCTTCTCAACCATATTAAGGTAAGAAGGTTTCGGCTCGAATTTCTTGGCTTCCCCGGTAGCTCGAACCCCTTGTAAAGATCCTCACTGTGGGTTCGAATGACTGCAATGGTCGCTTCTTCGGCCATTTCGGGAAAGTCTGGAAAAATAACGGTTTCAACTGATGAATTGGAAACTGGAGAAGACGGTGGATTGTCCTCGAACAGTTCGTTCTCGTAATAGTTGGAATGAGAACTAGACTCTTCCTCTAACTGTTGATCTTGAAACAATCTCCTCTTTACGCGCAAGGTTCTCTCAATCTCTGGATCGAATGGTATTAGTTCACCACCCTGTGACCTGCGCATAAGAAGAAACTACAACAGAAAATAAGAATAGTCTAAGGAACGGGTGTCCCTTAGACTGGAAAGGACTAAAAATAAAGCAACTAATAAATTGAACAATTGCCTCCCCGGCAACGGCGCCAAAATTTGACACGGCTATCGCAACCCTATCAAAGATAAAACCTAACGGTCTCAACTAAAATGTAGCAGAGGCAGTCGAGTATCGAATCCACAGGGAGGTAAAGTAATTATAGCTGTCTATTTCTAATCCTATGGTAACAATTGGGGGTTTGTTTGAAATTGGTTCTAAACTACGAAGTTTGAAAGGAAGAGAAATAAAAGGAAGAGCAGTAAAAACAATAAAAACGGTTGAAACTATCAAGAAGAGAGGGACATGTCGGGATTTCGGTTCACTACGGTAGTCCAATAACTTAGCTGTAAATGACTCAGACGAACTAATGTGAGATGGATGTTAAAAGGTCCTTTCGGTCCACTTTCTATCCTAAAATACCACAAACTTAACTTTCGTCCTCATTAGGGTAGTCTACTGTTTATAGCAGGCCTATTTAGTCCAATCTTTTGATCCAGGATTAATTTTAGCCAGTTTAATGGGTGACATAGAAGCGTGCACTCAACTAGGTCGGGAATTACAGTTAAATTGCTATAGTGACAGAGTCTCGTGATTAATTCGTCTAATTCATCTACTAAATCGTCATCTTTCTACCGCAGATTCCCTAATCCCAACATGAAGGGAGTTTAGCTACTCATATCGGTGATTAAACTAACAGCAAACAATTTACCAGCAGTGAACATTATAAATAAACTAAAACTCGCAATAATGAAAATTAGGGCAAAGGAAAATAAGAACACAAATGAGAAATTAAAGCAACAAATGATTATTATTAATAAAGGGAGAGAAAGGATTACAATCAGTGCGAATCCGGCGTAAAGAACAACTGAATCCGAGCAATAATAACCCCAAAGTAAAGTAACAGTGAAGAGGAATAAAAGTTACGCAGTAAAGTTCTACTGTGAAAGCTAGAGTAAAAGGTAGATAAAAAAGATTAAATGAGATGTCTATTAACCTAATTAACATAGGTTTAAATAGAAAAAGTAACTAAGGCTTCGAAATAAAACATCACACGGACTGATTAAAAGCCCATAATGACGAAACCACTCGATCGAGTGGATTAAAACCACTCGATCGACCAACTCTCCAGCAAAAGTTACTCGATCGACCAAGAAATCACTCGATCGAGTAGATGATCTTTGTGCAACTTAGTGATCGAGTGATATGTTACACGATCGACCATCAAGGCATATGAAAACCACTCGATCGAGTAACAGAGGGTGTGAAAACCACTCGATCGAGTGACTAGACTTCGTTTCAGCTCACAAATGCGTCTAAGTGCCTCGTAATGCGTGCCACGACGCTTCCAAATGCAGTACCTCACTCTGGGACAATCCCGTCTCCTCTAAATGCATGCAAAAAGGACGAAAAGGAGTATGGTTCCACTACTTTCGCGATTATTCCTACTAAAAGGACAAAATACACCAAAGTAGCCAATTCGGGGCAAAATACCATAAAAACAGTATAGAAATGCATAGAAATACGTGCTGAAATAGGCTAAAAAGACTATACATTAGGCACGTATCATAAGGCTCCTTGGTAGATGCGGGTGTTATAGTTTATGATGGTGAAATGTGAAAAGTTAATGGTGGGTAATTGGGCATGTTGATTTTCAAGTCCTATGGTCAAAGGTTGATGACCTTCATTTCCCTCCTCTTCGACTTATAAGTTACCCGACTCTTTTGCCTCATTATTTTCGTCTTCATTATCGACTCAATCTCAAATATCAGCTTTATTATTCTGTCTCACCTACAAATTGTATTTAATAAAATAATAATAATACGAATATTATATAAAAATCGATTAATTATTAATCTAACCGATACGACTAGTTATTGTTGGAGTTAGTGTCCTCCACAATAGTGCGTTAACATAATAAATCTCCTTAATGCAATATCATCAGATATTTAATTATTTGATCCTCTTCAGTTGATTAACGTAAATCGATAACGGTTGGCTGACTAGAGTTTGACGTTATTGTCGTGAGACGGCGGTGATCAACTGACCCCTTTCGGTCACACCTAAAGGAACGAACCCCAATAGACAACTAATTAATTGTATGAGATACAATTTATTTAGTCCCTTGATTTGTAGACTAAAAAGTTAGTCGATTATTTTTAGAGAGATTTCGAGTTGCGAACTCGAGGAGCGGCAGTTATTATTTAATTATGTGATAATTGAATAATAAGTTTTGGGAAACGGGTTTTAGTTAATTAATTGTTAATTTACTAAAATTGTACTAATTGATTAATGTGATTAATATTAGTACGTAAATAATATGTGTAGTAGTACACGTATATTTACGGAGTGAATTGGACGAATTAATTATGGAAGTATTTAAACATGATACGATGTTTAAAATAAAAATTACATGGATTTGTGCGACAAATATAAGAACCAACATGGACCCGTAAATTGTCAAGTGGACCGTGTAAAATAAGAGTAGTGGATGATTACTCACATAATCATTTCAGCTTATTTTGTATACTACCATAATTTATCTTATACAAGATTTTGCATGTGATGTAAGATAAAAATATAAGACAAAATTGTCCACTACCACACTCCATTCCACCCGCCACTTCCCTTCCTATTTCACTCCATCTATTGTTCATTTATTCACTCTACCTCACTTCTACACTCTACATTCTTGCATGTGAACAATATTTCTCCATCTCTATAAAATAATTATTCATCACTACTAAGTTGTTAGTATACATAAATAATATTACTAAGACTAGTTAGTAATATTACTAATAATAATTAAGGGTTTAAAATTAACAAGTTACTAGTCAATACTTGTTATTATTTTGGGTTAGTTCTTGGGTGCAACAAGAAGGAGATCTTCTAGTTGATGATTTGCAAGGAGGTTCTTCCATTTGGAATAAGCTCAAGAATAAGCTTGTAAGGTGAACTAGTTTATGCCCTTTTTACCACAAATTCGATGTAAGGAAATTGTTTTTCCTTATACTTTTTTTTTTATGCTTTCATATTAGCATGCATGTTACATAGATCACCTAAATGACTATTTATGAGATAACTTAATTTTATTAGAGAGTCTAATATGAATCTATGATCTTTCAAGTGGTATCAGAGCTTAGGCTTGTAATTTGCATGTTGATTTTAAGCATTTTAATGAATTATGTGATAATTTATAAAAACTCAAAAATTGTTTTAGAAGAGATTTTAGCACGAAATTTTTGGGACATGCATACCTATTGATCTCAAAAGGTTTTTGGAATTTTTTGGTGATTTTTGAAGTTATTTTGCTATTTTTTAATGTTTTTGGGTAGAAAACCGAGTCAAAATGCCGTATTTTAGTTACAAATTGACTAAAATTAGTTAAAAGTTGATTAGGTGCATGGATTTTTTATGGTAGTTCATGCATGCTTTTTACTGATTGTATGCAAAAAGTTGAAGGTTGGTTCGATTTTTTTGCATGTTTATTGATTTTTTGAGTTAAAAGTCGATAAAAGTCAAATTAATTAATCATAATTTCAAAACATTTCATTCTGCCCATGATAAATTTATGTACATTTAAGAATATTATTTAAATGTCAAAATTGATTTTGCATGTGTGTTTTCACTTTGTTTTGATGTTTATTGGTTTTAGTGGTTAAAAACCGATAAATATCGATCTTTTTCTTCATAAAATTTATCCGGATTTTTTGGGCAATTTTTCTTACATTTTGGTGTTCTTGGGAGTGTTCCAGAATACTAAAATATTTTGTTTTAATTTTTTGGGTAATTTTTCAATTATTTTGGATTTTTACTTAAATATTATGATTTTATCGATTAAATTAGGAAAATATCGCCAAATCAAACTAATAATTTATCATAAAATTAGTGAGGACTAATTTTGAGGTTCAAAACAGTTTGGACAATTAGTTTGGACTTAAATGATATTTAAGAGTTGATTATTGATTTTTACATGTTAAAAATCGATTAAATCCACAAAAACCGAGATGGATACCAACGAATGATAGATGGGGCGATTTTGGCATCATTTTACAGCATTTTAAGCATATTTACATAAGTTGGATGAATGATTGTCATTTATTTAAAGTATTTATCTTGTTGTACCTAGTATGGCCTAGTTAATTTTAACCGTTATTACCCGAAATGAATGGGAATATCGATTTGTTTGTAACTAAATACGATCTCGTATCGTCGGTTTGTAGTTAATTAATAGTTTTATTTATTTTATTAATTAATATATAATAGGAATAGCTATGTAATTCATTTGTAATAGTTATTTTTACCGGCGTTTCCAAAAGACAGATTACAACGAGACGGAGTCTATTTTTGGATGGTGTTCCAAATCCCACAAGGAAGAGCCACTTATGGAATGAAGAGGCAAGGGACCAATGAGTTGGTTTCCGAAATGTAATAGACTAGTTTTTATTAACTAGGTGGCCATACTAGGATTTATTCATATGCTTACATGTTTGCTTGTTTTATTTTCGCGCATGCCAAAATCGCCATTCACATGCATTTTATTTTCGCGGTTGTCAATTCACGTCATTTTCTTTCACCGAATTAATTCACTTATAAGGAATTTATGACTAAATTGACAAGATCTCTCACATAACTAAAATTGAGATTAGCCTTACCAATTAGTAACACCTATGAATCTCTTGTTCATTAGAGCCACGCTCGCCCAAGCGGGGTGTTCTCTTTTTACCGTGGGTAAGTAGGGTGGTAAACGGTTATCACACGCTAAAATTGGTTGGACTCAACGGGATATAAGACGGTCTTGTGTTCCGGGGCTAGTACATGAATTTGAGGATATTCGTCGACCAAGAGTTCTAGAGGTAGAATTAGTCAACGCGACTTACCGAATTTACGCAATTATGGGATGTTTCGCCCAAGCGATGCTCATTTTTGTTTAATATTTGGGTCTTGGAATCATTTATATAATTTAGTGGGAGGTCATTATATAAATGCTAAAACTTGCTAAACATGTTTGTACAAGTAATTTTTAAAACAATGAATGTTAATTTTTCCTTTTTGTTGTAGCATTTTAATTCGCAATGGCAACTTCATCAACTCCATCGACTACTTCACTAGGCAAAGATTCATGGCTAAGGTCCGTAATGGACAAATTTATTTTAAAAGATGACGGTAGTAACTTTCTTGAATGGAAATCCAACATCAAAAGTGCCGCGTTGTCTGACAATGTGCTCACTTACTTGACCGATGCTCCTCCAATTGAGCCCGGTGCAAGAGCTTCATCGGCGGTGCGGACCGCCTATGATGACTATGTGAGGATGTTGAATGATATCAAGAATGTGTTGATATGGTCAATATCCCCAAAGCTGAAGCTATCATGTATTTCTTTAAATGCGTACGAGATTTTCACTCGTATGATCACTATGTTTTCACAAACACCAAAAGTCCGTCAATACGATGCGGCGACACGCTTCTTTGACGCTAAGCTTGAGAGGGGCCAAAAGGTTGGTCCCCATGTACTCAAAATGGTCGAATATGTTGACATCCTAGAGCGTCTAGGGTGTAAGATTCCTAAAACTCTTGTGGTGGATCGTATCCTCCACTCACTCCCCACCAAGTTTGCCCACATTAGGGTAAACTACAACATGAATGACATGGATAAGAGTTACCATGAAATTCATGCACTCCTCACCCAAGCGGAGAGGGATATGGAGGCTAGGGGGAGTGAAAAAGGAGATGTTTTAACCATGATGTTAAAGAACATGTCTCTTGGAGTCAAGAAAGGAAAAGGGAAAGAAAAGTCCCAATTCAAGAAATCGTCAAAGAAAAATGACAAGGGAAAGGGGAAACCCGTTGAGAATGGCAATCCAAAGGCAAAAAGTGTCAAGATCTCCGAGGCCGAATGTTTCCATTGTAATGGGAAGGGGCATTATAGGAGGAGTTGTCCCAAATACTTGGAGGATCTCAAGGAAGGGCGTGTGACGCCTATTGGTACTTCCACTTGGGTACTTGATACCGGTTGTGGCTCTCACCTTTGTAACCATTTGCAGGGTTTAAGGGACGTGCAAGTACTAGCAAAAGGTGATGTGGATCTCCGCATGGGCAATGGAGCTAGAGTAGCCGCCGTTTCCGTGGGGACCTACGTGCTCACTTTAGGTAGTGGTTTAGAGTTGTATTTAAATAAGTGTTATTTTGTACCAACTTTAACTAAGAACATCTTCTCCATTTCCGCGTTAGATGCGGAAGGCTTTTGTTTTATGATTAAGGACAAGTGTTGTACTTTTTCTTTTAATGATGTGGTTTATGGCAAGGCCATTTCAATTGGATGCATTTATGTTTTAAATGATATTAATGACGTTTATCATATGGAAACTAAAAAGCTCAAAATGGGTGATCCAAACGAATCCTGCCTTTGGCATTGTCGTTTAGGCCACATAAACGAAAGACGCATTAAGAGACTTGCTTCATCAAAAGTGCTCAAACCATTTGGTTTCGAATCTTATGGTACATGCGACTCTTGCCTTTTAGGCAACATGACTCGTGCACCTTTTGCGGGAAAAGGGACACGAGCTAGTGAGATTTTGGCTCTCATACATACGGATGTGTGTGGACCATTAACCATCACCGCTAGAGGAGGTTTTCACTACTTCATTACTTTTACTGATGACTTAAGTAGATATGGGTATGTCTACTTAATGAAGAACAAGAGTGAAGCCTTTGACAAGTTCAAAGAGTTCCAAAAAGAAGTAGAGAACCAATTGGATAAAAAGATAAAGACCCTACGGTTCGACCGTGGTGGTGAGTATCTAAATATTGAATTTGATTCACAACTAAAAGATTGTGGTATAGTATCACAATGGACTCCTCCTGGCACACCGCAATTAAATGGTGTGGCCGAAAGGAGAAACCGAACTTTACTTGATATGGTTCGGTCAATGATGAGTCTAACTGAGCTTCCTAGTTCATTTTGGGGTTTTGCCCTCTTGTCTGCAGTATTTTCACTAAATCGAAGCCCGACTAAAGCGGCCGATAAGACTCCATATGAGATATGGACAGGGAAAGTCCCTCATTTGTCATTCATGCGTATTTGGGGTTGCGAAGCGTACGTTAAGATCAAGTCTGACAATAAGCTTGCACCCAGGTCTGACAAATGTCTTTTTGTAGGATATCCAAGGGTAACACGTGGGTATTACTTCTACAATAAACACAAGAACAAAGTGTTTGTGGCTCGTGATGTTGTCTTCCTAGAAAAGGAATTTATTTCTAGGAGACAGAGTGGAAGAAAATTTGAACTTGAAGAAGTTCGAGAGCCACAACCCCTGAATGAGGTAGAGGAGAACGTGGAGGATAACATTCCCTCTTCCTATGAAATGGTAATTGTTCCTAGAAAGTCAAGTAGGATTTCTAATCCACCTGACCGTTACCTTGGTAACATCGAAAAGGATGGTGTTTTGTTACTTTTTGAAAGTGATGAACCCACTACCTACAAATTGGCCATGTCTAGTCCCGACTCCTCGCTTTGGCTAGAAGCCATGCGGTCCGAAATGGATTCCATGTACGAGAACCAAGTATGGGACTTGGTGGATTTACCTGAGGGAGTGCGACCCCTTCAGTGTAAATGGATATATAAAATTAAGCTCGGCGTGGATAAACATGTGGATGTTTACAAAGCTAGATTGGTGGCAAAAGGTTTCACCCAAGTTCATGGTTTACACTATGACGAAACCTTTGCTCCAGTCGCTATGCTTAGGTCCATCAGGATAATCTTAGCGGTTGCCTCATTTCATGATTATGAGATTTGGCAAATGGATGTCAAAACCGCCTTCTTGAATAGGATTCTAGAAGAAGAGGTGTACATGATACAACCTGAAGGTTTTGTGGATACATCTAACCCTAAAAAGGTGTGTAAGCTTAAGAAGTCCATTTATAGTCTTAAGCAAGCATCTAGGAGTTGGAATCATCGCTTTGATCATGTTATTAAACAATATGGTTTCACTAGAAGTGTGTAAGAACCGTGTTTATACATGAAGTTTAGTGGGAGTAAGGTTGCATTCCTTATCCTATATGTGGATGACATATTGCTCATTGGGAATGATGTTCCGTCACTCACTTCCGTTAAGGAGTGGCTAGGGAAACACTTCCAAATGAAGGACTTGGGAGAGGCACAACGAATCTTAGGTATCCGGATCTAAAGGGATAGGTCCAAGAGGATACTAGCATTGAGTCAAGAAGCTTATATTGACAAAGTTCTTGACCGGTTCCATGTGAAAGACTCCAAGAGAGGATTTCTACCTATGGGCCAAGGGATTACTTTGAGCAAGTCACAGTCTCCCTCCACCCCTAAAGAAATTGAACACATGAAGACCGTCCCTTATGCTTCTGCTGTTGGGTCTATCATATATGCTATGATTTGCACTGGTCCCGACGTAGCGTATGCCTTGAGCATGACAAGTCGGTATCAAGCCAAGCCTGGTGAGAGTCACTGGATAGCCGTAAAGAACATCCTTAAGTTTTTGAGAAGGACTAAGGATTCGTTCTTAGTGTTTGGAGGAGAAACTGAGTTGCGTGTAAGAGGTTACACAGACGCAAGTTTCCAAACCGATCGGGATGACATGAAATCCCAATCCGGCTATGTGTTTATGCTAAATGGAGGAGCTGTTTGCTGGAAGAGCTTCAAGCAAAGTGTTACTGCGGATTCTACAACAGAGGCTGAGTACTTTGCAGCGTCTAAGGTCATGAAGGAAGTCTGTTTGGATTAGGCAATTCATGGAGGGGCTAGGAGTAGTCCATTCCGCCAAAGATCCTATCACTCTATTTTGTGATAACAGTGGAGCTATTTTTCAAGCCAAAGAGCCTAAGTCTAGTAACAAATCTAGACACATTGAAAGGAAATACCATGTAATTAGAGATTATGTGGAAAGGAAGGAAATTGACATTTGTAAGGTTGGGACAGATGATAATATTGCTGATCCTTTAACCAAGCCTTTATCAAAGGCTAAGCATGATGGTCATGTCGTCACTATGGGATTGAGACGATTACCAGATTTTCTTTAGATTATGGATATGTAATAATTGGATAGTGTATCTTTTATTTTATATATATATGGTAATCACATTCATTGTTTTCACATTCATTTCTTTTAAGAATCTTTTATTTAGTGTGACTAAATTTTAATACCTTGTTTATCTGAATAAGTTGTGGAGACAATGTTGAACACTATTCAAGTGAATAAGATGAACATTGTATTTTGTCCCTAGTCACTTAATGAGGTGATGTCTCGGAGTGACTAGATTGTAAGTCGATTGATGGTTGTTCAACACCATAAGGTCATATGTGATGACTGGTCGATTACATAGGCAGAGTGTGTGACACTTTGCCGGACAGTGACCATTTAGAGAGTCCCTAAGTTCTATTATAGATGCCTGGTCATGGCGGGGATCTCTAAGATGTTCTAATGAGTCTATTCTTTTGACTGGAGACTATTATCTAAGCAGGTGCAGCTTCCGAGTGACTTTGGTTTTTGTCCTTGGTCGTGCCATGAAAGGAGGCCAAAAGGGCATTTACTAGGTCATGGTGAGCTGTATTGTGCAATAGGATAGATAGGGCATACATGAATTGTCCACCCACATTGGGTAACTATATCTCAAGGCCACTCGAGGAGTTAATGACTACAAATGCGTGTGTTGGGGCTGGTGTCCTCTACAGTTAGTGCAATGACATATAAATCTCTAAAAGGATCAAAGGGTATACTTTTGTATTATTATCAGTTGGTCCACGTTTATCAATAACGGTTGGCTTGCTAGATAAGTTTGACGTTATTGTCATACTGATGGCGGTGATCAACTGGTCCCTAAAAGTCACACCTATAGGATACGTTTGAGAGATGTGACGGTATGAAAATACAGTCATGTTGATGCCTAATTTGACTAAGCAGTTAGTCGGAGTTATTGACTAATAATTAGTCAAACGCGATGTTGAGAAAATTATTTAATACGGATTTAATAATACTGGCTAATGTGAATTAAGCGGTTAATTCGTAAATTGAATATAAACGATTATATTTAATTAATGTATATTGAATTAATTAATTATACAATATTGTCATTGTCGGACAAGTATTAATATATCGACTGAGTCATGTTACTAGTTGATATTTTAATAACCGATAACCGATGACGATTTATAATAAAATCCCATCATATACATTTTAGCATTTTGAGTCGGACCACGAGTTAAAAATAAGGAGGAAGTGGAAAGCCCACTCCCTCCCTAATGCACACGGTTTGGACGAAGCAAACAAAAGGAGAGAGCCTCTCTCCTTTTGACCTAATGCATTTCATTTGCAAACAAATTAGGGTTTCGGGGCAATTTCCTCTGAAATTCTAGATCTCACATCGAAAACCTCACAACAACTCTCTCAATATTGCAAGTCAATTAGAGAGTAATTTCTAGCACAAGGGGCATAGTCTTAGACGGTCTTGGGTGCAACGATTAGGAGGAAATCTACATTGATTTCTGTTCATTAGGCCGAATTGCACAGGACCCGAGGTTGATTCTTATTCCTTATCGTTTCTCTTGTATTCTTCGTATATGACATTTTATCACAGGTTAAAATTTGCGTTATAGTCCTAAATATTAAGGGATTTATACGGATATTACCCTACAAGTGATATCAGAGCGAGGCCACGTAAATTTTTCTTTGAGATTTTCATAAAACGATTTTGAAACGATAATTTTTGTCTAGAAAACCATGCGGCCATATAAGCATCACAGCTGTTTCCTGTTTTTTTTCGTGCATTGAAAACCGTGACATGTATATACACGGCTGATATGTTTTGCTTTTCGATTTGTTCTTTGCATATTGTTATTTTAAATGATAATTATAGCAATATGTTAAAGTATTATCAATTGTAGATTTAATTGTATATGAATTAGATCATAATTGCAATTGGTCTTGTTTTGTTCAATCGAATTCACGAGGGTTTTGTTGTTTCAGAACTGGTTTAAAACCCTAATTGTTCGATCGAGAAGTCCTCGTACTCGATCGAACAGTATTGCAAATAAAAGTCCTCGATCGACCACGAGATTAGTCGATCGAGCACTTTCTGTTTGTCAAACCTCTCGATCGACTTGCAGCATCAGTCGATCGAGCCTTTTTGTTCTTCGATCGAGGACTTTAGTGTCTCGATCGAGGAAATGAGTTGTGGCAGCGTTGAAAAATCATTTTTCATGTTTTAATTTTTCTTTTGGCCATAATATGTACATAATACGGATTTTGTACACTTGCTTGATAGTGAAACGGTTCACTCACGTACCATTTAGTTATTTTAAAGCAATTTAAAGTAACGGATTATCATGAATTAAAATTAAGTTGATAGAAGCGGTTTTGTCACATGATTTTAATTGTTAAAAGGTGGTTTGGATAAATTTAACATAATTACGGAATTATGTCACGAATAAATTTTATTTTAGTTGATGCATTTTAATTTATTTATCGTTACTTTTGAATGCCATGAATATTTTTTTTTACGTATTTAATTTTTACAAACGGTTGTAACTTAGTGTGGCCTTAGTAGAACGTGTTACCGTAATGATGGAACACGGTCTTGGTTGTATTTTGAGATCTTGTATCTCCGTTTTGGTTTTTCCTTGTAATTACAGTTTTTATTTAGAATGTAAATAGGTTTATATTTTGTATTTTTTAAATTGTAATTTTGAGAAGACCAAAGATGGAGATCGGATGCTCACTCTCGCTGCATGCACAAAGATGGAACATCAAGACAAGCTTCTCGGGTCCAACGGTGGATTCCAAAGTTTTATTATGTTCTTTTTACTAGGATAGGCCACACTAGTACTTTTATTTACGTATTGCATTTTATTTATGTTTTCATCGTAACGATAGTTTGCATCATATTCCGCCTAAAACCAAACCACCTAATAATTGCATGAAAACTGACTCATATAGAGGTCACGCGTTAGCTTTCTTTGATATACAGATATCACATGTTTTAAATAAGCCATAGTCTTTATAGGTCAAACTCCAATGAATCCCTTCTTCGTCGGTAGGCATAATATGACCCCTTCTACGTCGGGTAAGTTGGAACTGATTAACCTATTTTATCTCAACACTATGGTCACTTGTACGATCCTGTGAATATGGTGGACTATAGATAGGATTTACGGAAATCTATCGACCAAGAGTTCTAAACGGTAGAACTAGCTAAACAGTTGGCTTATCAATTTACGGAAA
This sequence comes from Silene latifolia, assembly GCF_048544455.1. NCBI lineage: Eukaryota > Viridiplantae > Streptophyta > Magnoliopsida > Caryophyllales > Caryophyllaceae > Silene > Silene latifolia. Next base: position 150,494,505 of record NC_133526.1, read on the forward strand.
TTGAGTCTTGGGATCACTTCTATTATTCTTGAGGGAGATCAATTATGCAAGTGCAATGAATCTACACGACTAAAATGAATTTTAAATAGACTTAAATCACCTCGATGAGTTGCATATTTCGTTTTGTTTTTCCATTCTTTTTCAGTGTAGATCACGATCACTTAAACTGCTAATAACAAAATGGCTGGCCGTGCTGACGACCCAATGCCAAGTGCCACATTGGACCGTGAGTCCTGGCTTCGGATCTTCATGAATCAGATGAATCGGTCTACTCGATCAAGAATGATGGATCAAACTTCGCGGACTGGGAGGCGGCATTACGGAATGCTGCCGCTGCTGACGGGAAGCTCAAATATCTGACAGCGCCCATCCCATCAAACCCAGGCCCCACGGCTGGAGCTAACGAGATCGCCAAGTATAACGATTTCGTCATGGAAGCGGGTGCGATTAAAAACGTACTCATTTTTGCAATTGAATCCAATTTGAAGAAACGCTTCATAGCCCAAGGTGCAAACAAGATTTTCACCACGCTCACTAAGGAATTCTTGAAAGCACCGAGAATCGTGACCTATGAGCATACCACTCGCTTCTTTGATGCGAAACTCCAAAAGGGCCAACCGGTTAGCCCACACATTCTCAGCATGATTGAGAATGTCGAGAAACTGGAGGCGCTTGATTGTAAAATCAGCGAGAACATCGTGATTGACCGCATGCTTAATTCACTCCACGATGGTTTTGCGTTCTTTAGAGCGAATTACTATATGAATGATTTGAAGAAAATTCCTCATGAACTACACTCCCTACTCGTACAGACCGAGAAGGATATGAAGTTGAGTGGGAGCTTGAAACAGGATGTTCTCGTTGTGTCAAACAAGGGCAAGGCTAAGGGCAAAGCTCAGGCAGACCTAGCGCTAGGCAAACCGAAGTTTAATAAGTCGGGATCAAGTAAGAGTGGGCCTGGTGAGTCGAGCACCTCATCAGGCACGACAAAGAGCAAGACCGATAACATGGAATGCCATCATTGCCACAAGACTGGGCATTGGAGGCGTACATGTCCTGTTTACCATGAGGACATAAAAGCAGGTCGCGTTAAACCTGTTGGTATGTCTTCTTCCTCTTCTACTTTTATTCATATGATTGAGATTAACCACGCAAGTTACGGAACTTGGGTACTAGATACTGGTTGTGGTTCTCATCTGTGTAATCATGTGCAGGGGCTCCAAAACATCGAACCCCCCGTAAAGGGTGAGGTGGACCTGCGTGTCGGGAATGGAGCACGAGTGGCTGCCGTCTCGAGGGGAACATACGTGATCCAACTTCCTAGCGGATTTGAGTTATTTTTATATAACTGCTATTATGTACCCAGTCTTTCTAAAAACATTATTTCAGTTTCTGTACTTGACAAACTTGGTTTTTCATTTGTAATAGAGAATAATAGCTGCATTTTCTCATTACACGTTATGATTTATGGCAAGGCAGTCTCCATGAACGGAATTTATGTTTTAGATTAGACCACCGAAATATTGCACGTAATGAATAAGAAGTTAAAGGTTGGTAACAAAGATCAAACGTATCTATGGCATTGCCGTATGGGACACATTAATGAGAAACGCGTTAAACAAATCATCATGAGATGGAGCTATCACGGCCTTTGATTTTCAATCATTTGGCACGTGTGAATCATGTCTCATTGGCAAGATGACTCGAATTTCCTTCAAAGGTATTGGAATGCGCACTGCTGACCTATTAGGACTCATACATACAGATGTGTGTGGACCTATGTCAATCACCGCATGAGAAGGCTATATATACTTCATCACTTTCACGGACGATTTAAGCAGATATGGCTATGTCTACTTAATGAAGCACAAAAGTGAATCCTTTGAGAAATTCAAATAATACCAGAATCGGGTACAGAACCAACTGCGTAGAAAGATTAAAACACTACGATCAGACCGTGGTGGCGAGTATCTTTCTCACGAGTTTGATCAACACCTTAAGGACTGTGGGATTGCCTTACAGTTAACTCCACCTGGAACACCTTAGTTAAATGGTGTGTCCGAACGGAGAAATCGAACACTACTTGATATGGTTCGATCCATGATGAGTCACACCGTGTTGCCTGACTCATTGTGGGGTTATGCTCTTCTCATCACCGCTCTAATACTTAACCAAGTCCGTCTAAAGTCATGTGACAAGACTCTATATGAACTATGGAAGGGAACGGTCCCTAACTTGTCCTTTATACGGGTTTGGGGCTGCGAGGCTTATGTCAAGTGGAGACACAAGGATAAGCTCGGCCCGCGATCGGTCAAGACATACTTTATAGGTTATCCTAAAGGAACACTTGGTCATTACTTCTATTCGCCAACCGAACAACGTGTATTTGTTGCGGCTAGTGCGACATTCTTAGAGAAGGAATTTCTCGAGAATGCGAAGAGTAATAGAACCTTCGAGCTGTCGGAGATTCCAGAACCAAATGTCGAGCAACCATTGGAGGAACCAGTTCCTTCAATCCCAGCTGCGGTGAATATTCCTGAGGAACCTAAGAGGTCGGGGAGAGTCTCTATTCCTCCGGACAGATACATTGGTATGGTCGAGGAACATGACATAGATGACATTCTGCTCTTAACAAGTAGTGAACCCGCAACCTATAAAGGTGCCATGACTAGTTCCGACTCAAAGCTATGGCTTGAGGCCATGCAATCCGAGATGGACTCTATGTATGAGAACAACGTATGGGATCTTGTTGACTTACCTGCTAAGGTTCGTCCCCTTCAATGCAAATGGCTTTACAAGATAAAGCATTCTGTGGAAAGTCAACAAGATATCTATAAAGCACGACTAGTTGCTAAAGGTTTCACCCAAGTGCCAGGTTTGCACTACGATGAAATTTTTGCACCCGTAGTCATGCTGCGTTCCATTCGGATTATCTTAGCGATTGCCGCTTTTCATGACTATGAAATTTGGCAGATGGATGTGAAAACTGCCTTCTTAAACGGTTATTTGGAGGAAGAGTTGTACATGGTACAACCCGAAGGTTTCATCGATCCAGAACATCCTAAGAAAGTGTGCAAGCTTAAGCGTTCCATTTATGGACTTAAGCAAGCTTCTCGGAGTTGGAATCATCGTTTCAACCAAGTGATAAAAGAAAATGGATTTACTCGATCGGTCGAGGAACCATGTCTATATATCAAGTCAAGTGGGAGCAAGATTGTCTTCCTAATATTGTATGTTGATGACATACTCCTGATTGGGAATGACATACCTCTCTTAACTTCAGTAAAAGTATGGTTGAAGAACCATTTCCAGATGAAAGATCTGGGTGAGGCACAAAGAATTTTGGGCATTCGTATCTATCGAGATAGATCACGTCGGATGTTATCTCTCAGTCAGGAGTCTTATATAGACAAGATTCTAGAGAGATTCAGCATGACTAACCCCAAAAAGGGGTTTATTCCTATGGCTCCAGGGGTGCATTTGAGCAAGTCTCAGGCACCAGAGACACCGGAAGAGAAAGAGCGCATGACACGGATTCCTTATACCTCGGCAATAGGATCAATCATGTATGCCATGATATGCACACGTCCGGACGTGGCATATGCATTGAGTATGACAAGTCGATTCCAACATCCGGGTGAATCACATTGGATGTCTGTCAAGAACATTCTTAAGTACCTACGGAGGACTAAAGATTGGGCATTGACTTATGGAGGCGAACAAAAGCTATGCGCAAACCGATTCTGCAGATGCTAGCTTCCAAACGGATCGAGATGACTCGAAATCTCGGTCTGGATTCGTTTTTACTCTTAATGGCGCTGCAGATCCGGAAGAGTTCCAAATAAAGTGTTACATCGAGATTCTACGACGAGTCCGAGTACTATGCCGCGTACGAAGGCGCAAAGGAAGCGATATGGATGCGTCAATTCTTACAAGGACTATTCGTAGTGCCTAGTTCGAATGACCCGATCACCATCTATTGCGACAATAGAGGTGCCATCTTCCAAGCTAAGGAGCCTAAGTCTAGCAACAAGTCTAGACATGTACAACGGAAAGCTCATCTAATCCGAGATTACGTGGAGCAAAAGGAGGTAGTGATAGAAAAGATTGCTACAGATGATAATATAGCAGATCCTCTCACTAAACCATTACGACAAGATAAGCATGAAGGGCATGTTAATTCCATGGGAATTAAACGTGTTCCTGAGTTGTAGTACTCTTTTATGGATTAGATTCATTCTCTTTTGTACTCTATACGACATCATCGTTTTGATATTTATATATTTTGTTTTTCATGTGGATTTGTACGACAATTTTGAACACCACAAAGTGAACTGAACAAACATTATTTTTTTGGTCTTTAATTGCCCACGTGGGCTGATAACTCTGGCAATTATTTTGTGACGTTGGTTGATGGTGGGTTCAACGAGCCATAAGTCAAAAGGTTGACTGACCAATCACAGAGGCGAGTTATATGGATATCTCGTAGGACACAATTGTGACATCGACATGGAGTCCTAAATGTTTTATAACATTCGGTGCCAAGTCGTGGATAGGACCTCCATGGTGATCGTAAGAGTCGATTCTTTTGACTATCGACTGTCTCTTGAGACTAAGGCAGATTTTGGGTGACTTTGGTTTCTTTCTCACGGTCATCCGTAACAGGGGGCCAAGTAGATTTTTTCTGGGTCATTTCATGCTGTGCTTAGATCGGCAGGAGTCGAGTTGAAGGAAATATTCAGCCTTTATCGTGTACTCGATATTTCTCGGGGCCACTCGAGGAGTCAGTTCGAAATGCATGGCCATGCTCGAATACGAATTCGTTTTATCGCCTTGAATTACTCTCTAGTCGGGGAAACCACTCTTGATACAGATCGATTGTAAAATACGACCTTTGCGGATCCGGATCTGCAAATTGTTTTACATTGAGTGGGAGAAATTTTAAATGAATATGAGAATCGTTTATCGCACATACACTTGTACGGACAAGTGGGAGTTTGTTGGAGCCGTGTCCTCCAGTTAGTGCGGGTAACGTTATTGCACATACACTTGTACGGACAAGTGGGAGCTTGTTGGGGCTGGTGTCCTCTATAGTTAGTGCAATGACATATAAATCTCTAAAAGGATCAAAGGGTATACTTTTGTATTATTATCAGTTGGTCCACGTTTATCAATAACGGTTGGCTTGCTAGATAAGTTTGACGTTATTTTCATACTGATGGAAGTGATCAACTGGTCCCTAAAAGTCACACCTATAGGATACGTTTGAGAGATGTGACGGTATGAAAATACAGTCATGTTGATGCCTAATTTGACTAAGCAGTTAGTCGGAGTTATTGACTAATAATTAGTCAAACGCGATGTTGAGATAATTATTTGATACGGATTAAATAATACTGGCTAATGTGAATTAAGCGGTTAATTCGTAAATTGAATATAAACGATTATATTTAATTAATTTATATTGAATTAATTAATTATACAATATTGTCATTGTCGGACAAGTATTAATATATCGACTGAGTCATGTTACTAGTTGATATTTTAATAACCGATAACCGATGACGATTTATAATAAAATCCCGTCATATACATTTTAGCATTTTGAGTCGTACCACGAGTTAAAAATAAGGAGGAAGTGGAAAGCCCACTCCCTCCCTAATGCACACGGTTTGGACGAAGCAAACAAAAGGAGAGAGCCTCTCTCCTTTTGACCTAATGCATTTCATTTGCAAACAAATTAGGGTTTCGGGGCAATTTCCTCTGAAATTCTAGATCTCACATCGAAAACCTCACAACAACTCTCTCAATATTGCAAGTCAATTAGAGAGTAATTTCTAACACAAGGGGCATAGTCTCAGACGGTCTTGGGTGCAATGATTAGGAGGAAATCTACATTAATTTCTGTTCATTAGGCCGAATTGCACAGGACCCGAGGTTGATTCTTATTCCTTATCGTTTATCTTGTATTCTTCGTATAAGCCCTTTTATCACATGTTAAAATTTGCGTTATAGTCCTAAATTTTAAGTGTTTTATACGGATATTACCCTACAGCGTGGCCACGCTCGGAAGTAATCTGTGAGAGATTTTTCCGGTCAGGTAGTCACACTCCCGATCGAGAAAACCACTCGTGATGTGTTCATGTGCAAGTGCGACCTGAAAGACACCATGCATTGAGTGGGAGATTAAAACGGACAAGAGAATTGGTAGCGCACACCTTGTGTCGGACAAGTGGGAGATTGTTGGAGTTAGTGTCCTCCACAATAGTGCGTTAACATAATAAATCTCATTAATGGAATATCATCAGATATTTAATTATTTGATCCTCGTCAGTTGATTAACGTAAAACGATAACGGTTGGCTGACTAGAGTTTGACGTTATTGTCGGGAGACGGCGGTGATCAACTGACCCCTTTCGGTCACACCTAAAGGACGAACCCCAATAGACAACTAATTAATTATATGAAATTCAATTTATTTACTCCCTTGATTTGTAGACTAAAAAGTTAGTTGATTATTTTTCGAGAGAGTTCGATTTGCAAACTCGAGGAGCGGCAGTTATTATTTAATTATGTGATAATTGAATAATAAGTTTTGGGAAATGGGTTTTAGTTAATTAACTGTTAATTTACTAAAATTGTACTAATTGATTAATGTGATTAATATTAGTACGTAAATAATATGTGTAGTAGTACACGTATATTTACGGAGTGAATTGGACGAATTAATTATGGAAGTATTTAAACATGATACGATGTTTAAAATAAAAATTACACGGATTTGTGCGACAAATATAAGAACCAACATGGACCCGTAAATGGTCAAGTGGACCGTGTAAAATAAGAGTAGTGGATGATTACTCACATAATCATTTCACCTTATTTTGTATACTATCATAATTTATCTTATAAAAGATTTTGCATGTGATGTAAGATAAAAATATAAGACAAAATTGTCCACTACCACACTTCATTCCACCCGCCACTTCCCTTCCTATTTCACTCCATCTATTGTTCATTTATTCACTCTACCTCACTTCTACACTCTACATTCTTGCATGTGAACAATATTTCTCCATCTCTCTAAAATAATTATTCATCACTACTAAGTTGTTAGTATACATAAATAATATTACTAAGACTAGTTAGTAATATTACTAATAGTAATCAAGGGTTTAAAATTAACAAATTACTAGTCAATACTTGTTATTATTTACGGTTAGTTATTGGGTGCAACAAGAAGGAGATCTTCTAGTTGAAGATTTGCAAGGAGGATCTTCCATTTGGAATAAGCTCAAGAACAAGCTAGTAGGTGAACTAGTTTGTGCCCTTTTTACCACAAATTCAATGTAAGGAAATTGTTTTTCCTTATACTTTCTTTTTATGCTTTCATATTAGCATGCATGTTATATAGATCACCTAAATGACTATTTATGAGATAAATTAATTTTATTAGAGAGTCTAATATGGATCTACGATCTTTCAGTTATTACTCCCTCCATACCAGACCAATGGTAACACTTACTTAATACGGTCGTACCATACCAATGGTAACATTCTTTATGTGGCCCATAGCATTACCAAATTATCCTTATACCCTTTTGATATTAACACAAAATGCCATTACATACCCCACCTATCAACCCACAATTAAACCCACAATTACATAACCCACCTATTTTTTCCGCTCTTTACCCTTGCTTTTACCCTCTTTTCTTAAAAACCCCATTTTTACCATGTTACCATTGGTCTGGTATGGAGGGAGTATAAATTAGTAATTAAAATGAGCTTTTAAACCATTTAAGCACGCAAAATCGAGTCGGAATAAGGTAATAGGACGGGGCTAGATCGTCCTAAATTAGGACGATATCAAAGGGCTAGCTGCTGCGTCCTCCGCTTCAAGCCCAAGGACGTAATGCTCTTGGTCGGGTTTCACTTTCATTCTCCCGGTATTTGGGAGCGGGATGGAATTACGCTTTTGGACTTGCCAATATTTAAGGCCGTCAACCGGTTGCCTTTTTACCCACTCAAGAGAATGCATCGTGTAGTCTTGGTGAGAAAGGTCTTTCCGGGTAAATAATTCATGGTGGACAAGTCCAACATCGTGTCAAGACCTTTCAAAATTCGGGTGATTACACCACCCACATGGAGCGTGACTCGTTGCCCCATAGAATTCAGCAGTTTCATTAGATGAAGGGCCATATGATGCGGCATATTAATCTTGAAGGGTGTTGGTTTAGTGAAAAGGTAAGACCCCAAAATTTCAAACTCACGGTTCGGAAATTCCATGACTCATCCCTTGCAAACACGGTACACCCCATAAATCGTTGCCAGATTCTAATCAAGGCATTGTGACACGAGGTTGCCGCTCTTTTTAACTCCACTTGATCTTCAAGGCCCGAGATGGCCTTCCACACCTTAGGGAAGTGGAAGTCCACGGGCACTTTATGTGATGGTGCATCTTTTAACTCAAATATCCTAGCGAGCCGGGAAAGGGAAATTGAATGGTTCTTGTTTATTATATGGAAATGTAGCACCGCTACCATCCCCATTTTTCAATGCTTGCCAAGTCGTAAGGAACTAAAAAATTAACATCTAAGACGCGAGTAGGTCCGTTCTTGTAGGTTATACATTCCTTTCATTCCTACCCCTTTAAATAAGGCTTTCGTCTCCATATCTAGTCATAGGCTCCGCATAGAGGGGCGATAAATAAACCTAGTTGGGGTTATGGGGCGATTTTTGAAGAGCACGAATTTACCTTTTTGTATGGTTGTCCCAAATTCGATGGTAGGGAAGTCGGGATCCGATGTAATGTCGGAAGCCGCCTCCACCACAATTTGATCTTGAGCCTTTGCTAAATCTCCCCTTGTTCTTCTTGTACCCATTTTCTAAGATTGGAGAAGTTGGTAGTGTTATTGGGGTAGTGGGTTGTTGATTGGGTGAAGGTAGGCGACGGTTTGGTGGTGTTTTAATGGAGTTTTGAGGGAGTAATGGTGGATTTTGTGAGAGAAGGAGAGTTTAGAGGGAAATCGAATTATGAAATCATGTTTGATTTGGGTTGTTTTTCGTTAATTATTAGGGATTCAAGGGGCTCCCAGCCGGTACATGACCGGCTGCCGGTTAACCAGCAGGGGCTCCTTCCTTAATTCAGAAAATTTTCGAAATTCTCTTCAATTAAAAAAGGTCTCGGTGCCGGTGGGGGCACCCACTGTCTATCCACCGACAGAGACCTCATTCCCTTATTCCTTTGCTTTGTTTTTTCTTCAGTCATGTGTTCCCTGCCGGTGAGCCGGCTGCGAGCCTACCGGCAAAGAACACAACCCCTCTCAAATCTTCGTGTTTTCCTCAGGTCTGTGTGTCCCTTTCGGTGAGTCGGCTGCCAGCCTACCGGCAGAGGACACTCTTCCACTCAAATCTTACAAGTTTTCAAAATAAGGGTCCTCCCAGCCGGTGAGCCGGCTGCTGGGCCACCAGCACGCACCCCCCATTCACATAAATTCAACAATTTTTCTTCCAAAAAGGAAAATGCACCCTCCCCCCCCCCCACCGGTAAGGAGCACTTAACTATGATTTCCAAAAAATTTCCATGTTTCAATTTCTTCAATTTTGAAATGAGCTCAGTGCCAGTGGAGGCACCGACTGCCGAGCCACCGACGTGGAGCTCAATTTCTCTTGGTTTTGCATTGTTTTCCTCAACTTTTCAAATTTTAAACCCGACTTCTTCCCTTTGCCCGTCTTCTCGTATTTTCCTTTATCAAACCGACTCACCATATTGGGAAATGGGCTAAATGAAGGTATTGTTTGTATTCCTCATTTTTCACCTACAACCTTGATGTAACATTCCATCATCAAATCCAATTTACGCACAAGTAAAATGGGTTCAAGTCTACTCATGATGTAATTAAATGCATGCACTATTTACAAATTGGTGGTTCTTGAGGAACTCCACCAAACGTAAGACTCGAAGTTTCTTCAAACGGTTTCCTCCCTGGGGAGGGGATCCCCGAGGTATAGGACTTCAATTGTACCTCTTTCATCACCTTGATAGTATCGATTCACCCTTTGCCCGTTTACCTTGAAGCTTCCACCCTGTTTGCTCCATAGTTCGAATGCGCCATAAGGAGAGATGTCCATAACTTTTAAAGGTCCCAACCACCTGGAATGAAGCTTGCCCGAGGACACTTTCACCTTTGAACTGAAAAGGAGAACTAGGTCTCCAACACTTATCTTTTTATCAACAATATTGGCATCATTTGCCACTTCTTTGTTTGATCTTTATAGATCCTTGAACTCTCATATGCTTCCAATCTCAATTCTTTGTGTTCACTCATTTGGAGGAATCTCTTTTCACCGGTTATGTCAATATCAAAATTCATCTCCTTCAAAGCCCACCATGCTTTGTGCTCTATCTCAATGGGTAAGTGACAAGCTATGCCATAACCAAGCTTGTATAGAGTTGTCCCAATTGGCGTTTTATACGCTGTTCTTAGAGCCCACAAGACTTCGGGGAGCTTTGGAGACCAATATTTCCGGCTCTTATTGGCCACCTTGTCCAATATGTCTTTGATTTAACTATTAGAGACCTCCACTTTCCTAATCGGTTGAGGGTGGTAGGAAAGGGAGGTCTTATGTGTCACTTCATGGGCGGCCAACAAGGTTTTGAAAGTGCACTTTCGGAAGTGAGATCCTGTGTCACTTATGACCACTCTTGGGGTTCCAAATTTTAGGAAAATGATATTCTTGAAAAGCTTCATCACTACCTTTGAATCAATTGTTGGTGATGTCACCGCCTCTATCTATTTGCAAACATAATCGACGACCATTAGGATATATTCATTCCCACATGAGTTTGGAAAGGGCCCCATAAAGTCAATTCCACAACAATCAAACAATTCAATTTCAATTATATTGTTGAGTGGCATCTCATTCCTTTTTTCCAATATTGCCGGTTCGTTGGCAAGCATCACAAGATTTCACCCAAAACTGTGTGTCTTTGAACATGGAGGGCCAAAAGAACTCACGCTGGAGCACCTTAGCAATAGTTCTTGAAGTAGCTAGGTGGCCCCCATTACCCGAGTTATGGAGCATATCTATAATTTATATGACCTCCTCTCTTGAAGCACATATTCTATACATCTCATCACCACATTTTCAGAACAAGTAAGGGTCATCCCAAAAATATCTCCTAACATCATGTTTCAACTTCCTCTTTTCTCTAGCATTAAGCTCATCCCGAATAAATCCACTCACCAAATAGTTTGCTAAGTCCGCAAACCATGGCACCTTTCCGCTTATCACCATTAGGCTATCCTCCCTTAACCATTCATTAATGGGCCTCCTCTCATCTTTCACACCGTTATCTTCAACCATTAGCCGAGACAAGTGGTCGGCTACCATGTTCTCGGCCCCCTTTTTATCTCTGATCTCAGTATAAAACTCTTGGACTAATAAGACCCATATTAAGAGTCTTGGCTTGGCATCTTTCTTGATCATCAAATTACGAAGTGCGGTGTGATCGATGTAAACAACCACTTTAGAACCAACAAGGTAAGGCCGAAAGTTTTCAATGGCATGAACAATAGCCAACATTTCCTTCTCGGTTGTGGAGTAATTGCTTTATGCTTAATCAAGGGTCTTGCTTGAGTAGTAAATCATATGATGTCTCTTATCTACCACTTGCCCCCAAAACCGCTCCTAAGGCATAACCAGAAGCATCACATATGATCTAGAAAGGGAGACTCCAATCCGCTGCTCTGGTTATGGGAATTATCACTAATGCAAGCTTCAACCTATTGAAAGACTCATGGCAAAGTTCATCAAATAAAAAAGGAGCATCCTAGAGGAGAAGTGAAGTTAAAAGTTTTTCAATCTTTGAAAAGTCCTTGATATACCGCCTATAAAAGCCGGCGTGACTAAGAAAGCTTCTTATCCTTTCATATTTGTGGGGGGTGACAAGTTTTCTATCACCGCAACCTTGGCTCCATCAAACTCTATTCCACTCCTGGATATGATGTGACTAAGCACAACTCCCTCCTCTACCATAAAATGACAGTTTTCCCAATTGAGGACTAAGTTGTGCTCCTCACATTGACTCAAGACATTATATAAATTGATTAGGCCATGATCAAATGAGTCTCCATGGAAACTAAAGTCGTTCATAAAGACTTCTATACTCTTCTTAAAGAAATCGGCAAAAATGGCCATCATACACATTTGAAAGGTGTTGGTTGCATTATACAACCCGAACGGAATACTCCGATAAGCATAGACTCCTATGGGGCATGTGCATTTCGTTTTCAAAATCGTCTTCTGGGTGAATGGGGATTTGAAAGAACCCGAAATAACCATCAAGAAAACAATAATAGGCATGCTCCTCCAATCGTTCTAGCATTTGGTCTAGGAAGGGGATCGGGAAGTGGTCCTTGAGGGTGGCGGAATTTAGTTTCTTGTTGTCAATGCACATGTGCCACCCGATAACCGGATGGGTAGGTAGGTAAGTTCCATCCTCTTGCTCAACCATGGTTACCCTTCCATTCTTGGGGACCATGTGGATGAGACTTATCCACTTAATATCCCTAATTTGGTAAATAATCCCCGCCTCCAACAATTTCAAGACCTCATTTTTGACAACCTCCACAATTTTCGGATTTAATGTTCTTAGACCTTATATACACTAGGCCGACTTTCCTTCACTAAGGTAATCCTATGCATCCAGAGACTCGGACTTAACCCTTTTATGTCATCAATGCTATAACCTAATGCTTTTCTATGAATTTTGAGAACTTTCAAAAGGCTTTATTCTTGAGTTGCATCTAGTTTAGCATTGATGATAACCAGATAAGTCTCTCCATCACCATGAAAGGCATAATTAAGTGAGGGAGGCAAAGTTTTGAGTTGTACCTTAGGAGAGAGTAATCTTTCAACTTTCTTGAGCACTTCATCATCAACTTCATGATCTTCATCCATATCCTCATCATGGATGACAATTTGGAAGGCCTCTTCCATCTCGGCTTCTTCTCTAGCCACTTCTTTAAGAACTTCATCAATGATTTCAATTGTGGAAGCTTGATCCAACATTGGTTTCTTAACAAGATTAGGCAAATTAAACTCAACAATGTCTCCGTCAATTCTAAAGGATAGCCGCCCGTTTCTCACATCAATCAACACTCCTCCGGTAGCCAAAAATGGCCTACCTAGTATAATGGGTGTGTGGCTATCTTCCGAAATATCAAGGACAACAAAGTCGGAAGGGACATAATGTTTACCAACTTTAACGCGTAAATCTTCAAGCACCCCTGTGGGGGGTTTGATAGATCTATCCGCTGATTGAAGAGTCATGTTGGTAGGTAACAATTCATCCATTCAAATTTTCTTAGCAATGTTTAGAGGCAAGACACTAACACTAGCCCCTAGATCACACAAGGGTCGGGATATTGGAACACCACCAACTATGCATGGAATATAGAAACTCCCCGGTCACCAAACGTGGTGGGCATTTTGTTCATCAAGACCGCACTATAATCCTCGGTTAATGCCACCAATTCTTTGTCATCCAAGGTTCTCCTTTTTGAAAAGATATCTTTTAAAAACTTTGAATAAGTTGGCATGTTTAAGATCATCTTGGTAAAAGGGAGAGTAACTTCAAGTTTTTCTAACATTTCACAGAATTTAGTGTACTTGAAGTTCTCCCTAGACCTTATGGCTCTATAAGGGTAGGGGATGTTAGTGAAAAGTGGAGATTTAGGAGATACCTTTGGGGATGATGGGTTGTTTGTTACGTTTGAAGAAGGTTGCACAAGTATTTCTTCACCATCTTCCTTACCCATATCCTCCTCATAAAGGAGGTCTTGGACAAGCACATCATCATCTTTACCCTTAGGAATTTCCTTGCTTGTTGTTGCTTCATTTGTTACCTTTCCCTTCTTGGATTCTGTGGACATGGCCACCTACGCGCCCAGCTGTTCTGTGGAGGTATAGCGGTCTTTTGAAAGCCATGCTCGGCGGCGTAAAAATAAATGCTTTCGACCGGATTTTTTTAGATCGGTCGGTTTCGTCTCGGCAAGGGTCTCGAAACGATGCAAGCGATGTTCGGAGTCGCCACCAAGCATTTTTGGGATGCTTGGAACCCATTCAAATCCACTATATACCTAGGTCAACCAAGGCAAAAAGTGGTGTTTCACATAGGTACTAAAGATAAGGAATCGTCCCTCTTTACTTATTTCAAAGAATCTTTACTTAGAGAAGCAAAGTTGAATCTTATGAAGACTACTCTTCAATTCAATCGTTTTAGTCTTAAAACTTTCATTGAAGTGGTTGCGTTATTTTGGTCAATTACGAATTTTGACAAATCTAATTACCAAAACAATTTATCGCTTCAAGGTACTTAATTCAATTAAGTATATGAAAAATAATCCATTGTAAGTAGATGTGTTAGTCAAGAATCAAAAACCTGTTTGATAATGAATAACTTTTATCTGTACTCTTTACATGAGATCCTTCCAATGGATAATTCGAGGTTTTTAGAAGAAAATTCAAATTTGTCTTTAGTTACGATGTTTTAATGGAGATTTGAATCAAAATCGAAATGATATCGTATATGATTGTGGTAAAGAAATAGAACAATATGATAACGGAATAGTGAAAACTTAACATTTATCGTTTTATTAATACTTGTAAATAACAAGTAAGGCATTTACATAGTGACCTCTACCCAACTATGATAAATGATTCCAAGATCCAAATTCATATTAACTTGGGCACGGTAGGGCCGATTTATCCCTTATCAATATAACTCGGTGGATTAACTCTTTAATCGATTATACTTTTAGAACTATTGGTCGATAAAATTACATTAACATTTATCTTTAGCCCGGAACACATGCGACTACGGTCACGAATACTTCCGTTGAGCTCAATCCAAATTTCGAATAAATGTGTCCATGATCCAAATCCACATCAACTTGGGCACGGTAGGGCCGATTCATCCCTTATCAACATGAATTCGGTGGATAGACATTTATCACCCACTTCCCCTACGTAACAAGGTTTTTACCCCGGTAGGGCCGAGTGCACTCCCTCGCGAAATAGGTTTTCATGGTTTCTACTTTTTGGTAAGGCTAAGTCTCAATTGTTTAATTTTAGCGAGAGGTCATGTCAATTTACTATCTATCACGTTTTAAGTTAACTAAAGCGGTGAACTACGATAATTGTAATTGACACGGTCGATATACTCGATTAAAATGATAATGCATGTTTTAGTTATGGCGATTTAGCGATGCATGCAACATATAAATAAAATGCAAAACATAAATTAAATCCTAGTATGGCCTTCCTAAAAATAGAAAATCTAATTAACTATTACATATTCGGAAACCAACTCCATTGGTCCCTTGAACTTCGGTTTTAGGCACACATCTCGAGGTAACACCGTCTTTATGTATCGCCTTCTTGAGTGACACCGTCTTCAAGGAACTCCGGAATAACAAAATTACATAACAAATTACATAATTTCCTATTATACATTTGTAATTAAAATAAAATAAATCTATTAAATTACAAAACGGTGATACGAGATCACAATAAATTACAACCGAATCGATATTCCCATACATTTTGGGTAATACCAATTAAAAACTAAGGCCATACTAAGTAAAATTACATAATTCAAAAATTACATAAAATAAAATTATGACAGTCATAAATAAAATGCAGCATTATAATATGTATTGAACATGCCCAATTTTATGCCAAATCGCCTTTAAGGAGCCAATATCATATATTAATCGGTTTTTACGGATTTGCGTGATTCAACCTTTTAAAATCACAATAAATTACATAAAATCATATTTATGCACAAGTTAATTACCCTTACCAACTTAGGACTCAAAATTAGTCTCCACTAACTTGTGACAATAATTAACTTATATTTCTTAATATTGTTCATAAAAGGACTTAAAATTACAAAATAAAGCCATAAACTTCAAATAAATCACAAAAATTTCAAATAAATTCAAAATTCAAAATTTAAAACTCATTAACATTCTGGAAAAATACCATGACACTCATAATGTTCAAAAAACTTAGGTTAAAAATTTCGAAATTTATCGGGAAAAACAATGTTGCGGCTTATCGGTTTTAACAAATATAATCATAAAAACATGAGAAAAATTATATTTATCAACTTTTCAATTTTAGATCTGAAATAGGTAATAAAATTCAATATGTGACGTTTTTCCTTAGTCATGGAGTATGTTTTAGCAATTATTCACTAATTAAGTCACTATTTATGCTATTTTTCATCAAAAATTCATAAATCATGCATAAAGACTTAAATATAGCCTATTATTTTACACACATCTTGTAAAATTGCATGTGACAACATAATAAATTTCTATGACCAGATTCGAAATTTATCTCATATTAACCTATTTTTCATTTAAATTCGATTTTTATCATGAAAAATCCATATTTCGAGCATAAGAACTCCAAAAATTATGAAAATTTGCAGGTCATCTAAAAATAATATATGTGAAAACATATCCAAAAATCACTGTAAAATTCGAAGTTTAGCTATGTTTAGTCCGAAAATGACATTTTAATCATAAAATCACATTTTTAATGCCATTATTATATAAGATGAACAATAAAAATCCATAAATCAACCAAAAAATCCTAAATACATTTTAGGACCAGAAACTTTACCATTCAAAGTTTATTTCGTGATATATCATAATAACACAAATTTACAAGTTTTATATGTTAATCATATAACTCGGAAAAACTATAACCGATTTGCATGCAAACAACCTAGGCTCATGATACCGATTGTTGGAAATCTATATCTCATTATTCAACATATTCATATATATTCTAATTAATTTAGTCATAAAATTAATTACAAATCTTATGCATGCAAACTAAAATAAATAAGTGAAGAAATCATTTTCTCACCATATGATTTTCGGATGTATGGGCACAAGTGAGTTCTCCTACTCACTTGTTCTTGAGCTCTCCAAATGGAAGAACAAGGATTCAAGTATAGAATCTCTCCCAAAAGCATATACCCAAGGAAACTCATAATAACCAATATTATTAAGATCTAGTAACAATATTAGTTTACTTCAAATATGACACAAAAATAATTTTTGTTCTCTCATGCATTTCGGTTTAGAGAGAATAGATGATGGAGATTTTATTTCTCTAGAATTTTCACAAAAGATAGAGATAGATCTATTTCTTACACTAGAAATTAGTTGAAGTATGAATGAATAGTGATAGAGGAAAAACTCTATCATTTGCCTTGGAGAAAACCGGTTGGAGGGGGTTAGAGTGCCCAATCCATGGGCTAATTTCTCTGTCCAAGAAAACATAGGCATGCAAGGCTACAAGCAAGCTTTCATGATTGTGTTTTCCACTAAAAATTTTAACACAATAATAAGCCTAATACTCCCTCCTTATTTCGGCACATATGATGTAAAATGGAAAATCCATTTTACACATTATGTTGTCAATTTGTCACATGTAACATGTTTCATGACATTAGGAATATCAAATGTATTTTTAACAATTAAAAATCAACATATTAATAAAATATGTCAATTATATAATTAACCTAGTAATTTATAATTACTTGTACCGTAAAGTGTTTCCGAATTATAAACTACAACATTCTGTATTTATAACAATTTATTTATTCCGTTTCAATTGTTTCCGTAAACAATAATTTCATCTAAGTAATAAAATAATTCGATTACTTAGACCGTGTCTCATTTAATCATATTTCAATAAGATACGTTAATTATACTCACAAAATCATCCGTCAATTTAAAGGAATATAATTAACTCGTATCGGTATACGATTAATTAAATAATCAATTAAGAGTATTTCCCTATAGGTATGACCTAAGGGGATCAACTGATCACCACCGTCGCACGACAGTAATGTCAAACTCTAGTCAGCCAATCATTACCGATATGTGTGGACCAGTTGACTGTAAAGATATTAAATCCCACATGTATTCTTAAAATGAGATTTAAACATGTGATCATTATGATCGACAATTGTGATCGCATTATTATCGGAGGACACATATTCCAACAGTAGTGGCCTCTACTGATCGATCTTGGTTGGTTAAATGCAAAAGTTGATAAAATGGGTAAATGCAAGAATGCGCATCCAGAAGTTTGAACCTAACATGTGAGCTTTCTATATCGGTTGTTTTAGCCAAGTATCGGGCATTTGATGTCGAGTGGATTTAATGTTGATTTGCATGCAAGACAGAAATTAAATATCCATTTATGGAGTTAGGTTTATGGTGCATAACGTAATCCATTTATCTTAGTAAGGCATTTTGCAAATACAATGTAAAATGGACAGATTTGTCATCTGATCCAAGGATGATTTTGTATTTGTGACTAATATGCTTGTTTTTGAAATGTAAAGAAATGAGAATAAAGGTTTTAAAATACCTTTTAAAATGTAATAAACCAAATATTATCACCGAAACACGGATTAAACCGTCATGGTATTAGGAACCAAGGGTGAAAAATGTTTTATGGTTAAAATTTTATCATGAAAAAAGATTTGAAATGGTAAAAACCGATTACAAAAAAGAAATGAATTAAAGAGGAAAATGAGACCAAATACGGCTGGATTAAGGCCTGAGAGGGGGTTTAGGCGCAAGCATGTCTGCTATACAAGCAGCCCTTGTCTCCGGCTAAAATCCGGTTTTGGCTCATTTAACCCATATTTGAATCATGTTATGCATGCTTTAGCATGTTATAGTCATAAAACAGATGAAAAACATGATAGAAGAGGATTTTTACACCCTCATACTTCCATGCTAGGCTTGAGACGAGAAATCGACAAAAGTGTATCAACTTGTTTGGTTGGAAAACTTGGTTTGAAAACCGTTTTAGAAATGTAAAAGAGTGTTTTAAGTTTAGTGGTGGTTTAGTTGGTCGAGATGGTCAGTCAAGTGATTTAATGCACGATGACGGTAACAAACAATGTGTAAGGCTTGTAGTTTCGATTGGTAGGTCGGGAACACGTGTCGGTTTGTAGCATGAGAAGCCGAGTCTAGAATTTCAAGGGAGAAATGAGGGGGTGGACACTCACGTAAGGTATTATGGTTTGTGAAGGTGGGTATTTATAGAGAAATGGGTGGTTGTGTGCGTTTTGAGCGACGTTGCCGCATGGGCTGCTCGAAGAGGCGCGAGCCATTTCGCGGATCTTCAGAGGTGTCTTGTCACCATCACGCTATTGTAATCATGATTTGTTCTATCCTATATTTTGGATGACATTATTTGTACTTGACCATGAAGTATTCCGAGAATACTTAATATGAAAGCCTTGAAAAGTTTTGTTTTTGTGTTTGACTCGGTTTGACTTGTTGGAGTCGGGATTTGAATTTTGAAACGGTTTTTGGTCCGGTGTTGGTTTTGACTCTAATTAGTTTCATTGCGACCCCGTCGTCATGCATTAAACACTCCAGTTACTTTTGAAAACTTTTGAAATGTTTTATTTTCGAAATCGTTTTATGTTTTCCGACGTATAGTTGTACATAACCATCGATTAAACGCTACGATTCTTAAGAATGTTGTAGTCCGATAATCATCGGGTGTTTGTGGGAGATTTAACAAATACTGGGTATCTATAGAGCCCCACTTTAACTAAGGCTTGGATAGGGTGAAAGTCAAAGTGTAGCCCCCAAATCAATCGAAGATTACAACCTGAAGACCGAAGCGACGTCGAGACGGCTCGAAAAAAAACTCGGGCCAAGGACCCGTCGTCGGGAAGGGCAACACCAACGTGACTCGGGGATGCGAGTAGTCAAGGACATGTCTTCAGAAACAGTTTAGAGTCTGTCGACTATCCATGCGGGTCGTTTCAAGTCTGTTACACTACATACAAAGGCTCGCCATCCATGAAAAAGGAGTCATACTTGAGGCATCTTCAGGCTATGTCCTTGAGTCGTTCCTTGTTTACGGACAGAGGCTCACCAGCCATGTTGCATATAAGGCGAGGCTCGCCAGCCGCTTGCGGATATGATAAGGCTCGCCAGGCGCGTTGCGGCTATGAATGAGCTCACCAGCCGCGTTGCGGATATGAAGGGGCTCGCCAGCCGCGTTGCGGATATGAAAGGGCTCGCCAGCCGCGTTGATTGCGATGGGTTTTGAGGCTCGCCAGCCATATTGAATGCGATTTGTTTTGGGACTCGCTAGCCGTGCTTAATGTGTTGTGTTTTGAGGCCCGCCAGCCATGTTAAGTGTGTTGCGTTTTGAGGCTCGCTAGACATGTTGAGTGTCAATGCGCTTTGTGGCTCGCCAACCATGTTGAATGTTGAATGATCGACTGTGGGAAATACCCGTGTTGGACGGGCCTATTTCAAGAAGTTGTTTGATTTAGAGGGCTCCGTGAGGGAGCCTCTGATAACATATTGGGGAATCTCGACGTTTATAACAGATGTCTGTGGTGCCGGAAAGGGATAGGTTCGTGAGCTTGCCTCCCGTGGTCGACGGTGATTTTGAATCTCGAAGGGAGATAACGGTTTTTATTGCCGTTTTTTTAGTAGAAAAAGGAAAGGTGTGTATTCTGCTATCTGATATGTTTGGGGAAGACGGTTTTAATTTCGTCGCCCATGATTTGAGATTTGTGAAAGGGTAGTGAATTTCACCGCCCCTTTTTGAAGGTTTGACGGTTATTAATGCCGCTTGTTTGAAGTTTGAACATGTCGTTGAAAATTTTGTGAGAATAGTGAATTTGAACTTCACTATTGATTTTCGTTTGAAAGTGACGGTTTTTAATTCCGTCATTGAACATTTTGTGAAAATAGCGAATTCGAAGTTCGCTACTTTGTTTTTGTTTTTGAGACACGACGGTTTTTATTGCCGTCGTCGAACGTTTTGTGAGAATAGCTAATTTTGAATTTCTCTACTTATTCTTGTATTTGAAAGATGACGGTTTTTATTGCAGTCGTTGAAAATTTTGTGAAAATACCGAATTTTAATTTCGCTACTTATTTTTGTATTTGACAGATGACGGTTTTTATTGCCGTCATTGAAAATTTGTGAAAATAGCTAATTTGAATTTCACTACTTGTTTTTGTATTTGAAAGATGACGGTTTTTATTGCCGTCATTGAAAATTTTGTGAAAATAGCGAATTTGAATTTCGCTACATATTTTTGTATTTGAAAGATGACGGTTTTTATTGCCGTTGTTGAAAATTTTATGAAAATAGCGAATTTGAATTTCGCTACTTATTTTTGTATTTGAAAGATGACGGTTTTTATTGCCGTCGTTGAAAATTTTGTGAAAATAGCGAATTTCAATTTCTCTACTTATTTTGTATTTGAAAGATGAAGGTTTTTATTGCCGTCGTTGAAAATTTCATAAAAATAACGAATTTGAATTTCGCTACATATTTTTGTATTTGAAAGATGACGGTTTTTATTGCCATCGTTGAAAATTTTTGAAAATAGCGAATTTGAATTTCACTACTTATTTTTGTATTTGAAATATGACGGTTTTTATTGTCGTCGTTGAAAATTTCTTGAAAATAGCGAATTTGAATTTCACTACTTATTTTTGTATTTGAAAGATGATGGTTTTTATTGCCGTCGTTGAAAATTTGTGAAAATAGCGAATTCGAATTTCACTACTTATTTTTGTATTTGAAAGATGACGGTTTTTATTGCCGTCGTTGGAAATTTGGTGAAAATAGCGAATTTGAATTTCGCTACTTATTTTTGTAAGATGACCGTTTTTATTGCCGCCGCTGAAAATTTGTGAATTTGTATGGGGAATTGGGCCGAAGCCCAAAATTCCACTAAATGAGCAGAGAACTCCCCAATGAGGCGCGAGCAGTTGTGCGAGGGAAGGGGGCTTCCTATTTTCTGTAAAAAGCCGCGCGGATAGGAAGCTCCCCATTCCTATCGTCTTCCTCAAACAAACACCCGATAATCACAAAAAAATGCCATTTTAGACCTTGCTTTTTCGCTTGCATTTGTGCCATTGTCATCATGTCATCTCAAGGTATGTAAATCCTCGTGAATCCATTTGAATGTGTTTGTCTTTTGGTTAATTGAATTAGGGCGAAAACTTAACCTTTCGAAAATTGAATTGAGCGTTTTTGTTTAACCCACTTTCGAGTGAAATTGGTGATTGCGTTAGGTTAGAAACCTGTTTAGGAGTATAGGGGTGCTTTTAGTTTGCATTTTGGTTCCTTTTTCCTAGGCTCGAAAAACGTGAATGAGACGAAAAAACCGTCATATTTCACAAATGCCAAGTTTGTTTTCTTGAGTTGTGGGCCCCACTAGGTTGTATTGTATTCGGGGAAGACCGTCTTTGCCATATTGAACCTTCGTTGGGTGTTGTAGGCAAAATTTGAGTTTTTGCCTTTTTGTGACGGTCTTATGTCTGATGAAATAAGCGTCTATTTGAGCTCAAATTGAGTCAGTTTGTCTTGAAATGGACCTTAATGGTAGTTTAGGTCACTTTGAGACGTGATTAAATCATGTTGCTTTGTTGTGGTCATATTTTGAATTTTTGACCTGTTTGTGCCTGAATTGGCGTAAAATATCCTTTTTCACCTGTGAAAAATACCGAGTTGCGTCGAAAATTTTCATTGTTGTCTCGCGGGCCTTGTGTGGGCGTTGAGGTGTTGGGTGGTTTTTGAAAATTTTTGTTGTTGTTTTGACTCGTCTTTTGCTTAAAAAGAAGGGCGAGTCGTTTTTTGTGAAGTGTTTTTTGGGCGGGCTTGCCTATGTTTTTTTTTTGCATTTGCAGGTGTGTTTTTTTTTTTTGGATTTTGTAATACTACGGTTTCATGAGTCTATGGGTACTCTATCGAGTGGGGCTTACTCTGTCGAGTAAGTAGTTTTTGAAGCAAAACAGTAGACTACCTGTAGGGCACTTGATCGAGTAAGTTGGGGACTCGATCGAGTAAGGGGCACTCGATCGAGTAAGTCACTTACTCGATCGATTAACTGAGTTTTACGGGCTGAGTTTGACGTGTTTTGTTAATGATGCGAGATTAATATAAAAAGATGACCCTAACTTTTCTTAGTCTCTTTTAACATTCTAAAAACCTACTTGAGAAGAAGAGGAGTTACGTAAGTTGTTCTCGTCGCATTGTTAACAAATCCCCAAGGCTAGGAGTGTCGGATTGCGTTGTTCTTTACGCCGTTGTGATCCTTGTGTCGAGGGTAACCTTTCTATATGTTTTTCATAACGTTTCGTTAAGTTTGGTTGAACCCTAATTGGGTAGTAATGGGGGTTTTGGGTGATTTATGTGGTTATGGTAGTAATTGTATGCATGTATGTTATAGGAGGAGGTTTCGTCGAGGAAAGATTCTGATTAGCTGCTAATACCGTCTGTGGTGTTTGCATTCCAGCTAGGGTTTCCCTACTCAGTATTAGTTACATGGCATTGTTGGTGTTGATGTTGTTGTCGTTGTTGTTGATTGATTCTCTTATCGTATTGGCATCAGTTGTTGGTAATTGTTTTTGTATAAAATGATTGATTGATAACTGTCTGTGATATTCGGGGTGCGTCCCTGGCTGAGTGGAGTCACTTACGGGAGTGGCTTCACGCCCTTGATTCGCCTTCTGTGGAACCCGCCACATAAGGGATGTGCACATTAAGGAACATGGGTTTATCGCTCGATGGAGATGAGTGGGGCTTAGGCGGGAACGGCTGCGGCCCCCCACTGGCGGTGAGGAGTACTTATTGTGATGGGTACTCTGGCAGGACTACCCACTTCAGTGTGTAGTCAGGTATGTGGAGATAGGGTGGAGATTTGGTGATTGAGATGTGTGGATTTGAGTTGTTTGTATTATCGTTTCGTTGCAGCTGTTGATTTTGTGTAATTAGTACTAACCCCGTTAAAATGTTTTAAAAACTGTGGTGATCCATTCGGGGGTGGTGTGAAGTTATTGAGCAGGTATGAGATCATGCGTATGGGATAGCTGGGATGAGTCACCACGTTGCAGTTTTTGAAGTCTTTCGCTATGTCGAACATTTTGTAGTTGTTTAGTAGTTGACAGTTTTTGAGAACCTTGTATTTCCTTTTATCAGTTTTGGACTTTCGCATGTATTCACTTTAAACTTTACTACTATTTAAGTATGTTTCCTTATTGTCTTTTGATTATCATTGCCTCGGGTAACCGAGATGGTAGCACTTCCATGCCTTAAGTGGTCATGGTAAGGCACTTGGATTATGGGAGTGTTACAGATTTGTCCAATTTGTGCCGTCGTAATGCCGAAATTTTGGTTGACATTTTTGTTTTGTCCTGATTGCAGGGGAATGTTTTGGGCCCACTAGGTCCGTTGCTGAGGCTTTAGAGGAGGAGGATGATCCAGGAGGAGAGTTTCTTTTCTATGTTTCTACTTTTCTTTTTCGTTCAGAAGGATAGGGAGTTCTTAGTTCTGTAGGTGGCGGATAGCCCCCGGTTTGTTGTTTTAGGCCAGTGTCTGTATGATAAATACTTGTGCCGGATCTTGTTTGTATGTTCAGTCGTTTGTATCAGACGTGTGTCGATGTATTTTGCGTGAGGCGGTTTGTATATATGTGTTTTTGGACTGTAGTTCATTTTGTTTGGCTTTTTTTGGATCCTAACGGCAGGATGATCCTTGATCCGGCCGGTCTTTGGTAATTTTTTCTTCATCCAAGTTTGTAATTTTTTATTTAGTAGTAAATGACTTTTTTTTTAGACATATGTTATAAATGATTTTCTTTCCATATAATTATGTTTTTAACATATTTGATTTCAGGTTTAAAAATCAAACGGTTGTTCGTGGAGTGACTACTAGCACCCAAGAGAACATAACTCATGGCGTCACTTGTTCGACTAACGCTAGTCATGAAGATAAGGAGATTTTGTTCAACAACTTCCGGGTAAGTATTTTTTATATATATTATTAGATATAATTTTATTTATCCTAATTTTCTTATTATTGATTTGTTTCTCATGAGTTTGTTTATTTTTTTTGTAGCTTGTATTCTATTGGCTAACCGACCTTGAGCGCCTAGTTTGGCAATGGTATAATGACTGGCAAGAAGAGGCTAAAGGACAACATGTATAAGGTGTCTAGGAGGAAGAAGGCACCATCTTTCATGAAAGGTATTTAGTTCCTTTTAATACCCGTAATTAGTTAAAATGCTTTACATATTTTGAATCTATATTAATAGTTGATATTTTATTGATTATAGGTGCGTCACATGAGGAATTTACCAAGTACCAAAACAGTCCTGAGTTCAAGGAAGCGTCAATCCGGAATAAAATCAACAAGAGAGGAGGAGAAAAGGACGCGGAAGTTGAGCCTACTCATTACGGAGGGTCTCAATCATTCCACGATCGAGTGTTATCAAGTGTAAATTATTAGTCTTAGCTTTTAATTTAATAGTCTTGTAATTTAGTCTTATTAGTTATTATATTTAATTCTTAGTAACATCTCCTTCTTTAATTGTTTGAGTAACAATTCCTTGTTTTTTTTTCCCGGACGGCCAAGAAGAATAAGGGCAAGATGCCCTTGGATGTAGATCTCTTTTTTGACACTCACTGTAATACCCGCCCTTTTGGAGACCCGTTGACCAGCGTTGACCGACCTTGGGAGCAGTAATAGTCCTCAGAAGAGCGTACCAAAGTAATCCTGTGTTTTGAGTTTTAAGTGGTACTCGATAGAGTAGAGGCTACTCGATCGAGTAGCCTGGATACTCGATCGAGTAGGGGCTACTCGATCGAGTAACGTCTTTTCAGCGAGGGTTTATAATCGCGTTTTGTTAAAACCACAAATCATTTCCACCTTATTTCTTCAGATCTTTAGGTCGCCTCTTTCCCTTCCCTTCACCATACACCTTCCATGGGAGCCTTTGAAGGTCCTTATGCCTTAGGAATGCATAGCTTGAGTCGGGTAGCAGTCCTTTGCCAGGATTCCTCATGTAGGTATGTCGTCATCATCATCCGTATCTTTATCTTCACAGTTAGGGTTAGCTTGGTAGTGATAGATGTTTGTATTGTATATATAGGTGTCGCGTGATTGCTGGGTATTGTGTGTTTGGGCATGGAATTGTTGCAGCCGCTTAAAGGTAAGTTCGCCTACTCAGTTTCTGTGGATGGTCTAGTGTGTCGGTTGTTGTGTCGTGGTTGCAGTGTTGTTGTCGTGTTTGTGTGGCAGAGTATATGCGGTAGTCGGTCGGTGTATACAGTTTGTTGGTTGTTGTTGTTTTGCAGCTCTGTGATTGTTTATCTCTGGTTCTCGAGGAGCATCCTCGGCTGAGTGGAGTCACTTACGGGAGTGGCTTAACGCCATAGTTTCGCCCTCCGTGGAACCCACCACGGGAGGGAATATGCTTATTAATGGGACAGGGTTATCGCTCGGTATGATGAGCGGGGCTTAGGTGGGAACGGCTGCAGTTCCCCACTGGCAGGGCTGGTTCAGTGGAAAGTCGGTGACGGAGGTTGATTGGAGTGGGTATGATTGTGTGTGACTGGCTGTGTTTTGTTTTATGTTGACAGTCGATGTTGGTTAATGTTGTATCTTATTTCAGTACTGACTTTGTGTGGTTGTCTTGTTTGTTTATGTGTCTGTCGTGATCCCTTATGGTGAGCAGTCAGTCTTAGCAGGTATTGATGTGGTTGATAGCTGGAGTCCTGGCAGGGATGAGTCATCACGAGTTCTGTTAGAGATAGTGTGTAGCTGACGAGTTGTATCTTTATTTTGTTAGTTGGTTGTAACACTTATAATTTAACTTTAATTGTTCTTTTATCGACTTTTTATGATTACTTATCTCGGGCAACCGAGTTAGTAATGCCTTTATATGCTGAGGAAGGTCTGGTTAAGGCTCCTCGGTATATGGGGGTGTTACAAAGTGGTATCAGAGCGACGATTTTGGAACCTGTAACCAATGAACCTAATGAACGTAGTGAGTCTAATAAAATGAACCTGGTTTATGTGTAATGGGAGCCCCAGCTGATGCTACATTTTGGGTGAGTAGGCGCCCTCATTTCAAAATCTTGGCCCCATTGTGCTTAAGCCAGTCACTGGGTATGGGAATATGGAGTCAATAAGTATGTACTTATTGTGTATGTTGATTACATTGGGACTGCTTCTGGTTAAGTCTTTGTTGAAGTTAATGTAGGCACAGTAGTTGCGTCAGAGTCATGAATGGTGAAGTTTCGGTAGTGTCAGTGTGTGTATGTGGTGATAATGAGGAACGTGGAAGGTTTTATGTGATAGAAGTGCGTGAAAGTGTAGAATTGTATGCTTAGTATGAAATGTGGTAATGTTGGTGTTTGCTTCAGGTTGTTAGTGATGGTGATCCTATACGAGTTTATAAGTCTTACAGTAGCCATAATAATGATAGCTAAAGAAGTGTTGAGTTATAGTATGAGAAATAGCAAATAGTAGCGGGTATATGCTATGTTTAATGGTTGAAAGTTTCCGTTGTATGGTGATTAATTTATGTAGAATAATTTGTTTATGTTGAAGCTTGAACGTGTTGATAATACACTTGGATGATATGTGGAAAATCGTTCGTTAATTGTGTATTTTTTATAACGTGAGTGTAAATATGTTAATAAGGTAGTAAAACAAGTTTGGCCGTGATATAATAGTTGCGTACATAGGTGACTCGGTAGCAAGTAAACCATGTTGTGTGAAGTTTTTTATAAGCGTAATGTGATACGAATCTTA
This sequence comes from Silene latifolia, assembly GCF_048544455.1. Taxonomy (NCBI): domain Eukaryota; kingdom Viridiplantae; phylum Streptophyta; class Magnoliopsida; order Caryophyllales; family Caryophyllaceae; genus Silene; species Silene latifolia. The sequence continues at coordinate 150,522,201 of NC_133526.1, forward strand.
TCTGATGAGACTGTATGATACATTTGAGTAGTAATGATAATATATGAGTGAGTACGATAACCAGTGACGATTTTCGAACTTAGTTTGGAATCGACACGCGATATTGTTTTGCAGGAACCTTCAGTTAATTTTGTGTTTTTGACCGTGTACTCAACCCTACTTGACCGAGTGCGAGTGCTTACTAGACCGAGTAGACCTCACTCGATCTAGTTAGGAAGCTATGACGTCGAGATGTAGGAATTTTCTGCGGATACTCGACGAAATAGCACTTACTCGATCGAGTGATCGAGTAGAGGGCACTCGATCGAGTACCCCAGGCACTCGATCGAGTACCCCAGGCACTCGATCGAGTAGGCTACACTACAGGAACTTTCACGGGTTTCATAAAACCTTTGTTTTTCCTCATTCTTCTCATTCTTTCTTCCTTATTCGAAACCCTAAGCTCCTAAACCTCTGAAAAAAAACTCTTATATCTTTGTGTTGGGGTGATTAACTTGGGTAATTTTCTTTGCTTTGATTTGTTCTTTCACTTCCTATTTGATAAAGGTATGAATTTCCTTCCTAATTTCATGTTTTCATCTCTTAGAATCTATTGGAATGATAGACTAATATGACATTTCGATATATATGGATGAAAAGTTGCTTCTAATTGTTGTAATATGATCCACATGCTTCCTTTTCATGATTATTGATGTTTATGGTGCTAAAAATAGAATAGAAATTGCAATTTGGGGACAAATCTTTCTAGGGTTTGAGAAATCAAATTGATTTTTGGGTGTTCTCTACATGTTGGATGATAAAATTGAGTAGTATATGTTGCATATATCATGTTGGAAGTTGGATTTTGTGATTTTCACCTTGAAATTTGCCTTGAAACTCCGTTTTAAAAGTGCCCCAAATTGAAATTCGTCTTCTATAATTGAGATTTTGTGTTGGATATGAATATATGTGTAAAAGTTAAACCTTTGATATAGTAGTGGTGATGCTAATTTTGCTAAGTATGTCAAAAATTGTCACAGTTGTAAAGACCGTCTGACTAATTGAGTTGAGAAGTTTACTCAAAACATTGAATGTCTGTAATGGTAATGTTGAATGTCTGTAATGGTGTGTACTTAGTTGCCCTTTTATGAGCCTACATGAATGACTCACATGTTTCCAAGTATATATGGAGTAGTATTTGATGCCATGTCTTGACAGTTATAGTAGTCGAGTAAATCATGTATATCCATGCTAAAATTTTCACAACTATAGAGATCGTCTGAAATGCTATGAACTGAATTTATATATCAAATTTGGGAATTGGTTGGTGAAAGTGTGTACATAGATGATTATTCAATGTTCAATTGTGTAAATTACATGTTCTAAGTGCCTATGCAAGTATGTTTAAACTGTATGCTGAAACAGATGCCGAGACTAAACTTGGGAACCCGTCAGAGTAAGAGGGGGAGGGCTTCACAGCCCGAAATTGGGGAGGTTAGTGGACCCGTGGTACCACGTGTACCGGAATACCCTTCAGTGGTCTTTGTAGACTTCAAACAGAGGGAGAGGTTTGTGGCGTTACAGAAACGCAAGATGAGACCCACCCGTTGTGTGGATACCACACTTCTTGATGACCTGGGGATTGAGATGGATGTCCGTCATATTTTTTAGACCTTGGGGTTCACGGGGCTGTATCGTTTGAGGAAGCATTCCTATCCTTTTATGACCTTGGAGTTCATGAGCTCGTTTAAATACGAGCCAGCTGCACAGTCTGTTGAGTTCCGTCTTATGAACACGAGTTTTGTGTTGACCATGGACCTCTTCACTTCTCACCTTGGTTTGGCTAAGCCTCTCAAGGATTCCATTAACGAGATTCCAGCTGAGTGCGGGGTTTGCCGCCTTATGCCTTGTCTTTCTGGGAAGTCAGTTCCCACCTCCAGCAACCTGTTGATTAACGACGTTCAACATGTCACTTTGAGGATCTTCCTTCGTTCTATCTCAAATCTTCTTTATGAGAGGCCGGATTTGAGTAAGCTGAACAATCACGAGTTGTTGCTTTTGATGTCTTATCTTAACGCGGAGCGGACTGAGAGGGTGGTCTTCAATACTCCTGCATTGGTCTGTGCTAGACTGGCTTTGATGGCTACTTCTACCACTCGGTACTTGAGTTGTGGTGCTCTTGCCACCCGGTTACCAGAAAAGCTAGCCTCCTTTGAGGCTTCTTCTGAGTACGTTCCCCTAGCCACACCGGTGCCTACCATGGACAGAGATTACTACCTCGACCTGAAATGGTTGAGAACCTTGGAGGATGGTAGCCTAGCATGGAGGGTGTGGGGTATGAGCTGGATGAGGATACCGGCTCTTGAGCACCTTCCACCGACTGAGCCTTTGGATGCAGTCGATTCTGATGAGGAGGATGAGGATGCACCTCGACAGTTACAGACATACCTCATTGATGATACGATCCTTCAGGTGATGCCCGAGCCGAAGAAGAGGGGGAACGTGAGAGCGGTGGAGGATAGGCCCAGGTTGGGGAGAGGACCTCGTCGTGTGAGGGAGAGGACAGCTAAGACCAGACCACAGCCAGCAGCACCACAGCAGCACCCGTTTTCCTTGTTACCCTTACCTCGATACCTCAGAGACGCGTTCGAGCTACTTGGCAGAAAGAGTGTCATCTAGTTTGACACTCCGGAACATGCATGAGATGGCGTATGCTCAGGGTATTGTGACTGAGGGACCACACCAAGTATGGTGGAGCGGAGTTGGTGACTGCAGTGGGGTTTTTCACTCTTACGGGGTGGACCAGACAGCATGGGGGACACCACAGTCCTTTACTTTTGGTGGTTTGACCCCATGGTATGTGAGTCCTGGAGCTGGAGCAGGGGTCGATGCAGGTCTTGGGTCATCGGGAGCAGGCACCTCGGGAGGGGATGGTGGTGGAGATGAGATGATGGATGAGCAGCAGCAGCAGGAGTGATACTCCTTTTCTTTCTCTTTGATTATGGTTTGGTTGTGTTGGATGATAGTAGTCGTTGTTAGTTAGAACTTTTTACATTGGTTTGCATGGATGGCCATAAGGCGGAATTTGCTTGGTTTAAACTTGTTGCAGGATTTTGGGGAGTCGGGTTGTTATCCCGACTCGCGTTTATCTGACATCTTATATATATTGTGTTATGACGGGAAAATTTCAAAGGTTTTTACCTGTGGCCACTCGACAAAGTGCCCCTCACTCGGTTGAGTAGCTGCAGGTGTGACAAGGATGGGGAATTCTGATCTCAGGCTACTCGATCGAGTAGCCAAGACACTCGATCGAGTAGCGGGCACTCGATCGAGTACCCTATATACTCGATCGAGTAGCACTGTTATAGGAACTTTTCATTAACTAAAATTGTTTTAATGGTCATATCATTGCATGTTTTGAGGTTTAATATGGTTGTTTATGATTGGTAACATGTTTGAACCGTTAATTTCATATGTGGGAAGTCGTGTTTGTGTTTTCGATGCGTATTAATAACGAGCAGTGCAAGTAGTAGTTGGTTCTCATTGCATTCATTTTACATCCGAAATGTCTACTAATTATATTTGACCAGAGTTGTGCCTTTCCATATACATATATAAATGATATATACATGCATTCGTGACTGTGGCTAATTATTCGAATAAAGTTGCATATGCTTTTATGAATTAATGGTTGTATGAGTAATGCATGTCAATAATGAACCTTATGTGTTGGGTACATGTTAAGAGGTAAGTTTTACGTAATATGTGTAGTAATTTGGTGGTGAACTTCGGGGACGAAGTTCCTTTTTAGAGGGGAAGAGTAATGTAGCAAAATAAAAAGGCCGATATTGCAATCATTTGGTTGTTTGTTTATAATGTTTTCTATTACTTCGGTTACATTTCTTGTACGAAACTATAATTTTTTTCACTTGTTCGTTGAGTAATTTATATGTTGAAGTTAAATTTGAATAGTGTGCTTAAAAGATGGTCATAAAGAGATAGTTATGATGTCATGTATTGGAATAGAATCGTATTGTTGAGTAACATAGTGGTGTTAATGTGACATGCTTCGTGTTGATGGTTGTGTACTAGCGAAAGTGTGATAGTGCGTGGCTAGGAGTTGTGAGCAGCAGCGTAGTCGTTGGTTGTGTTGGTCCATGTTGGGAGGTTGGTATTTCAAGTGGTAGTTTGTAGAGGTCGATCTATATGGAGCGTTAGACAATTGATGATGATGACATGGAGGATAGTATTTCCGGGGAGTAGTGACCCATGTCGGAAGGGTAGTGAGGTCGTTTTGCTTCGGTATCTTGTGCTTTAGGATAGGTGAGTTGAACTTCGGGGACAAAGTTATTTTTAAGGGGGGAAGACTGTAATACTCGCCCTTTTGGAGACCCGTTGACCTGTTGGAGCTTGTGTCCTCCACAAATTAGTGTCATAACATTTGTAAATCTCTTACAAGTTCACAAGGGTATACTTCGTATATTTAATCAGTTGATTAACGTTTACCTAATAACGGTTGGCTTGCTAGAAAGTTTGACGTTATTATCATACAGATGGCGGTGATCAACTGGTCCCTAAAGGTCACACCTATAGGATGTGTTTGAGAGATGTGGTTATAGAAATATGATCACATTGATGCCTAATATGACTAAACAGTTAGTCAATGTGTTGATGAGACAATTATTTAATGAAGATTAAATAATATTAGTTGAGACAATTAATCAGAATTAAGTAAATTAAATATAATAAGTTATATTTAATTAAATGTATGTAATGTTAGCTTGGACGAATTAATCTGTTAATTCGTAATTAAATGTAATCAGTTATATTTAATATCAACAAGATGAATGTGTCAAAGTGGTAATAGTGAGGGTACACAAACCAAGAGGTCATGGGTTCGATCCTCACTAGATGACAATTTAAAACATTTTATACATTTTTTGGAATAACCAAAATAAGGAAATAATACTCCTTATTTCGGTTATATGGGCCGAAAATAAGGAAGAAAATATCTACCCTATTACTAACCTAATTCACGGTTTAAGTAGGTTAGAGGGAGATTATTTTTAGACCTAATTTTTCCTAAGCGATTTTTGTGCCTCCTCTCATCAGTACAAACACAAAACAACCTAATTTTACAGAAAAATTTGGATCGATTCAAGCATAATCAATAGGGCATATCTCATATCGTCTTGGGTGCAACTGATAGGCGAATATCTATTTTGATATTGTTCTTAGGCCGTATTTGCTAGGACCGAAGGTTAATTCTGAATCCTTTACTTTTGTTTATGTATTTTATTTTATGACTAGTGATCGTCTTCATTAAATTCATTATAATTCTTGAATTTAAATGGATGCATACAGATAAATCCCACAAGTGGTATCAGAGCCAAGGCCACGAATTTTAATTTTGATAATTTTCATAAAAATTGTATCTAAACTTTTAGGGTTTCGAAAAAAATTAGGGCACGGCTGTTTTTTTTTTGTTAATGCCGATTGAAAAAAAAAAATGTTTGCAGCCGGTGTTTGTTTTTTTTGATGCGAGATTTCCATTTTTATTTTTCATAATGTTGTTTTAATCTGTTAAAATTTTCATATGAAGAATTGGTAGATGTTTGATTTGATGCAGATTAACTTAGAACATAAATTGAATCGTCATGTTTGATTTAATGCAGATTAAGTTAAAATTAAAAAGGCATTAGGGTCCTAATTTAAAAACCGTGATTTTTTTTTTGCTGTTTCTGTACTGTTCACGGATGAACAGTATTAAAAAAAAAATGCTATTTTTTTCCTCTCGGAAAAACCGATTAAAGTTTTTTTTGCTGTTTCTGTACTGTTCACGGATGAACACAACTACTGTTCACAAGGGGACAAAAATTTAAAAAAAAAAAATATTTGTTTCGGTTTTTACAGATAAAAGCGTGTATAAAATAAGAAACATGCTTGTTTTTGTTTTTCTTTGTTTTTGCCGAGACCAAATTGAAAAAAAAATGGATTTTGATTTTGTTTTGCTTTTGGCAATTAGATATTGTGAAACGGTTCACAATTAAAAGATACCGAATTATTTTAAAGCAGTTTAAAATTTTGACGGATTGAATTCATATTACAAGTTTAATATGGATTAAGAATAAAATTAATGTGATTAATTGATGAATTGTCACTTAATTTGATTAAATAGGTGGTTTGGATAAATTAATCAACATAATTAAGGAATTGTGTCATGTATGTTTAATTTATTTTAGTTGATGCATTTTAATTTTGTTGAATGAATCAATGAATGATTTTTTTTTTTACGTATTTATTTTTGCAATCGGTTGTAAATTGTAATACTTAGTGTGGCCTTAGTCAAATTATGTTTTCGTAATGAAGGAAACATGATTTTTTATGTAATTATGAGATCTCGAATCTCCTTTATTTTTCTTTAGTTTTTGGGTTTTGAAATTATAATGTAATAAATAGGTTTATTATGTAAATTTTATTTATTGTAATTTTCAAAAGAAGACTAAAGATGGAGATTGGAGCTCACTCCCGCTACATGGATCAAGATGGAACATCAAGACAAGCTTCTCGGGTCCAAGGAGGATTCCAAACTTGTATTTATTGTTCATTTTGATAGGATAGGCCACACTAGGACTTTTACTGCTTTTACGTTTTCACTTTTATTGCTTTTCATTCACATGATAGTTTATGCATCATATTCTACTTAAAACCAAACCACCTACTTCTAAAATGCATGAAAATTGACTCATATAGGTTATATGTTAGTTTTCATGGACATACAGATGTCACAGTCTTTAAGCCATCACCTTAGTTTATTCATTCTCGCATGCTAGATATTAGTTCACTTAAAATGAATTAAAATAAAGTTAATGGGATCTTCCTCTAAAACGGAAATTGAGATTAGTCTTTATAAGGACAAACAACTATGAATCCCTTCTTCGTCGGTAGGCATAATATGACCCCTTCTACGTTGGGTAAGTAGTTGTGTTGACTTAGTTTACCTCAACATCATAGTCCGAAGAGTTTCTCGTGATTATGATGGACTAAAGATAGTATTTACAGAAATTTATCGACCAATAATTCTAACGGTAGAATTAGCTAAAAGGTTAGCTTATCAATTTACAGAGAAATTGAGTCTTGCGATCATTTATATAATTCTTGAGGAAGGTCAATTGTATAAATGTTTTGAGTCTTCGCGTTATGACAGTAGTTCATTAGACTTAAATATATAAACGATGCACATGCTTATTATTTTATTCTTCTTCTCGCAGTGTAGAACACGTATATTTTGATAATACTGTTACAACTAAATGGCTGGAAATAACGCAATCCCAATGCCTAGTGTCACACTTGATCGCGCGTCCTGGCTTAAAATTTTTATGGACCAGATGAATCAGTCCACACGTCTGAAAAACAACGGGTCCAACTTTGCGGACTGGGAGGCGGCACTACGGAATGCTGCCATTGCTGACGGTAAGCTCAAGTACTTAATTGAGCCAATACCGGTTAACCCAGGCCCCAATGCAGGAGTCAACGAGTCACTCGCTTATAATGACTTCGTTATGGAAGCGGGTGCGATAAAGAACATACTCATCTTTGCAATGGAAACCAATTTGCAGAGACGCTTCATTGCCCAGGGTGCAAACAAGATTTTCACCACGCTCACTAACGAATTCTCAAAAGCACCGAGGATCATTACATATGAGCATACCTGTCGCTTCTTTAATGCGAAACTCCAGAAGGGCCAACCAGTTAGCCCACACATTCTTCACATGATTTAGAATGTCGAGAAGCTGGAGGCACTGAATTGTAAAATCAGTGAGAGCATTGTCATTGACCGAATGCTTCATTCTCTTCATGATGGTTTTGCCCTTTTCAGGGCAAACTACTACACGAATAACTTGAAAAAGAGTCCTCATGAGCTACACTCCCTTCTCGTACAGACCGAGAAGGATATGAAATTGAGTGGGTGCATGAAGCAGGATGTTCTCACGATTTCCAACAAGGGTAAAGGTAAGGGCAAGGCTCATGGCGACCTAGCTGTAGGTAAGCCAAAGTTTAAAAAGCTAGGAAACGGTAAGAGTGCGCCTGGTGAGACTAGTGGCTCACAGGGCAAGACAAAGAGCAAGGGCGGTGACATTGAGTGCCACCATTATCACAAGACTGGACATTGGAGGAGGAACTGTCACGTGTACCGTGAGGACATAAAAGCAGGTCGCGTCGTTCCTGTTGGTATGTCATCTTATATTCATATGATTGAGATTAACCATGCAAGTTTCGGAACTTGGGTACTTGATACTGGTTGTGGTTCTCATTTGTGTAATCATTTGCAGGGCCTAAAGAACATCATACCTGTCGAAAAAGGTGATGTGGACCTGCGAGTCGGGAATGGAGCACGAGTTGCTGCAGTCTCGAAGGGAACATATGTAATCCAACTCCCTAGTGGTTTTGAGTTATTTTTAAATAACTGTTACTATGTACCCAGTTTGTCTAAGAACATTATTTCTGTTTCCGTATTTGCTAAAGACGGTTTTGCATTTTCAATAAAGGATAATAGATGTATTTTCTCTTTTAATGAAATTATTTATGGCAAAGCAGTTTCCATGAATGGAATTTACATCTTAGACCAAACCACGGAAGTATTACACGTGAATAATAAGAAAATAAATGTTGGTGACAAAGATCAAACCTATCTATGGCATTGTCGAATGGGACACATAAATGAAAAACGCGTGAAGAAACTTGTCGATGATGGGACTATTCCCGCATTCGATTTTTCTACATACGGCACGTGTGAATCATGTCTCATTGGCAAGATGAATCAAATTTCCTTCAAAGGTGTTGGAATGCACGCAAGTGACCTATTAGGACTCATACATACTGATGTTTATGGACCTATGTCAATTACCGCTAGAGATGGCTATAGATATTTTATCACTTTAACGGACGATTTGAGTAGATATGGATATGTCTACTTAATAAAGCATAAAAGTGAGTCCTTTGAGAAATTCAAGGAATACCAGAACAGGGTACAGAACCAACTGGGTAGAAAGGTTAAAGCACTCCGTTCAGATCGGGGTGGCGAATATCTTTCAAATGAGTTTGATCAACACCTGATAGACTGTGGAATCGTTTTGCAGTTAACTCCACCTGGAACGCCTCAATTGAAGGGTGTGTCCGAACGAAGAAATCGAACCTTACTCGATATGGTTCGATCCATGATGAGTCACACAGTAGTGCCTGATTCATTATGGGGTTATGCTCTTTTGTCAGCTGCTCTTATACTTAACCGAAGTCCGACTAAAGCTGTCGACAAGACTCCATATGAAATGTGGAAGAGAACGGTCCCTGACTTGTCCTTTATTCGGGTTTGGGGCTGCGAGGCTTATGTCAAGTGGAGACACGAGGATAAGCTCGGCCTGCGATCGGTCAAGACATACTTTATAGGTTATCCAACAGGAACATTTGGTCATTACTTCTATTTGCTTACCGAACATCGAGTTTTTGTTGCGGCTAGTGCGACGTTCTTAGAGAAAGATTTTCTCGAGAACAAGACCATTAATAGAACCTTCGAGCTGTCGGAGATTCCAGAACCAACATTCGAGGAACGGATGGAGGAAGTTGTTCCTCCAACTGATGATACGGTTAGTATTCCTGAGGAACCTAGGAGGTCGGGTAGAGTCTTTCATCCTCCGGACAGATACATTGGTATGGTCGAGGAGAATGACGTTTTACTCCTAGAGAGTAATGAACCCGTTACCTATAAGGGTGCTATGACCTGTTCCGACTCAAAGCTATGGCTCGAAGCCATGCAATCCGAGATGGTCTCCAGGAATGAGAATAACGTATGGGATCTAGTTGATTTATCTAATAAGGTAAAACCTCTACAGTGCAAATGGCTTTACAAGATAAAGCGTTCTGTAGACGCGCAACCAGATACTTATAAGGCACGACTTGTGGAAAAAGGTTTCACTCAAGTGCACGGATTGCATTATGATGAGATTTTTGCACCTGTAGTCATGCTACGTTCCATTCGGATAATCTTAGCGATTGCCGCATTTCATGATTATGAAATTTGGTAAATGGATGTGAAAACCGCCTTCTTAAACGGTTATTTGGAGGAAGAGTTGTACATGGTGCAACCCGAAGGTTTCATAGATCCTGAGCATCCTAAGAAAGTATGCAAGCTTAAGCGTTCCATTTATGGACTTAAGCAAGCTTCTTGGAGTTGGAATCATCGTTTCGACCAGGTGATAAAAGAGTATGGTTTCACTCGATCGGTCGAGGAACCATGCTTATATATCAAGTCGAGTGGGAGCAAGATTGTATTCTTAATATTGTATGTCGATGACATACTCTTAATTGGGAATGACATTCCTCTCCTATCTTCTCTTAAAGAATGGTTGAAGAACCATTTCCAGATGAAAGATCTGGGTGAGGCACAGCGCATTTTGGGAATCCGTATCTACCGAGATAGATCACGACGGACGTTATCACTTAGTCAGGAGTCTTATTAAGATAAGATTCTTGATAGGTTCAGCATGACCAACTCCAAGAAGGGGAACCTTCCAATGACGTGTGGGATGTAGTTGAGCAAGTCTCAAGTCACCCACGACACCTGAAGTGGTTGAACGCATGAATCGTGTTCCTTATGCATCAGCTATAGGATCAATCATGTATGCCATGATATGCACACGTCCAGACGTGGCACATGCATTGAGTATGATGAGTCGGTACCAAAAGAATCCAGGTACCTACGGAGGACTAAGGATTGGGTATTGACTTATGGAGGAGATACTAAGCTATGCGCAACCGGTTACGCAGATGCTAGCTTCCAAACGGATCTCAGTCCGGTTCGTCTTCACTCTTAGTGTGTTGTAGCAGATTCTACTACTGAATCGTTGAATTATGATAAGCATGTAGGGCACGTCATTTCCATGGGAATTAAACGTGTTCCTGAGTTGTAGTACTTGATTATGGATTTGATACATTATCTTTTTCATATACTACTTATAACTTCATCGTTTTATTATAATATTTTGTTTTTCATGTGGATTGTACTGACAACATTGAACGCCACAAAGTGAACTGAATTACATTATATTTGTAATGGTCCCTAATCGCCAATATGAGCTGATAACTCCGGCTATTATATTGTGCAGTCGATTGATGGTGGGTTCAACGAGCCATAAGTCAAACAGTTGACTGATCGATCACAGATGCGAGATTATAACGATAACTCGTAGGACAACTTTTTGTGACAACGTAATGGAGTCCTAAATGTTTAAAAATATTCGGTGCCAGGTCGTGGATAGGACATCCATTGTGTTCCTAGAGTCGATTATTTTGACTATCGACTGTCTCTTGAGATTAAGGCAGTTTTTGGGTGACTTTAGTTTCTTTCTCACGGTCTGCCGTAAATGGAGGCTAAGTAGATTTTTTTTGGGTCATTTCATACCGTGCTTACATCTGCAGGATTCGAGTTGAGGAAAATATTCAACCCTTATCAGGTATAGTTATTTCTCAGGACCACTCGAGGAGTTGTAACTGAAATGCATGGCCATGCTCGAATGTTGATTCGTTTATCAGTTAAGTTACTCTCTAGTCGGGGAAACCACTCTTGATGATGATCGCTTATAAAATACGACCTTTGTGAATACGGATTTGCAAATTGTTTTACATTGAGTGGGAGAAATTTTAGGATATGAGAATCGGTTATTGCACATACACTTGTGAGGACAAGTGGGAGTTTGTTGGAGCTTGTGTCGTCCACAAATTAGTGTGATAACATTTGTGAATCTCCTACAGGTTCACAAGGGTATACTTCGTATATTTAATCAGTTGATTAACGTTTACCTAATAACGGTTGGCTTGCTAGAAAGTTTGACGTTATTATCATACAGATGGCGGTGATCAACTGGTCCCTAAAGGTCACACCTATAGGATGTGTTTGAGAGATGTGGTTATAGAAATATGATCACATTGATGCCTAATATGACTAAACAGTTAGTCAATGTGTTGATGAGACAATTATTTAATGAAGATTAAATAATATTAGTTGAGACGAATTAATCATGTGAATTAAAAATTAAATATAATAAGTTATATTTAATTAAATGTATGTAATGTTAGCTTGGACGAATTAATCTGTTAATTCGTAATTAAATGTAATCAGTTATATTTAATATCAACAAGATGAATGTGTCATAGTGGTAATAGTGAGGGTACACAAACCAAGAGGTCATGGGTTCGATCCTCACTAGATGACAATTTAACACATTTTATACATTTTTTGGAATAATCAAAATAAGGAAATAATACTCCTTATTTCGGTTATATGGGCCGAAAATAAGGAAGAAAATATCTACTCTATAACTAACCTAATTCACGGTTTAAGTAGGTTAGAGGGAGATTATTTTTAGACCTTATTTTTCATAAGCGATTTTTGTGCCTCCTCTCATCAGTACAAACACAAAACAACCTAATTTTACAGAAAAATTTGGATCGATTCTAGCATAATCAATAGGGCATATCTCATATCGTCTTGGGTGCAACTGATAGGCGAATATCTATTTTGATAATGTTCTTAGGCCGTATTTGCTAGGACCGAAGGCTAATTCTGAATCCTTTACTTTTGTTTATGTATTTTATTTTATAACTAGTGATCGTCTTCATTAAATTAGTTATAATTCTTGAATTTAAAGGGATGTATACAGATAAATCCCACATGACCAGCGTTGACCGACCTTGGGAGCAGTAATAGTCCTTAGAAGTGCGTACCAAAGTAATCCTATGTTTTGAGTTTTGAGTGGTACTCGATAGAGTAGAGGCTACTCGATCGAGTAGCCTGGATGCTCGATCGAGTAGCCACTCGATCGAGTAGGTGGGTCACTCGATCGAGTAACATCTTTTCAGCGAGGGTTTATAATCGCGTTTTGTTAAAATCGCAAATCATTTCCGCCTCATTTCTTCAGATCTTTAGGTCGCCTCTTTCCCTTCCCTTCACCATACACCTTCCATGAGAGCCTTTAAAGGTCCTTGTGCCTTAGGAATGAATAGCTTGAGTCGGGTAGCAGTCCTTTGCCAGGATTCCTCATGTAGGTATGTCGTCATCATCATCCGTATCTTTATCTTTGCAGTTAGGGTTAGCTTGGTAGTGATTTATATTTGTATTGTGTATATTGGTGTCGCTTGATTGCTGGGTATTGTGTGTATGGGCATGGAATCGTTGCAGCCGCTTAAAGGTAGGTTCGCCTACTCAGTTTCTGTGGATGGTCTAGTGTGTCGGCTGTTGTATCGTGGTTGTTTTGTTGTTGTCGTGCTTGTGTGGCAGAGTATATGCGGTAGTCGGTCGGTGTATACAGTTTGCTGGTTGTTGTTGTTTTGTAGCTGTCTGTGATTGTTTGTCTTTGGTTCTCGAGGTGCGTCCTCGGCTGAGTGGAGTCACTTGCGGGAGTGGCTTCACGCCCTAGTTTCGCCCTCCGTGGAACCCGCCACGGGAGAGGATGTGCACATTAATGGGTTAGGGTTATCGCTCGGTATGATGAGCGGGGCATAGGTGGGAACGGCTGCGGTCCCCCACTGGCAGTGCTGTTCCAGTGGACAGTCGGTGACGGAGGTTGATTGGAGTGGGTATGATTGTGTGTGACTGGCTGTGTTTTGTTTTATGTTGACAGTTGATGTTGGTTAATGTTGTATCATATCTCAGTACTGACCTTGTGTGGCTGTCTTGTTTGTTTATGTGTCAGCCATGATCCCTTATGGTGAGCAGTCAGTCTTAGCAGATGTTGAAGTGGTTGATAGCTGGAGTCCTGGCAGGGATGAGTCATCACGAGTTCTGTTAGAGATAGTGTGTAGCTGACGAGTTGTATCTTTATTTTGTTAGTTGGTTTTAACACTTGTAATTTAAATTTAATTGTTCTTTTATCGACTTTTGATGATTACTTACCTCGGGCAACCGAGTTGGTAATGCCTTTATATGCTGAGGAAAGTCTGGTTAAGGCTCCTCGGTATATGGGGGTGTTACACTCACGCCAAGAAGACAAGCAAAGGGAAGTTGATCTTCACGAAGGCAAAAGATCAACACTTATATATAAGTGTCAAAAATTTAATTTGCTAATGTGTTAAGTATATGTTTTATCAATTTTTTGACAAGTAACCTTTAACCATTAACATTTTATCAATTTTGTGTTAAGTATATGTTTTATTAATTTTTAGACAAGTAACTTCTAACCATTAACGTTTTATCAATTTTTTAGGATCGATTCCTTGTCCGAAAGAAGAACAACCCGGACATTAACGACAACGACCTATGGTTTGACCTTGTTGATGGGTTCCAAAGAGGAGATGTCTACGGAACCGGGACGGGAAATGAGCTTTACAACGATCCTCCAGCAAGAAGAGGGCCCTCCTCCCAACAACAAGCTTACACCCCGGGTATCGTAAGTCAGCTCCAATATCAACTAACCGCCAAGGATAAGCGGAATGCCGAGAGAGATGAAGAAATAAGGAGGATGAAGGAGGAAATGGATAGGATGAACTCCTTTTTCGCCAATTGCAACAGTGGGTGGCGCCTACAAGACAAGGATCCTAGAGATCCTAATTATGGAGGTGGTAGTGGAGCGGGAGCAAGTTTCCCGGTTATGTAGTTTTATTACAGAATACGTTATTGCCGGATGATATTAAAGCACACAAACTCGTACTTGTGTGTATGAAACTTGATTTTATGTATAAAATTTGGACATGTTTGGCTTCCCTTGTGTTATCCGCTGGTGTTGTTGGTTTTTTTGCAGGTTTTTATATATTTGGCTAGGTCAAAAATGATTTGTAGGCTAAAAAAAATGTAGAATTGCCGACTGGAACTAGGCATATGGCGACGGATATCAGTCACCAACCTTCTGATGTAAAATTAAATATGGCGACTGAAAACAATCGCCAAATTGGCGACTGAAAACCGTCGCCAAAATTGCGACTGATAACGGTCGCCAATTGCCCCCATATGGAGGTGACGTGGCCAGAATATGGCGACTGATGACAGTCGCCAATTTGGCGAATGAAGAGGAATATAAGTCACCAACTTGGCAACAGTTATCAGTCGCCCGTTTAAAAAATACGGTCGCCAATTTTGGCGACTATGACCCATCGCCAAATGCGACTAACCCTTGCTACCAAGTGCGGGCCACAGTTCTTAGTCGCTAAATTTATAATGGCGACTGAGAACAGTCGCCTTCTATGGTCGCCCTTGTCGTGATTTCTTGTAGTGGGAGAAGGACGGTCAGCGGCTGATTCCCCTGTGCTTTGCATTTGTTCCTACATTGTTAGTGTAGAAAATAGGTAATAGGTAGCATGTACGAATACACGTAAGCACGCAAAAGCATTTGATGAAGATAAAAATAACCACGATGACTCGAAGTTAAAATTTGAAAATTAAATTTTGAAAATTCCGCGATGGGCCGTCACGTTTGGATTTTTCAAAAGAAATTGATTCTAAATTTTGAGCAATTAACTCGTGTTTGAATTAAATTGCATCGAACTTTTCTAAAATTAGAATTGTAGCTCGAAAAAACTAAAACTCAAACCGTCACGGATGAATTTTAAAAGGGATTTTTGCGAATGTATTTGATTTGATTTTTGCGAGATCAAGACTTAGATTTGCAAGAGCTTGAATTTTTTGAAGAAATTTGACATCGTGTTATCAATTCTCGAATTTTGTGGAAAAATGGGAAAAAGAGAAAAAAAATTCGGATTTTTTACTGACATGGAAACGATCCATCGCGGATCGGGAAGACTAGTGTTAAGTTCATTAATCCCTAATTAGACTCTTCTAATTAGTTTCAAAACTACTCACTAATTTAGAATAATAGATCTAGTGCATGCAATATGTAAATAAATGAAATAAGGAGAAAATGGATTTATCCTTACAAAATGGTGGACCGATTTAGGGCACAAGGTAGGGCTCCTTCCTAGCCTTGTTCTTGAGCTTAATAACATTAGGATGATCCTCCAAAAACCATAGTTTCAAGTATAGGAACTCTCCTCTTAGTTGCACCCAAGACATCCCCATAACACTAATATAATTATTAACTAGATAATATATATTAGTATCCTTAAATTATTAAATGTAGTATTAATATAAATACTACATTAGTATTCTTGTGATAATATTAGATTTAGAACAAATTTTATGAACATAAACTATTTATGAGAGAAGGAGGAGTGAGAGCATGAGAATCTTCAATATCTTAAAAATGAGAACTAATCTCATAAAAAGGGGAAGGGGTGTGCCGGTTTTTGGCCCTTGGGAAGGGCATGCCTACTCTTGCTTTTGGTCTTACCAAAACATTACTGTAGGTCTAGGTGTGTAAGAGTAATCATGTTGTTTATGCATTAAAACAACCAACTAATCACAACCCTAACCACCCTAATTAAAAAACCGGTCCCTTTTCAAAATGGACCTCCATTTTATCTTACATATTTTGTCAATTGTCATACAATGTGAAATATGTGACATATGACATGTTGTTAGTCATATTAATGCATATTTAATAATTAAATATCATTACATATTAAATAAATCACACATAACAAACTAAACAGTAATTGATAATTATATGAGTGTAAAATGGGTCATTTTGAATTTAGTTAATATAATCTACAACATTTTGTAATTATAACTAACTAATAATTCTTATCTCAATTGTTTCATAAACATTAATCAATTTTAATAATATAACATTTTAATTACTAAATTGAATCTTATTTAATCATATTACAATAAGATATAATATTCTCACTTACAAATAAAATTTGTTCAAATTTATAATTAATTAATCTGTATCGATATATAATTAATTAACTTTAATGTTAAGGGAATTGTCCTATAGGTATGACCTTAAGGGATCAACTGATCACCATCGTCAAATGACAGTAACGTCAAACTCTTGTCTGCTAATCGTTACCGATAAATGTTGATCAGTTGAGTGTATAATTAAATCATCCCTTATGTATTCTTATTATGAGATTTAATAATGTGATCGCACTATTGTTGAGGATACTTACTCAAACAATCTCCCACTTGCCCGATACAAGTGTGCGTCACCAATTCTCTTGTCCTATTATATCTCCCACTCAATGCATGGTGTCTTGCAGGTCGTACTTGCATTTGATCATATCTAGAGTTGTTTCCTCGATCTAGAGAGTAACTTTTTTGACCGGAATTATCTACAGTAGATACCTTCCGAGCATGGCCACGCATTTTCAGTTCACTACTCCTCGAGTGGCCCTGAGATTTAGATAACCCTGACAAGGGGGTGGACAAATCCTATCGCACTGTTCCCTTTGTTCAGCCACAGTTCATGATGACCCAAAAGATGCCCATTTTCCCTCCATATTCGGAAGTCGTAGAGCAAAAATCAAGGTCAATCAGAAACTATGCCGCCTTGGGCGAACAGTCTCTAGTCCAAGAATCGACTCAGAAAGAATACTATAGTAGCTCTCGCCACGACCAGGCTATATAAAAATTACAAGAACTCTATAAGCGGTCACTACCAGACAGAGTCTCCCATACAGTGTTCCTATGTGATCGACTAGTCATCCCATATGACTCTATGGCACTTGAACTTGCCATCAATCGACTCACACTCTAGTCACTAGGAGACGTCACCTCATATAAGTGACTAGGGGCCAATACTATGTTACTCCATTTCACTTTAATAGGGTTCAACGTTGTCTTTACAACCTATTTGGATAAAACAAAATAAAAGAGTTTAGAATGAAACTCAAACGAGGAATGCATTATCACATATGTAAAATTAATACAATATCAATTACTACATAATCTATAATCCATATTTAATTTTGTGTATAATCGTACATCTCAATTCAATTGAAATGGCATGACTTATCATGTTAAGCCTATGAGAAGGCCTTTGGTAGTAAGATTTAGCAACGCTTTGCATCTTTCTTAACCTTTTCTATATACGATTTCCCTTCGTTATGTATAATCTTGTATTATATAAAAAACAACTTTTGAGTACGTGTCTAGATCCAGTCTAGATATAGATTCTCTTGCTTTAAAATAGCTCACACTGTCCTCACAGTGTGTGGGACTCATCCCTATTGCATATCTCATTATTGCAGGTGTACTCAATTTCCATTGTATATATCTTCATTTGTTCAACTGCCTAGAATATTTCTAGCAGATCTAATCCTTCAAAAAATATATCCAAGATGGTACTCTAACCATCCTTATGTGTTTAGAATATGGTTTTTGTGAAACTCATTGCACATAAATCCAACAATTATTTCCAAACAGTTAGCTTCATATATTTAGTCCTTCTTGAGTACTAACAGATCAACTATATGGTTATATAGTGACTTTCACAAATATTCGATTTTAATTTCTCGTCATACTCTATGTATACGAAGTATAAGAATAGTGATTCATCTTAGCATAATGAATTAATCCAGCAGCGGAAGCAAATGGATTCAATTTCTACATGTTCAATACTTTTGAACTTGTCAAGATTCTTATTAATATAAGAATATTAACTTTATGCTAATATCCATCGAACTGGATATCTTAGAGATGTATTATTCTTCTCCTAAGTCTTTCACACTCATAGTGATCAATATGTCATTTACATATAAGACTGATAATACCACCCTACTCCCACTAAACTTCATGTATAAAAAAAACTACTAGACAATTCGAGAAAGGCTTATTACATGATTAAAACATACCATTCAACTCATTGACGTCTACTTAAGACTTCTGCTTAAGTTCGCATCCTACCTTAGGATAGTTATGATTTAAAAAACTCATGCAAGATGATTTTTAAAATCCAACAGTCAAATAATATTATGAAATCCGAATTTAATGAAGCGTTGTAATTGGTGCAAATCTTTTACCACCACTCAACCAAGTTATGGAAACATTTCAATGTTTATGTTCAGTTCGGACTTTAGTGGAGTTGAAACTAGATAAAGCATCTTAATAAGTTACAGGTTCATCACTTTCAAAAAATAAGAGGACTCCTGTCCACTTAGGTTTCGAAGAAATATTTACTGATTTTGACCAAGAAGGAACATTTTCCTACGTGTTATGTTCAGTTTGTAGCTCTTGATCATTTTCTCCCACTCCGTCTTTAAGAAATAATTCTCTTTTATTAATAGACAGCATAACGAGCCACAAACCCTTCGTTCTCGTGATTATGTAGGAAAAATGAGCACATGTATACTATCCAAACAAGCTATAATTTAGATACCATACCTAACCATATCTCATATGAAATGTAGATGATTGCTTTCACTATGTTTTGTTTTAGTGGAAAATTTAAATGCGAGGCAAATTTTATAACAGAAACTACCTCCAACTCTATTGTAATGATTCAATCATATCATATAATATTCTATGTCACTTTCTAACACACCCTATCTAATATAATGTGCTTGATACGTGCAATTTATATAGTCTTTTTAGTCTTTTATTGCACTTATTTCTATGCCTTTTGTATAGTTATGTATTGCAAAATGCCCCGAATTGGCTATTTCGGTTTGTTTTGTCTAATTTGCAGAGATGAACCTGAAAGTGGTGGAAACGTGCTCTATTCGTCCTATTTAGCATGCATAATGAGGAGACGGAAATGTTAGAGCAAGAGATATGCCTTGGAATAGGTGAAGGAAGGTCAAGGAACCGGTCAAAGTCGAGTTAGAGGCTGACTTGGAGGAAAAGCACTCGATCGAGAAGCTTTATGGTTCGATCGAGTGGTTTGGCTGACACGAGAGATCGATCGAGTAACTCTGTATGCTCGATCGAAATGCTGATTTGGAGAGTTCCTCGATCGAGAAGGTTATTTACTCGATCAAGAGGAAATGCTGGAGAAGACCTCGATCGAGTGGTTTGAATCCACTCGATCGAGAGGTTTATTAGTCTACGCGGGCTTTAGTAACCCGTGATAGTTTATTTTTGTTAAGTTTGTAATTCCCTATTTAAGGGAAACCTAATTAGGTCATTAGGATCTATCTTTCACATACTCTTCTTCTACTTTAGCTTTTAAACCTACTGCTTAACCTCTTAATCTCGCACTTTTGCTTTAGTGGATTGATCTTTACGCCGGATTGCTGTAGATTGTAATCATTCTTTCTTCCTTAATCTAATACTTCCTCCCATCCACTCCAAAGGTAACATGGACCCACTTTTCCTCTCACAAAAAGTGGGTCCATGTTACCTTTGGAGTGGATGGGAGGAAGTAATATTTTACTTTGGTTGCTTTAATCCTTGTTCTCTCTCGTTATTATTTATGCCCTAATATAGTTTATGCTTAATTGTTATTATTTCATTATGTCTTTCATTAATTTAGTTATCATTATTATTGTTGACACCATTAATATTATGAGTAGCTAAATCCTTTAATGTTGGGACTAGGGAATCCATGGTAGGATTGTGACGATGTAGCAAATAGATTAGATGGTTTACTTATGAGAATCTGTCCCTATAGCAATTTAACTGTAACATCAATTTAGTTGAGTGCACGCTTCTAAATTACAATAATCTGGTTAACTTTACTCCTAGATCGGAAGATTGGATTAAATAGACCTGCTATGAACAGTATACTACCCAAATGAGAACGGATGTTAAGTTAGTGGAAATCTAGGATAGAAAGTGGACCGGAAGGACCTTTCTTATATCCCTCTCACAGTAGATTGTCTAGGCTATTTGCAGCCGAGTCAATAGACTACCATGGCGAACCGAAATCCTCGCATACTTTCTTTATTGATCATCTTTATTACATTTTCTATCTTTATTACTCTTGTTTAATTTCTCCTTTCCTTAATCTTTTATTAGTTTAGAAATCAAAATCAAAACCCCCACTTTGTGACCTAGTAGACGGACCTTTAGACAGATATCTTGCCTCCCTGTGGAGATCTACCCTGCTTATCACTAGCTTCTTTGTTAGTTTTAATTAGGTTTATTTTTGGTACACAAACGACAGTATCAAATTTTTGCGCCGCTGCCGTGGAGGCAATAGCCCTATCTGTTTTTTTGTCTCGTTTATCTTTATCCGTCTCAGGGAATTTTTATTCCTTGAGGTAGTTCGCACTTATTTCTTTCAGTGTTGTGTATGCCCAGGTCAAATAGGTCGGAATTAGTCCCAGCTGATCCTGAGCCAGAGAGATCTTTTCGGCATAGACTCCGTCTGCAAAGAAAGATTCGAAAGGAAGACTTGAGTACTTTCGAACCCGAGCTACAACATTTCCTTTTCGCAGAAGACCCGTCTTGTGAAGAAGATAATCTCATTTCTTCTATCAAACCAGTAAAGATGCCTAACATAGCGAGTCACTCAGTGCCCACAACTGCCTCGATTCCCAAAGGTTTCAGTCTCTCAACTGAGGACGGTAACACGTTTGATATCCATCCGTCTTACATAAATTTGGTAGAAAGAAATCTTTATCGAGGTGTGGCGGGTGAAGATCCGCGAAAGCATATGGAGGTCTTTACTGACTACTGCTCTACTATTCCCGCTACTAAGGGAGTAACTCAAGACAAGATAAAGGAAGTGCTATTTCCTTTTTCATTGACTGATGGAGCCAGGGAGTGGCTTACTGAGCTTGATCGCACTGCTGCCGGTATCACCAACTGGGAGACCCTTGCTCTTGCCTTTTATAAAAGGTACTTTCCTCCACAATGGACTAATCAGTTGAGGGGGAAGATTACGAGTTTCAAACAGGCGCCTAATTAAGAATTTTTATGAGGCTTGGTGTCGATTCAAGAAGCTAGTGAGGTCTCTTCCTCACCATGGATTTGATCAATGGTTTTTGTGCAACCAGTTCTACAATGGGTTGTATGACGACCACCGAGCAATACTAGACACCTCATCCAACGAGAGATTCCAAAAGAACATTGATGATGATAAGATATGGGGTATTATTGAGGAGATGGCGACCCATTGTGCTGAATATGGGAACCCGAGAGATGTCATTCGAACCGTTCATTCGGTCGATAATGCGGTCGTGGCTCAGTTGGAAGCCATGAATGCTCGTTTTGACATATTGGAAATGCAAGCTACTGGTGATCAACAGACGGTTCATCTGTTGACTAGACAGGAAAATGTCACTTGTGAGATATGTGGGAACAATGACGGTCACACTGCTATTGACTGTCTGACAGAGAAGGAACAAGTCCTTGTCTTTCAGCAATATATGCAAGGAGGGTGTTCCTACTACAATAACCAAGGGGTAATCCATCCTAATTTGAGGTGGACAAGTTAGAATGTTCTTAATCCTACTCCTCCACCACAGCAGCAGCAAGCCTTTGTCCCTCCTCATAAGGCTCAACAAGTCTTCCAAAAGCCTCCTTCTTTCCTTCCACCGCATCAAGGAGCTTAATCTTCTAGTGGGGTAAGTGAGTTGACTGAGTTAAAGACAATGATTCAATCATTGACAAAGCAATTGCAAATGAGTGACCAACAGAAGGAAGCTTCAATCAAGTCACTTGAAACTCAAGTTGCTCAGTTTGCCGCAAGCCAATCCACGAGGAAACCAGGTCATTTGCCGTCTCAATCTGAGAAGAATCCACATGAGACGATTAACTTAATTAATTTGCGAAGTGGTCATTCCTACGAAGGACCAAAGTTGTCAGCTGATAAGGACATTTAAGACCCGAGGGATGCTATTATGGAGGATGAACAGTTGCCTGTTGCTGAAAGTATGCCTAGTACGAAGAACATACTCAATCGACTGATTTCTGGTGGTCGATCGAGTAGAAATGATGTTGATATTACTCGATCGAGAGGTTCTGAAGCTCGATCGAGTAAACTGGATATGCAAGGAAATGATCGAGAGGTGGAAACCACTCGATCGAGTGGAATTGCAGAAGAAACCATTCGATTGAGTGGAATTTTACCTCTATCGAACACTGTGGAAATAGAGGAACTCGATCGAGAAGCTGCTGATGCTCAATCGAGTGAAAAGTCACCTGAAAGGCCTTGATCGAGAGGTAAATGACTCGATCGAGTGAAAACGAGTTTGAACCCGCTGAGACATTGGAAGAGAGGAACAAAGGGCTCGACATTTCTATTACAGTGCCCTTTCCAAGGCGATTACAGAACAACAAAGCTAATCAACAGTTCGGGAAATTCGCCGAGCTCCTGAAAAGTTTACATGTTACTGTTCCATTCGCCGAGTTGCTGACTCAGGTACCCTCTTGTTTAAAATTCATAAAAGAAATCTTGTCGCATAAGAGACATATAAATGATCACGAGACGGTAGCTTTAACTGAAGTAGGGACTGCCTTAGTTCAGAATAAGTTGCCACCTAAACAGTCAGACCCGGATAGTTTCTCAATTCCGTGTCATATAGGAACCCATTTGATTGATAACGTGCTATGCGATCTAGATACTAGCGTGAGCGTCTTGCCTTTGTCTCTTTCTAGGAGACTCGGTCTGACCAAATTTAATTGCACTAACATGACCGTTCAGATGGCCGACCGTAGTATATCATGGCCACTAGGAGTTATAGAGGACATACCTGTCAAGATCGGGAGATTCTTTATTCCCGTAGACTTCGTAGTTCTTGACATCCCCAAGGACACTCACACCCTTATTATTTTAGGGAGACCATTTTTATTCACTGCTTGCGCAGTGATCGATGTTGGGCGCAAGACACTTACGTTTCAGGTAGGAGATGAAGATTTGATTTTCCATCAGTCTAAATCTTGTAGGGCTCCCATGCAAGTTCAACTTTGCAATGCCCTATCCTCTACTAACTCAGATATAGACACTCCAGCTGAGAATGTCGAATTTTGTGCCGCTATTGTAACCCCTCCGCCTCAGACTGAGAGCGAAAAGGAGGATTATTTTTCTGTTTTCCTTGCTGCAGGTACAGATGGAATAGATGTTGGCATTGTCAACGGTCAAAGTGTGGTTGAAGTCAATCAAAGCGGTTGTGAAGTTAAAGCTGATGGGAGAGACAAGAGGATGAAGAAAGTTCGTGCATATGTAGATATCAACTACTCTCCCTCTACCAGTTCAAACTCAAGCTCATGCAGATCGAAGAGGACGGTCCGAGATGATGAGGGGACCTCCTCTAGTCAGAAGCCCTCCTTTGGGCTAATGAAATGTTTTGGGAATTAAGTGGGGAATGCCCCGTTGTAACAAATTGTAAAAGTTTAAATTTCCGTCGAACTTCTTTATTGCATTTTTAGAACTGCTAGACTTTAGACTATTTAGCTTAGCTAGGAAAGACTATAGACTGCCTATTTTGCGATTTGGTAGTGTCGGGATATGTTTTTGGGTGTTTCTATGTAGGTTTGGAGAATTTTTATCGCATTGGGATGAGTTACACGAGAAAAGAACTCGATCGAGTACTTTTTGTACTCGATCGATAGGAATGCCCGAGGTAGTTGTTCGATCGAGTAGTTTAAGGCACTCGATCGAAACTGCAAAAATGAGAAATACTCGATCGGGAAGAATTTTATTCGATCGAGCAGAATGGAAGCCAGAGTTCTCGATCGAGTGATTTTAAATCACTCAATCGAGTGAAATTGCTTAGTACACACATGGAGTTAACTTTTTAACTTCTATTTTTCATACTTTTATTTCATTCTTTATTTCTTCCTCCTATTTTGTGCGATAAATCCCAAGTTCCTCCATAATTCTTGCCCAAATACTAATTCCAACACCCACATTATTTACCTTGCTAAAAAATGGACTAAAGCCCTCTTTCACCCCCTTCAAATTCGTTCTTCTTTGCGGTTAATTGTGGGAACTAGGGTTTGCGGGTTTTCGATCGAAATTCCGTCTTTTGCTGCTTTTTGTGTCGATTTTTCTTGCTTAATTTGTGGGATTATTCATCAAGTAAGTATACCCTTTACTATTTTGTTGTCAATTGCTTAATTTCGACATTGTAAGGTAATTAGGGTTTAGGGTTTTGTAATTCAATTCGAAAATCCGACTGAATTTGGGGTTTTCTGTGTTTAATTCGTTTAATTGATTGATTTTCCCTATTGCTTACTTGATTAAGATGGAAATTAGTACATTGCCCTCGACTAGTTTGACCATTTTTCCATCCTCGACCGAGACGGTGGTCAATGCTGTTACCATCGTCGTTCCGACTGTTAGTACCACTATTATGTGCCCTGTTTTACCTGCTATCACTACCGGTACTACCACTGCTACTGTTGCTAGCTCTGCCTCTGTCACGGCTAGATCTGTTTCCGCCTCTATGTCTGCCTCCGTCTCGGCTAGCACTGCTGCTAGCTCTGCCTCTACTGCTTCTACTAGTGCAGCTACTGCTTCCACTTCTGGTACGGTGACCACCCCTACTGCGTGGTCACCATCTGTCACAGCCGCCTACCGGGATGCCTTAGCACCTCGTTCCGTCAGAGGACGGGCTTCTTCCTCATGTACTAAAGGTCGGGGTCACGGGTGAGCCACGCCTGCTGCTGGTCCTGTCACGATCCGAGTTGACGACTCACTTGACCCGCACCCCGACTACCCCGAGGTACGTTTCATTAATGGTATGCATCGTACTCGTTTATTTGCTTTAGAAAGCTGTGATTTTGCCTCTACAAAGTTTTTGTGTTGTAAGTCGCTTGATAGGTTAGGTATTTACGAGCCCGTAGTTGAGATATTGAACGGGACGGGGATGTCGGGACTGATTACCATGAGTACCTTAACCTACAAGGAGCTGACCCTCGAGTTTTTCAGCTCCTTTACCTTTTCTGCTGCCGCCTACGCCACTGACCAGGGTTGTGCTTGTGTTTCTTTCCGGTTATTCAACCAGACTATGTCTTGGACCCTAGAGGAGTTTGGCAGTAGGTTAGGTTTGTCTTCCACCGGTGCCTCCGTCCCTCCTAGGAAGGTCATCCGCCAGTTGTGGAGGACCTTGCCACAGACTAGTTACAACGAGCAGAAGCTCGCGCACGTCCACTCCCCCCCCGACCCGTTACTTCTTGCATCTCATTGGAGGGACCGTCTTTGGCCGTAAAGAACCAAACAATGTGAACAACATTGAGCTGTCTATTCTTGGTGGTTACGTGAACATTGATAGTGAGGGACCTTTTGTGCTTAACACTGCTTACCTGACTGCTCAGTATTTACATAATGTGGGGCAGAAGACGACGGGCACCATTGTTTGCAGTGGCATAACCACTTTTATTGCCCGTTCTATCTTCCCCGTCTTTCCTCGTGACTTACAGCACCTAGACACTGATAGGTACCTTGACAGTGCTACTATGCTGTCTATGTTTTGGCTTGCTTCTGACCAGCAGACATGGAAGATTTGTGGTTCCTTGTCAATGCCCTTACCTTGTGATGCGTGTCTTTTATATGATGTTTTACACCTCATTTTACACGCATTTCAGAGCTCATTTACGTAGTTTATGCTACTATTTGCCCCTTTTCGTCCACTTTCGTATTTTTATGTAATATTGCAGGCATCTTCTCATAGGTCGTAGTTAGGTGAGCGTCTTTACAATATTACTTCTTTCTATCTTTACATATTTTCACCTTGTGCTTATTTGAGTGATTTGAGCGATGATACGTGCCTAATGTATAGTCTTTTTAGCCTATTTTAGCACGTATTTCTATGCATTTCTATACTGTTTTTATAGTATTTTGCCCCGAATTGGCTACTTTGGTGTATTTTATCCTTTTTGTAGGAATGATCGCGGAAGTAGCGGAACCATACCTCTTTTTGTCCTTTTTGCATGCATTTAGAGGAGACGGGATTACCCCAGAGTGAGATGTTGCACTTAGAAGTGTCGTTGCACGCACTACGAGGCATTTGGGTGAAGACGTGAGCTGAATTAAAAACCCAAGTGGTCTATCGAGCTGTTTGGTGGTCGATCGACTGGTCCCTAACCTTCCCAAGGCTCGATCGAGCTACTCCGTACTCGATCGAGTAAGCTGCATTTGACCAAGTCCTCGATCGAGAACCCTGCTGGTCGATCGAGGTGTTTCTGCTGAGATCTTGATCGATCGAGTGGTTTAACCCACTCGATCGAGAGGCTTCCGACTCTATGGGCTTTAATCAGTCCGTGTTTTAATTATCTCCGCAATAACACTTTGTGTTTGGCTATTTAACCTATGTTTTACTAGGTTATTAGTCATCTACCTTTTATCTACTCTTTTTATCATCTTTTTACTCTCTGAGTTTTAGACATTAGACACTGTTACTTTCGTTTTCGAATTGCTTCGCTCGGATTTCGTGCTCTTTACGCCGGAATTGCTCGGATTGTAATCTTCTTCCTTCTTTAATAATAATTAACCTTCTGTTGTTTCTATTTTCTTGTTATTGTTATTATTCTTTCTGCCCTAGTTTATTTATTATTGAGTTTTATCATTATTCCGTTATGTTATCTGCTAGGAAATTATCTGCTGTTAGATTAGTTATGAGTATGAGTAGCTAAACCCCTTCATGTTGGGATTAGGGGATCTGCGGTAGAATAATGACGACGTAGTGAATGAATTAGACGAATTGACATAAGAGACCCTGTCACTATAGCAATATAACTGTAATTCTCGACCTAGTTGAGTGCACGCTTCTATGTCACCCATTAATCTGGCTACAATTAATCCTGGATCGAAAGATTGGACTAAATAGGTCTGCTATAAACAGTAGACTACCCTAATGAGGACGAAAGTTAAGTTAGTGGTATTTTAGGGTGGGAAGTGGACCGAAAGGACCTTCTAATATCCGTCTCGCATTAGTTCGTCTGAGTCATTTACTGCTAAGTTGTTGAACTACCGTAGTGAACCGAGTTCCCGACATGTCCCCCTCTCATTGATAGTTTTAAATCATTTTCCTGCTTATCTGCTCTCCTCTTTATTTCTCTTCCTTTTACTCCGTAGTTTAGAACCAAAATTTAATCAACCCCAATTGTGACCATAGAATTAGAAATAGATAGCTGTAGTTGCATTCCTCCCTGTGGATTCGATACTCGACTGGCTCTACTACATTTTTAGTTGAGACCGTTAGGTTTTATTTTTGACAGGTACGCGACAGACGTGTCAAATTTTGGCGCCGTTGCCGGGGAGGCAATTGTTCAATTTACTAGCTGTTTTATTTTTAATTCTCCTTTTAGTTTAAGGAACATCGTTCCTTAGACTATTCTCATATCTTGTCTTTAGTTTCTTCTTATGCGCAGGTCGCAAGGTGGGCCACTACTACCTTTTGATCCCGAGATTGAGAGATCTCTGCACGTAAAGAGGAGACTATTTCAAGAGCAACAGGCAGAGGAAGAAGCTAGTTCTCGTGGTAACTTTTACGAGAACGAGCTTTTCGAAGACAATCCGCCGTCTTCTCCAGTTTCCAATTCATCACTTGAATCTATAACTTTCCCTGTTATTCCCGAAATGGCTGAGGAAGCAACCATCGCTAGTCACTCCGAGCCCACAGCTGACAATCTTTATAAAGGGTTCGAACTGCCGGGAGATGCTAGGAAGTTCGAGCCTAAGCCTGCATACATCAATATGGTCGAGAAAAATCAGTTCGGGGGAGCTGCAACTGAAGACGCAGCTCAACATATGGAGACTTTCATTGATTATTGCTGCTCCATACCTCCTCCCACTGGCGTGACAGCTGACCAGATCAAAGAAACTATGTTCATCTTCTCACTCCGCGATGCTGCGAGGGAGTGGTATAGGGATTTGGACCGAGATGCTCACGGCATAGTAGATTGGAATTCGCTAGCATTGGCGTTTTATAAGAAGTATTTCTCTGCTTCGAGAACCATAGCCATCAGAGCTCAGATAACAAGTTTCAAACAAGGGCCTGACGAGAACTTCCACGAGGCATGGCTTCGATTTAAGAAACTGGTGCGGACCATACCGCATCACGGTTTCGAAAAGTGGAGCCTGTGTAACCACTTTTACAATGGTTTATATGATGATTAGAGGGCTATATTAGATGCTGCAGCTAACGGTCGATTTGCTGACAATTTGGGAGCGACCAAGGGATGGAAGATTATAGATGATTTAGCCACTCACATGGCTGAATATGGGAATTCAAGAGGAAACCAAAGGAGAGCCGTTGAATCCTCTTCAGTAGCCGCATTAGAAGCCCTTACCGCGAGGTTCGACAAGTATGAACTAGGGGGAGCTCTCAAGCCAGGGATGTACCAGGTTAATGCTATGACAGACGGTCCCTTCGTCTGTACGAGGTGTGGGGTAGATGGACATGTCGCTGATTATTGTCCTAGTCCTTATGAGCAATGTGCTGCCTTCCAACACTACAGGCAAAACAACACTCATTACGAGCCGAATATCCACCCCAATTTGAGGTGGAGTAACCAGAACGTGCTCAACCCCACCGCTCCTCCAAATCAGCAGCAGCAGCCCTATATTCCTCCACACCAGAAGCAACAAGGCTATCAGAAGCCTCCGTCTTTCAACCCTCCTAACCAAGGTGCTTCGTCCTCTAGTGGGGTGAGCGAGATAGGTGAGTTAAAGTCCATGATGCAGTCCATTGCAAAGCAGTTACAACAAAAGGACACGGCATTCAAGGCACTTGAAACTCAAGTTGCTCAACTGGCTGAAAATCAATCTTCAAGGAAACCCGGTCATCTACCGACTCAAAATGACAAGAACCCGAATGAGACGGTACATTTGATAGAGTTGAGAAGCGGTCTCTCTTATGAAGGACCAGAAGTACAAAAATCAGACCCGAGGAAAGCTGTTGCTAACGATGAACAGTGTTCTGTTAAGAGAAAAGGACTCACGACACAGGAGCTACTCGATCGACTGAAGTCTGATGCTCGATCGAGTGGAATTGGTGAGGGAAGCCCTCGATCGAGTAGTCTTTCTGCTCGATCGAGTGAACTCGAAGTCAAGATGGTCGATCGAGTGGGGATGTTGCTCGATCGACCGGGTTGCTGAATAAGGTGCTCGATCGAGTGAACACACTGCTCGATCGAGTGATATTGACGACGGGAAGCTTATTCGAGAGCCTGCTAGTGCTCGTTTAAGCGAGGAATTACCCGAAAGGCCTCGTTCGAGAGGTAAGAAGCGTCCAAAGGATACCGAACTTGCTCCGGAAGACACTTTGGAAGCGAGAAACAAGGGGCTCGAGATACCAATCACGGTTCCCTTCCCGAGGTGGCTGCAGAATACCAAGATTAATCAACAGTTTGGCAAATTTGTTGAGCTTTTGAAGAGTTTGGAAGTTTCCGTGCCGTTCACTGAATTGCTGACCAAGGTACCCTCTTATTTAAAATTTATGAAAGAAATTTTAGCACGTAAGAAGACCATTAATGACAATGAGACCGTAGCTTTGACTGAGGTGGGGTCAGCCCTATTTCAAAATAAGCTACCTCCTAAGCAATCAGACCCGGGTAGTTTTTCGATCCCTTGTCACATAGGTATGCAATTGATTGATAATGCGCTATGCGATTTAGGCGCTAGCGTAAGTGTTTTACCCTTGTCTCTAGCTAAGAGACTTGGTGTGACAAAACTGAGTTGCACCAACATGACCGTCCAGATGGCCGACCGTAGCTTATCACGGCCACTAGGTGTAGCGGAGGACGTACCTGTTCGGATCGGGAAGTTCTTTATTCCCGTCGATTTTGTCGTCTTAGATATCCCCGAAGATGTGCACACCCCTATCATTTTAGGGAGACCATTTTTGTCCACTGCCCGTGCAGTAATAGATGTCGGGGGGAAGACTTTGCCCTTTCTTCTGTTGACCCTATTATTGACACTCCAGATGAAAATTTGGAGAATATTGCTGTTATTGCTAACCCTCCGCCTCATACTGAGAGCAAAAAGGAGGAAAATCCGTCTGTTTTCCTTACTGCAGGTACAGATGAAGGCAAGAAGGGAGCTGTCAAAGGACGTGGTGCAACCACTATCAATCAAACTGGAGCCAAGGATGCCAAGGAAGATGACAGAGGGGCGAGAACGAAGACAGTTCGAACCTACATAGATTGGAATTATGTTCCTCCTCCTCTTGCAAACAGTAATTCAAGCTCATGGAAATCAAAGAGGACAGTCAGTATCGCTGAAGTGACGTCCTCCAGTCAGAAGCCCACGAAGGGGCCACTAAAAGCTAATGGGAATTAAACGGGGAAATGCCCCGTGTAACAAATTGTAATAGATATTCGTTTGAATTTCTTTTGAATTTCTTTTATTACGTTTTTGATTAGGACAATTAGTTAGACATTCCTTTAGCTTAGACTGAGACTATAGACAGTGTTTGCTGCGTTTTTGGTATTTGGGATGTGTTTGGATATGTTTTACGCAGGTTTGGGGAAATGTCACGCATTTCGAGGAAGTAAAGACGGAAATTCAAAGAAGTCTACACGAGGAAGTCCTCGATCGAGTACTTTTTGTACTCGATCGAGTGGAAGTTGGTCGATCGAGCTTGCTGGCTACTCGATCGAGGAAGGCCACAGAGGAATTGATCGATCGAGAGGACCTTTACTCGATCGAGCAAAAGGGACAGCAAAAGTCCTCGATCGAGTGATTAAAACCACTAGATCGAGTGATATGAACAGGGACAACGGGAGTTTTCTTTCTTAAAACTCTTTATTTCCCTAATTTTATTTCATTTCACCAGTAATCTCCGTCTAACCTCCCCTTAATTGCGATTTCCATTTCCCCCAAAACCCCATTTTTTTGCCCAAAATCATCAAATCCACCACCAACATTCTATCACTAGCACTTAATTCTTCAATAGCCCCTTGTTTTCCCCTTATTTTGTGTTCGTTTTCACGGTTTTCAAAGGGAATTAGGGTTTCGCGGGTTTTTCGATTAAAAATCCGCCTTTGTCGCTTGTTATTTGAAGTTTAATTGCTTGTATAGAATCCTCATCATCAAGTAAGTTTTTCTTTCACACTCTTTGCATTTTATCTTTAATTAATTCGAAATTCTTGAGGTGATTGAATTAGGGTTCGAAAATTCCTTGCCTAGTCGAATTTATTAGATTAAATTGTGTTTATTTGCCCTTGATTAGCTTGTTGATGATGTTTTCGCAATTCCTCACTGTCTTTGCATGTTAAATTAGAATTTGCGCGATTTCCGCGATTAGGGTCCCTGTGAGTCGAATGTGTCGACTGTCAGACGGTTTTCTGTTGCCTTGCTTGCTTAACGTCAGTCCATGCTTACTTGCTGTTGTTAACTGCCGTCACCGTCCCCTATCGCCTTATATGCTGTGAATCGTTGGGAATCCCGCGTTGTGAGCGGTTCTGCTCGACTGCCAGGAGTCTTACGTGCTCCCCTATGTGGTTTTCTTGCTGTGTCTGTCTCCTTTAGCAGTCATACTGTGTCATTTATTCACCACTCACATGCTACCTTTCGAACTTATTGAGGAATTGTTTGCTTTTGATTGCTGTACGTCGATTGTTTCGACCAATAGGGCCTTCCTTTTTGCTGTCACATGTTGGTTAGCGGTTGTTTTAACCACGGTTAGCAGCATCTTCTCTTATTCGTGCCCTTTGATACTTTGCAGGATGGACGCGAGTTCCTTGCCTTCTACTAGTACGTCCTCCAGCTCATCCGTGAGCGAGTCAGTGGTCCCTGCTGTTGCCACTAGCTCTGCCTCGGTCACTACTGCAGCACCAGTCCTACTTGTGTCACCGGGGACGTGTCGCCGCAGCGGCCCAGCTCGGGGAGCTCAGTTCAGGCTTCACCAGCCACTACTCCTAGGCCCTTCTCTCTGCTGGATTGCGGATTCAGGCCCCGTTTCCAGCAGCCTGGTATGCTGCCACGGAGGCCACACCAGCAGGCTAGCCAGTTAGCCATCACTTCCAGCCCTTCTGAGGCTGTTGTTACGAGAGAGGGCGCTCTCACACCTTTACCGAAGATGCCCACGGTACGTTTCATTTCCGAGGCTCACCGGAAACGGTTAACTGCTTTACTTCGTTGCCCTCTCTCCCCCACCCGTTTCCTTTCGCGGACTGACCTAGAGACCTTAGGCATTTATGAGGAGGTCTGTAGTTTATTGAACGGGACGGGTATGTCGGGTCTGATTACCATGCAGGAGGCTACTATTCGTACCTCTACTTACGAGTTTTTTAGCTCCTATTCCTTTGACACCGACTCTTACGAGGTCGACCACTCCAGACTGCATTCACTTTCGACTCCGCAATGAGTCGCACCACCGGACTTTAGCCGAGGTTTGGGCGGTTTTGGGACTAGTTAGTGACGGTCCTACCGCCCCACCTCGAGACCTCCTTCACCACTTTGGGTCTGCTCTTTCTCACACTCCCTTCCACTCACTAAGGGAGCTCATGTTCACTTACCTGCGCCCCGTTACTACTTGCGTCTGTTAGGAGAGACCATTTTTGGTCGCCCTGAGCCCAATAACTTGACCAACACTGAGCTAGCGATTCTCGCGGGGTACCTCAACATTGACTCCGGTACCCCGTTTGTTCTAAACATTGCCTATCTGGTAGCTCGGATTGGAACAGACTGGGACTCGGGTCAAGACCGCTGTTGTCTGCGGCGGGCTAGTTACTAGGATTGCCCGCCACCTTTACCCCACTGAGCCTGGACTCACTGCACCTGATGAGATGGCTCACCTTGACCTGGATGCCATGGCCGTCTTCGCCTGGTTCCCAAAGGCGAAGGGGAGTGCGAGGACGTGGAAGATCTGTGGTTCCACGTCTGTTACCTTACCGTGCTCTACCCTTCCGCCACTTTCACCGCTCCCTACTGCTGCTGAGGGAGCGAGGCCACCTCCACCTACCTACCACCTTACCTTCACCCCTCCTTCTTCCTCTAAGAAGAGGAAGCGGGAAGCCGGAGCATCTTCTAGCTCTCGTGCTCGGACTCGAGCCCAGTGGGATCGACCCCCACGCCTCGGCCTACACCCACTCAGACTCATACTCCACCACCACTTGACCCTCCTTCTGGTTCGGTTTTCCCGGCCAATTTTGTTTGCCCTCCTGTTTTAGAGTCGCCCGAGGTCATGGACCAAGGGCGTCGTGATGCTGTGCTTTCGGATATGTGCAGGTACATTACTGAGATGAGACGGGATATGGCTTTGGCTGTATTCCCGCTCTACGAGTTCCACATCCGAGCCCGGCGACCGATTCCAGAGGGGTGGCCGCATCCTTCCTTCTACCGATACCCAGCGGACGGGTACCCTCCACTTCCTTCTGACTCAGAGGAGGAGGAGGAGACAGCGGTAGCACGGGAGGTGCGGTTACGGGCAGAGCAGGCGGCACACCGAGCTACCAGAGAGGAGGAGAGGGATCCTCCGTTCGTACCCGGTCCGGAGGATCAGCTTGGAGATGACGACTGAGTCTCCCCTGGTTTGTTGCTGGTTTGGGGAGACTGTTTTGTTGGGTCGGAGTACCTGAGAGACGGCGGTGCCGACGACGAGTAGCTACTGGTCTACTCACTTCCCCAGTTTTCTGGCTGGTTTGGGGAAGTTCGTGTTTTTGTATGTTTTCTCTCTTTTTATTTTTTCGTCTCCTTTATTTTTCTTTTATTGGTTGTATACTCCCATTCCCCATTTTTCTGCAGGTGTATGCTGGAGGACAACGAGGGCGTTGTCCGTTTTGGTTTGGGGAGGGTATTGCATCCTTTGAGTCTGCATCTGCATTTGTTTTGCATTCACGTTTAATTTTTCAGTTTGCATTTGTTGTTTATTTTCAAAAAAAAAATCCATAAAAATTAGAAAATGTTAAAAATTCAAAAAAATTTCACGTTTATTTTTGCATTTAGGTTGAGTCGGAACGGTAGATTCCCGTGATGAAATTGCACTATAACTTGTCAATTCACTTGAGCCTTGCACTTTATTGATGGTTTTTAGCTTTGTCATACGCATAGTCTACGAATTTCTGTTCAAATAATAGCTGACTGTTTAGACTTGACCTGATAAATCGGCAAACTACTTGAAAAATTCTGAGTTTTTAGAGCCATAACTGGTGCCATTCATGACCAGTTCATTAGGAATTTTGAGAGTAGTACTCCTTGCATAGCATGTTCATCTCATTTGCACATTTATGACATTCAATTTCTCGTCAAATGCACACATTCGGGTCTTCGGTTGGTGTCACATGCAGGGAGGGTCTTGCAAATTCCCCTTTCTTTACATCTTACACCCATTTAGCTCCACGTTGACCAAAACTTGCCTTTTTGACCCATTAGCTACATTCCAAACAAGCCTGCCTAGTCAAGCTAGTTAGTCTGTCCTTTTGTGGTGTGTTTTCCATTGCAGTTTGGTCCGTAATTCATGTTTGGAGTTGGT
Organism: Silene latifolia; assembly: GCF_048544455.1. NCBI lineage: Eukaryota > Viridiplantae > Streptophyta > Magnoliopsida > Caryophyllales > Caryophyllaceae > Silene > Silene latifolia. The sequence goes on from NC_133526.1 coordinate 150,557,373, forward strand.
GTTTGTGTTAAGAAAGGAGGAAAAGAAAAAAAAAAGTATTGAAAAAAGAAAAAAACAGGAAAAACGTGAAAGAAGAAAAGAAAAAAAAAGAAAAGAAAATGAAAAGAAACATGATGAGATTCACGTACAAAAAGAAAGAAAAAATTGTGAAAAAGTTGGACCCTCTTGCCAGAGTTGAGAAGATGTTCGAAGATGTACAATCGACAAGAGGGTTGGTTGTTTCAGTTAGTTGTTTCAGACGATGTGTTTAAAAAAGGGAACTTTGTGACCGTCTGACTCCTCCACTCTTATTCTATATTTTTGAGGAGATTGTGCTTTCAGTTTAGTGAGTTTTGTGCCAAGTGAAGGGCACCTGTGTTTAGTCCTTCAGACAGTTGAGATCCGGACGGTTTATCATGGTCATGTTAGGAACTAGCTTGACGCTTTTACCTCCACATTTCCATAACTTGTTTTGCCTTTTCTCACCTGAACCTCACTATTCCCATACTATTTGCAAACCCTCGGCTGTGACGGACATTATTGGTTGGAGTGTGTGCATTAGTACTTGAATTGTCTTTCATTTTTGTTGCATGCATGCTATGTAGGTCGCCGTTAGGCGAGTGACTGTCTTTTCTTCTCTCTTTTACATATAACATTTGCCCTTTGCTTCATGAGAGAAGAGTGACCACGTGAGAGTCCGGTTTTGTTGGTCTTGCAAGGTCGATAGGTCGCTTTATTTCGAACACTCATTATTCGTTTGCGTATTGACCGCCTAGCTTTAATCGTTGATTTCTGTTGCATTAAAGTGGCTCAAGTAGACAAGTTAAGCTAGCTACGAGTTATCATTTCCGTTCCATTAGTTTAGTTTTGAGTTTACTCGAGGGCGAGTAAAGGTTTGGTTTGGGAGATTTGATACGTGCCTAATGTATAGTCTTTTTAGCCTATTTCAAAGACGTATTTCTATGCATTTCTATACTGTTTTTATAGTATTTTGCCCCGAATTGGCTACTTTGGTGTATTTTGTCCTTTTTGTAGGAATGATCGCGGAAGTAGCGGAACCATACCTCTTTTTGTCCTTTTTGCATGCATTTAGAGGAGACGGGATTACCCCAGAGTGAGATGTTGCACTTAGAAGTGTCATTGCACGCACTACGAGGCATTTGGGTGAAGACGTGAGCTGAATTAAAGACCCAAGTGGTCTATCGAGCTGTTTGGTGGTCGATCGACTGGTCCCTAAGCTTCCCAAGGCTCGATCGAGCTACTCCGTACTCGATCGAGTAAGTGCATTTGACCAAGTCCTCGATCGAGAACCCCGCTGGTCGATCGAGGAGTTTCTCTTGAGATCTTGATCGATCGAGTGGTTTAACCCACTCGATCGAGAGGCTTCCGACTCTATGGGCTTTAATCAGTCCGTGTTTTAATTATCTCCGCAATAACACTTTGTGTTTGGCTATTTAACCTATGTTTTACTAGGTTATTAGTCATCTACCTTTTATCTACTCTTTTTATCATCTTTTTACTCTCTGAGTTTTAGACATTAGACACTGTTACTTTCGTTTTCAAATTGCTTCGCTCGGATTTCGTGCTCTTTACGCCGGAATTGCTCGGATTGTAATCTTCTTCCTTCTTTAATAATAATTAACCTTCGTTGTTTCTATTTTCTTGTTATTGTTATTATTCTTTACTTCCCTAGTTTATTTATTATTGAGTTTTATCATTATTCCGTTATGTTATCTGTGGGAAATTATCTCATTGTTAGATTAGTTATGAGTATGAGTAGCTAAACCCCTTCATGTTGGGATTAGGGGATCTGCGGTAGAATAATGACGACGTAGTGAATGAATTAGACGAATTGACATAAGAGACCCTGTCACTATAGCAATATAACTGTAATTCTCGACCTAGTTGAGTGCACGCTTCTATGTCACCCATTAATTTGGCTACAATTAATCCTGGATCGAAAGATTGGACTAAATAGGCCTGCTATAAACAGTAGACTACCCTAATGAGGACGAAAGTTAAGTTAGTGGTATTTTAGGGTGGGAAGTGGACCGAAAGGACCTTCTAATATCCGTCTCGCATTAGTTCGTCTGAGTCATTTACTGCTAAGTTGTTGAACTACCGTAGTGAACCGAGTTCCCGACATGTCCCCCTCTCATTGATAGTTTTAAATCATTTTCCTGCTTATCTGCTCTCCTATTTATTTCTCTTCCTTTTACTCCGTAGTTTAGAACCAAAATTTAATCAACCCCAATTGTGACCATAGAATTAGAAATAGATAGCTGTAGTTGCATTCCTCCCTGTGGATTCGATACTCGACTGCCTCTACTACATTTTTAGTTGAGACCGTTAGGTTTTATTTTTGACAGGTACGCGACAGACGTGTCAAGCGACCCGTGAGAGTCCAATTTGATAAGTCTCTACAGTTGAAGGTTCAGCAGTTTTCGACGACTACATAACTCGTTTGCATGATTCATACGCTAATTGATAGTTGGTTATTGCATTAAATTGGTTTAGGCTATTCGGTTTGCATTTCGCTCTGAGATTGAACTCGTTCCATTAGGTTTTAGGATCGAGTCTAGTTCTTGCTTGGGGACAAGCAAGAGTTTGGTTTGGGTAAGTTTGATGCGTGTCTTTTATATGATGTTTTACACCTCATTTTACACGCATTTCAGAGCTCATTTACGTAGTTTATGCTACTATTTGCCCCATTTCGTCCACTTTCGTATTTTTATGTAATATTGCAGATTTATGCGGAAATGAGTAGATTTTGAGCTAAATCCGTCCCTGAGTACCTTGCATTGCATTTGACATGAAGTATTTGCTCAAGGAACGAGCTTGGTGCGCATTTCGAGGCCCGAAAGACAAATCCACGAGAAGTTAGAAGTCAAATATCAGCTACTTCAGTCGATCGACCGCTGCCCCATAGTCGATCGACCAACCCACGAGTTCCAGTAGCCACTGTTCAGCGAAGAGCAGTCGATCGACTGCCTTGCATGGTCGATCGACCAGACCGTGATTCATACGTGAATTAAAAGATCGAGCAATTTGAAGCCCATAGTACATTAGGTTTAGGAAATAAGTACTACGTTGTATTCTATATAACGTAGCTTTGGTTTTCAGAATCATCATCAAGTTTTACATCGAGTTTTCATTCAGTTTTACTTAGGTTTTAGAATATCAAATAATTAGGGTTTCAATATTGTTTCCTATTCAATACAATTCTCTTTCGCGTTCGGCTTTGTTCTTTTCCTTCGCAATTCCACACGGTACTCTCCTGATTTTATTCAATTGTTTTGCTTTCATTCATAGATTTAGAATTGCTAGATCAGTTTCCCAAAGCCGAATTATCATCTTATGTTAATCGTTTATTTAGTCGTTTTAATCATGAATTCTGTAGTTTTATTAGTCAATTTTATTGTTGTTATTATTCCCAGTATGAGTAGCTAAATAGCTTGTGCTAGGATGTAGGGAATCTGTAGTTAGACGGCATTAGAATTAATTTGGCCTGAAATCGCGTGTTGGTGGATAGACCGCCATACCTGGTCGATCGACTGACCACGTGAGGTGTTACCTTCGTTTTAATTGATTTAATTCTATATTTGACGAATCGAGTGCACGCGACTAGTTGAATGTTTAGGTTTTGACTGACCCATTAGATCGAAAGATAGGGGAAGTTGTTAGACCACCAATTAAAATGACTAAACTATGCTGAGATCGAAAGATAGGTAAAGTTTAGGTTATTAGTCACTTTTCAGGACGAGAGTCAGTACTAGTGAGGAGTCATGCTCTTATTTAACCCATACTGCACCCCTTAAGCTAGAAGACCCGGGTATTTTTTCAGTCCCATGTAATATTGGTACCTTCTCAATTGAGAAGGCATTATGTGACCTAGGAGCTAGCATTAGCATTATGCCTTTGAGTCTAGCTAGGAAATTGAAATTGACTAGGTTTGCAGTCACCGATATGACAGTACAGATGGCTGACCGATCTGCGATCCAGCCAATAGGAGTCTTAGAGGACATTCCTGTTCAAATAGGAAAGTTTTTCTTCCCTGTTCGTTGACTTCGTTATACTAGATATGCCTGAGGATGCCCACATTCCTATTATTCTAGGTAGACCATTCCTGCACACTGCTGGTGTAGTTATTGATGTTGCTTCGGGTACTTTGACCTTTAAAGTAGGGAAGCATTCTATTGTCTTTACCCACACAGCTAAGAAGAAAGCCCCCATGTGGCCTGTCACTTGTAATACGGTTTCTGAGAAGAAATCTTATTTTATACTTCCTGATATGCCTGTCTCTATGCCTACTCCTGTTGTGACACCTCCGCCCCAGACTGGGAGCAAAGTGAAGGAAGATTCTTCTGTTTTAGACATTGCAGGAGCTGGTTTGGGGAAGGAAGACCCACATGTTGCTCCAGCTGTAAAGGAGCCAATCGTTCAAAGAGGCGGTCTAGGATGCCTTAGCTATGGCACGGATGAGGAGCCCGAAGATGAGCCAGTCAAAGCAACGGAGTCTGATCTGGATTCCGACGAATCCGAAGAGGTCATTGAATGGGAAGATTTCCGACATGTTGATCCGTTGAGTTCTGCGGATGCTGGAGCTGAGAAGAGTGCAGCTGAGAAGATGAGCACTATTGAGGCTACCTCTAGTAGCCATGAGCCGACTATGTGGGCCATTCCGTGGCCATTCTTGATCTACTATTAGTTGATCTCTTGCTTTACAAATATTTTATTGCTTTTTAAGACTATTTACCGTTTTTTTCGTGTGCGCGAGACTTCGTTCTTTTAAGTTTGCTTAGGATTTTATACATTTTAGACTATTGCTTTTGGTTTTGCGCAATTTTGAGCGCGGTGTTATGTGCATTTGCAGGTTAAAAGACCATATTAGCTCAAGTTATGGAGCTAATTCGAAGAAATCAGAAAGTTACAAAGAGGTTTCTCGATCGATCGCGCCGATGGTCGATCGACTGAGCTGCGCATCTCAGGAGTTTCTGTTCCTGTTCACTCTGGTCGATCGACTGGGTGATGTGGTCGATCGACCGCCCCGAGCTGCTGTACCTGTTTTCGACCTTTCCCCTGCTGTGTTAGGTCGTTTTGCGGAATTGAGGGAGTCTTTTCTCCACTTTATTTTCACTCATTTCTGATTTCTTCCATTTTCTTAACTTTTCACATAATTTTAGCGTCCCAATTTTGCTTTCTCGATTTTATGCGTGGTATTTTCTGTCTTTTCAGGCATTTATTAGTAGCACTGTTGGCTACTGAAACCTCCTAGCTCACGCTGGTTTGGGGAGGTTTCCTTTTTCTTCGCTTAATGTCTTGTGAGTTTCCGAGTCCTTACTTCGCGTCTTATTTATTTATTTAACGCAAATTCCGATTTCTCTTTTATTTCATTACATGATTTTGCACAATGGGGACATTGTGCGATTTGGTTTGGGGAAGGGTTTTGAGTCGCAATTCATTTGCTTGCATTCACGTTTACATTTCAGTTTGCATTTGTTTATTTCATTTCTCATATATACAGAAAATTCAAAAAAAATGAAAATTTTCAAAAAAATTTCAAAAAAATTGCATGTTTATTTTAGCATATAAGTCGAGTCGGAACGGTAGTATTTCAATGATGACATTGCATTTGTAGCTGTTTTATGCCTAAGCCTTGCTAAATTAACATGTTATTAGTAGAATCTTATTGCATATCTACGAGTTTTTGTTAAATTTCTTGCTGAACTTGAGACTTGACTTAGATTTTGGCAAACTACATCATTTTCTGAGGTTTAGAGCCTATAACTGGTGACATTCATGACCAGTTCATCCAGGATTGTGAGTAGTTACTCCTTATGATACATGCTACATAAATATGCATAAATATGAACTTAATCTGCTTAATATCTGTATGCATTCGGTTTGTGGTTTGTTGACACACGTGGTAGAGGTTTCCCTTTATTCATTCTGCCCATGAGCTCCACACTGCCAAAAATAGCCTTTTGTCCCGTTACTACATCCTACACATAGCCTGCCTTTGCCAAGCTAGTAGTTTAGTTGTTGGGATTGTTACTTTGTTTTTGGTGGCATATGCTCTTTTGAGATGTTGATGGGAAGATGAAAAAGGAAGGAAAGAAAGAAACAAAGAAAAAGAAAAAAAAAAGGGAAATAAGAAAAAGAAAAAAAGAAAAAAACGAGTACCGTACTGTTTGAAGCAGTCGATCGACTGGCATCATAGGTCGATCGACTGAGGTCCGAGAAAAAGAAGAAAATAATCAATTCGCATGATTCAAGTCCTTATTTAATTGGCGATTTTTGCTCCCATGTTGCATTTATATCTTATGGGGAGTTGATTGATTACAATTATTTTGGAAATTGCGAGATTTGTGCTAATCATTAGCACCGGTTTTATTGAATTTTGAGCAAGAAGTTGGATGTTGTCATATGGTTCTGTTTAGGTACTAGCTTGATCACCTGTACCTCCACACTCCCATAATGTTTTGCCTTTCCTGCCCATTACCTCACATATCCCTTATTTACCTCGGCATGTGTCATGGTCATTTGTTCGGTTGGAATGCATATGTACGGTTGTAGAGATTACTTTCATATTAAATTGCAGGCATCTTCTCATAGGTCGTAGTTAGGTGAGCGTCTTTACAATATTACTTCTTTCTATCTTTACATATTTTCACCTTGTGCTTATTTGAGTGATTTGAGCGACCCGTGAGAGTCCAATTTGATAAGTCTCTACAGTTGACGGTTCAGCAGTTTTTGACAACAACATAACTCGTTTGCATGATTCATACGCTAATTGATAGTTGGTTATTGCATTAAATTGGTTTAGGCTATTCGGTTTGCATTTCGCTCTGAGATTGAACTCGTTCCATTAGGTTTTAGGATCGAGTCTAGTTCTTGCTTGGGGACAAGCAAGAGTTTGGTTTGGGGAAGTTTGATGCGTGTCTTTTATATGATGTTTTACACCTCATTTTACACGCATTTCAGAGCTCATTTACGTAGTTTATGCTACTATTTGCCCCATTTCGTCCACTTTCGTATTTTTATGTAATATTGCAGATTTATGCGGAAATGAGTAGATTTTGAGCTAAATCCGTCCCCGAGTACCTTGCATTGCATTTGACATGAAGTATTTGCTCAAGGAACGAGCTTGGTGCGCATTCGAGGCCCGAAAGACAAATCCACGAGAAGTTAGAAGTCAAATATCAGCTACTTCAGTCGATCGACCGCTGCCCATAGTCGATCGACCAACCCACGAGTTCCAGTAGCCACTGTTCAGCGAAGAGCAGTCGATCGACTGCCTTGCATGGTCGATCGACCAGACCGTGATTCAGACGTGAATTAAAAGATCGGGCAATTTGAAGCCCATAGTACATTAGGTTTAGGAAATAAGTACTACGTTGTATTCTATATAACGTAGCTTTGGTTTTCAGAATCATCATCAAGTTTTACATCGAGTTTTCATTCAGTTTTTTTTAGGTTTTAGAATATCAAATAATTAGGGTTTCAATATTGTTTCGTATTCAATACAATTCTCTTTCGCGTTCGGCTTTGTTCTTTTCCTTCGCTATTCCACACGGTACTCTCCAGATGTTATTCAATTGTTTTGCTTTCATTCATAGATTTAGAATTGCTAGATCAGTTTCCCAAAGCCGAATTATCTTCTTATGTTAATCGTTTTAATCATGAATTCTGTAGTTTCATTAGTCAATTTTATTGTTGTTATTATTCCCAGTATGAGTAGCTAAATAGCTTGTGCTAGGATGTAGGGAATCTGTAGTTAGGCGGCATTAGAATTAATTTGGCCTGAAATCGCGTGTTGGTCGATCGATCGCCATACCTGGTCGATCGACTGACCACGTGCGGTGTTACCTTCGTTTTAATTGATTTAATTCTATATTTGGCGAATCGAGTGCACGCGACTAGTTGAATGTTTAGGTTTTGACTGACCCATTAGATCGAAAGATAGGGGAAGTTGTTAGACCACCAATTAAAATGACTAAACTATGCTGAGATCGAAAGATAGGTAAAGTTTAGGTTATTAGTCACTTTTCAGGACGAGAGTCAGTACTAGTGATATTAGGGACCCGTAGCGAGATCAGAAGATGCTACTTGTTAAGAGTGGACAGAGAAGACCTCTTGTTTTTCCGCCTCATGTGTTTGATTTAGACCTACTTAGTATGCTGCCGCCGAAACTATAGTGAACCGACCATCCTAGTACCCTTCTTTATATTTGATTTAATACATTTCTTTAGTTTAGTTTATATTTCCTTACCTTTAGTCATAGATCAAATCAAATCAAACCCCCACATATCCGTTACCTTAAAACTGAAATTAGACAACTATCAATTACATCTGCCTCTCTGTGGTTCGACCCTGCTACCGCTATCTATAGTTGTAGTTGGAAATTATAAATATTATTTTTGGTACTCACAATGACGGGTATCAAATTTTGGCGTCGTTGCCGGGGAGGCAATTGTTCTAATTTTTAGTTGTTTTATTTTAGTCTGTTTCTTAGTTTAAGGGACATTCGTTCCTTAAACTATTCTCATATTCTTTTTGTAGTTTCTTCTTATGCGCAGGTCACAGGGTGGTGAATTACTACCGTTCAATCCCGAGATTGAGAAGACTTTGCGCGAGCTGAGGTGATCATCTAGAGTATTACCGACGGAGGAAGAGCTGAGTACTCTGTCTAATTACTACGAGAACGCTCTATTTGAGGAGGATCCACCTTCGTCTCCAGTTTCTACTTCATCAGCTGAGACAGTCACATCTCCAGATTTTCTAGAGATGGCTGAAGAAGCAACTATAGCCAGTCACTCGGAGCCGACAGCTGCGAACCTATATAAGGGGTTCGAATTACCAGGAGCTGATAGAAAATTCGAACCGAAGCCTTCTTATATCAACTTGGTTGAGAGAAACCAGTTCGGGGGAGCTGCAAATGAAGATGCAGCCAAGCATATGGAGATATTTATTGATTATTGCTGCTCTATACCCCCGCCGACCGGTGTGACCCAGGACCAGGTGAAGGAGACAATGTTTATATTCTCACTCCGTGATGCTGCAAGGGAGTGGTATAGAGACTTGGACCGAGCTGCTAATTGGATCACAGACTGGAATTCTTTGGCCTTGGCATTCTACAAGAAATATTTCTCTGCCTCAAAGACGAATGCTATTAGAGCTCAGATCACGAGCTTTAAACAGGGTCCTGATGAGAACTTTCATGAGACATGGGTCCGTTTCAAGAAGCTGGTGTGAACCATTCCGCACCATGGGTAAGAGAAGTGGAGCCTATGCAATCAGTTCTACAATGGCTCTATGACGATCAGAGGGCTATCTTGGATGCTGCAGCTAGTGGCAGATTCCAGGAGAATATGGGAGAGACTAAGGGGTGGAAAATTATTGATGACTTGGCCACCCACAAAGCTGAGTATGGGAATTCCAGGGGAAATCAAAGGAGAGCTGCTGAATCTCCTTCTGTAGCTGCATTAGAAGCTCTCACGGCAAGGTTTGATAAGTACGAGTTGGGAGGAGCTTCAAAAGGAGGGATTTACCATGTAAATGCTGTTTCGGACAGTCCCTTCGTCTGCAAAAGATGTGGAACTGAGGGACATGTTTCAGACAATTGTCCTAGTCCCTTTGAGCGCTGTGCTGCCTTTCAACATTATAGGCAGACAAACACTTACTATGAGCCAAATGTCCACCCAAACTTGAGGTGGAGTAGCCAAAATGTCTTGAATCCGACTCAACCTCCATAGCAGCAGCAGCAGCAGAACTATGTGCCCCCTCATAAGCAACAACAGTACCAAAAGCCTCCGTATGTTCCACAACAGCAGCAACAAGCTCAAGGTTCTGATTTCAATGAGTTGAAGAATTTGTTGCTGAAGGAATCCCAGGCTAGAGAGGCCGGGATGAAGATGTTGGAGAGCCAAATTGCCCCATTGGCTAGCAAGAATACAACTCGAGCTCCGGGACATTTACCGACTCAAACTGATCAAAAGGAGACCCTAAATGCAATTACTTTGAGGAGTGGTCTACCCTTGAGGGGCCCATTATGGTTGAGGACGTCACTGAAAAGGATGAGGCGGAACCAAGCAAGGAGAAGGTTGTGACGAACAAAAACAAGAAAAAGACGATTAGTAGGTATGTCAGTCGATCAACTGACATACCCAGTCGATCCACTGGTCCGCGACAACCAGAAGCTACTGTTTCTACAGAAGTCAGTCGATCGACCGACCAACCTGGTCGATCGACATACAGTGCTGCTGATAGTAATTCTTTTCGTCCTCCGATGCCCGATAACTTGAGGGACCACTTGTTTCGGGGTACGACTGCCCCGAAAATATTGAGGACAGACCCGACTGCTGATGGGTCCGTTCCGGTTCCGAAGTATGACCCTATGTCGATTAATGGTTCACATTTGAGACGGTCTGAAGAGGGATCAAGCTACAACAAGGAGAAGGTTGTGGACTTTCAGCCTAAGTCCACCGATGCCGGCATACGAGATTTAGAGGAGAGGGCTAAGTTACTTCTTACAGCCCCTTATCCGGAGAGATTAGTGCCGATGAAGGAACAGGTATCATTTAATAAGTTTGAATATGTTATCCGTAGCTTAAATGTACAAGTTCCTTTTCTTGAGTTAGTCAATCAAGTGCCTGCTTATATGAAATTCATGAAGCATCTCTTGTCTAAGAAGAAGTCACTTGAAACTGCGCACACTGTCGCACTCACTGAGGAGTCATGCTCTTAATTGACCCATACTGCACCCCTTAAGCTAGAAGACCCGGGTAGTTTTTGAGTCCCATGTAATATTGGTACCTTCTCAATTGAGAAGGCATTATGTGACCTAGGAGCTAGCATTAGCGTTATGATTTTGAGTCTAGCTAGGAAATTAAAATTGACTAGGTTTGCAGTCACCGATATGACAGTACAGATGGCCAACCGATCTGCGGTCCAGCCAATAAGAGTCTTAGAGGACATTCTTGTTCAAATAGGAAATTTTTCTTCCCTGTTGACTTCGTTGTACTAGATATGCCTGAGGATGCCCACATTCCTATTATTCTAGGTAGACCATTCCTGCACACTGCTGGTGCAGTTATTGATGTTGGTTCGGGTACTTTGACCTTTAAAGTAGGGAAGCATTCTATTGTCTTTACCCAGACAGCTAAGAAGAAAGCCCACATGTGGCCTGTCACTTGTAATACGGTTTCTGAGAAGAAATCTTATTTTATACTTCCTGATATGCCTGTCTCTATGCCTACTCCTGTTGTGACACCTCCGCCCCAGACTGGGAGCAAAGTGGAGGAAGATTCTTCTGTTTTAGACATTGCAGGAGCTGGTTTGGGGAAGGAAGAGCCACATGTTGCTCCAGCTGTGAAGGAGCCAATCGTTCAAAGAGGCGGTCTAGGATGCCTTAGCTATGGCACGGATGAGGAGCCCGAAGATGAGCCAGTCAAAGCAACGGAGTCTAATCTGGATTCCGACGAGTCCGAAGAGGTCATTGATTGGGAAGATTTCCGACATGTTGATCCGTTGAGTTCTGCGGATGCTGGAGCTGAGAAGAGTGCAGCTGAGAAGATGAGCACTATTGAGGCTACCTCTAGTAGCCAGGAGCTGACCATGTGGGCCATTCCGTGGTCGTTCTTGATCTACTATTAGTTGATCACTTGCTTTACAAATATTTTATTGCTTTTTAAGACTATTTACCGTTTTTTTCGTGTGCGCGAGACTTCGTTCTTTTAAGTTTGCTTAGGATTTTATACATTTTAGACTATTGCTTTGGGTTTTGCGCAATTTTGGGCGCGGTATTATGTGCATTTGCAGGTTAAAAGACCATATTAGCTCAAGTTATGAAGCTAATTCAAAGAAATCAGAAAGTTACAACAGGTTTCTCAGTCGATCGACTGGCCAGTATGGTCGATCGACTGAGCTGCGCATCTCAGGAGTTTCTGCTCCTATTCACTCTGGTCAATCGACTGGGTGATGTGGTTGATCGACCGCCCCGAGCTGTTGTACCTGTTCCCTGCTGTGTTAGGTCGTTTTGCGGAATTGAGGGAGTCTTTTCTCCACTTTATTTTCAGACTCATTTCTGATTTCTTCCATTTTCTTAACTTTGCACATAATTTTAGCGTCCCAATTTTGCTTTCTCGATTTTATGCGTGGTATTTTCTGTCTTTTCAGGCACTTATTAGTAGCATTGCTGGCTACAGAAACCTCCTAGCTCACGCTAGTATGGGAAGGTTTCCTTTTTCTGCGCTTAAAGTCTTGTGAGTTTCCGAGTCCTTACTTCGCGTCTTATTTATTTATTTAACGCAAATTCCCATTTCTCTTTTATTTCATTACATGATTTTGCACAATGGGGACATTGTGCGATTTGGTTTGGGGAAGGGTTTTGCGTCGCAATTCATTTGCTTGCATTCACGTTTACATTTCAGTTTGCATTTGTTTATTTCATTTCTCATATATACAGAAAATTCAAAAAAACGAAAAATTTCAAAAAAAATAGCATGTTTATTTTAGCATATAGGTCGAGTCGGAACGGTAGTATTTCAATGATGACATTGCATTTGCAGCTGTTTTATGCCTAAGCCTTGCTAAATTGACATGTTACTAGTAGAATCTTATTGCATATCTACGAGTTTTCGTTAAATTTCTTGCTGAACTTGAGACTTAACTTAGATTTTGGCAAACTACATCATTTTCTGAGGTTTAGAGCCTATAACTGGTGACATTCATGACCAGTTCATCTAGGATTGTGAGTAGTTACTCCTTATGAGACATGTTACATAAATATGCATAAATATGAACTTAATCTGCTTAAAACCTGTATGCATTCGCTTTGTGGTTTGTTGACACATGTGGTAGAGGTTTCCCTTTATTCATTCTGCCCATAAGCTCCACACTACCAAAAATAGCCTTTTTGTCCCGTTACTACATCCTACACATAGCCTGCCTTTGTCAGGCTAGTAGTTTAGTTATTGGGATTGTTACTTTGTTTTTGGTGGCATATGCTCTTTTGAGATGTTGATGGGAAAATGAAAAAGGAAGGAAAGAAAGAAAGAAAGAAAAAGAAAAAAAAAGGGAAATAAGAAAAAGAAAAAAGAAAAAAAGAAAAAAACGAGTACTGTACTGTTTGAAGCATTCGATCGACTGGCATCATAGGTCGATCGACTGAGGTCCGAGAAAAAGAAGAAAAGAATCAATTCGCATGATTCAAGTCCTTATTTAATTGGCGATTTTTGCTCCCATGTTGCATTTATATCTTATGGGGAGTTGATTGATTACAATTATTTTGGAAATTGCGAGATTTGTGCTAATCATTAGCACCGGTTTTATTGAATTTTGAGCAAGAAGTTGGATGTTATCATATGGTTCTGTTTAGGTACTAGCTTGATCACCTGTACCTCCACACTCCCATAATGTTTTGCCTTTCCTGCCCATTACCTCACATATCCCTTATTTACCTCGGCATGTGTCATGGTCATTTGTTCGGTTGGAATGCATATGTACGGTTGTAGAGATTACTTTCATATTAAATTGCAGGCATGTTCTCATAGGTCGTAGTTAGGTGAGCGTCTTTACAATATTACTTCTTTCTATCTTTACATATTTTCACCTTGTGCTTATTTGAGTGATTTGAGCGACCCGTGAGAGTCCAATTTGATAAGTCTCTACAGTTGACGGTTCAGCAGTTTTTGACGACTACATAACTCGTTTGCATGATTCATACACTAATTGATTGTTGATTATTGCATTAAATTGGTTTAGGCTATTCGGTTTGCATTTCGCTCTGAGATTGAACTCGTTCCATTAGGTTTTAGGATCGAGTCTAGTTCTTGCTTGGGAAAACGCAAGGGTTTGGTTTGGGGAAGTTTGATGCGTGTCTTTTATAATATGTTTTACACCTCATTTTACACGCATTTCAGAGCTCATTTACGTAGTTTATGCTACTATTTGCCCCATTTTGTCCACTTTCGTATTTTTATTTAATATTGCAGATTTATGCGGAAATGAGTAGATTTTGAGCTAAATCCGTCCCCGAGTAACTTGCATTGCATTTGACATGAAGTATTTGCTCAAGGAACGAGCTTGGTGCGCATTCCGAGGCCCGAAAGACAAATCCACGAGAAGTTAGAAGTCAAATATCAGCTACTTTAGTCAATCGACCGCTGCCCATAGTCGATCGACCAACCCACGAGTTCCAGTAGCCACTGTTCAGCGAAGAGCAGTCGATCGACTGCCTTGCATGGTCGATCGACCAGACCGTGATTTAGACGTGAATTAAAAGATCGAGGAATTTGAAGCCCATAGTACATTAGGTTTAGGAAATAAGTACTACGTTGTATTCTATATAACGTAGCTTTGGTTTTCAGAATCATCATCAAGTTTTACATCGAGTTTTCATTCAGTTTTATTTAGGTTTTAGAATATCAAATAATTAGGGTTTCAATATTGTTTCGTATTCAATAAAATTATCTTACGCGTTCGGCTTTGTTCTTTTCCTTCGCAATTCCACACGGTACTCTCCTGATTTTATTCAATTGTTTTGCTTTCATTCATAGATTTAGAATTGCTAGATCAGTTTCCTAAAGCCGAATTATCATCTTATGTTAATCGTTTATTTAGCCGTTTTAATCATGAATTCTGTAGTTTTATTAGTCAATTTTATTGTTGTTATTATTCCCAGTATAAGTAGCTAAATAGCTTGTGCTAGGATGTAGGGAATCTGTAGTTAGGCGGCATTAGAATTAATTTGGCCTGAAATCGCGTGTTGGTCGATCGATCGCCATACCTGGTCGATCGATCGCCATACCTGGTCGATCGACTGACCACGTGAGGTGTTACCTTCGTTTTAATTGATTTAATTCTATATTTGACGAATCGAGTGCACGCGACTAGTTGAATGTTTAGGTTTTGACTGACCCATTAGATCGAAAGATAGGGGAAGTTGTTAGACCACCAATTAAAATGACTAAACTATGCTGAGATCGAAAGATAGGTAAAGTTTAGGTTATTAGTCACTTTTCAGGATGAGAGTCAGTACTAGTGATATTAGGGACCCATAGCAAGATCGGAAGATGCTACTTGTTAAGAGTGGACCGAGAGGACCTCTTGTTTTCCCGCCTCATGTGTTTGATTTAGACCTAGTTAGTATGCTGCCGCCGAAACTATAGTGAACCGACCATCCTAGTACCCTTCTTTATATTTGATTTAATACATTTCTTTAGTTTAGTTTATATTTCCTTACCTTTACTCATAGATCAAATCAAATCAAACCCCCACATATCCGTTACCTTAAGACTGAAATTAGACAACTATCAATTACATCTGCCTCTCTGTGGTTCGACCCTGCGACCGCTATCTATAGTTGTAGTTGGAAATTATAAATATTATTTTTGGTGCTCACAACGACGGGTATCACCTTGTACCACTCTGCCCCGTCTTGTTCCCCTGCCCATTGTTAAGGGCAGGATACCTCCACCACTACCCATGTTTCAGCTTCCCCTTGTTCCACCTACTACCATGGCCGCTTCGAAGAAGCGGAACAGACCTGAGACCGGAGAGGGATCCACACCTTCTACGGGTGGCCAGACTTCCACGGGCATTACTACCCCGATCCCTACTCCTACTCCTACTCCTACTCCTACACCAGACCAGACACAGCCGGTCTATCTTGCTAATTTCGTTCCACCTCCACGTTTTGAGGCGTCCGCGGTCTTGGACCAAGGGCGCCGTGACGGTTGTCTTCTTGAGCTTCTTACCAGGCAGGCTCGTATGGAGCGGGACATTGTTCTTGCTTTGTTCCCTTTATACGAGTATCACATGAGGAGAGGACGTCCTACTCCTGAGGGCTGGCCGCACCCGTCTTTCTACCGGTACCCAGCTTTAGGGTACCCACAGCCAGCCAGCGAGGTAGACGCCGCTGAGGAGGAGGAGAGAGTCCAAGTTGAGGAGACGAGGAGAAGGCAGCAGCAGGTGGACCCAGACTTCACGCTGGAGGACGAGGCTGACGAGTAGCTATTGGTCTACTAACTTCCCCAGTTTTCTGGCTGGTTTGGGGAAGTTAGTGTTTTGTATGTATATTCTTGCTCTTTTATTTCTTTTTGTCTCCTTTTATTTATTATTTTTCATGCATTTATCGGATGTATTTTCACGCTCCCCTTTATATATCTGCTGGTGTATGCTCGAGGACAACGAGGGCGTTGTCCGTTTTGGTTTGGGGAGGGTAATGCATCCTTTGAGTCTGCATTTGCATTCACCTTTTCTTTTTCTGCTTGCATTGTATTTATTTATTTCAAAAAAAACTCAAAAAAATTTAATTAGAAAAATTTCAAAAAAAATTCACGTTTCATTTTGCATATAGGTTGAGTCGGAACGGTTGAGTTCCGTGATGATATTGCACTGTAACCTGTCCTTTTTACTTGAGCCTTGCACTTTATTGACAGTTATTAGCTGAGTCTTGCGCATATCTACGAGTTTTTGTTCAAATTTAGCTGACCGTGTAGACTTGATCTGATAAATTGGCAACCTACTTACAATTTCTGAGTTTTAGAGCCTTATAACTGGTGACATTCATGACCAGTATACATAGGAATTGAGAGTAGTACTCCTTGCATAACATGTTTATCATTTTTGCACATTTATGAAATTTGATTTCTTGTCATTTGCATACATTCGGGTTTGTGGTCGGTGTCACATGCAGGGAGGCGCTTGCAAATTCCCCTTTCCTTCATTTTACATCCATTTAGCTCCACTTAAGCCAAATTTAGCCTCTTTGACCCATTAGCTACACCCATAATTAAGCCTGCCTTGTCAAGGTAGTTTAGTGTGACTTTTGCGGTATTTTGATCCATGTTGCGAGTTTGGCTCGTTTGTCCATTTGTTTGGAGTTGGTAGGAAAATGAGGAAGGATGAGATTTTGAGAAGGAATGAAAAAAAAAGACATGAAAAAGAAAAAAAAGGAAAGAAATGTGTGATTGAAAAAAAAAAGAAAAGAAAAAAAAATGAAAAAAATATAAAATCACATGGTGAAACAGGAAGCAAAAAGAAAAAACGAAAAAAGAAAAAATTTTGAAAAGAGTTGGAATTGAAAATAGGACCGAATTAAAAAAGAGAAGTTTGTGACGGTCCACTCCTTTGTTCTTATTCATATATATTTTTTTTTGAGGAGATAGTGTATTTGGTTTGTGAGTTTTGTGCCATGAAGAGTACTTGTGCTCTATTTTCAGTAAGTTGAGATTCGGATGGTCTTATATAGTCTTGTTTAGGAACTAGCTTGACGCTTTACCTTCCCATTCCCATAATTTGTTTTGCCCTTTCTCACCTGAGCCTCACTTTCCCATATTATTTGTAAGCCCTCGGCTGTGACGGACATTGTTGGTTGGAATGTGTGCATAGTACTTGAATCTTCTATCATTTTTGTTGCATGCATGTTATGTAGGTCGCAGTTTAGGTGAGTGACTGTTCCTCTTTCTCTCTTATACATATATATTTCACCCTTTGCTTCATGAGAGAAGACTGACCACGTGAGAGTCTGATTTTGTTGGTCATGCAAGGTCGATAGGTCAGATTTATTTATGGACATCTTATAACTCGTTTGCGTATTGACTGCTGTAGCTATGACTGTCAATTTTTGTTTGCATTAAATTAGTTCAAGTAGACAAGTTATATCTAGCTCTGAGTTCTCATTTCCGTTCCATTAGTTTGCATTTAGTTTACTCGAGGACAAGTAAAGGTTCGGTTTGGGGATAATTGATACATGCAATTTATATAGTCTTTTTAGTCTTTTATTGCACACATTTCTATGCCTTTTGTATCGTTATGTATTGCAAAATGCCCCGAATTGGCTACTTTGGTTTGTTTTGTCTAATTTGTAGAGATGAACCTGAAAGTGGTGGAACCGTGCTCTATTCGTCCTATTTAGCATGCATTATGAGGAGACGGAAATGTTAGAGCAAGAGATATGCCTTCGAGTGCGTGAAGGAAGGTCAAGGAAGCGGTCAAAGTCGAGTTAGAGGCTGACTTGGAGGAAAAGCACTCGATCGAGTAGCTTTATGGTTCGATCGAGTGGTTTGGCTGACACGAGAGGTCGATCGAGTAACTCTGTATGCTCGATCGAAATGCTGATTTGGAGAGTTCCTCGATCGAGAAGGTTATTTACTCGATCGAGAGGAAATGCTGGAGAAGACCTCGATCGAGAGGTTTATTAGTCTACGCGGGCTTTAGTAACCCGTGATATTTTATATTTGTTAAGTTTGTATTTCCCTATTTAAGGGAAACGTAATTAGGTCATTAGGATCTATCTTTCACATACTCTTCTTCTACTTTAGCTTTTAAACCTACTGCTTAACCTCTTAATCTCGCACTTTTGCTTTAGTGGATTGATCTTTACGCCGGATTGCTATAGATTGTAATCATTCTTTCTTCCTTAATCTAATACTATTTTAATTTGTTTGCTTTAATCGTTGTTCTCTCTCTCTCTTTATTATTTCTGCCCTAATCTAGTTTATGCTTAATTGTTATTATTTCATTATGTCTTTCATTAATTTACTTATAATTATTATTGTTGACACCATTAATATTATGAGTAGCTAATTCCTTTAATGTTGGGACCAGGGAATCCATGGTAGGATTGTGACGATGTAGCAAATAGATTAGATGGTTAACTTATGAGAATCTGTCCTCATAGCAATTTAACTGTAACATCAAGTTAGTTGAGTGCACGCTTCTAAATTACAATTAATCTGGTTAACTTTACTCCTAGATAAGAAGATTGGATTAAATAGACCTGCTATGAACAGTAGACTACCCTAATGAGAACGGAAGTTAAGTTAGTGGAAATCTAGGATAGAAAGTGGACCGGAAGGACCTTTCTCATATCCCTCTCACAGTAGATTGTCTAGGCTATTTGCAGCTGAGTCGATAAACTACCATGGTGAACCGAAATCCTGGCATACTCTCTTTATTGATCATATTTATTACATTTTTTATCTTTATTATTCTTGTTTTATTTCTCCTTTCCTTAATCTTTTATTAGTTTAGAAATCAATATTAAAACCCCCACTTTGTGACCTAATAGACGGACCTTTAGACAGATATCTTGCCTCCCTGTGTAGATCGACCCTGCTTATCACTAGCTTCTTTGTTAGTTTTAATTAGGTTTATTTTTGGTACACAAATGACAGTATCAGTGCTTATGAAGGTGAACATGTGATACCATATCACACTCCTTTAAGTGCAAATCAAAGTCATTAATTTATTGTTCCCTACCTTAACAAAGTACTAATACTTTGGTTTTATAATCTCTAGGTTTTGATACTTTATAAAAAAAATTCATTGAATTTATTCAAAGAATTTCTCTTCTTACCTCATTAAGTGGATACGAAGTATCTACCTAGTTCGATGGTAAAACAGATGAAGAAGTAATAATAACCTTCTCTGATTGAAATTGTATTCGACCATACACTTCAAAGTGTAAATAGGATGAATATCTTGCTCTATTCGTAATCTTTTTTAAGAAAAAGTCATGAATTATCTTGCTTTGACTACAAGATTCGCACACACCAAAAGATTCTTAATCAAATGGTTTGGGACACTAGTCAAAACTAGTTTCTAAATGTGATTTTCAATCGAGAATTGAGAAATGATTGGGGTCACCAACTTGAGTCTTATATATATGAAATTTATTTCTAGTTTGAATTAAAATATAATTTCCTTGATTTGTATGGTATAACCATAATCCTAATCGTGATATGTAAGGGCACAACGCCTGTTTTAATTACATAATAGTGAAACCCTTTGCGTTTTATACAAAACATGAATTATATTCTTATTTAGAGTTAGTGTACATCATAACAATTATTGAGGTACATTTCTAAATACAAAGCTAAAATGAGTACACTATAACATTTATATGTTCATGGATGAAATGGCAACTACCTTAGTTCCATTCATGTAAATTTCTGTATATTTATTCGTGCTAGTCGTCATACGATAATGCCAAATATTATGATGAAATCCACAAATTTGTATCAAATACTCATGATGTGGTAATTGACAAGATTGCAATGTCAATGTCATAGATATTCAAGAAGGAATATGTTGGGGTCATACAACCAACTTCTTTGATCTTTACTAATTTAGGGTTGTATCTATTTTAGTGTCTAACACTTTCTCTTTTGAGCCTACTTCTATCCTTAACAATTTAAAATAGGTACTTTCTTCTTATCGCTTCCACTGACTTCTAATAATTTTTAATTGATAAAAACTTTTCTTCATTAAAATTCCTAGTCAATCCTTCATAAGGGTTAACTCTATTGTGGTATTTGGTCAATCAAAATTTCTAACAAATCAATTTACCAATTTAACATTGTCATGTTCTTAACAATTTAAGTGCTAGATGACAAGTGTTTAGGTTCAAAAATAAGTCTTTTGAACCGTGGATGCATAGAAGATATTATCAAAACGTATTTTGACTAATCATTTCTTCTATTCATACTTCTTCATAAGAGATCATAGATAGGTATGTTAGGAAGTTAATATGCTAATCTTATATGACATAGGACAATTCCTATGGAGTTCTATGGAATAGAACGATTCCTATGGAGCTAGTCCATGCCCTATTTAAATGGTTCAATTTTGTCTTTTAGAATTGAGATTCTATTTGTCTTTAACTATAGATGTTTACTGGAGACATATGTTAAAATCGAAATGATATCATATATGTCTAGGAGCAATGATATGGAACAAATTCAAACAACGAAATAGTGGGAAAACTAACATTCATCGTAATAATTGAAAGACTTTTAGCAAGTTTTAGCATTTATATAATGACCTCCACCCAATTATATAAACGATTCCAAGACCCAAATTCATATTAACTCGGTTGTGAGCCAACGGGCCCTTTACACCCTTACTAATATAATTTGGTGGGTTAACTCATTTAACCGATTATTCACTTAGAACTCTCGGTCGATGAAATTACAATAAATTCATCTTTAGCCCGGACCTATTGAGACAACGGTCCCTCTAATAGTTCCGTTGAGATCAACCAAATTTTGAAATGTAATAACATTTTATTACCCCACTTACCGAACGTAAAAAGAAAGCACCCCGGTATAGTAAAATACCTTATTGTACCCCTAATAAAATTGGGATTCATGAGTTCCTACTATTTGGTAAGCCTAAGTCTCAATTTTATAAAATGTGAGAGGTCTTGTCAATTTATTATCTATCTGTTTTAAGTGAACTAAATTAGTGACCTATCGATAATTATAATTTATATGGTCGATAATTCGATATAAAAATCTATGAGATGTTATGGCAATTTGGCATGCATGCAAACATACAAAATAGAATATGTAAAGAAAAGCAATATCCTAGTATGGCCTTTCCTAAAAATAGAAAAACTAATTATCTATTTCAAATTCGGAAACCAACTACTTTGGACCCTTGAACTTTATGTGACACGCCTCCCAAGGATAACACCGTCTTGATCGGAACGCCTTTCCGAATGGCACCGTCTTTAGGAAACGTCGGGATTACAAAATAATAATAAAATACACAGCTATTTCTATTATACTTTTGTAATGAAATTTAAATCTATTAAATTATAAAACGGTGATGCAAAATCATATTAGAATTACAACCAAATCGATATTCCCTTACATAACGGGTAACACCGATTAAAAACTAAGGCCATACTAAAACAAATTTCATTATTCAAAAAAATGACATAAATTTAAATGGCATTCATCCCTAAAATATGAAACAATATATATGTATTTAAACATGCAAAATGAATGTGCCAAATCACCCTACTAGATTATATCGTATATCGCTTTGGTTTTATGGAAATACGTGATATTTAACTTATTAAAATCACTAAAATAATACATAAATCAAATTTAAGCCCAAATTAATTACCCTAACTATTTTAGGACTTAAATATTAGTCTCCACTAAGATTTACAATAATTCAACTTGTTTTTATATTATTGCTCATATTTAACCCTAATTATCATAACATTTATGAAATAACTCCAAATTTAATTACAATAATCTAAATATTTGAAATTTAAATTTTGAACATTCTAGAACATTTCCATGACCTTCATAATGTCAAAAATTTGGGTTAAAAATTCAAATTAATTAAGAGAAAAATATAGTTGCGATTTATCGGTTTTATCAAATAAAATACTTAAAGGATACGAAAATTAATCTAATAAATATTCCAACTTCACATCTGATATGTAGGATATAAATGCAACATATAAAATTTTCTCATGCCATGAAATTCGTTTTAGCTCTTTTTAGCTTATATAATCTCGATTTATTCCATTTTAACCATTAAAATCATAAATCATGCAAAATTAATGACATGAACCTCAAATTTTACATCAAATAATTAAAATATTTATGTGAGATCATATTAAAATTTCGTGGTCAGTTTCGAAGTCTAACTATTTTTAGTTAATAAACAACTATCTTACTCATTAAAATGTTATTATTATCCAATAAATTATAAAAGTGACCAATAAAATCCCATAAATCATCTAAAATGACCTAAAACATTTTAGGACCATAATTTATTGATACATCAAAAATTTCGTGCATATCCTATATTTGACACAAATTTCCTGGTTTTCATTTTGGTTATTTTATAACTCGTAAAAAACCTATAATATGATTTGCATGCAACAACAAAGCTCTGATACCACTTGTTAGGTTCATTAGCCCCTAATTAGACTCTTCTAATTAGTTTCTAAATTACTCACTAATTTAGAATAATAAATCTAGTGCATGTAATATGTAAATAAATGAAATAAGGAGAAAATAAATTTATCCTTACAAAATGGTGGACCGATTTAGGGCACAACATAGGACTCCTTCCTAGCCTTGTTCTTGAGCTTAATAACATTAGGATGATCCTCCAAAAACCATAGTTCCAAGTATTGGAACTCATCTCTTAGTTGCACCAAAGACATCCCCACAACACTAATATAATTATTAACTAGATAATATTTATTAGTATCCTTAAATTATTAAATCTAATATTAATATAAATACTACATTAGTATTCTTGTGATAATATTAGATTTAGAACAAATTTTATGAACATAAACTATTTATGAGAGTAGGAGGAGTGAGAGCATGAGAATCTTCAATATCTTAAAAATGAGAACTAATCTCATTAAAAGGGAGGGGGTGTGCCGGTTTTAGGCCCTTGGGAAGGGCATGCCTACTCTTGCTTTTGGTCTTACAAAAACATTAGTGTAGGTTTAGGTATGTAAGAGTAATCATGTTGTTTATGCATTAAAACAACCAACTAATCACAACCCTAACCACCCGAATTAAAAAACAGGTCCCCTTTCAAAATGGACCTCCATTTTATCTTACATATTTTGTCAATTGTCATAGAATGTGTAATATGTGACATATGACATGTTGTTAGTCATATTAATGAATATTTAACAATTAAATATCATTACATATCAAATAAATCACACATTACAAATTAAGTAGTAATTCATAATTACATGATCAATGTAAAATGGGCCATTTTAAATTTAGTTAATATAATCTACAACATTTAGTAATTATAAGTAACTAATAATTCGTATCTCAATTGTTTCATAAACATTAATCAATTTTAGTAATATAACATTTTAATTACTAAATTGAATCTTATTTAATCATATTACAATAAGATATAATATTCTCACTTACAAATAAAAATTGTTCAAATTTAAGGGATTAATTAATTTGTATCGAATATAATTAATTGACTTTACTGTTAAAGGAATTGTCCAATAAGTGTGACCTTAAGGGATCAACTGATCACCATCGTTAAACGACAGTAACGTCAAACTCTAGTCAGTCAATCGTTACCGATAAATGTTGATGAGTTGACTATATAATTAAATCATTCCTTAAGTATTATTATTATGAGATTTAATAATGTGATCGCACTATTGTTGAGGACAGTTACTTTATCAACTAGCCCTTCCCACCTAAAAAAGTGGAGAAAAACCCGTATGTTTAAAGCTGCTCCATGGAAACCGTGTCGGATTTCGTAAAACGCGAAAACAAGGAAATGTGAGTATGAGAAAACAAAAAAATTCCTGGATAGGCCCGAAGAGGCGCGAACCTTTTGGCGGGAGGATTTAGGTGACAGGAAGAAACACAACCTGATGAGGACAAATCAAGGTGCGGATCCTGAGGACCAGCCCAAAGAGGCGCGAGGCCATGGGCGATGGAAGTGAGCTTCCCCTTTTTTCGGAAAAAAGCGCTGATTGTTTTGTATAAATAGGGGCGTTTGTGCTTCATTGTTTCATCATCCGAAACACGAAAAACATCTCTACGAAAAACTTTCTTCTTCTTCCACCAAATAATTCATGGATGCTTTCGAAAATAGGTTGCGACATTGGTGTCAGGATTTGTCACCTCCCAAGAAGTATCAAATCATTGTAATGGGAGTTCATCAATTGTTGGTGCTTCGTCAAGTCAAGGTGCAATCCTCGTTCCTTGATGCATGCTCTCGGTTTTGGGATTTGAAACATCATGTTTTCGTTTTCCCGAAAGGTGAAATTTTCCCTCTTGCCGAGGAAGTGGGTGCTATTGGTGGATGGCCGGGTTGTACTCCGGTGCTTCCTCCAACCCGGTTGTGTTATAAAGAGAGGGTTCGTTCAATGTTGGGATTGTCAACGGGCCAAGGGAACTCTCTCCTTACCCCCCATGGTGTGGATATGTTGGCTCTTATCAACATTTTCTCAAACCGGTTGGATGCTAATGTTTCGGAGGTAGCTAAGAGAAGGGCTCTTGCCTTCTGGTTAGTGCACGCATACCTCCTTGTTGATGCCTTGAAAAAGGAGGGGCCAAAGTGTTATGGTTGTATGACCCTTGTACATGTGATATAGTAAATGGAGCACGGTTGGGATCCATCATGGTTGGTGCTTGGCGAGATCATCTAAGCATTGGACAAGAAGGGCTCTTGCGTAGAAGCTCCCTCATTTGGATCTCCAAGGATCCTCCAATTGTATCTATTGGAGAGGCTAAGGTATGTAGAGCCTCCGGCCGATTCTTCTTCTTACTCCTTCCGTCACCTTTCTATGAGGAAGAAGTTGTTCTTGGATAGTTTTGCATCCACTGAAGCCTATCGGACCTCGAGATTGGTGGAGGAAGGTGGTCCCAATATCCGTTGGGTGGTGCCATGGTGGCACTTGAGGTCCTTCACGGGGTTGCGCTCTTCGGCCGCTAGTTCTTGTTCTTTGATGGTGGTGGGTTTGAAGGTTGCTTCCTTCATCTATCTCGAAAGGTTTATGAGGCAAATGGGGCATCAATAAAAGGTGCCCGCTCAAGATTCTCTCGTCAAAGAGACTATTTTTCGAAACTCCGAGCTTGTGGAGGTCATCTCAAGGTGGTGCCACTCGGCCGACTTGGTAGGTACCAAACCCCGTTGCCACGACATGGGTGCCTCCCGTTTATGTCAAGTTGTCAAGAGCTCAAACCTTGGAGGAAAGGTACAAGTCTCGTAAGGACGAGGTCATTGACTTGAAGTATTGAGAGGTCGGCACGGCCAACCGTGCCTTCTTTGACGACTTTGCCGATGATGTTAGCCCGGATTTAATGAGGCCGCCAAAGAGGAGAAGCTCGGGTCCCAAAGAGGTAGTGGGCCGTGTATGGGCTCGACGTAGACCGAGTTTGGGGTCATGCAAGAAACCGGAGGCCGTCGCCGTTGTAGATCCGTTGAGGATACGTTCCGAAGAGGAAGTTCATGCTAGGCGGGCCAACAAGAAGAACAAGGGGAAGATGTACCCTGAGGGAAAAGGCAGGGGTAGAATGGAAGAATGAATACCTCTATTATCTGTTTTATTATTATGTTGTTTTAGTGTTGTGAGTTTTTATTATGTTGTACTAGCTATGTATTGTGTATTATGTGCTAGTTTTACTAGGTGAGATGTTTTAGTCGACATTCTAGCTTTGACAAGTTGTAGACTTGCTTAGCTTCATTTGTTATCAAATTTGTAATCCTTCTCATTATTAATTACATAAGAGGATTGCTTGTGTTAAAAGAGTTGTGAACGCTTGTTTCTTCCATCCATTTTGTAAAGGCAATTCGGTTTAATTATCCTAAACATCGCACTTGGGAAATGGGATTTTTGTGGGAAGGGAGAAAGGCTCTTCTTTGAATTTTTATGAGACAGGGAATGTTTCTCCTCCTTTTCTTTTGAAGTTTATATGGGTGATGTTTTTCGTATGTGGGTATGGTTGTATCCTTCTTGTGTAAAAAAGCACTGCCTACGTATCCGCCTGAAAAGGCGAAATCAAACCATGCCCGTAGTTCGAATATTTTGTAAAGTTTTATTTTGGTTTTGTGGTTGTATCCTTCTTGTGTAAGAAAGGTCTGCCTATGTATCCACCTGAAAAGGTTACATCCCACCATGCTCGTAGTTCAGATGTTTGGTTTGAGTGCAAATGGATGTTGCCTTTGACAGATCAAAGGACGTTTGAAACATGGCAAGGTGCCGCAACTTAGACTCGATAAAACATGCAATTTTAAATCAGAACGCATTGAGTAACTCGACTTGAAAGGGATATTGTGGTTACTAGTTGTAAAACTAGGGCAAGGTTTGTTGGCTATTAGGATTCAAGGGTAGTATTTCTTGAGTTGGTCTAGGTTGGCCGGGTTTGTAAAATCCTCCCCGTCTGGGTAACTCAGTCTCACTGCACCAAGTATGGCCCGGCCCAATTGGGTTTGAATTTTCCCCTCGGATCGATGAGTAATGGTGCTCGAACCGACTTGACGACCAAGTCGCCTTCTATGATTTTTTTGGGTTTGCCTTTTTGTTGAATGCCCATTGTATACGTCACTGGTATAGCAGGACATTGTGCAAGGTATTGAGTCGCCGTTCGTCTTGAAGCGTGAGTTGTTCGAACCTTCGGCTGGTCCATTCTGCCTCAGGAACTAGAATATCCAGTAGGATACGTAGAGATGGGACCTCCAACTCTACTCGTTGGACCGCCTCCATACCGTATGCTAGGTAAAAGGGTGTGGCTTATGTGGGTGTTCGAATGGAGGTTCGGTATCCCCAGAGCGTGAATGGGAGTTTGCTCGGCCAATCACGGTAATTATCTTGAATCTTCTTAATGATGGTGACAAGAGTTTTGTTTGCTGTCTCTAACACTCCGCCTCCATAGGGGTTGATCGATGTCGCTTGATTTTGTACTTATCCAGCAAGGCTTGTGTTTCCGCCCGGAAGTGAGAGCCTTGGTTACTGATGATTTCATGGGGTACCCCATATCTGCAGATGATGTTGTCCTTGATGAACTTGGCCATATTTTTGGCGGTCAAGACTGCATAGGACTGTGCTTCCACCCATTTGGTGAAGTAGTTGATGCCGACGAGGACGAATCAATGCCCTTTTGTGCCCACCGGGTTGGCCTTCCCGATGATGTCGATGCCCCAGATCGAGAAAGGCCATGGTGATGTTATGGTGTATAAAAGGGATAGTGGTATGTGTTGTACATTGGCGAAGATTTGACAATTGTGGCAATGTTTGACGTAGTTTCTGCAATTGGCTTCCATGGTGGTCCAGTAGTAGCCTAATAGCATGATTTTTCAGGTCAGCGTCATTGCGCTCATGTGAGGGCCGTATTCTCCGTCGTGGACTGATAAGTTTATTTTCAGTCGTTTGCCTTAGTCAAAATAAATCCTATACTACTACTAAAAATATAGCTAGTGGTAAGTGTATGGGTAAAAATACCCTCTCATTTTCATCATGACATGGGAACTCGCTATTGGGTAAGATAGAGGCACACAGATTAATAACAAGGCAGCAGGCTGCAAGACGCAAGGAAGAACAAGGGGGGATGAACCTGGACATTCAAGTAATGCAAAGGCCACGGTTGAACTAAATAACAAATAGCATCAGGAACGTTGAAACGGTCAGCAGGAACATTGCGGTTATCAGCAGAAGCTTTAACAAAGACAGCAACCACTCCACTCGAAGAAACAACATTCATCACCAGCAACAAATAATAATTTACACTTAGAAACATGTACACCTTTCGTATCATTTGTACTTAGTCGTTTGGAGATTACTGTTGTTCCTCCTGATTGTTCCAGCTAGGTTTACCCTCGAAAACTATTACTACTAGTGGATCATTGGCGGGATACCATTCCCCCCGCGGTTTTCCCCACATTTTAGGTTTCCTGCATCACCATTTTGCTTGTGTCATTTGTCTCTCTTTCTTTTTCGTGTGCTTTTTCTTTCGTACTAGTTGTTTACTTTCGTTCTATACAAAAAAAGTCACATACTGTGAATTAAAGTTACACAAAAAAAGTTAGAGTTATACAAAATAGAAGTAAAGTTATACATTCTGGAAGTAGAGTTAGTCAGAGAATACCAAGAGTTACACGGAATAAAAGTAGAGTTATACATATAATAACAAGAGTTATACATTCTGAAAACAAAAGTTATTCAAAATGTAATCAGAGTTATACAACAAATGACTGCAGTAATAAAAAGTAAAACTTTTAACCTTGGTATCAAGTCCCTTGTCAATACTTTGTACATCATCCATCTGTAGATGACAAACAATTGGGATTCAAATTATGCATCATCCATACTTTAGTTGAAGTTATACATCATTCTATAAGAGTTATACAAAAAAGACGAGATAATCAAAACAGTTATACGGAATACAAGTAGAGTTATACATATAATAACAAGAGTTATACAAAAAAGACATTCTGAAAACTAATGTTATATAATGTATAACATATAATGTATAACTCCAAGTATATTATGTATATCTTTAGAAATATATTGTATAATTCCAAGTATATAATATATAACTCTAGACATATAATGTATAACTCCAAGTATATAATGTATAAATCTAGACATATAATGTCTAACTCTAGACATATATTGTATAACTCTAAGTATATAATGTATAACTCTAGACATATATTGCATAACTCTAGGCATACATTGTATAACTCTAAGCATAGAATGTATAACTTTAGTTTTCAAAATGTATAACTTTAGTTATACAAAAACTAATAGAAGAGTTACACGGAATAAAAGTAGAGTTATACATCTAATAACAAGAGTTATACATTTTGAAAACAAAAGTTATTCAAAATTAAATCAGAGTTATACAACGACTGACTGCAATTATAAAAAGACAAACTTTTAACCTTGGTATCCGGTCCCTTGTCAATACTTTCTAGATCATCCATTTGTAGATGACAAACAGTTGGGATTCAAATTATCCATATATTTTGTTGAAGTTATACATCATTCCATAAGAGTTATACAAAAAAGACGAGATTGTTTACCTTTGATTCAGGTTTCTTGGTAATTTTCTTGGCAAAAACCATTGAACAAATCAAATGAACTCGTATTTCGTCTGCAAAACCATAATTAACAATTGAACAAATCAACAACAGCAAAACCATAATTGAAAATTGAAAAAATCAAATGAACTCGTTGTATGATAGTTTAATAAGGCAATAATTAACAAACAACAAGTAGAAATCACTAAATAATAAATAGAATAAAAACCTTATCAAAGAATGGCGGTTTGCAGGCGAGTTGGAATTAATTGGTGTTGATGAAAATGGCGAGTGGAGTTAATTGCGAGTTGGAATTAATTGGTGGAGATGAAAATGGCAAGTGGAATTATCAGGACTGTGAAGAAAATAAACGGAAGATGAAGTGACAGGAAATTGAGGGGAAAAAAGACGCAAGTTGTTTTGAATTCTATGGGAAATTAGGAGGGAAATGATAAAAGACTGATGGTCTGATGGACATAACAGTAGCATGCATGGGGTAGTGGGCAAGAGGAAAGAGGTAATTATGGAAATATATGTTGAGGGGTTTTAGTTCGCTTTTTGTGTGCAATCTTGGCCATTGATTTGCTTCATCCAACAGCCCACATTAAGACTTATGAACTTAATATGATATAAGGGACTTAGTTGATCTCTTCTCTCTCTCTCTCTCTCTCTCTCTCTCTCTCTCTCTCTCTCTCTATATATATATATATATATATATATATATATATATATATATATATATATATATATGCAATGCATGAAGTCAAGTTAGACTTTCTCATCCCCACACTAGTAAGGACTCCCAAACCAAGTAAGACACTATTTCTACGGAAGTTCATGCACAAGTATGCAATGCATGAAATTAATTGTCATTTTGGATTTTCAAAAGTGGGAACAAAATGAGACACCTCAATGGAACCGAGGTGGGAGTCCTTTAAGTGTTGCTAGGACTCAAAACAAATGATCAAGATTGAAAATTTTAAAAAGAAGAGATATAAAAATTAATAGAAGAGGTATAGGAAACTCACAATGGAATAGGTTGAAGTCAAGTAATCAACCCCGCAAATGTGGCATCATCCAAATAGCTTGTCAATCCTCAATTGTCGCTCATTGCAACATCCTCATCACTATCATCAACCTCTTCTTCATCATCCTCATCATCTACCTCCATTGACCCAGAGGCTTCACCACTCTCATCATCATCATTTGAACTTTGCTCTGCTTCCTCTTCTTTTTCTTGGCAAGAGTCACTACCTTCCCCGTCATCAACAACAATCTCCTTCCCCCTAGCAACTCGACTATCCATGTTGGCATCTTTAGAAGCACTTGGGAAGAATACCCCCCTATCCGCCCAACTAGGCAAAGGACATGAAGGATCAAGTAGTCCTTGCCTAGCTAGATGTGGGAGGGGCGGATATTGAGCACGGTAAGCATTGACCCGATCTTCATGAGCTTCCTTATGCATATGTTGCATTAGTTGGGTCAAGTAGTCGTTGCATACCATGACATTAGAGCCAATTGGTTTGAATTCTTGGTAGGCAAATGGATATGGTGGAGTCACAATGGAGGAGGAGGAGGGCTTTGCATTTAATTCCCTATGTTGCTTGATGATCATTTCGGCTTCCTCGGAGACGGGTAGACGGTAGTTTGGGCTACGGACGACGATGCGACATATTTTGCTAGGCAAGAAGAAGGACTTAGCTTCTTTGATAAGCCACTCATACTAGTTGTCAAGATTGTCATTCTTGACCTAATGGAATTTGTTGATCATAGTAGCCATATCAAGGAGGTTTCTCCCTTTAACCAATTTGTGGGTTTTATCTTTGTTGAAATTCGGGTTAAAATGCTTGGCAAACCTCATTACTAAGCCTCCATTGACAATGAATGCTGCTCCTTTCCCATTATCAATTTCAAGCCACCGATCAAGTAAAAGTTGAAGGATGTTGTATTCTTTGGTGAACTTTCCATTGATATTTATGGTAGACTCAAGGTAGACAAAATCAAGCTCAGTAACGTGATTGGTGCCTTTTCTTGCAATCAAAGTGTTTCCCACAAACTTGTGCCATACCCTTATGTTCGGATGGTGGACATATAGAATATGGCACTACCGGAAAGAGTCAAATTTTCGCCCAGTAATCGCTTTCCAAAGGGGTGCGGCATCATATTTTAAAGGCTTCGTTGTATAGTGATAATGTTGTAAAAGACCAAACACTTCACCAAACTCACTCAAAGTCATTCTTATACTCTTGTTCTCAACACAGAATTTAATAAATTTTTGAGCCTCTACCTTAAACACCTTCAAGGAGCTTATGAACTCCATGGTTAGTGAAGGGTAAGTCAATTCTTCCATTTCAAAGAGGATTAGCAACCTCATGGACTCGAAAAATTTTCTAGTTCTCTCAAGCCCACCCAATTTTTCTAAGGCATCTTGACATATAAACTTGGTAGCTATAATAGTCTTCTTAGTAAGGGACAAAAATGCATTCCTATGAGCATCGGTTAAGAAAGTTACCTCCGGAAAATTTGGCAATTGTTCTATAACCGGAGTAGGTGTAGTAGCTTCCTCAATAGGTGTTGCAATTTTTTGGATGTCCACCCTTGGTTGCACCACTACCAAAGCCTTTGAGGCAAGAAGTACTTGTTGCCTCTTTGATAAATTTGAGGTTTTGGGTGCCTTGTTTCCGCCTTTTGTTCTTGCCATTATGTTCTCCTTCTCTAATTTATATCAACAAACCAATATTGTGCTTGAATGCTCCATGTTTCCTCAAGCTTCAATCAATTCCCAATTAATTTTAGGATTTTCGAATTTGTACCCAAACCCTAGAAAATTGATTCAATTTGTGAGGATTTTGATGTGTAGATGGTCTTTCATTGATAAAGGAGTTGTTTAATCTTGTTTTGAGGAAGTTTTGTATTGATGGTGGTGAATTTGGTTGAGAAATTTGTGTTTTTGAATGAGGGGATTGAGGGGTTTGAGAGACAAAGGATGTGTCTTTGTATTTGTAAAAGATAGAAATGATTTTGGGAAGG
Source organism: Silene latifolia (assembly GCF_048544455.1). Classification (NCBI taxonomy): domain Eukaryota; kingdom Viridiplantae; phylum Streptophyta; class Magnoliopsida; order Caryophyllales; family Caryophyllaceae; genus Silene; species Silene latifolia. The sequence goes on from NC_133526.1 coordinate 150,589,722, forward strand.
AGGGGATGAATCTCGTGTTTTCGTTAAATAGCAGCAGGGGACGAGCGGATTCAAGACGGGACGCGCGGATCCTCAGGCAGTACGTGCTGAAATTGCCAACCCGTGCCAGGACGCACGGATCCACTTCAGGACGAGCGGATTACTTCTAGGGACGCTCAGATCCTCTTGAGGACGTGCAGATTTACAAACAGCGTGAATTCATAATTTTGAAGCATACCAGGACGCGCGGATTAGTCTCAAGACGAGCGGCTCATAGCCTGGGACGAGCGTCCTGAGTATGATCTGCTCGGATTTTGATACAGGATACTTTATTCAATTCCAGCTTTCCTAAGATCCGCGTCCTAAGGCCAGGATGCTCGGATCCTCTTCTGGGATGCCCGGATCATCCTCAGCTCGAGCGGATTCCTTATAGGGATGCTCGGATTCTCCTCTGCTCCCACGAGCTCAGTTCTGCCCGTGGGGATCTTTTTTCCCAAGTCATCCTTTCTTCATTTCCTTTGTTGAACATTGTGGGTGCACTACAAAGGCTTGGTTAGCCTAGGCACTTGCCATCCCCACACTCGATCAAACACAACACATTAAAACATGTTAAAATACCTCCCTCACTTTCTCTCATGTCGAAAATCTTGATCAAAGATTAAAAATGTAAATCCAAAAATGACAAAGATGCAATAAAGGAAATATGCTAGTCAAGGGGTTAGAATATTTACAAATGGTGGTTAAGGGAGGACTCCACCAAACTCTAATTCTTTGATGAGATGTCAAGGGGGAAAAGCCAAGATGTTGTTGATGTTGCTCAACACCTTGTAGAAGTATTCGAAGGCTTGCTCATTTTCATTATAAAGATCTTGCATAGATCTTTGCACATTGTTCTCTTCATGGTGGTGACCCGAGTCAAGATGATGACAAGGATCAACAAAGCCTTGGTCTAAGGTCATAGCATTGCCAATGTAAGGATTGACTAATCCTTAAAATTCGTCATCACATAGACCACAAACATCATTAGTTTATTCCCCAATGATGTCATGAGTTGACAAGACCAACTCCTCTTCCTTGTTGTCATGGCCAATGAGGCCTTCTTCATTACTTGTCATGATTGGTGGTGAGCTATTCAAGCTATCCTTGTTGGTGAAATTTCCTTGCTCTCCGGATAGAGCTACTTGAAGTTATCCACTTTCTTCTTCCATATGGGTGGTGTTTTATTACCCATAGCTTGATCTTTGCATAGAGATTCTAATTTTTTCCTATCACTTTTTCGGCTATAATGATCGACCATGAAACATGGCTCATGTAGTCGGGGAGCTCTCATTGTTTTGTCAAGATTGAAAGTGTTTGTCTCATCCCCCACTTCAATTGTGAGCTCTCCATGCTTCACATCAATTACCGCTCCCGCGGTATGCAAGAAAGGTCTTCCTAAAATGATAGGAATATTGGAATCCTTCTCCATGTCTACAATAACAAAGTCTACCGGGATTAAAAATTTGCCTATTCTCACGGGCACATCCTCCCATACCCCTAAAGGTATCTTTGTTGATCGATCTGCCATTTGAAGAGTAATGTTGGTGAATTTGAGCTCTCCCATTCCTAGCCTTTTTCACACTGAGTATGGCATGACACTTACACTTGCTCCAAGGTCACATAATGCTTTGTTGATTGTAGTGTCGCCAATGGTGCATGGAATAGAAAAACTTCCCCGATCTTTGAGTTTTGGAGAGGAACTTCCTTGTAGAATAACACTACTCACTTTTGTAAAGGCAATAGTCTCTAGCTTTCGGATGGATTTCTTCTTGGTAAGAATGTCTTTCATGTATTTTGCATAAGCCGGAACATGGTTGATCAATTCCGTGAATGGGATTGAGACTTCTATGTTTTTCATAATTTCCATGAACTTTCCAAGTTGCTCATCAAACTTAGGCTTAGCTTGACGACTTAGGAATGGAAGTCTAATCACAATAGGATCTTTTTCCTTAGCCTTATCTTCATTCTTCTTCTTTGAAACTTCATTGGTGGTGGGTTATTCTTCCTTAGAGTTCTCCACAACTCTTTTCTTGTCACTACCGTCCACAACATGTTCATCAATTGGCCTCTTCTGCCCTTCATATCTTGTACCACTCCTCAAATGGATGGCACTCACCGTCTCATGTCTTGGAGGATTACTTTGAGGTGGTAATTGCCCCTTTTGTCTTTGAGATCTAGAAGAAGCTAATTGCATTATTTTACTTTCCAACATCTTGGTGTGGGCTAGTATGTTGTTGATGGTGATATCTTTGACTTGACTATTTTTTGCATTTGGGTGAAAAATTCTTGTTGGTTCTTTTGCATTTGAAGGACCGTGTTTTGAACATCAAAGCTTTGGTCATTGGATTGATTGTATGAAGGTTTATTTTGATAACCTTGGCCGTGGTTGTAAAAGGGTCTTTAAGCATTATTTCCCATTGGAGGTGGGGTGTATGTTGGTTAGGGGTTTTGAACATTTTGGTCTTGTATGAAAGATTTGGATGAAATTTGGTATTCTCATTATAGTAGTTGGAATAAGGGGTACCATTCTTGTATGCTTGGAAAGCATTCACTTGTTCATTTGTTCCCCTACATTCTCTTTGGTCATGTCCCAAAGTTCCACAACTCTCACATACTCCAGTTCGAATTGAGGATGATGCCACCATAGCATTAACATGTTGTTTGGATGATTTGGAAGCTTCATCAAGCTTAGCCATGGCCTTCTCAAACTTCAAATTGATGGTGTCAATATGAGCACTTAGTTGAGCACCCAATTGTGTCATAGAATATACCTCATGCCTTTCTCCTCTAGTGGCCTTTCGAGGCCTGCTATATTGGGAATTATGAACCACCATCTCTTCGGTTTTGGCCCATATTTGATTGTCATCAATTTCGGTAAACATCTCATTGCATCCCATATTAAGGATATTGCGGGAATATTCATATAAACCGTTCCAAAATTGTTGCACAAGGAACCACTCACTAAGGCTATGGTGTGGACAAGAACGACTAGTGTCCTTAAATCTCTCCCATGCTTCATACAATGATACTTCATCCCTTTGCTTGAACCCGGTGATTTGGGCTCTCAACATATTAGTCTTCTCCGGAGGATAGAATTTCTTGTAGAAAGCAAGTGCTAGCTTCTTCCATGAATCAATACCAAGGGTAGCCTTGTCTAGGCTTTTCAACCATTGCGGTACCGGTCAAAGAAAAAGGAAATAATACGCATCAGATTTGGTCTTGAGTAACTCCGGTTTGAGAAATTGCATCACAATAGTCACAAAAAGTCTCCATGTGTGAATGAGGGTCTTCACTAGGCATCCCTCCAAATTGACTTCTCTCAACTTATTTTATGAATGCGGATATGGCAATGAAATTACCGGTTAAATGTTGTGGTGTAGGAGTACTATTTGGTAGGTTCTCCTCGGTTGGTACGGAATGTGATGAAAATTTAAGCATTGTGGGTTGATTTTATGGTGGGTTTTGTATTGGGTTATTCTCTCCTTCTCTTGCAAAAGGGTTGGTGAACTCAATGTTATTTGGTTGAATGTCCACAATCTGTCCAATACCTATAACTCTTGAAGTACCTCTAGCAACTCTTCTATTGTTGGTTAAGGTTCTTTCAATCTCGAAATCAATAGATAATAAATTACCTTGTGATCTCCTAGTCATGCAAAATATCAAACAACTCGAAAACTATTAGAACAACCTTGAGGAGATTAACTTCCCCAAGGTAAAGAAAGACACAACTAAAAACAATTAATGAAAATCAAATCAATTTAACACCGTCCCCGGCAACGGCGCCATTTTTGGTCCGGTTTAAACTCGTCGTCCAAAGTTATCAACCAAAACAATATTTATAACTTCACAGACTACTCTTAGTAAAGAGGTAAGTAAAGGTCGGATCCCAAGGGATGGGTTGTAACATTCCGTTTGATGTCTATGAGTGTCTTGATTTTGGATTTGATAGTGGATGATACAATGGAGCTAGCAGCGTTAGAGGATGGTAGTTAGTTATGTATGGAGTTGGTGTCGTGAGAGATATATATGGAGTCGATACGATATCGTGAGCCATGTTGTGGAGGTAGGAATAGTTAGTGGAGTTGGTGTTACGAGTTCATGTTTGGGTTGGAGTTTTGTTGTGAGTTCTTAGTCACGTTGTTGTGTCTTGATCGAGTTAGTATGTTTGTTTTTGAGTATGGGTTGAACTTCGGGGACGAAGTTCTTTTTAAGGAGGGAAGACTGTAATACTCCGTATTTATGAGTCTTTGGGTACTCTATCGAGTAGGCCTTACTCTTTCGAGTAAGGGTGAGTTGCGTTTTAAAATAGTTTCTGACCTGTTGGGTACTCGATCGAGTAACTAGGATACTCGATCGAGTAAGGGGGCACTCGATCGCGTATCTTAGCTACTCGATCGAGTAGCCGGTTTACGGGGAGTTATTTCTCGGGTTTTGTTAATTATGCGATTAAGGTATATAACCTTTTTCCGTCATCATTCTAAACACTTTTGCAAAACCTAATTTACTGTCAAAGAGAGAAAGCAAGTACGTTCATCATCTTAATCGCATTGTTAGCAAATCCCGGAGTTTGGAAGGTCGGTTTTTATCGTATGTTATACCGTTGAGATCCTTGCGTCGAGGGTAAGATCTATGTACCCTTTTTATTGTCTTTCCTTTAAGTTGGTTAAACCCTAATCTAGGGATTTGGGGGTTTTTGAGTAGTTTGTGATTTGGTACCGTTTGTATGTTGTATGATAGGAGGAGGTTTTGTAGAAGAAGCTTTTGATACAAATTGTAGAGACCGTCTGATAGTTGTGCTTTCCAGGTAGGATTTCCTACTCAGTATTAGTCCCATAATGGGATGATTGCTGATGTGTTGAGATTGATTGTTTGATATAGTAATTGTATTGTGACGGTTGTGATTGTGATTGTGATTGGTGTCAATGGTCCTCGAGGCGTGTCCTCGGCTGAGTGGGGTCACTTGCGGGAGTGGTTTCACGCCCTAGTTTCGCCCTTCGTGGAACCCGCCATGGAAGGAGATGTGCACATTAATGGACAGGGTTATCGCTCATTATGAGGAGCGGGGATTTGGTGGGTACGGCTGCGGTCCCCCACTAGCAGGGCTGGTCCAGTGGACAGTCGGTGATTGAGATTGTTGGGATTAGTGTGGTTGTGTGTGTGTGACGGTTAAGCTGTCTGTTTATCTTATTGTTGATATATTGAGTTGTGTGATTAGTACTGACCCCGTTTAAATGTTTTAAAAACTGTGGTGATCCATTCGGGGGTGGTGAGCAGTTATTGAGCGGTATGATATGACGCGTATGGGATAGCTAGGATGAGTCATCACGTGGCGCTTAGAAGTCTTCCGTTGTGTCGACGATGTTTTATAGCTTTGATAGTTTTAGCATGAGACCGTCGAGAATCTTGTATTTCTTTTTATCAGTTTGGAATTGCTATGTAATCACTTTAAACTTTATTTACTTTTAAAGTTGTTTCGTTATTGTCTTATGAATATCATGCCTCGGGTAACCGAGATGGTGGCATCCTTATACCTGAGTGGTCCTGGTAAGGCACTTGGAGTATGGGGGTGTTACAAATGGTATCAGAGCGACGATCCTGAAACCTGTAACCAATGAATTTAATGAATATAGGGAGTCAATTAAAATGAACGCGGGGTATAAGTTGTAGGAGCTAATGCAAAGGCTTGGGAGACGTCCTAAAGTCGCGAACTCGCCCTACAATTTTGAACCGGTCACCATGGGATATGAGCCGGGATCGCTATGTGGTTATCTTGTGAACTGTGTATTTGTATAGTGATGTGTGGTATGAATCAGTGGATGTATGTATGTGGAGAATAGGGAATGTGTAGAAAAGATGGTGATGATGTGATTTCGTATGTTGTCGCTTGAAAGTATGTTGCATGATAGTTGGTTTAAAATGTGGGTTGGAATTGTTAGAAAAGTGTATGAGAATGATGAGTAATGTGGTGGAAAAAGGGAGTAGTTCATATGTGATGTGATTATACGTAATTTTGTTTGTGTAATTTTATATAATGATTTCATATACATGTCTACTACTGTTCATATGTACATGTTGTATGAAGAATGTGGTTGAAATTGATGATTTGATTGGAAAAGATGGAGTGGCAATAACATGAGAATACGAATTTTGTGATTATGAATATGTTTAGGTGACGAAGTGTATTTGTAATATTGATGTATTAGTAACATGGAATAGGATTTGTAATGTATGAGTATGTTTTGTCTTACGAAAGGCTATAGAATAAAAGCATGTGGGTAGTGCATGATGAATGTTGTTTCTTTGCTTTCGAAAATAGTAATATGTGATTGGGGCTACTGGTTTCATGAGTATTGGGTTGTTTTTGTTTACCTTGTTGTCGTTTAAGTTGTTTGGAAGTAAGATCAAGTAGTTATGTTTTTTTTTTTCGATTATAAAGAGGTTGTCTTCAAACTGTTATAACTTGAGATGCGTAAATGATTTTAATGTGATTCCAATTGGAGGTGATAGCTTGTTCTTTTACGATTCTAACGATAGGTCACACGCCCAAAACGACCAAGAAATGAGTGAGTTATGACTGTTTTACGAAAACTGGACAGTGCTGAGAAATGCGTAGGTACTCGATCGAGTAGCCTTGGTACTCGATCGAGTAGGGGGGAACTCGATCGAGTACGTTAGTTACTCGATCGAGTAGCCCTGGTGATTTGTTTTACGTGCTTCTGATCTTCACCTACTCGATCGAGTAAGTCCCTTACTCGATCGAGTGGCCGGTACTCGATCTAGTGACCTCTGTTTTGGGTCATATGCTTATCTTTTGACATTTGTTGCATATTATGTTTAATTCAAAGTTGTTATTTTACTTCTTTATGCATTGTTTTACATGTAAGTTGGTCTTGATACGTAAGTTACCCAATCTTATGGGGTGGTGAGTGGCACCTTATGGTGAGTATGAGTTTGGTGGGAGGAGATGAGCTATATGTGGTTGTGCTGAGAAGTGGAAAAAGAAAAAAAATATTGATGAGCTGATTGGGCATGGTGCAAGTTTTGGTGAGACGTGGTGAGTGAATAAATCGCGAAATTGAGTGATTTAAAAGTAAGTGAAAGTGGGTAAGGGATGATGGGGGTCTAAGGAACGTGAGAATGAAAAGATTGAAAGGAAGGTTTGGATAGTGGCAACATGAGATGTGTAAAGAATTATGGAGTGAGATGGTTAGGAGTCGTGTGGGTCAAGAATATATGTAGTGAAAGTTCGTTTTAAAGGGGTTGAGAAGAGTGGTATATAGTGAACTTTATGGAGACATGTTGCGAGGTGGATTTGTAGACAGTGAGTGAGTTTAGGAGATTTGGTTTATTAAGAGGTGAAACTACGTGTGATTTTTTTGGGCATTTAACGACATGAAATGAAGTTGTTTAAACAGTGAACGTTGATTTTATGGATAGGTTAGTGACAAGTGTGAGCGATAGCATAATAAGAAAAGATCCATGGTAAGAAAGAGTGAGACGATATCGACATGAAATAATGGGATTTGAGCTTTGGCGGAATGAGAAGGTAACCGGATCACTAAAGAATTAGATAGAAGTAATAAGGAGTTGAGCTATTAAATGGTATTGTTGAATGTGAAGAGAAAAGAAGAGTAAAAAGTAAGCTAAGGAAAATTTTCACCGGAGTTATGTGATATAAAGGTAAGGAATCATCGAAATGTGTGATATTATCATAAGGATGTTAGTTTGGGGATGTTAACCGAAGATAGGAGAAAAACCGTGTTGTTTTGATATGAGTGTAAGAGGTTTGATATACGAGCAGTGGTGGTATTGTCACTAGTGGTTAAGGGTGATGATAGATAAGAAAGACAGCAGTCCTAGAGAGGTTGATTTTACAAAGGCCGGATTGATAGGTATGGTTGTGAGGAGGTATAAGACATAGTCTTAGGAGGCGGTTTCTCATAGTGAGTGTTAGCTGTATAGTTATGTGTGGCAGAAGGTGCTGGTTATGCGAATGGAAGAATGTGATGAGGGGCATGCGAGTTAAGCTCGGGCGACAGGTAACCTTTGTTGAGTGGTAACTTACGTGATCAGGATTGACTGGTTGGATGTGATTACGGGTATGTGATATATAAATGTTTGTGTGAGGTTTTGACCTCACAAGACGTGGTATGGTGTGATTATCATAAAGTTGTTATTTGAATATTCTGTAATGCATGTTGAGTATGCTAATCTAATTGAATGATATTCAAAAAGGTAATAATTTGAGTGATCTGGCATGACTGGCTATACTTGTATGTATTCATAATACATGTCAATCTGTAATATGGTAAGGGGATGATATTCACGAGGTTATTATCTGTTTAATTCATAAAATATGTGTTATGATTTAGTAAAGTGGATTTGAGTAAGTTTTTCTTGTCTGAGAAGTTATTCTAAGTCAGTATTTATGGGAGTTGTATGCAGTTGTGATGACTATCGATGTGGTTGTGGTGCCTCGGGTGGTGATCCGGGCACGATATTTAGAGTTGTGATGCGGGTATTTTCGCACTGTGGTGTGGCTGTTGGTGGCGGTGTTATGATGCCGTCACCGGTTGTGGTGGAGTAGGCGGGATGATTATGAGTCGAGTTTCGAAAGTACATACCAGTCATACATAGATTGTTGTTTTGTTTGATGTTGCTTCCTGTGAGTTTCAGTTTGTACAGATATACAGTTGTTTTGTTATCGATGTTTCTTACCAGTTAAGTTTTGGAATGAGGGTAGAGTATGATATGAAAGAGAGTTGTACATGTTTTCGTTGTTGTCATGGTATAGTGACATTCTGTTGATGGGACACAGTTGTGAGAAGTTGTTACAGTAATTTTGATCTTGTTTTAAGATGAGGCATCGGTAGTCATAGTCATGGCAAGTGATTCGTAGAACATGTGTGGTAATGATCTGATATATGCAGGTGGTTCATAATCCTTTGTTGAGACTGTGAGTGTAGGGTGTTGAATAATAAGTGTCGTGTGAAGTTATGTATGAGTCTTGCGGTAATGAAAGAAAGGAACTTGAGGATCTAGTGTGAGTGTACGTAACAAGTGTGGATCGTGAGTTATGCTTTTGGCGATAAGCGTTTTATATAGTTTATATAGAGAGGTGTGTCATGTTGCAGTAATAGGGAACAAGTGAAGTTTTGGGTTAAGCTAAGGATTTTGTGGTATAGGTTAGGTGGTGTGACGAGTGAAGTGAAGTATGAGAGTTGTTTAAGTAAGAGAACCTTGGATATGTGCATGGCGAGTGTTTAGATTATAGGTGGTATTCTTTGACATGCGGTGGTGATAAGGATAATGAAAAGATATATCTAGGATTTAGTATTAGCGAGTTACGAGGACGTAACATTTATCTTAAGAGGAGTAGGATGCGATAAAAGAGATTTTGATGGGTGTGCATATGGTAATATATTTGGAAGTTTGAGTCTTGATGTCGAATAAAAGGTTGATTCGTGTTGTGGTTAATTTTGTTAAAGGTCATGACCGTGCTTGTAGTAGTTCGATGTTTAGGAGTGTGAGAATATTTCACCAGTGTTGACAGTTGGATGATGATGTTTATGATGTTAGTAAACTTCGAGGACGAAGTTCCTTTTAAGGGTGGTAGAATGTAACATTCCGTTTGATGTCTATGAGTGTCTTGATTTTGGATTTGATAGTGGATGATACTATGGAGCTAGCAGCGTTAGAGGATGGTAGTTAGTTATGTATGGAGTTGGTGTCGTGAGAGATATATATGGAGTCGATACGATGTCGTGAGCCATGTTGTGGAGGTAGGAATAGTTAGTGGAGTTGGTGTTACGAGTTCATGTTTGGGTTGGAGTTTTGTTGTGAGTTCTTAGTCACGTTGTTGTGTCTTGATCGAGTTAGTATGTTTGTTTTTTAGTATGGGTTGAACTTCGGGGACGAAGTTCTTTTTAAGGAGGGAAGACTGTAATACTCCGTATTTATGAGTCTTTGGGTACTCTATCGAGTAGGCCTTACTCTTTCGAGTAAGGGTGAGTTGCGTTTTAAAATAGTTTCTGACCTGTTGGGTACTCGATCGAGTAACTAGGATACTCGATCGAGTAAGGGGGCACTCGATCGAGTACCTTAGCTACTCGATCGAGTAGCCGGTTTACGGGGAGTTATTTCTCGGGTTTTGTTAAATATGCGATTAAGGTATATAACCTTTTTCCGTCATCATTCTAAACACTTTTGCAAAACCTAATTTACTGTCAAAGAGAGAAAGCAAGTACGTTCATTATCTTAATCGCATTGTTAGCAAATCCCGGAGTTTGGAAGGTCGGTTTTTATCGTATGTTATACCGTTGAGATCCTTGCGTCGAGGGTAAGATCTATGTACCCTTTTTATTGTCTTTCCTTTAAGTTGGTTAAACCCTAATCTAGGGATTTGGGGGTTTTTGAGTAGTTTGTGATTTGGTACCGTTTGTATGTTGTATGATAGGAGGAGGTTTTGTAGAAGAAGCTTTTTGATACAGCTGTAGAGACCGTCTGATAGTTGTGCTTTCCAGGTAGGATTTCCTACTCAGTATTAGTCCCATAATGGGATGATTGTTGATGTGTTGAGATTGATTGTTTGATATAGTAATTGTATTGTGACGGTTGTGATTGTGATTGTGATTGTTGTCTATGGTCCTCGAGGCGTGTCCTCGGCTGAATGGGGTCACTTGCGGGAGTGGCTTCACGCCCTAGTTTCGCCCTTCGTGGAACCCGCCACGGAAGGGGATGTGCACATTAATGGACAGGGTTATCGCTCATTATGAGGAGCGGGGATTTGGTGGGTACGGCTGCAGTCCCCCACTGGCAGGGCTGGTCCAGTGGAGAGTCGGTGATTGAGATTGTTGAGATTAGTGTGGTTGTGTGTGTGTGACGGTTAAGCTGTCTGTTTACCTTATTGTTGATATATTGAGTTGTGTGATTAGTACTGACCCCGTTTAAATGTTTTAAAAACTGTGGTGATCCATCCGGGGTGGTGAGCAGTTATTGAGCAGGTATGATATGACGCGTATGGGATAGCTGGGATGAGTCATCACGTGGCCGTTAGAAGTCTTCCGTTGTGTCAAACGATGTTTTATAGCTTTGATAGTTTTAGCAGTAGACCGTCTGAGAATCTTGTATTTCTTTTTATCAGTTTGGAATTGCTATGTAATCACTTTAGACTTTATTTACTTTTAAAGTTGTTTCGTTATTGTCTTATGAATATCATGCCTCGGGTAACCGAGATGGTGGCATCCTTATACCTGAGTGGTCCTGGTAAGGCACTTGGAGTATGGGGGTGTTACATGGGTACTGATGTAGGATTCTCAATTGTAAATAACTATATCTTAGGGTGTCAATTTGGGTCAAGGTGATGTGTAATCTAAAGTAATCAACAAAATGAAAGAAAATTAATGAAAACAAGCAAAGCAATTAAAGAGGTTTGTAAACAAATGATTAAAAGCACTACGGTGTCATGGGTTCATAGGGGATTCATGGGACTAGATCATACAAACATGTTCTCAATTAGATGTAAGCACTTATTTTTGTGATGGGATCGAGTTAGTGTATATCTTACAATCCCTAAGAAGGTTTGGTTCCCGGATCCGAGTCGTCTAGACTATACAACACCTACAAGTCGACTTAATCCTTCCTATTCAACTCTATGCATGGTCTAATGAGGCTCGAGTTAGTTTATATCTTACAAGCCTCATTGAATAGAAAAGGGATGGATCAATAAATGCAAGGATTCATAGGCTCACATTTCATCAAACATAACATGTGCATAGGTTGAAATAACAACAAGCAAGCTAATTAATTAAGAGAACATATTAGATTAAGCATAGATCAATCCCCATGTTTATTTTCCCTATTTCCCCATTAACCCTAGCTAAAGAACTACTCACTCATGATCAAGTTTATCATGCTAATAAGGTTGTCAATAATACTAACAAAGTAAAACATGATGAATAAATGAAAGAGATTAACAAGAATTAAACAAGAGTAAAGAGGAATTATACCTATAAAGATGATCCAAATAATAAAGCCAAGAATAATAGAAGTACTTGATGATTGATGAAAGGTTGTCAATCCTCCAAATAAACTCAAATAATCTTCTAATTACCCAAATAAAAGGAGGAACAAAAGAGAAATTAAGGAAACATTAAGATGTGATTAATATTGAGAAATGTATTACAACTAAATTAAGTCTATTTTAAGATGAGATTAAGAGAGCATAAGATTGGATGATAATCTAGGTAGTACAAAGGGGTATTTATACTAAAGATTAGGTACAAGGATTAGGGTTACTAAGGGCTTAAATGACTATTAAGACCCTAAGAAAACTTGAGGAAATGCTACTCCCGAGGGACATGCGCGGATCCTCCTTGTTAGTCCTACCACGATCCGCTCGTCCCGTGCTGAGGCACGGGCTGGTCTGTGAAGGGATTCGCTCGGAACAGGGAGGAAACGCTCGGATCATTACTTTCCAGTCTGCTCGTCCTGGGATCAAGCCGCTCGGATACTGGCAGTTTGGTACGCTCGGATCATGCTCGGGCCGCTCGGATACTTGGGCAGAGTAGTTCTCTTGTTTAGCTCCTTAACAATCCGCGAGGATCGTGTTGGGGATGCAAGGATCTTTTCGTCATTGCCCATTTTAGTGTCGGTCTTCTCTTTGATGCTTGATCATTAGATGCCATCCATTTAGCTCCATTTCGCCTCATAAATGCAAGATTAGTAATCCTTTCCTACCAAGGAGACAAAACCTCATAGAATATGCAAAATGGGAAACTAAAGATAGTAAATGACCCAAATAAGTGCTAGAAAGCATAGGAACGAGGTTAATCCGGGGACTAAATATGCTCAAATATGAGTCACATCAAAAACAAAACCAAACGTTCTAGTCTATCGTCTGGAAAAAATTATTAAACAGTTAACGAAAACAAAAACGTTTGAAAGTCAACGGAAAAGTGTTAAACTCTAGGTTGCCTCCCGGTCAGCGCTAGTTTCAGATAGGTCCCAGCTTGACCTTCTTCTCTTTATCCACCCATGCAAATAAATAGCCCACAACAAGGTTTTTGACTAAATGCGGTCCTTTGAGCATCCATGATTTTGACTTTTGGTCGCCACAACACAGCATTGAAAGAACATCGACTCTTTACAGCATAAATCATGCAACCGCCTCTCTTGGCCTTGTCACGGGCCCTTTTCTTATGTGGGATGTAATCTTCAAATTCTCCTCCCTAGTCTTCTAACCTGTCAAGACCTGTATAAGAATAAACAAGACGATATTCCTTCCACTTCCTCCCAAACTGGGGCGGAGGCGTCAAATCAACAACAGTATATGATTTAACCGAAGGAATAGAAGGAATCCCATCAGGTTCAACAAAAAGAATAACATTACTTCCAATTGGATAGGATTGGTCTTCAACTAACTTCTTATCGTCACCCGTAATGGCCGTAAGTGACAAATCAATGCTGTCCAGAACTTAAAAATTCGATCGAGAAGGACCTGTACTCGATCGAGATGTTACCTTGCCAAAACTACTCGATTGAACAATACTGACTGTTCGATCGAGGTCTTCTTCCTCAGCAGTGCTCGATCGAACAATATAGGGTGTTCGATCGAGGTCTTCCTCGTACAAACTGTTCGATCGTGTGTTGTCAGTTGTTCGATCGAATTTTTGTTGCTGTACAGTGCAGAAGTCTTCATATGATGCTTCATTTTCAGCTAAACCTTCGAATTCCAAGTCATACATATCATCGTCGTCCATGGGTAACTCAGGTCCTTTATAGGAAAGACCGCTTTCGATACAGATAGCATATACCGTCTTTGAGTGCCTAGAATCCAACTCGGCAGCTAATTGAGCTATTTGAGATTCAAATAACTTGAAATGAGCCTCTCAAGATTTATCATATTCTTGCACTTGAAGTACAAGCATCTTCACTAAAGACTTCAATTCAGCAATTTCTTCATTCTTTTTAGCAGAAGGAGGAGTTTGTTGTTGCGGCGACCAAACAAATGGAGGCTTCTGATAGCCTCGTTGCTGAGACGGATGTGGCGGCACATATGCAGACGAATGTTTAGCTTGTCTACGCTGCTTAAATGCATGGAGTTTGTTGTTCCCTACCAAACAAATAACTGAATTGTGCCCCGCAGCACCACATCTCTCACAGTAGACCACTTGTTGCGCCATAGTATGGAACTGAGGACGGCCACCAAAGATTGTCTACTCTCTAGTTGGTCATATCCTGTATTCTGAGCTTTGAATTGTGCTATGATTCTTGAGACATTAGACATCCTGGTAGAAGAATCAAAGGTACTCAAGCCTTCCCTTTGATGATCTTTCTCCGAGAATCCCGTCTAGGTAGGACCTTTCAAAACAAAACTAGAGAAAATGATAAGAACTGCCTCAAGGAATAAATTCCTTGAGGCTAAAGATGGACTAAAATAAACAAATAAATAAAATAGTTGCCTTTCCAGCAACGGCGCCAAAATTTGACACGGCTGTCGCAACCCTATCAAAAATAAAACCAACCGGCTCTAACTAATGTAGTAGAGGCAAGTCGGGTATCGTATCCACAGGGAGGCGGTAACTATCCACTTGTTATTCGGTTTGTCTACGGTTACGAAATGGGGGGTTTTGAGTTTTTTTAACTAATCTACTGAACGAAATGTAAAGCAGAGAGAGAGAGAGAGAGATAGAGAGAGAGAGAGAGAGAGAGAGAGAGAGAGAGAGAGAGAGAGAGAGAGAGAGAGAGAGAGAGAGAGAGAGAGAGAGAGAGAGAGAGAGAGAGAGAGAATGATAAAAATAGTAAAATGAAATAGGAAGTGATCAAATAAGGAGATAGATGCTAGGATGTCGGTTCACCATAATATCACACAATTCTGCTAATTATAAGGTCAGTCGGTCTGATATGAGAAGGGTAAAGGAAAGGTCTTTTCGGTTCGCTATCCACCCTAAAATACTACAAACTTAGCTTTCACCCTCATTAGTGTAGTCTATTGTTCGTAACAGGCCTGTTCATTCCAATCTTTTGATCTAGGACAGAATTTAACCGGATTAACTAGTTTAGAAGCATGCACTTAACTAGACGATTATAATTATATTGCTATAAATCAATTCTCACAATCAAAACCGTCTAATCAAATTATAACATTATTGTTTTACTATCATGGCTCCCCTAATCCTAGCAATAAGGAATTAGGTACGCATAAATGTAAATAAAACAAGAATAAAAGATAGAAAAATACTAAGCATGGTGTAAAGATGATGAAAGAGAAATAATACTTTGAATAAAGGAGAGAAAATAATTACAAAAGTTTGAGATCCGGAAAAGAAAAACAAAGCAATCGTCGAACCAAAGTCTCCGTCACCAGTCCCTAGTGCCGAATGAAAGATGAATCCCCTAAATGACCTAATAATCTCTTATTTATAAGATATAATTATTATAAGATAAACTAAGATAGAATTAAAAGGTCTCGACTTGAAATATGCTACGTCAGACTTGATTTGCTAGATCGACCAACTATAAGTTAGTCGATCGAGAGGTATCTTCCTAAAAAGCTCTCGATCGAACAATAAAGTGCTCAAAGTGGTCAATCGAATACTTAAGTGCTCGATCGAGTAGATTAGGTGGTCGATCGAGTGGTTAAAGGGGTCGGTCGAGTAGATTAACCCCTCGATCGAGGAATGTTCAGCGCGTAATTCCTGCTTTGCGCACTGAACTTCAAACGGCCGCCATTTCTTCGTTACTTGGGCAAATCAGGCATTTTAGGTGGTGTTGGAAAGCTAAGAGGATAAGCTTTCTTATCCAATTGGAATCACCTGATTAACATTTGTATACCTCGTGATATGGCTCTTAAAAGTAGGCACCAGTAATATGAAACTCTTCTTCTGCTCTCCTAGCTTCTTTACTTCTACGCGCATCACAAATTAGTAGTTTCCAAGCTCCGACTCAACTCATCTCCTAAATGCATGAATCGGGACATGTTCTATGCTTGATTGCAGAAACAGGTTATTGAGGACATTGATCGTGAGCGTGTCGTTGTACGCCCAATCAAACACATTTATAATTCTCAACAAACAACAAGTTAGTGGTTAAGTCGAGGTCGATCCATGGGACGGTGTGCTTTGGTTTCTAAGTCTATCTATTTTAATTTATGCTAGTGTCACAATTGATGGGGTTTGTAGTTGTGTTTTAAACTAATGAAAGCAATAAAGTAAAGCAAGCAATGAATCAAGAGATGTAAACAAATGATTAAAAGCACTAGGATGTCATGGGTTCATAGGGAAATACATGGTAGTTGATCATACAAACATGTTCTCAAGTGATAAGCAAGCAATTATTGTTGTGATGGGATCGAGTTAGTGTATATCTTACAATCCCTAAGAAGGTTTGGGTCCCGGAGCCGAATCGATTAGATTGTAAAACACCTACAAGTCGACTTAATCCTTCCCATTCAACATTATGCCTGGTCTAATGAGGCTTGAGTTGGTTTATGTCTTACAAGCATCATTGCAAAGATAAGTGATGGGTAAAAAATGCAAGGATTCATAGGCTCGCCTTTCATCAAACATAACATGTGCATAAGTTGAAATCGCAACAAGCAAGCAAATAAATTATGTGAACATATTAGATTAAGTATGAATCAATCCCCATGTTGGTTTCCCCTAATTACCCATTAATCCTAGCTAAGAGACTATTCACTCATTATCATTGGAAACATGCCATTAATGGTGTCAATCATCACAACAAGTATAAACATGATAAGAGAAAGAGGAAATAAACAATAAAGAGTAAAGAGTAAAGAGATTATACCAAACTAGAGATGAATAATTGGAAAGGAAAGAATAATAGAAGAAAACTTGATTGATTGATGAAGAGTTGTCAATTCTCCAATAATAACCCGATAATCTTCAATTACCCAATAATAAAGGATGAACAATAAACTTGAACAATAATTAAGGAAAGATTAAATGTGTAATTTTGTGGAATGATTGAGATTAATCTATTCTAATCTACTCCTAAGCTAATCTAAGGAAACTTGCCTCCATAAGAGGGCTTGGTTCTTTGATTATTACAAATGGAGTATATATAGTAGTACATCATTAGGTTAAGCAAGAGTAGATTAGTAAATAGCATTGCTAAGTGAAAAGTTGAGGAAGTGCTCCTCTCCAAAGAGATGCTCATCTCCGTTTTGGTAGTCTTCAGGAAGATATGCTTGTCCCGAGCGGCTTTGGTGCTAGCACGGTGGGTTCTGTCAGGAGATCAGAGCGGATCAAGGGAGAGACGCTCGGATTGTCTGGCTGCAAGACGAGCGTCTTGTGCGCGGGACGCTCGGATTATGAGGGGAGGAGACGAGCGGATTGTTTAGGGAGACGCTCGGATCATGGGAGGAGTGCTTCTCTTTTCTTACTGTCTAACAATCCAAGCGTCTTGAGGGGGAGACGAGCATCTTGAGTCTCGGGACGAGCGGATTGGCGGACAGCTTGTTTTTTGAGCTCGGATTGTAAAACGGACGTCATTTCCTCATCCAGACTCCTGTTGGAGTGATTCAAAAGCCTAGACCACTTGATTTTTCCATGTCGTTTCATCTAGCATACTTTCAGAGCCAAAGAAGCAACCTTTTGTTTGAGTTCCGAGTAATTTCTTCTTGCAATGGCTTCCTTCTTGTTAAGCTTGCTTTTAAGCCTATGATCCTTCTATATACTCTTTATTCCTACATCCTTGGTCATCATTCTCGCCTCCTCTTCATACTAGTCCATCCAAGATCATCAAAAAGCTTCCAAATATGCACGGGAGACGGGAGTTTCTGCCTAATTATCTTCTTTCCTACAAAACATACGAAATGCACTAGGAAAACCAAATAGGAAGGAATTGACGGATAAAATGGCCATGAAATGCTATATTAGTATGCAAAATAGGTTCAATTAGGGGACTAAATATGCGCAATTAAGAGTCAATCAGACATACAGGTTATTGAAGACATATATGACGGATATTGAGGACATACAAGACGGATATTGTAGAAAACGCAAAGGCGGAAGAAGCCTAGCAAGCAAGGTTCTAAGGACAGGCTACTTCTAGCCAACCCTAAAAGCTGACTGCCTAGCTTACAGCTCAAGTGCGAAGCCTGTCAACTTCACTCTAAGTTCATTCATCAACCATCAGAGCTACTACATTCCATCTCAGCCCCCTGTCCATTCATGAAGTAGGGAATGGAGATTGTAGACAAACTACCCCAAGCTCTAGTACAAAAAGTCTACATGTTAGCCATGACTGAGTACTTTTCAAAATGGATAGAGGATGACTCATAGAGGCAAATCAAAGAGAAGGATATCATATCATTCATCAAGCGAAACATCATATGTAGATATGACATCCCCTCAGAAATAGTGTGTGACAATCGCACTCAATTTGTAGGAAAAAGGACAATGGCCTTCTGTGCACAATGGAATATCAACCTGGTGACCTCTACACCAGGCTATCCAAAAGCCAACGGCCAGGCTGAATCCAGCAACAAAGTTGTAATCAGCTGCCTGAAGAAAAAACTAAAGAGAAGAAACTGCAGATGGGTTGAAGCACTTCATCTAGTCCTCTGGGCTGATAGAACTACACCTAAAACATCCACAGGCCAGACCCCTTACTCCCTGGTCTATGGCTGCGAAGCAGTGATTCCAGCAGATATCCATCTACCAACTACTAGAAGTAGCTTGCACACCATGGAAGAAAAGAAGCCACTACTGCAAGATAGCCTGACCCTGGCTGAAGAATTAAGAGATGTAGCCAAGATCAGAATAGCTTCCTACCAGCAAATAGTAGCTAGAAGCTACAATAGA
Organism: Silene latifolia; assembly: GCF_048544455.1. Taxonomy (NCBI): domain Eukaryota; kingdom Viridiplantae; phylum Streptophyta; class Magnoliopsida; order Caryophyllales; family Caryophyllaceae; genus Silene; species Silene latifolia. Next base: position 150,608,570 of record NC_133526.1, read on the forward strand.
AATGTTAACATCAGAGTATTCAAGGAAGGAGACTTGGTCCAACGTAAAGTCTTCCCAAATACAAAAGACAAGAATGCTGGCAAACTTGCTCCTACATGGGAAGGACCTTACCTGATTGACTCAATAGTAGGTCAGGGAGCCTACAGGCTACAGACCCTGGACGGAGAAATGATCCTCAGATCCTGGAACATCTCCCACTTAAAACTATTTCATGTATAAACTACTTATCTTATGCTTCAACCAGGTAAGACTATTAACTTTATCTCTTATTACGTGGCAAAATTCTATGTGAAACCCTCTGAATGAAATAATCAATGGTGTTTCTATGCTCCTTATATGTGCTAATTGCAATTTTGCCCGTCTGTTATATTCTTGCCTTATGCCTTGCCTAATATAATTACAATTTTACCATATGCTTTAAATTACCATGTTAAATCCTAAAAACTTATTTTACGCCGTCTCTATAATTATCTAGGTCATCATAATTACAGGCTTAAACAAATATTCAGGATTGATGGCCACTCCACCCAACCTGAACAGCATCTCAGAAATGCTTCACAAACTTTGGCTTTTTGCCACAACTAAAAAATACACAAAACTGAGCTTAATATAAAAAGAGAGGTATGATGGTGAAATAAAACCAGACCACTTTTCTTAAAGCCCTCCTGACAGGCTGAGGACTATAACCCCTGCTGACAGGCAACCACCTTACTTAAAAAGCCCTCAGACATGCAAAAAAGCCCCGATTTCCTAAACGGATTGGGGGATATAAGCCCTCTTGGCAGGCATTATTTTAACAAATGGCTCAAATTGCATTGTTGCAGGTACTACCTAATCAAACCAAGGCATACAATGGAATAAGAAAACAACTTCAAATTATACTAAGGAAAAAGCGAAAAATTCAAAGTTTGTCCAGGGAACATCCCCCCCTTGGTAGGACAAATACCAACTAGCGAAAAATTCAGAGATAGTTTGTTCAGGGAACATACCCCATGGATGGGCCGAAAAATATTACCCGAAACTAAATTATCAGCCTACCTTGGAAGCAGTAGTAGAACCAATATTCTCATCAGCTGCTTCCTCATCTTCATCATCCTCATCCTCATCCTCGTCAGCCTCACCGCTTTTTTCTTTGAACGGGGGAGAATCAACCTCGTCATCAGCATGCAGCTTGTAAAGATCAGGATAGGTGGCATTGAGATCAGCCATTTTTTGCTCCGGGTTCCGATATGGCCTAACTTCAACATGCTTCTTCATGGCATCTACACGACCCTTGCCAAAGAAATAGAAGGCAACATCCTTATACCTGCCCTGCACCACATCCCTTCTAGCAGCCAGCTCCTCATTTACTTTCAATTGATCCTGCATAGCCTGCTTCTCAGCCTTCAATTCTTCCGGGACTATAGCAAGCTTAGCCTGGATAGACTTCACATCATTTTGAGCAGACCCCAACTTTGATGTTTCCACAAATAGCCATGCTTTGCCCGCCTCATTCTCCTTCTTCAGAGACTCACTCTCTTTTTTCAACACTTCTAAATCTTTCTTCAAAGATTCATCGTCTTTCTTCAGGCATTGCACCTCCCAGTCCAGAGTCCCTTTTTTGGCATTTGAAGATTCTAGCTCACAAGCACCCCTTAAAATATCATTTACATTCTGCAAGAAGATCACAAATCAGGTAAACTCATTGTTGTTAGAATCGCGATTCGATCCAACGATTCTACGATTTTAGGATCCAAAAATGTCTGACCAATCCTGGATCCTACGATTCTATCATAGTTGTAGAATCTTACGATCCTATTAATTTGAAATTTCTAGAGGTGGGGTCATAATACGATCCTAAGATTTTACGATCCTCGATCCGATTCCATAATAAAAAAAAATTAATATATATTTTTATATAATAAAACTGTAAAACCCAAATTTCGTGTAAGTTGTTCATACAATGATACTAAAATCATTAGTTACCAATATTTTATGAATAAATAAGTGTTTTGATTTTCAATTATATGTTTTTACCAAATAAAAAATTATATTTAGTGAGTTTGTAGAATCTTCCGATTCTACGATCCGATTCTACCGATTCGATCCTACCCTCCCCATCGATCCAAAGTAGAATCCCGATCCTGACAACATTGGGTAAACTAGAACAAAAATATACAACCAAAATAAAACTAAGGAGAAAAGACTCATACTTCCTGCAGCATGGTAACTAGGTTAGCAGCATAATCCCTGGAACGGTACATAATAGCCACTGCCTGAGCAGATATTTCCTCAGCCTGATATTTGTAGTAAGGATCATCAACTAGAAAAGAGTGAGCCTGGATTTGTTCATTAGCAAATTGAACATTAACAAGCCTAGCCCTGACCACCCTAACCTCACTCACACCACCAACCCCCTCAGAAGCCTCATCCGACCTTTTTCGTTTACCACCCTGATTAGGCTCATCAACATCAACCACAACCTGGGGAGGAGACACCAATTGAGCCTGGTGAGCAGGGACCTGGACTTAAAGCATGCTGTTACTCCCTGTAGCCTCACTACTCTGGGACTTTTCCCCTGTAATCTGAGAAATGCATGCCTTTACCAAGGACAAGCCAAAACTGGCAATCCTTGCAGAAGCCCTGGTAGCTACACGACGAAATCCTATATCAGTAATACTAACATATGTTCAGGCATCAAAATCTACAAAGAGAAGGCAAAAACTTACTACCTAATGATGAGGCCTCTAAAGCCTTGGCACCTCTAGCACCCTTGTAAGTGCTCAGTTTAGCCTTCTTCAAGAGTGGCAAGGGCTCTTGACCAAGACAATAAGGCCACGCCCTCTCCTCAGCTGGCAAGGCCATAAAAGTTGTAATCCGGTCAGCCAACCCCTCGGCATCAGGATGACAAGCCAAGTCAGCCACTTTGACACAAGAAAAATAAGTTTATCATTAGAACATAATTTACGTACTATTATAACTTGAATTCAACACAGGTAAAAAGAATTTACCACCCTCCACAGCCGGATAGTTAAGATAATCCAGATTAGGGGCAACAGAATCCGCCTTGATGAACATATAGGTTGTGGCCCAACTCTTATCATCGCCTGAATTAAAGTTGGTTATCAAATGAGTCATCTTAGCCCTGACTCGACGGTTGAAGCATCCAGTGGTATTACTTTTCAAATGGTAAACATTCTTCAAATCTTCAAGATTAATCACCAAGTTGTGCTTGGCACATAGATGTTCAACAGACTGAACAATCATCCAAACCATCGGCATAAGTTGAAAAGGAGCAACCATGATGCGCCTGATAACCTCAACCATAAATAGACAAAAGGGAAGCCTGCAACCCCCTTTGAACGCTCATTCGAAGATGCAGAACCAGCCAGGACTGCACCAATTAGCGCTGACTGGACCATTCTCAGGGACCCAGACCTCAGCACTGGAGGGAAGAAGACCCTTACCTTTCAAATAATGTTCGAAAGAAGGCTTCAATTGATTGGCCTCAGGAAAAGAAGCAGACAATGATTTTACAGGGGCAAAAGTGACACCCTTATGTGTAATAGACAGAATTTCTGCAGGGGCAAAAATTTGTTAGAATTTATTAATCTCATTATACAACATATTCATATATGTTACAATTAATTTATTCATAAAATTAAATTTAGATCTTATGCATGCAAACATGAATAAGAATAGAGAAGAAATCATTTTCCTTACTATAAAATTTCGGATCAAAGGGCACAAGTAAGATCTCCTTCTTACTTGTTCTTGAGCTTTTCTTATATGGATGAACAAAGATTCAAGCTTAGAATCCCTCCCAAAGATGAATACCCAAGATAACCCCTTAAAAGAATAATATTATTTGAACTAGAACAATATTAATCTTACTAAAAATTGACCCAAAATATTGTTGGTACTCTTGTTTATTCGGCCAAGAGTAAGGAAGAATTTTGGAGTTTTTCTCTCTTATCTTTCTATAAGTTTTATGAGAGATATGTTGAATGAACAATACACTAGTTTGCATGTAGTGTAAGAGTGAAAAATTAAGCAAAAATATTTGCTCTTTTCTTATGGAAAAACCGGAAATGGGGAGGGGAGAAAGCCCAATGCATGCTCTCCGTTTCTTCCCAAGAGAAAGCTATGTACGCAAGGCTATGTGTAGGTATTATAATTATGTTTTTCACTTATAAATAATCAACACAATTTTTATCCTAATACTCCCTTCATTTCGGTACACACACATAAAATGGATGAGTGCATTTTATTTATGATTTTGTCAATATGTCACATGTGACACATTACATGACATCTTATATATATAAAATGTATTTTTAAAAATTAAAAATCAACATATTAATAAAATATGTCACTTATAAAAATTAACATAGTAATTCATAATTACTTGTACCAAAAATGGTTTACCAATTTATAAATCACAACATCTTGTATTTATAATAAATTATTCATTCCGTTTCAATTGTTTCCGTAAACAATAATTTCATCTAAATAATAAAACAATTCGATTACTTAGACCGTATCTTATTTAATCAAATTACAATGAGACACGTAAATATTACTTCCAAAATCGTCTGTCAATTAAGTGATTTAATTAACCCGTATCGGCATACGATTAATTAAATAATCAATTAAGAGTGTTACCCTTTAGGTATGACCTAAGGGGATCAACTGATCACCACCGTCGCACGACAGTAATGTCAAACTCTAGTCAGCTAATCATTACCGATATGTGTGGACCAGTTGACTGTAAAATATTACATCCCTCATGTATTCTTAAAATGAGATTTAAACATGTGATCATCATGATAAACAGTTGTTATCGTATTATTGTCGGAGGACACATATTCCAACAAAATTTCCATAACTTCATCCTAAGGAATAATTTCTGGGACATCTACCCCAACCGGAGCCTAATCAGCCCCAACAGTCTTTGGTGCAGCAACCCTTCTCCTTCCACCGACCATTTTTGAATGATTTGAATTTTGAAGTTTATTTCACAAAGAATTAGAGAGAAGAGAAACAAAGTTTAGAGAATTGAAGAATGGAAATATGAAAGCAAATAACGGCTCAAAGCATTTTATAACCGCAAAAATCCAACGGATAGCACAAGTGGATGAATCCAATTTTGACTCTCCTAGGGTTTGATAAACCTACCTCATTTATGATCACTAGCCATTAAGGAATTTGAAGGGAACTCAAACTCTTTTTCAATAAATATTCTTATACTTTTAGCCTTGTCTGATTTTTATCTCCTTATCCCTGGCAAGATCTACCGGGAATAAGAAGATAAGGCGCATTTGTTGGGCCCAGAATTGTCCTGCCTGACCGGACAACAATCAGGCAAATAAGCACCAGACCTAGCAAATAAGTAAAAGGAAACCAAAACAAGGAATACAACACTTGATCAAGTGACAGCCAAGAGACAAAGACTGGTCAGGCCATCTATGTAACACCCCATGAAATGTGAGGAAAGTTGTCCCACATGAAAAGAATATGGAGATCATGAGAAGCTTATAATAGATTCCACCCACCATTTAGTAACAAGGCCTTCTCCTTTTGGGCTTAAGTGAAGACAAATAATTGGCCCAAATGGAGCATCCCATCGTATTGGGATTGTGTTACGACTATGGCGGGTCGGGTCGTTACAGGTGGTATCAGAGCAACCCTACGACCGTGTGGTGATCGGAGGCAGTGGTTATACGCTCCATTGTGATCACCCACCTAGCGGGGGAGGATTTTGGGTAGCGGTTATGCTTCCAGACACAACGGGGACGTTGTGCTCCTTAAGTGGGAGAGAATGTAACAGCCCATGAAATGTGAGGAAAGTTATCCCACATGGAAAGAATAAGGAGATCATGAGAAGCTTATAATAGATTCCACCTACCATTTAGTAACAAGGCCTTCTCCTTTTGGGCTTAAGTGAGGACAAATAATTGGCCCAAATGGAGCATCCCATCGTATTGGGATTGTGTTACGACTGTGGCGGGTCGGGTCATTACAATCGACTAGGCCAGGCCTGAGGGGATATCTCACCAGCCGTATGCGGAGCACTACCAGAACGCGTCGGGCAACAACTAATCCCTAGAAATATAGTTCCTACTTACACGGAGGACTTATTCAATAAAACCTACAACAAGTATAGAGCAGTTAACCAAGCAGAGATAAAGGCGGGCAGTTTTGGGAAGTCAAATACTTGCTTCCAGGTAAATAGGGCACGATCCCTATTACCTAGGAACGTTCTAATAAACGTTGGGAAGACCGTTGGAGACCAAATGGAGCTACTATAAATTGCAAAGAAGAGAAATAAGGGCATCAGTTATTTAGTCAACCCTAGTCTTATTTTATCACTGTAGATTACTTAAGCAAAAATATTAAACGCTCATATTTTATACCTTGCCTGACATACACATTCCCTGTCAGGATACTCAAAAAGATAGTAACAATCCCTCCTAGCTTAGTGCCCGTGGTTTTTTCCCTTATTCCCAGGGTTTTTCCACGTATAAATCTTTGTGCCTTATTTTGTTATTTGTTCTTTAATAAATCAGCCGTACTAGTCGGGCTTAATTATTTGAGTTAGATTGCCCTGCAATTAAATCCCTCGCATGACTAAATCAATGTGTGAAATCCTGCTAAAACAGGGTATTTTGTCGGGATTTCTGTAAATTCCAATATCGACGGATACGGGTATCTACAGAGCCCCCACATTGACTAGGGCTTGGTCAAGGCAAAAGTCAAAGTATACCCCAGATCCCTCTCAACCTGAGGATTCCGCGGGTCGTTTTTAGTCCATTAGACTTTCGTATATAAGCTCTCCAGCCATAAGAATAGATCATACCAGAAAATTCGTTGGGGATTGACTCTTGATTTTTTTGCGTCAAATCATCTTCATCATTGGTCGTCGAGCCATAAATTTGCATATATGGTGGGTTGAGCCATATCTTTAGGCGCCTACATGTGGCTGAATCAAACCCGCATTGTAGTTCGGCATACCGTCGCCTTGGCATTCTGCAGTCTCGACCTAAAACGGTGCTTTCCGAAAGGATTTTGCCGTCATACATTGGAGATACCTCTCCCATGATGTCTATACTCTTCGAGTAGCATGTGCATTAGCTCACTTGAGCTGCGATTCTTCATCATTAGTGCCCAACATTTGAGCAACGTTGTTGAAATATCACTGGTTGCATTCCGCACGGGAATATTATCATCTTAATAACCCGACGTGGATTACTTTACTTGGTGGATACTCCTCCGTTCGTAATTATAGAGGTCTATGGAGCTGAAAACGACAGAGCCCCCAGTTACATTAGGTCTAAAGTCCTAATTGGAGCGTACCTGCTAAAACATGGACATATATCACACGAAAGCACATAATGCTATTCCGAACTTTCGGAAATCATAGTTAAAACATGGATGGGCCCGAGCCCCGAACTAAAACATTGAATTGGGTTTCTGACCCGATTTGACGTTTGAAGATGGGCTTCGCCCGGGATTGATATTTTATTTTGAAAATGGGCTTCGCCCGGAATTATTTCATTCGAATATGGGCTTCGCCCGAAACTGACTTTCGAAAATGGGCTTCGCCCGAACATAACATTTTATTTTAGAAATGGGCTTCGCTCGGACATGACATTTTCGAAAACAACTATGGATTTCGAAATTTGGATGAGCTTTGCATTTGACGGGTATACATGTTTCGAGTTTCTAACTCGGGTGATTGACCGGTAAATAAACATGGGCAAGACATAACCCGTAAAACATAAAAATGTATTTTTAAGTGTGTACGGTTTTTAATTCTAATATTGACTCGCTGGGGGATAGAAATAAAGATTAGCCATTCTGGCTCACGAAACACAAGTAAAGCCCGCGACAACGAACTTTGGTGCAACAAGCGATAATGGGTGATGAGGAAACTTGGAGGCCCATGCCCCAAGGCCACTCGGCCGTGTTACTTGGGCGGAAAGCAATGGTTTCCTAAACCCTTAGCTAAAACTCTTTCCTATTTTCCTATACAAGGAGATCATAATAAGAGGCAAACCATAACTTCTTATTCTTTTCATCATAAAAACTTCTTGTCAAACATGAATTCTCTTCGAAAGGCCAAGACATCTTGGGCCTCTGATTTCGAAGGATTGGAATCTCAAATACTTGTTGATACGGGATTGCATCAACTAGTCCCGTTGAGGCAGGTCTTGCCTGAAATTGTTTTTCTTGATGAGTGCTTAAAATTCTGGAACCCTATCCATCATGTTTTTGCCTTTCCTGAAGGAGAGCTTTGTCCCTTTCCAGAAGAAATTGCTATTTTTGGAGGCTCGAAGATTGGGGCAACTTTTGTTATTCCCTACTTTCAAAAGGGATGGGCTAACAAGTTCCGTGTCTTCCTTGGTTTGTCACGTGAAGAGGCGTGTGCATTCGTTGATGGGGAGTGAGTAAACTTACTCGCCATTGCTTAGAAATTTGGTCGTGCTGACGCTCCATTGATTCCTACGACGTTTCGTCGCAGGGCTTTTGGATGTATATACTTCATCTATTTGCTTTTGAAGAGCATATTGAGGTACCAACTCGTTATGGTCAAGCGAAGTTCATCCGAATTATTGAACAGACGGAGCATCACAGGAGACCAGCTTGGCTCATTCTTGCTGATATTATTTCTAGGTTAGATGCTCGGAAGACCAACCCAAATCTTGCTTATAATAGATCAACCCGTCTTCTACAGCCATGTCTTTTTCGCTGTTCTTTTTTTTTTCAGCCTTTTTTCTTTTTCTTTTTGTCTCTTTTTTTTTCTTTTTTCTTTTTTCTTTTTCTTTTTTAGTTTTTTTTTTCTCTTTTTTTTTGGGTTTTTTTTCCTACTTTTTTTTCTCAGTGGGTTTGACATCATTTCCTGTAGTCTGACTCGCTTTCTCGACCCTTTTTTACAGATCTGGCTATGTGAGAGAATCGAGTTGGTTGATCCACCGAAGGTTCCAGGTACATATGAGTTGAGAAGCTTCACTTATCGTCACTGTCGGTTTGATACTGGGAAGAAGGAGCCTCTCTGGCAACATTGGCTTTCTGCCAATGCTGCATTACATGTTAGATGGGCCTTACCTTGGCTCCGCTTTGCTGCAGTAACTGGTTTGTCTGAAACTGATATAACCAGACATCTTACTCTTTTGGGCTTGGAGTGGTCTACCCATATCTACCCGGACCGTGTTCTTCGACAAGTTGGTCGTCAGCAACGGATTCCCGTCATTGAGCCTGTTTGCGGTCAAGTCAAATAGGTGACTATTGAGAGGTGTAATGCATGGTTGGAGTCTTGGACTCGAGGACTATTTGGCATATTTTTGAGCCGTTTGCGTCTAGTTGGGTGTCACCTTATTATTTGCAGTGGACTATTGAGTCTTCGTTCAAAGCCCGAAGGGAACCTTACAAGAACGAAGCCATTAACTAAAAATACCACAAGGAAGGGGAGAAGAAACGAGAATTCTTCACCAGGACGACTCCGATTTCATCTAGGTCCGAAACAGAGACTGACTCGACTCCTAAAACTGACTCTTCGGTTTTAAATGTGTGGAAGAGGTTAGGTCCAAGGAATAAAATTGGGTTGACACTTGCAGAAAGACTTGGTCCTCGATCTAGTGTGAAAGACAGACTGGGCCCTCATGAAAAATTGATGATTCCTCCGAAGAAAAGAGCCCGAGTGATGATGGGTGAGACTTCGTCGTGATGGGGCGTGCCGGCCGGATGAGGATGGCAAAGAGTAGTCTTCGACATTTCTATCTACTATTCTTGTTACTGTTTGTGTGCTTTCATTTTTTAGTTGTGTGTGATGGGCTTCGCCCGGAATAAATTATTGTAACGAGCATCGCCCGGAATTTAGAATAAACAAAAGCTTATTATTTATTAGAAATCCCCAGTTTTCTGCATCGAAAATTTCATTTTTATTTCACATGTTTTGGTTGTACTCTTAACTAAGAGTTTCCTACGTATCTGCTTTGCAACAAAATCAACCGAGTCTGTAGTTCTCACATAAAATATTTCATGCAGTGTTGAAAAACAACTCACAACTTATTCTAAAAACATTTGCAATTCAAAAATTATTTCATAACATTTGAGAATGAGGCTATCAAGGATAGTATTTCTTCAGCTGGTCCAAATTCGTAGAATTTGTGAAGTCATTCCTGTCCGAAACTGTTAATTGAACAGCGCCTCGTGATAAAATCTTCTTTACCAAATATGGGCCTTCCCAATTTGGTTTAAACTTACCCCTCAGGTCAATAGGTAATAGAGCTCTGACTGACTTGAGAACTAGATCACCCTCACTAATTCCCCTTAGTTTCACCTTTTTTGTTGAAAGCTCTTTCTATCCTTTTCTGGTAGAGCTAAACGTGGTATAATGCGTTCAAACGCCGCTTGTCGAGCATGACTAGGGAATCATACTTGCTTGAACCTGATCTTCTTTAGGAACCTGGAACTTTGTAAGACTTAGCCTCTACCCACTTCGTGAAGTAGTCAATTGCAACAAGGATAAAACAGTGCCCTCCTGTTCCTCATGGGTTTACTTTTACAATGATGTCAATTCCTGAGGTTGAAAATGGCCATGGTGACGTCATGTTGTATAACATAGAAGGTGCCACACGCTGTACACTTGCAAATATCTGACAATTTTGACAGTGCCTGACATACTTGCAACAATCTGTTTCCATTCTTGTCCAATAGTAACCAAGCCTTATGATCTTATGGACTAACATATAGGCATTCATGTGTGGCCCACATTCACCATTATGGACTTCCTCCATGTCCTTTTCAGCTGTCGGTTTATCGATGCATCGCAACAAAACACCTTGACCCGTCTTCTTGTATGATTGCCCATCATCGGTCCTGATGAATTGGGTGGATAACATTCGTAGAGTGCGCTTCCCACATGTGTCAAGGTCGCGAGGATACTCTTTTATTTCCTTGAATTTGAAAATGAATGTGTACCAGGGTTTGGTTTCACCTTCCTCGGCATCATCAATCGCATTCACATAGGCAGGTGAAGATCTTCGTTCGATACATATTGACATACTGTTTATATGGTCGGGAATGTTGATCAAGGCAGCTAGCTTAGATAGCGCATCTTCAAACTGATTTTCCTCTCTCGGGAGGTGAACATATTGAATATCCTCGAAGTACTTTTCCAATTCTTCGATTCTTGTTTGATATAGGGCCAAACTTTGGATCTTAATTTTCCATGACCCACCCACCTAATTGATCACAAGGGACGAGTCTCCATGTACTAAAAACTTCGTCACACCCAAGTCAAGAGAACTGCATAAACCAAGCAAACATGCTTCATATTCTGCGGCATTGTTCGTGACATTGAAATCCAGTTTGATGGACACGGGCACGTGTTCACTAGCTGGTGAGATAAGAAGAATGCCCACTCCATATCCCATATAGTTCGATGATCCATCGAAAAACAAATCCCATACGTCATCCTCGACATGAACCACGTCTTTATCGGGAAATGATCAAGTGTCGATGACTTCTGTTTCTTCGATTGGATTGTCGGCGAAGAAATCGGCGAACGCCCTTCCCTTGATCACTTTCAAAGGTACATACTTGAGATCGAAATCTGATAGCATAAGGGTCCATCTCGACATTCTTCCATTTAGCACTCGTCTTTCAAACAAGTACTTGATCGGATCTATTCTGGAGTAGACACTCACACTGTAGCTAAGCATGTAATGCCTTAATTTCTCCGTCGCCCAGACTAAGGCCAAACACGTATTTTCAAGAGGTGTATACTTTGCTTCATAGTCTAAGAACTTTTTAATAATTGAGTAAATAGCTCTTTCTTCTTACTCAACTGTTTGGGCTAACATAGCGTTCATCACTGTATTTGTAACAGTTAGATATAGTGATAACGGTAGCCCGGCTATTAGTGGGCTTAAAACTGGTGGAGAAGATAACCCTTCCTTTATTTTATCGAACGCGGCCTGAAACTGGTCATCCCACATAAGGTGTTCTCCGACCTTTAGTTTCTTAAATATCGGCTCAAAAATCATCGTCAACTTCGCGATGCAATGGCTTATGTATTGAACTCTACCCAGGAAACCTCGAATTTCTTTCTCGGTCTCAGGATGGCGCATTTCCATAATGGCTTTTATCTTTGATGGGTCTATTTTGATGCCAGGTGGCTAACGATATGACCCAACAGTTTGCCAGAGGTGACCCCGAAAGCACACTTTTGCGGATTCAGTCTCATGTTGTACTTTCGCAATCTTTCGAAGAATTTTCGTAGCGCCCGAAGATGGCCACTACTTCGTTTGACTTAACTATCATGTCATCGACATGAACTTCAACTTCTTTGTGCATCATATCTTGTTGTAACGTCGTTCTCGTTCTTTGGTACGTTGCCCCGACATTATCAAAGCGAAAGGCATTACTGTGTAAATGTTGTTCTATGCATGTCTTCCTCAGCCATCTTAATCTAATTGTAGCCGGTATATCCATCCATGAAGGAAAGTAATGCATGATTTGCGGTATTGTCAACCAAGATATCGATGTGAGGTAATGGAAAGTCGTGCTTCGGACTAGCTTTGTTCAGATCCCGAAAATCGACGAACACGCGAACTTTACCATTTTTTTTCGGTACTGGTAGTACATTGGCGACCTAATTTGAATACTCTGACACCTTGATGAACCCTGCTTTGAGCTGTTTATCAATTTCTTCCTTTACCTTTAAAGACCACTCCGAACGCATTCTGCGCAGTTTCTACTTTACTGGTTTGAGTCCTGGCTTGATCGGGATTTTGTGCTCTGCAATTTCCTTATCAATTCCCGGCATGTCTTTATAAGACCATGCTAAAACATATTTGAACTAAATCAGCAGGTCAATGAATCCTTGTCTCTCTATAGGATCTAAGGTAGTTCCTATCTTAAGCTCATGTGGTTCTAGGGTGGTTCCCACATTGATACTTTCGGTGTCTTCGATCACCGTGTTTCTTTGGTCATATTCTTCTAACCCTCTAACCAATTGTAGAGGTGGTGCTACCTCCTCTTCTTCTTCTTCAACCTGCTCGCCTTCGGCCTCATTCTCAATGCACTACTAAAATAATTAATTTCAAAAATTGAATTGAATGTAAATAAAATAAGTCGTAAGCAAACTGGTTCATCTTATTATTATTATTTTAAAACTGTGCGACATGCGCTAAAATTTGAGCCAACTGATCAGAGGTCAGTGGTGAGACAACATAGGTACCCGAGCCAGGCCCCAGGATACCGGAATTATGAAGGGGCGCATTGAAAGGAAAGACTTGTGGGGTGGCTTCGACACCTGACTCCTTAGACTCAAACTTAGGACTCGTATCAGACTCGGACTCTGACTCGTACTCAGACTCAGAGTCGGAACCATCATGCAGTTTGAACATTTCTACTTCTCCAGTAGTTAACTTGAAGAGGAGTCCTCTATTATCGGTCCATTTAATAGTTTTCCGCCATCCAGAGATTGTCCTCTTAGGATCTAGATCAGTGATGAGGGTAGATGGATAGAACCTGTCAATTCGAAGGATCATGTTAACAAAATCTTCGCTCGGTGTTACCCTCATTCTTTCTTCTCCGAAAAAGAGAACCAATGCCCTCCCATCTTTGATAGGGGTTGAATCATTACATTCTGGTACTACGGCTAGCACGTCTTCGGGGATGTAGTAACAGTCTTGGAATATTTAAATTCCAGGAACCATCCTTTTATTCTTCCAGTCGTAATAGGTTTGGAAAACTCCAAACATGGTTCATTTTCTCTGACCCTCACGAAATACCCATTTAGTGTTAATAGGTACGGTTCCATTTTGATTTCTCGGCCATCGACCGATTTCTTCTTCTTTGTCAAAAGATCTTTTTCAACGGACTCATATCCAAGCCCAAATGTTGTTCCTTTTACGACAGCCGGTTTTAGCACAAACGTGTCCTCCCTCCGGGGATACATTGAAAAACCGAAGTACTTTCCCGTTTGGAGGATTATCGCATAAACGTGACTTCCCGTGTATAGGTCCATGTTTCCTAACTCAGGGTTGGACTCGATCATGCTTATGACTTCAAAACCACAAGTATCATTAGCGGTTTCTAGTCTCACTTCGGAGGTGATATCCCATTCGGCTACCACGATGGGTGTGGCGTTAATGGTGATGGTTCCATCTTTGAAAGGGATCTTGGATCTTTCTGTGTAGGTTGGAGGACACGGCCCTTACTGCATGGATCCAAGTTCTTCTCAATAACAGATTGAAGGATGAGGCTACATCAATAACTTGGAAACCCACTTTCCTTTCAATATATCCTGTCTGAATTACCAAGTCGATTATTCTGGATACCCGGCGGATCGTCCCGTCAAATGACCGAACCGTTTGGGTCGTTCCAGTAAAATCTTTCTTGTCCAAGCCCAACACGTGAGCAGTTCTTAATGGTAGGACATTGACAGCTGACCCCTCGTCGACAAGGGTCATTGGGATGTGTTTTTTGAGGCATACCATCGCAATATACATGGCCAAACAGTGCTTCGACCTAAATAGAGGTAAGTCTTCATCGGAAAAGGTCACGACATTAGTGAGCCGTGGTTAGCTTTGGGCAACGTACGTGACCATATCATCCGGAGTAGTGCTTGGGGAAACGGTCATGTTCATTAGCTCTTGTAGTAAGGCTTGACGATGTTCAAATGAGCTTAAGATAGGTTGCCCAATGGAAACATCGGCCTTAGTCTTTTGGAGATGTTCAATGAGGGAAGCCTTTGAGGTCGACCCTTCACTAAGTGCCTCGACTAAAGTAGGTTCTTTTGAGGATCCCTTATCTGAAACATCCTTGGCAATAGAAGTGTGGCTCGCCCTCTCAACTCGGTAGGGGCGCCCAGATCGAGTCAAATTATTAGACTCAAGGACATCCTTCCTTAATTTCAAGATTTCATCTTGGGTGCGTGGGACAATCACTCCTTCGGTAAGGTAGATATCATCCTCATTATCATCCCAAATTCCATTGATTTCATTCCTACTCCGAATAATGTATGGTGTCCAGGCGATACCGAAATCCCCAAATCAAACTTCGTTCTTCGGACTTGGAAGGTACTTTGAACAATCAATGAACTCCTTCCCTACAAAGAAACCCTTTAGGCGGCAAACGGGTCGGATCAAATGGGTCATATCAATATTGTCTTCGGTAAAGACGACATTCGTGTGATCACCAAATGGGTCGGTCACGTTGTTGGGTTTGACCGTTGAGATTGGGAGCGTTCCACTCTCGACCATATCTTGTATTTCATGTTTGAGATGGAAACGATTTTTCGTGCCATGCCCCTTGCCTTGATGGTATGCACAGTATGTGTCAGGCTTGCACCATTTATTTCATTTTTACAACGGTGGTTTAGGAGTTAGGCCAATGGGGTTTAATTTCCTCTGGGTCATGAGTCTTTCTAAGGCGTATGTATAGGGACACCCTATCTCAGTAAATGCTCTTGGACTAAAGCGTTTAGGACTTTTGGAAGTTCCTCCCGTAATGCTAATAGCTTGAACATGGTTGGCACTAGCACGTGCCTTTTATTTAGAGGAAGAGGCCCCACTATACCCCTTCAGTTTCTCCATCTCAGTAGCTCGGAGGTCATCTTCGACTTTCCTCCCACACCTTGCCAATTCTTTGAAAGTGCTAGAGTTTTGATACTTCAATACATCACGGTAGACGGGTAGGAGATTCTTCATAAATTTATCTACCATTTCTGTTTCCTCGGGTTTCCTGACTATCTTCATGCTCTCTGCGCACCATCGGGCAAAAAAATCAGTGAACCCTTCCTTTTCATTTTTAGTCATAACTTCCAGAGTCCTCATAGTTGTTTGGATCTCTGCGTTATCAGCATAATGTTTGCAAAACTTTACGGTGATGTCCTCAAACATAGGGTAGTTCTTCAGTTAAAGGTTATAAAACCAGGCCCTTGGGTGCTCCCTCAAAGACTGAGCAAAGATGGTAGAGAGCATACTTGCAGGTACAACTTTCAGTGCAAGGTGTGCTTTGTAGGACCGAATATGTTGGAGAGGGTCTTCCATTCCTTTAAACTTTGGGATGTCAGTGAGAACAAAGTTCTTAGGGAGTTCATATTAGACCGGAGCATAAGTCCTAGAGTTCTCATAATGTATGATCTCCCCCTGAGAGAGCTTCAGTTGATCTTCAATAAGCTTGAATCGTTTTTCTAATTCAGTCATTTTTGGTGGGGTAGGCATAGTGTTTTCCCCATTTATCTTAGCCTCGGTGGCTCCCAATCGAGTCATCATCAACTCTAAAGTCTCACCCAACTTAGTGACGACAGCTTCCGTTGCTTTCTTTCGGGTTTGAGGAAGCCTTTCTACAAGAAAAACCCTGAACCAATCAATACTCTAATCAAAATCCCCAGCACAAATAAGGACTCGACTCACAACCTTGACCTTTGACTCAAACTTGACTCAAAGACAGAACTAGGCCCAGGAAATGAGCTAAATGGCTCACTTGTAAGGGGACACATGGAAGAGGGGTCTAGACCTAACAAGGGCTATGACTCGACCCAACTAACTTATTGACTTAGACTTGACATCAACTTGGTATGACTAACATGTGACTGAACTAAACACGGTTCATGGGTTCATCGTAACGTCCCTAGTGTCCTAATAGAGATGTTTCGTGGTTTGACTTTGACCAAATGGTTCATATACTTGACTTGGACCCAAATGGTGGCTTGGGCGACTCACTAGGGTCGTGTATTGGCTAGACACACGGTTCACTTGAACATACGACACGACTAAACTTGACTCAAAATATATTCTATACTTTGGAACGGTTCGGTGAGGAAAACATTTTGAAATCGATTGAAAAAGGATGATTTGAAAATGAGATTTTAAATGGGCAGCATACCGGCTATAAAAAGCTCATTTTGGTAAAAAAAAAACCTACATTTATTTTGGCAGCATTCCGAGTTTGAAAACATGCTTAATTTGAAGACGGTTTTCGGAAAAACGGTATTGACAAAACAGTTGAGACTTTTGAAAAAAAAAGAATGGAGGATGATCACATAGCACATAAGTATTCGCATATTAATTGTGCTTGAACCTAGATGCTTCTAAGTTTCAGTCTGTCCTCTAATTGGGTCTATGCCAATGATCCACCTTACAAAGAAAGTCAAGCCTCTCATAAGCAGAAGTGTGCAATATGGTAAGAGCAAGTACTTAAATATCTCGGCGGTCATCTTGATATTTAAATCGGCATAGTTGACGTCATCTCCTAACCATTGAGATCGACCCAATGGGTAAGGTGGTCGTTCTAAAGTCTTGAATGGGTAATGCAAATCAAATCATAGTGTTAATCCTATTAGCCATCATTTTCCTTTTAAAGTTACAACTCCCCAGCGGAATCGCCAATATGGGGATGTGGGAAAATGGAAGGTATTATCCACGGGGTTGAAAATCCTCATGGAGTCGCCACCAAATTTAAGGGAATTTGGGAACCATTTTTTAAAATGATATTTGAGTTCGTTGTTGAAAGAACGTGATGGGAAGTTCGTTAATAAAACACCCACCCCTGCCTGTTGCAATAACGGCCTCTACTTGGGACTATGATGGCTAATCGAATAAGACTACAATCCTTATATGAGAGTGCAAAACACCACTTTGATCCTAACATGTGAGCTTTGTTTCTAATCGTTTAATGCATCTAATATACTTTGTCCAAGTGATTTAGCATGTCAGGTTTATTTGAACTATACTAACAGGCATTCACAAACATGGCTTGGGGGAAGAGAAGCAATTGGGGCACTACCTGTTACAACCCAGACGATTCTCGTCGACTCGATGTGCAAACAATTGAATTAAAGATGCAAGTCGATCTAAATACAATTGCTAAACATGACACACGACACACGACACGAACTAGCCTACTTAGGCGTCTTGAAATACGTGCCATATGGTGAGGCCACGGCTCACATAGGACTTCGTCCTTGGCCTCAACATCATTTTGCGCACTCACTTTGATTTAATTAGCTAAATATATCAATTTAACTAACTAAAGCAAAGGTTTTGTAAAATCATTTTGACTAAAAATAATGGCCTAACTTGACCCAGATTTAAAGTACAAATTACATTGCTTAAAATTATAATGAAAAAAATACAACGATTAAGAAACAATCACAATTGAAATAAACCATAATAGTTATTCAAAGGGGCGCGAAGGCCGAGGCAAGGGTCACGAAGGTCGAGGCATCACACGGCCAAAATGGGGGGTTACGTGGACTATTCTAGTCATCGAGTGTCATGAATTGGATGCTAAGCATGCGCAATTCAACTAGCGAGAAATCGTCATAAGAAGAGATGAATTCATTAAATTCTTTAAAGAAATTCAATTAAATCTTCCTATGTCGAGTTTTGTATGACCTATTGAATGTCTAATTCAATTAACATGCATTCTACATATTATTTTGGCCAAGTTGCGATTTAACAAAGATAAATGATATAACAAACACGTATACAACGTAATTTGAAATAAAACGAACTAAACATGCGTTTTAATTCTAACTATTTCATAGCTAAAATAAAAATGAGTCATTAAAACATGTGAATACGAATAAACTAATAAAAATTTCATTTTAATCAATTTAAAAGCAAGTTGATTCATTTTATAATTAAAACATGAAATTATTCTAATTAACATGTTGCGTCATAAATTGAAAAACAAACATATGATTGACATATTATTATTCTAAACAACAATTAAGCCATCATTAGCAATGTAATTAAGAAACATATTAACTAACATGAGACGATAATTAACGAACGATGCAAAAAACGAAACAAAAGGCCTTAAGGCCATATACTAAACACAAGCAAAAGGGAGATATTGAGTGGGGATTTTGTCCACCCTCAACTTACATGTAGACTAGACACCCATCGGGATCCCTTATGCAAGTGCTGCTTAGAAGGCACGTCGTCGACAATTGTAAGAAAAATATGGAAACAATATAACAAATATGATTTCGAAAGCAAAAACAACTTTCTCGGGTAAAAGGCACGTCGTGCAACAATTTTCAAATGAAGATTGTGACTTTGTTTCTTACTCAAATCTAAATTCAAGAGATGTTTGAGAATCCTTAGACTCCACAAACATTTGATTTTTAAGAAAAAAACCCACACCAAAAACGATTGTAAAATGAAGAGAATTGGACGTGAACAGGAGCAGTCCAAAATGTGAGAAACACAAACAAGAGAGCAAATCGATGCTATAATGTTTGTCTAATCCTTTGTATGAACTATGTAAAAATGATTATAAAATGAAAAGAATTGGACGTGAACAGGAGCAGCCCAAAATGTGAGAAAACACAAACAAGAGAGCAAATCGATGGTATAATGTTTGTCTAATCCTTTGTATGAACTATGTGCTTTTTTCTGGGTATGAGAGGATGCTAGCTAAGGGTTGCTTTGTAACATTAGAATGGAGGGCAAATGTTAGGGTTTCGAATGCTCTAAAAACCGTGTATGGTCTCGTGTTTTCGTCCCTCCCCTTTTTTGGTGTATATGTGCTCATTTATATAGGAAATGGGAATCTTCTAGGATTTGGTTTCCTGTTAATATAACTTGCTTGTAGAAGGAGTAAACGAATTTGGTTGAAATATGGAATGTGGAGAGGAATATGTCGGTTTAGGAAAAGATAAAGAAGGGATATTCGGGTTATGTTTTGAGGGGATTGTGAGCTGTTTGGATAGGAAACATATCATACTCATACTTGGAGAATAAGTAAGAGAAATAGGGGAGGGAATTGGTTGAGATGGGGGCTCAAAATTGGGACGAGAAGTCCATGTTTTGCCGCGCAAAACAGGGCACAGGTTTGGGGTTTGGGTGTGGGTTTTTGGCTCGGGTTTGGTTTGGGTTAGGGCTAGGATAGGTGTTGGGATATGGTCTAGGTGGTGGGTATGGTCTAGGATATATGGGAGCTTGGTTAGGTGGTGTTTGGGGTGTCGGGTTTGGGCTCGAAATTAGGGGACACGGGTTTCATTGGGGGGTGTTTGAGTCATAGTTTGGGCGGGAAACAGAAGGAAGGCGAAGTGTGTATGGCGGAGTTCGAACTCGTGACCATGGGAGGATGGGATGTGCAAAAGCTACTCCTCGAAACTCGTGCTCAAAATTGTTCAAAAAACGAGCTTAGAACCGTCTCAAAAACCTCATTTAAAACCGCTTAAAAAATCAATTCTTTGAATAAAAATAAAGCAATAAACACAAAACTGTCACACATTTCATTTCAAAAAAATTTAAAATAAAAACTTTGAAGAATAATTTATTTTTCAAATAACTTATAAAAGCTTTAAATTTTAAATAAACTCGAAGAAATAAATTTCATTTATTTCAAAATAATTTAAGTTTCATTTAAATTATAAAACCGTCAAATAACGCTTGTCCCGCATCACAAAACGGAATCCGCTAATGAGCGATGTAAATAAACATGTGTCCTATCATCATCGGGTGTTTTGTCGGGATTTCTGTAAATTCCAATATCGACGGATACAGGTATCTACAAACCCTAATTGAGTGATTTGCGGATTATTGGGATGGTCGATGTTATAGATTGTAATTATGTGATTATTTGGTTATAGGAGGTGATTTCGTAGAGGAAGCATATTGATCTGCTGCTTGTGATTGATAATTGGTGAATTCATTTCAAGTAGGATTTCCCTACTCAGTTACTATGTAAATGGTTTAAGATGGTAGTTTGGTTGACTGGCATGTTGATTATTTCATAACTAGTTTTTTGCATTTTTTACATTGGTATTGTGGTTGGTTGTTGTTTGTCTATGGTTCGCGAGGTGTGCCCTCGGCTGAGTGAAGTCACTTGCGGGAGTGGCTTTACGCCCTTGATTTGCCCCTCGTGGTTCCCGTCAGAAGGGGGTGTGCACATTAATGGACATCGGTTATTCGCTTGATGGAGATGAGGGAGGCTTACGTGGGAAAGGTTGCGGTCCCCCACTGGCGGTGTGGAATATCTGTTGCGATAGATATTTTGGCATGGCTACACACTTTAGTGTGGAGTAATATGTTTGGTGATGTGATGGAGTTGGAGGATTGTGATTCTGTAACTGTCTGTTGTATTGTCATATATTGTTTATGCAGTAACTGACCCCGTTTAATTGTTTGAAAACTTTGGTAATCCATTCGGGGGTGGTGAGCAGTTGTTTAGCACGTATATCTTGGAGGCGCGCGGGATTAGCCAGGGATGGAGTCACCACGAGTCAGAGTCGTACTCTTCCGCTGTTATGTCATGGCACATTTTTTAGTTGAATTTAGGCTATGGTGACATTGTATTTTATTTTAAGTTTGTTTTGATGTAATCAATTTTAACTTTTTACTTAAATTATGTTTCTTGATCGTCACTTTTTACTACTATGCCTCGGGTAACCGAGATGGTAATATTCTCATACGCTAGGTGGTCATGTTAAGGCACATTGGTGTATGTGGGTTCTACAAAGTGGTATCAGAGCGATGATTTTGGAACCTGTAACTAATGAACCCAATGAATGTAGAGAGTCAAATTATAATGAACCCGGGTTAGAGTCGTTAGGAGCTAATACAAAGGCTTGGGAAACGTCCTAAAGTACCGAACTCGCCATACAACTTTGAACTAGTCACTATGCGGTATCATGGGATCGCTGCTTGTTTACTGTTATTTCGTATGCATGTGTTGGATAAAGTGTATGACGGATTAATTGGTAGAAAAAGAAGAAGTAATTGTTGCATGAGAATATGATTCATAATTAAGAGCATGTTTATGCGATGAAAGTGAATTCATGATGTTGTGGTATTAGTAACATGTGAATAGGAGTTGTGATGTAAAATTAGGATTCTATTTTTACGTAAAGTTTAAAGGCGTGCGGGTAGTGTAGTACGTGAGCATGACTCGATCGAGTGGGGGGAACTCGATCGAGTAGGGTGAACTCGATCGAGTATGCTGGGCTCGATCAAGTGGGCATGTGTATACGCTGGGCAGTAGCTAATGGAGTCGTGATACTCGTTCGAGTGTCTGGTACTCGATCGATTACATATGTGACTTGATTGAGTACGTTTTATGTCAGTTCTAGACAGCTTCTGGAGTTGGGGTACTCGATCGAGTGACTCCTACTCGATCGAGTATGTGTGGTTAATCGATCGAGTAAGTCCTGGTAAGGGTCATATTTGCTTTGAGCCGTAGGCTATGTGATTACGTTTATCTCCCTTTTATAGCTCAAAGATATGCTACGAAAGAGATTATCTTTGGATGTTAGGGCTCAGGAGATGAGTGTTGAGGAGATTTTCAAGATGCTTGAGCATCAAGACGTGCTTACTGAAACCCTCAAGAAGATGGGGGAAGATAAGGAGGCCGGGTCAGACTTTGCAAAGATGAGCATTACGATATCTCGCTTCAACCCCACTACCTATGTGGGTATAGATACGCCAATTTTGCTCGACAACTGGCACCGTGAGATAGAGAATATCCTAGGGATGGTACATTGTGCGGAAGAGTTTAAGGTGGAACAAGTTGTGTTTCACCTAAGAGATTCAACTGGGGAATGGTGGGATAAGTTGAAGGGCAGTGCTTTGGACATCTATAGAAAGAAGGGTAAGGCTGCAATCCCGTGGTCTTGAGTTCAAGAGAGCTATGAGGCAGGAGTTCGTTCCCGAGCATGTTTGCAGCAAGATACGTGATGAGTTCGATTCCTTTAAGATGACCGACGATATGACGGTGACAGAGTACTATCATAAGTTAAATGAAAAGGTAAGATATGCTAAGCATATGGGGCTAAATCAGGAGAATTTAGCACTTCTCTTTAAGAAAGGGATGACTTATCAGATTATGGAGAAGCTATAGGCGGGGACTCTTACCAATGTGAAGGAGGCTTATGAGAGGGCTGGACAGGCTAAGAGGTTGGTCGAGATGGCCAAGGAAAGTAAGTAGAAGAACTCAGAAAATAGGAAGGCCGAGAGTAATGGTGGTATCCAATTTAGTTACAAGCGGGGTAACCACAATCAAGCAAGGGCGTATTCTTCTAGGTCGGGCTTTAGTGGAGGATATTCTTATGGGCGTGGTCATGGTAGTACCAGCAGCTGGGGTATCTCGTGTTTCAACTGTGGCGGTGTTGGTCATAAGAGGCATGAGTGTAGTAGTGCAGTAGGGAGAGGCTTTCAGAGACAGTCTCAGGGGAGCTTTCTTTAGGGACCGACGCAGAGTTATGCTAGAAACCTACCAGCTGGGTCGTGGAACAACCAACGAGGGCAGAGTAACAACAATGGCGGGTTCAACCGCAATGGTGGTAATTCTTTTCAGCGACCGACGGCTAACACGAATCAGGTGTCATCTGCCAAGCTTTCTACATCAGCTAGTACGCTGCAAGGGGTGGACAAAAGAGCATTGGCAAACTCTTTTTTATGGAAAAGCAAGCTGCTGAGGATAATGCACACGTGATCACCGGTAGTTTTCTTGTTAACAAAATTTCTACCTTTGTTTTATTTGATTCGGGGGAGTCACACTCGTTTGTATCGTCAAGTCATGCTAAGTCTATGTGTTTGAGAGAGTTTGAGTCTGTAAAAGATGAAGTTTTTATATCGTCTGGCGAATCAGTGCCTTGTGGAAAACTTTATAGAGGGGTGTCCATGGTTATTAGGCAAGTTGATCTTCTAGTTGACTTGTTAGAGTTTCCTATGGATTATTTAGAGATGATAGTCAGGATGGACTGGTTGGGTAAGTATAACGCTAGAATAGGCTGTCACCAAAAGAAAATCTCAATAAGATGTCCTAAGGAGGCTAGTGTGTCTTATAGTGGGTTTGTTATCAAACCTAATGTCAAAGTGAATACAACGGTGACATTGAAGGCTTACTTGAGGAAGGGGTGTGATTTTATCCTATGCCATGTGAAAGATACTAGTTTGGGGGAACCGGTAGCAGCTGAGATACCAGTGGTGGGGGATTTTCGAGATGAGATACCGGGTTTACCGCTAAAGAGGGAGATCGATTTTAGCGTGGAGTTGAAAGTAGGGATGGGACCAATCAATAAGGCCCCATACCGTATGGGTCCTAAGGAGTTAGATGAGCTCAAGAAACAATTGAATGATTTGGTGGACAAGGGGTACATTAGACCTAGTTTATCGCCTTGGGGTTTACCAGTCTTGTTTCTGAAGAAGAAAGATGGGAGTTTGGGGCTGTGTATCGACTACAGAGAGCTGAACCATGTCATAGTGAAGAGCAGGTATCCTTTACAAAGGATAGATGATCTTTTTGACCAGTTGATTGGAGCAGGTGTCTTTTCGAAAATTGATCTACGGTTGGGGTACCATTAGGTGAGTATTCGGGATGAAAACATACCAAAGACAGCTTTTCGATTGAGGTATGGTCATTATGAGCGCGTGGTGATGCCGTTTGGGTTGACTAATGCGCCAGCAATGTTTACGGATCTTATGAACCGGGTTTTCAGCCAGTACTTGGATCAGTTTGTGGTGGTGTTTATAGATGACATCTTAGTCTATTACAAGACTAAGGAGGAGCATGAGGAGCACTTACGATTGATGTTGTAAACTCTCCGTGACAACCAATTGTATGCTAAGTTGTCTATGTGTGAGTTCTGGTTAGAGAAAGTGGCCTTTCTAGGCCATGTGATCTCTAAAGAGGGTGTAGCTGTAGATCCTTGTAAGATTGAGGCGGTGTCAAACTGGGAGGCACCAAAGAATGTGTTTGAGATCAGGAGTATCTTGGGATTGGCAGGGTACTATCGACGGTTCGTGAAAGACTTTTCAAAGATTGACAGACCTATGACAACGTTGATGAGGAAAGAGAACATGTTTCGTTGGGATGAAAGTTGTGTGATGACATTCCAAACATTAAAGGAGTGTTGGAACACAGCTCCGATCTTAGCTTGACCTAAAGGGAGTGAGAACTTTGAGGTGTATCCAGATGCTTCGAAGAACGGGTTGGGTTCTGTGATGATGCAAAAAGGGAAAGTCATTGCTTATGATTCTAGGCAATTAAAGTGTTATGAGTAGAACTATCTGACGCATGATCTAGAGTTGGGTGCAATTGTGTTTGCTCTCAAGATATGGAGACATTATCTATATGGGGCAACCTTTAAGGTTTTTTCTGATCATAAGAGTTTAAAGTACATCTTTACTCAAAAGGAATTGAACATGAGACAGAGGATGTGGATGAAGCCTATAGGAGACTATAACATGGATATTATATAACATGAAGGGAAGGCTAATGTAGTGGCTGATGCATTGAGCAGGAAGAGTGTGCATTCTCTATGCACAGCTGCATAGTTATGTTAGTGGTGAGGCTAATAGATGAAGTGACCAAGATGGGGATACATGTGATCCATAAGGGGAATGCTAGGGGATATTTGATATTTCTACCGGATCTTTATGAATATATTCACAGGAAAAAGGCTCTTGATCCCAAGATTCGGGAGTGGAGAGCTGGAGTAGTGAAGGGGAAAGTGTCTCGGTTCTCTGTTCATTCTGATGGGAGTTTTCGGTTTGATGGGAGATGGTATGTACCTATGGATGAGCCGTTGAAAAAGATAATCATAACAGAGGCTCATTGCACACCATATTCTGTGCATCCATGTGGTGATAAGCTTTATTGGGATCTTAAGAACACGTTTTGGCATGAGTTGCAGGAATTGATCAGGACTACTTTGATGATGAGTACTGCATTTCATCCTGCAACACATGGGCAGGCAGAGAGAACAATCAAGATCTTGGAAGACATGTTAAGGGCTTATGTGATGGAGTTTTGTGGTAGTTGGGAAGATAGGTTGGATCTGATAGAGTTTTCTTACAACAACAGCTACCATATGAGTATTGGGATGGCTCCGTTTGAGTCTTTGTATGGGAGGAGATGCAGGAGTCCGATTTTTTGGGATGATAGTGTTGGAATATTTGTCCTCCGACAATAATGCGATCACGACTGTTGATCATGATGATCACATGTTTAAATCTCATTATAAAGAATACAATTGGGAAGTAATATTGTTACTGTCAACTGGTCAACATATATCGGTAATGATTGGCTGACTAGAGTTTGACATTACTGTCGTGCGACGATGGTGATCAGTTGACCCCCTTGGTCATACCTATAGGGCAACACTCTTAATTGATTATTTAATTAATCGTATAATGTTGCGAGTTAATTAAATTACTTGAAAATTGACGGACGATTTTGGAAGTAAAATTTACGTATCAAATTGAAATGTGATTAAATGAGATACGGTCTGAGTAATTAAATTGTATAATTACTCGGATGAAATAAATTGTTTAATGTAACAATTAAATTTGAATGAATTGTTATAAATACAATCTGTTGTGATTTATAAATGGTAAAATATTTTGGCACAAGTAATTATGAAATTACTAAGTCGATTTTTGTATGTGACGTATTTTTATTAATACGTTGATTTTTAATATGTTAAAAATTACATAACAAATTTATGTCACATATGACATGTGACATATTGACAATTGACAAAAATAAAATGGATTACTTGTTATCCAAATGTGGCGAAATTAGGGGATGTAATGGGTTAATATTGTGTTTGATTAAGATAATGGCAACACAATGATTACCTATTATTTAGCCATGCAAGCCTATTGTGTATTGAAAAGAACAACACTTGCATGCATTGGCTACCCAAAAAGCCCCCCTCCACCCGGTTTTTGATGAGAAAACCATCATTGGTTTTTCATCCAATTTTACCTAATATTACACTAAAATGTGTTAGTGATTATTCATTCATTCAATCATCCAAAATTAGTATTCTAGAGAGATAAAAAGCTCTCTACTTCTCCCTCCATAATACCGAAATATATAAGTGTTTTATAAATATTTTGGTTCAATTTTCTACCTAATTAATATTATACTAGTTCTTGTAATATTAATTAAATTAAGAGAAAGCCTTGGGTATAAAGCTTAGGGAGAGATCTTATACTTGGATCTTTGTTCTTCCATAAGGGAAAGCTCAAGAACAAGAGAGAAAGGTGATCTCTCTTGTGTCCAATATAACCGAAATCCACAATGTAAGGACATGATTTCTCCTCTATTTATATTTTGTTTGCATGCATAAAATCCGTATTTAATTTTATGACAAATTAATTTCAACATATATGAGTATGTTAGTATGTATATGAATCTACTTCTCCTTCAATCGGTATCAAGAGCCACGGTTGTTTGCATGCAAATCGGTTAAAAGTTTTTCCGAGTTATAAGAATAACAAATAAAACTTGTAAAATTTGTGTTATTATGAGATATCACGAAATTAATCCATGCATGTTAATATCTCTGGTCCTAAAATGTTTTAGAATATTTTGGTTAATTGTACGGATTTTTATTGTTCATAATTTACAATAATGGCATTTAAATGTGATTTTATGAGTAAAAATGTCATTTTTGGTCTAAAATTAGCTATACTTCGAATTTTAAGTTGATTTTTGGATATGTTGTCACATATATTATTTTGAGATAACCTGTAAATTTTCATAATTTTTGGACTTGTTATGCTCGAAAAATGAATTTTTCATTATTAAATTCGGATTTAGGTGAAAAATAGGTTAATATGAGTTAAATTTCGAATCTGGTCATAGAAAATTAATATGTTGTCACATGCAATTTTACAAGATGTGTGTAAAATAATTGGCTATAAAGAAGTCTTTTTGCATGATTTATGGATTTTTGAAGAAAAATAGCATAAATAGTGACATTATTAGTAGAAAATTAATAAAACATAATCTATGACTTAAGAAAAACGTCTAATGTTGTATTTTATTATCTTTTTCAGATCTAAAATTGAAAATTTAGTGAAAATAATTTTTCCATGTTTTTATGATTATTTTATTAAAAATCGATAAACCGCAACATTGTTTTTCCGGTAAATTTTCGAAATTTTTAACCTAAGTTTTTGAACATTATGAGTGTCATGGAAATTTTCCAGAATGTTCATGAGTTTAAATTTCAAATTTTGAATTTATTTGAAATTTTGTGATTTATTTGAAGTTTAATAGCTTATTTTTGTAATTTTTGGTCCATTTATGAACAATTTTATAAAATATGTGTTAATTATGGTCAAATTATTAGTGAAGACTAAATTTTGAGTCCTAAGAGGTTAGGGTAATTAACTTATGCATAAATATGAGTTTATGTATTTTTGTGATTATAAACTGTTGAAATCACGCAAATCCGTAAAAACCGAGTAATATACGATATTGGCTAATTAAAAGGCGATTTAGCATAAAATTGAGCATGTTCTTACATATTATAATGCTGCATTTTCTTTATGATTGTCATAATTTTAATTTATGTAATTTTTGAATTATGTAATTTTACTTAGTATGGCCTTAGATTTTAATTGGTATTTCCCGAAATGTATGGGAATACCGATTCGGTTGTAATTTTTATTGTGATCTCGTATCACCGTTTTGTAATTTAATAGATTTATTTTATTGTAGTTACAAATGTATAATAGGAAATTATGTAATTTATTATGTAATTTTATTCATTCCGGAGTTCCAAAAGACGGATTTCTTCAAGAATGACGATACATAAAGACGGTGTTACCTCGAGATGCGTGCCACAACCGAAGTTCAAGGGACCAATGGAGTTGGTTTCCGAATATGTAATAGTTAAATAGTTTTTCTATTTTAGGAAAGGCCATACTAGGATTTATTTATCTTTATGCTTGCATTTTATTTTATGTCACATGCATCGCTAAATCGCCATAACTAAAACATGCATCTTTATTTTATCGAGTTTATCGACCGTGTCAATTCAAATTATCGTAGTTCACCGCTTTAGTTCACTTAAAACGTGATAGATAATAAATTGGCATGACCTCTCGCTAAAACAATTAATTGAGACATAGCCTTACCAAATAGTAGAAACCATGAAAACCTATTTCGCGAGGGAGTGCACTCGGCTACCCCGGGGTACAAACCTTGTTACGTAGGGGAAGTGGGTGATGAATGTTAATCCACCGAATTCATGTTGATAAGGGATGTATCGGCTACCCCGTGCCCAAGTTGATGTGGGTTTGGATAATGGACACATTTATTCGAAATTTGGATTGAACTCAACAAAAGTAATTGATAAGGGTTGCATCGGCTACCCCGTGCCCTTGTTGATGTGTTTTGGGCTATAGATAAACATTAGAGTAATTTTATCGACCAAGAGTTCTAAAAGTAGAATCGATTAAAAGGTTAATCCACCTAGTTATATTGATAAAGGTTGCATCGGCTACCCCATGCCTAAGTCGATATGAATTTGGGTCTTGGAATCATTTATCTAGTTGGGTAGAGGTCACTAGAAAAATGCTTAAAACTTGTTTAAATCATACATTTTTACGAGTATTATTAAAACGACAATTGTTTTACTCCTTCTATTTTGTTTTGTAGACCACTTCTTTTTCATAACAAATGGCAACATCAACACCAACTCCTAATGCTACACCACTCGCTAGTTCGTCTTGGCTCCGATCCTTTATGGATCGATGTAAACTTGAAAAGAATGGGTCAAATTTCTCCAAATGGGATGCCCAACTCAAATTAGCCGCCGAAGGAGACGACAAGCTTCGTTACCTCACCGAGGCCTCTCCACCCGAACCCTCCACTAGGTCCACCGTGGCCACTAGGGAAGCATATGAGGCTTACCAAAAGGAGTCCGCCGCAATGAAAAATGTCTTAATATTTGCGATGGAGGCGGACCTCCAAAGGAGAGAATTCAAAATGGGCAATGCTAATGAGATTTACTCCAAACTTGTGACCATGTTTTCACAAACTCCCCGGATCGTCCAATATGAGGCGGCCACGGCATTCTTTGATCTCGACTTCAAAGAGGGCCAAAAGGTTAGCCCTCATGTGCTCAAACTCATGGAGCTTGTCGAGACCTTGAAAATTCAAAAGGTTGAAATCCCTAAAGAACTCATCGTAGATAGGATTCTACACTCCTTGTCCAAAGTCAAGGCATATGTGCAATTCCGGGTGAATTTCAACATGCAAGACAAGGATGTGTCTCTTGAGGAATTGCACAAGTTACTTGTGCAAGCCGAGAGGGACATGGGGTTAAATGTGAACCCTCCCAAAGATGTGCTTAACATAAGCACTAAGAGTAAAGGGAAATTCAAGAAGAGTGGAAGGAAGGGTAAAAAGCAAGCTCCCACATTCACCAAAGCTAAGTCTTGTGAAGCTAGCACATCCAAAGTCAAGAAGGGTCCTCTTGATAAATGCCATTATTGTAATGGCATGGGACATTGGAAAAGAAATTGTTCCAAATACCTTGGTGATATCAAAGCTGGAAAGATCACTCCAGTAGGTAAATGACTAACCTTTTTTTTATGTTTCTAAATTCAACTATGGTAATATGATGCAAAGTTGTGATAATGTATCTCCCTTTTTATTGTAAATAGGGCCTCCACCAAGCAAAGACAAAGGAAAGGAAAAGCAAGCATAAAAAACCATGGAGAAGCTAAGGATTGCTTTTATGGAGCTTTGCTTTTCATTGTCTTATTTAAAGTTATGTTTTGGATTTTTAGAACTTTAAGTTTCCGTGTTCGACATGGAAAAGTATTTTGGATAATGGTTTGTATTTTGGATGATGGTGACTTGGTTTGCAACCCAAGTCACCCGTTTTATCATTTATCCTTTATGTTCTAAATTTTCATCTTTAAATGCTTGCTCTTTGAAACATAAGATTAGTCACTTAAAGTGATCTAATAGACAAATATAATGACGGGTTTCATTATATGTCCACATGCTTAAGGCTTGTGTATGATCATTTATAAAGCGATTTTGAGTCTATGAACTCTCATAAAGGAATGTCAACCACCAAGTACACATATGAAATCAATAACTATTAGTCTATCTATGAGATAGTTCTCCTTATACTTCAACATCAATAATTTGTGTCTCATATGCTATCTTTGAATGTTTAGTGTATTTATTCTAAAGATAGAGTGGGAGAAAAATGAGGACACAACACACAAGGCAAGATAAAATTGTGTACTTGTGTATATGAAGATCTACACAAGAGAGAATGATTTGAATGAAGGTATATTTATTTACATAGTATGCCGAATAGATGAGATCTATGGTCTCAAGTTAGTTCTATATGACTAAAGAGACCAAGTGTAGTAATCATAAGAGATTATTCTCAAGATAACTACACGAGGAGACCAAAAGAAAGTTTTGGAAGAAAAATGACTAATGCAAAGTCTTAACAAGTTTTTGACTAAGTTTATGAAACATTTGACCAATAGTTTCAACCTTGAGATTTACTTAAGAGCCTAAATGAATCATAGTAACATACTAGTTATGATCGAGTTGCAAGGATTGATATACCGATATCTTCAATGGCCAAAGTTTTAACCACGCAAATGTCATTGCTTAACCTCCCTATGAAATGGTTAAACCTCCTTCCAAAAGGGTATTTGCGAAGGACGTATTCTAGATATTGTTTATATTTGAAAATGACATTACTACACATCTCGAGGTAACATGAGTGTGTTGGAGATTTAAAATCTCTTTCCGTAAGGTTAAGATGAGACCACTTCAAAATAGGTATTTTGAAAGGATATGATGGGAACATATATGGTTCTATCCTAATAACTTGGCAATGCGATTTATATTTCAATTCTTGAATAAATTTCGATTGAGAAGTCAATCTCGAAATGTGTAGAATTGAGTGGGAGTTAGGAAATTCTCATGTGAAGACATGGAATTTAGTGGGAGCTATCATCCTTGAATGTATAAAACTCATTACTCATTAAAGAATGACGAGCTAATATCTTCATTCATAAAGAAGCTTTTGAGTTTTCAATTTTGGATGAAAATGGACAATGATGAATCCAATTGCATCAAGGGATGTCGGATTAGTATTAAGAGATACACATCGTATCAACATTCACATAGGTTATTCATGTAGATGAAAATGGAATTGCCATTAGCAGTCATGGTCGTTCATTGAACCCATGAACGGTTGATCTCATGATTATTAGTAACTAATGTTTCCGCCATTAGAATAATCATGTACATGTCCAATTATGAATCATATGCGTAAGAGCATGATGATTGATTGGTGAGCCATAATAGAAACGTCATGAATTCTCAAGTAGAATCCGATGAGCGATTTCGGTGCTTGACGGAATGTTCCATTATGTGTTAAGAGGTTGCACATATTGTAGAAAATCCGAGCACATATAAGGATTTATGAGAATCCCAAATCTTTCAAGCCTAGAAAGAGAAATGAGAAGTTTTGGAAAGATGCTTGGTTGAATAAGAGGTCATTCAAGATAATCTTTCCTAGTTAAGCTAGGACTTGTGAGAAGTACTAAGCTAATAATCTTGACAAATTGTTACAAGATACTACAAAACATTTACCTAGTGCATTGTGTGTGGATGAAATACTTGATCAATACAAGTTATATTATTCATCACAAATTCATTCGTTATGTGATAGTCGATAAGAAAGTTCTTTCAAGTTAAAGAACCGAAACCAAGGTCGTGAACCTTGATGTGTACTTGGTAAGATTCATGCTATGAGAGAGAACATGAATGTGAAGGAGATTGCAAGTGTAAGAAGTTTGAACACATGGACACATGGGATGTTTAACTTCTATTGCAATCAATAAGTGTTTACACTGACGATATACATCACAAGGTTGTAATATGATATTGACTACCCGAGTGTGATGTCGACATTTGTCGTTTGAAGTTATTATTAACTCACCTTGTACATTGTTATATCCAAACGGGTTGTAGAGACAATTGAACCCCGTTAAAGTGAACATGGATTAACATTGTTTTTGCCCATAGTTACTTGTATGAGGTGACGTCTCGAAGTGACTAGAGTGTGATGCGATTGATGGCAAGTTCAAGTGTCATAGAGTCATGTGAGATGACTAGTCGATCACATAGGCAGACTGTTAGGAACATTTTGTCGGGCCTAATGACCGCTTATAGAGTTCTGGCAAATTTATATAGCCTGGTCGTGGCGAGAGCTACTATAGTATTCAAATGAGTCGATTCTTTTGACTAAAGACTATTCGCCTAAGATGGCACGATTTCGATTAACTTTGATTTGTGTTACTACGACCTTCGTAAATGGGGTCAAATGGGCATATTTTGGGTTATGATGACTGTGGCTAGTCGAAGGGAATGAGTGCGATATGAATTGTCCACCCCTAGTCAGGGTTATAACAACA
Source organism: Silene latifolia (assembly GCF_048544455.1). Lineage (NCBI taxonomy): Eukaryota > Viridiplantae > Streptophyta > Magnoliopsida > Caryophyllales > Caryophyllaceae > Silene > Silene latifolia. The sequence goes on from NC_133526.1 coordinate 150,641,782, forward strand.
TCTCAGGGCCACTCGAGGAGTAATGAACTGGAAATGCGTGGCCACGCTCGGAAAGTATCTATGATAGATAAGTCCGGTCAATCAGTTATTCTCCAGATCGAGGAAACCACTCTCGATATGATCACTTGCAAGTACGACCTGAAAGACACCTTGCATTGAGTGGGAGATAGTAATAGGACAAGAGAATTGGTGACGCACACTTGTCGAGGACAAGTGGGAGATTGTTGGAATATGTGTCTTCCGACAATAATGCGATCACGACTGTTGATCATGATGATCACATGTTTAAATCTCATTATAAAGAATACAATTGGGAAGTAATATTGTTACTGTCAACTGGTCAACATATATCGGTAATGATTGGGTGACTAGAGTTTGACATTCTTTGTCGTGCGTGCGACGGTGGTGATCGATTGACCCCCTTGGTCATACCTATAGGGCAACACTCTTAATTGATTATTTAATTAATCGTATAATGTTGCGAGTTAATTAAATTACTTGAAAATTGACGGATGATTTTGGAAGTAAAATTTACGTATCATATTGAAATGTGATTAAATGAGATACGGTCTGAGTAATTAAATTGTATAATTACTCGGATGAAATAAATTGTTTAATGTAACAATTAAATTTGAATGAATTGTTATAAATACAATCTGTTGTGATTTATAAATGGTAAAATATTTTGGCACAAGTAATTATGAAATTACTAAGTCGATTTTTGTATGTGACGTATTTTTATTAATACGTTGATTTTTAATATGTTAAAAATTACATAACAAATTTATGTCACATATGACATGTGACATATTGACAATTGACAAAAATAAAATGGATTACTTGTTATCCAAATGTGCCGAAATTAGGGGATGTAATGGGTTAATATTGTGTTTGATTAAGATAATGGCAACACAATGATTACCTATTATTTAGCCATGCAAGCCTATTGTGTATTGAAAAGAACAACACTTGCATGCATTGGCTACCCAAAAAGCCCCCCTCCACCCGGTTTTTGATGAGAAAACCATCATTGGTTTTTCATCCAATTTTACCTAATATTACACTAAAATGTGTTAGTGATTATTCATTCATTCAATCATCCAAAATTAGTATTCTAGAGAGATAAAAAGCTCTCTACTTCTCCCTCCATAATACCGAAATATATAAGTGTTTTATAAATATTTTGGTTCAATTTTCTACCTAATTAATATTATACTAGTTCTTGTAATATTAATTAAATTAAGAGAAAGCCTTGGGTATAAAGCTTAGGGAGAGATCCTATACTTGGATCTTTGTTCTTCCATAAGGGAAAGCTCAAGAACAAGAGAGAAAGGTGATCTCTCTTGTGCCCAATATAACCGAAATCCACAATGTAAGGACATGATTTCTCCTCTATTTATATTTTGTTTGCATGCATAAAATCCGTATTTAATTTTATGACAAATTAATTTCAACATATATGAGTATGTTAGTATGTATATGAATCTACTTCTCCTTCAGATAGCATAGAGGTAGTGGTTTTAAGTCCACAGATGGTACAGGATATGGTTGAACATGTGAAGTTGATTCGACAAAAGATGAAAGCACGGGATTGACAAAAGAGTATTGCGGACTTACATCGTCGGGACAGTGAGTTCCAAGTTCGGGACAAGGTTCTTTTGAAAGTGTCACCTATGCGTGGGGTGATGCGATTTGGTAAGAAAGGGAAGCTAAGCCAAATGTTCTTTGGCCCTTACGAGATTTTGGATTATGTGGGAGAGGTTGCTTATCGGTTAGCTTTGCCACCAACTTTGGATCATGTACATAATGTGTTTCATGTGTCTCAATTATCGAAGTTTGTGAATGACCCTTCTTATGTGCTAGAGGTTGAGCACATTGAGTTGGATGAATCCTTGTCTTACTTTAATGTGCCAAAAGAGATCCTAGATCGCAAGGTTCACAAGACTACAACTGGGGAGACAGTGTTGCTAAAGGTTTTATGGTCCAATCACAACGTTCAGGAACAAACTTGGGAGGCGGAGGAAGCTATGAAGGAATGTTACTCGTCTCTTTTGATCAGGTATGTGTGGTTACGGGGACGTAACCATGTTTCTTATAGGGGCAGTTTTGGCAAAGTTAGTGCTTGTTTTGAGTCATAATGAGTCGTGTTTAAGTATTATTTTTGAGCTTTAGTTATGTCGTTGTGTCATAGTTAAGTTAGTAAGTTTGTTTTTCGGCATGGGTTTCAACTTCGGGGACAAAGCTCATTTTGAAGGAGGGAAGACTATAATCCCTAAGATTTATAAGCTATTGGGTACTGTTTTAGCAAGATTTTCCCTGTAAGGGTCCGGCTTGATTACTAGGTGGTGAGGGTATCTAGCTCTTTATATCAAAGACAAAAGTATAAATAAATGAATGGAAAGTATGAAGTATAAACGATGTTGTTTGTATTTTTTGGATAAGCTGAATATTAATACGGAATAAATGATTGAATATACAATAAAAACAGAAGACAAATTGTATTCAAGTGATCTCTTTCCCTCCCCCTTTACAAATGCTTCCTCAAGCTATTTATAATCTTCCAATATTGACGTTGCATTCAATCCAACGTTCCTCTTGATCGTTGGAGTTGTTAGCTGAAAAATAGGGCACATTCCCTATTAACCCGGTTGACTTGTTCTCCCTCAACAAACTTTTGTTCTTCTCCTTTTGCACGTTCTGATTTATGGAAAGAATGTGCTCTTGTAGTTGGACTTGGTCTTCCATGAGAATAGGACATGTGTATTTGTTTTTATATAACAGTTTTTCTGCTTGTTAATTTGATCCAGCCTGGTTAAGAGTCCCATCAGGCTATTATAGGCTTACCATCAGGTCTTTCTTCAAGGGTTTAGTAGCCTGCTTGACTTCTGGTATCCTTTATCTGCCAAATAATAATTAGATTTGTCCGGAGCTTGGTTGCCTCAGTCAGTCTAATTATGCCAGGCTGGACAAAAGTCGGTCCAGGCTAATTTAGGCCTAACAATTGCCCCTTGACATTTTACCCGTGTTGGATCAGGCCAGGGGTGATATGTCAATTTACCGGGCTCAAAAAATAAAGAGAATCATAGTTTTTCAGTGACTCTTAGACTTCTAGTGACCGTTAAACACTGCAACGGCTAGCTTGATGATGTCACGCTGACAGTTTTTCAATTTCTAGGGTTTTTGCACCGTTATACTGCTCCTATAAATACGGTGTTAAGAATGAGTTTATTTTTCACCAAAATTCTTCTACTTCTCTTGCTTTATTCTCTCTATAATTCTTTCTTAATTTTCCAAAAAACCAAAACTAGCTTGTTCCCTGCAATTCTTAAAGAATTTTCTTAATTTTCACAAACATATTTATTTTTAAGAAATACCAAAGAGTATGGGAGCCAAAAAACGCCCTGCCCCTCAGAAGGCTGCGGCTGGTCCTGAAACAACATAAACCCATGAAGAGGAGGTGGTTGAAGTTGATCCTCCTGCTCGTGCTATAGCTTTCAAGTACCAAGATCCTATTTTTTCTGCTCTCCTGTCACTTGAGTCTTCTTTTTCTGAAGAGAACCTGTTGAAAACAAATTATAACGGGATTTTGAGGGAGAAAAAATTGATCCCTGATTCAGCCGAGGTTTGGATCCCTGAATCTTTTTCTGTCAGGGCTAATTGGACGTCACCAGGCTGGTTTTGCATCTATGAGTGGGCTTTCAAGGCTGGTTGTAAGTTGCCTTTTACTCCTCTGATGATTGATACCATCCGGGCCATAGAAGTATCTCCTTTCCAGATCATGCCCGTGCTCTGGAAGCTTGTTCACTCTGTCGAGAACTTATGCACCAAGCATAATCTTACCATTACTGTTAATGATATTAAGGCAGTATATCATTTAAAAAATCCTTCTACTAGTCGTTTCAATTTGAGGATGAGATCTAAGATGTCTCCATTGATCACCAACTTGGATTCAGGAGATGATAAAGGCTGGGCGAAGACATACTTGTTTGTCCGGACTGAGAGTCTGGGGTCTGGCCTGGACTATTTAAGATATCCTCCTTTGGAAAGTGGTAAGTTTCTTGTATTCCTAGTTTATACATATTTTAAATTGTACATATCTGAAGTATTTAAATTTTACCTGAATGTTTTGGGGATGTTTACAGCACCTGACTGGAATTTTGATCCTCTTGATGAGGATTCTGTTACAAGGATAGAGGGTTTCCTGGCTCTTCCCGAGGAAGAGAGAACTTGGCCTGGTAGTCTGGGTAGAGATCTGTTACCCCGGTATATGAGGCCTAAGCTAAGTGTAATTAAGGCGCCCAAAGGCAAGCTTACTGGCCGTGATATATCTAAAATCTTTCGGTTACTTGTCATTAGGAGCACCTAGACCAAAACACAATTTATAACTTCACCAACAACTCTACAATTAGTAAAGAGGCAAGTAAAGATCGGATCCCAAGGGATGGGAATTGAGATGAGATTTCTATTGCAACTAGTGGTGTCTTAGGGGTGTCACAATTGGGGTTTGATGTAGAAGGTCACTAAACTAAATAGCAATAAGGTAAACAAGCAAGATGAATTAAAAGGGTTGTAAACAATTGATAAAAAGCACTAGGGTGTCATGGGGTCATAGGGGATTCATGGGAATTGATCATACAAACATGTTCTCAAATTATAAGCAAGCAATTATTGTTGTGATGGATTAAGTTGGGTTATATCTTACAATCCTAGGAAAGTTTGGGTCCCGGAGCCGAATCGATTAGATTGTAAAACACCTACAAGTCGATTCAATCTTCCCTACTCAACAACATGCATGGTCTAATGAAGCTCGAGTTGGTTTATGTCTTACAAGTCTCATTGAAAAGATAGGTGATGGGTAAAAAATGCAAGGATTCATAGGCTCGCATTTCATCAAACATAACATGTGCATGAGTTGAGATCATAACAAGCAAGCAAATAAACCATGAAAGTATATTAATTTAAGCATGAATCATTCCCCATGTTGGTTTCCCCTAATTACCCATTAACCCTAGTTAGGTGACTACTCACTCATTACCATGTTGATAATGCTAGCAAGGTTGTTAATCATACTAACAAAGTGAAACATGATGAATAAATGAAAGTAATTAACAATAATTAAAAAGGGATTAAGAGAATTATACCTACTAATGACTCCAATAATAATGCAAAGAATAAAAGAAGTACTTGATGCTTGATTGAGAGGTTGTCAATCTCCCAATAATAACCCAAATAATCTTCAATTACCCAAAATAAAGGATGAACAAGAGAGAGATTAAGGAAATAAAACTTGTATTAAAACTTGATTAAATGTTGATTACAAGATTAGAGAGAGATTTGATTGATATTAACTACACTAAAGATTGCTAAGAAGAACATGCTCTTCTAATTAGACTAATGGGGTATTTATAGTGGGGATTAGGTGTAGGAATTAGGGTTAACTAAGGGCTTAAATGACGATTAAGTCCCTACTTAAGGAAACGCCGGTCTTTTAGGAAGGATGGGCATCTTTCATGAAGCTTGAAGAAACGAAATTGGTCTGCCTTGGAATCCGGGCGTCTTTAGCACGGGACGGGCGGATTCTGTGGTCTCTGCCCGGGCGTCTTGGGGAGAAGACGGGCGTCTTCTGGAGCTGTTGCCCGGTCGTCTTGTAAGGAAGACGCACAGATTGTGGTGATGGAGACGGGCGTCTTCTAGGGAAGACGCACAGATTGCTGGGCAGTCTGCTTTCTTCTTCTTTTCTTCCTTTTTCTTCATAAAATCCTTGGGGATTTCCTCGGGGATGCAAGGATCTTTTCTCATCATTGCCCATCTACTATAATATGTACAAAGGCCTTCTAATCTTGTCTCTCCTTGATGCTTGGTCATTGAATTCAATCAATTTAGTCTCGTTTTGCCATGAAAATGCAAGGTTTGCACTCCTTTCCTACCAAGGGATCAAAACCTAAAAGAGTATGCAAAACAAAGGACTAAAGACAATAAATGACCCAAATATGCACTAAAAAGCATGGGAACAAGGCTAATTCGGGGGCTAAATATGCTCTAATTATGGTCACATCACTATTTGTGTATTTTTTTTTTTTTTTTTTTTGGGATGTATCTGGATAAGGTATATTCGTAGTGTTAGATGCGTACTGGATCAGGCCAGTTAGTTGATTGGATCAGGCCAGGTTCCTTGCACTGGATCTGGTCAGGCTTTTATGTTATGGGTGGGGTTATTGCCTGTCTGGAGGGCTTACGACCCATGCCTGTCTGGAGGTCTTGTGACCCATTTATGATAAACAATTCAAGAAAAATATTCTCAAGTTTGTTTATTCGAAATGAGCTCAATATTTTAAGGCCTATTTTGCAACTGAAAGTTTGGTATTTTTTGCATATGAGTAATGTGTATGCTAGTGGAGTGGCCCTCAATCTTGAGAATTTGTTTAAGTAAAGTGCGAGTTATATGAATGCACTTATGTGAGTAAACAAATATTGAAGATTCTATTTGGTAAAAGAAAAAATGAGAATATTAACAAATAATCAGGCATATAATAAGAAGAAACATGTAGGATATTTATTCATATAATGGCAAGTATTATACATGTAATTAAATATCAGGCCAGGCAAAAACGGTAGAGTAAAGGTTTTTACCTGGGCTGAGGGGTACATTTCATATGTGAAATAATTTTAAACGTGCAACATTCCAGGCTCTGGAGATCATCTCGCCATCCAGGGTTTGTAGCCTGTAAGCGCCCTGACCGACGATTGAGTCGATCAGGTAAGGACCTTCCCAGGTTGGAGCTAGTTTGCCTGCATTTTTTTCTTAGTATTTTGAAAGACTTTTCTGAGAACAAGGTCTCCTATCCTGAATACCTTGGCCTTAACAGACTTATTGTAACTTTTGGCTACTGTTTGCTGATAGGCTGACATTCTAATGTTTGCTGCATCTCTTAATTCTTCTATTAACTCCAGACTATCCTCCATCAGAGGTGCGTTGTTTGTTATTGTTTTCAGGTTGCGTCTGGCTGATGGGATATCAATCTCTGGTGGGATCACCACTTCACATCCATAGACCAGGGAGTAGGGGGTTTGGCCTGTAGATGTTTTGGGTATGGTTCGGTCAGCCGAGAGGACCAGGGGGAGTTCTTCAGCCCATCTGCATTTTCTTCTTTTTAGCTTTTTCTTCAAGCAGCTAATTATTACTTTGTTGCTGGATACCGTTGGCTTTTGAATAGCCTGGTGTAGAGGTTACCAGGTTAATATTCCATTGGGCACAGAAAGCCGCTGTTCTTTTTCCCACGAATTGTGTGCCATTGTCACACACTATTTCTGAGGGTATTACATATCTGCATATGATGTTACGTTTGATGAATGCTATGACATCCTTCTCTTGACTTGCCTGTATGAATCTGCCTCTATCCACTTGGAGAAGTAGTCAGTCATTGCTAGCATGAAGACTTTTTGTCCAGGTGCTTGAGGTAATTTTCCTACTATATCCATGCCCCATTTCATGAACGGCTAGGGGGCGGATATTGAATGTAACTTTTCAGATGGCTGGTGGATGTATGGTCCATGAATTTGCCAGGCTTCGTATTTAGAACTGAATTCCAAGCAGTCGACCCTCAGTGTAGGCGAAAAGTAGCATGTTTTGAGTACCTTGCTCGCTAGGCTTCTGCCCCCTTTGTGGTTGCCACAGTGTCCTTCGTGGATTTCTGATAGTATCTGTTCAGCTTCCTGTGGTTCCAGGCATGTGAGATATGGTCCTGCCTGCCATTTATTAAAAAGCACATTGTTAATTATGGTATATGAAGCGGCTTTGATCTTTAGTGCTCTAGCGTCTTGTTTATTTAAGGGAAGGATTCCTTGTTGGAGCAAATCATAGTAGGGTTTTGTCCATGAGTTGGCAACATATATTGGAAAGGTCTCATCTTGTTTATTTATTGTAGGTTCCAATAAATGTATGATGGGGATTTTATTAAAATCAGGGGGGCTGAAATTGGATCCTAGGCCGGCTAGGGCATCGGCATGAGTATTCAAGTCCCTGGGTATTTGGTCAATATTAAAATTGCGAAATTTCATTTTCAAATTTTGGACAACTTCTAAATAAAGCATCATTTTTGAGTCCTTTGCGGTATAAATTCCGTTTACCTGATTTGAAATGAGAAGGGAATTAGTATACCTTTAGATTTTGTACACCAAGGTCAATACACACCTTTAATCCTGTTATTAGGGTTTCATATTCAGCTTCATTGTTGGTGGCTTCAAATGCACAACTTATAGCCTGTTCTATTTTATCCCCCTGTGGTGATTTTAGAACCACGCCCAAGCCAGTACCCCTCATATTGGCTGCACCATCGATAAACATGGTCCATTCTAGGTCTGTCTGGTCATTGGTCAGTCTGTTTACTTCTTTTATCAGATGAGGTTCTAGGGCGGGACTGAAATCAGCCACAAAATATGCTAGTGCTTGTGATTTAATTATTGTCATGGGTTCAAAGGTTATGTTGTAAGTGCTTAGCTGGACTGACCATTTGCACATTCGTCTGGAATGTTCTGTTTTTCTAAGTACAGATTTAATAGGAAGATTGGTCCTAACTATTATAGGATGGCTTTCAAAGTACGGTCTTAATTTAGTACAACTCATAATTAAAGCTAAAACATACTTTTCAAGTAGGCCATACCTTATCTCTGCATCTAGTAGACTTTTACTTACGTAATAGACAGGGTGTTGTTGTCCGTCCAGCCCTTTGACTAGGACTGCGCTGACTGCAGTCTCAGTGACTGACAAGTATACCGTCAGGGGTTCACCTTTGACTGGTTTTGCCAGGAAAGGTGGGGAAGATAGATATGCTTTTAGGTCTTCGAAGGCTGACTGGTGGTCAGGAGTCCACTGGAAGTTTTTATTTTTCCTTAGCAGTTTGTAAAATGATTTGCACCTTTCTGATGACCTTGAAATGAACTTGTTCAGGGCGGCTATTCTTCCTGTTAATTTTTGTATGTCTGACCATTTTTGGTCGTTCCAGCTCCAGGATAGCTTTGATCTGTTCAGGACTGGCTTCAATTCCTCTCTTTGTCACCATATAGCCCAAGAACTTGCCTGCTGAGACTCCGAAATGGCATTTTTGTGGATTTAGCTTCATGTTGAATTTTTCCAATATTTGGAATGCTACTTCCAAGTCTTTGATGTGGTCTTCTACTTTCTTTGATTTGACTACCATGTCATCAATGTAGACCTCCATGGTGTCTCCAATTTGGTCTTTGAACATCATGGTTACTAATCTCTGATAGGTTGCACATGCATTTTTTAATCCAAAGGGCATTGCAGTATAGCAATATATTCCACTTTCAGTGATGAAGGCTATACTTTCCTGATCTGGGGGATGCATCTTTAATTGATTAAATCCCCTTAAAGCATCCATGAATGTCAACATCTCGTGGCATGCGGTGGCATCCACCATTGCATCAATATGCGGCAGGGGGAATGGATCTTTTGGGCAGGCTTTGTTCAGGTCGGTGTAGTCCACGTAGACTCTCCATTTGCCATTTTTCTTTTGGACAACTACCACATTAGCTAGCCAGTCAGGGTATATTACTTCCCTGATCATTCCCATGTCTAGTAGCTTGTCAACTTCTTTATTGATTATTTCATTCCTTTCTGAAGCAAATTTTCTTCTTTTTTGCTGTACAGGCTTAAATGATTTGTCAATATTTAATTTATGAGTTATAATATCATCATCTATACCAGTCATGTAAAAATGTGTCCAAGCAAAACAAGACATCTTAGTTTTGAGAAAGCTTACCAAATTAGGCCTGACTGAGTCAGGTGCATCGGATCCCACTAATACCTTCCTGTCAGGGTATTCTTGGTCTAGAATGACCTCTCCTATTTCCATCTGTGATTGGGCTATATATTCTTTCCAGACAGGGGATTTTAATTTCTATGCGGGGGACTTACTTGACTTTGAAGGTTTCAAAGCCTGACTGTAACATTCCTGAGCTGCTTTCTATTCTCCCCTGATGGTGGTTATCCCCCATTCAGTCGCTATCTTTACGTATTGGTGATATGTCGATGGGATGGCTTTGACGTTGTGGATCCATGGTCTGCTCAGGATTACATTGTATGAGGATAGACAATCCATTACTCTGAACCTTTCATAGGAAGCCACGCCTTCTACATAGGTAGGTAAGTTTATTTCTCCCAGAGTGTTCTTTGTTTCTCCGCTGAACCCAACCAGGACACTGGATTTCTTGATGATTTTCTCCTCGTCTATTTTCATGGATTTAAGGACGTCCAGCATTACCAAGTTGATTGAACTGCCTCCGTCTATCAGGATTCTTGACACTTTAGCTGTACCAATTTGCATGGTAATCACCAGGCTATCATGGTGCATGTCTGGTACTCCCTGCAAGTCTGATTCATCAAAAGTAACAGCAAGTAATAATTTAGACCTAGAAGGGGGTTGAAGTTTAGACTCCTTGGCAATTCTCTTAGCGGCTGAGCTGGTCAAGCCGCAGATTTCTGAGCCTCCGTTTACGAATTTGACTTCATAGATGGGGTGAGGAGGAGGAGGAAGACCCCTGATGTTTCCTGGATCTTTTTTGCTTGTTCCTTCATCTTTGCCCCCGGGCTGTCGGATTATATCTTTCAGATATCCTTTCTTTACGAGGTAAGCCACCTGTTTCCTGAGCTGAATGCATTCTTCTGTATTATGTCCAATATCCTGGTGGAAGTCACACCATCTTGTTGGATCTTTACTGGGGTTGTCAGATTTCTTGGGCCATCTAACTGTGTCTCCCAGGCTTTCCAAGCGTTTGATCAATCCTGCAGTATTTATAGAGAAGTTATATTCAAGAATAGTTGGTAGGTTAGAAAGGTTACGTTTGCATTCCTGTGCCACATTGACTTTAGACCGTTCAGGTCTAGAATAAGATATTGATCTGAGGTTTTTTCCTTTCTGGTAGGAGCTCTTCCTGTTATTGTGGCCATAGCTTTGCTTTCCTCCGGGTGAGTTTGTTCTGAAGTTGAGATTTTCTTCTAGTCTAACATGTTCTAAGGCAATGGACTGAATAGTGGCGAAGGTTGGACAGGCCTTCTTGGTTAGATCTGCGTAGACATCACTGTGAAGCAGAACTCCTTGCCTGAAAGCTTCCACTTCTGTTTCTTCGTCGCATCTGGGAATGGCCACCTTTTCTTTGACGAATATGACCAGGAATTCTTTGAGGGGCTCGTCTAGAAGCTGCTTAACTCTGAACAGGTTGTTATGTCTCTTAGTCATGTCTCTGCTGCTTGCGAACTGCTGGTTGAAGGCATTGACCAAATCTGCAAAATTCTTGATACTACCATTTGGGAGGTTGATGAACCATTGTAGTGCTGCTCCAGTCAAGGTAGTGCCAAAGCCTTTACACATGCAAACCTGCCTGAGTTCACTGGGTATTGAGGCTGCTAGCATTTTTTCCTTGAATATGGTTACATGGTTTTGCGAATCAGAGGTCCCATCATAGGTTCTTATGGATGGAACGGTGAATTTCTTGGGGAGATCAATCTTTGCAATTTCATCTGCAAAGGGTGAGTCAGCGAAGCTATCTATTTCCACTTCAGCTACAGGATCTGGTACTTCAGGTATATTTTCTATCTTGTTGTGGAGTTTCCGGATTTCCTGGGCATGGCCATCATTATTGCTGTCTCTGTCTTGCTTGATGCATTGTCAGGGGTGGCGTGTAGATCGAAGGAGGCCTCCATCTCCGAGGTTCCAATACTGGTGAAATCTGGTTTTAGAACCTGAAGCCTGGTTCTCCAATTTCTTTTTCATGCTGGACTCCGATTCTTTGAGCCTAGTGATTCCAGCTTCTTCTGGGCTGCTTTTTCTTGCATTGTTTCTAATTCCTTGATTTTAGCCAAGGCAGCAGCTAACTGTTGTTCTGAGGTGAGTTCCACCATTTTCTCGTGTGAATATTAAATGGAAGATGATAAAGATATATATTTTTTGAAGATTAATGAACTGGATGCCCCACCGTGGGCGCCAATTGTTTTAGCAAGATTTTTCCTGTAAGGGTCTGACTTGATTATTAGGTGGTGAGGGTATCTAGCTCTTTATATCAAAGACAAAACTATAAATAAATGAATGGAAAGTATGAAGTATAAACGATGTTGTTTGTATTTTTTGGATAAGCTGAATATTAATACGGAATAAATGATTGAATATACAATAAAAACAGAAGACAAATTGTATTCAAGTGATCTCTTTCCCTCCCCCTTTACAAATGCTTCCTCAAGCTATTTATAATCTTCCAATATTAACGTTCCATTCAATCCAACGTTACTCTTGATCGTTGGAGTTGTTAGCTGAAAAATAGGGCACACTTCTTATTAACCCGGTTGACTTGTTCTCCCTCAACAAACTATTGTTCTTCTCCTTTTGCACGTTCTGATTTATGGAAATAGTGTGCTCTTGTCTTTGGACTTGGTCTTCCATGAGAATAGGACATGGGTATTTGTTTTTATATAACCGTTTTTCTGCTTGTTAATTTGATCCAGCCTGTTTAAGAGTCCCATCAGGCTATTATAGGCTTACCATCAAGTCTTTCTTCAAGGGTTTAGTAGCCTGCTTGACTTTTGGTATCCTTTATCTGCCTAATAATAATTAGATTTATCCGGAGCTTGGTTGCCTCAATCAGCTTAATTATGCCAGGCTGGACAAATGTCGGTCCAGGCTAATTTGGGCCTAACAGGTACTCTATCATGTAGGGCTTACTTTGTCGAGTAAGTTAGTTTTGCATTCTGGAGTACGTTCTGCCTGATGGGTTGGTTCGGTATTATTGTGTGTAATGCTTAGTCGTTGTTACTACCAACCAAAACAATATTTATATCTTCACAAACTACTCTTAATAGGGTGGTAAGTAAAGGTCGGATCCCAGAGGAAGGGTATCTATTTAAGATTTCAATTGCAAGTAGCTATGCTTTAGGGTGTCACAAATTGGGTTGAGATGAGATGTGGTCTAAACTAATCAACAAGATGAATGTAAATTAATGAAAAAAAAGCAAAGCAATTAAAGGGGTTTGTAAACAATTGATTAAAGGCACTAGGGTGTCATGGGTTCATAAGGGAATCATGGAAATAGATTATACAAACATGTTCTTAGTTAGAAGCAAGCACTTATTGTTGTGATGGGATCGAGTTAGTGTATATCTTACAATCCCTGGGAAGATTTAGGTCCCGGAGCCGAGTCGATCAAGACTTTATAACACCTACAAGTCGACTTAGTCTCTTCCTATTCAACTCTATTCATGGTCTATAAGGCTCGAGTTGGTTTATGTCTTACAAGCCTAATAGAAAAGAGAAGAGATGGGTAAAAAAATGCAAGGTTTCATAGTCTAGCATTTTATCAAACATAACATGTGCATAGGTTGAAATCACAACAAGCAAGTAATTAATTATGAAAACATATTAGATTAAGCATAGATTAATCCCTATGATTGTTTCCCCTAATTCCTCATTAACCCTAGCTTAAGGACTACTCACTCATGATCAAATTTAGCATGCTAATAAGGTTGTCAATCATACTAACAAAGCAAAACATGATGAATAAATGATGTGATTAACAATAATTAAGCAAAGGTAAAAAGGGATTATACCTACTTGAGATGATCCAAATAATAAAGCAATGAATAATAGAAGTAAACTTGATGATTGATGGAAGGTTGTCAATCCTCCAATAAACCCAAATAATCTTCTAATTACCCAACTAAAACTAAGAACAATTGAGAGATTAACGAAAGATTAAGATGTGATTAATATTGAAATGTGTATTATAACTTTGATTAAGACTAAATATAAGAGATTAATTATGATAAGATGATTCTAAGATGATAATCTAGGTAGTAGAATAGGGTATTTATACTAAAATTAAGTACAAGGATTATGGTTACTAAGGACTCAAATGACGATTAAGACCCTAACAGAAGCTTGATAATTTTGCTACTCCCGAGGGACATGCGCGGATCATGCATCAACTCCCAGGGGAATCCGAACGTCCTAGCCTGAAACGATGTTGGTCCTGTAAGAAGATCCGCTTGGGCTTGCATCAAGATGCTCGGATCCTGGCCCTGGGACGCTCGTCATGAGCCCAGAACGCTCGGATCCTGGGACTGGGTTTTCTCTTGTTCTTGGCTCCCTAACAATCCTTGGGGATTGTCTTGGGGATGCACGGATCTTTCATCATTGCCCATTCCTCTTCATTTATTGTCTTAGGCTTCTAGTGTCGGTCTCCTCTTCGATGCTTGGTCATTAGATGCGATCCATTTAGCTCCATAAATGCAAGGCTAGCAATCATCTCATACCAAGGATACAAAACCTCAAAGAATATGCAAAATGGGAACTAAAGATAAGAAATGACCCTAATATATGCTAGAAAGCATGGGAACGAGGTTAATTCGGGGACTAAATGTGCTCAAATATGAGTCACATCAAACATCCCAAAACCGAACCTTTGCTCGTCCCGAGTAAAGAGGTGACTAAAACTATGACCTTTATTTAAACTAGCCTACTAATATAGCCGATATGAGACAATTAACGGGTCTCACTGTACCCCTTTAACTAACAACAAGACATCCATGAGGTAAGCTGCCTTCTTGCAAGGCAAGGTTGGGCTTGCCAAAATGGCGATACATCCAAGCATTAAGCACACAAAAAAAGTAATGGATGCATCTACAAAAAGGAATAGCCACTTTACTCATCTAAGTGGCGGAAATTATCTAGAAGGGAAGCAATCTAAGGGTACACACTCCATTATAAATATGGTTTCTTCAAGTTACTAAGCCTAGGAGGATACCAACAAATGACCTCCAAGTTGTGTCAAGCTAGGATACCTTTGTGCTCAATCGTTAAATGTTTTTGTCAAGAGTAGACTCCCTATGGTGTTAAAAACACTATAGGATCGCGGAATTTCCCTCCTTGCCTAGACAAGAATAAGGGTCGTCTCCTCTCCACCATGCACAAAAGTGGGATCAATGGAAAAAGGGATCAATATGTTTTTGAGTTTCATAATGGAAGTTTGCATTTGATTTTGTTATTCCCCACAATTCTCTTGTGGCATTTGACATTTTTTAGAACAATTTCCTTGCCATTTCTTTGATATTTGGCATTTTGATACTTGACAACTTTTAACTTTTGCATTTTTTTGAACATTTTCAAAGTCACCCTAATTTGTAACGTGGGTGCTTTTATTTGAAGCATAGGAGTTCTTATTTTTGTACTCCTCTTTTCTTTGATGCAATTTGTGCAAACTTCTTATTTTTCATTTTGATGCTTGAACGCAACTTGATAATTTTTGTGCGCATTCCCTTTTTATTGACAAAATATGATAGAAGTGAAAGATGGTTCCATGGTTTCAAGGGTCACCTTGGAATAAACGGTAGCCAAGTAGTTATCACACCACAAGGTACTCTTGACTAGGCCTTAGTCCATGGGTCAAAGGTGATGTGACCATAATTAGCGCACATTTAGTCCCCTAATTGAGCCTATTTTGCATACTATTATATCATTCTATGGCCATTTTATCCGTCAAAACCTTCCTATTTGCTTTTCTATCGCATTTCATATGTTTTGTAGAAAAGAAGATAATAAGGCGGAAATTCCCGTCTTTTGTGCATATTTGGAAGCCATTTGATGATATTAGATGGACTAGTATGAAGAGGAGGCAAGAATGATGACCAATGATGTAGAAATAAAGAGTATAAAGAAGGGTCATAAGGTTTAAAGCAAAGAGGAAAATCAAGGAAGGCATTGCATGAAGAAATCGCTCAAAAACAGAACCAAGGGTTGCTCCTTTGGCTCTGAAAATATGCTAGATTGAACGGCGTCGAAAAAACAAGCGATCTAGGCTTTTGAATCACTCCAATAGGAGTCCGGATGAGGAAATAACGTCCGTTTTACAATCCGAGCTCAAGATACAGCTCAACCCGCTCGGGTCAAATTCAACCCGCTCGGGTTGAAGCCCAGGACGCCCATATTTCGCTCGGGACGAGCGGATTCCTGGACAGGAAACTTTCCCTTGCTACGTGAACCACAATCCGAGCGGATTCTCCCAAATCCGCCCGGATTGCATCTCCCAAATCCGCCCGGATTCTCCCAAATCCGCCCGGATTGCATTTTCAGAATCCGCCCGGATTCGAACCCAGCGCATTTTCGTCTTCTTCAAGCCTCAAAGAAAGACGCCCTTCCCTCAAGAAACACCGGAGTCTCCTTGCCCAACTTAAAAAAGTGTAATTACTAGTTTAGCCCTTAGTTAACCTAATGCATCCCACCTAATTTCTACTATAAATACCACATCTTTGTAATTAATCAAGCATGTTGTTTTTGGGTAGAAAATCCTTCTTTAGATTAGATTAGGAGTAGATTAGAATAGATTACTCTTTAATCTTTCCACAAATTACACATTAATCTCTCCTTAATTATTATTCAAGTTTATTATTCAAGTTTATTATTGGGTAATTGAAGATATTTGGGTTATTATTGGGAGATTGACAACCTTCCATCAATCAATCAAGTTTCTTCTATTATTCTTTGCTTTATTATTTGGATCATCTCAAGTTGGTATAATTCTTTTACCCTTTTACTCTTTATTGTTTATTTCTTCATTCTATTATCATGTTTATACTTGTTGTGATGATTGACACCATTAATGACATGTTTCCCATGATAATGAGTGAGTAGTTTCTTTAGCTAGGATTAATGGGTAATTAGGGGAAACCAACATGGGATTGATTCATGCTTAATCTAATGTGTTTTCATAATCAAATTGCTTGCTTGTTGTGATGTCAACTTTATGCACATGTTATGTTTGATGAAATGCTAAGCCTATGAATCCTTGCATTTTTACCATCTCTTATCTTTTCAACTTGACTTGTAAGATATAAACCAACTCGAGTCTTGTTAGACCATGCATAGAAGTTGAATAGGAGGAAAGTAAGTCGACTTGTAGGTGTTGTACAATCTAATCGATTCGGCTCCGGGACCCAACTCTTCCTATGAACCGTAAGATATAACCCAACTCGGTTCCTCCACAACATTAATTGCTTGCAACCTTGTGAACATGTTTGTATGATCAACACCATGAATCCCCTATGACCCCATGATATCCTAGCACTCTTAATCATTTGTTTACATCCTTCCTTTTATTGCTTGTTTTACTATATTGCATGCATTAGTTTAGACACAACTACAAACCCAACCAAATTGTGACACTAGCATAAATTGATATAGATAGACTTAGAACCCAAAGCACACCGTCCCATGGATCGACCTCGACTTACCGCTAACTAGTTGTTTGTTGAGTATTATAAATGTGTTTGATTGGATGAGTGACGACCTCACCCACATCAAAATGGCGCCGTTGCCGGGGATGGTGCTATGTGATTAAGTTCTTACTTGTTTGTCTATTTTGATTTTGCTTTAACCTTGAGGAACTTGTTCCTCAAGGATTGTTTTTACCGTTTTCTTGTAGTTTCCTTGTTTGTAGTTATATCTTTGTCCTAGTTATGATGATGACCGAAGGCTTGGCACATGGAGTATGTGGTGAATCTTTTGAGTATGACTACCATGGGTATGGGGAGTTTTTGGAGCAAGTTGAAACAAACCTACCTTACAACTCATACAATGAAAGTCCTAACCACTACCCCAACTTTTCTTACCAAAGCCCCCACATCCTACATCCACAACAACCACCCTCCCAAAACCCACTTTACAATCAATGCCAAATGTCATCCTACAATGAACACCCATACCACCAAATTCCCATGTACCCACAACAAGAGAATGAGCATAATCTTGACATGCAAAGTGTGGTTCTCCAAATGTTAAGGTGCCAACAAAATCTCTTCATGAAAATGCTAGAAGAGAGCCAAGCTAGGGACAATGTTCTCAAAAACATTGTTACTAATGGTGAGAAGTTGGCAAATCAAATTGCCCAAATGGAGGCCACCCAAATGCTAAATGAAGAAGAAGGGGAAGATAATGAGGGTGAAGAAGAATTTGGATGGCATTATGAAGCTACTCTTGTGAATCCCCCACCACCTCCTAAATTCATAAGTATTGAACACCCCATATTCCAACTTGTACCCAACTTTACAAACATTCATGATAGATGTGAATATGAAGATGTTACTTTTGAGGAAGGGGAGTGCTTGATTGATTATGGACCAAGAGTGGATGATGAATTGAAGCATGATGAAGTTGGAGAGGAGAGCAATGGTGAATATGAATTGGAGGCCAATTATGAGACAAGCACTTTGTCTAAATTGCGTCATGTATCTAGCTCCCACACTAGCCTTGCTTCTCCAATTTGGGACACCTATGATGATGATGATGATGAGGAAGACCTCCCACCACAATTTCCCTCTATGACCCATGTAGAGGAAGTGTGTTCCCTTGACACTTGTGGGAATGGAGGTAAAACTTTGAAAGAAGAGGTTGATGAATTTGAACTTGCAATCTTTGGGGAATTGAGAGGCCAAGAGGAAAACTATGATGTTGGCATCTTTGATCATAGTTTGGAAGAAATTAAAGCTCTTTTCTTTGGAAATGGTTCAAGTTCTAAGGAGGGTCAAGAAGAAAGTAAAGACAACGAAAGCATGAATGACCTCAATGGTGAGAAGTTGACTCCTCCACATCTTATTATTCAACTATCCCCTCATCAAAGAAATGAGAACTCTCCTTCTACTATTGAAGGATTGATGAATCAATGCTCTATCATCATAGAATTTGAAAGAGATGGTAAAGAGTGGAAGCCTCCGGATAAATATGGGCAATATTTCATACCTTGTATTGACAAGAATCATGGGCTTGTTGGTTTGAAGCATTGGAAGAAGCCAAGTGCCAAGGGCGAAACAAATGGGAGAGTGTTTGGCAAGATCTATTCCAAGCAAAGATGGGTAAACTACATTTTGACATCACCAATCTCCTATTTATGCCTACATGAAGCCCATTCAAAAGCCTTTGACCGGTTGTTGAGAGCATTAAGCAACATGGACAACATCAATAATCATGGCAAGACGGAATGAGTTTGGTGGAGTCCTCCCTCAAACCACCATTTGTAAGATACCCTTTTCTTTGTCTTTGCATTACATTTACACTTGCATTTAGTTATATACGTATACATTTAGCTTGCATTTGTATTATATTTCATATTTCATTTGCATTAGCTAGTTCATATGTATAGTTTGCATTGTAATATATCTCACATGATTCATGTAGATAGTTGCATATAGACTAGAATTCATGCATAGTCACTAATGGCCAAACCTATTCATTTCTACACTAGAAATAGTGTTTAAATCGGTTTGGGGAGGTTTGATCATAGGTGACTTAAACATTTAGCATGCATCATATAGTATAGTTTAGATTGCATTCATTTGTTATATATGTCATATAGAATTGCATTTAGTTAGAGCATGCATTCATTCATATCATATTGCATTTGTACTTCAATTTCCATAAAATCAAAAATCCAAAAACATGTTTTCCTTTTTATTCCTACTCCTACATGTACATTGAGGACAATGTCCAAAATAAAGTGGGGGATGGGAATTTATATTCCAAAAAATGCATAAAAATTGAAAAATTTCGAAAAATCCCAAAAATATGTTCTTTAATTTCATAAAATCAAAAACCATAAAAATTTGAAAAATTTAAAAATCCAAAAACATGTTCTTTTCCTTTGTAGTGTAGTCTTGTATATATTGTGTTTGTTCATCCTTTTTCACTTTGATCGACTATGCCACATCCGAGACATGAGGATATAGAAGACCGCATGGTATGATCTTTCCAATCTCCTTTTTCCTCTTTATGTTAATGACTATGTGGCTTTATTTTGATTGATGCGGTATAACAATGTGAACTTAGGACTTGCATTTAGTTTATATGGCATATTAGTTGGTAGAATCATATGCATTAGGATGTATATATGTTAGTTGCATCATGGCATGTAGTTTGCATGTTAGAAAATTTTGCGAAACCGTCTACTTGGGAAGCTTGACAAGTGTATATAGGCCCTAGTAGATGTTTTTTCTTCTTAAGACATTGCTTGTTAGAATACTTGTAAAACACCGTAGGATGTGTCATGCTAGTATCCTTTGACCCATGGATTAAGGCCTAGTCAAGAGTACCTTGTGGTGTGATAACTCTTTGGCTACCGTTTATTCCAAGGTGACCCTTGAAACCATGCATCCATCCATCATCCATGTTCTACCACATTTTTTGTCATCAAAGGGAATGGGCACAAAAAGAAATTGATTTGAGTTCAAAGAAATGAAAAGTGAAAGAAAGTTTGCAAAAATGCATCAAATGAAAAGAGGAGCAAAAATAGAACTCCTAAAGTTTCAAATATAAGGCACCCTCACTACATATGGGGTGACTTTGAAAATGTTCAAAAGAAATGCAAAGAAAAGTTGAAAGTTGTCAAGTGTTGAAATGCCAAAAATCAAAAAGAAATGGCAAAAGAAAGTGTTCTCAAATGTTATATGCCACATAAAATTGTGGGGAAAAACAACAACAAAAGCAAACTCCCAAAGTGAAACTCAAATGTCTATCGATCCCTTTATCCATCGTATCTATTTTTGTACATGGTAGAGAGGGGACGACCCTTCTTCTTGTCTAGGCAAGAGGGGGAATTCCGCGATCCTCCAGTGTTTCTAACACCATATGGAGTCTATTCTTGACAAAAGCATTTAACGATTGAGGACAAAGGTACCCTAGCTCGACACAATTTGGAGGTGATTTATTGGTATCCTTCTAGGCTTAGTAGTTTGAAGAAATTGCATCTATGAAGGAGTGTGTACCCTTGAACTGCTTCCTTTGTAGGTAATTTCCGCCACTTAGATGAGGAAATAACGAGTATAAAGAAGGGTCATAAGGTTTAAAGCAAGGAGGAAAATCAAGGAAGGCATTGCATGAAGAAATCGCTCAAAAACCGAACCAAGGGTTGCTCCTTTGCTCTAAAAATATGCTAGATGGAACGGCGTCGAAAAAACAAGCGATCTAGGCTTTTGAATCACTCCAATAGGAGTCCGGATGAGGAAATAACGTCCGTTTTACAATCCGAGCTCAAGATACAGCTCAACCCGCTCGGGTCAAATTCAACCCGCTCGGGTTGAAGCCCAGGACACCCATATTTCGCTCGGGACGAGCGGATTCCTGGACAGGAAACTTTCCCTTGCTACGTGAACCACAATCCGAGCGGATTCTCCCAAATCCGCCCGGATTGCATCTCCCAAATCCGCCCGGATTCTCCCAAATCCGTCCGGATTGCATTTTCAGAATCCGCCCGGATTCACCTTAATCCGCCCGGATTCGAACCCAGCGCATTTTCGTCTTCTTCAAGCCTCAAAGAAAGATGCCCTTCCCTCAAGAAATACCGGAGTCTCCTTGCCCAACTTAAAAAAGTGTAATTACTAGTTTAGCCCTTAGTTAACCTAATGCATCCCACCTAATTTCCACTATAAATACCCCATCTTTGTAATTAATCAAGCATGTTGTTTTTGGGTAGAAAATCCTTCTTTAGATTAGATTAGGAGTAGATTAGAATAGATTAATCTTTAATCTTTCCACAAATTACACATTAATCTCTCCTTAATTATTATTCAAGTTTATTATTCAAGTTTATTATTGGGTAATTGAAGATGTTTGGGTTATTATTGGGAGATTGACAACCTTCCATCAATCAATCAAGTTTCTTCTATTATTCTTTGCTTTATTATTTGGATCATCTCAAGTTGGTATAATTCTTTTACCCTTTTACTCTTTATTGTTTATTTCTTCATTCTATTATCATGTTTATACTTGTTGTGATGATTGACACCATTAATGACATGTTTCCCATGATAATGAGTGAGTAGTTTCTTTAGCTAGGATTAATGGGTAATTAGGGGAAACCAACATGGGATTGATTCATGCTTAATCTAATGTGTTTTCATAATCAAATTGCTTGCTTGTTGTGATGTCAACTTTATGCACATGTTATGTTTGATGAAATGCTAAGCCTATGAATCCTTGCATTTTTACCATCTCTTATCTTTTCAACTTGACTTGTAAGATATAAACCAACTCGAGTCTTGTTAGACCATGCATAGAAGTTGAATAGGAGGAAAGTAAGTCGACTTGTAGGTGTTGTACAATCTAATCGATTCGGCTCCGGGACCCAACTCTTCCTATGAACCGTAAGATATAACCCAACTCGGTTCCTCCACAACATTAATTGCTTGCAACCTTGTGAACATGTTTGTATGATCAACACCATGAATCCCCTATGACCCCATGATATCCTAGCACTCTTAATCATTTGTTTACATCCTTCCTTTTATTGCTTGTTTTACTATATTGCATGCATTAGTTTAGACACAACTACAAACCCAACCAAATTGTGACACTAGCATAAATTGATATAGATAGACTTAGAACCCAAAGCACACCGTCCCATGGATCGACCTCGACTTACCGCTAACTAGTTGTTTGTTGAGTATTATAAATGTGTTTGATTGGATGAGTGACGACCTCGTTCACATCAAAAGGATACTAGCATGACATATCCTAGGCTGTTTTAGAGGTATTCTAATGAGCAAAGTCTGAAGAAGAAAAAGTATTTACAAGGGCCTTATATACACTTGTCAAGTTTCCCAAATAGATGTTTTCACAAAACATTTCCTAAAATGCAACTACATCCTATGATGCAACTAACATATATACAACTCTAATGCATATGCTTCTATCAACTAGAATGCTATATAAACTAAATGCAACTTCTAGAATAATATTGGTTTGTACCGTATCAAACAAAAAGAAGCCACATAGTCATTAACATAGAGAGGAAAAATGAAATTTGGAAAGATCATACCACGCAGTCTTCATATTCCTCATGCCTCGGATTTGACGTAGTCGATCCAATGTGATAAGAGTGGCAAATAAACACAAGTGTATATACACAAAATACAATTCTACACTACAAAGGAATGAACATGTTTTTGGTTTTTAAAATTTTAAAATTTTTATGGTTTTATTTTTATGAAATAAAAGAACATATTTTTGTGTTTTTCGAAATATTTTCAATTTTTATCATTTTTGATTTTAAATGTTAAGTTAGAATTTCTCATCCACACACTAGTATGGGCATTGTCCTTAATGGCCAATACGATAGGAAATTATGCAATGCAATCTATATGAAAATGCATAATTTCTACACTAGTATGCAAACTATATGACATATATACAAGTGATGCAATTTTATCTATCCTATATGATGCATGCTTTCAATTAATTGGAGAGCCAATTTGAATTGACTCGCATTCCTTCAGTATGAACTTCCCCCAAACCAATCAAAACACTATTTCTAGTGTCGAAATAGGGAAGTTCATGCACAAGGTAAGGATGCAAGGCATGAATTCTAATTGTCATTTTGGATTTTGCAAATGGGAATAAAATATGAGACACCTCAATGGAACCGAGGTGGGAGTCTTTTAAATGGTGCTATGACTCAAAACTACGAAGAGCAAAGATTGACTCTACAAATGATCAAGATTAAAATTTAAGACAAGAGATAAAAAAAACAAAGCTAAAGGAGGTGTAGGAAACTCACAATGGAATAGGTTGAAGTCAAGTAATCAACCCCGCACTTCTGGTATCCTCCAATAAGCCTTGTCAACCCTCAATTGTCGCTCATTGCGACATCATCATAACCGGCATCATTGCCGCCATCATCATCACTTTCATTATCAATTTCTTCATCATCTTCTTCATCATCCACCTCCATTAACCCGGAGGATTCACCACTTTCAACATCATCATCGCAACTTGAACCTTTCTCTTCTTCTTCTTCTTGGCATGAACCAATACCTTCCCCGTCTTCAACAACAACAACCTCCTTTCTATTAGCCACCCGACTAACCTTTTCGGCATCTTGAGAAGCACTAGGGAATAATACCTCCTTATCCGCCCAACTAGGCAAAGGATATGAAGGATCAAGAATTCCTTGCCTAGCTATATGTAGTAGGGGTGGATATTGGGCACAGTAAGCATTCACCCGGTCATCGTGAGCTTCTTTATGCATTTGTTACATTAATTGGGTCAAATAGTCATTGCCTCCCATGACATTAGAGCCACTTGGTAGGCAAAAGGATAGGGTGGTGTCACAATGGTAGAGGAGGAGGGTTTGCAATTGGATCCCTATATTGCTTAATTATCACTTCGGCTTCTTTGGAGACAGACAAGAGGTAGTTTGGTCTACGGATGGAGATACGGCAAATCTTGTTGGACAATACAATGGACTTGGCTTCCTTGATGAGCCACTCATATTGATGGTCAAGATTGCCATTCTTGACCCAATGAAATTTGTTGATCATAGTTCTCATGTCAAGAAGGTTTCTCCCCTTAACCGGTTTGTAGGTGTTATCCTTGTTGAACTCCAGGTTAAAGTGTTTAGCTAACCTCTTTACCAAGTCCCTGTTTACAATAAAGGCCGCTCCATCTTTCCCATTATCAATCTCGAGCCACCGATCAAGAAATAGTTGAAGATTATTGTACTTTTTGGTGAACTTCCCATTGACATTCATGAAAGACTCAAGGTAGACAAAATCTAGTTCGGTGAAGTGGTTGGTGCCTTTCCTAGCAATCAAGGTATTGGCCACAAACCTGTGCCAAACTCTTATGCCCAGATGGTGAACATAAAAAGCATTGCACTCTCGAAAAGAATCAAATTTATGACCGGTTATAGCTTTCCAACGGGGTGCGGCATCATACTTCAAAGGCTTCATCTCAAAATGATCATATCGCATAAGATCAAACACATTACCAAACTCACTCTTAGTCATTCTTCTGCAGTTCTCAAGATGGAACTTAATATAATTTTGAGTCTCTATCTTATACATCCTCAAGGAGCTTATGAACTCCATGGTCAATGAGGGGTAAGTCAATTCATCCATTTCAAAGAGGGTTATCAACCCTATGGACTCGAAAAATGCTCTAGTTCGCTCAAGTACACCCAATTTTCGCAAAGGATCGTGACAAATAAACTTGGTAGCCACTATAGTCTTTTTGGCAAGGGATAAAAATGCAATCCTATGCTTATAGGATAAGAAAGTTACCTCCGGAAAATTTGGCAATTGTTCTACGACCGGAGTAGATGTGGTAGCTTCCTCAATAGGGTTGACGGTTACTTGGACTTCCTCCCTTGGTTGAGTTACTACCAAAGCCTTAGATGCAAGAAGAGCTTGTTGCCTCTTTGATAAATTTGGAGTTTTGGGTGCCTTGGTTCCGCCTTTGGTCCTTGCCATTGTATTCTCCTTCTCAAATTGGTATCAACAAACCAAGATGTTCCTTGCTTCTTCAAACTTCAATCAATTCCTCAATTAATTTAGGATTTTCGAAATTTCGCCCAAACCCTAGAAAATTGATTCAATTTGTGAGGAATTTGATGTTTAAATGGTTTTTGTTGATGAAGGAGTGATTTAATCTTGTTTTGAGCAAGTTTTGTTTGGATTGTGGTGAATTTTGTTGAGAAATTGATGTTTTTGAATGAGGGGATAGAGGGTTGAAGTGGGGAAAAATGTATGTGTTTGTGTTTTTGAAATATGGAAGTGAATTGGGAAGGAGAAGTGTCCCATGTTTTGTTTAACTATCAGGCCTGGGACGCTCGAATCATAGTCGAGATACGCGGATCGTCTTACAAGACTTTCTGAAATAGCAAACCAGTGCTGGCACGCGCGGATTTTGCTCAGCTCGAGCGGATTTCTGCGGAGACGCTCGGATTGAGTCTGGGACGTGTAGATTCTTCTTCAGCAAAATTTCATAAACATGAAGGTTCCCAGGACCTGCGGATTGATTGCAAGACGAGCGTCCTGATGTTGGGGACAAGCGTCCTGAGCTCGGTTTTTGCAGATTTTCTTCCAGGACGTATCCCACATATTGAAGTTTCCCAGCTCCCACGTTCTAAGACAAGGACACGCGGATTGAGCCAGGGGACGCTCGGATTGTACTCAGCTCCCACGAGCTTAGGTCTAGTCGTGGGGATTCCACTTCCCGTGTCATTCCTCCTTCCTTTCCTTGTTAAATGTGTTGGAGTACGTGTCCTCAACAATAGTGCGATCACATGATTAAAAATCATAATTAAATCTCATAATAAGAATACGTAAGGGATGATTCATTATATAGTCAACTGATCAACATTAATCGGTAATGATTAGCTAACTAGAGTTTGACATTACTGTCATTTGACGGTGATGATCAGTTGATCCCTTAAGGTCACACCTATAGGACAATTCCCTTAATACATAAGTTGATTAATTGTATGTCGATACAAGTTAATCAATTCCTTAAATTTGAACAATTCATTTGTGAGTGAGAATTTTCTGTATCTTATTGTAATTTGATGAAATAAGATTTATTTTAGTAATTAAAAGATTTTATTACTAAAATTCATTATTGTTTGTGAAACAATTAAATGTTGTGAATTATATTTATATGACCCATTTTAATAATGGTAATCATGTATTACTAGTTATTTTGTCACAAGTAATTTATTTGTTATAAAATGATATTTAAGGGATTAAATATGCATTAGAAATTATGATGTGGAGATTTTGAGTAGTGAAGCTCAGGTTATACATACTAAAGTCACTTATCTTCCTACTGAGTGTGTGTGGTGGATGTCTGTGATTTATGGGTTTAATAGAATTGCTAATAGACTTCCTCTTTGGCAGTCATTGAAGAAGATGCATTCTGTTGTCAGTGGACCTTGGATTGCTATGGGAGATTTTAATAATGTTTTAGCCATGTCTGAAAGGATTAGGTCAGAGGTGACTATAGCAGAACTGAAAGGTTTCCAAGAGTGTGTTGATGATTGTGGGTTGTTGGACTTACCTTCTCAAGGGGCTTTCTTTACATGGAACAATAAACATGAACCTCGGGCTATGGTGTTTAGTATATTGGATAGAGCAATGGTTAATGATGAGTGGATGATGTAATTCCCAGTCACTACTACTATCTTTCATCCTTAGGGGCTGTTTGATCACTGCCCATGTACCATTAATATGAGTAATGAGCCTGAGAGAAGGAAGGGTGGTTTCAAGTATTTTAACATGTGGGGGAAAGCCCCTGAATTTACAGCCACTGTCCAGAGGGTTTGGAGTACTCAGATCCTTGGATATAAAATGTTCCAATTTGTTAAGAAGCTGAAACTTCTTAAACCTGGTTTAAAACAGATGAATGGAGAAGTGTTTGGTAATACTGAAACCTCTGCTAATGTAGCCAAGTTATATCTTTACAATGTTCAAAAACAGCTGCATAATAATGATCCAAATAATATGATACTACAGCAAACTGAGAGAGAGGCAACAATTAGTTATAGAGAGCTAGAGGAGGCTAGAAGGAGTTTTTTGGCTCAGAAATCTAAGGCCCAATGGATGGAGGATGGGGATGATAACACTCAATATTTTCATAGTGTTCTGAAAGGTAGGAGAATGAGTAATATGGTGTTTTGCATCCAGGATTTGAATGGGAATAACTGCTCTACTGCCCAAGCCATCGAGGAAGCTTTTGTGGGATACTATGTGCACTTGTTGGGAACTAGTAAAACTGTCACCCCTGTCCATGTTCCTACAGTCAGGACAGGGACTATTGTTAATGCTAAACAGTCTCAAGCTCTGATACAAGAGGTTACTACTGAGGAAATTAAGCAAGCTCTGTCCTCTATTCCAGCTAACAAACCACCTGGCCCAGACGGATACACCTCCCAGTTCTACAAAGATGCTTTTGATATTGTGGGGGAGAACTTGGTTGATGCTATCAAGGAATTTTTTAAGACTGGAAAATTACTTACACAGGTTAACTCTACTGTCCTTACCCTGGTACCAAAGAAAACTAGACCTGTCTCAGTGGCTGACTTCAGACCCATTGCTTGCTGCAATGTGGTCTATAAAATTATTTCTAAGGTTATGTGTAACAGGCTAGTTCCTATCCTCCCTAATATTGTGAGTGTCACCCAAAGTGCTTTTATCAAAGGGAGGGCCATAGCTGATAATATTTTGATTTGCCATGACTTAGTAAGACTTTACAATAGGAAAGCTTGTTCCCCAAGGTGCATTATAAAAGTTGATTTAAAGAAAGCTTATGATTCTATTGAGTGGAAGTTTATAGAACAAATGTTAGGAGCGTTGGGTTTTCCTGAGAGAATGGTGGATTGGATTATGGCTTGTGTTTCTTCCCCTTGGTTCACACTATCTTTAAATGGTAACAATTTTGGGTACTTCCAAGGGAAGAGAGGGATTAGGCAAGGGGATCCAATGCCCCCCTTGCTTTTCACTATTTTTATGGAGTATCTGAGTAGGATATTAAATGATGTGACTAGTAGAATGGAGTTTAACTATCACCCCCTTTGTAGACCTTTGCAGCTAAGTTACTTGTGCTTTGCAGATGACTTGTTAATGTTTTGTAGGGGGGGATAGGAGGTCTATCACTGTTATTCTGAGATCTTTTGCCACTTTTTCTGGGGCTTCAGGATTGGAAATGAATAGGAAAAATCTGATATCTATTTTAATGGGATGCCTCAGGGTGAGATTGATTATATTTTGTCCTATTTTGGCTTCAAGCCTGGCAAGTTCCCTTTTAGGTACTTCGGGGTTCCTATTTCTTACAAACATTTGGCTATTGGGGACTGTACCAGGTTGATAGAGAAAATTGTAGGAAGAATCAGAGGATGGGGGGCCAAGAAATTGAGTTATGCAGGGAGGATGGTGCTTATCAAATCTGTGCTTTCTCAACTGCATACTTTCTGGTCCAGGATCTTTGTTATTCCAACTACTGTCATTGCAAGAATTGAGTGTATATGCAGAAATTACCTATGGTCAGGATCTGAGCTTTACAATAGGGCTCTTGCTGTCTCTTGGGATAAAGTGTGCAAAGATAGGAGATATGGTGTGCTTGGCATAATTAATTATAAGTTATGGAATGAGGCTACGATAGGAAAATATGTGTGGTGGATTGCTGTTAAAACTGATCATTTGTGGATTAGATGGGTCAACCACATTTATATAAAAGGGCAAGCTTGGATGGACTATAAACCGACCTGTAATACTAGCTGCACATGGAGAAGAATTTGCCATGTTAAGGATATTATGAAACCTGGATATACTAATTGTTTGTGGACTGGGAACTCTGGTGAATACTCAGTCTCAAAGGGGTATAAATGGTTACGAGGGGTGCAGGTTAAGTGTGACTGGTTTCCTTTGATTTGGAATAAATCTGCTTTTCCTAAGCACTCTTTTGTGGGGTGGCTGGCTGTCAAGGGTAGGCTATTTACCAAGGAGAGAATGCAGGGGTTTAGGCTGCATACTAATGGTCTGTGTGAGTTTTGCTTAGTCAGTCCGGAGAACCATCAACATTTACTATATTAGTGTATGTATAGTCAGAAATGCTGGGACAGTTTAACTGAATGGCTGGGAGTGACAGTCCCATTGAATGATGTGGTGCATTGGAGTGCAAGATGGAGAAGTAGATCATTGTTGAAGAACCATATTGTGCCGACAGCAATACTTGCACTGTGGTATCACTTATGGGATGCTCGGAATGTTTGTAGGATTGAAGCCAAACTGTTTACTCCTTCTTTTATTATTCAGCAGGTTAAGTGTGAGGTACAATATAGATGCAGGCAGAAGTTAATGACTTCTAAATTTCAGCTTCCAGAGATATTGACCGGGGTGCAGGCAGACTAAATTGTTGTTCTGTTTGTTTTGTATGAGCATGGTTGTAATGGTAGTAGCTGTCAATGCTTGGTGAATTGAACTGATGTAATTCTGTCTTATCATTTATAATATATTTCACATTTCACAAAAAAAAAAAATATGCATTAAAATACATGTAGGCATGGTGTGTGACACATGACCTACCTTATTACAAATGACAAATTGACAAACATAAAATGGATGTCCATTTTATCTATGGACCAAAAAATAGAGAGATTTATAGGTTAGTGGGTGTTTTATTTAATTGTTAAATAAAACACAATGATGACCTATTTTGTAAGTAGTCTTATACCTATTTTCTTGTGAAGAACAAAAGGAAAAGTAAAGGCCATGCATTGGCCTTCCTTGGCCTCCAAAAACCGTACCCTCCCTCTAAAAATATGAGCTTGGCTCTTATTTTTCCATTAAACCATTCTCACAATATTGTCTTGTGTATTTTTCCTTTCTCACTCTAAAATTGGTTTTAGATCTTATAAATTGTTCAACTCTTATTCTAATATTACCATATATTATTACTAGTGTAGTAATACATATTATTAGAATCATTTAAGGATACTAATATATAAATCTAGTTAATTCATATATTAGTTTTAAGGGAAATAGTCTTGGGTGCAATTGTTAAGGAGCATCTCTACACTTGAGGTTGGAGGATCATCCATTATTGTAAAGCTCAATAACAAATAAGGAAGGTGTCCTTATTTGTGCCCAATATTTCGATCCATATTGTATGTAAGAAATATCATTTTCTCCCTAATTTTGTTCATTTTGTTATGCATGCAACTAGATCCACTATTATATAAATTATGGGTAATTTATAAAATGATTAGATGAGTATAATAAGGGGTATATGAACCCAACAAAATGTTGTGGGTTGCACTACAAAGGCCTGTTAGCCTAGGCATTTGCCATTCCCACACTTGATCAAACACTACACATCAAAACACGTTAAAATACCTCCCTCAGTTGCTCTCATGTCAAAAATCTTGATCAAAGCACAAAAATGCAAATCAAAAAATGACAAAGATGCAAAAAAGGAAATGAAATGCTAGTTAAGGGGTTAGAATATTTACAAATGGTGGTTTAGGGAGGACTCCACCAAACTCTCCTTTTTAGATGAGATGTCAAGGGGGCAAAGCCAAGGTGTTGTTGATGTTGCTCAACACCTTGTAGAAGTAGTCGAAGGCTTGCTCATTTTCATGATAAAGATCTTCCATAGATCTTTGTACATTTTTTTCTTCATTATTGTAGTCCGAGTCAAAGTGATGACAAGGATCAACAAAGGCTTGGTCCAAGGTCATAGCATTTTCAATATAAGGATTGACCAATCCTTCAAATTCATCGTCCCATAGACCACAAACTTCATTAGCTTGTTCCCCGATGATGTCATGAGTTGACAAGAGCAACTCTCCTTTCTTGTTATCATGGCCATTGAGGTCTTCTTCATTACTTTTCATGATGGGTGAGCTATTCAAGCTCTCATTATTGTTGTTGAAAATTCCATGCTCTCCGAATAGAGCTACTTGAAGGTCATCCTCTTTCTCCTTCCATATGGGTGATGTTTCTTTACCCATGGCTTGTCTTTGCATAGAGATTCTAACTTCTCTGTATCATTTTCTCGGCTATAGTGATCGACCATTAAGCATGGCTCATGTAGTCGGGAAGCTCTCATTGTTTTATCAAGATTGATAGTAATTGTCTTGTCCCCTACTTCAAGTATGAGCTCTCCATGTTTCACATCGATTACCGCTCCCGCGGTATGCAAGAAAGGTCTTCCTAAGATGATATGAATGTTGGAATCCCCCTCCATGTCTACAATGACAAAGTCTACTGGGATGAAGAATTTGCCAATTCTTATGGGCACATCCTCCCATACCCCTAGAGGTATCTTTGTTGACCGATCCGCCATTTGAAGAGTAATGTTGGTGCATTTGAGCTCTCCCATTCCTAGCCTCTTACATACCGAGTATGGCTTGACATTTACACTTGCTCTAAGATAACATAATGCTTTGTTGATTGTAGTGTCGCCAATGGTACATGGAATAGAAAAACTTCCCGGATCTTTGAGTTTTGAAGGCGAACTCCCTTGAAGAATAGCACTACTCACGTTGGTAAAGGTAATAGTTTCCAACTTTCGGATGGATTTCTTCTTGGTAAGAATATCCTTCATGTACTTTGCGTAAGCCGGAACATGATTGATCAATTCCGTGAATGGGATTGAGACTTCTAAGTTCTTCACAATTTCCATGAACTTTCCAAGTTGCTCATCAAACTTAGGCTTAGCTTGGCAACTTGGGAATGGAAGTGTAATCACAATAGGCTCTTTTTCCTTAGTCTTCTCTTCATTCTTCTTCTTTGAAAGTTTATTGGTAGTAGGATCTACCTCCTTAGACACAACTCTTTGCTTGTCACTAACATCCACAATATCTTCATCAATTGACCACTTCAGCCCCACATGGTAAAAGTTATGTTTTATGTTTAATTTGGAATTAAATGGTAAAAGTTATATTTTATGCGATTTATTAATAAAATAAATTATAAATACTTTGTGGACAGAATTTTATTGAGTTTTTGGAATAATGATAATATTCCAATATTCACAAAATTGTGATTTCGAAATTTTTCAAATTTTTATGATTTATTGGGAATTATTTCATAATTGTTATGATTAAGAGAAGTTTAAAAAGCAATAATAGAAAACCAAGTTGAATTATTGTCAAAATTTGAGTAAGGACTAATTTTAGAGTCCTAAGAGAGTTAGGGTAACTAATTTGAGCTTAAATTTGATTTAAGTATTGATTTGTGATTTTATTAAGTTATTATCACGCATTTTCATAAAACCGAATACGATATAATATTTAAGTAGGGCGATTTGACACATTAATTTGGCATGTTAGACACATATAGTAATGCTGCATTTTTATTGATGAATGTCATAATTTTATTTATGTAATTTTGAAATATGTAATTTTATCTTAGTATGACCTTAGTTTTAATCGGTATTACCCATATTGTAAGTGATTACCGATTCGGTTGTGATTTTATGTGATATCGTATCACTTTTATTTTTACTAGATTCATTTTTACAAATGTATAATAGGAATACCTATGTATTTTATTATTATTTGTAATTCCGGAATTCCTTCAAGACGGTGCCAATCGGAAAGGTGTTCCGATCAAGACGGTGTTACCTTGGGAAGCGTGCCACTTGAAGATTCAAGGGACCAATTGAGTTGGTTTCCGAAATTGTAAATAGATTATTAATTTTTCTATTTTAGGAAGGCCATACTAGGAAATTTATTTATTGCTTATGCATTTTTCATTATATGATGCATGCATTACCAAATCGCCATAAACAACACATGCATATCATATCGAGTATTCGACTGTGTCAATTATAATTATCGTTAGTTTGAAAATTTAGTTCACTTAAATTTGATAGATAATAAATTGAATCGACCTCTCACGTTATTAAGATTGAGACTTAGCCTTACCAAATAATAGGAACCCATGAATCTCAATTTCATAAGAGGTACAAAACGATTTTTCGGGGTACTTCATTTGACATTGGGTAAGTGGGGTAATAAATAGTTATTACACTTCAAAAATTTGGTTGATCTCAATGAAATTATTTGCGACCGTAGCCGCAACAGGTTCGGGTTAAAGATGAACTTAACGTAAATTCATCGACCAAGGTAGTGTATCCAAGACGATAAGTAGGATGATGTGTGAACTAACTCGGGGTGACTCGCCGATAGTCAATGCACTCCTGAACCTTCTCTTTATGTTGTAGGGACATCGTCGTTCCAATTTAATCGGAAATTACAAGCCATAAATAGCCACACTAATGAGTGTAAGTCAACACTAGGCCGAGTACAGTGCACTCGACCGAGTGGACCTTGGCACTCGACCAAGTGAACCAATTTCAAGAATCTAGAAAATTTCTAGAAATTTGGACACTCGACCAAGTGAAAGTTCAGTCAACCGAGTGGACTCGGCAATCAACCAAGTGCTTACACGGGCTGTATGTTACACGGGTTGAGTCCCTTTTACTCATCTCTTATCTCCTGCTTATCACCTCAACCCTCATATCCCCAACATCACACATCCTCTAAAAATAATTCCCAAACTCCATTTTCATCATTTTGTTGTTAGATTCAAGATTCTTACCTCATTACTCTCCACTAATCCTTCTTATTTAGCAATGTAAGTAGTTTTTCCTTTCTCTAGTTTTTTCCCCAATTTGATTTTTTCTAGATCTACACTATTTTGTTCAAGTTTCATGAATTATATGCATGTTTTTATTTCATTCATGGTAGTAATTAGCATTCTACATCATTATTGTTGTTAAACATCACGCTTTTATGTTGGAATTTGACTCATATGTCATGAACTCGAAAATGCATATTATTGAGTCATAATTTGTTTTTGTGTTTGTTGTTGTGTTTAATTGAACAACAAAGGCCTAACCTTTGTTGTTAATGTTGGGTCTTGTTTTATATGTGAAAATTTCATCTTAAAATTTCGTTTAAAATTTTTGAAATATAGGGAATTCATGCCCAAATTTTGATTTTCATTTGTAAAACTTAGCTTATTTGTCTTATAAGACTACTACCTTTGTTAATAATATGGTGCATTTTCTTTAAAACAAAAATTTCATATTCAAATTTCACCCCAAAATTTCGAGACATGTAGTATACTTAACCAAGATTTGATTTGTATCTTAAACATGGTTAATTTATGTCATTAAGTTATATCTTGTGAGTGTTGCTATGAAATGGTTTGAAAAAAAAAATTTCCCTCCTAAAAAGGGGTAGATATTTTCGAAAATGGTAATATAAAATGTAAAAATTTTGGTTTTATGCTTAACATGGTTTAGTCGTTTCATGTAAGTGTCAAATTATTCACTATGATGTCTTGTGTAGCCTTACGATGAGAAATTTTCTGGTTAAGACTCTTGGAATCTTGAAAATGGGTAGTAATAAGTGTACCCATACTATGAATAACGCTTCTATTTTAGCCCGGTGGCCATGGTGAGTCTAGCCTTTGAGAGGATGACTGATAAGTCCATTTTATATATACTTTAACCCCATATTTTAGCTCGGTTTATTGATTATTGTATTTCTATTAATGTGTTTGTGAGATAAAACCGTGTTCTAGTTATGTTTGCTTGTTTTCAATGTGGTTTATAGGAAATTAAGATTTTAGTAGCTTCTTCCCGTCAAAATAGCAAGCACACGAGTTCACGAGGCTAAAGACGAAGCATGAACGTGGAAGAGTGTTTTGGTAATTTCCAAGCCCAAGTAAGAAGTATGGAGCTTGGGTTGATGAACAAGTCAAGAAATGAAATTGCCCAAAAGAAAAGTCCAAGTCAAGCAAGACCAAGAGTCAAGCTTAGAAATGCTCTTAGGATGCCAAATGATACTCTTAACTCGGGTGATTAAGGAGCTTAATGACGGAGCATAGGATACTTGGTGTTAATTAATGAGGAATTAAGAGAAATAACCAAAAAACACACGACCCCGATTGGGGTGGGGTGTCCCCGATCGGGGTTAGCCTTTTCTTGCTCGTTTCCGTTACTCCCTTTTGTCCTATATAAAGGGTGTTGATCCGGGATCTAAAATACACTTCCTACGTACTTCACACACCTCTTTTCCACACACTTTCATATATGCTTTAGTCTTAGTTTTAGAATAGAATGTAGGTTAGATTTCTTTTATGTTATTTACATTTCCATTAGCATTTCAATATTGTACTACAATTTTCATTCAAGCACATGTTCTTCAATTCCAAGTTCCATTTCTAACTATTAAGGTAATTCTATTTCTTGTATTGTTCTGTTATCTCCCTTGTCATTTCCATTATCAATTAGTTATTATGATCACTTTATCATTTGTCATTAGTTTAATTTACATTATGCAAGAGTAATTTACTTTGTTTAGGGAATAAGAAAAGCCATGCATAAATAGTTTTTGAAAATTATTGAATTAGGATGATATAATATGGTTTAATAGTTTCTATCACATTCTTGGTTTATTTGCTAATCTTTGATAAATGATCACTATCTTAGATTAAATTTGTTAATTCACTTTTATAAGTCGACAGGCACGAAATTGAATTAGACTAAACATGTGTTAGTAGGACGACCTAGTCATAACGAGAGTTCTCTAGGACCCGACCTATGGTGGACAATAAGGCCGAGAGGTGGTTGTCTTTAAGCCTAAACAATTAACAATTTTATCAACTCCTATGTTTAACTTGAGTATTTACATAATTTGCATGTGTGACCCGACCTCCCTAGACTATACCTTTATTATTGTTTTATCAAAAATTTACTAACCAAATCAAGCAATCATACGATAACCGACCTTGATAGAATTCACCCCATAACAACTAATTAACAACTCCCATCTCCTTCTGTTCGACCCCTACTACTACATTCATTTGTGTCTAGGGTATTTATCTTTGCTAGGTTGCGACATCCTATCAATGACCAAATCCGACAAGTGCTCCTTTGATTGCGGTGCTCTACTAGCTAGGTTGGCAAAGAACCTTTTGGGTTTTGAACCGGGGGAGATTGATAGGCCAATGAGTGTTGGAGTGCCGTATTTTGACATCCCTTATACGAAGAGCATGTTTTGGCTTCCCGATAGAAAAGACAATAATGCCTACTCGTGGAAAGTGAATGTGGAATTGTACATGAAACTTCCCGCGCCAGGGAGATTGCCCGAGACCACTCACCTACCCGAGATGACACCACCTCACCCTCCGGCCCAAACCTATCTCATTCTGATTGAACTTACCTATACCCTTGGCGATGAGGAGGTAGAACGCGCTCCCACACCGACACTACTCCATGACCCTCCTAAGCATTCGATGAATGCCCCGTCATCCTCATACATGCCCATGCCTTCACCACCTCGTGAACCTCCTAGGCATTCTATGCATATACCATCACATACTGGAGGATATACCCAACCCCTGCCAACCTATGACCACCACTACCATATGTCGGACCTTATCTCTAGGGTGAACACCGACCTAGTGCTAAGGGACATGCTTGAGATGGCTTACAATCAAGGTGTGAGATCCACCCATCATCCTAGCTTTTGGTCCGGGGAAGGATGCACCGTGGGACACTTCAAGGCCTATGGCACCCAACCATCGGATTAGAGCATTAGGCAGTACAATAAATCACAACTGGGGCGACTAAAATTGGGGACTAATTTCAGTCGCGAAAGTGAAACTGGCGACTAAATTCAGTCGCTAGGTCTGGGTTGCAATGTTTAGTCGCCTTTTTAGGTTCGGGCGACTGATATCAATCGCCAAAATTGGCGACCACAAAGTCGTGGCCAAATAGGCAAAATAACGACTGACAGTAGTAGCCAAAATGGCGACAAAAAGACAAAATAGTTGCCAAATTGCTGACTAGATATAGTCTCTAATAAATTTACTTCAGTCGCCATTTTATCAATAAAACAAAAGTCACAGATCTACATATTTGTATTGCAGTGAGAATCTATTTCAGCCCTTGACAAATAACTCATTAATGGCGGAAATGCAAATTTCTTCTGGAATATTGACATTAATATAAGATATTTCAACTCATAATAAACAACTCATTATAAATTTGCAATACTAAATTTACATTAAACTTACAATCCTCTCATATTTGAAACTAAATTCTAAATTTACATTAAGAATAACATACTTCAAAAGACTTGACAATATGGCAGCAATAAAATCCTCTCAAGATTCTCTGCTTCTCCTCTCCTTTTCACTAAAACTAAAAATCAAAAAAATTAAATTTATAAGGTAAATTAACCAATACCTTTAATTAGATTAAGGACTTTAATTAGATTAAGGTGGATGAGACTATAATAATAACTTAAATAATTATGTTTTTATACACTAAAAAGCGTTCTTAAGCCAAGATGTATTTCGAAATATACATGCATGTATATTTAACACCAAAATTATAATAGAAGAATATGAAAATTAGAATGGAAAAATTAAAATAAATACCTTTAATTAATCAAAAAAATAAGATGATATCCGAATAGAGAAGTAATAAAACTGAAAATTAGGGGAAGTTTAATCTTGTTTTAAGATGTATCTTTGAGCTCTTTGAATTTTCGTAATTTTTAATTGACAGGGGTGTCGTATACCTATCAAAAATAACTAACTAAACTAACTATATAGCTAGGAAAGTCAGGTCGATCTCCTCAGGGAGGCAAGATATCTGTAAGAGTCCGTCTGTTTGGTCACAAATGAAGGGTGTTTATAATTTGATTTCTAAACTAAGAATGCAAAAGGAAGAGAAATAAAGAAAGAGCAATTAAGGCAGAAAAAGGGTGATAAACTATCAATAAAGAGGGGACATGTTAGGATTTTGGTTCACTACGGTAGTCCAGTGACTCAACTGTAAACAACTTAGATAAATTACTGTGAGACAGATATGGAAAAGTCCTTCCGTTCCACTTTCTATCCTAAACTTCCACTAACTTAACTTCCGTCCTCGTCAGGGTAGTCTACTGTTCATAGCAGGTCTATTTAGTCCAATTTTCCGATCCAGGATTAAATTTAACTAGATTAAAAAGGTTACTCACAAGCGTGCACTCAACTAAGTCGGTAAATACAGTTATATTGCTATGGTGACAGAATCTCACAATTGATTCGTCTAGCCTGTTTACTACATCGTCACATTTCTACCGTAGATCCCCTAATCCCGACATGAAACAGATTTAGCTACTCATATCGCTATTAATACTATCAATACTAACAACAATAAATAACCAACATTCAACATGATAAAACGATAATAAAAGTGCATAAAAGGTAATTAGGGCAGAAATTAAATGAAGCAAAACAAGTAATTAAAATGAACAAATGAAAGATTAATATTAAAAAGGGAGAAAGAGATTACAATCGCAAGAATCCGGCGTAAAGAACAAGCAAATCCGAGCGAAATAACCCCGAAAATAAAGTTACAGTGAAGAAGAAAAGAGAACGCAGTCTTTACTGTGAAATGAATGATTGATAGAATGTATGATAAAAGATAGATAAAAAGATGCTAATGACCTAGTGGACGTATGCTTAAATAGAAAAACTACTAAGTCCAAAAGCTAAAACAAGTTCAAGGGCTAATTAAAGCCCACGCCAGCAGAAACCACTCGATCGAGTAAAACTCAAAGAAATCTACTCGATCGAACATAAATGTTACTCGATCGAGTAACCTTACTTTCCAGCTCTTCTTGATCGAGTATATAACTACTCGATCGAACAACCTTGGCCACAGAAATCACTCGATCGAGTAATAAAACAGCTCGATCGAGTATTCTTCCTTCAAATCAGCTCAAACTCACTCCGGAAAGTCCCGTTTCCTCAAAATGCATGCAAAAAGGACGAAAAATGGTACGATTCCACTACTTCCGCATTCATTTCTACAAAACGGACAAAACGATCCAAAGTAGCCAATTCGGGGGCAAAATGCAATATAAACAGTACGAAAGTACATTTAAATACGTGCTAAAATAGGCTAAAAAGACTATACAAAATGCACGCATCAAATCTCCCCAAACCGAACCTTTACTCGTCCTCGAGTAAACTAAAATGCAACTAATGGAATGGAAATGAAAACGCAGAGCTAGCTTAACTTGTCTACTTGAACCAATTTATTGCAACAAAAATTAACAGTCATAGCCAAGCAGTCAATACGCAAACGAGTTATAAGCTGTTCAGAAATATAGCCAACCTATCGACCTTGCAAGACCAACAAAATCGGACTCTCACGTGGTCACTCTTCTCTCATGAAGCAAAGGGTGAATGTTATATGTAAAAGAGAGAAGGAGAAACAGTCACTCACCTAACTACGACCTACATAGCATGCATGCAACAAAAATGAAAGGCGATTCAAGTACTAATGCACACACTCCAACCATTAATGTCCGTCACAGCCGAGGGCTTACAAAAGATATGGGAAAGTGAGGTTCAGGTGAGCAAAGGCAAAACAAGTTATGGTAATGGAGGTAAAAGCGTCAAGCTAGTTCCTAATAGGACCATATAAAACCATCCGAATCTCAACTGACTGAAAAATAAAGTACAAGTGTCCTTCATTTGGCACACAGCTCACTAATCTCATACAAATTCTCCTCAAAAATATGGAATAAGAATGGAGGAGTTAGACGGTCACAAACTTCCCTTTTTTAACACCGTCTAAATGAATTAACTAAAACAAATCAAATTTTTTTCAACTCTTTTTAATTTTTACGTGAAACACAACCTTTTTTTTCAATTTTTTTCTTTTTCTTTCTTCTTTTCTTTTTCATGTTTTTCCTTTTTTTTCAATTCTTTTTTCTTTCTTTCTTTTTCTCCTTCCTCTATTTTCACCAACTCCAATCATATACACACGGGCCAAACTGCAGACGGAAAAATGTACCACAAAAGGACATACTAAACTAGCTTGACTAGGCAGGCTCAGTTTGGGATGTAGCTAATGGGTTAAAAAGGCAAATTTTGGCTTAAGTGGAGCTAAATGGGTGAAAAATACAAGAAAAAGGGAAAATTTTCAAGCACCTCCCAGCATGTGACACCGACCACAAACCCGAATGTGTGCATTTGACAAGAAATCGAATGTCATAAAAGTGCAAAAATGATGAACATGCTATGCAAGGAGTACTACTCTCAATTCCTAATGAACTGGTAGTGAATGTCACCAGTTATGGGCTCTAAACCTCAGAAATTGTAAAGTAGGTTGCCAATTTATCAGGTCAAGTCTAAACAGTCAGCTATATTTGAACAAAAACTCGTAGATTATGCGTATTACAAAGCTAATAATTATCAACAGAAGTGCAAGGCTCAAGTAAAATGACAAGTTATAGTGCAATATCATCACGAAAATCAATCGTTCCGACTCGACCTATATGCAAAAATAAACGTGAAATTTTTTGAATTTTTGAAATTTTTCTAATTTTTTGTTTTTTTATTTTTTTATTTTTAATGAAATAAATAAACAATGCAAGCTGAAATAAATAAACGTAAATGAAAAACAAATGCAAATGCAGACTCAAAAGGATGCAATACCCTCCCCAAACCAAAATGGACAACGCCCTCGTTGTCCTCCAGCATACACCAGCAGATATATACAGGGGAACGGGAATATACAACAATAAAGAATAAAAATAATAAAATAAATAGGAGACAAAAATAAAAGAGTGAGATGGGCATACAAAACGCGAACTTCCCCAAACCAGCCAGAAAACTGGGGAAGTGAGTAGACCGGCAGCTACTCGTCAGCCTCCTCGTCGCTGTCATGCACGTCCTCCACCGTCACCGTGAAGTCCGGGTCCACCTCCCGCTCTCTCCTCCCCCTCTGCTTAGCTCGAGCTCTCTCCATCGCTGCCGCCGCGTCCTCCTCCTCCTCCTCCTCCTGAGCAGACTCTAGGTACCCCTCAGCTGGGTACCGGTAAAAAGAAGGGTGTGGCCAACCCTCTGGGATCGGACGGTGTCGTCGCATGTGATACTCGTATAGAGGGAACAAAGTCAAATCAATGTCCCGCTTTATACGAGCCTGTCTCTTTGCAATCTCAACAAACAAACCGTCACGGCGCCCTTGGTCCATGACCGAGGACGCCTCAAAGGGTGGTGGAGGTACGAAATTAGCCGGTAGGCCCGGCTGTGTCTGTGTCTGGGTATGGTCGGCAGGTGCGGAAGTAGGTGTAGGAGTAGGGATCGGGATGGGTGTAGGAGTGGCCGTGGTAGGCTGGCCGCTCCCAGAAGGTGTGGACCCCTCTCCGGTCTCAAGTCTACGCCGGTTCTT
Organism: Silene latifolia; assembly: GCF_048544455.1. Lineage (NCBI taxonomy): Eukaryota > Viridiplantae > Streptophyta > Magnoliopsida > Caryophyllales > Caryophyllaceae > Silene > Silene latifolia. The sequence continues at coordinate 150,683,355 of NC_133526.1, forward strand.
AACGGCGGGTAAAGTAGTAGGTGGGCGGACCTGGAGGTGGTAGTCAGGTAGTGGTGGAAGTCGGGCGCCCCGTGCGACAGTAGGCAAAGGGGCTAGACGGGGGAGAGTGGTGCAAGGTAAGTCCACGGACAAGGAACCGTCTATCTTCCAAGTCCGGTAGTTAGAAGTAAGCCAGGTCTGAGAGTGCATAGATGCTAGGCTCAGGTACCTATCTCCCTCTAGGTACGGTAAGTCACGAGGCCAGACAGGGAAAAGGGAACGGGCAAGAGTGGTGGCTATGCCACCGCAGACAATAGATCCCGTGACCTTCTCCCCCTGGGCCTGGAAGTACTGGGCGGTCAGATAGGCGATGTTGAGGGTAAAAGGACCCTCGCAGTCCATGTTCAGGTATCCGCCTTAGATGGAGAGCTCGTTTTTGTTGATGTTGTTTGTCTCCCTTCGGCCAAAAATGGTGCTCCCCATCAGTCTAAAAAAGTAACGGGCAGGGGGAAGGTGGACCTGCGCGAGATTTCGCTCGGGAAAGGTGGTCTAGGCCAAGGTCCGTCAAAGCTGACGAATGACCTTCCTAGGGGCAGCGGTGTCGCCCGTAAAGGAAAGGCCGAGTCTGGTACCAAATTCCTGCAAAGTCATCGAAAAAGTCATGTTGAACAACCGGAATGACACGGAAAGACCAGTGGAGGCAGCGTCGTGTGCCCCGGAGGAGAAGGTGAAGGAGCTGAAGAACTCGAGAACAAAGAAAAAAGTAGGACGTTAAAGAAAACTCCCTGCGTGTCTTTTGCAATTTCACTCGATCGTGTGGATTAGAACTGCTCGATCGAGTACTTCTTGTATGAATCCTCTCGATCGAGTACAAGTTACTCGATCGAGAACTCCCCTATTCAGCTTTAGTCGATCGAGTAATATGGAATCACTTGATCGAACATATTTCACTCGATTGAGTACAAAAAGTACTCGATCGAGCTCTTTTCCTCGTGTAAGCTCTTGAATTCGCCATTATTCCTTTGAATTTGCGTAAAATTCCCCAAACCAGCATAAAAATACTCGCAAAAATATCCCACAATTCCAAATACGCAAAGTAACAGTCTATAGTCTCTAATCTACGCTAAAAAATGTCTAAATTCTAATTGTCCTAATTAAAAGCAGTAAATAAAATTCAACGGAAAATTTAAAAATTGTTTTTACAAATTGTTACACGGGCCATTTCCCCGCTCACTTCTTGAAGCAATTCAGTAGCCCCTTGGAGGGCTCCTGACTGGAGGACGTCATCTCAGCAACATTAATCGTCCTCTTCAATTTCCACGAGCTTGAACTTGAATCGTTAGGAGGAGAATAGTTGACGTCCACATACGCGCGAACTTTTCTCACCCTTGCTCCTTTCTCACCGGCTTTAACATCGTCACTGTCAGTTTGACTGACATTAACTGCACAATGCCCTTTGACAGCTCCTGCATTATTTTCATCAGTACATGAAGCATGGAAAACAGACGAACTTTCCTCCTTTTTGCTCTCAACCTGAGGCGGAGGGGTCACAATAGCAGCACAATATTCAAAATCTTCATTTGGAGTGTCAATAATAGGGTCAATAGAATAGAGGGCATTGTAAGGCTGAGCTTGCATGGGAGCCCTCCGGAACTTAGACTGATGGAATATCAATTCCTCGTCCCCAACTTGAAAAGTCAATGTCTTGCCCCCGACGTCTATTACTGCACGGGCAGTAAATAAAAATGGTCTCCCTAAAATAATAGGGGTACGGGCATCTTCGGGAATGTCAAGTACAACGAAGTCAACGGGAATAAAGAACTTCCCGATCTTAACAGGTATGTCTTCTATGACACCTAATGGCCGTGATATGCTACGGTTGGCCATCTGAACAGTCATGTTTGTGCAATTAAACTTTGTCAAACCAAGTCTCTTAGTGAGAGACAGCGGTAAGACACTCACGCTAGCGCCAAGATCGCATAACGCGTTATCAATCAAATGGGTACCAATATGACACGGAATCGAAAAACTACCCGGGTCTGACTGTTTGGGAGGTAACTTATTCTGAACTAGGGCCGTCCCAACCTCGGTCAAAGCTATCATCTCATGATCATTAATGTGCTTCTTATGCAATAAAATTTCTTTCATAAATTTAAGGTGAGAGGGTACCTGTGTCAGCAGTTCGACGAATGGCACAGTGACCTGCAAGCTTTTCAGGAGTTCGGCAAATTTGCCGAATTGTTGATTTGCTTTAGTACTTTGCAACCGCCTCGGGAAGGGCACCGTGATGGGTATCTCGAGTCCCTTGTTCCTCTCTCCAACGTGTCAGCCGGATCAAGCTCCAAATCCTTCGGACGCTTCTTTCCTCTCGAATGAGGTCTTTCAGGCGATTTTTCACTCGATCGAGCACTAGCAGGCTCTCGATCGAGCTGTTCTTTATTTGTACTACTCGATCGACCAGAAATACCACTCGATCGAGCTGTTTCTTCAACAAAATCACTCGATCGAGTAGAAAGTTCACTCGATCGAGCAGCTTCTTTTCCCTGTTCACTCGATCGAGTAGAATTTTTACTCGATCAAGCCATTTCTTCAGCAATTTCACTCGATCGACCCCCAGTAATCAGTCGATCGAGTAATTTCCTTGTCGTCAGCTCCTTTTCTTCAACAGAACACTGTTCATCAGCAGTCATAACCTTCCTCGGGTCTGATTTCAACACGTCCGGTCCCTCATATGAACGACCGATCCTCAAATTAATTAAATTTACCGTCTCATATGGATTTTTGTCAGCTTGTGACGGTAAATGACCCAGTTTCCTTGTGGACTGGTTCACGGCTAATTGGGCAACTTGAGTTTCAAGTGCCTTGATAGATGCATCTTTTGGTTGATCAGTCAGCTGCCACTGCATTGTCAAAGACTGCAACATTGTCTTCAACTCACCTAGCTCACTTATTCCACCAAAAGATGACGCACCTTGATTAGGTTTAGGAAAGGAAGGAGGCTTATGAAAGCCTTGTTGAGCCTTATGAGGAGAGACATATGGTTGCTGCTGCTGCGGAGGATGGGTAGAATTGAGCACATTTTGACTTGTCCACCTCAAATTGGGATGGACTGCCCCTTAGTTGTTATAGTAGGAACCCCCTCATTGCCTGTATTGTTGAAAAGCAAGGACCTGTTCCTTCTCCGTATGACAGCCAACAGCAGTGTGACCGTCGTTCCTCCCACACCTCTCACATGTGACAGTCTCCCCTCTAGTATGCAAATGAACCGTCTGAGGCTCCCCAGTAGAATGCAACTCCAACTTATCAAATCTAGCATTCATGGCTTCCAGCTGAGCCACAACTTGCTTATCGACTGCATGAACTGTCCTAATACCATCCCTCGGGTTTCCATAATCAGCACAGTGATTCGCCATCTCTTCAATAAGGGCCCTTCCCTTATCATCGTCAGTGTTCTCTTGGAATCTTCCGTTAGATGATGCATCAAGTATGGCTATGTGATCATCGTACAGCCCATTGTAGAACTGGTTGGACAGAAACCACGGATCAAAACCATGGCGAGGAAGAGACCTCACCAACTTCTTGAAAGGGGACCATGCTTCATAGAAGTCTCATCGGGTGCCTGCTTGAAACTTGTGATCTTTGCCCTCAGCTGATTGGTGCACTGTGGAGGGAAATATCTCTTATAAAAAGCAAGAGCAAGGGTCTCCCAGTCTGTAACCCCTGCGGCTATGCGGTCCAAATCAGTCAGCCACTCCCTGGCTGAGTCAGTCAAAGAAAAAGGGAACAGAACCTCCTTAATCTTGTCTTGAGTTACCCCCTTTGTGGCGGGGATAGTAGAACAGTAGTCTGTAAAGACCTCCATATGCTTCCTCGGATCTTTACCTGCCACACCTCTAAAGAGATTTCTCTCTACCATATTGATATAGGATGGACGGATGTCAAATGTATTCCCATCCTCAGTCTGGAGATTGAAACCCTTTGCAATTGATGATGCTTTAGGCTCCGAATGACTAGCAATGTTCGGCATCTTAACTGGTTGGCTTACAGAACTGGAAGTATCTTCTTCAAAAGATGGATTATCTGAAAAAAAGGAAATGTTGAAGCTCTGGTTCGAAAGTACTCAAGTCTTCCTTTCGTGATTCTCTTTGCAGACGGAGTCTATGCCTAAATAGTCTCTGTGGCTCAGAATCCGCTGAAACTAACTCAAACCTGTCTGATCTGGGCATACACAACACTGACAGAAAATAAATAAGAACTGCCTCAAGGAATGAAAATTCCCTGAGACGGATAGAATAAACGAAACAAAGACAGATAGGGCAATTGCCTCCCCGGCAATGGCGCCAAAATTTGGCAGGGGTGTCGTATACCTATCAAAAATAACTAACTAAACTAACTATATAGCTAGGGATGCCAGGTCGATCTCCTCAGGGAGGCAAGATATCTGTAAGAGTCTGTCTATTTGGTCACAAATGGGGGGTGTTTATAATTTGATTTCTAAACTAAGAATGCAAAAGGAAGAGAAATAAAGAAAGAGCAATTAATGTTGAAAAAGGGTGATAAACTATTAATAAAGAGGGGACATGTCAGGATTTCGGTTCACTACGGTAGTCCAGTGACTCAACTGCAAACAACTTAGACAAATTACTGCGAGACGGATATGGAAAGGTCCTTCCGGTCCACTTTCTATCCTAAACTTCCACTAACTTAACTTCCGTCCTCGTCAGGGTAGTCTGCTGTTCATAGCAGGTCTATTTAGTCCAATATTCCGATCCAGGATTAATTTAACCATATTAAAAAGGTGACTCAGAAGCGTGCACTCAACAAGTCGGTAAATACAGTTATATTGCTATGGTGACACAATCTCACAAATAATTCGTCTAGCCTGTTTACTACATCGTCAAATTTCTACCGTAGATCCCCTAATCCCGACATGAAATAGATTTAGCTACTCATATCGCTATTAATTCTATTAATACTAACAACAAATAAATAACCAACATTCAACATGATAAAACGATAATAAAAGTGCATAAAAGGTAATTAGGGCAGAAATTAAATGAAGCAATACAAGTAATTAAAATGAACAAATGAAAGATTAATATTAAAAAGGGAGAAAGAGATTACAATCGTAATAATCCGGCGTAAAGAACAAGCAAATCCGAGCGAAATAACCCCGAAAATAAAGTTACAGTGAAGAAGAAAAGAGAACGTAGTCTTTACTGTGAAATGAATGATAGATAGAATGTATGATAAAAGATATATAAAAAGATGCTAATGACCTAGTTGACGTATGCTTAAATAGAAAAACTACTAAGTCCAAAAGCTAAAACAAGTTCACGGGCTAATTAAAGCCCACGCCAGCAGAAACCACTCGATCGAGTAAAACTCCAAGAAATCTACTCGATCGAACATAAATGTTACTCGATCGAAGAACCTCACTTTCCAGCTCTTCTTGATCGAGTATATAACTACTCGATCGAACAACCTTGGCCACAGAAATCACTCGATCGAGTAATAAAACAGCTCGATCGAGTATTCTTCCTTCAAATCAGCTCAAACTCGTGCCTGACTGCTTCGTAAACCGTGCCTTCACGCATCCCAATGCAGGAACTCACTCCAGAAAATCTCGTCTCCTCAAAATGCATGCAAAAAGTACAAAAAATGGTACGATTCCACTACTTCCGCGTTCATTTCTACAAAACGGACAAAACGAACCAAAGTAGCCAATTCGGGGGCAAAATGCAATATAAACAGTACGAAAGTACATATAAATACGTGCTAAAATAGGCTAAAAATACTATACAAAATGCAGGTATCATTAATTTAATGGGAAATCCAAATAAAAGATTAATTAAGAGGTTTAGTGGAAATGAAATAGAAGATGTAGAGTTGTATTGACTGGTGAGAGTTTTGTATTTTGTGTAAAGAATGAAACGAAATAGAAGAGGGAGTGTTGTAGTGATTAGAGAGAGAGACTTTTGTTTTTTTTGTATTAAGAATAAAAGGCAGCTACTGAGGGAGGATTTATCTGTGCACATAAAATGGCGACTGATATGTTTTGGTCGCCTGATCCTACTTTCAGTCGTCAATATTAATTATTGTACAGAATTATTTGGTCGCCAATTTGACGACCGATATCAGTCGCCCAATGGAATATTTCAGTCGCCATTTTGGCGACCCGTCTGTACACTCGCCATATATAGTTTCCCGACATCAGAATTCATGTAGTGAGGATTCCTTTTAATGAGAGGCACTAGCTTGATCCTAAGGCAAGACCTTATTATGCCACCTAGAGCTTCTTTGGGAATACCCCTTATGGAGGATGAAGTGGAAAAGGTACATCCGGGCCGATGGCGGAGACCATGGAACATGATGGTGGTCGTGAGGAGGAGGTGCGTGAAGAAGAAGGAAAAGAAGAAGAAGAAGAAGAAGAAGAAGAAGAAGAAGAAGAAGAAGAAGAAGAAGAAGAAGAAGAGCGGTGAAAGACCAATCGGATTGGAAGTGAAGGGTGTTAAGTCTCGGCAAGAAGAGGAAGTCATCCTACTAGATCGTTATTCATGAGTCGAATTTATGGAACATTTGTGTCAGTTTGACACTCGAAGAATTTATCTTTGTGTGTTGTAACAATGGACATAAGACCTAGAATTGCTTAGTTTTAGATGCTTGGATGGTGTGGTAATCACCATTGTAATTTAGTCGCTTGAATGAAGTATGAAACACAAGTTTAGATATAATTTAGAACTAAAATGATTATGCCGGGAGGTCACTGGACCGAGTGCCCGCTCTACTCGACCAAGTGCCCTCGGAGTCGGCCGAGTGGCCATCCCACTCGACCGAGTGGACTATTTTTACCCCATTTTGTATAATTTCGACCAAATATCAAGTGTATACCCTTGCTTAGTGACCATTTTGGCCTCTTAATAGTTGAGTGGGACTACTAGGACTTGTATGATCAATTTTCATGAATTGTTTACATTTGATTATAATACTTGGTGTGCCATTGCTTGGTGTATTAACATTAAAAATGTGTATAAATAATCAATAGCGACATAGCATGACTAAATAAGCAGCATGTGATAATCTTATGCGACATATAATAATTTCCGTGACTTTATAATGAGGGCCATTTACGAATTTCATGGTAGTTGTTCGATGCATAAATGAGTCTTGTAATGGTTATAGACGAGAATACTTTCATGAGGTGGAAATAGAAGTATATACATGTGTGATCATGGGGTACCTTTGACACGGTATATGCATTGCATGAAGATTACGTGAATAAGAAGGATGGATGGTAATTGAGTTCTATTAGAATACATAATTTATTATGTGGTGTACATCATTTTATTAAGATATGTTTCGTTAAGTAGTTATGGAAGTATCCATGATTTTGAGCGTTAAACTTCAGGACGAATTTATCTTTTAGGGAGAATGAATGCAACAATCGGGAAGTTAAAGAAAGCAACTGAGCATAACATGGAATGAAGAGTACCAAGCGCGTGCACGGATAGAGGACCTTGGTGTATGAGAGCGACAATGTTGAGGAAACCTTGAGTTGAGATGTGTCTGTGTATAAGAGAGTGTATACGGTAAAGTGTGTGTTTGTGTATAAGAGAGTGGTTACGGTAAAGTGCTCCGGAGAGAGAGGAGACTTGAGAGTTGGTAACGAGACATGGAAAAACTTGAGAGAACGTTGGGAAAGAGAGAGTGAGGCAAAATTCGAGGACGAGGTTCATTTTAAGGAGGGAATATTGTAATACCCGGATACTTTGGGACCCGCAAAAGTACCTTGGGATGTGTGTAACGCCCCGAAAAACAGACAGGCAGCCCAAAATAGCTCTGTTATTTATCAAAAGAAAGCAGCGGAATAATAGGGCGTCACCGCTGTATTTCCGCTCCGGAAAAAACAAGTCTTATACAAATAAAATAAATACACTTCTAAAAGTAAAAGTAAAACTCTATAATTATAAACTATACATCTTATAGGTCTTATCTTCTACATGGAATTCCTCACACTTGACCTTCCCGAAATACTTGTACCTCAAAAAGAGTGAGAGTAACGGAATCAGCCAACCACAGGCTGAGTATGACTCCAGTTCCTTTATTCAATAAGAATTCTTCTTATTATCATGTGACAACCCAAATACAATAACTTATCAGAATACAGTATTCTCTGCCATGGACCAACCAGGTATCCCAAAAACATTATATGACTACCATACCAAAAGGATATACTCATATGACACTAATGTCGGTATACCATTACTGAAGAGAATAGACATTACATATTTCTCATGGGCAAACGCCCTGGAGCCAACGCTCCTTTAATTAACATGGAGCCAATGCCCTCTTACAGTTATATGGAGCCAACGCTCCTGGAGCCAACATCCCGGTTGCCAACAATGCCCCTTTAATATATATGGAGCCATCGCTCACTACTACAAATGAGCACTTGGGCCACGGGCTAAATTCGTGCGCAAGTGTTAAATTTCCGTGGCTAAATTATTTGGCCACGGGTTTGGCCGCGGGAATACCTTCCGTGACACAGGTGGTCGTGGCAAAGAGATAGCCACGGGAAAAACAAGAACATGACTATTATTAAAATTTTGGCCATAGATTCTCTCGTAACTAATAACTCCCGTGGCCAAAAAATTTATCGTGGGGAAAAAATAATTCCTGGGGCAAAAAAATATATGAAAATTAAATAAATAAAATGTTAAATAATTATTTTTCACGATCGATATTTTATCATATATGGAATAGTGACAATCTTGGTACTGGTTTCGCTAGTTAACTCGATTTATTTGAACGTTTTTTTTTATTTCACCAGTCATGCATTCACGCGCATCAAAGAGGCTTCCCAGGAGGTCACCCATCCCAATACTACTCTTAACTGAGAACGCTTAACTGTAGAATTCTTTTGATGTACTACCGAAACTGAAAGTTAACTTTGTTGATATGATTTGTATTTTGAATTCTTTTAAGTTTATTTTTTTTTTCCTTTAAAAATTTACCTACAATACTATTTAATTACAGAAATGTTACACGATTTACAATTTTTTGCGGGAAAACATTATTTTGGCCAAAATAATCAAATTTTCGATCTTACCCTTCCGACTAATGATTTTGACGTCATTTTTTGCCGAAGTTAGCAAAACCATTTTCTCTATAAAGTAAACTTAATCGTGTTTTCCCAACATTTTTTATTTCTTTAGTTTATCAACATTCTTATTTCCATTTCTCTTGTACTCATTTTTTCATATATTTTTTTACACAAATGTTATTGCATGACCGTCGTACATACGATATGAAAAATTAACCATTTTTTGGTAAAATAATGACCACTTTTTATAACTTAAGGTCTTTTTGCCCCCCAAATTGGTCACTATTAACCAAAACGTAGTCACTTTTTACTCAAAAAAACACGAAAAACACTGTCGTACAACATAATCGCTTATTTTCTTAAACTGATTTCTCTTTGTTATGATTTATCTTTTTCTGTTTCTCAAATTTTTCAAATTAATTTTACATCTGACTTTAAATTATTATAATTTATATATTTTCCCTGTGATGTGCTCATTTTCATTGAAAAAAAAATTCTCCATATTGAATTTTGGGTAAATTGCTAAAAACTACCAACTTTAGTCATCTTTTTCATAATCAATACTAACATAATCAATAATTAGTAATCACTACCAAAATATTAACCTTTTTCTACGATAGGTACCAAGTCGCCTACTTACTCTAATTTGTTTCCTACTTTAAAGGTGTTTTCATGTAAGAGAAAGATTTTGGAACTGGGTGAGTGGAGATTGTACGTGAATGATGGCTTTTTGAACTTTTTTAAGTAAGCTGAGATTAGATTTTCGGGCGATTTAGTACCGATCGTAGAAAAAAGTTAATATTTTGGTATTGATTACTAATTATTTATTATGACGATACTGATTATGAAAAAGGGTCCTTATATTGCTAATGTTTATCAATTAACCCTTGAATTTTTTATATTGATAATTTTTCCGATATGTTTTTTTTCGTAACTGTTCTGTGGGAGATCATTTTTTTTCTTTCATTTCTCAGCGCACTTATTTTATTTAATCAATTTTGCAATATAATTGTCGTTTTTTTTCACTCCTAAAAAAAAAATTCCCAAACTTTTTTTCTCACCAAGTTAAATTCTATATCAAATTCAATTTTTTCTATAAATATGCTACAAATAAAGTTGTAAATCAAATTTTGAATGAACCAATTTGACAATATGTTAATTTTAGATTTATCAAAGATAGATGATAAATAACTTATTTATTTAGTTTTATATGCTATGTCTTTAAATGTGATATGATCATTTTAGATTGTCATTCAAGATTATAATATTTTAATTAAAAAATTAAAATAAATTCACGACTCTAATAAACAGAATTATATACTAAAAAAATTTCTTAAATTAGAAATGTTTTTAAAAACCTGCAAAACGTAATTGTGATTTCTAAAAGAATAAAAAAATTTAGACGACAAACTTTTATTTGCTTGCATATAAGTTTTTAAAATTTTAAAATTTCTTATTAATGTAAATAAAACAATAAAAAATATTAATTAAATTAATCAAAGTGTTTGCAAAATTTTATATTTAAATGCATTTTCATATTATTTAAATTTGATTAGATTTCTTTTAGATTTAAAGTTTGCCTTAACATGAAAATATCTTAATTTAAGTCGGAAAAGGTACTCGTCACAGGAGTTTGTTAGTTCGTGGCTAAATTTTTTTTTTGCCACGGAACAAATCGTGGCTAATTAAAATTTTGTCACGGGTGTGACATAGTTTGTGGCTAAAATGATTATTTGTCACGGGTGTAGCCTATTTCATGGCACAAGTGACTTTTTGCCATAGGAAAAGTTATCCCGTGGCATAAAATTTTGTCGAAAATAATGAATAAAGTTTCCCGTGGCTAAGCAGAATTTAGCCACGAATTATAAAATTCCGTGGCTCAAGTGACAATTTGTTGTAGTGGCTCCTACTGTGTACACAGTTTTGATTTCCTCTATAATGTCATCTCAAACAAATAATCGTATCCCGAATGCTACAATTGGCCAATGATGCATTATGACGACAGTACCCTTATCCGAGTCATAACTTTATAAGACGGTAAATAATATAACATGTGGGCAGTATAACAATCAAAAGATAAAATTAACATAAAACTAATATAATCCGATTTATTATGGCAGACATTACTTATAGTAATGTATAGTGGTTATCAGATTTATTCTGGAAGACGATTATAATCGTGAATTCTCGGGGCAGGCCCTAGGCTAGTTCTGCAGACCGTCTGGTGGATATTTATCAACAGTGTGTTGAGGCAGGCATTACTTTATAGTAATGTAGTGTGTTTTCTCACCTTCGGGTTGAGGCTGCCCCAGCCAGGGATTGGCGGGATGAATAGCGTTGCGAGTGATGAACTCGGCTGAATGGTTCTATTAAGTCATATCATGCATATTCATATTGTTATTGTCATCTAGTGTTGTTAGTTATTCCTACTCAACCTCGTGGTTGACATTGTATTCGTGAACACCTATGATGAACCATAATGGGGAGCAGATTTGACAGGTACTGAATATTAGCTGACTTGGGAGCATTGGGACGTGAGCTTGACTTGGACCATAGTTGCTGTCTAGATCACTTAGATTAGTAATCACTTTATTTATTCTGTTGCGCGTTGTATCACGTTTTATATTATATCTAGATTGAATAAGTTGTAATAATATGTAATCGCTAAGTTTTATTAAAGTACTTTGGTATTGTTGTACTTTGTTATTCACTACCTCGGGAAACCGAGATGGTAACAGTCCTATTTAGTTGGGAATGTCTAGCTAAAGGCTCCTGATTAAATGGGGGTATTACACGTACCCACCAAATCCCCACTCAACAATTCCGAGCGAAAATCCAAGTTTCTTAATGTGCACATCCCCTCCTGTAGCAGGTTCCACGGAGGGCAAATCAAGGGCGCGAAGCCACTTCCGCAAATGATTCCACACAGCCGAGGATGTGCCTCACGAACCCCAGATAAACACAACCAACCAAATTATACAACAACAATTACCAACACCATAAAGATCAACAACAGTAAAAACCACAACAATTCACCATTAAAACCATGTAATCAATAACCGAGTAGGGAAACCCTACCTGAAAAGGCAATCATCAAGATCATCAGAATCTGCTAATCAGAAACGTTCCTCTACGAAATCACTTCCTATCAATCACACAATCATACAATCACCATCTATTATCAAAATACTCCCAAAACCCCCAAATTATCCGATTAGGGTTTCAACCAAAATCAACAAGACAATATAAAACCTATACTAGGATCTTAGCCACAACGCGACGGTCTAGCCCTTAGGTTTTGATAGCAATGCGAAGAAGAAAGCAACGTAACTTGTTTAACTCTTGTGAAGTTTTATAAAAAGGTAAAAGTGAAAAGAAACTGACGAAAGGTGTTTATATATCTTTCTCGCATTGCTAATAATACCTGGCAAAATACCCTGTAAAACCGACATACTCGATCGAGTACGTTACATACTCGATCGAGTGACCCCTACTCAATCGAGTACTCTACTTACTCGATCGAGTACACATCAGACAGTACACTGTTTCGAAACCAAAACTCACTTACTCGACAGAGTAAGCCTTACTCGATAGAGTATCCAACAGTACAAAAAACTGTAGTATTACAGTCTTCCCTCCTTAAAAACGAACTTCATCCCCGAAGTTCAAACCCACCTCCACAACATAGCTCATGATATCGTATCAACTACATTATAGCCTCTCGACACTAACTCCATACACTACCAAATACCATCCACAAACGCCGCTAGCTCCATCTCACTAACATATTATCCACTAGAAAATCCAATATCAAGACAATCCACCAAGCAAGATCAACCACATAATGGAATGTTACAACTTGGCCTTGGAAAAACATTTGCAAAGTGAAGAAAAAAGATAAAAGAAGGCTATGTCAATGGCTAGTGGTCCTCTCACTCTTTGTACTACTCTATCAAAAGAGGGTCTGAATAGCTCAGACCTCCTAAGCCCAAATTGTCATGGGCTAAAATAGCTTGGAACAATTGGAATACTGTAAAACATTCACTGGTCTTCTGGATCATCATGAATAGGGTCCTAGATGTCAAAAAAATTGTTCAAATTGGGATGCTGCAATGATGTTAACTGTTGCATTTGTGACACAGAGAGAGAGAGAGAGAGAGACTCAGGAACACTTGTTCTTTGGTTACAGGTACAGTAGGAGTGTGACGTCAATTCTGGAGACATGGATTGGCAAGATAATTCCTACTGTCAATGCAATGACAACAGGTGGGAGGAAGAATATTAAATAGAAAACCATGGCCTTAATTTTGAATGATTGCTACTATCATATGATTACAATGGAATAATGCAAGAGTGAATGTGATACTTTTTAGACCTGAAATAGTGGCTAAGCAGAACAAGAAGCTTAACAAAGAGTAAGTTTCAAATTTAACCTGAACTTCGACCATAATGCTATATATTGGCTAATAAAAATTGGATGTAATGACTTTTCTTATTTGCTTATTAGAAAGGACCAGAAGCAGTTTGGTAGTCGTGTATTATATTTTGATGGTATGATATTACTCACATTTCGCCAACGAAAATTTCCCCTGTTACCCCTTGATTTTGTTAGATTTCTCATGGTACCTCTATTTTAAGAATATGTCCATGGTACTCTAGAGGTTTCATTTTTGTGCCGATGATACTCCTTAATGTAACGACCGTTAAAAAAATGTTAAATTTTGGTGAAGTGACGATAATTAATAAGATAAACACTGATAATAAATACGAATAAAAATAAAAGCTTGAATGTTTTCTATGATACCCCTATATTTTATGCATTCTTCCCCATATATCCCTAAGATGTAAAATTTTTCCCATAATACCCTAAAGTCATTAATATAAACGTTTGAGCATCCTGAATATTCAATACAACATGCCTGGTCTTCAAGCTTTATTTCTCAAGTTATACTAACTAATTTTAAATGATATTTATGTGGCTAGAAAGTTTGAGATGTTAGCTAAACATGGATTTTTAAATCACATTCATAACCTGCTCAATAACTCTAAATATGGGCATTATAAGCTGACTATGGAAAATGAATACATGTTGGTGAAAATTGACCTTTGAGCAAAGAAACGTTATATCTCACAATCTAGAGGCCAATATTATGTGATTCAAAATGGAAATGAAAGCTAATTAGCTTTCATTTGGTGCATGGCGGTGGAAAAAGTTGGTTCATCCGAACAAGGAGATATTATGGACATAGGCCACCTGCGACGCCCAACCGATCTGTGGATATAATAGCAGTCTAGAAGTCACGCTCGGTAGCGTAAAAATGCTTTCGACCGGATCGTTTTAAATCGGTCGGTTTCGTCTCGGTAAGGGTCTCGAAACTATGCAAGAGATGTTCGGAGTCGCCACCAAACTTTTGTAGGATGCTTGGAACCCGTTCGAATCCACATTATACCTAGTTCAACCAAGGCAAAAAGCGGTGTTTGACATAGGTACTAAAGATAAGGAGTCGTCCCTCTTTGCCATCCTATCTCTAGAATGACTCTCGTTCGCCCTGGATAAGGTCGTCCGCTATCCAAAGTTTCTGAGTAAGAGGTGAAGGTATGTATTGGGAAGCCCTTTAATCAGACACCGAATCCCGCCCGCGGTAACAACTCTATTGATCGATCTTGGTTGGTTAAATGCAAAAGTTGATAAAACGGGTAAATGCATGAATGCGCATCCTCAAGTTTGAACCTAACATGTGAGCTTTCTATGTCGGTTGTTATCCAAATATCAAGTAATTGATGTCAAATTGTACTTAATGTTGATTTGTATGTAAGACGGAAATTAAACATCCATTTTCCGAGTTAGGTTTATGGTGCATAACATGATCCACTTGTCTTAGTAAGGCGTTTTGCAAATACGATGTGAAAGGGGCATATTTGTCATCTGTTCCGGCCTGTATTCGGGTTAACCCAAGTCGGGATCGTCCTAGACAAGTGCTGGAAAAGAAACAGGGTCTTCATTAGGCAGTCTATTGAGGCGCGAGCCGTCAGGCGATGCAAATAAGCTTGTCCTGGTTTGAAAATTGGAAAATGATTGGCCTGTTTAGGCGCGAGTCCACAGAATGTCTAAGGGACGTATTCTGAATGTTAAAATGTTTGTAAAATGGTTTGAAAAGAGGGTGTTTGAACCCATCTTAGTTTAAAAAGTTCGTTTCGATCGCTTTTGTGCCAATGTGAGGAATGAGACTTGAATAATCATCATTGTATTGATAATATTGGATGTCGGGTTCAGTTTTACAACCTTGACATGAATATTTTTGAAAATGTTTATGAACCAATTGGTTTAAGTTCATTTGTTTGTAATTAGTCAATGTTTGTCATCGTATTCGGGTTAAAAACCGACATGGTATATGGAACCAAGGTTGATTTTGTATTTATGACTAATATGTTTGTTTTTAAATGTAAAGAAATGAAAATAAAAGGTTTTAAAATACCTTTTAAAATGTAATTGACCAAATATTATCACTGAAATACGGATTAAACCGTCATGGTATTATGAACCAAGGGTGAAAATGTTTTATGGTTAAAATTTTATCATGAAAATGATTTGAAATGGTAAAAACCGATTACAAATATGAAATGAATTAAAAAAAGGGAAAGATAAGACCAAACACGGCTGGATTAGGCCTGAGAGGGCATTAAGGCCGAGCCTCTCTGCTATGCAAGCAGCCCCTGTCTCCGGCCAAAATCCGATTTTGGCTCATCTAACCTATATTTGAATCATGTTATGTATGTTTTAGCATGTTATAGTCATAAAACAGATGAAAAACTTGAAAGAAGAGGATTTTTACACCCTCATACTTACATGCTAGGCTTGAGACGAGAAATTGTCGAAAGTGTATCAACTTGTTTAGTCGAAAAACTCGGTTTGAAAACTATTTTAGCAAAGTAAAAGAGTGTTTCGTTAAGTTTAGTGATGGTGTAGTTGGTCGAGATGGTCGGTCAAGTTATTTAATGCACGATGACGGTACCAAAAAATCTGTATGGCTTGTATTTTCGATCGGTTGGTCGAAAATACGTGTCGTTTTGTGACTTAAGAAGTCGAGTCGAGAATTTAATGGGAGAAATGAGGGGGCGGACACTCGCGTACCTTCAAATGGTGGCATTTGAGGGGTATTTATAGAAAAATGGGTGGTTGTATGCGTTTTGAGCGACGTGGCCACATGGGCTACTCGAAGAGGCACGAGCTATTTCGCGGGTTTTCGAGCTGTCTTGTCACTATCACGCAATTGAAATCATGATTTGTTCTATCTTAGGTTTTGGATGTCATGATTTGTACTTGGCCATCAAGCATTCCAGGAATACTTAACATGGAAGTTTTGAGAAGTTTGTTTTTTGTGTTTGACTCGGTTTGACCCGTTGTTGGAGTCGGATTTGAATTCTGAGTCAGTTTTTAGTCCGGTGTCGGTTTTGACTCTAGTTAGTATCATTGCGACCCCGAAGTCATGCATTAAACACTATAGGTACTTTAGAAAAGTTTTAAAATGTTTTGTTTTCGAAATAGTTATAAGTTTTCCAACTTATAGTTATACAAAACTGTCGATTAAACGCTGCGATTCCTATGCATGTTGTTGTCCGATAATCACCGGGTGTTTGTTAGAGACTCGGAAGATACTGGGTATCTATAGAGCCCCCACTTTGACTGAGGCTTGGACAGAGCTAAAGACAAATTATTGCCCCCAGGTGGCTCGAAAGGGTTCGGGCCGAGCACCTGTCGTCGGGAAGGGCGACGCCAAGGCGACTCGGGGATGCGAGTCAAGGACCTGTCATTGGGAACATTTTAGAGTTTGTTGACTGTCCGTGCCGGTCGTTTATAGTCCGTTAGACTACTTACAAAGGCTCGCCAGCCATAAGAATGAGTCATACCTAAGGCATCTTCGGGATATGTCCTTGAGTTATTTCTTGTTTGCGGGCGGAGGCTAACCAGCCGTGCTGCGGATATGATGGGGCACACCAGCCGCGTTGATGGTGCGTTTTGAGACTCGCCAGCCATGTTGGAGTTGCGTTTCGAGGCTCGCCAGCCATGTTGACGGTGGTGTATTTGGTGGCTCGCTAGCCATGTTGTACGTGAGTACGTGATGCATTTTGAGGCTCGTCAGCGATGTTGTAGGTCGAATGATCGACAGTGGGAAATAGTCGTATTGGACGGTCCTATATCGAGAAGTTGTTGAGTTAGTGGGCTTCGTGAGCAGGCCTCTGATATCCTGATGGGGAATTTCGTTGTTCATGTCGGATGTTTAGGGTGTCGGAAATAGATGGGCTTATGAGCCTGGCTCCTGTGGGCGGCGATGATTTTGAATTTCGATGAGAGGTGACGGTTTTTGTTGCCGTTTGTTGGAAGTTGTAAAAGGGTAGATGTGTATTCTGCCACATGATGCGTGTCTGTGGCAATGGTTTCGATCTCGTCCCCCCTTAATTTGAGATCTGTGAGGGGTAGTGAATTTCACTATCCTGTTTGATGGTGCGACAGTTTTTAATGTCGTTCGTTTGAGATTTAAAAATAGCGAGTTCTGCTATTTGTTTCTGCGATGCGAGAATGCCGTTGAGAATTTTGTGAAAACAACGAACTTGAATTTCCCTTTTTATTTTCGTTTAAAAATGACGGTTTTCAATTCTGTCGTTGAAATTGTGAATATAGTGAATTTGAATTTCACTATTGAAGAGTCTATCAATCCGAAATACTCAAGAGGGGGGGGGGGGGGGGTGAATTGAGGATTTAAAACTGTTCCGGGTGTAATTCCAGAGCAGTTACTTGTTACCACCCGTGCTTGTAGAATGACGTCCTTGATTGAATCCTCCTTTCGGTCTCCTGAAACAATGAACAAACTGAGGGCTCGGCTTTGGACCGAGTGAACTCACTCCGACGCTCAAGTCAGTAGACTTAAAGAGATAAGTTATTGTTACTTGGCGAAGTATATTTTGTAGAGAGAGATAAGGAAGATATTACCAGATGAATAGTGATTCTTAGGTTAAATTGTGGATCCTTTCCTCAATGAGAGTTGAGGATTATTTATAAACTTTCACCTTTTGTCATGTAGTGGCCAAGTGGCCAAGTGGCTAGCAGGTGGAAAGACTGATCTACCCTCGGCCGAGGGACCCATGGCAGGCCGGCGGGCCCTGTTGACTCGCCGCCGAGGGGTCTTGGATATGAGTTCCCGGATGTGTGCCCCGGCTGGCCAGTTGTCCCAGCCGAGACCCAAGAGACAGGCCGACGGGCTGCGTCGGGTAGGCTGTCTAAGTCGTTGACTTGCTTGTGGATATCTTTGACCTTGCTCAATATGTTGACTCGGTCAACGGGTGCAGAATATGCCCCATCAAAAACATTGAATACTTTTTCGGTTGTATGAATATAAATAATTACTTAAAGTTTATTGATTAAACTTTAACTAGTTAACTAATGATCAAGTAAGAACAATGTAAGCAAACGAACGAAAGAAGGAGACACACACGGTTTTTGAAGTGGTTCAGTTTCACAAATCGAAACCTACGTCCACTATTCTCGATTAATAAATTTAGTACCTTTCTACGGATTACGAATTTACTAACCCAACTCGTACAACTAACTCTAGCTGTAACTCAATGAGTACAGTTAAATACTCGAGTGACTAACTTACGCTAATAAGAAAGCACTTATGATTCTTGCAAAGGTTCACGTTAATGAAGAAGTAAGAAATCAATTGAGCACTATTATCTTATAACGATAACTTAACAAATGAATATACGAGTTTTAAAATACATGAACTTTTGAAAATAGCAAATTGGTTTTCTGTTTGAAATACACGGTTTTGCTCTTTGAAAATAAAATCAATTTTATGCTTAAGGTCTCTGATTTTAAATGTTGTAAAACCAAAGTATTTATAGGAAGGAAAGAGCAAGGCTACTCGGTTTCATGAAACCCTAATGGCCGAAAATAAAAGATGTGTAAACAAATTATATCTTCTATTATTTCTTTCCTTAAAGCCTAAAAGATAATAAAGAATATTCCAAAATATAGAATATAATTTATTCTATTATTATCTTTTCCATAAATTCTAAGATATGATAAGATTTTCTATAACAAGAATATCTTTTATCATAAACAACCATATCAAGTAAGATATAAAAGATATGTAAAGATATTCCTTACAGAATAAAATCTTTACAGAATATACTTTAGGTCACACGAGATATCTCGGCTCATATGCCTCGTGACTCGTGTAAACCCTAGCTCAATATTGGGTTAAAATTTAGGTTTTAAGACTAGCTATATAAAAACCCTAATTAGTAGCATGGTCCAACTCATAAGTTGACCCAAAACAACTACTAACCAACGTTTAACATAAGACCAAACTCCGCATTAAACCGGGCTTTATTTAATAAATACTTTTACCAAACATTTAAAATAAACTTAAAAAATTTTCAAAAATAATTTTGAAACAATGTATGTCGTGTAAAATAAGCTCAGCATCTCAATGTTATTGTAGAAGAGCTATAACATTGAGCTCTTTTACTAGTAATGTTATAGCTGCCAAGCTATAACTTTACTAATACAAGAAATTCATTCTTAGTTACCATTACGAGATAATCACCTATACTATTCTAATCTTCATAGGAGATCTTCGAGTATAGGCTACTTCATCATCCAAGCTTGATTAATCTTTAGACGGACTTCATCTTCTCATATTACTTGAATGAATCTTCAGATAATTTGATCTTCAATTGAGGCTTGACCACCATATACTTCCGCATCAATTCTCTTTGTTGCTTGTAATAAGTAAGTCTAATCTAAAAGACTTAAACAAACGATTACGCGCAACGAGTATATGTAAATTATAAAGCACCTTGACATCATCAAAACATAAACATATACTATATGGTTCCACAAATTCCTCCTTTTTGATGATGGCAAGTCCCCTAAAATTGTGACTAAGTATAGTGTTCCCCCTCAATATAATACCGTTACCTTAATAATAAAGATCAATGCAAGTTCAAGACGATTAACATAAAATCGAAACGTAAGGACTTTAAGAGACAATTGATCTTGACAAGGAGCAAGCTTAGGTAGATGCTTACCATAGACGTTCTTTCCCCCTCTTGACATCATCGAAAAGTTAAGAACAAATATGAAATGATTAGAATAATATAAGACGAAACAAGAGATAAAAACGATATAAAGAACAAATAAACCACACATAAACATAAGCATCTAGAAGATTAAATATCATACAAACTTAAGAAAACATGTTTGATGCCAAAGGGCCGAATAAACACATGTTTAGAGAGGTACTTGGGCCATAATCCACAAGTACATGCCAAAATGGGCCGAATTAAGTTTGCAAAATACACCACTAAACCGATAAAAGATACTAAAAATAGAAAGACCTAAATGAGGCAAGGTGAGGCAAGGTCAAATGTTACGGGTTTTGTACGGGTTCACATAGTCGGGACGAGTGCGATGTTCCAAGGCATCAAGACGGTCAAATGAACTCCTTACGAGTTGAGCAAGACTTTGAAGACTACGTTCAAAGTTGAGAACCTTAAATGACAACGCTTTTGTGGCCTCCAAAGTGAGCGATTGATCGTTTGCCATAGCCTTCCCATGCATTACCAACGCACCTCCTTGACTCGTAAGGAAGGTAAGACGATCTCCATGTGGGAACACTTCCCCACTGATGGCCTTCAACTCCCTCTCCAAACCCGAAAACCTCTTATCCACCTCATCCATCCAAGTATAAACCCGGTAGAATGCAAACCCGACTCAAAAGATCGTGATGGTCCAACTTGCGATAAAACCGTAGCCAAGGTAGTGGATTGTTCCTCAAATTTTTCCATCAAAATAGTCATAAAACTTTCCATCTTAGCATCCATAGCTCTCAAACCCGTCTCATTAGAAGCCTTCTCAACATCTTTTACAAGCACCAATTCGGGTCCATCAACCAGAAGACCCATAAGCTTAATCAACCGGTCATACATGCAATCATTAGCACTCACACCGTAACTAAACCTTCACACAACTTGTTTTATCTCTAACAACCGTGACACCCACATCCCATATGGAAGATCGATTATTGTGCAAAATTTCTCTTTCGTAACCGTGAGACTTGTTTGGAAAATACGGTTTAGTACAAGACTCGCTAAATTGACTTTTTGACCTTCCAACCATGAGTAAACAATTATCGCCTCATAACTTGAAACTTTGTCCCTTCCTCCCCTTCTCGGCATGATGGTGTTCCAAAGAAAATTGAGAAGGAACTTAATTTTGGCCGAGAGAGGACGGACAACAATATTACCACCAACCGACCCGACTTCCTCAAAATACTTTTTAATTACCAATTCCTTTTCACCAGCAATATTAGACCACTCAAGACTCGGATTAATATCAATTCCGTCATTAGGAACCGAAAAAGCAGAGAACAAATCCGAGACAGATACCGTCACATCGACACCATTGACAGTCGCATGCAAGACCCCTTTCTTAATTTTCACACTAGCGAAAAACTGAACAACTTCAACAGGATAAATTGGACCCGAAAATTGACTAACATGACTCCATTCTTGAAAATCAAGAAAATCAATGAAAAACTTAAGAGCCGGAATAGTAGTCAACCAAGACTTAGGATAGTACCTTCCACCATGGATTGAGTAAGGCAAGACACGAGAAACAAGAATACTTTTATCATGTGTCAAACGGATTCGGTTTAAGCCTTCTCTTGTTGCATTTTTCGAGACATCTCGGAGTAGAGTCCTCGAAACATCATTCCTAATTATAACCTCGGATTCATCAAAATCATTCCCCTCATCGACAACTACTTTGTTCTTTCCCTTAAAGAGACGGCGTCTGTGGACATGAGCCACTGGCCGGTCTGTGGATTTGGGCCACCTACCGATCTGCGGTAACGGGCCACCTTCACGCCAAGCCAATATGTAGACATGCGGCGGTCTTTTGAAAGCTACGCTCGGTGGCGTAAAAATGCTTTCGACCGGATCGCTTTAGATCGGTCGGTTTCATCTCGGCAAAGGTCTCGAAACGATTAGATATGTTCGGAGTCGCCACCAAGCATTTGTGGGATGCTTGGAACCCGTTCGAATCCACTTTATACATAGTTCAATCAAGGCAAAAAGCAGTGTTTGACATAGGTACTAAAGATAAGGACTCGTCTCCCTTTTAGCATTCTATTCCTAAAATGACTCTCGTACGCCCTGGATAAGGTCATCGACTATTCAAAGGTTCTGAGTAAGGGGTTAGGGTACGTATTGGGAAGCCCTTTAATCGGACACCCAATCCCGCCCGCGTTAGCGGCCTCCACTGATCGATCGTGGTTGTTTAAGTGCAAGAGTTGATAAAACCGTTGAAATGCATGAATGCACATCCAAAAGTCTTAACCTAACATGTGAATATTTCCTAAGTCGGTTGTTTATGCATATACCAAGAAATTGGTGTCAAAGTTGGATTTAGATTTATTTGCATGTGAGACGGAAATTAAACATCCATTTACCAAATTCGGGTTATGATGCTTAACACGATTCCATTGTTTGAAAAAAGTGTCAAATGACAAAGTGTAAAAACATAAACTTGTCAATCTGATCCGTCATGTATTCGGGTTAACCGTAATCGGGATCGTCCTAGACAAGTACCAAAATGAGACAAAATAGTGCCAGGCAACCCCATTGGGGCGCGAGCCTATTGGCGAGGGAAGGGGCTCTGCCTGGGTTGCAGAAATATGAAAACAGACGGCCTCTTGGGGCGCTAGTCAGACGACGACCCAAGGGGCGTCTCCTGGTTGTTAAAAAGGTTGTTTAAAACCATTTGTTGTGATTAATGATTTTCAAGTACGATTTGCATGACTCGGAATAATTACTATTATGTTAGTAATATTCGTTGTCGTATTTACAAGTTTGGAAAACATATTAAAATGTGTAAAATGAAAATGTTTGATTGGAACTAATTATGTTAAGTTCAATTATTAATAATTAGTCAAGTTTATCATCGTGCTCGAATTAAACCGACATGGTATAAAGAACCAAGGATGATTATGAATTATGACTAATATATTTACAAATGTAATCAAATGAGAAAAAATGGTAAATAAAAGAAAAGGGTGTTAAAATACCCATTAAAATGTAATTAACCAATAATATCATCGAGTCACGAAATAAATCGTCATGGTATAAAGAATCAAGGATGATTTTTGTAATGGTCAAAATATGTTTATCATAAAAATGAATTAAAATGGTAAATAAAAGAAAAGGATTTCCTTTAAAATGTAATTAACCAATTAATATCACCGAGTCACGGATTAAATCGTCATGGTATATGGAACCAAGGGTGATTATAATTTATGGCTAAAATGTTTGTCATAAAAATGATTTGAAACATTTGAAATGGTAAAAATCGTAAAAGAAAAGAAGTAAAAATAAAAGAAAGTGTTGAAGGAAAGACGAACTCAAACACGTTTGAGTCTGACCTGGACACCCCATTGAGGCGCGAGCCTCTTTGCATAGCAAGGGGCTTCTGTCTCAGGCCAAAACTCGGTTTTGGCTCGTCTAACCTATATTTGAATCATGTTATGCATCATTCATGCTTATAAAGTTATGAAAACAGTAAAGACATGAATTGAATGAGTTTTTTACACCCTCAAACTTACGTGTATTGATGTTTGTGATGTAGATGACTTTAGAGACGGTTTTCTCGTTATGACTAATCGCGATCAAAGACGTTTAAAGAGGTGCCTTAAAAAAAGGATTTAGTTTTCAAAATAAGTTGAAAATATGTTGTCGAAAAACATATTGATTGATGAATTGAGTTGGTCAAATGGGTCGGTCGAATGCACGGCGATGGTACCAAACAAAATGTGTAAGGCTTGTGTTTACGATCGGTAGGTCGTAAACACGTGTCGATTTTGTGACTTAGGAAGTCGGGTCTAGAAGTTTAAGGGAGATGTGAGGGGGCGGATGCTGGCGTGAGTATTATGAGGTGTGAAAGTTGGTATTTATATAGAAATGTGGGGAGGTAGGTCGGTTGTGTTTGCTTAGAGGCTAAGTAGATGGCCTAAAGAGGCGCGAGTCACCTCGTGATGGAAAGGGGTGTATTGTCCCTTTCAATTTGGACGTGGCCAATTCTCCATCCATTGTTGATATATGGCATTCATATAAGATGTCGTGTAACAATATGGGCATCTAATACGATGATTTTGGTGTTACTTGAGGTAGGTGTTTTGTGTGCTTGACTCGGGTTTGACCCGTGTGAGTCGGGATTTGAATTTCGAGTCGGTTTTTGGCCCGGTGTTGGTTTTGACTCTAATTAGGGTCATTTTAATGGAAATGACATGATGAAAACATTCATGGCATTATTTTTGACATTCAAGATTTGGGTTGACTCAGGTTGACTCGAGTTGCGGGTTTCTGGGACGGTTTCGGGTCCGAAGACGGTTTTAACTCTAAATAGTGTTATTTTAATTCAAATGAAGTTAGAAAACTTTTGAAATCATTTTTCATATTCGAGTAGTGCATTAAACCGTCTCATGTATAGCCAATCCACGCACGCATATCAAAAACACGTTATAGTCCGATCATCATCGGGTGGTTTTTAGAAGGTGCAGATACTGGGTATCTACAGAGCCCCCACATTGACTGAGGCTTAGACAGGGCGAAAGTCAAAGACAACCTGAACACCATTGCGACGTCGAGGAGACTCAAAAGGGTTTGAGCCAAGGACCTGCCGTCGGGAAGGACGACGTCGAGGCGACTCGAAGATTCGAGTCAAGGACCTACCGTTGGGAACAGTTTAGAGTTTGTCGACTTCCGATTCGGGTCGTTTAAAGTCCATTAGACTACGTATAAAGGCTCGCCAGCCATAAGAAAGAGCCATATCTGAGGCATCTTCGGGATACGTCCTTGAATCTTTTGCGCGCAAAGGCTCGCCAGCCGGTGTTGAAGGCGGTACGTTTTGAGGCTCGCCAGCCATAGGAAGGAGTCATACCTGAGGCATCTTCAGGATACGTCCTTGAATATTTTGCGCGCAAAGGCTCGCCAGCCGGTGTTGAAGGCGGTGCGTTTTGAGGCTCGCCAGCCATAGAAAGGAGTCATACCTGAGGCATCTTCGGGATATGTCCTTGAGTCGTATCTTGTGTGCGTGCAAAGGCTCGCCAGCTTTGATAAGGAGTCGTACCCGAGGCGTCTTCGGGATACGTCCTTGAGTTGTACCTTGTTTGCGGACAAAGGCTTGCCAACTTGTGAAAAGAAGTCGTACTCGAGGCATCTTTGGGATACGTCCTTGAGTTGTATCTTATTTGCGGACAAAGGCTCGCCAGCCATATACGTTGTAAGGCTCGCCAGCCATGTTGAAGGTACGTTTTGAGGATCGCCAGCCATCGATGGTCGGATGATTGACTGTGGGAAATAGCCTAAAACATCGGGTTTATTCCAAGATATTGTCTGGTAATGACTTCAACCAGGTTGACGGTGATAGGTACGGCTAGGGAGAAACGAACTCCAACTTGATAGGTTCCCTAAACGAGCTCCGTAGGGATAAATCATTTGAGCAAGGTTCTCTGGAAAACCATTTAGGGAGAGCGCCGCATCGGGATCATGAATGATGTTGTGAGGATCTTTGAAAGACCTATGGGACATTCATTTGAAAATCGGTACTCACTGAGGAGTTAGAAACTTCTCAGGACTCGCCGGGGATATGAGTTGTTGCTGGCTGGAAGGCAGCGTATGCCATGTAATCGGCGGGGTTAAACCTCTTAGACTTGATGGGTTGCCGTTTGTTGGGAAGAACCCAGTACCTAGATGGAGTGAGTTTGTCTTCTCAAGATTACCTGCATGGTTAGTGACCACACAAATCCGCAGTTGCATAGACAAGCATGTTGAATGCAGGCACGTAAGCACATAAGAATGTGAGCAGTTAGCATATAAGCAACAAGCATGTAATATCTCACACGAGGGGAGATAGAAGTTTTGAAAAATTTGAAGTTTGAAAGCGAGTCTTGTTACTCGTAGATCTATGATTTGATAGATTGGAGACACGTGACCATTGCGACATTGACTCACACGGACGCATACTGACAAAGTGACATATAGGATGTCGTGAACGTGATGCAAATTCAGTGTCGACACGACGCAAGGGTGACTCTGACAGACTTTGCACATGTAAATGTAACTCCTAGCCAAGAAAGGTTAACAACGCGTATCAAATCCCTAGAGTAGAAGGTTCCCTTGGCTAGGGAACACGAATTGATTATCTTCTCCATATATCCTCGCTACCATTCGCTCGCTTGAGATCCCTTCTCGAGTTTTGATGATTCGGAGAGCAGAACCAAGACCTTGTCATCTTCCGTACCGAGCACTAGGCTATGGGCGTTTTTTTGAACTGTAGTTGAGACTCAAAAGATGTTTGAGGACAAATGACGGGTGGCGTCTTGAAAGAGAAGCCCCCAGCGTGAGAAGGTGGGAATTTGACAAAATAAGGAATAGGCAACGTCTTAAGGAAGAAGCCCCCAGTAAAGAGGTATGAGATTAATTTTATGCAGCTGGATGGGCTGGTTTTGAGGATTGATGTTGATGATTGAGATTGAGATGGGTGCGCGGTTGTGTCCTTGTTGAAGGACTGCCTACGTATTCGCGTGTTTGCGAAATGAAACCAGATCGTAGTTCTGAGCTGGTTTCTTTTTAGGGTTGAAAATTGGAATTGTTTTGAAAGGAATGTGCGGTTGTGCCCTTGTCATAGGACTGCCTACGTATTCGCGTGTTTGCGAAATCAAACCAGATCGTAGTTCTGAGCGTGAGCCTAAGCGAGTTGTTATGACCTTAAAGTGAATTTGAGGGGTATGGTTGTGTCCTTGAAGGACTGCTTACGTATTCACGTGAAGTGAAATCAAACCAGATCGTAGTTCAGAATGTGTGCCTAAGCGTGTTGTTAGGACCTTAAAGTGTTAGGGTCACGACGGGAAATTCCGTTTGGTGACTCGAGAAATTGATTTGAGATAATTCCTCCCTGATCATGAATCGAAGAGGTGCAATTTGTGAAAATGTTCCTTATCATGTGAGCACACTAAAAAGTGGACCCTAAGGGTAGATTGGGTATGTTCCGTCCTCGGTAGCAAGGCATTCGAGGACTCCGTATCTGGGTCAGGGTGAAAAAGGCTTCGACATTAGGGAATGTGGAGCTTGGTAATAATAGGTTTGTTTGACAGATAAAAATTTGGAGTTGAGGGTCACAACGGTGAATTCCGTTTGGTGACTCGAAAGTTGATTGGAGATAAATACCTCTTGATCATGAATCGAAGAAGCATAGCTTGAAAAGAGTTTCTTGTTATCTGAGCACACTAAAAAGTGGTCTCTAAGAATGAAATGTGCATGTCCCATTCAAGGGAGCAATGTTTTTTGAACACTCCGTATCTGGGTCAAGGTGGAAATGGCTTTGACATTATGAAATGTGGAGCCTTGTAATAAAAGGTTTGTTTGAAAGATAAAAATCTGGAGCTTGTATTTTTGGTGTTTAGGTTGATGGGTTATGACTTGTAATGTGGTGCGAAATGGGTTCTCTGGCTTGATGTGGCCTGAGCACGAAATGGTTGGTAAATATTTTGGAATAAGAATCCCATGTCTGGACCTTAAAGGTTAAGGTGTGATGTTACGAGCTTAATGGGAATCCTCAGAAGCCTAGATAGGTCTCCCTGTAGCAGTCTCTAGAAGGACTTAGGGGTGAAGTGATGTTGGTTATGATCTTGAGGGGAATCCCCAGGATCCTAGATAGGTCTCCCTGTAACAGTCTCTAGAAGGACTTAGGGGTGAAGCAGTGATGGTTGAGGTTTTAGTGTTTGGTGTTTTGGACTTGTCGGTCCGGGATTTGTTGTGTTGGACTCATGTGTCATGGGCTTTGGACTTGTTGGTCCTGGACTTGGTGCTTTGGACTCATGGGTCCTAGGCTTTGGACTTGTTGGTCCTGGACTTTGTATTTTGGACTCATGGGTCCTAGGCTTTGGACTTGTTGGTCCTGGACTTGGTGTTTTGGACCCATGGGCCCTGGGCTTTGGACTTGTTGGTCCTAGACTTGGTGTTTTGGACTCATGGACCCTGGGCTTTGGACTTGTTGGTCATGGACTTTGTATTTTGGTGTTGGACTTGTTGGTCCGAAGTCTGAAAAGTGACGGTTTTTAAATCCGCCATTTTGAGTCTTTGTGAAGATAACGAATCTGAATTCTGTTATTTCATTTTCTTGAAAACTGTCAGTTTTGAATTTCGTCATTTGAAATTGTGGGAAATAACGAATTTGAATTTCGTTATTTCATTTTCTTGAGGAGTGGCGGTTTTCAATTACGTCATTTAAATTTGTGGGAAAATAGCGAATTTGAATTTCACTATTTCGTTTTTGTTTGAAATGGACGGTTTTAATTTCCGTCGTTTGAAATTTGTGAAAATAGTGAACTCGAATTTCACCATCTTGTTTTTGATTTGAGAATGACGGTTTAATTTCCGTCGTTTGAAATTTGCGAAAATAGTAAACTTGAATTTCACTATCTTGTTTTTGATTTGAGAATGACGGTTTTTGTTTCCGTCGTTTGAATATTGTGAAAATAGTGAACTTGAATTTCACTATCTTGTTTTTGATTTGAAAATGACGGTTTTAATTTCCGTCGTTTGAAATTTGTGAAAATAGCGAATTTGAATTTCACTATTTTGTTTTTTTTTTGGCTTTAGCCTTGGCTTTGGCTTTGGCTTTGGTTTTGCTTGCTTTGGCTTTGGCTTTGGCTTTGAATGGCTATTGGCTTGGGCCTTTTGTTTTGGCCTTGGGCCTTTGATTTTGGCCTTTCGCTTTGGTTTTCGCCTTTATTTTAGCTTAGATCTATTGCTTATTTGCCTTCCGTCGTTCGAGGAAGGTAACGGAGTAGACGGGGATGTACCCGTTGGTGAGAGGTTGATACTTGGTGATGGGATGTTTTTGTGGGGAATGGGCTTGCCTTCCGTCATTGATCATGAACAAGGAGATGTCATAGTTTGTTATCTAGGTTCGTCGTAGAATCCCTTTGATAGAAGCTCGTTCTAAATTGAGTGCTATTGAAAGGTTTCTATTGCCAGACATGGAATAGGTAAAGAGAATGGACTCGAAGTTTCGAGTCCTCCGCTTACTCGGTACGGAACGTCACTCGAGTGTACTCACATTGAATTGAAACATATTGTTTGTTTTAAATCAATTCTCATTGTCAACGGGAAATGGTAAAGGGGAGAATATATGATAGTTGAAAATCATGCTTTTATTTAGATAAATAAGATTTTACCACAGACTTGATGAATACGTGTGACGCATGGGGACAGCCCCCAGTTTGTTACTTAGGAATAAAAGGACAGACGTTAGGATAGATATGAGAAAGCCTAAGACTCGGACTCGGACTCTGACTCGCTCTCAGATACGAACTCCTAATCATCACTTTCCTCCTCGAAGGTCTCCTTCGCAGTATCCAGCGGCTTGAAGGTTTGGTCTTGTGTATTGACCCACTTGAGCACTTCACTCTCGTTGTTTGGGACGATATGAGGGAAATAATCCATGAGGCATTCATCTCCTTGTAGAAAGATATGTTCATTAGGGTTGTCTTCATCACTTGGTTGGCATAGGGATGAAGCTATCAGTTCATGGTTGTCGATCATATTTTGAATAACATGTTTCAATTGGAAACATGTTTCAGTATCATGACCTTTTTCTTGATGATATTGGCAATAGGCATTGCCGTCCCAAAAATGGGTTTTCTTGCATTCAGACGGGTCCAGAGTGGGCCCGATTGGTTGTTGTTTCCCTTCAGTCTCAAGCTTTTGAAGAGCTGGGGCATAGCTTATGTTGAGGTTGGTGAATGTCCTTTGAGAACGTTCAACCTTGCTGTTTGACTTGAGACATCCAGAAGGATTGTCTTGACTGAGAGGTACAATTATGTTTTTGCCAGCTTTAATCATATCTTGAATGGCAGTCTTGAGTTTGAGACAGGCTTCGGTGTCATGGCCCTTGCCTTGATGGTATTGTCAATAGGCATTCCTTCTGAAGCAAGTATCCCCAGAGCAGTGCCATATGTTATTCCCAAATCTGTGAATACCCTTTGATGCTTTCCAACGGTTCCCACATTTGTGTTTTTTGGGATGTTTTTGTGAGTTTTGTTTTTGTTTTTGTTTTTATCAATCCTGGGCGGAAACAGGATTTGGTCATTGTCAATGGGAAGTTTTGGGGAAGTTGCTTGGTATTTTGAAAGGGATTTCAGTGAGGCGATTTCATGTTCTTTGTTGGTGGGTTCATGGATGTGGGAACCACCGGACAATTCCTCATTTTCAACAATTGTTGGTTGGTGAACGGAGGCTCGGTTTTCTCCTTGGTGGCCAGGTTCATTTTCGGTACTACCAAACCCCTTCTCCAAATTAGCTACCCGGGTGTTCAAATCATCGATAGCCACTTGCAGCTTTGAGAATATGTTGTTGACGAAGACGGAGAGCAGTCTAGGAAAGATTCCTGACTGTGTCCAGTTCGGTTTTCTAGAGGGTTGTTCTTGTCGTTTGTTGAGGGAGGTAATGGTAATTCACCCTTTTCAATCATATCAAGGTTGACGCCTTTCAGAGGGAGACACATCTCCGTGCCATGTCCGCGACCTTGGTGATATTGACAAAATAGTTTTCCGTCCCATCTTCGACCTCGCTTGCTAGGCAGAGGGTCTGGAGTTGGACCAATCGGTTTGAGCTTTCCTTTGGAGATCTGCCTTTGCAAGGCTACTGCATAAGGCATGCCCAATTCAGGGAAGGACATATGTGGTCGTCTAGTTTTGGTTTTGTCGATGGCAAGTAGTCGGCTTTCAAGGAGCTTAACCCTTTGCTCAATATCTGAAGAGGGAAAATTCCCGGTTATCATTTTTTCCTTAACTTGGGAGAGACGAGTGCTCAAGTTTTCCACGGTAACTAGGACTCGAAGGACCATGTTGTTGGTTTCAGCAGAAGTCATGGCGGACGAAGGTTGATCAGCTTCTTGAGTTTCTGTTTGAAGATCGACGGCACCCAAGGGATTCCTATTTGACATAACGATATGCATTATAACTTGTCTTGGCACAGGATTGCACAAACAAAGGCAAGTATGACACATATGTACAAAAGGCAGTTTTGTTGTGAAGACGCGACGGTGTGATTAGGTTATGAGTTCATTAAAGATCGTGAATGACCTCTTGTGTTTGAACTCTTGGTGCATGACTTTGAATTAAGACTCGAGTGTCGACTTTGGCATAGTGATGCCTAGACAGAAGACTTCTGACGAGATTTGGAGGTTTGTCGATGGAGTGACGCCGTTCGACGAGACATGTACAAAAACTTGACCTTTGACCCGTAATATAGGGAATGATAGGTTTAATATCCCAGAGGTTTTGACTCAGCTAACGCCATTGGAGATTTCTCGACAATTAGGCGAGACGACCTAGACCACAAGGTAGGTACTGACTTCGGCAGGAAGTCAACGTTATCTAGATGACTTGACTTGAAATAGATTGGACTCTAATCGACTCGAGGCTGAATCGGAATGGTGGACTGAAATCTTCGAAAATAGAAATTTTCAAAAAGATTCATTTGTCGTTTTATGAACGGCTTCCGAAGACTAAGGATCTTCAAAAGTTGGTCAGTTGAAAGGGTTGTCTTAGGTTTGTTTTCAAAAGACGGTTTAAGTTGAGATTGCGGCGGCTCTGAAAACAATGTGTTGTTTCCGAAGACGGTTTTTGAAATTTCGAATCACGGATTTGAAAATCCTATTTGGAATCGTCATCACAATAGCCATGAAAACGGTTAAATTTATTTTCAAAGGATTTAAAATTGGGTTGAAAATTTGAAAACGGTTATATTTGTTTTCAAGGATTGAGTTTTGATTTGAAATTTGAAACCGTTAAATTTGTTTTCAAACAATTTGAAATTGGAGAAATTGAAAACGGTCAAATTTGTTTTCAAAGATTTGATTTTGAATTGAAATTTGAAACCGGTTGAATTTGTTTTCAAAGATTTGATTTTGAATTGAAATCTGAAAACGGTTAAATTTGTTTTCAAATGGTTTGAAATCGGATTTGAAATCTGAAAACGGTGAAATTTGTTTTCAAATATTTCATTTTGAATTAAAATTTGAAAACGGTTTAATTGGACTTCAAACGATTTGATTTTTGATTGGGATTTGAAAACAGTTAAATTCGTTTTCAAATGATTTGAAACTAGTTAAAATTGGACTTCAAAAATTTGCTTTTAAATTTGAATTTGAAAACGGTTAAATTCGCTTTCAAATGATTTGATTTTTGATTTCGGATTTGAAAACAGTTTAATTTGTTTTCAAATGATTTGATTTTGAATTGGAATTTGAAAACGGTCAAATTCGTTTTCAAATGATTTGGTTTTGAATCGGAATTTGAAAACGGTTAAATTCGTTTTCAAATGATTTGAAACTGGATTTAAATGTTAGTCATTTAGACCATTTTATACTCATCTTATGAAATCAAAATTACTAATTAATTTGATGTAATGGTCTAAATCTACATGCATGCAAATAAAAATAACAAAAATGGTGTAAAAATCATTTAAGAGAAATTTCCTTACATTGATGATGGAAATATAAAGGGCACAACTCAAGGACTCCTTCCTTGATGTTGTTCTTGAGCTAATAGATGGTGGATGATCCTCCAAAAACCAAATTACCAACTTAGGTAATCTCCTTTGGATGCACCCAAGATTAAACCCAAAAATCCTAATAATTACTAACTAGATAATTAGTAGGATAACCTTGTATACTATGTAATATTATTACACTAATAATATTAGTTTATGTATATTATAATTTTGTGAATTATTTTTGATGATGATCAACAATTTGAACAAGTTTTTGACGAGAAAATATGAAGAAAATAAGGTTTTTTTTTTCTTTCTCTTTTTCTCTTCCATTTGGCACGACCAAGGGTCTATTTTGAGGATTTTTTGGTCTTCAAAATCATCATCTAATGAGTGTAAATAGTGGGGTATTTATAGAGAACAAAATGTAAAGAAATGAGTTAAACATTTCTTAGTGGGTTATGCCACATGTAATAACACTTATCTTATACAAGTGTCAACCCACATGTAATATTTTGGTCTATTTCGATTTCCACATTTGTCCCACAAATGCTTATAAGTCTTATGTTTAATTATCTTACATAATTAAATATTAATTTAATTATTTAACAGTTAAATAATACAAATTAACCACTAATGATTACTTAACTATTAAGTAATCATGAGACCATTTTATCAACATATATTGTGTCAATACTACCCCATTTAGCTAATTTTACAACCTCTTGTAAATTAAAATAGCTAATTATCTTTACCTCAAAACTTATACATATATCGTATAAATTTAATTAATTAACAATTAATTAATAAATTCTAATTTGTATTTATTAATTAATTATCACATAATTAAATAATATATACACTTGGCCCGAGTTCATAACCCGTCATCAAATAATACATTCATACGACTTATTAAAAGTCAATTAATACAAGTAATTAATTATATCGTATCTCATGCAAATAATTAATTTATCCAATTTGGGCATCATCCTATAGGTGTGACCTAAAGGGATCAGCTGATCACCGCCGTCACACGACAGTAATGTCAAACTCTAGTCAGCCAATCATTACCGATTAACGATGACCAGCTGACAAATAAATAATATAAATCCCTGATATTCCTTTTACAAGATTTATTTTGTAAACGCACTCATTGTGGAGGACACTACTCCAACAATCTCCCACTTGTCTGACACAAGTGTGCGTTACCAATTCTCTTGTCCAATAATATCTCCCACTCAATGCAAGATGTCTTTCAGGTCGTTCTTGCACGTGATCATATCATAAAGGGGTTTCCTCGATCAGGAGAATAATTGTCTGAGCGGACAATCTACTATAGATCACATCCGAGCGTGGCCACGCATTCACAATCATCTCTCCTCGAGTGGCCTTGAGATAAAATATGACTTAAAAGGACAATCATGTTGACCTATTTTCTTCATTCGATACGGATCACAATGACCCAGTAAATGCTCATCGGCCTTGATACCATTCGTAAGGTGTCAAAAATAATATTTATAATTCCAACTACAACTATAGATAGCGGTAGCAGGGTCGAACCACAGAGAGGCAGATGCAATTATTAGTTGTCTAATTCTAGTCTAAGGTAACAGTTGTGTGGGAGTTTGTTTGAATTGTTCTATATCTAAAGGCAATGAAACTAAAGAAATGTGTGAAATCAAATATTAAAAGGGGTACTAGGGTGCTCGGTTCACTGTCGTTTCGGCGGCAATATACTAGATAAGTCTAAAACAATCACGTGAGACGGGAAAATAAGAAGTCCTCTCGGTCCATTCTTAACAGGTTGCATCTTTCGATCTAGCTACGGGTCCCTAATATCACTAATGCTAACTTTCGTTCTGAAAAGTGACTAAAATGTCTAAATTAACTTATCTTTCGACCTCATTAATCTAGTCGTCTTAATTAGGTAGTCTATTTCCCTCCCCTATCTTTCGATCTTATTGGGTCAGTCAAATACTAAGCATTTAACTAGTCGCATGCATTCGATTCGTCAAATATAGCAATTTAATTAATTAAAACGAAGGTAATCTCAGTGTGGCCAGTCGATCGACCAGGGAGCCCAGTCGATCGACCATGGCGCGATTTAGTGCTACTATTCTAATGCCGCCTACTTCTACAGATTCCCTACATCCTAGCACATGGGTATTTAGCTACTCATACTAGAAATAATGACAGCAATAAAATCAACAATTAAAGCATACGAATTCATGATTTAACTAACGAAATTAACAACTATCATAAAACAATAATTCGGCTTCGGAACATCTAATCTAGCAATTTCTAAAAAAGAGTAATAAAACTGAAATAAGAGCAGTAGAATACCGAATGGAAGGAATTTTAGAACAAAGATCCAAAAACGAATGCAAAAGTAAATTGTATTGAATACGGAACAATCTTGAGAACCCTAATTACTGATGATAAAACTGAATTAAACTGAATAAAAACTGAATTAAAGCTTGATTAAAGCTTGATGATTATTCTGAATAACCTAGGTTACGTTATATAGAATATCGTGTAACACTTATTCCTAAACCTAATATACAATGGGCTTCCTATTCCTCGTTCTATTCATTCACGTCAAAATAACGGCTTGGTCGATCGACCACTGTGACCGGTCGATCGACTGGACTGTGCTGAACAGAAGCTTCTGTAAGTCGTGCTCTGGTCGATCGACTATGGAGGTCAGTCGATCGACTGGAGTAGCAGGTACACCGCTTCTAATTCTTCATAAAATTGTCTTTCAGGCCTCAAAATGCGCACCAAGTTCATTTCCCGAGTCTCTACTTCATGTCAGATGCAATGCCTAGTACTCGGGGACGGATTTAGCTTGATTTCCGCTGGATTCTTCACATTTCTGCAATAATGTACAAAAACACGAAAGTAGACGGAAATAGGGAGAATAGTAGCATAAACTACACAAATGAGCTCTGAAATGCGTGTAAAATAGGGTGTAAAACATCATATTTAGGACACGCATCAAACTTCCCCAAACCAAACCCTTGCTTGTCCCCAAGCAAGAACTAGACTCGATCCTAAAAACCTAATGGAACGAGTTCAATCTCAGAGCGAAATGCAAACCGAATAGCCTAAACCGATTTGATGCAACAACTAACAATCAAATAGCAATATGAATCATGCAAACGAATTATGAAGTCGTTAAAAACCTGCTGAACTGTCAACTGTAGAGACTTATCATTATGGACTCTCACGGGTCGCTCATATCACTCAATAAATACAGGTGAGCATATGTAAAGATAGAAAGAAATCATTTTGTAGTGACTCTCACCTAACTATGACCTATAAGGACATGCCTGTAATCTAATATGAAAGTAATCTCTACAACCGTACATATGCATTCCAACCAAACAGATGACCATGACACATGCCGAGGTAAATATGGATATGTGAGGTAATGGGTAAGAAGAGGCAAAAACATTTATGGGAATGTGGAGGTATAGGTGATCAAGCTAGTACCTAAACTAAACCATATAACAACATCCAACTTCTTGCTCAAAATAAACGATAAAACCGGTGCTAATTGTCAAGCACAAATCTCGCAATCTCCATAAAAAATCAACTCCCCATAAGATACAAATGCAACATGGGAGCAAAAATCGCCATTAAATATAGACTTTTAATTATGCGAATTGATTTTTTTCTCGGGCTTCAGTCGATCGACCAATGAGGCCAGTCGATCGACCGCCCTCTACAGTACAGCACGCATCTCTTTTTTTTCTTTTTCGAATCATTTTTTTCTTCTCTTTTTTTCAATTCTATCTCTTTTCCCTCCTTCATTTTTTTATTTATTTTTTTCATCTTCCCAACATCATCTCAAAATGAGCATATGCCACCAAAAACGTAGTAACAATCCCAAGAACATAAACTACTAGCTTGACAAGGGCAGGCTAACTTTAGAGTGTAGTTAACGGGACAAAAAGGCTATTTTTGGCAGTGTGGAGCTTATGGGCAAAAAGAACAAAGGGGTGACCTCTTCTACATGTGTCAACGAACCACAAACCGAATGCATACAGGTATTAAGCTGATTAAGTTCATATTTACGCACATTAATGTAACATGTCTCATAAGGAGTAACTACTCACATTCCTAGATAAACCGGTCATATATGACACCAGTTATAGGCTCTAAATCTCAGAAAATGATGTAGCTTGCCAAAAATCTAAGTCAAGTTTCAAGTTTCAGCGAATAAATTAACGAAAACTCGTAGACTATGCATATATGATTCTACTAATAACATGTCAGTTAGCAAGGCTTAGGCATAAAACAGCTGAAAATGCAATGTCATCATTGAAATACTACCGTTCCGACTCGACCTACATGCTAAAATAAACGTGAATTTTTTTGAATTTTCTGAAATTTTTCAATTTTTTTGAATTTTCTGTATATATAAGAGAAATAAAATAAACAATGCAAACTGAAATACAATAAACGTGAAACAGAAATGCAATAAAAACAATGCAAATGCAATGTAAAACCCTTCCCCAAACCAAATCACACAATGTCCCCATTGTGCAAAATCATGTAGTGAAATAAAAGGGAAACGGGAATTTGCGATAAATTAACTAAACAAGGCATAAAGTAAGGACTCGAAAACTTACAAGACTTTAAGCGCAGCAAAGGGAACCTCCCTAAACCAGCGTGAGCTAGGAGGTTTCAGTAGCCAGCAGTGCTACCATAGGTACCTGAAAAGACAGAAAATACCACGCATAATTCCGAGAAAACAATGTTGAAGCGGTAATTATGTGCAAAAATTAAAAAACGGAAGAAAACAGAAATATGTTGGATAATAAAGTGGAGAGAAGACTCCCTCAACTCCGCAAATCGACCAAACACAGCAGCGGAATGATCAAAAATAGGTACAACAGTGAACACGGTCGATCGACCATAGCAGGCAGTCGATCGACCAAAGTGAACAGGAACAGAAGCTCCTGGAATACGCAGCTCAGTCGATCGACCATAGGAGACAGTCGATCGACTGGAAAACCTGCTGTAAGTTCTGATTTTCTTCGAATTAGCTCAATAACTCGAGCTAATATGGTCTATGAACCTGCAAATGCACATAATAACGCGCCCAAAATTGCGCAAAACCCAAATGCAAAGTCTAAAGTGTTTAAAGTCCTAAGCAAATTTATCAAAATGCGAAGTCTCGCGCACACAAAAACAATAAATAAATGGTTTAACGAAAGCAATAAAATGAATGGTTTTTAAAGCATTTGATCAACTAATAGTTGATCAAGAACGGCCACGGAATGGCCCACTTGCTCGGCTTCTGGCTATAAGAGGTAGCCTCTACGGTGCTCATCTCCTCAGCTGCACTCTTCTCAACTCCAACATCCGCAGAACTCAAGGGATCAACAGCTTCAACATCTTCCCAAGCAATGACCTCTTATGGCTCATTAAAATCCAAATCGGACTCCGTCACTTTGACTTGCTCCTCATCAGGCTCCTCATCAGTGCCATAGCTAAGACATCCTAAGCCGCCTCTTGAAACGACTGGCTCCCTCACAGCTGGAGCAACATGCGGCTCTTCCTTCCCCAAACCAGATCCTGCAATATCCAAAACAGAAGAATCTTCCTCCAAGTTGCTCCCAATCTGGGGCGGAGCTGTTATAGTAGAAACAGGCATAGAGACAGGCATATAAGAAAGCACAAAATAGGATTTCTTTTCAGAAACCGTATTACAAGTGACTGGCCACATGGGGTCTTTCTTCTTAGCTGTCTGGGCAAAGACAATGGAATGCTTCCCCACTTTGAATGTCAAAGTCCCTGAACCAACATCTATAACTGCACCAGCAGTGTGTAGAAATGGTCTACCCAATATAATAGGTATGTGAGCATCCTCGGGCATATCTAGTACAACGAAGTCAACAGGGAAAAAGAACTTTCCTATTTGCACAGGAATGTCCTCTAAGACTCCTATAGGTTGGACCGCAGAACGATCAACCATCTGTACTGTCATGTTGGTAACTGCAAACCTAGTCAATTTCATCTTCCTAGCAAGACTCAAAGGCATAACACTAATACTGGCTCCTAGGTCACATAATGCCTTCTCAATAGAAAAGGTACCAATACTACATGAGACTGAAAAGCTACCTGGGTCTTCTAGCTTTTGAGGTGCAGTATGGGTCAAATAAGAACATGGCTCCTCAGTTAGTGCGACAGATTGCACAGTTTCAAGTGACTTCTTTTTAGACAAAAGTTGCATCATAAATTTCAGGTAAGCAGGCACTTGATTTACTAATTCAAGAAAAGGAACTTGTACGTTTAAGCTACGAATAACATTTTCAAATTTGTTAAACAATACCTGTTCCTTCGTCGGCACTAATCTCTCCGGATAGGGAGCTGTAAGAAGCAGCTTAGCCCTCTCTTCTAGGTCTCTCACACCAGCGTCAGTGGATTTAGGCTGAAAATCCACTACCTTATCTTTGTTGTAGCTTGACCCTTCTTCAGACCGTCTCAAAAATGAACCATTAATCGTCATCGGGTCATACTTTGGAATCGGGACTGACCCATCAGCATTTGGGTCTTGCCTCAATATTTCCGGAGTAGTCGTACCCCGAAACAAGTGGTCCCTCAAGTTATTTGGCATTGGAGGACGAAAAGACTCACCATCAGCAGCGTTGTAAGTCGATCGACCATGTTGGTCAGTCGATCGACTGACTTCTACAGGACCAGAAGCTACTGTATCTCGCGGACTGGTCGATCGACTGGGTATATCAGTCGATCGACCGATATACCTGGTAATCGTCTTTTTCTTTCCATTGTTCGTTCCATCCTTCTTCTTACTCGGTTCCGCCTCATCTTTTTCAGTGACATCCTCGACCATGGCGGGCCCATCAAGGGTAGACCCACTCCTCAAGGTAATTGCATTTAAGGTCTCCTTTTGATCAGTCTGAGTCGGTAAATGTCCCGGAGCTCGATTTGTATTCTTGCTAGCCAATTGGGCAATTTGGCTCTCAAACATCTTCATCCCGGCCTCTCTAGCTTGAGACTCTTTTAGCAACAAATTTTTTAGCTCGGCAAAATCGGAGCCATGGGACTGCTGCTGCTGCTGTGGAACATACGGAGGCTTTTGATATGGCTGCTGCTGCTTATGAGGGGGCACATAATTCTACTGCTGCTGCTGCTATGGAGGTGGAGTTGGATTTAGGACATTTTGGCTACTCCACCTCAAGTTCGGATGGACATTCGGCTCAAAATAAGTGTTTGTCTGCCTATAATGTTGAAAAGCAGCACAAGACTCACAGGGAATGTTGCAGTTGTCTGAAAGATGTCCTTCCCCTCCACATCTCTTGCAGATGAAAGGACTGTCTGAAACAGCATTCACATGATAGATCCCTCCTTTTGAAGCTCCTCCCAACTCGTACTTATCAAATCTCGCCGTAAGAGCCTCTAATGCAGCTACAGAAGGGGATTCAGCACTTCTCCTTTGATTTCCCCTGGAATTTCCATACTCAGCTTTATGGGTGGCCAAATCATCAATAATTTTCCACCCCTTAGTCTCTCCGACATTCTCCTGGAATCTGCCATTAGCTGCCGCATCCAGGATAGCCCTCTGATCGTCATAGAGCCCATTATAAAATTGATTGCACAGGCTCCAGTTTTCGAACCCATGGTGCGGAATAGTTCGCACTAGGTTCTTGAAACGGACCCACGCCTCATGAAAATTCTCATCAGGACCCTGTTTAAAGCTCGTGATCTGAGCTCTAATGGCATTCGTCTTCGAGGCAGAGAAATACTTCTTATAGAACGCTAGGGCCAGAGAATTCCAGTCCGTTATCCCATGAGCAGCTCGATCCAGGTCTCGGTACCACTCCCTTGAAGCATCGCGAAGAGAGAATATGAACATAGTCTCCTTCACCTGGTCTTGGGTCACACCGGTGGGTGGGGGTATGGAACAACAATAATCAATGAATGTCTCCATATGTTTGGCTGCATCTTCATTTGCAGCTCCCCCGAATTGGTTTCTCTCAACCAAGTTTATATAGGACGGTTTTGGCTCCAATTTCGTGTCCGTCCCTGGTAGTGCGAATCCTTTATAGAGATTCTCAGCTGTCGGCTCAGAGTGACTGGCTATACTCGCTTCTTCAGCCATGTCTGGAGATGTGACGGTCTCAGCTGAAGAAGTGGAAATATCTCCAACAATCTGCCACTTGTCTCACACAAGTGTGCGTTACCAATTCTCTTGTCCAATAATATCTCCCACTCAATGCAAGATGTCTTTCAGGTCGTTCTTGCACGTGATCATATCATAAAGTGGTTTCCTCGATCAAGAGAATAATTGTCTGACCGAACAATCTACTATAGATCGCATCCGAGCGTGGCCACGCATTCACAGTCATCTCTCCTCGAGTGGCCTTGAGATAAAATATGACTTAAAAGGACAATCCTGTTGACCTATTTTCTTCATTCGATACGGATCACAATGACCCAGTAAATGCTCATCGGCCTTAATACCCGTCGTAAGGAGTCAAAAATAATATTTATAATTCCAACTACAACTATAGATAGCGGTAGCAGGGTCGAACCACAGAGAGGCAGATGCAATTATTAGTTGTCTAATTCTAGTGTAAGGTAACAGTTGTGTGGGGGTTTGTTTGAATTGTTCTATATCTAAAGGCAATGAAACTAAAGAAATGTGTGAAATCAAATATTAAAAGGGGTACTAGGGTGCTCGGTTCACTGTAGTTTCGGCGGCAATATACTAGATAAGTCTAAAACAATCACGTGAGACGAGAAAATAAGAAGTCCTCTCGGTCCATTCTTAACAGGTAGCATCTTTCGATCTAGCTACGGGTCCCTAATATCACTAATGCTAACTTTCGTCCTGAAAAGTGACTA
Organism: Silene latifolia; assembly: GCF_048544455.1. Taxonomy (NCBI): domain Eukaryota; kingdom Viridiplantae; phylum Streptophyta; class Magnoliopsida; order Caryophyllales; family Caryophyllaceae; genus Silene; species Silene latifolia. The sequence goes on from NC_133526.1 coordinate 150,724,936, forward strand.
AAATGTCTAAATTAACTTATCTTTCGACCTCATTAATCTAGTCGTCTTAATTAGGTAGTCTATTTCCCTCCCCTATCTTTCGATCTTATTGGGTCAGTCAAATACTAAGCATTTAACTAGTCGCATGCATTCGATTCGTCAAATATAGCAATTTAATTAATTAAAACGAAGGTAATCTCAGCATGGCCAGTCGATCGACCAGGGAGCCCAGTCGATCGACCATGGCGCGATTTAGGGCTACTATTCTAATGCCGCCTACTTCTACAAATTCCCTACATCCTAGCACATGGGTATTTAGCTACTTGATACGGTCGTTTCTGTACCAAAAATAAATACCTAGCTACTACTAACAGAAGTCAGCGGTAAGTAGGGTCGATCTCAACAGGGAGGCGGTTTACTATCTACTTGTCTATTCTATCTGTCTAATGTCACTAATGGGGGTTTCGATTATTTTAACTAAACTAAGAGGCTAAAGGCAAGAGATAAAGAAATAAGGGAAATTAACAGAAGAAAGAGAAATATGCTAGGAGTCGGTCTACCGTGGCAACTAGACTATCGGGTCAACTGAGTTGATTAAGTTATTGATAAGAAGAGCAAGGTCGTCACCTTTCGGTCCTTAAACCTACGATTATACCCTTTCGGTCTCTAATCGCCCTAGGGTCTCCCTAACTTAGCTTTCGCTCTAATTAGGTATCACCTATTGTAATTAAGCAAGCCTTCCCTTCCAATCTTTCGATCTAGGTCGGGGGTAACTAAATAAATGGTCTCCTGCATGCATACATTCAACCTAATAACAATTATATTGCTTAATACAATTCTTGTCGCAAATCTAATCTAATCATGTCGATCCTAACATATTGCTACCACGGCTTCCCTAATCCTAACATATTAAAGGAATTAGCTAGACATAATTAAGTAAAGCAGGAACATAAATAATAGAGAGATAAAGAGTAAATAACATTAAATAAAAAGAGGAAAAGGGAGAGAAATGATTACTGAATTAGATCCGGAATTAAAGAAGAACAAAGTAACAGTAACAATGATAGGGCAAAAGTAACGTCTGACAGTGTGTCCGATGAAAACGAGAGTTTACAATAGACGTCCTACCTACCTATTTACAAGAAAATAGGATTTATTAAACCTAATTGACGGAAATAAGCTAAAAAGCCCAACCCGTAAGAGAATCCACTCGATCGAGTGATTTAAAACCACTCGATCGAGTAAACTAAAGCTTAAACCACTCGATCGAGTAGAAAATCTACTCGATCGAGTAAATCCTAAAATGCAACTACTCGATCGAGTAGAAAAAGGACTCGATCGAATAAAATTGTACTCGATCGAGTACTTTCCAGCAACAATTACCTGCTTTGCGCACTGAAATTCAAACGGCTGCCATTTCTTCGTTACTTGGGAAAACAGAGCGATTCCGGTGGCGTTGGAAATCTAAGAGGACAAGCTTTCCTCTCCAATTGGAATCACCTGAATATCTGTTGTAGAACTCGATATATGGCTCTCGAAAGTAGGCACTAGCAATTTGAAGTTCTTCCTTTGCTCGCCTAGCTATCTTTCTTCTTTGCACACCTCAAAATAGCTACATTCCCGCTCCAAATTCACTCTTCCTCCAAATGCATGCTAAACGGACGGTAAAAGGCTTGATTTCACTATTTTCTGGTTCATTCCTGCAAATAAGATAAAACAAACCAAAGTAGCATATTCGGGGCATTTCGTAGCATAAACTACGATAAAAGCATGGAAATACGTGCATGAAAAGGCCTAAAAAGACTATATAAAATGCACGTATCAAATCTCCCCAAACCAAACCTTTACTCGTCCTCGAGTAAACTAAATGCAAACTAATGGAACGGAAAAGATAACTCAGAGTTAGCTACAAATGCCCACTTAAACCAGTTTAATGCAAGCAAACTAACACTTATAGCAAAACAGTCAAATGCAAACGAGTTGTAAGATATTTATAATAAAGCTGAACCGTCGACCTTGCAAGACCTTTAATAATGGACTCTCACTGGTCACTCTTCTCTCATGAAGCAAAGGGTGAACATATATATGTAAGAGAGAGAAAAATAGTCGCTCACCTAAACTACGACCCACATAAACATGCATGCAACTAATATGATAGACAATTCTAAGTACCGTACACATATTCCAACCAAACAAGGTCCTGTCACAACCGAGGGCTTACAAAAGTATGGTAAAGTGAGGCAATGGGTAAGAAAAGGCAAAACATTTATGGGAATGTGGAGGTATAAGCGGCCAAGCTAGTACCTAAACAAAACCATGTGACGACTTCCATTTCCAACTCAATTATGAAATAAGCACAATGCCCTTCATTTGGCACAAAACTCATCAAACCGAACTGAAAATACTCCTCAATAAATGTAAATAAAGCATAGGAGCAGAAACTGTCTCATCCAAGCAACATCCTTTTTTTTTCTTTTGATTTTTCTTTCTATTTTCTTGGTTTCTTTTCTTTCTTTTTTTCAACTTCTCGTCTTTTTTCTTTTTCACGAATTCCTTTTTTTTCTTTTTTTCATGTCTTTTTTCCAATTCTTTTTTCATCATCCTCCTTTTCTTCATAGATTACCAACTCCAAATCGATATGATATGAACCAAATTTGGCACAATGAAATATATACTGCAAAACACACACTAAAGTAGCTTGACAAGGCAGGCTAAATTTGGAATGTAGTTAAGGGTCAACAGGCAAATTTGGCTAATGTGGAGTTTATGGGTAAAAATGAAAGAAAGGGAAATTGTAAGCACCTCCTTGCATGCGACACCAACCACTAACCCGAATGTATAACGGCAAAAAGCAATTGAATTTCATATACGTGCAAATTAATGAACATGTTATGCAAGGAGTAACTACTCACAATCCTACATGAAACTGGTCGCAAATGACACCAGTTTATAAGGCTCTAATCCTTTAGAATATAAGTATGTTGCCAAAATTTCAGGTCAAGTCTATTCGTTCAGCTAAATTTAAACATTAACTCGTAGACATGCAAAAGACAAAGCTAGAAAGATATCAGTCTAATGCAAGGCTTAAGCAAAAAGACAATTTATAGTGCAATATCATCATCGAAATCGACCGTTCCGACTCAACCTATATGCTAAAGTAAACATGAATATTTTTATTTTCGTTTTTTTTCAATTTTTATGAGATTTTTGAATTTTATGGAAATAAAAGACAATGCATACATAAATTAAATATGATAACAGAAATGCGATAAAAACAATATGCAGACACAGATATGGATGCATAACCTCCCCAAACAAAACCGTACAATGCCACCATTGTACCAAAACATGGAAATGAAATGCAAACTAGAAGAGAAAGAGAGCAAATACGGAAAAACTCACAAAATGCGCGAATAAAGGGACATCCCCAACGCGACCATGAACATGGGAGGTTGCTAAAGGCCCGGAAAACCATCACAGGAAGCTAATCCAAGTCAAACGAGTGAATGAGCATGCAAAAACTGCTCGATCGAAAGGAATTTAGGTCGATCGAGTAGTTTCTCTTTTTTGCAGGTGGTCGATCGAGTAGAAAAACTGCTCGATCGAGAGGATTTATCAGCAAAAGTGCTCGATCGAGTACAAAAAGTACTCGATCGAGTGATCCTCAGTGTATTCCTGCAAAACGCAATAAAAACAGCCCGCAAACTAACAAAACAAGCATACTAAAATAGTCTATGGTATGAAAAACCATTTATTACAACTGAAATGAAATAGAAAATTAAAATTAAATCTCCGGGTTGCCTCCCGGGTAGCGCTAGCTTCAGTCAGGTCCCAGCTCGACCTTCTTTATCTTCGAGGCTCTCTAATTAATCACAATCAAAACAACTCAAAGCGCGCAGCATGAGATCATACATCTGCGCATGTGTTACACAAAAGCATAAGTAGCACCAAAGTGGAATACAAGCATAGGAAATAAAAATGTGTAAACATTTAAGTCTAACAAATTTCCTATGAGAGCTCCTAAATTTATCCACAAAATATAGGAGCACAGGAGCAATAGACGATAAAGTGAGATCCCGTTTCAGATTAGCAATTTTGACATGACAAGTACGGTGAAAGACAGTTAAATTAATTAACCAAATGGGAGAGGGTATATTATTGAAATACGAAGCATGAGTAGTATGAGGCATTATATTATTCAAACAAACGATAATAGAATTACCGTTAACTACCTCCGATTGGTTGCTCTCAACGATGGAATCATAGATAAAAGAATTTATTACCTCTTGCGTGCTAGGAGCAATTACCGACTCAGCTGCTTTTTCGTCAACCTCTTCAGTGGATTTCAGCCCGTAAATCGCAGCCTCAAGTGCATCCAACTCGGCTTTGAAAAGGGGTGATTCACCGTAACCATTATCATCATCAAAATCATCATCCAAAACAAATCCACATGACGATTTAATGCTCTCGCTGGCCAGTTCAGTCGATCGAGCAGAATTGTTAGTCGATCGACCAATTCCTTCCTGATTTTCACTCGATAGAGTAGAAATTTCACTCGATCGAGCACCTTCTGCTGGAAATTCACTCGATCGACTAATATAAGTCACTCGATCGAGTGATTCATCCTGTACAGCGCTGAAATCCTCGTGTAAGCTCTTGAAGTATGATAGAAATTCGTCATCCGAGTCATAAAATTCATCCTCAGCATTGAGCAACACGGTTTCTTCATGGAAAAAACGGCTCTCAGCAAAGTATACCTCTTCTGGTTGCCAACTATCCGACTCAGCTGCTAACTGAGCAATTTCAGACTCGAGTTTATCAAATCGCGCAAAAGTGTCTCTATCACCTTCTTGCACTTAGGATACAAGTGTTTCCAACAAAGACTTCAGCTCCGCAATCTCTTCTTTCTGTATATCAGGAGGGTCTTGTTGCGGTGGCCATTGATAGGATGGATGTGGCGGCACAACTACAGCTGCTTGACTGGCTCGACTGCGCTATTGGAACGCGTAGACTTCGTCATTTTATGTCATGCAAAGGGCTGAATTGTGCTCAGCAGCACCACATATCCCGCAGTAAATCACCTGCTGTGCCATATAATGGTACATAGGTGATGGGTCAAAGGTACTCAAGCCTTCCCTTTGATGATCTTTCACCTAGAACTGTCTAGGTAGTACATGTAAGGCCTATCAAAACAGCACTCAAGGAAAAAGATTAGAACTGCCTCAAGGAATAAATTACTTGAGGCTAAAAAAAGACAAAAAAAAACAAGTAAATAAATAATTGCCTCCCCGGCAACGGCCCCAAAATTTGATACGGTCGTTTCTGTACCAAAAATAAATACCTAGCTACTACTAACAGAAGTCAGCGGTAAGTAGGGTCGATCTCCACAGGGAGGCGGTTTACTATCTACTTGTCTATTCTATCTGTCTAATGTCACTAATGGGGGTTTCGATTGTTTTAACTAAACTAAGAGGCTAAAGGCAAGAGAGAGAAATAAGGGAAATTAACAGAAGAAAGCGAAATATGCTAGGAGTCGGTCTACCGTGGCAACTAGACTATCAGGTGAACTGAGTTGATTAAGTTATTGATAAGAAGAGCAAGGTCGTCACCTTTCGGTCCTTAAACCTGCGATTATACCCTTTCGGTCTCTAATCGCCCTAGGGTCTCCCTAACTTAGCTTTCGCTCTAATTAGGTATCATCTATTGTAATTAAGCAAGCCTTCCCTTCCAATCTTTCGATGTAGGTCGGGGGTAACTAAATAAATGGTCTCCTGCATGCATACATTCAACCTAATAACAATTATATTGCTTAATACAATTCTTGTCGCAAAGCTAATCTAATCATGTTGATCCTAACATATTGCTACCACGGCTTCCCTAATCCTAACATATTAAAGGAATTAGCTAGACATAATTAAGTAAAGCAGGAACATAAAAAATAGAGAGAGAAAGAGTAAATAACATTAAATATGAAGAGGAAAAGGGAGAGAAATATTTACTGAATTAGATCCGGAATTAAAGAAGAACAAAGAAACAGTAACAATGATAGGGCAAAAGTAACGTCTGACAGTGTGTCCGATGAAAAAGAGAGTTTACAATAGACGTCCTACCTTCCTATTTATAAGAAAATAGGATTTATTAAACCTAATTGACGGAAATAAGCTAAAAAGCCCAACCCGTAAGAGAATCCACTCGATCGAGTGATTTAAAACCACTCGATCGAATAAACTAAAGCTTAAACCACTCGATCGAGTAGAAAATCTACTCGATCGAGTAAATCCTAAAATGAAACTACTCGATCGAGTAGAAAAAGGACTCGATCGAGTAAAATTGTACTCGATCGAGTACTTTCTAGCAACAATTTCCTGCTTTGCGTACTGAACTTCAATCGGCTGCCATTTCTTCGTTACTTGGGCAAACAGGGCGATTCCGGTGGCGTTGGAAAGATAAGAGAACACGCTTTGATCTCCAGTTGGAATCACCTAAATATCTGTTGTAGAACTCAAGATATGGCTCTCCAAAATAGGCACTAGCAATTTGAAGTTCTTCCTTTGCTCGCCTAGCTATCTTTCTTCTTTGCGCACCTCAAAATAGCTACATTCCTGCTCCAAATTCACTCTTCCTCCAAATGCATGCTAAATGGAGGATAAAAGGCTTAATTTCACTATTTTTTGGTTCATTCCTGCAAATAAGACAAAACAAACCAAAGTAGCATATTCGGGGCATTTCGTAGCATAAACTACGATAAAAGCATGGAAATACGTGCATGAAAAGGCCTAAAAAGACTATATAAAATGCACGTATCACTACTCATACTAGAAATAATGGCAGCAATAAAATCAACAATTAAAGCATACGAATTCATGATTTAACTAACGAAATTAACAACTATCATAAAACAATAATTCGGCTTCGGGAGATCTAATCTAGCAATTTCTAAAAAAGAGTAATAAAACTGAAATAAGAGCAGTAGAATACCGAATGGAAGGAATTGCATAACAAAGATCCAAAAACCGAATGCAAAAGTAAATTGTATTGAATACAGAACAATCTTGAGAACCGTAATTACTGATGATAAAACTGAATTAAACTGAATAAAAACTGAATTAAAGCTTGATTAAAGCTTGATGATTATTCTGAATAACCTAGGTTACGTTATATAGAATATCGCGTAACACTTATTCCTAAACCTAATATACAATGGGCTTCCTATTCCTCGTTCTATTAATTCACGTCAAAATAACGGCTTGGTCGATCGACCACTGTGACCGGTCGATCGACTGGACTGTGCTGAACAGAAGCTTCTGTAAGTCGTGCTCTGATCGTTCGACTATGGAGGTCAGTCGATCGACTGGAGTAGCTGGTACACCGCTTATAATTCTTCATAAAATTTTCTTTCAGGCCTCGAAATGCGCACCAAGTTCATTTCCCGAGTCTCTATTTCATGTCAGATGCAATGCCTAGTACTCGGGGACGGATTTAGCTTGATTTCCGCTGGATTCTTCACATTTCTGCAATAATGTACAAAAACATGAAAGTAGACGAAAATAGGGAGAATAGTAGCATAAACTACACAATTGAGCTCTGAAATGCATGTAAAATAGGGTGTAAAACATCATATTTAGGACACGCATCAGGCCTCCTTTTACGGTGCGACCTAGAACAAAAACCAAAGCCACCAGAAAACCGTACCAACTCGGACAAATAGTCACCAGTCTAAATAATTGACTCGAAGGAATAAATAGAAATCCTCGCCACGACCTAGCAACAAAAGGACTCTATAAACGGTCACTGTCTGACAAATTGTCTCACAATATGCCTATGTAATCGACCAGTCATCACTATGACCATATGACAGTCGAACCTGTCATCTATCGCCTTACAATCTAGTCACTCCGAGACGTCACCTCATTAAGTAACTAGCGACAAAATACAATGTTAATCCAGTTCACTTAATAGGGTTCGACATTGTCTTTACAACCTATTTGGAGAAAACAAAGTATATAAATTTAGACATAAAACTGAATATAACGATAAATGCAACTTATCATATATGAAATAATAAATACAATATTTTGATTATTACATATCATATAATTTACAACAGTGGCATTCGTCTCAACCCCATCAAAACAACATGACTATAATGTCTAGCTTGAGACAAAGGTTTGGTTAAAGGATCAGCGATGTTGTCAGCTGTCCCAACCTTACAAACTGTAATTTCTTTCCTTTCAATTAAATCTCTAATTACATGAAATTCTTAAGTACATGTCTAGATTTGTTACTAGACTTGGGCTCTTTTGCTTGAAAAATTGCCCCACTGTTATCACAATACAAAGTGATAGGATCCTCTGCGGTCGGAACTACTTTTAGTCCCTCTAAAAATTGCCTAATCCAAACAGCTTCCTTTGCAGCATCAGAGGCTGCAATGTACTAAGCTTCCGTTGTAGAATCAGCAGTCACAGACTCTTTGAAACTTCTCCAGCAAACCGCCCCTCCGTTCAACAAAAAGACAAAACCAGCCTGGGATTTCAAATCATCCCTATCGGTTTGGAAATTGGCATCCGTATAACCTCTTACACGTAATTCAGATTCTCCTCCAAACACTAAGAATAAATCTTTAGTCCTTCTCAAGTACTTCAGAATATTCTTGACGGCTATCCAGTGACTCTCACCTGGAGTTTTCTAAAAACGACTCGTCATACTCAAAGCATACGAGACGTCAGGACGAGAACACATCATAGCATACATGATCGATCCAACAGCCGAAGCATAGGGAATCGATTTCCTGCGTTCAATATCCTTAGGCTCAGTAGGACACTGTGACTTACTCAAAGTGATCCCACTGCCCATAGGTAGAAAACCTTTCTTGGAGTTTTTCATATTGAATCAGTCAAGAATCTTATCGATATAGGCTTCTTGACTCAATGCTAATATCCTTTTGGGTCTATCCCTATAGATCCGGATACCCAAGATGCGCTGAGCTTCTCCCAAATCTTTCATTTGGAAGTGATTTCCCAACCACTTCTTAACAGAATCAAGCCTATCAACATGATTCCCAATGAGTAATATGTCGTCCACATAAAGAAGTAAGAAAACAACTTTACTCCCACTAAACTTCATGTATAAACATGGTTCCTCAACACTTCGAGAAAAACCATTCTGTTTAATAACATGATCAAAACGATGATTCCAACTCCTTGACGCTTGATTAAGACCATAAATGGATCTCTTAAGTTTGCATACTTTGTTAGGATTTTTAGGATCCATAAAACCCTCAGGTTGTGTCATGAACACTTCCTCTTCCAGAAACCCGTTCAGGAAAGCGGTTTTGACATCCATTTGCCATATCTCATAATCATGAAATGCAGCAATCGCTAACATTATCCGAACAGATCTAAGCATAGCAACTGGTGCAAAAGTTTCATCATAGTGTAAACCATGAACCTGAGTGAAACCTTTTGCAACCAATCTAGCTTTGTAGACATCTTTATGTCCATCTATGCCGATTTTAATCTTGAATATCCACTTACACTGAAGAGGTCGAATCTCTTTAGGTAAGTCAACCAGGTCCCATACCTGATTATCGTACATGGAATCCATTTCGGATTGCATGGCCTCGAGCCATAGCTTAGAGTCAGAACTCATAATAGCTGCTTTATAGGTCTTGGGTTCATCACTTTCTAAAAGTAAAACCTCATAGTCACCATCTTCCCCGATAATACCAAGGTATCTATCAGGTTGGCGACTAACCCTTTCTGACCTCCTAGGTTCAGAGGGAACAATAACTGACTCAGACGTAGAAAGAACATCTTCCTGTATTGTCATATCAGTTTGTGGCTCTTGAACTTCGTCAAGTTCAAATTTTCTCCCACTCTGTCTTCTAGAAATAAACTTTTTTTCTAGAAAGACAGCTTCACGAGCCACAAACACTTTGTTCTCGTTACTATTGTAGAAGTAATATCCACAAGTTTCCTTTGGGTAGCCTACAAAAATACACTTTTCAGAACGAGGTGCAAGCTTATCGTCAGACTTGCTCTTGACATAAGCATCATAACCCTATACTTTCATGTATCGCAGATTCGGGACTTTCCCTTTCCATATCTCATATGGATTTTTGTCAGTTGCTTTAGTGGGACTTTTATTAAGTGATTGTACAGCAGATAAAATGGCAAAACCCCAGAATGACTTAGGTAACTCTGTTTGACTCATCATCGATCGAACCATATCTAATAAAGTTCGATTCCTCCTTTCAGCCACACCATTTAATTGTGGTGTGCTAGGAGGAGTTAACTGAGATACAATACCGCAGTTTTTAAGGTGATCTTTAAAGTCATTGCTTAATATTCTACACCACGATCTAATCGTAATGCTTTAATCTTCTTATTTAATTGGTTTTCTACTTCATTATGAAACTCTTTGAACTTATCAAAAGCTTCACTTTTATACCTCATTAAGTAGATATACCCATATCTACTCATGTCATCGGTAAAAGTAATGAAATAGTCATAATTACCTCTAGCTGTGACTGTCATTGAACCACATACATCGGTATGTATTAAACCCAATAACTCACTAGCTCGAGATCCTTTTCCTAGAAAAGGTGAACGAGTCATCTTGCCAAGAAGACAAGATTCGCATGTACCAAATGATTCGAAATCAAAAGGTTTAATTACACCAGTCGACACTAGTCTTTTAATGCGCTTCTCGTTGATATGTCCTAATCGACAATACCATAAATAAGATTGATCAGGATCACCTGTTTTGAGTCTTTTATTATCTAAATGATAAACATCGTTGCAAGTATCTAGAATATAAATACCATTGATTGAAATAGCTTGACTATATACAATCCCATTAAGGGAAAAAGTACAACACTTGTCTTTAATTACATAGGAAAACCCTTCTGTGTCTAACACAGATACGGATATTATATTTCTAGATAGTGTTGGTACAAAATAATAATTATTAAGATGTAACTCCAACCCCGAAGCTAAACTAAGTACATAAGTTCCTACTGAGACGACAGCTACTTTAGACCCGTTTCCCATTCGGAGATCGACATCACCCTTGATTAGCTTTCTTATGCTTTTTAGGCCCTGCAAATGATTATACAAGTGAGAACCACAACCGGTATCTAATACCCAAGTTGTATTTGAAGCATAATTTATGTCTATCATAAAAGATTCAGTTGAGAAATTACATGTCGGCTTCACAATGCCAGCTTTTATGTCATCCAGGTACTTTGTACAATTACGTCTCCAATGTCCCTTGTTATTACAATAATTACAAGTATCTTTAAGAGGATTACCCTTTATAGGTTTTGGCATGGTAGAGCAATTCGCAATTGCTTTACCTTTGCCCTCCACCTGAGCGGGCTTCTTACCTGCATTCCTCTTAAACTTCTTCTTCCCCTTCACGTTAATAGCAAGCACATCTTTCCTCGTACTCCCACTCAATCCCATGTCCTTCTCTGCTTGCACAAGTAGAGAATGGAGCTCATGTAAACTCTTTTTCATGTTCGTCATATTGTAATTTACCCTAAATTGGGTAAATCCCTTGACGTGCGAGAGAGAGTGGAGCACTCGGTCCACCATAAGTTCGTCGAGGATCTTGCATCCCAACCCCTCTAAAGTTTCCACGTACTCAATCATTTTAAGTACGTGTGAACTTACAGGTTGACCATCTTTGAGGTTAGCCTCAAAGAAATGAACTGCGGTGTCATATTGAATTATTCTCGGGGCTTGAGAAAACATAGTAGAAAGCCTCCAGAATACTTCATGTGCATCGCGAAACTTGACACATTTTCTTTGTAAAGCAGGATCCATTGAAAAAATCAAAACATTTTTTATTGCAGCGGATTCCTTTTGATAATTTGAAAAAGCCTCCCTTACATCGGCAGTGGCCCTAGTACTAGGCGAAGGGGGAGAAGGATCGACAAGGTAGCGTATTTTGCCATCACCTGCGGCAGCTAATCGAAGTTGTTCCTCCCAATCTTTAAAATTACTACCGTCGGCTTTTAAAACAATTTGTCCATAAAAGAATGTAGCCATGAATATCTAGCTATGGTGACGGTTTCACTAGTAGAAGTCATCGTGATTACTACAAAGGAAATAAAGGAAAGATTAACATTTATCGTCTAGAAATATTTAACTTGTGAAACTATTTAACAAGTTCCCATTTATATAATGATCTCCCACTGAATTATATAAATGATTCCAAAATCCAATTTTATATAAACACGAGCACGGTGGACCGATTCAACCCACATTTATATAAATTTGGTGAGTCAACAACTTTGACTGATTCTACTACTAGAACTCTTGGTTGACGGATTTTCTTAAAATCTATCTTTTAGCCCCAGAATAAATATGGGCACGGTGGACCGATTCAACCCATATTTATCCCGTTGAGTCCAACCAATTTTCACGCGTAATAACTTTTATTACCCTACTTACCCAACATAAAAAGAGTGTACCTCGGTGATCCGAACCTATCTCTAATGAAGAAGGGATTCATAGGTGCTATTATTTGGTAAGGCTTAATCTCAATTTTAAATAAATATGAGAGATCTTATCAATTTAATAGTCTATCACTTTTAAGTGAACTAAATTGGTGAATGCTAGACAATTAAATCGATAACAACAAAAATAAAACATGTAGTGACGATTTGGCATGAATGCATAAATGAATTAAAACAAACAAGTCCTAATATGGCCACCAAGTTAATCTAATTAACTAAAATTATTACACTTCGGAAACCAACTCCTTGGTCCCTTGAGTCTTCATAAATTGGCCTCCTTCTTTAGGATTTCGGAACGCCTTTCCGAAAACACCGTCTTCATGAAAACTCTGTCTTTAGATGCTTCATCTAATTACTAATATTTAAATTACATAAAAATACCCTATTATACAATTTGTAATAAAATTAAAATAAAAACTATTAAATAATTACAAATTAGGCGATACGAAATCGCAATTAATTACAAAACAAGTCGATATTCCCTTACATTACGGGAAATACCAACTTCTACCTATGGCCATATTAGGAAAAATTACATTATTATAATTCAAAAAAAACACATTCATCCAAATGAATAATAAAATGCATTATGGAAAATGACATGCCAAATCGTCTAACTTACCAACAACGATCATTTGAGCTTGCTTTGACGGAATTTTTACCAATAAAAATTCATAATCAATTCTTAAAACAATTTTAAGACATACTCATCATACTAATCTGGTCATATAACAAAATAATTATTCTCAACAATTATCTTGAATTTATATGGGAATTAAAACACAATTATGACAAAAATGATATAATAATTCACAATTATCATACAAAAATTCCAATTAATTTAAAAATTTATAGAAAAATAAATTTCAAAGCCATGAGCATTCTGGTCTTACACCAAAAATGCCACGCAAGTGAAAATTTTTGTTTTTAAAATTTAGTTAAAACGATTTAACAATTTAATCGGTAAAGCGACAATTTTTACGATTTAATTCTAAATCAAACCATAAAAATTGAAATGACTTAAAATAAAATTTTGTACAATTTCCAGGAGCTAAAAAATTAAAAATTTCGAGCCCTAAAATTAAATCAATATTTATTTGCAAAATAACCATTATTTACCAATTTTTATCAAATAAAAATCAATAAACCACCTAAATTAATCACATTAATTTAAAGTTTCTATTTTTCTCATAAATAGAACATGCATGTGGTTATTTCTAAATAAATATGCATAAAAGTAACATGCAATCAATTTTAATTAACTCTTAATTAATTTTAATGCATTTTTACTCAATTTTATGCCATTTTAAGTTATAAAAAGTGGAAAAATTTAACAAAAATCAAATTTTCGTCCCATATCATCCTAAGACCAGATTATTTACATCCAAGACCATATTATGTGATAAAACTAATTTTAGTAACATAATATCAATTTTATTAATTTATCTCATAAATTACTAAAATCGTCTTAAGACAACATGCATGTATTTAACAATGCTCTGATACCACTTGTTAGTCATTTAGACCATTTTATACTCATCTTATGAAATCAAAATTACTAATTAATTTGATGTAATGGTCTAAATCTACATGCATGCAAATAAAAATAACAAAAATGGTGTAAAAACCATTTAAGAGAAATTTCCTTACATTGATGATGGAAATATAAAGAGCACAACTCAAGGACTCCTTCCTTGATGTTGTTCTTGAGCTAATAGATGATGGATGATCCTCCAAAAACCAAATTACCAACTTAGGTAATCTCCTTTGGATGCACCCAAGATTAAACCCAAAAATCCTAATAATTACTAACTAGATAATTAGTAGGATAACCTTGTACACTATGTAATATTATTATACTAATAATATTAGTTTATGTATATTATAGTTTTGTGAATTATTTTTGATGATGATCAACAATTTGATCAAGTTTTTGATGAGAAAATATGAAGAAAATAAGGTTTTTTTTCTTTCTCTTTTTCTCTTCAATATGGCAGGACCAAGGGTCTATTTTGAGGATTTTTTGGTCTTCAAAATCATCATCTAATGAGTGTAAATAGTGGGGTATTTATAGAGAACAAAATGTAAAGAAATGAGTTAAACATTTCTTAGTGGATTATGCCACATGTAATAATACTTATCTTATACAAGTGTCAACCCACATGTAATATTTTTGTCCATTTCGATTTCCGACATTTGTCCCACAAATGCTTATAAGTCTTATATTTAATTATCTTACATAATTAAATATTAATTTAATTATTTAACAGTTAAATAATACAAATTAACCACTAATGATTACTTAACTATTAAGTAATCATGAGACCATTTTATCAACATATATTGTGTCAATACTACCCCATTTAGCTAATTTTACAACCTCTTGTAAATTAAAATAGCTAATTATCTTTACCTCAAAACTTATACATATATCGTATAAATTTAATTAATTAACAATTAATTAATAAATTCTAATTTATATTTATTAATTAATTATCACATAATTAAATAATAAATCCACTTGGCCCGAGTTCATAACCCGTCATCAAATAATACATTCGCACGACTTATTAAAAGTCAATTAATACAAGGAATTAATTATATCGTATCTCATACAAATAATTAATTTATCCAATTTGGGCATCATCCTATAGGTGTGACCTAAAGGGATCAGCTGATCACCGCCGTCACACGACAGTAATGGCAAACTCTAGTCAGCCAATCATTACCGATTAACGATGACCAGCTGACAAATAAATAATATAAATCCCTGATATTCCTTTTACAAGATTTATTATGTAAACGCACTCATTGTGGAGGACACTACTCCAACAATAAATTGGTCTTCAAATATTTGCTTTTGAATTGGAATTTGTGAGGATTGAATTCGTCATTACGACGGGTTAGAAAACCGTTTTAACCTTTAAAAGAAGGTATACAAATCGAAAAGTGTGAGAATTGAAATCGTCATCACGATGGCTTAGAAAAGCCAAATTTGATTTCGAAAACTAGATTTGAAATTTGGAAAGTTGCATGGGTTGAAATCGTCATTACGACGGTTTGAAAAACATTTTTGTTTGAAACATGATTTTGAATTTTGAAAATCCGAGGGTAGAATTCGTTATTACGACGGCGTAAAAGGGCGCTTTGAGAAAGCAACGATCGACGAGGGACCGAGGTTTTAAACGGCCATTATGATGACGTAAAAGGGTATTTTGAAATGGCTTGTGAAAACAAAGGTTTGAAATCGTCATTACGACGATATGAAAAGGTGTGAAACGGTCGACGAAAGACCGAGGTTTGAAACGATTGTGAAAATCCGTGATTGAAAATCGTTATTAAGACGGCCTAAAAAGTTGCTTTTGAAACGGTTGTGAAAACCGGATTTGAAAATCGTCATTACGACGGCCTAGAATGGCGTGTTGAAATGGTTATAGAAAACCGGATTTGAAAATCATCATTACGATGGTCCAGAACGGCGTGTTGAAATGGTAGTAGAAAACCGGGTTTTAAAATCGTCATTACGACGGCATAAAAGGGTATGCAACGGTCGGTGAATAACCGAGGTTTGAAACGTCTATTATAACGGCGCGATATGTGTTTTTAAAACTGTTGCAGAAAACCGGTTTTGAAAGTCGTCATTAGGACGGCCTAAAAAGGCGTGTTGAAATGGTTATAAAAACTGGGTTTGAAAATCGTTATTATGATGTCCTAGAAAGGCGTGTTGAAAAGCAATGGTCGGCGAAAGACCGAGGTTTAAAACGGCCATTATAACTGCGCAAAAATGTGTTTTTGAAAGTTTGAAAAATGACACGGAAGGACTTATGATCAAGTAGCACATAAGCACTCACAGGTCATTATATTATGCATAATGTTGACACGGGTTTTGGCTTAAAAGAGTGGGTTACACACCAAGCAATCAAACCCCGATTTTCGAGAGGGATACCAATCCAAACAAAATTTGTAAGGAGGGTGCCCTAGCCTCGTGCTCGAAGGTGATGAAAGCTCTTTGACGAAACAGAAATGTGTAACGTCAATAGTATGCTTGACTCAATCGGGATTCGAAACGCGGGGATGAGAAAACTCACGCCGACGAGACGAGCCAATTGGTCGAAAAGGGTTAGGTTGTGGGCCCGGACAAGGAACCCGACTAATGACCGTAATATCAATTAATTCACTTTAACAACGACCTCGTTTGAGTTTCACCTCTAAGGATCACAAAGACACAAGTGTCCTAGTTTTCCCAAGCGGAGTCGCCAAATCTGTGAACATGGGCCACAGGCCGGTCTGAGGATTTGGGCCACCTACCGATCTGCGGTCATGGGCCACCTGCACGCCAAGTCAATCTGTGGACATGCAATGGTCTTTTGAAAGCCACGCTCGGCGGCGTAAAAATGCTTTCGACCTGATTGCTTTAGATCGGTCGGTTTCGTCTCGGCAAAGGTCTCAAAACGATTAGAGATGTTCGGAGTCGCCACCAAGCATTTGTGGGATGCTTGGAACCCGTTCGAATCCACTTTATACCTAGGTCAATCAAGGCAAAAAGCGGTGTTTGACATAGGTACTAAAGATAAGGACTCGTCTCCTTTTTAGCATTCTATGACTAAAATGACTTTCGTACCTCCTGGATAAGGCCATCCACTATCCAATGGTCTGAGTAAGGGGTGAGGGTACGTATTGGGAAGCCCTTTAATCGGACACCCAATCCCGCCTGTGTTAGCGGCCTCTACTGATCTATCGTGGTTGTTTAAGTGCAAGAGTTGATAAAACGGTTGAAATGTATGAATGCACATCCAAAAGTCTTAACCTAACATGTGAATATTTCCTAAGTCGGTTGTTTATGTATGTACCAAGAAATTGGTGTCAAAGTTGGATTTAGATTTATTTGCATGTGAGACGGAAATTAAACATCCATTTACCAAATTCGGGTTACGATGCTTAACACGATTCCTTTGTTTGAAAAAGGGTGTCAAATGACAAAGTGTAAAAACATAAAGTTGTCAATCTGATCCGTCATGTATTCGGGTTAACCATAATCGGGATCGTCCTAGACAAGTACCAAAATGAGACAGAACAGTGCCAAGCAACCCCATTGGGCGCGAGCCTATTGGCGAGGGAAGGGCTCTGCCCGGGTTTCTGAAATATGAAAACAGACGGCCTCTTGGGGCGCGAGTCAGACGACGACCCAAGGGGCGTCTCCCGGTTGTTAAAAAGGTTATTTAAAACCGTTTTTTTTGTGATTAATGATTTGCAAGTACGATTTGAATGACTCGGAATAATTACTATTATGTTAGTAATATTCGTTGTCGTATTTGCATGTTTGGAAAGCATATTAAAATGTGTAAAAGGAAAATGTTTGATTTGAACTAATTAGGGTAAGTTCAATTATTTATAATTAGTCAAGTTTGTCATCGTACTCGGATTAAACCGACATGGTATAAAGAACCAAGGATGATTATGAATTATGACTAATATATTTACAAATGTAAACAAATGACAAAAAATGTTAAATAAAAGAAAAGGGTGTTAAAATACCCATTAAAATGTAATTAACCAATAATATCATCGATTCACGGAATAAACCATGGTATAAAGAACCAAAGATGATTTTTGTAATGGTCAAAATATGTTTATCATAAAAATGAATTAAAATGGTAAATAAAAGAAAAGGATTTCCTTTAAAATGTAATTAACCAATTAATATCACCGAGTCACGGATTAAACCATCATGGTATATGGAACCAAGGGTGATAATAATTTATGGCTAAAATGTTTGTCATAAAAATGATTTGAAACATTTGAAATGGTAAAAATCGTAAAAGGAAAGAAGTAAAAATAAAAGAAAGTGTTGAAGGAAAGACGAACTTCAACACGTTTGAGTCTGACCTGGACACCCCATTGAGGCGCGAGCCTCTTTGCATAGCAAGGGGCTTCTGGCTCAGGCCAAAACTCGATTTTGGCTCGTCTAACCTATATTTGAATCGTGTTATGCATCATTCATGCTTATAAAGTTATGAAAACAGTAAAGACATGAATTGAATGAGTTGTTTACACCCTCAAACTTACGTGTATTGATGTTTGCGAAGTAGACAACTTTAGAGACGGTTTTCTCGTTGTGACTAATCGCGATCAAAGAAGTTTAAAAAGGTGCCTTAAAGAAGGATTTAGTTTTAAAAATAAGTTGAAAATATGTTGTTGAAAAACATGTTGATTGATGAATTGAGTTGGTCAAATGGGTCGGTTGAATGCACGGCGACGGTTCCAACTAAAATGTGTAAGGCTTGTGTTTACGATTGGTAGGTCGTAAACACGTGTCGATTTTGTGACTTAGGAAGTCGGGTCTAGAAGTTTAAGGGAGATGAGAGGGGGCGGACGCTCGCGTGAATATTATGAGGTGTGAGGGTTGGTATTTATAGAGAAATTTAGGGAGGTAGGTCGGTTGTGTTTGCTTAGAGGCTAAGCAGATGGCCTAAAGAGGCGCGAGCCACCTCATGATGGAAAAGGGTGTATTGTGCATTTCAATTTGGACGTGGACAATTCTCCATCCATTGTTGATATGTGGCATTCATATAAGATGTCGTGTAACAATATGGGCATCTAATAAGATGATTTTGGTGTTACTTGAGGTAGGTGTTTTGTGTGTTTAACTCGGGTTTGACCCCTGTGAGCCGTGATTTGAATTTCGAGTCGGTTTTTGGCCCGGTGTCGGTTTTGGCTCTAATTAGGGTCCTTATAATGGAAATGACATGATGAAAACATTCATGGCATTATTTTTGACATTCGAGATTTAGGTTGACTTGGGTTGACTCGAGTTGCGGGTTTCTGAGTCGGTTTCGGGTCCGAAGACGGTTTTAACTCTAAATAGTGTTTTTTTTAATGAAAATGAAGTTAGAAAACTTTTGAAATCATTTTTCATATTCGAGTAGTGCATTAAACCGTATCATGTATAGCCAATCCACGCACGCATCTTAAAAACACGTTATAGTCCGATCATCATCGGGTGGTTTTTGGAAGGTGCAGATACTGGGTATCTACAGCGTCTTTTTCCCTCGGACATCGTATCGTCTCGACCGTGAAACAGAGGTGAGGAAGATTGTGGGTGTGGTGAAGGAAAAGTAGGAAAATTAGGATTATGAGATGGTAGTGGTGATGGAGGATTGTTGGGGATTCGGTGTTGTTAATGTCGGGTTGAAGAACGGGTTTTTGCATGATGAGTATTCATGGTGATGGTGAAGGTTGAATAAAGATGATGATGGAGATGGTAAAAGATTTGGCAAGATTTTTAGAAAAGAAGAAAAGTGATCAAGTGGATGTGAGGATGTAGGTTACACGGCATCAAGAGGGTAATTATAAGGGTCTAGGTCTAGGTCTTAGGCTAGTGGTAATTAATTTTTGGTAAGTGTCAAATTATGATATGAATTAAAGTAGGAATATGAGGTGTTAGGTGATCTAATTAATATGGTAAAAGATAAGATATGGAAAGTAAGATAAATTAAAGTCTATTAGGAATAGGAAGTGTGGGACGTGTGATATTGTGGAGCTATTTAGGAGAATTTTTGTATAATTTGAAAAGTAAAAGATATGGTGTATCTTATATTTTGTAAGAGAATAAAGTTTGTATGCTAAAAAAATTCTAAATAACAAATAGAATATATATGATAAATATTTTCTTATAAACGTAATTATTCATGCAACGCAATATACGGACACAGTCATACAATCTTAACTTTAACTAGTCAGTCATTAGGAAATTAAACACATACAGAAACTTAAGTACCACTGATTAAACCAATTTCCAACCGTAAAGTCTCAAATCGTTCTCTAGCTAGTGATTTTGTCAATATGTCTGCCCATTGTTTTTCAGTAGTACAAAATTCTAGTTTTATATTCCCTTTTTCAACATGGTCACGTATAAAATGGTGTCTTATCTCAATATGCTTTGTGCGAGAATGTTGTGCGGGATTTTTAGAAATAATAATTGCACTAGTATTATCACATAAAATAGGAATACATCCTACGTCAACACCATAATTACGTAATTGTTGCTTAAGCCATAATAATTGAGTACATACCAGTCCTGCAGCGATATATTCGGCTTTAGCAGTTGAGAGGGCAACCGAATTTTACTTCTTTGAACCCCACGTAATGATGCAAGGTCCAACGAATGTGGCAACGCCTGATGTTCTTTTTCTGTCTAGAGAACATCCTGCGTAGTCGGCATTAGAATAACCAACTAGGTAAAAATTACACTCCATTGGATACCATTAATAGAGCTTAGCCGTGCCAATAAGATATCGTAGAATTTCTTTTACGGCTGTCATATGCGATTCTTTGGGAGATGATTGATATCTCGCACACACGCATACGCTAAACATGATATCCGGTCGACTTACAGTTAAATATAGCAATGACCCTATCATCCCACGGTAATTTGTTTCATCAACTGGTTTACCGTCTTCATCTAATGTCAACTTTTTATCTGCAGCCATCGGAGTAGGCATAGCATGAGGATTTTCCATTACAAACTTGCGAATCAATTCCTTGATATATTTTTGTTGATGGATTTTAATGCCTTCATCGGTTTGTTGTATTTGCAGACCTAAGAAGAATTTCAATTCTCCCATCATACTCATTTCGAACTCGGAAGTCATCAACTCAGAAAAATATTTGCATAGGCTTCGGTTGGTCGATCCAAAGATGATATCGTCAATGTAGATTTGAACAACCAAAAGGTCAGAACCCTTAGATATTATAAATAAGGTTTTATCAACAGATCCTCTACTAAATCCACTGTCAAGTAAAAACTTTGATAATCTGTCATACCACGCCCTTGGTGCTTGCTTTAATCCATATAGGGCTTTGTCTAACTTAAAGACATTGTTTTCAAATTTGTTATTCTTAAATCCAGGGGTTTGTTCTACGAAAACTTCTTCCTGTAGATACCCATTTAAAAATGTTGTCTTGACATCCATCTGGAAGAGCTTCATCCCTTTATGTACTGCGAATGCTATTAGAAGTCTAATAGCTTCAAGACGGGCAACAGGTGCAAAAGTCTCGTCGTAATCTATACCTTATTGTTGATTATAACCTTGAACCACCAATCTTGCTTTGTTTCTGATAATGACTCCGGCATCATCCAGTTTGTTCCTAAAAACCCACCTTGTACAAATGACTGAACGATCCTTTGGTCTAGGAACTAAGTGCCAAACCTTATTACTTTCGAACTGTTGTAGCTCTTCTTGCATGACTATGATCCAATCTGATTCTGCAAGAGCTTCATTGATATTTGTTGGTTCGATCATGGATAGGAATGAGTAGAAAGAGCAGAAGTTATTCAAGGATCGTCTTATTTGAACACCCTTCTTAATATTTCCAAGAATATTGTCCATTGGGTGTGAGCTCTTGTATTTCCATTTGGTTGAGGTACTTGGTTCTTCACCATTATTTGAGCTTGACCCAACTTCATTTGGCTCAGAATTGGGGTAAGTTCCCCCTGAATCCAATCCAGGTGTTGTAGTAGAACCGTTTATAACTTCGGACTCTACACCTTGATTTGGATTCAATGTTATAGTAACATCACCCATAACATTAGTTTGGGAGTCCTTATTTCGAGTCAATGTTATAGTATCATCAACTATAACTTTGGTTTTCTCCTTTTGATCTTTTGAGGAACGATCAAGTTCATTAATTGTTCCTTCAATCTCATTGTCCTCCAATTCCAATTCCGAGGGATCGTCTCTAGAAAGACGAAAGTCGGGTTCATCCAAGTCTTCTTCTTCATCCTGTAAGGACTTATCAAACACGTTATCTTCATCAAAAATAACGCGGATGCTTTCTTCAATACAGAGAGTTATCTTATTGAAAACTTTGTAAGCCTTACTATGATCTGAGTATCCTATAAAGATTGCCTCATCACTCCTAGGATGTAATTTACTTAACCGGTTTTTACCGTTATTGTGAACAAAACATTTACTCCCAAAGCAACGAAGATGGGAGATATTAGGTTTTCGACCTCTAAGGAGTTCATAAGGAGTTTTCTAAATAATTGGTCTAATCATAGCACGGTAATGGATATAGCAAGAAGTACTAATGGCTTCAGCCCAAATGTTACGAGGTAACCACTAGACAAAAACATTGTACGAGCCATATCTTCCAATGTTCTATTCATACGTTCAACGACACCGTTTTGTTGACGAGTTCATGGTGCAGAAAAGTGTTCGATTCATTAATCTCATTAATTTACATATTCATATATGTGATTATTTATTTAGTCATAAATCAAATACTAGATCTTATGCATGCAAACATAAAACAAATTAGAGAAGAAATCACCACTTCTTACATTTGTGTTTCGGATTTTTGGGCACCAACAAGATGTCCTTCTTGTTAGTTCTTGAGCTTCCTTATAATGGATGAACAAGGTTCAAATTAGAACCTCTCCCAAAAGCATATACCCAAAGAATCTCTTAATAACTTATATATTTATGAACTAGTAAAAATATAAGCTTAATATAAAATATGACACAAAAATATTAATTTGTTCTCTTGAATATTTCGGTCAAGAGAGGAGTGATTTGTGAGGTTTTTGTTTCTCTAAGTTTTTTTTTACAAATTATATAGAGAAATCATTTTCTTACACTAGAAAAATATGAGTTAAAGTTGTGAATGAATGATGGAGGAAAAACTCTATTTTTCCTCTTGGAAAAACCGGTTGGAGGAGGAGGAGTTAGGAGCCAATACATGAGCTTGTTTTTCTACCCAAGAAAAATAGGCATGCAAGGCTACAAGTAGGATTTGATCATTGTGTTTTCCACTTAGAAATAAAAACATAATATAAACCTAATACTCCCTCCTTTTTTTCGGCACACTTAAATAAAATGGGTAGTCCATTTTATTTTGTCATTTGTCAATTGTGACAAATTTGACATGTTACTTGACATGTGAAATTGTTATGTATTTTTAACATATTAAAAATCAACATACTCATAAAAAATGTCATACACAAAATCGACTAGTAATTCGTAATTACTTGTACCAAAACGGTTTATCAAATTAAAAATTACAACGTCTTGTATTTATAATAAATCATTCATTCAATTTCAATTTTAATTGTTTCGTAAACAATAATTTTATCCAAGTAATAAAACAATTCGATTACTTAGACTGTATCCAATTTAATCGAATTATAATAAGACACGTTAATCTTACTCACAAATCATCCGTCAAGTTCAAGCAGTTTAATTAACTCGTATCGGTATACGATTAATTAAATAATCAATTAAGAGTACTTCCCTATAGGTATGACCTAAGGGGATCAAGTGATCACCACCGTCGCACGACAGTAATGTCAAACTCTAGTCAGCCAATCATTACCGATATGTGTGGACCAATTGACTGTAAAATATTACATCCCACATGTATTCTTAAAATGAGATTTAAACATGTAATCATCATGATCGATAGTTGTAATCGCATTATTGTCGGAGGACACATATTCCAACAATCTCCCACTTGTCCTCGACAAGTGTGCGTTGCCAATTCTCTTGTCCTATTACTATCTCCCACTCAATGCAAGGTGTCTTTCAGGTCGTACTTGCAAGTGATCATATCGAGAGTGGTTTCCTCGATCTGGAGAATAACCGATTGACCGGAATTATCTACCAAAGATACCTTCCGAGCGTGGCCACGCATTTCCAGTTCATTACTCCTCGAGTGGCCCTGAGATATTGTTTTAACCCTGACAAGGGGGTGGACAACTCCTATCGCACTATTCCCTTCGACTAGCCACAACCATCATAACCCAAAATATGCCCATTTGACCCCATTTACGAAGGTCATAGTAAAATAAATCAAAGTTAATCTGCAATTGTGCCACCTTAGGCGAACAGTCTTTAGTCAAAAGAATCGACTCATTAGAATACTATAGTAGCTCTCGCCACGACCAGGCTATATAAATTTGCCAGAACTCTATAAGCGGTAATAAGTCCCGACAAAGTGTTCCTAACAGTCTGCCTATGTGATCGACTAGTCATCTCACATGACTCTATGGCCCTTGAACTTGCCATCAATCACATCACACTCTAGTCACTTCGAGACGTCACCTCATACAAGTGACTATGGGCGAATACCATGTTAATCCGGGTTCACTTTAACGGGGTTCAATATTGTCTCTACAACCCGTTTGGATGTAACAAAGTATAAAAGGAGTTTTTTTTTTTTTTTTTTTTTTAGATTTAAAAACTCGAACGACAAATGTGATTATCACATATGAATAGTCAATACCTGATTACTACTTCATATTTTATAATCTAATTTGATCTTGTATGTAGTTATTCATTTCAATCCAATTGAAATGACATGACTCATCATGTTAAGCCTATGAAAAGGCTTTGGTTGGTAGGTTTTATCAACTTCTTGTACCTTTACTCAAATATACTACATACTCGTTTTCCTTTGTAATGTATATATTTGCATTACAAAACTTTCTGAGTACGTGTCTAGATCCAATCTAGACATAGGCCCTCTAGCCTTAGAATAGCTCCCACTGTTTTTACAGTGTGCGGGACCCATCCCTCTCGCACATCTCATGATTGCAAGTGTACTCAATTTTCGTTGTGGGCATCCTCATTGTTCTTTATTGCTTAGAACAATTCTAACAAATCCATTTCTTAAATAACATAGCCACAATGGTTCCTTAACCATCTTTAGGTGTTTTGAATACGGTTTTTGTCCGAAACCTTATGCAATCTCAACAGTCATTAGTGTAAGCCCTTACATAAATTTGTGAATTTGCATCAAAAACACTTAACTTTGCATCTTTAATGCTTCTTCAAGCACTTACGAATAATCAATATGGCTATTTGGTAACTATTACTAAAATTCGATTTGAAACAATTCATCATACTCAAAGTATATGAAGTGTTATACATCATTACTCATTTAATTGATCCGGCAGCGGAAGCAAGTAGAATCAATCAAATATGTTCAACTTGATTGAACTAGTCATGAATCTTATCAACATAAGACTTCTTATTTGACGCTAATATCATGTGGATTTATCTCCATAAATCTGGATAATAAAGATGTATTAAGTTTCTCCAAAGTCTCAAATCATTCCCAATGATCAATATGTCATCCACATATTAGACTAACTAAAATTTCCGTAACTCCCACTAAACTTCATGTATAAACACAACTTCTCAACCTATTGAGAAAAGTCTTATCACATGATCAAAACATTGATTCCAACTCATTGATGTCCTACTTAAGACCCTCTCTTAAGTTTCACATTATCTTAGGATTGCAAGAATCTACAAAACTCAAGACATGTATTGAATACATTCCTTCTAATTGAAGAAGTGGGTTTTAGATTCACTTGCTATATATATCTCATAATGAAACACAATCCCTAAGAATATCCAAATAGACTTAAGCATTTCAACTAGTGCAAAACCCTCTGCCACCAATCAAGCTTTGATATCTAACAATTCACTTGGAATTTATTTCGGATTTTCATGGCTCTAAGCCTTGTTTTGAGTTGTGACTTAAACACTCTCATTTAGGTCATATGTTCATTACTTTCCAGAAGTAATCAACTTGAATCAAACAATTTCTTAGTAAGTTGCAAGTTCTTTACTTTCTAAAAGTAACAGTAATTCATCATCTTCAACAAATGATGATTTTAACCTTCTAGGTTTTGAAGAAACAACGTCTTACACAAAACGTCTCATGTAGCCAAGAAAGACCAGTTTCTTGCGACATAACATTCTTTGTGGCTCTTGAATATTTTCTCCCACTCTGTCTTCTAGAAATAAACTTTTATTTTAGAAAGACAGCTTCACGAGCCACAAACCCGTTATACTCGTGATTATAATAAGGAAAAATGAGCATTTGTTTCTTTTGAAAAACTTAAAAACATGGTACCCTACCATTTCATATCTCATATGATTCGTTTTAGATTTAGTAGAAAAACAATTTAGACAAAATGATAAAATCCCCAAAAGGATCAAGTAACTCAAAGTAACTTGATTGAAGTCCAAACCATATCGAATAGCGTTTGATTTCTTTATCCAACCACACATTATCCCATAATGCGTGTTAAGAGAGATTAATTTGTGATACTATATCACATTTCCTTTGGCTTATATCAAAGTCTTCACTTTGATAATCACATCACGACTAGATCGTGATTCTTTGAACTCTTTGAACTTCTTCAAAGATTTCTCTATTTACCTTATTAAGTGAACACATTAGTGTCAACTTAAATTGTTGGTAAAAGTAAATGATCAACCTATTCTGTATCAATAATTTACATTCTCGATCTCCTTTTCAACCAAAAGCACGAGACATCTTGCTTTGAATACAAGATACGCATATACCATAAGATTAATAATCTAATGGTTCCAAGAGTACTCGATAATTCTTTGCGTTCATCATTCCAAAATTTAAGGTTTAATCTTGGGCTACCAATTTGAGTCTTGCATCATCTACATGATGTATCATTCTAGTTTGGTTTAGAATATATTCACCTTGATAATGGGCTAGCCATACATCAAATCGTGGTGTATAGGGTCACAAAAGTGAAACCTCTTTTGTATCTTAACAAGTATATATTCTTATTTAGAGTTTATGCACTTAATAGTTACAATTAAGTATAACTTTAAACCTAAAAGCTAGATTGAGTACACAATGACTCTATCTCTCGACATCATTTGATGCTAGTCGTCATATTCTAATCATCCTATGTATCGCATACAATGATGAAAACCACTATCGGTTTCTAATATTGACGAAATGGTACTAGCAAAACTTATGTCAATCAAATAAATACAGAACTAAGTCTTATTAGATGTCCCACAACTAACTTGCTTATTCTTTAACAACTTGGGGTAGTTTCCTTTCTAGTGTCCAACAATTAAGATAATGGAAACTTTATCGGTCGGGATTGATAGGTTTAGTATCGTTATTCTCAATAACTTTACCTTTAACATTACCTTGTATCAATTCCATTCTAATTTTACTTCTTTAAACCTCATCCTTTTCTTAACGGTTTAAGAGAATGCTTCCACTCATTTCAATGAGTCTTTGCTAAGAGAAGCAAAATTGAAATTCATGAAGACTATTCTTCATTCGTTTGTTTAGTTTTAAAACTTTCATTGAAGTGGTTGCGGTATTTTGGTCAATTTCGATTTCCAACAAATCTAGTTACCAAAATGATGTAACGTTTCAAAGTACTTAACGCAATTAAGCACATGAGAAACAATTCATTATTAAGTAGATATGTTAGTCAAAAATCAAAAACCCTTTTGATCACGAATAACTTCTATCTACACGTTTCACAAAAAGATCTTTAGCATTGGTTCATATGAGGTTTTAGAAGCAAATTCATATTTGTCTTTAGTTACGATGTTTTAATGGAGATTTGAATAAAAAATCGAAATGATATCGTATATGAATTGTGGTAAAGAAATAGAACAATATGATAACGGAATAGTGGAAAACTTAACATTTATCGTTTTATTAATACTTGTAAATAACAAGTAAGGCATTTACATAGTGACCTCTACCCAACTATGATAAATGATTCCAGGATCCAAATTCATATTTACTTGGGCATCGGTAAAACCGAATACAACCCTCATCAATATAACTCGGTGGATTAACTCTTTAATTGATTCTACTTTTAGAACTCTTGGTCGATAAAATTACATTAATATTTATCTTTAGCCCGAAACACATCCGGCAACCGTCGAGAATACTTTCGTTGAGTTCAACCCAAATTTCGAATAAATGTGTCCATGATCCAAATTTACATCAACTTGGGCATCGGTAAAGCCGAATACAACCCTTATCTTTATAAATTCGGTGGGTAGACATTTATCACCCACTTCCCCTACGTAACAAAGTTTGTACCCCGGTAGGGCCGAGTGCACTCCCTCATGAAATAGGTTTTCTGGTTTCTACTTTTTGGTAAGGCTAAGTCTCAACTGTTTATTTTAGCGAGAGGTCATGTCAATTTATTATCTATCACATTTTAAGTGAACTAAAACGGTGAACTACGATAATTGTAATTGACACGGTCGATAAACTCGATTTAAAATGCATGTTTAGTTATGGCGATTTAGCAATGCATGCAACATATAAATAAAATGCAAAGCATAAAAATAAAATCCCAGTATGGCCTTCCTAAAATAGTAAATCTAATAAACTATTACAAATTCAGAAACCAAATCCTTTTGTCCCTTGAGCTTCGGTCTTGGCGCGCATTTCAAGGGAACACTTTCTTTGATGGATCGCCTTCTCGAATGGCACCGTCTTCAAGGAACTCCGGAATAAGAAAATTACAAAATGAATTACATAATTTCCTATTACACATTTGTAATTAAAATAAAATAAATCTATTAAATTACAAAACGGTGATACGAGATCACAATAATTACAACCGAATCGATATTCCCATATATTTCGGGTAATATCAATTAAAACTAAGGCCATACTAAGTAAAATTACATAATTAAAAAAATTACATAAAATTAAGATATGACAATCATAAATAAAATGAAGCATTATAATATATATGAACATGCTAGATTTTATGCTAAATCGCCTTTAAAGAGCCAATGTCGTATATTAATCGGTTTTTACGGATTTGCGTGATTTAACCTTTTAAAATCACAATAATTACATAAATTCATATTTATGTACAAGTTAATTACCCTAACCATCTTAGGACTCAAAATTAGTCTCCACTAACATTTTGACAATAATTAACCTTGATTTCTTAATATTGTTCATAAATGGACCTAAAATACAAAATTATGCTATAAACTTCAAATTAAATTATAGAAATTTCAAATAAATTTGAAATTTGAAATTTAAACTCATGAATATTCTGGAAAAATACCATGACACTCATAATGTTCAAAACTTAGGTTAAAAATTTCGAAAATTTATCGAGAAAAACAATGTTCCGGTTTATTGGTTTTAACAATTATGACCATAAAAATATGAGAAAAATTATTTTCATCAACTTTTCACTTTTAGATCTGAAATATATGATAAAATGAAATATGTGACGTTTTTCCTTTAGTCATGAAGTATGTTTTAGCATTATTACTAATTATAGTCACTATTTATGTGATTTTTCATCAAAAATTCATAAATCATGCATAAGTACTTCATTATAGCCAAATATTTTACACACATCTTGTAAAATTGCATGTGACAACATACTAAATTTTCATGACCATATTCGAAATATAACTCATATTAACCTATTTAACCATTTAACTACAATTTTAAATTGAAAAATCCATATTTCGAGCAAAACAACTCATTTTATCATGA
The DNA here is from genome assembly GCF_048544455.1 of Silene latifolia. NCBI lineage: Eukaryota > Viridiplantae > Streptophyta > Magnoliopsida > Caryophyllales > Caryophyllaceae > Silene > Silene latifolia. Next base: position 150,754,784 of record NC_133526.1, read on the forward strand.
AAATTTACAGGCTATCAGTAGATAATATATGTGAAAACATATCCAAAACCCACTGAAAAAATAGAATTTAGCTACTTTTCGTCCAAAAATGACATTTTTATCATAAAAATCACATTTTAATGCCAATATTATATAAAATGAACAATAAAATCCATAAATAAACCAAAATGTCCTAAAAATCACTTAGGACCATAAACTTTTAACATGCAAAGTTATTTTTAGGTTTATCTTCATAAATCCAAATTAATTAGTTTTGTATGTTAATCTTATAACTCGGAAAATGTATAATCCGATTTGCATGCAAACAACTTAAGGCTCATGATACCGCTTGTTCGATTCATTAATCTCATTAATTTACATATTCATATATGTGATTATTTATTTAGTCATAAAATAAATACTAGTTCTTATGCATGCAAACATAAAACAAATTAGAGAAGAAATCACCACTTCTTACATTTGTGTTTCGGATTTTTGGGCACCAACAAGATCTCCTTCTTGTTAGTTCTTGAGCTTCCTTATAATGGATGAACAAGGTTCAAATTAGAACCTCTCCCAAAATTATATACCCAAGGAATCTCTTAATAACTTATATATTTATGAACTAGTAAAAATATAAGTTTAATATAAAATATGACACAAAAATATTAATTTGTTCTATTGAATATTTCGGTCAAGAGAGGAGTGATTTGTGAGGTTTTTGTTTCTCTAAGTTTTTTTTTACAAATTATAGAGAGAAATCATTTTCTTACACTAGAAAAATATGAGTTAAAGTTGTGAATGAATGATGGAGGAAAAACTCTATTTTTCCTCTTGGAAAAACCGGTTGGAGGAGGGGTTAGGAGCTTGTTTTTCTACCCAAGAAAAATAGGCGTGCAAGGCTACAAGTAGGGTTTGATCATTGTGTTTTCCACTTAGAAATAAAAACACAATATAAACCTAATACTCCCTCCTTTTTTTCGGCACACTTAAATAAAATGGGTAGTCCATTTCATTTTGTCATTTGTCAATTGTGACAAATGTGACATGTTACATGACATGTGAAATTGTAATGTATTTTTAACATATTAAAAATCAACATACTCATAAAATATGTCATACACAAAATCGATTAGTAATTCGTAATTACTTGTACCAAAACGGTTTATCAAATTATAAATTACAACGTCTTGTATTTATAATAAATCATTCATTCAATTTCAATTTTAATTGTTTCGTAAACAATAATTTTATCCAAGTAATAAAACAATTCGATTACTTAGACCGTATCCAATTTAATCGAATTATAATAAGACACGTTAATCTTAATCACAAATCATCGGTCAATTTCAAGCAGTTTAATTAACTCGTATTGGCATACGATTAATTAAATAATCAATTAAAAGTATTTCCCTATAGGTATGACCTAAGGGGATCAACTGATCACCACCATCGCACGACAGTAATGTCAAACTCTAGTCAGCCAATCATTACCGATATGTGTGGACCAGTTGATTGTAAAATATTACATCTCACATGTATTCTTAAAATGAGATTTAAACATGTGATCATCATGATCGACAGTTGTGATCGCATTATTGTCGGAGGACACATATTCCAACAAAAAGTTATGCCCTATACCATTAACTCTACAATATTCTATAAAAGCTTGATTGTCAAACTCGGTGCCATGATCCGTACGAATAGATACAATATTAGTCTTATACTTATTTTGAACACGTTTCATAAGACATTCAAATTCATCAAACGTTTCATCTTTTGAATGAAGAAAGATAGACCATACATACCTTGAGTAATCATCTACAAGAACAAAGACGTACCTGGATCCTCCTCTACTCCTTACCTTCATAGGACCACATAGATCCATGTGTACTAGTTCCAAGCCTTGATTTGTGCTTACTACTCTTTTTGGTTTGAACGATGATCTAACTTGTTTGCACCTAGCACATGTGTCACACATCTTTTCTTGGTCGAACTTGATCTTGGGTAACCCTTCAACTAAGTCCCACTTATTGAGTTTGTTCAAGGTTAGTGAGCTAATGTGACCAAACTGTTTATGCCACAAATAAGGATCATCAAGTGTAACTTTCATGCATGAAAAAGAGTTAGTAGGTACATCATTTAATTCTACCCTATTTTCCTGTGGCCTTCAAGAATAACATTGCTAGTTCCTTCAATAATGATGCGACAACTATCATTATGGAAAACAACTTTGTTACCTTTGTCGCATATTTGAGATATGCTAAGCAAGTTATGCTTTAGACCATCCACTAGATAGACATCACTGATCGCGTGTGACTTAGAAATTCCAATTTTGCCAACGCCGATCACTTTTCCCTTTTTATTGTCCCCAAACGTCACCTTTCCTCCGTTGAAGGGCTGGAGTTAAAGAAACAGATTCTTATCTCCGGTCATGTGCCTTGAACATCCACTATCAAGATACCATTGATTTTTTTCTTTCACTAGCTCCTGCAGAAAGGGTTAGATACAATTTTTAGGTACCCAAGCTAAGTTGGGTCCCTTATGATTAGTTACTCTATATACTAAATCCTTTCGTACCCATACTTGCCTAATAATAGTTTTTCTAAACCTTGGGTTATTTTGCTTAGGAGGAGTTCTAGATTTAGGGTTTTCTCTTGGTCTGGAAATTTCTCTAGGTCTATCATGACTGTTTCCCTTGTGAACAGGTTTACCAGGTTTAGGTTGACCAGTGTTTTGTGAAGTACTAGGTTTCTTGGTGTAGTCAAAAGCCATATCATAGAACCAACGAAAGTTATTTTTTCTTTCTTCGTTAGGTTCATTTTTGGGGGACTCATCATCATCAACAGTTGTGTCAACAGTTTTAACATGGTCGGCATTTTTTCGTATATCATGAGCTCTTTTGACACAATTGCTTTGGATGTGACCCGTATGACCACAGTAATTGCAAATCAGATATTCAGGAAGATCAGCATACTTCCTTATTCTGAAATTCAAGTCCGAAGGTGTTGATTTGCATTTAGCGTGATCTCTACGGCTGTAGCACTCATGTCCTAACCCCATCTTCATATTATTATCAGATTTTTCAGTTAGGAAGTTTAGGTTTTGTGCTACCCTCCCACTTATCATGGACTTTCCTACAGTGTAAGAGTAGATTCTTTAGGGTTTTGATCTCTTCTTGACATTTCGTGTGATCTACATCATTATCCTTCCTAAAGTTATCACGAAAGTCTTGGAATCGTTTGTTAAGAACAAATACAATGTCTGAATGTTGTTTCTTAACATTGATCATTTCTATCTTAGATTCCTTTAATTGCTTTGTGAGAGAATCTAACTCTTTCTTTTGGTCTAAGATCACTGCTTCATTAGATGTAACCTTAGTCTCCAAAATTTCTCTGGCTTTTCTAAGTTCTAAAGTTATAGTTGTTGGGAAATGTGTCCTCAACAATAGTGCGATCACATGATTTAAATATCATTATTAAATCTCATTTTAAGAATACATGTGGGATGTAATATTTTACAGTCAACTGTTCCACACATATCGGTAATGATTGGCTGACTAGAGTTTGACATTACTGTCGTGCGACGGTGGTGATCAGTTGATCCCCTTAGGTCATACCTATAGGGAAATACTCTTAATTGATTATTTAATTGATCGTATACCGATACGAGTTAATTAAATTGCTTAAAATTGACGGATGATTTTGTGAGTATAATTTACGTATCTTATTGTAAATATGATTAAATAAGACACGGTCTAAGTAATCGAATTATTTTATTACTTGGATGAAATTATTGTTTACAGAAACAATTGAAACGGAATGAATAAATTATTATAAATACAGAATGTTGTAGTTTATAATTTGGAAACTTTTTGGTACGAGTAATTACGAATTACTAGTCGATTTTGTAAATGACATATTTTATGAGTATGTTGATTTTTAATATGATAAAAATACATTGCATTGTAACATGTCATGTAACATGTTACATGTGACTAATTTGACAAATGACAAAATAAAATGGATTCTCCATTTTATACCTAAAACCGAAAATATGGGTGTGTGTATAGTTTATATTGTGTTATTTATTTTTAAATGGAAACACAATCATAACACTAGGTAGTAGGCTTGCATGCCTAGTCTCTTGTGAAGAGCAAAAATGAAAGCTATTGGGCAACCTACCCAAAGCCATATTTTCGGCCAAATGAAAAGAAAAGGGAGGGTTTTATTTTTCCAATTAATTCATTCATACAACATGATAATTTTCTAGTGTGAGAAAATTAATATACTCTCTACATATTGTGAAATCTAGAGAAATAAAAATCTCACAAAAACACCACCTCTTGACCGAAATTTTCAAGAGCCAAAATACAATTTATTTTGTGTCATTTTTATTGTAAAACTAATATTATTACTAGATCTAAATAGTATTGGTTTATTAAGATGTATTCCTTGGGTATATGCTTTTGGGAGGGATTCTACATTTGAGTCCTTGTTCATCCATTTGGAAAGCTCAAGAACAAGTGAGTAGGTGAACTCACTTGTGCCCATAAATCCGAAAATCACAATGTATGATGATGGTTTCTTCTTTATATTGTTTATTAGTTTGCATGCATAAGACCTTTATTAATTTTATGACAAATTAATATATATAACATATATGAATATGTAAGTATATAGATCTACTATTCCTTCAATAGCTTCATTAGCTATAACTTTGGCTTGGAGGTGCTTAATATTAAGCTTTAGGTCTGAAGTTATAGCTTCATTAGCTATAACATTGGAGTCTAATTCCTTCTTTTCAGCCATAGTAGAATCCAATGTTGTTGCTTTCTCAGCAATAACCCTATATTTTAACTTCTTAGCTTTGGTCTTCAGAGTATGATTCTTTTCTGCAATATCAAGAATCTGTTCCTTCAGATCTTTTAACTCCAAGTCCTGTTCGTGACACTTATCGAGGGATTGCTCAAAGAATTTAATTAAAGCACTTTTAGACAATTTCTTAACACGTTTTTTGAGTTCAAGATAACTTACCTCTTCATCGTCATCTTCGTCTGATTCTCCGAGAAAGCAATAGTTTGAGTGAGAGTTGGTGCTTTCATTGTTGCTATCGGAGATTAGGTCAAGACTGACGATGCTAAGACAAAGGTTGGCTACTTCGTCATCTTCAGATCCCTCGTCATCTTCTGAATCAAGGTCTCCCCAGCACGAAGCCATCAAAACTTGTATGAACTCTCTCTTTGTCTTCTCGCGTTTTGCCTTGTCCTTGATCTTCTCCCATGATGGACAATCCTTGATCATGTGATCGGTTTCTCCACACTTGAAGCAACCTCTGTTTGCGAAAGATGACAGTGATTCTGTAACTTTCTTGTTAGACGACTTGTTGTTGTTGTTGTTGTAAGATAATTTTGTTTGTTTGTTTCAAAAAATTCTATTTTTGAAATGGAGTGCAAACAAGACGGTTTCATCTTCTATGTCGGAGTCGACATCCTCTCTTTATAAGGCCATATTCTTATTTCTGGTAGGTTCAGCGTCATCATTGTTAAGAGTAATTTCATGGGCCATGAGAGCACCAATGAGTTCTTGGTAGGAAAGGTTTTCAAGATCTCGTGATTCCTCCATTGCTGTGACTTTGGCACGCCACTTTTTAGTCAGGCTCCTAAGAACCTTCCTTGCAATGTCCTCGGTACTGAACTTCCTGCCTAGGTTTTTCAGTTCGTTTATAATGCTTGAAAACCTTACAGACATACTATCCAACGACTCATTAGGCTCCATTATGAAAAGCTCATATTTTTGCATTAGCAATTCTATACGGTGCTTCCTAACAATGGAAGTACCTTTATAAGCTAGTTCAAGCCCATCCCATATCTCTTTGGCCGTTGAACACGAAGAGAACCGAACAAACTCTGTAGAGGTCATGCCGTTTTGCAAAAGGCTTATTGCTTTTGAGTTCTTTTCGGCTTTCTTGTAGTCGACCTCGACATAGTCGTCTTCCTTATTCTCATAGGTAGTGCCTTCCTCGGATGCGACTAAAATTTTTTGCGGTCCATTTTGGATAATCCTCCAGTACTCCCAATCATGACCTTTCACATAGTGAGTCATCATGTTTTTCCATAACCCGTAATTCTTTCCATCAAAGAGGGGACACTTGAGGTATTTGGAATCCATTTATCACGTGATAGGCAGCGGAATATAAAACGATAATATAAATAAGAAAAAGATAGATCAGCCTCTTTGCGGTTAGGCAATCAAGAGCACGAGGCTCTGATACCAATTGAAGAGTCTATTAATGCGAAATACTCAAGAGGGGGGGGGTGAATTTAGGATTTAAAACTTTGAAAACTTTTTCGATTGTATGAATTTAATTAATTACTTAAAGTTTATTGATTAAACTTTAACTAAACCACTACTACAAATCCAGGCAACTACAACGCCCCTTTAACAACGTTTATGCACGAAAATCACAATAGACGTTGTAGAATGTATGGCGCGATTTTTACTAAACTTAATTACAACGGGTTTGGTTATATAACCGTTGTTATAAGTTTTAACAACGGGTCAAATTTGCACAACCGTTAATAATTTGGAGCAAAATTGGCGCAAAGTTAGTGAAAAGTAATCACAACGGGTATTTTTAAACCCGTTGTTAAAACGTATTTGACAACGGTTGTTGATTTACAACCGTTGTTAAAACTTATTTAACAACGGTTGTTGTTTAACAACCGTTGTCAATACTTTCCATACTATAAACCACACAAACACAGATCAGCTACAGCCACAAAACACATACATAACCTAACACAAACACAAACACAGACAAACACAAACACAAACACAAACACAGCAAACACACTTTCTCATCGTCTCTTTATCTCTTTCTCATCGTCGCTTTATCATCTCGCCGTCACTGTTGGTTTCATCGTCTCTTACTTTCACTAATTATCAGGTAAATCGCGCCGTCACTGTTGGTTTCATCGTCTTTCATCGTCATTGTTTTCTTTTTTTAATTATTTCATTTGCATGTATATATGATGGGTTTTTATCGATCATTATTATGTTATTATTCGCTTAAATAGCTCGTAAAACAAATTAAATAAAATAAAACAAAGATGAAGCAAGATGATAGAGAGGAATGCATGATAAACTTAATTAATAATTCACTAATATATATATATATATATATATATATATATATATATATATATATATATATATATATATATATATAAATTAAAAAAAGAATTACATTTCTAAAAATGCAATTCTTATATTTTTCATAGAGAGTCTTATTCTCTTCTATGATATCCCTCATCTCCTCCTTAGCTATTTGGAGGTTTCGTTCAGCAGTTGCTATATCGTCATATAGCTGCAACAACTGCTGCTCTGTCAAGCCATTTCTTTTGGCGTCCTTGAGTGCGGCTTGAGCATCCACAAGATAGCTCCTAAAACTGTCCTCGATGTGGAGCACCGGCGGATGAAGCTGTTGTTGTTCTCGGTCATAGTAAGAGTTTTAAGGATGTAATCGTTCATTTTGTTGATGAACTTTGGAGTTATTTGAAAGATTAATTAGGGTTTGGAGATTGTTTTAGCAGTTAGGGTTTGTAGATACTGAGATAATGGAATGGTGGTTGAGATAATGTATGTATTTATACTAAGTAATGTTACCTTTGAGTTGTTTTTTAATTATTAATATAATATATGCATGTTTAGGAAGTTGTGCCATAATCATCATATCTCCCTGCTTCAAATCTTATGTAAACCCTTCTCATTCCATATATTGTCCATGAAGGAAATGTAGATCTATATACATACTAACATACTCATATATGTTAAAACTAATTTGTCATAAAATTAATAAAGGTCTTATGCATGCAAACAATAAAGCAAATAAGGAAGAAATAATATCCTTACATTAAAATTTCGGTTCAAATGGGCACAAAAGAAATCTCCTTTTCTTTTGTTCTTGAGCTTTCGTTAATGGAAGAACAAGATCCAAGTGTAGGATCTCTCCTTAGGAATAATACCCAAAGCTAACTCTTAATCTAATTAATATTATTTGAGCTAGTATAATATTAATCTAGTGAAAAATTGAACCAAAAATTGTTTGGTTTTTACTCTCTAAAACCGGTTAGAGGAGAGGGATTTTTAGAGGTTTTTCTCTTTCTAAAATATTTAGAAGTAAGAATGAATAATAATAGATAGATACACTCTAATGCATGTAGTGTTTTTATCAAAATATAAGACAAAAATCCTTTTGTCTTTCCTAGGGTGAAACCGGGTAGGAGGGTAGAAAGGGTAAAGAGAAAGACCCAATGCATGCCCTTGTTTGCCTTCACAATGCAAACTAGGGTTGCATGGCTAGGCTCTCTATAGAATGATTGTGTTTTCCACTTATTTAATCAACCACAATTAGCCTAAACCACCTCCAATTTTCGGCACTTATTGTAATATGGATTCCATATTATTTTTGTCAAATGTCAATATGTCACATGTCATAGGTAACATAAATTTTTATGTATTTTTAACATATTAAAAATCAACGTATTAATAAAAATACGTCATATACAACAATCAACTTAGTAATTCAAAATTACTTGTACCAAAATATTTCACCAGTTTATAAATCGTATTTATAATAATTCATTCAAATTCATTTGTTTCTTTAAACAATAATTTCATCCGAGTAATGATACAATTCGATTACTCAGACCGTATCTCATTTAATCACATTTCAATTTGATACGTAAATTTTTACTTCCAAAATCGTCCGTCAATTTTTCAAGTAATTTAATTAACTCGTAACATTATACGATTAACTAAATGATCAATTAAGAGTGTTGCCCTATAGGTATGACCTAAGGGGTCAACTGATCACCACCGTCACACGACAGTAATGTCAAACTCTAGTCAGCCAATCATTACCGATATATGTTGACCAGTTGACAGTATAAATACTTCCCAACTGTATTCTTTAAAATGAGATTTAATAATGATATTTAAATCATACGATCGCACTTTTGTTGAGGACACATTTCCCAAAAATCTCCCACTTGTCCTCGACAAGTGTGCGTCACCAATTCTCTTGTCCTATTACTATCTCCCACTCAATGCAAGGTGTCTTTCAGGTCGTACTTGCAAGTGATCATATCGAGAGTGGTTTCCTCGATCTGGAGAATAACTGATTGACCGGACTTATCTATCATAGATACTTTCTGAGCGTGGCCACGCATTTCCAGTTCATTACTCTTCAAGTGGCCCTGAGATATTGTTATAACCCTGACTAGGGGTGGACAATTCCTATCGCACTCATTCCCTTCGACTAGACACAGCCATCATAACCCAAAACATGCCCATTTGACCCCATTTACGAAGGTCGTAGTAACACAAATCAAAGTTAATCTGAAACTGTGCCATCTTAGGCGAATAGTCTTTAGTCAAAAGAATCGACTCATTTGAATACTATAGTAGCTCTCGCCATGACCAGGCTATATAAATTTGCCAGAACTCTATAAGCGGTCATAAGGCCCGACAAAATGTTCCTAACAGTCTGCCTATGTGATCGACTAGTCATCTCACATGACTCTATGGCACTTGAACTTGCCATCAATCGCCTCACACTCTAGTCACTTCGAGACGTCACCTCATACAAGTGACTATGGGCAAATACTATGTTAATCCGTGTTCACTTTAACGGGGTTCAATTGTCTCTACAACCCGTTTGGATGTAACAATGTATAAATTAAAGATAAAAGACAAATGTGATTATGAACATGAACAAAAACAACACTTTTTATTTCATTTCAAAATCTAACAAAAACTTGGTACACGTTTAAGTCCCATGGACGTAACATGTCCATCATGCTTAGCCTGCGATAAAGGCTTGGTGAGCGGATCGGCTATGTTGTCATCCGTCCCAACCTTACAAATCGCAATTTCCTTCCTTTCAATAAAATCTCTTATTACATGATATTTTCTAAGTACATGTCTAGATCTATTACTAGACTTTGGCTCCTTAGCTTGGAAGATCGTCCCACTATTATCACAATAGAGAGTGATGGGATCATTGGCGGTAGGTACTACTTTTAGACCTTCCGTGAATAGCCTGATCCACACAGCTTCCTTGGCGACTTCGATGCTTTGCTATGTACTCACCTCCGTTGTAGAATCCGCTGCGATTCTGACTTCCTTGAAGCTTCTCCAGCTTACGGCACCACCATTGAGCATGAACACGAAACCAGCTTGTGATTTCAAGTCATCTCTATCTGTTTGAAAACTTGAGTTCGTGTATCCATTAACACGCAACTCAGTGTCTCCTCCAAACACAAGGATAGAATCCTTAGTTCTTCTCAACTACTTAAGGATGTTCTTGACTGCAATCCAGTGACTCTCACCTGGATTTCCTTGATATCTACTCGTCATGCTCAAGGCATACGAGACATCGAGACGTGTGCATATCATGGCATACATGATTGATCCAACAAATGAAGCATAGGGGATCAACTTCATGCGTTCAACATCATGGGGTTCGGAGGGAGATTGAGTCTTGCTCAATATCTTCCCGGTTACCATAGGTACCAAACCCCTTTTGGATTTGTCCATGCTGAACCGTCGAAGAATCTTATCAACATAAGACTCTTGACTTAGTGCCAATATCCTCTTGGATCTATCTCTATAGATCCGGATACCTAATATGCATTGTGCTTCTCCTAAATCCTTCATTTGGAAGTGGTTACCTAACCACTTCTTAACAGAAGACAACATTGGAATATCATTTCCAATGAGTAGTATGTCATCGACATACAAGATTAGGAACACAACATTGCTCCCACTGAATTTCATGTATAAACATGGTTCCTCAACACTTCGAGTGAAACCATTTTCTTTTATAACATGATCGAATCGATGATTCCAACTTCTAGATGCTTGCTTAAGACCATAAATGGATCTCTTAAGCTTGCACACTTTGTTAGGATTTTTAGAATCAACAAAACCTTCGGGTTGTATCATGTACACCTCCTCTTCTAAATGCCCATTTAGAAAAGCGGTTTTGACATCCATTTGCCATATTTCATAGTCATGAAATGCGGCAATCGCTAACAAAATCCGTATGGATCTTAGCATGGCTACGGGGGCGAAGGTCTCATCATAATAGAGACCTTGGACTTGGGTAAATCCTTTTGCCACTAGCCTAGCTTTGTAGACATCGTCATGTCCTTCTATGCCATTCTTGACCTTGAATATCCATTTGCATTGGAGGGGTCTTGCCCCTTTAGGCAAATCTACCAAGTCCCAAACTTGGTTTTCATGCATAGAATCCATTTCGGACTTCATGGCTTCAAGCCATAAGGAGGAATTTGGACTAGAGATCGCGGCCTTGTAAGTGGCGGGCTCATCACTTTCCATAAGCAATACATCGAGTGTTCCATCTTCCTCGATAAGTCCCACATATCGATCGGGATGGCGAATTACTCGGCCCGTCCTTCTTAGTGGAGGAGGTACAACCGCGTTAGACGACAAAGGAACATCTTTTTGCGTCTCTATCTCGGTTTGTGGCTCTTGAACTTCATCAAGTTCAAAATTTCTCCCACTCTGTCTCTTAGAAATAAATTCTCTTTCTAAGAAGACAGCCTCGCAAGACACAACCACTTTATGATCTTGAGGTTTGTAGAAGTAATATCCTCGAGAGGTCGAGGGGTAACCTACAAAGATGCATTTTTCGGATCTTGGGGCAAGCTTGTTGTCGTTCTTAGTTTTGACGTAAGCATCACATCCCCAAATCTTCATATAGGATATATTGGGGATTTTTCCCGTCCACATCTCATATGGAGTCTTTTCGGTGGACTTAGTGGGACTATTATTCAAAGATCGAATTGCGGTTTGAATCGCAAATCCCCAAAACGAGTTCGGTAACTCGGTTTGACTCATCATGGAGCGAACCATATCAAGTAGGGTTCGATTCCTCCTTTCGGCAACACCATTGAGTTGTGGTGTTCCGGGTGGAGTAAGTTGTGATATAATACCACAACCTTTCAAGTGTGAATCAAATTCAAGGCTAAGGTATTCACCACCACGATCGGATCGTAGTGCCTTAATCATTTTGTTCAATTGGTTCTCTACTTCGTTTTGAAATTCCATGAATTTCTCAAACGCTTCACTCTTGTGTTTTATTAAATTGATATACCCATATCTACTCAAGGCATCGGTGAAGGTTATAAAGTAGTCATAATTACCACGAGCGGTGATACTCATTGGTCCGCATACATCGGTGTGTATGAGTCCCAATAGCTCACTAGCTCGTGTCCCTTTACCACTAAAAGGATTACGAGTCATTTTGCCAAGTAGGCAATATTCGCATGTACCAAATGATTGATAATCAAATGGTGTAATCACATTAGTTGAAATTAATCTTTGATGCGATTCTCGTTTATGTGACCTAATCGACAATGCCAAATGAACGCTTCACTTGGGTAACTTGATTTGAGTTTCTTTGATTGAATGTTATAAATATCATTCGTCGGATTTGAGGTCTCTAAAATGTAAATGCCATTAATGGAAGAAGCTTGGCCAATAACCAAATCATTCCTAGAAATAGTACAACGATTGTTCTTAATGACAAAACAAAAACCGTCCATGTCTAGCATGACGATTGAAATAATGTTTTTAGAGAGCGTAGGAACATAAAAACAATTATGCAAATACAACTGAAATCCATTAGGCAAAGCTAAAACATAAGTTCCCTTGGATTCGGCCGCTACCCGAGCTCCATTTCCAAGGCGTAGATCCACATCTCCCTTGCTAAGCCTCTCCACATCTCTTAAACCCTTTTGGAGCAATGAGTCCTTCCCTTATATTTCGCAAATACATGGGAGAATTCCTAAGCCAATGTCCCATGCCATAGCAATAATGGCACTCATCATTAACTTGCTTGAAGTTTTTGATTTTCTTTCCTTTCTTCTTGAACCTCTTGCCCTTTGAAGCAAGAACTTGATTGCTAGAGCTCCCACTAGCTTTGGCATCTTTATCTTCCAGAGACAAAGACCCTATAGATCGTATGAGGTAGTCTTCCTGAGACGGACTCACACGAGGTCTAGTAGAAGTGGGTGGTTTAGAAGAGGTGATGAAGTTAAGGTTTCCATCCGAACCTATCCCGAAATGAAGTTCTCTAGTTGTATCGAAATTATTGTTGGAGCATACGTCGTCAAGAACATTGTGATATGACTCAATAGTTATCGGTGCGGTAGCATTTGATGGATTCATTGCAAAAAACTAAAAATATGGAGGAAAAGGAAATATTAACATTTGTCTTTTTAAATCATACTTGCAAATTAACAAGATATGAACATTTATATAGTGACCTCTACCCAACTATAATAAATGATTCCAAGACCCAAATTCATATTGACTTAGGCACGGTGGGGCCGATACATCCTTTATCAATATAACTCAGTGGATTAACGTTTAATCGATTCTACTTTTAGAACTATTGGTCGATAATATTACATTAACAATTATCTTTAGCCCAAAACACATTCGACAAGGGCACGGTGGGGCCGATACATCCCTTATCAAAAACTTTTGTTGAGTTCAATCCAAATTTCGAATAAATGTGTCCATGATCCAAACCCACATTAACTTGGGCACGGTGTGGCCGATACATCCCTTATCAACATGAATTCGGTGGATTAACATTCATCACCCACTTCCCCTACGTAACAAGGTTTGTACCCCGGTGGGGCCGAGCGCACTCCCTCGCGAAATAGGTTTTCATGGTTTCTACTATTTGGTAAGGCTATGTCTCAATTAATTGTTTTAGCGAGAGGTCATGTCAATTTATTATCTATCACGTTTTAAGTGAACTAAAGCGGTGAACTACGATAATTTTAATTGACACGGTCGATAAACTCGATAAAATAAGGATGCATGTTTTAGTTATGGCGATTTAGCGATGCATGTGACATAAAATAAAATGCAAGCATAAAAATAAATAAATAAATCCTAGTATGGCCTTTCCTAAATAGAAAAACTATTTAACTATTACATATTCGGAAACCAACTCCATTGGTCCCTTGAACTTCGGTTGTGGCACGCATCTCGAGGTAACACCGTCTTTATGTATCGCCATCTTGAAGAAATCCGTCTTTGGGAACTCCGAGATAAATAAAATTACATAATAAATTACATAATTTCCTATTATACATTTGTAACTAAAATAAAAATAAATCTATTAAATTACAAAACGGTGATACGAGATCACAATAAAATTACAACCGAATCGATATTCCCATACATTTCGGGAAATACCAATTAAAATCTAAGGCCATACTAAGTAAAATTACATAATTCAAAATTACATAAATTAAAATTATGACAATCATAAAGAAAATGCAGCATTATAATATGTATGAACATGCTCAATTTTATGCTAAATCGCCTTTAATTAGCCAATATCGTATATTACTCGGTTTTTACGGATTTGCGTGATTTCAACATTTTTATAATCACAAAAATACATAAACTCATATTTATGCATAAGTTAATTACCCTAACCTCTTAGGACTCAAAATTTAGTCTTCACTAATAATTTGACCATAATTAACCCATATTTACAAAATTGTTCATAAATGGACCAAAAATTAAAAAAATAAGCTAGTAAACTTCAAATAAATCACAAAATTTCAAATAAATTTGAAATTTGAAATTTAAACTCATGAAAATTCTGGATAAATACCATGACACTCATAATGTTCAAAATCTTAGGTTAAAAATTTCGAAATTTTCCCGGAAAAACAATGTTGCGGTTTATCGATTTTTAATAAAATAATCATAAAAACATGGAAAAATTATTTTCATTAACTTTTCAATTTTAGATCTGAAAAAGATAATAAAATGCAACATTAGACGTTTTTCCTAAGTCATAGATTATGTTTTATTAATTTTCCACTAATAATGTCACTATTTATGCTATTTTTCTTCAAAAATCCATAAATCATGCAAAAATACTTCTTTATAGCCAATATTTTTACACACATCTTGTACAATTGCATGTGACAACATATTAATTTTCTATGACCAGAATCGAAATTTAACTCATATTAACCTATTTTTCACCTAAATCCGAATTTAATAATGAAAAATTCATTTTTCGAGCATAACAAGTCCAAAAATTATGAAAATTTACAGGTTATCTCAAAATAATATATGTGACAACATATCCAAAAATCAATGGAAAATTCGAAGTATAGCTAATTTTAGACCAAAAATGACATTTTTACTCATAAAATCATATTTAAATGCCATTATTGTATAATATGAACAATAAATATCCGAAAAATTAACCAAAATATCCTAAAACATTTTAGGACCAGAAATATTAACATGCATGGATTAATTTCGTGATATCTCATAATAACACAAATTTTACAAGTTTTATTTGTTATTCTTATAACTCGGAAAAACTTTTAACCGATTTGCATGCAAACAACCGTGGCTCTTGATACCGATTGAAGGAAATGTAGATCTATATACATACTAACATACTCATATATGTTAAAACTAATTTGTCATAAAATTAATAAAGGTCTTATGCATGCAAATAATAAAGCAAATAAGGAAGAAATAATATCCTTACATTGAAATTTCGGTTCAAATGGGCACAAAAGAAATCTCCTTTTCTTTTGTTCTTGAGCTTTCCTTAATGGAAGAACAAGATCCAAGTGTAGGATCTCTCCTTAGGAATAATACCCAAAGCTAACTCTTAATCTAATTAATATTATTTGAGCTAGTATAATATTAATCTAGTGAAAAATTGAACCAAAAATTGTTTGGTTTTTACTCTCTAAAACCGGTTAGAGGAGAGGGATTTTTAGAGGTTTTTCTCTTTCTAAAATATTTAGAAGTAAGAATGAATAATAATAGATAGATACACTCTAATGCATGTAGTGTTTTTATCAAAATATAAGACAAAAATCCTTTTGTCTTTCCTAGGGTGAAACCGGGTAGGAGGGTAGAAAGGGTGAAGAGAAAGACCCAATGCATGCCCTTGTTTGCCTTCACAATGCAAACTAGGGTTGCATGGCTAGGCTCTCTATAGAATGATTGTGTTTTCCACTTATTTAATCAACCACAATTAGCCTAAACCACCTCCAATTTTCGGCACTTACTGTAATATGGATTCCATATTATTTTTGTCAAATGTCAATATGTCAAATGTCATATGTAACATAAATTGTTATGTATTTTTAACATATTAAAAATCAACGTATTAATAAAAATACGTCATATACAACAATCAACTTAGTAATTCAAAATTACTTGTACCAAAATATTTCACCAGTTTATAAATCGTATTTATAATAATTCATTCAAATTCAATTGTTTCTTTAAACAATAATTTCATCCGAGTAATGATACAATTCGATTACTCAGACCGTATCTCATTTAATCACATTTCAATTTGTTACGTAAATTTTTACTTCCAAAATCGTCCGTCAATTTTTCAAGTAATTTAATTAACTCGTAACATTATACGATTAATTAAATGATCAATTAAGAGTGTTGCCCTATAGGTATGACCTAGGGGGTCAACTGATCACCACCGTCACACGACAGTAATGTCAAACTCTAGTCAGCCAATCATTACCGATATATGTTGACCAGTTGACAGTATAAATACTTCCCAACTGTATTCTTTAAAATGAGATTTAATAATGATATTTAAATCATACGATCGCACTATTGTTGAGGACACATTTCCCAACAGTCCATTCATATGCACAGTACAGGGATGGCAGTAATAATGCATGCATCAGAATTATAACGGGCCCCGTAATTATGCATGCATCTAGTAATATTTAATTTAATTTTTTTTTATTTTGTAAAAACAAACAACAACGGTTATGTAGAAACAACCCGTTGTCTTTAGTTATAACAACGGTTCTTTGTAAAGTAACCGTTGTTATAACTTTCCCACCAAAATTGAGTCACACTTTCCACAATGGGTTTTGATACTTACAACCGTTGTTAATAGTTTTAACAACGGGTTGCTTAAGAAAACCAACCGTTGTTAAAACCTTTTACAACGGACGCTTTAACAACGTCTGCTTTTTTATATAACAACGGTTTTTAGCCGTTGTTATAGCCTGTATCTGTAGTAGTGAACTAATGATCAAGTAAGAACAAAGTAAACAAACGAACGAAAGAAGGAGACACACACGGTTTTTGAAGTGGTTCAGTTTAACTAATCGAAACCTACGTCCACTATTCTCGATTAATAAATTTAGTACCTTTCTACGGATTACAAATTTACTAACCCAACTCGTACAACTAACTCTAGCTGTAACTCAATGAGGACCGTTAAATACTGGAGTGACTAACTTACGCTAATAAGAAAGCACTTATGATTCTTGCAAAGGTTCACGTTAATGAACAAGTAAGAAATCAATTAAGCACTATTATCTTATAACGATAACTTAACAAATGAATATACGAGTTTTAAAATACACGACCTTTTGAAAATAGCAAATCGGTTTTCTGTTTGAAATACACGGTTTTGCTCTTTGAAAATAAAATCAATTTTCTGCTTAAGGTCTATGATTTTAAATGTTGTAAAAGCAAAGTATTTATAGGAATGAAAGAGCAAGGCTACTCGGTTTCATGAAACCCTAATGGCCGAAAATACAAGATATGTAAACAAATTATATCTTCTATTATTTCTTTCCTTAAAGCCTAAAAGATAATAAAGAATATTCCAAAAGATAGAATACAATTTATTCTATTATTATCTTTTCCATAAATTCTAAGATATGATAAGATTTTCTATAACAAGAATATCTTTTATCATAAACAACCATATCAAGTAAGATATAAAAGATATGTAACGATATTCCTTACAGAATAAAATCTTTACAGAATATACCTTAGGTCACACGAGATATCACGGCTCATATGCCTCGTGACTCGTGTAAACCCTAGCTCAATATTCGGTTAGAATTTAGGTTTTAAGCGTAGCTATATAAAAACCTTAATTAGTAGCATGGTCAAACTCATAAGTTGACCCAAAACAACTACTAACCATCATTTAACATAAGACCAAACCCCGCATTAAACCGGGCTTTATTTAATAAATACTTTTACTAAACATTTAAAATAAACTTAAACAATTTTCAAAAATAATTTTGAAACAATGTATGTCGTGTAAAATAAGCTCAGCATCTCAATGTTATAGTAGAAGAGCTATAACATTGAGCTCTTTTACTAGTAATGTTATAGCTGCAAAGCTATAACTTTACTAATACAAGAAATTCATTCTTAGTTATCATTACGAGATAATCACCTATACTATTCTAATCTTCATAGGAGATCTTCGAGTATAGGCTACTTCATCATCCAGGCTTGATTAATCATTAGACGGACTTCGTCTTCTCATAATACTTGAATGAATCTTCAGATAATTTGATCTTCAATTGAGGCTTGACCACCATATACTTTCACCACAATTCTCTTTGTTGCTTGTAATAAATAAGTCTAATCTAAAAGACTTAAACAAACGATTACGCGCAACGAGTATATGTAAATTATAAAGCACGTTG
The DNA here is from genome assembly GCF_048544455.1 of Silene latifolia. Lineage (NCBI taxonomy): Eukaryota > Viridiplantae > Streptophyta > Magnoliopsida > Caryophyllales > Caryophyllaceae > Silene > Silene latifolia. The sequence goes on from NC_133526.1 coordinate 150,773,352, forward strand.
ACATCATCAAATCATAAACATATACTATATGGTTCAACAACTATTTTGTTTTTGTATTTGAAAAATGACGGGTTTAAATTCCGTCGTTTGAAATTGTGAAAATAACGAATTTGAAGTTTGCTATTTTGTTTTTTTATGGAAAAATGACGGTTTTTCATTCCGTCGTTGAAAATTTGTGAGAATAGCGAATATGAATTTCACTATTTTGTTTTTGTATTGAAATATTACGATTTTTAATTCCGTCGTTGAAAATTTGTTGTATGGCAATTGGGCCAAAGCCCAAAATTCCACTGAATGAGCATATAATACCCCATTGAGACGCGAGCCTTCCTGCGAGGGAATGGGGCTCCCATTTTTCTGTAAAAAGACGCGAGAAGCCTAAGCTTCTCATTTCACTTAGTCTTCTTCCCTAAAACCGCGACATTTCCACAAAATCGCCATTTTTGGGTCTCGTTTCTTGCTTGCTTTCGTGCTACAAACATCATGTCATCTCAAGGTATGTTAATCCTCTTGAATCCATTTGAGTTTGTTTGTCTTTTTGTTAATTGAATTAGGGCGAAACCCTAACCCTTCGAAAATCGATTTGGGCGTTTTTGTTTAGCCCATTTTCGAGTGAAATTGATGATTGCATTAGGTTAGAAACCTATTTAGGAGTATAGGGGTGCTTTTAGTTTGCATTTTAGTCTCCGCTCCCGCTCCCTAGGCTCGAAAAACGTGAATGACAAGGAAAACCGTCTTATTTCACAATGCTATGTTTGTTTGCTTGAGTTGTGTGCCCCACTAGGTTGCATTGTAGTCGGGGAAGGCCATCTTTGCTATATTGAACCTTCGTTGGGCGTTGTGGGCAAAATTTGAATTTTTGCCTTTGTGAGATGATCTTATGCTGATGAAATAAGCGTCTGTTTGGGCTTAAACTGAGCCGGTTTGTCTTGCGATGGACCTTAACGGTAGTTTAGGTCACTTTGAGACGTGATTAAATCACGTTGTTTTGTTGTGGTCTTATTTTGAATTTTTGACCTGTTTGTGCCAGAATTGGCGTAGAATTGCCTTTTTGAGCTGCGAAAAATACCCAGTTGTGTCGGGAATTTTTGTTGTTTATTTTGCGGGCCTTGTGTAGGCCTTGAGGTGTTGGGTGGCTTTTGTAATTTTCGCCGTTGTTTTGACTCGTCTTTTGCTTGAAAAGAAGGGCGAGTCGTTTTTTGTGCGATTTTTGTAAAGTGTTTTTGTTGGATGGGTTTGGGCGGGTATGCCCTTGTTTTGTTTTGCATTTGCAGGTGGTTTGTTTTTTTGGATTTGTCCATTTTGTACCGTCGTAATGCCGAAATTTCGGCTGACGTTTTTGTTTTGTCCTGATTGCAGGGGAGTGTTCTGGGACCACTGGGTCCGTTGCTGAGGCTTTCGAGAAGGAGGATGATCCAGAAGGAGGAGAGATGGTTGTTGCCTTGTCCTTGTCGAGTTGTGTTTCTCCCTAGTGGCCTTTGTTCAGCCTTTGATCAAGTGTTAATCATTGGCTGTTGTCTGCAGACATTCAGACGTCTGATGATTGGGGGTCAAGACATGTGCATCGTTCTACGTTACCATCTTCAATCGTTGTTGAGTTATGATGATTGGGGTTCAAAATCGGGGTGACACCCTATGTTGCGGCTCCTTCTCGTCCCCGAATTCCGACGATTGGGGGTTAACGTCGGGGTGATGCAATTAGTTAGAATTCTTGATTGTCATGTCGTCCGAAATCTGCCAGGCAGTTTTTCCTCTTTTGTTATAGAGTAGGAATGGGGCATTACCGTCATGGTAACCACCTCTGCTTCCGCGGTTACTCCTTTCTTTTCCGATCAAAAGGATAGAGAGTGCTTAGTTCGGTAGGTGGCGTATAGCCCACAGTTCATTGTTTTAGGCCAGTGTCTGTATGATAAATACTTGTACCAGATCCCGTTTGTATGGTCAGTCGTTTGTATCAAACGTGTGTTGATATATTTTGCTTGAGGCGGTTTTTATATATATGTTTTTGGATTATAATTTATTTTGGTTTTGCTTTTTTTTGTGTTGTGTTTCGGAGAAGCACGGTTAGCTGCTGATTCCCTTTTGCTTTGCTTTTGTTCCTGCATCGTTAGTGTAGAAAACAGGCAACAGGTAGCACGTACGCATAAACGTAAACACGCAAAAGCATTTGATGAAAACAAAAATAACCACGATGACTCGAAGTTAAAAATTGAAATTGAAAAGAAAATGATTTGAAATTTCGAGAAACTAATTCGTGTTTGAATTAAATTGCATCGAATTTTGCCAAAAATTGATTTGTAACTCGAAAAACTAAAACTCAAACCGTCACGGATGAATTTTAAAAGAGATTTTTGCGAGTGTATTTGATTTGATTTTTGTAAATCAAGACTTGGATTTGCAATAGCTTTAATTTTTGAAGAAAAATGATGTCGTGTTATCAGTTTTCGAATTTTGTGGGAAAACGCTAAAAAAAACGATAAATTTTCGCGATTTTCGACTGTCAGGGAAACGATCAGTCGCGGATCGGGGCGACTAGCCCTTCCCCCTAAAAAAGAAGAGAAAAACCGTATGTTTAAAGCTGCGTCATGGAAACAGTGCCGGATTTCGTAAAACGTGGAACAAGGAAATGTGAGTGTGAGAAAACACAAAAATTCCCAGATAAGCCCGAAGAGACGCGAGCCTTGAGGCGGGAGGATCTAGGTGTCAGGAAGAAACACAACTTGAGGACCAGCCCAAAGAGGCGCGAGGCCATAGGCGATGGAAGTGAGCTTCCCCCTTTTTCGGAAAAAAGCACTGATTGTTTTGTATAAATAGGGACGTTTGTGCTTCATTGTTTCATCATCCGAAACACGAAAAACATCTCTAAGAAAACCTTTCTTCCGCTTCTTCCACAAAATAATTCATGCTTTCGAAAATAGGTTGCGATATTGGTGTCGGGATTTGTCGCCTCCCGAGAAGTATCAACTTGTTCTAATGGGAGTTTGTCAATTGTTGGTTCTTCGTCAAGTCAAGGTGCAATCCTCGTTCCTTGAAGCATTCTCTCGGTTTTGGGATTCGAAAAATCATTTTTTCGTGTTTCCGAAAGGTAAAATTTGCCCTCTTGCCGAAGAAGTGGGTGCTATTGGTGGATGGCCGGGTTGTATTCCGGTGCTTCCTCCGACTCAGTTGTGTTACAAAGAGAAGTTTCGTTCAATGTTGGGCTTGTCAACGAGCCAAGTAAAATTCTCCTTGCTCCCCCACGGTGTGGATATGTTGGCTCTTATCAACATTTTCTCAAACCGGTTGGATGTCAATGTCTCGGAGGTGGCTAGGAGAAGGACTCTTGCCTTTTGCCTAGTTCATGCGTAACTCCTTGTCGATGCCTTTAAGGAGGGGTAAAAATGGCATGGTAGTATGACCCTTGCGCATATAGTTAGTGCTTGGCGAGATCATCCATGCTTTGGACAAGAAGGGCTCTTGTGGAGAAGCTCCTTCGTTCGAATCTCCAAGGATACTCCAAGTGTGGCTATTGAAGAGGCTAAGGTATGTAGAGCCTCCGGCCGATTCTTCGTCATACTCCTTCCGTCACCTTAATATGAGGAAAAAGTTGTACTCGGTTAGTTTTGCATCCACCGAGGCCTATTGGACCTCGAGATTGCTGGAGGAGGGTGGTCCCCATATCCGTTGGGTGGTGTCATGGTAGCACTTGAGGTCCTTCATGGAGTTGCCCGCCTCCTTCATTTATCCCAAAAGGTTCATGAGGCAAATGGGGTGTCAACAAAAGGTGCTCGCTCAAGATACTCTCGTCCACGAGATTGTTTTTCGAAACTCCGTGCTTGTGGTGGTCTTCGAAAGATAGTGGGCCACTCGGCCGATTTGGGAGGTACCAAACCTTGTTGCCATGATATGGGTGACTTCCGCTTATGTCAAGTGGTCAAGAGCTCAAACCTTGGAGGAAAGGTCCAAGTCTCGTAAAGACGAGGTCGTCGACTTGAGGTATAGAGTAGTTGGCAAGGCCAACCGTGCCTTCTTTGACGACCTTGTCGATGATGTTAGCCCGTATGTAATGAGGCCACCAAAGAGGAGAAGCTCGGGTCCCAAAGAGGTAATGGGCCGTTTATGGGCCCGGCTTGGGCCGAGTTTGGGGTCATGCAAGAGACCGGAGGCCGTCGCGATTGTAGATCCGAAGAGGAAGTCCATGATAGGCGGGCCAACAAGAAGAGCAAGGGGAAAATGTACCCCGAGGGAAAAGGCAAGGGTAGAATGGAAGAATGAAGACATCCATTACCCGTTTTACTATTATATTGTAATAGTGTTGTGAGTTATTATTATGTTGTACTAGCTATGTATTGTGTATTTTGTGCTAGTTTTACTATGTGAGATGTCTTAGTCGACATTCTAGCTTTCACAAGTTGTAGACTTGCTTAGCATTAATTAAAAAAGAGGATTCCTTGTGTCAAAAGAAATTGTGAATGCTTGTTGTTTCTTCCATCCATTTCGTAAAGGCAATTAGGTTTGAATTATCCTAAACATTGCACCTGTGAAAGGGATTTTTGTGGGAAGGGAAAAATGCTGTTTTTTTTTATGAGAAAGGGAATGTTTTTCTTTTTCCTTTTTTGTTTTGAAGTTGATATGGGCTATTTTTTTTTATTTGTGGGGATGGTTGTATCCTTCTTGTGTAAGAGAGGACTGCCTACGTATCCACATGAAAAGGCGAAATCAAACCATGCCCGTAGATCGAATGTTTTGTAAATTTTGTTTGGGTGTTGTGGTTGTATCCTTCTTGTGTAAGAAAGAATTGACTACGTATCCACCTGAAAAGGTGAAATCAAACCATGCTCGTAGTTCAAGTGTTTGGTTTGAGTGCAAATGGAGCTTGCCTTTGACAGATCAAAGGTCGTTTGAAATGTGGCATGGTGCCGCAACTTAGACTCGATAAAACATGCAATTTCAAATCAGAACGCATTGAGGAACTTGACTTGAAAGGGATATTGTGGTCACTATTATGAAACTAGGGAGAGGTTTGTTACGATTCAAGGGTTGTATTTCTTGAGTTGGTCTAGGTTGGTCGGGTTTGTAAAATCCTCCCGTCTAGGTCACTCAGTCTCACTGCGGCCCCCGAAAGTATTTTCTTGACCAGCTATGGCCCGGCCCAATTGGGTTTTAATTTCCCCCTCAGATCGACGGGTAATGGTGCTTGAACCAACTTGAGGACCAAGTCGCCTTCTTTGATGTTTCTGGGTTTGACCTTTTTGTTGAATGCCCGTTGTATACGACGTTGGTATAGCTAGACGTTGTGTAAGGCGTTAAGTCGCCGTTTGTCTAGAAGCGTGAGTTGTTTGAACCTTCGACGGGTCCATTCCGCCTCAGGAACTTGACTTTCCAGTAGGATGCGTGAAGATGGGACTTCCAACTCTACTGGTTGAACCGCCTCCATACCATATGCTAGGTAGAAGGGTGTGGCGCCTTTGGGTGTTCGAATGGAGATTCGATATCCCCAGATTGTGAATGGGAGTTTGCTCGGCCAATCGCGGTAATTATCTTGCATCTTCTTGATGATGGTGACAAGAGTTTTGTTTGCTGCATCTACCGCTCCGTTGGTTTGGGGACGATAGGGGGATGATCGATGTCGCTTTATTTTGTATTTGTCCAGCAAGGCTTGTGTTTCCGCCCGGAAGTGGGAGCCTTGGTCGCTGATGATTTTATGGGGTACCCCATATCTGCAGATGATGTTGTCCTGGATGAACTTCGCCACTTGTTTGGCGGTCAAGACTGCATAGGACAGTGCTTCTACCCATTTGGTGAAATAGTCGATGGTGACGAGAACAAATCAAGTCCTTCGGCATCTATCGGGTTTACTTTTCCGATGATATCGATGCCCCAAGTTGAGAAAGGCCAGGGTGATGTCATAGTGTATAAAAGGGATGGTGGTATGTGTTGTATGTTGGCGAAGATTTGGCAATTGTGGCAATGTTTGACGTAGTTTCTGCAATCGGCTTCTATGGTGGTCCAGTAGTAGCCTGACCGCATGATTTTTCGGGCTAGCATCATTGCGCTCATGTGAGGGCCGCATTCTCAATCGTGGACCTCTTCCATGACTTTTTTGGCTTTGTGGTGATCAACGCAAAGGAGAAGAATCTCTAGGGGTGTTCTTTTGTATAGTTGTTCTTGGTTTATCACGAATTATCATGCAAATAAACGGAAGGCTCTTTGTCCTCTTGTATCGGAGTTAGGAGGGAATTCGTTTTTGGTTTTTTAGCTGAGGACGGCTTGGTACCAAGGTTCGACATGGTTTTCCTCATTGTTGTTGATGGCGCAGATGTGAGCGGGCTCGCTTCTTCTCTCGACAAATAAGGGCATCGATGTTATATCGTCAGGTATGTTGACGAACGCGGCTTGTTTTGCCAGGGCATCAGGAAATTGATTTTCCTCCCGTGGTAGGTGGAAGTAGTTGACTTGGTTGAAGAATTCGGCCTCCTGATTGATTTTCGCTCGGTAAGGTGTTAAGTTGTCGCTTGGAATTTTCCATGATCCAGACACCTGATTCATGATGAGTAAGGAATCGCCGTGGACCCGCAGTCTCTTGATGCCAAGTGTTATGGCTGCTTGTAGGTCGATGAGGCATGCTTCGTATTCGGCGGCATTGTTGGTGACGGAGAAGTCTAGTTTGACTGAGATCGGGACATGTTCCCCTTCCGGTGATATTAGGAGGATTCCTACCCCGATACCTCTCAGATTGGATGCACCATCGAAGTATAAGTCTCATGCGTCGGTGTCGGCACAAAGGATGTCTTCGTCAGGAAGTGACCATATGTCGGTCGTTGTATCCTCGTTGACGGGGTTTTCTGCTAGGAAATCGGCGACTGCCCTTCCCTTGATAACCTTGAGGGGTACGAATTTGAGGTCAAATTTGGATAGCATAAGTGTCCATCTAGACAACCTTTCGTTTAGCATGGGTTTTTCAAAGATGTATTTGACCGGGTCCACCTTGGAGTAGATGTGAACCGTGTATCTGAGCATGTAATGTCGCAGCTTCTCTGTTGACCAGACCAGGGCAAGGGATGTCTTTTTCAGTTGGTTGTATCTCTTCTCATACTCGATGAACTTTTTGCTGATGTAGTAGATGGCTCGTTCTTCGCCGTTTACTGTTTGCACAAGCATTGCTCCCTTTATCCTGTCGAAGGCCCTTTGACAGTCGTCGTCCCAATCGATGTGATTGGAGACGCGAAGCTTCTTGAAGATTGGTTCACAAATCATAGTGAGTTTGGCTATGAAGCGGCTGATGTATTGGACTTGACCGAGAAATCCATGAATCTCTTTCTCGTTCTTAGGCCGAGGCATTTGTTGAAGAGCTTTGATTTTTGTACGATCAATTTCGATGCCCCTTTTGCTGAAGATGTGTCCCAGGAGTTTTTCGGGGGTGATCCCAAATGCACACTTCTGAGGATTTAGGCTTATATTGTATTTCCGGAGGCGAGGGAAGAACTTTCGAAGGGCGCTGATGTGGTTGTCCCGCTCTTTTGATGTGACGATCATGTCATCGACATATACCTCCACCTCCTTATGCGTCATGTCATATAGTAGTGTGGTGGCGGTTCTTTGGTAGGTTGCTTCGGAGTTGATTCGGCCGAAGGGCATGACCGTGTAGCAATATGTACCCCACTGCGTAGTGAATGCAGTTTTGTGCATGTCTTCCCCAACCATTTTGATCTGGTTGTACCCAGCATACCCGTCCATAAATAATAATAGGGCGTGCTCGGCGGTGTTGTCCACCAGGATGTCAACATGTGGCAGAGGGAAGTCGTCTTTCGGACTTGCTTTGTTTAGGTCCCTGAAGTCGACGCAAACCCAAATTCTCCTGTCTTTCATGGGTACGGGGACTATGTAGGCCACCCAGTCAGAGTATTCAGACACTTTAATGAATCCGGCTTTTAACTGTTTGTTTACCTCCTCCTTGATTTTGAGGGCGCATTCGGCGCAACTTTTGCTTCACGGTTTAGCTCCGGGTTTAATGGGTATCCTGTGCTCTGCAATCTCCTTGTCGATCCCAGGCATGTCTTTGTAGGACCATGCGAATACGTCCTTGTATTCGTGCAGGACGTAGATGAAGTGTTGTCTTTCCGAGGGGTCAAGGGTGGTCCCTATCCTAAGTTCTTGAGGTGTGTTGATGGTTCCTACGTTAATAGATTCGGTTTCCTCAATGATGGGGGTCTTGTCCTCTCGTTTGTCAAATTCTTTGGCTAGGTGAGGTGGGTAGCCACTCAAGTCAAATTCCTCATATTCGTTCAGAATTGCATTGCAGTTATAATGAGACGAGTCATGAGAAAACTTAGCGTTCATTAAGTCGACTTGAGCGAAAAGCTCGGAAAGGATAGACATCTCATGGGCAGTCAATGGCGACACTGTAGAGGAGGTGGCCCCTGGAACAAGCTCCAGGTTTCTGCCTTCTCCGGGAGTGGGGATGACCCTAGTTGACTCAGCCACTGAAGCAGCCACAAGTTTGTGAAAAAGCAGTGGAAAAGGGGACCTTGACTAGGACATCAGGAATGCTAGGAGCGAAGACAGACTCAGAGTCGGACTCAGACTCAGACTCATTCTCATCTTCACTTCCCTCTTTGAACATGGGGCCTCTCCAGTTGTAATCTTGAGAATGCGGCATTGACGATCGGTCCACTTGATAGTTTTCCTCCAGCCTTGTGTAGCTTTCTCTGGGTCAGTATTAGAGATTAAGGCGGTGCGATCGAAATGGTTATCCTTTAGAGCAATGTTGATGATGTCCTCATAGACGAGGTGCTTGATGTTGTCTTCTCCGATGAGGAGACTGACAGCTTGTCCGTCCACGCATGGGGTTGACTCAGATTTGGTCAACGCAGCTTTGGTGTTGTCGGGGATGAAGTAGCAGTCTTGAAAGACTTCTACACCCGGGTGTTTGACCTTAGATATGGGATCGTATATTAGCTCAGGAAAGCCATTGTAGAGCTCGGATTCTCCCTCGGAGACGAAGTATCCATTGAGAGTTAAATGGTATGGACGGAGGATGACTCCGTGCTTTTTGCGATTTCATATTAGGAGGTTCATTTCCTGGATGTCTTCATCGGTAGGCTCATAGCCTAGCCCGAAGGGGATGTTGGGGACCTTGGCATATTTCAAGGGAGGCAAGGTGTTCTTCAGTGGATTGAGAGGTAGACCCGGGAAATAACCCTGGCGCATCAGAATGCGATTGACTGTGAGGTTGGAGAACGGGTCACAACCAAAGGATGTTGATTCATCGGTTAGGGCATTCACAACTTGGAATCCCCACATTTCGCTGTCGCCTCTTCAATGACCTAAGAGGTTATTCCCTTCTTCATGATATCCTTGATCGTGGAAGCGGGAATTATGATTGTCTTCCCGTTGAAAGGGACCCTGATTTTCTAATGGAGGGTTGAGGTGATGGCCTTGACGACGTGAATCTAGGGGTGTCCCAGAAGCATGTTAAAAGAGGCGTCAATGTCGACCACCTGAAAACTGGCTTGTCTTTCCAAGGGTCCAGTTGCAATGGTCAAGGTGATAAGCCCCGCAACCTTACGACGAGTGTCGTCATAGGCGTGTACTCCTTGATTAGTTGAGAGAAAATCAGTTTATTTGATACCCAGTTTTTGAGCCGTCTTGAGGTGAATGACATTGACTGCAGATTCGTCATCCACTAGCACCATAGGCACATTTTTCTTAAGGCATTGCACGGTGATGTACACGGCCAGGTTATGGCTGGCTTCGAATGGAGGGATATCTTCGTCAGAGAAGATGGCCGGGTTCCTCAGGTCGGGGACATCCCGTATCATGTGTGCTACCACTTCTTCTGGAGAGGAGGTAGAGGGAACTGTCAACTTTCTCAAGGCTTGTAGCAAAGCTTGTCGATGTTCGAAGGATGTAGCAATCAGTTGCCAAATTGAAATTTCGGTGTTTGCTTTCTGTAATTGTTTAAGGATCGAGTTTTCGGGAACCTTGGCTTGAGTGTCTACGTCCGGGACAATTTTGTCATTCGTTGTTAGAACGACTGTTGAATTGTTCGGATTTTGATAGGGGCGTCCAGACCGGGTAAGGTGACCGATCTCTTTTGGTTGTTTCCCCTTTCCCGGAACCACATAGCCATCTTCCGCATCGTTTCTCCAGATAGCGTTGATTTCGGGATCGCGAGGGTACCTTGGAAGGTTATTCCTCGGTGGATAGTTTTTGTAGGGGAAGTTTTTTTAGGGTTTATTATTGTGGGGCGCATGGCAGAATGGTCGCGGGAGTAATCCTTTCTAGTGAGGGTAGTTTTCGGTGCGTGGACCCTCCCTTGGATATGGTGTCGGTGGGTTGAAAATCAACCGGTGGTAGGCGTCCTCAAGTCGGGTAATCCTTTTTTAGAGACTGGCTATGGCTTCTTCAACCTATTGAAAGATGGTGAGCATGGTTGCGACGCTGAATACGAATATCCCGTCCGGGGTATCTTTTTCCAAGCCATTCACCTCGTCATCAATTGGCAGGATGAGGTGTGAGCAATCCAAGGTTGGCTCGTCATCAGAGATGGCATGGATTCCCAAAGGGTTCGTTTTGTTATTTGGTTTGGTGGGTGGAGGTAAAGGTAGTTCTCCCTTCTCGATCATATCTTGGATGTCGTGCTTTACTTTAAAGCAAACCACTTTGTCATGATATTTTCCTTGGTTATACAAGCAGTACGCATTAGGATTCCAGAAACGGGTTTTCTTGGCCTAGGACGTGTCCGGAGTGGGCCCAATTGGCTATAGTTTTCCTTGGTCCATGAGTCTTTTTAGGGCACTCGCATAGGTTATCCCCAAGTTTGTGAATACCCTTTGAGGACGTTATGTTTTCTTTGTGGTTGGCTCGAGGAGGTTGACCTCATCAATTTTGTTTGTCTGACCATAGGGGCGAGATCCGGTTGACGTAGATCCTTGATAGCCTCTACCGGTGATTTTGGCTAGGACACCCTTGTGAAGGTTGTCTTCAATGCGGGTTCCGAGGATTTGTAAATCCTGGAAAGTTTTGATGTTTTAATATCTTAGCAGGTTGGCATAAACCGGACGGAGATTGTTGCAAACCTTCTCTACCAAAGTTGATTCACTTGGCTTACTGACCAATTGAGTGCTTACCCTCCTCCAACGGATTAAGAATTATGTGAACCTTTCTTTATCATTTTGAGTCAGGACCTCAAGAGTGCAGGTGTTGGCTTGGATTTCGACGTAGTCGGCATACTGTTTAGCAAATTAGACAGCGACTTTGTCTCAAGTAGTAAGGTTCTTGGGGTCGAGGGAGTAGTACCATTTGCGGGGAATCGATTCCAGGGATGATGGAAAGATCCGGGTGAAGAGTTCTTGTTTGACCCCCTTGATGGACATGTAGTCCTTAAAAGCTCGAATGTGGTTGAGTGGGTCCTCGACTCCCTTGAACTTGGGTACATCCGTCAAGGTAAAGTTGTCGGGTAGTTGATCCCAAACGAGTTCGAATCTTCGATTTTTCTCAAGGTGGATATTGTTACCATGGGCTAGGAGTTGTTCTTCCAAGAGCTTGAGCCTCTTCTCGGTTTCACTCAAAAGCGGAGTTTTGTGTTCTCCGGTTTCCTTGTTTTCCAGGGTATCGATACGGGTCTCGAAACGGTCCAGGGTGACCTTAAGAGTGGTAAGTAGGCTGGCTAGCTGAGCAGTCGTGAGATCTCTCTTATCATCGTTGTTATTGGATGAAGCTGAAGATGGGGCCATGGCTCTGAGGCAGAAAATGGCTCACGTTACATCCCAATCCGACACGGTTTAATGACTAAACGCAGATAACACGAGGGATGGAAGAAACAAATCAGACTCAACAAGACGAGGGCAACCGTGTGTGGTGCCTCGGTGCTAACTCGATTTAAGATGCGACCGTGTGTGACACCCCCATATACCAAGGAGCCTTAACAAGACCTTCCCTAGCATATAAGGGTATCACCATCTCAGTTGCTCGAGGAAAGCAATCATCAAAAGTCGATAAAAGAACATTTATAATTATTTTACAAGTGACCAACCCAAAAACTACTGATACAAACGATACACCTCATCAACACTATGTAAACTACTCCTGTCAAGACTCATGGAGACTCATCTCGCCAAGACTCCAGCTACCATCCAAGACATCACCTGCTAAGACCGACTGCTCACCATAAGGGATCACGGCAGATACAACAGAAATAAAGAAGAAACAGCCACACAAATTCAGTAACTGAGCAACACATCAACAACCACAGACACTACACAAGTACACAAAAAAAATATACACCACATCTCCGATCAATCACCATCACCGACCGTCCACTGGACCAGCCCTGCCAGTGGGGGACCGCAGCCGTTCCCACCTAAGCCCCGCTCATCATACTGAGCAATAACCCTGTCCCATTAATGTGCACATCTCCTCCCGCGGCGGGTTCAACGGAGGGCGAATCTAGGGCGTGAAGCCACTCCCGCAAGTGACTCCACTCAGCCGAGGACGTGCCTCGAGAACCATCGACAATCATTCAAAATCAGCTGCACCACAACAACAACAAACGAAACAACACAACACCAACCAATTACCATAATCAATCAACCACACTGACACTACAATCAACACAACAACCGACACACTAAACAACCAACAAAAACTGAGTAGGCGAACCTACCTTTAGCCAACCACAGCGATTCCTTGATCAATCACATGACATCAACCAAGCAAGTAAAACCCCTATACAAACAGTACAAACACCTATTACTATCGCTACCACCCTACAAGAAACAACAACGACAAAGATGATGATTATGACCGCTACCCGACTCAAGCAACCCATCCCCAAGGCACAAGCATCCTCAAAGGCTCCCATGGAAGGAATTACGGTGAAGGAAATGATGTAGACATCTAGGTCTGAAGGAAGGAGGCGGAAATGATTTGCGATTCTATCAAAACACGATTATAAACCCTCGCTGAAAAGACGATACTCGATCAAGTAACCAACTCACTCGATCGAGTGGCCCCTACTCGATCGAGTACCCAAGCTACTCGATCGAGTAGCCTCGACTAGATCGAGCACCACTCATCCCAAGGCCTATCACAACACGAGACACCGCTTGTACGAATTCCCAAAGGCTACAACACGCCTCTAAGGTCGGTCAACGTCGGTCAACAGGTCCCTAGAAGGATGGGTATTACAGTCATCCCCTTTAAAAAGAACTTTGTCCCCGAAGTTCGATTCATCTTCCCCCAAACCACACGACAAGAAACTAAGGTCGACACCACCGTTTACCCGACACAGGTCAACAACTCTCTAGAAGTATTATCCCACTACGTATGTCCATCAAACATTATCATCGTCAATTGTCCCACACACACCACACACTCAAGTCTCCAAAAACCACTACTTGAATTACCGAACACAAAACATGCAACACAACGGTCCTATCACAGATTCACAACAATGTATGATTCATAGCCGCACAACGCAAAACTACTGATGACAACCCCGCTACTGCTCATGACATCATATTCTCATGATAACATTACGAATGATTACTGAAAATAAGGTATGACGACATGTCATCTTGTTCGACAATTACTCATTCTCACTTAAATATACAATTTCCACAACAAAACTATTAAAACAATTATAAACTCGTAGTTGGAATGTAACAGAGATATTATAAAACAGTACAAACATACGGCAAAATTGTGATAATTACGGCATTTTCCTTTGCGACATTACTCTTCCCCTCTAAAAACGAACTTCGTCCCCGAAGTTCACCATCAAACGACTTCCTTATCCCTTAACTCGACGCCTATTGCATGTTATTGACATGACTCATAAACCATCACTAACATCGATTCATATACACACGGTACTTTACTAATGGACACTATGCGATCACAACCCATACAAACGTAAACCATTGGAATTACACACTACTTCACGGACACATACATATATAGATATATCTTGTGACAAACTAGCACCTTCTCACTAACTTGATATTATACAACCACACGGAAGAAGTGAGAGTATTAGAAACGTATTATTCGACAAAACCACGACAGACGGTACGTGCATGAAGCTTACATGGTAACACAAATACTACTAAGACCGCGTGAATTGCTCAAGTCCCTATCCACCCATGACATCCGACACCACATAACCATTACTCATACGCTATAGATATGTACATATGCAAATATGAACTTAAACAACATCACTCGCATGCCAAGTTTCCGCAACAATATGTGTCATTGTACCGTCACACCTATATCTCATAAATTTCACTTATAACTCAAGCACAAGTCAAAACGTGACTAATAATGAGACTAAAACATGTTACTAACCATCAACAACCATGTCTAATGTAGAAACATCCAAAAATAAAAGCATTCAAACAATTTAAATCTCGAAAAGTACTTGTAACAATGACACTCGATCGAGTGGGTCAGGCACTCGATCGAGCTGGCCCTACTCGATCGAGTAGCTTAGCTACTCAATCGAGTATCTAAGCTACTCGATCGAGTAGCCCAAGATAAGAATAACCCCCTAATAGACACACTTGCATCAACTCGACCGAGTGAGGTGCACTCGATCGAGTTGTTATATATAGGTCAAGAATTGCCCAGAAATCATAACACAAGCTATATAATCACATAACTACGAGTCGGGATGATAACCCGGCCACAAATCCTATAACACAAGTCTAAAAATAAGCAAGTACGGCCTTATGGCCACCGATACAAACCAAGTTCGAAAGAAAAGTACCAACCGAAATAACTAATATCCATCATAACCTACAAACATAACAGAAAGAAACGGAGTATCACTCTTGCTACTGCTGCTCGTCTATCACGGCATCCTCATCTCCATCACCACCCGAAGTGCCTGCTCCTGACGCACCAAGACCCGCATCACCACCGGCTCCAGCATCTGATCTCACGTACCAAGGGGTCAAACCACCGTAAGGGTATAACTGAGGCGCTCCCCATGTAGACATATCCACCCCATAAGAGTGGAAAACCCCGTTGCTGTCCCCGACTCCCCTCCACCAAACCGGATGAGGTCCCGAGGTCCCTATTCCCTGAACATACGCCATCTCATGCAAGTTTCGGATCGTCAAGGTAGAGGACACTCTTTTGGCAAGGTAGCTCTCACGCATCTCTGGGGTATCAAAAGAAGGGTAACCAGGAAACGGATACTGTGGTGGTACCGGCTGATGTGGCTGAGTCTCAGCCACTCTCTCTCGCACTCGGCATGGCCCTCTCCCTATCCTAGGTCGATCCTCCTCAGCCCTCACGTTCTCCCCCTTCCTCGGCTCAGGCATGACTCGAAGGATCTCCGGGTCGATGAAATACGTCTGCCTCACATGACGCGCATCCTCCTCCTCCTCCTCTTCGTCAGAATCCGCAGATATAACTGCCTCAGGTAAAGGCTCTGTCGGTGGGAGGTGCTTAGGAGCTGGTATCTTCATCCAACTCATGCCCCACACCCTCCACGCTAAACTGCCATCCTCCAAGGTTCTCAACCACTTCGGGTCGAGAAAGTATGCTATGTTCAAGGTTGATACCAGGGTGGCTAAAGGGGTGTAGCCCGGGGAAGCCTCAAAGGAAGTTAGCTTCTCAGCTAAACGTGTGGCAATGGCACCACAACTCATGATCCTAGTGTCAGACGAGGCCATCAAAGCTAAACTGGCACATACTATGGCAGGAGCACTAAATATCACTCTCTCAGTCCGCTCGGGGTTAAGGTATGCCATCAGAAGCATCAACTCATGTAAGTTCAACTTACTCACATCTGATCTCTCGTAGAGGAGACACGACAAAGCACGAAGAAAGATCTTCAAAGTGACATGTTGCACATCATTGATCAGCATGTTACTAGCAGTGGGAGCTGACTTCCCGGTGATACAAGGCATAAGACTACAAACCTCACACTCGGTCGGTATGTCACGAAGGGCTCCCTTGGCAGGCTTGGCCAAGCCAAGGTGAGAAGAAAATAAGTCCATGGTCAAGACAAAGCTGGTATTCATGAGGCGGAACTCCACAGTTTGTTCCACCGGCTCGTATTTAAACGAGCTCATGAACTCGAGGGTTAGAAAGCCATACGAATGCTTTCGTAGGCAATACAGTCCGGTCAACCTCAAGGTCTCAAAGATGTGTCTAACTTCGGTCTCAATACACAGATCATCCAAAAGGGTCGTGTCAATGCAGCGGGTCGGTCTCATCTTAAGAGTTTGTAAAGCCACAAACTTATTTCTTTGTGTGAAATCCACAAACACCACACAAGGGTATTCGGGTATAGGTGGTACTACCGGTCCACTCCCCTCCCCAATTTCGGGCTCAGAAGCCCTACCCCTCTTACTCTGTCTGGTACCTACTTTCGGTCACGACATCTGTTTCAGCATACAAATTCAAATATACCACCACATATATACGAAAACATACAAAGCATACATGTTTGATCATAAAAGAATCATCTAAGTACACACTATCACCAACAATCCCAAAATTACAAGTAAAATTTCCAATTTCCAGTTATCAGACGGTCTCTACAGTTGTAAAACTTTTGACATATTTGGCATGAATTATCATTATTACTACCTCCTTTATAACGCAGACCTTCAAAACATCTTCATATACCAACCAATTTCAAAATAACATGAGACAAAATTCAGTTTGGGGCACTTTTAAGACGAAGTTTTTAGACAAATTTTTGAGTGAAAATCACAAAAATCTGTTGGAAATCATATTTTAAATATCACATATTTTAGTTTAAAGTTTTAGTCATAAAAACTTAAAGATCTTATGCATGCAAAACAAATGCAAGAGTAAGGAGAAAAATGGTTCCTCACATGTGAGTATTTCGGATATTTTGTGCACAAGTGAAGTCTCCTACCTCACTTGTTTTTGAGCTTTCCATATGTTAAGATGATCCTCCAAAGACCTCAAGTATAGAAGCCACTCCTCTTGATTGCACCCAAGATTATCCCTTATCCCCACTAAATAATATTAGCTAGATATTAGTTTAGTAGTTTACCTTAAAATTGATTACTATTACTCATATATTACATTAATAATATTAGTAATTTGATTTGAACAATTTGATCATAATTTCTCTAATTTTGGAGAAAGATGAACAAAGTAAGAGAGAGTTTGCATGTATGTTGAATGGTTGACTGTATTAGAAAATATAAGAGAACAAAACTCTCCTAAAGAGAGCATAGCCACCGGTTTTGGTGAGGAGGACGACCAATATATGGTCCTTCACTTTTGCTTTTGTTCTTTTCTATACCTTAGGCTTGTAAGGCTAGGTGTAGGTTAGGTATCAATAGCTTATTTTATCTCATAAAATCATTCACCCACTAACACCCATTACACTCATTATTTCGGTCCATTTATATAAAATGGACTACCATTTTTTTTTGTCAATTGTCACACAATATGTCACATGTAGTATGTTACATGTTATTAATTAATTTGATGCATATTTATCACATAAATATCATTTCATGAATTAATTAAATTACATACAACAAATTGACTAGTGATATTTGGTCACATAAATAAAATGAGTCATATAATTATAATTCACAATATTTTGTAATTATATTTAGCCATTCATTCTTATATCTATTGTTTCACAAACAATAAACAATTTTAGTAACAAAGCATTTTATTACTAAAATAAATATTATTTAATCCCATTACAATAAGATGATTATTCTCTCTCACAAATTGAATTGTTCAATTTTAAGGAATTGATCAACTTGCATCGTCATACAATTAATCAACTTTACAGATAAGGGCATCATCCTTTAGGTGTGACCTTAAGGGATCAACGGATCACCACCGTCTCACGACAGTAACGTCAAACTCTAGCAAGCCGATCGTTACCGATTAATATTGGTCAGTTGACTATATAATTGAATCATCCCTTACGTACTCTTAAAAATGAGATTTAAACATTTGATCATCATGATCGACAATTGTGATCGCATTATTGTCGGGGACACTCCAACAATCTCCCACTTGTCCTCGACAAGTGTGCGCCACCAATTCTCTTGTCCTATTACTATCTCCCACTCAATGCAATGTGTCTTTCAGGTCGTACTTGCAAGTGATCATATCGAGAGTGGTTTCCTCGATCTGGAGAATAACTGATTGACCGGAATTATCTACCACAGATACCTTCCGAGCGTGGCCACGCATTTCCAGTTCATTACTCCTCGAGTGGCCCTGAGATATTGTTTTAACCCTGACAAGGGGGTGGACAATTCCTAACGCACTATTCCCTTCGACTAGCCACAGCCATCGTAACCCAAAATATGCCCATTTGACCCCATTTACGAAGGTCGTAGTAACATAAATCAAAGTTAATCTGAAACCATGCCACCTTAGGCGAACAGTCTTTAGTCAAAAGAATCGACTCATTAGAATACCATAGTAGCTCTCGCCACGACTAGGCTTTATAAATTTGCCAGAACTCTATAAGCGGTCACTGCCCGACAAAGTGTTCCTCATACTCTAGTCACTTCGAGACGTCACCTCATACAAGTGACTATGGGCAAATACCATGTTAATCCGAGTTCACTTTAA
Organism: Silene latifolia; assembly: GCF_048544455.1. Lineage (NCBI taxonomy): Eukaryota > Viridiplantae > Streptophyta > Magnoliopsida > Caryophyllales > Caryophyllaceae > Silene > Silene latifolia. The sequence continues at coordinate 150,791,934 of NC_133526.1, forward strand.
CGGGGTTCAATATTGTCTCTACAACCTGTTTGGATGTAACAAAGTATAAAAGGAGTTTTTAGATTTAAAAACTCGAACGACAAATGTGATTATCTCATATGAATAGTCAATACCTGATTACTGCTTCATAATTTAATAATCTATTTTCATCTTATATGTAGTTGTTCATCTCAATGCAATTTAAATGACATATGACATGACTCATCATGTTAAGCCTATGAGAAGGCTTTGGTTAGTAGTTTTTATCAACTTCTTGTACCTTACTCAACCTTACTACATACTCGTTTTCCTTTGTAATGTATACATTTGCATTACAAAACTTTCTGAGTACGTGTCTAGATCCAATCTTGACATAAGCTCTCTAGCCTAAGAATAGCTCCCACTGTTTTCATAGTGTGCGGGATCTATCCTCTTGCACATCTCATGATTGCAAGTGTACTCAATTTCCGTTGTAAGCATCTCTCATTGTTCTTTAAATAACATAGCCACAATGGTTCCTTAACCATCTTCACGTGTTTTGAATATGGTTTTGTCTGAAACCTTTCGCAATCTCAATTGTCATTTGTGTAACACCCTTACACAAATTAGGTAATTGCATTTAAAACACTTAACTTTCCATCCTTAATGCTTCCTCAAGCACTTAAGAATAATCTATATGGCTACTTGGTAACTATTACTTAAATTCGATTTTAAGACAATTCATCATACTCAAAGTATATGAAGTGTTATACATCATTACTCATTTAATTGATCCGGCAGCGGAAGCAAATGGAATCAATCAAATATGTCCAGCTCGATTGAACTAATCATGAATCTTATCAACATAAGACTCCTTATTCGACGTTAATATCATGTGGATTTATCTCCGTAAATCTAGATATTAAAGATGTATTATATATCTCCAAGTCTTAAATCACTCCCAATGATCAATATGTCATCCACATATTAGACTAATTAAAATTACCGTAACTCCCACTAAACTTTATGTATAAACACAACTTCTCGACCTATCGAGAAAAGTTTTATAACATGATCAAAACATTGATTCCAACTCATTGATGTCCTACTTAAGACCCTCTCTTAAATTTCACATTATCTTAGGATGGCAAGAATCAACAAAACCCAAGACAGGTATTGAATACATTCCTTCTAATTGAAGAAGTGGGTTTTAGATTCACTCGCTATATATCATCATAATGAAATACAATCCCTAAGAAGATCTGAATAGTACAAAACACTTTGCCACTAATCAAGCTTTGATATCTCTCTTTGATATCCAACAATTCCACTTGGAATGTATTTCGGATTTTCATGGCTCTAAGCCTTGTATTGAGTTGTGACTTAAACACTCTCATGTAAGTCATATGTTCATTACTTTCCAGAAGTAATCAACTTGAATCAAACAATTTCTTTGTAAGTTGCAAGCTCTTTACTTTCTAAAAGTAACACTAATTCATCATCTTCAACAAGTGATGACTTTAACCTCCTAGGTTTTGAAGAAACAACGTCTTACACAAAACGTCTCATGTAGCCAAGAAAGACCAGTTTCTTGCGACATAACATTCTTTGTGGCTCTTGAATAATTTCTCCCACTCTGTCTTCTAGAAATAAACTTGTATTCTAGAAAGACAGCTTCACGAGCCACAAACCCGTTGTACTCGTGATTATAGTAAGGAAAAATAAGCATTTGTTTCTTTTGAAAACTTACAAACATGGTACCTTACCATTTCATATCTCATATGACTCGTTTTAGGTTTAGTGGAAAAATAATTTAGACAAAATGATAAAATCCCCAAGAGGATCAAGTAACTCAAAGTAACTTGATTGAAGTCCAAACCATATCGAATAGCGTTTGATTTCTTTATCCAACCACACATTATCCCATAATGCGTGGTAAGAGAGATTAATTTGTGATACTATATCACATTTCCTTTGGCTTATATCAAAGTCTTCACTTTGATAATCCCATCACGACTAAATCGTGATTCTTTGAACTCTTTGAACTTCTTCACAAATTTCTCTATTTACCTTATTAAGTGAACACATTAGCGTCAACTTAAATCGTTGGTAAAAGAAAATGATCAACCTATTTTGGATCAATGATTCACAACCTCGATCTCCTTTTCAACCAAAACGCACGAGACATCTTGCTTTGAATACAAGATACGCATATACCATAAGATCTAATGGTTTTAAGAGTACTCGATAACTCTTTGCGTTCATCATTCCAGAATCTAAGGTTTAATCTTGGGTTACCAATTTGAGTCTTGTATCATCTTCATGATATATCATTCTAGTTTGGTTTAGAATATAATCACCTTGATAATGGGCTAGCCATACATCAAATCATGGTGTATAGGGTCACAAAAGTGAAACATCTTTTGTATCTTAACAAGTTTATATTCTTATTTAGAGTTTATGCACTTAATAGTCACAATTAAGTACAACTCTAAACCCAAAAATAGATTGAGAACACAATGACTCTATCTCTCAACATCATTGTTGCTAGTCGTCATATTCTAATCATCCTATGTATCAAATACAATGATGAAAACCACCACCGGTTTCTAATATTGACGAAGTAGTACTAGCAAAATTTATGTCAATCAAATAAAAATTTAAAGAAGAAGGTCCCATTAGATGTCCCACAACTAACTTGTTGATTCTTCAATAATTTGGGGTGGTTTCCTTTCTAGCGTCCAACAATTAAGACAATGGAAACTTTATCGGTCGGGATTGATAGGTTTAGAATCGTTATTCTCAATAACTTTACTTTTAACATTACCTTGTATCAATTCCATTCTAATTTTACTTCTTTGAACTTCGTCCTTTTCTTAACGATTTAAGAGAATGCTCCCACTCATTTCAATGAGTCTTTGCTTAGAGAAGCAAAATTGAATTTCATGAAACTACTCTTCAATTCATTTGTTTAGTCTTAAAACTTTCATTGAAGTGGTTGCGGTATTTTGGTCAATTTTGATTTCAAACAAATCTAGTTACCAAAATGATGTAATCGTTTCAAAGTACTTAACTCAATTAAGCATATGAGAAACAATTCATTGTAAGTAGATATGTTAGTCAAGAATCAAAAACCCTTTTGATCACGAATAAATTTTATCTATACTCTTCACAAGAGATCCTTACAATGGATAATACGAGGTTTTTAGAAGAAAAATTCAAATTTTATCTTTAGTTACGATGTTTTAATGGAGATTTGAACTAAAATCGAAATGATATCGTATAAGAATTGTGGAAAGAAATAGAACAATATGATAACGGAATTGTGGAAAACTTAACATTTATCGTTTTATTAATACTTGTAAATAACAAGCAAAGCATTTACATAGTGACCTCTACCCAATTATGATAAATGATTCCAAGATCCAAATTCATATTAACTTGGGTATCGGTAAAGCCGAATACAACCCTCATCAATATAACTCGGTGGATTAACTCTTTAATCGATTATACTTTTAGAACTCTTGGTCGATAAAATTACATTAATATTTATCTTTACCCCGAAACACATCCGGCAACCGTCGAGAATACTTTTGTTGAGTTCAACCCAAATTTCGAATAAATGTGTCCATGATCCAAATTTACATCAACTTGGGCATCGGTAAAGCCGAATACAACCCTTATCTTTATAAATTCGGTGGGTAGACATTTATCACCCACTTCCCCTACGTAGCAAGGTTTGTACCCCGGTAGGGCCAAGTGCACTCCCTCATGAAATAGGTTTTCATGGTTTCTACCTTTTGGTAAGGCTAAGTCTCAATTGTTTATTTTAGCGAGAGGTCATGTCAATTTATTATCTATCACGTTTTAAGTGAACTAAAGCGGTGAACTACGATAATTGTAATTGACAGGGTCGATAAACTCGATTTAAAATGCATGTTTAGTTATGGCGATTTAGCGATGCATGCAACATATAAATAAAATGCAAAGCATAAATAAAATCCTAGTATGGCCTTCCTAAAATAGTAAATCTAATAAACTATTAAAAATTCGGAAACCACTCCTTTGGTCCCTTGAACTTCAGTCTTGGCACGCATTTCAAGGCAACACTTTCTTTGATGGATCGCCTTCTCGAGTGGCACCGTCTTCAAGGTACTCCGGAATAAATAAATTACAAAATGAATTACATAATTTCCTATTATACATTTGTAATTAAAATAAAAATAAATCTATTAAATTACAAAACGGTGATACGAGATCACAATAATTACAACCGAATCGATATTCCCATACATTTCGGGTAATATCAATTAAAACTAAGGTCATACTAAGTAAAATTACATAATTCAAAAATTACATAAAATTAAAATATGACAATCATAAATAAAATGCAGCATTATAATATGTATGAGCATGCCAAATTTTTTACTAAATCGCCTTTAAGAGCAAATATCGTATATTAATCGGTTTTTACGGATTTACGTGATTTAACTTATTAAAATCACAATAATTACATAAATTCATATTTATGTACAAGTTAATTACCCTAACCATATTAGGACTCAAAATTAGTTTCCACTAACATTTGACAATAATTAAACTTGATTTCTTAATATTATTCATAAATGGACCCAAAAATACAAAATTTATGCTATAAACCTCAAATTAAATCATAAAAATTTCAAATAATTTCAAAATTTGAAATTTAAACTCATAAACATTCTGGAAAAATAACATGACACTCATAATGTTCAAAACATAGGTTAAAAATTTCGAAATTTTATCGAGAAAAAACAATGTTGCGGTTTATCCGTTTTAACCATTATGACCATAAAAATATGAGAAAAATTATATTCATCAACTTTTCACTTTTAGATCTGAAATATATGATAAAATGCAACATGTGACGATTTTTCTTTAGTCATGAAGTATGTTTTAGCATTATTACTAATTATAGTCACTATTTATGTGATTTTTCATCAAAAATTCATAAATCATGCATAAAGACTTAATTATAGCCAAATATTTCACACACATTTCGTAAAATTGTATTTGACAACATACTAAATTTCCATGACCAGATTCGAAATATAACTCATATTAACCTATTTACCCATTTAAATACGATTTTAACTTGAAAAATCCATATTTCGAGCAATACAACTTATTTTATCATGACAAATTACAGGCCATCAGTAGATAATATATGTGAAAACATATCCAAAAACCACTGAAAAATTATAAGTATTTTTCGTCCAAAAATGACATTTTCCTCATAAAAATCACATTTTAATGCCAATAATATATAAAATGAACAATAAAAATCCATAAATAAACCAACATGTCCTAAAAATAACTTAGGACCAGAAACTTTTAACATGCAAAATTATATCATGATTTATCTTCATAAATCCTAAATAACAAGTTTTATATGTTAATTAAATTAACTCGGAAAAACTAACCCGATTTTGCATGCAACAACCGTGATGCTCTGATACCACTTGTTGGAAATCATATTTTAAATATCACATATTTTAGTTTAAAGTTTTAGTCATAAAAACTTAAAGATCTTATGCATGCAAAACAAATGCAAGAGTAAGGAGAAAAACGGTTGCTTACATGTGAGTATTTCGGATATTTTGGGCACAAGTGAAGTCTCCTACCTCACTTGTTCTTGAGCTTTCCATATGTTAGGATGATCCTCCAAAGACCTCAAGTATAGAAGCCACTCCTCTTGATTGCACCCAAGATTATCCCTTATCCTCACTAAATAATATTAGCTAGATATTAGTTTAGTAGTTTACCTTAAAATTGATTACTAATACTCATATATTATATTAATAATATTAGTAATTTGATTTGAACAATTTGTTCGTAATTTCTCTAATTTTAGAGAAAGATAAACAATGTATGTTGAATGGTTGAGTGTATTAGAAAATATAAGAGAACAAACTCTCCTAAAGAGAGCATAGCCACCGGTTTTGGTGAGGAGGAGGACCAATATATGGTCATTCACTTTTTCTTTTGTTCTTTTCTATACCTTAGGCTTGTAAGGATAGGTGTAGGTTAGGTATCATTAGCTTATTTTATCTCATAAAATAATTCACCCATTACACTCATTATTTCGGTCCATTTATATCAAATGGACTACCGTTTTATTTTGTCAATTGTCACACAATATGTCACATGTAGTATGTTACATGTTATTAATTAATTTGATGCATATTTATCACATAAATATCATTTCATGAATTAATTAAATTACATACAACAAATTGACTAGTGATATTTGATCACATAAATAAAATGGGTCATATACTTATAATTCACAACATTTTGTAATTATAATTAACCATTCATTCTTATCTCTATTGTTTCTCAAACAATAAACAATTTTAGTAACAAAGCATTTTATTACTAAAATAAATCTTATTTAATCCCATTACAACAAGATGATTATTCTCTCTCACAAATTGAATTGTTCAATTTTAAGGAATTGATCAACTTGCATCGTCATACAATTAATCAACTTTACAGATAAGGGCATCATCCTTTAGGTGTGACCTTAAGGGATCAACTGATCACCACCGTCCCACGACAGTAACGTCAAACTCTAGCAAGCCAATCGTTACCGATTAATGTTGGTCAGTTGACTACATAATTGAATCATCCCTTACGTATTCTTAAAAATGAGATTTAAACATGTGATCATCATGATCGACAATTGTGATCGCATTATTGTCGGGGACACTCCAACAAAATCAACTCTATACATGATATATATAACACCTATTACTCAATTTTCATCTTTTTACATAAAATAGACAACCAAAAATAAATTCAATTTCTCAAACCCTAAAAATTTCGATACATCCTTTCCCCAATTTGATTCTGTTTGTTGCATAATTAACGAAATTAATCATCAAAGGAAAGCATCTAGATCACATTGCAACAATTAGAAGCAAATTTTAACACATGTAAATCGATTTTTCAACACTTTTCATCATCCTATATGATTCTAACTAATTAAAAACATCAAAATAGAGTGAGCATTCATACCTTGATCAATTAGAAAGCAAAAAGAACGAATTCAAGCAAGAAAATCACCAAATTGAAGCACCACAATCACAACAATCAAAGGGTTTGAGAGGGATTTGGGAATTAGGGTTTGCGAAAATAAGGAAGGAGTAGAAAGAATGAACAAAGAAAGGGTTTATGTGTAGATACCCAGTATCTGCTGAGACTCCAACAAACACCCGATGAATATCGGACTACAACATGTTTTGGAATCGCGGCGTTTGATCGACAGTTTGTGTACAACTTTACATCGGAAAACTTAAAAGGATTTCGAAAATAAAACATTTCAAAACTTTTCAAAAGTACCTGGAGTGTTTAATGCACGGCGACGAGGTCTCAATGACGCTAACTAGAGTCAAAACCGACACCGGACCAAAAACCGACTCAAAAATTCAAATCCCGACTCCAACAACGAGTCAAACCGAGTCAACCACAAAAAACAAACCATTTCAAACCTTATATACTAAGATTTCCCGGATTCATGAATGGTCAAGTACCAAACATGTGACAACAAATCCTAGGATAGAACAAATCATGATTGCACTTGTGTGAAAGTGACAGTAAAACTCGAAGACCCGCGATGTGGCTCGCGCCTCTTTGAGCAGCCCAGGTGGCCATGTCGCTCAAAACTCACACAACCACTCATTTTCCTATAAATACCCCTCAAATGCCCCCATTTGCGAACTTACTCGACTGTCCGCCCCCTCTTTTCTCCCTTAAAATTCTCGACTCGACTTCTTAAGTCACAATCCGACGCGTATTTACGACCTGCCGATCGTAAATACAAGCCTTACACATTGTTTGGTACCGTCATCGTGCATTAAATCACTTGACCGACCATTTCGACTACTACACCGTCACTAATCTTAATAAAACACTCTTTTTACTTACCAAAGCGGTTATAAACCGAGTCTTTTCCAACCAAACGAGTTGTTACACTTACGTCGGTTTCTCGCCATAACCAAACATGTAAGTATGAGGGTGTAAAGATCCTTCTTTTATCATGTCTTTGCTTGTTTTATGACCATAACATGCTAAAACATGCATAACACGATCCAAAACATAGGATACACGAGCCAAAACTGAGTTTTGGCCTAAGGCAGAAGCCCCTTGTTCTGCACAGAGGCCCGCGCCTCAATGGGGTGCCCAGGTCAGAACTCAACCGTGTTTGTTTTCGTCCTTCCTCATTAATCTATTTTTATATTTGTAATCGGTTTTTACCATTTCGAATGTTTTCAAACCCTTTTATTTATTTTTTACAAATTTTAACCAAAAAACATTTTTCACCCTTGGTTCTTAATACCATGACGGTTTAATCCGTGTTCCGGTGATAATATTTGGTTAATAACATTTAAAAGGTATTTTAAAGCCTTTTATTTCATTTCTTTACATTTTAAGAGGTATTTTAAAGCCTTTCATCATTTCTTTACATTTCCAAAATAAATGTATTAGTCACCAACACAAAGTCATCCTTGGTTCCATATACCATGCCGGATTTTAACCCGGGTACGATGATGAGTATCGACTAATTATATTCAAATGAACTTAAAACAATTAGTTCATAATTATTTTCAAAAATATTCATGTCAAGCTTGCCAAGTCGAACCAGACACCGAATATCATCAAAATAATGATGATTATTCAAGTTTCGTTCCTCAAATCAACAAATACGGTCTAAACGACCCTTTCAAACCAAAACGGGTTCAAATCTCCATTTTTCAACACGTTTTATAAACGTTTTTCAAATGGTCAGAACGCGTCTTAAACCGTTGACTGGCTCGCTCTAAACAGGCCATTTCTTTCCTATTCTCAAGACCAGGGGAGAGCCCCTTGCATCACCAACAAGCTCGCGCCTCATATGGCTACCTGGTGCAGGGTCTGTTCGCCTTCCAGCATTAGTCTAAGACGATCCCGACTCCGGTTAAACCGGATATAGGACGGAACAGATGACTAATCATATTTGCGTAACACCTTACTAAGACAAATGGATCACATTATGCACCATAAACCTAGTACGGTAAATGGATGTTTAATTTCCGTCTTGCATGCAAATCAACCATCAATCCAACTCGACATCTTATACTTGATACTTGGATTAAATCAACCGACTTAGAAAGATCTCACATGTTAGGTTTAAATTATTGGATGCGCATTCATGCATTTAAACCGTTTTATCAACTTTTGCATTCAATCAACCAAGATCGATCAGTAGAGGCTGCTAAAGAGGGACGATTCCTTATCTTTAGTACCTATGTCAAACACTGCTTTGTGCTTCATTTGACCGAGGTATAAAGTGGATTCGAACGAGTTCCAAGCATCCCACAAATGCTTGGTGGCGACTCCGAATATCTCTAATCGTTTCGAGACCCTTACCGAGACGAAACCGACCGATCTAAAACGATCCGGTCGAAAGCATTTTTACGCCGCCGAGCGTGGCTTTCAAAAGACCGTTGTGTTATAATTCATTAATCTCATAAGTTTACATATTCATATATAAATTAATTTATTTGGTCATAAAATAAATACAAGATCTTATGCATGCAAACTAAAACAAGATTAGAGAAGAAATCGTCAATCTTACTTATGTGTTTCGGATATTAGGGCACCAACAAGATCTCCTTCTTGTTAGTTCTTGAGCTTTCCAACAATGGATGAACAAAGGTCCAAATTAGAACTTCTTCAAAAGTATATACCCAAGGAAAACCCTTAATAACTATTATTATTATGAACTAGTAATAATATAAGTCTTACTTCAAATATGACACAAAATAATAATTTGTTCTCTTGTAATTTCGGCCTAGAGAGGAGAGATTTGTGAGGTTTTTATTTCTCTAAAAATGTTTCATAAGTTGTAGAGAGAATAATATTTTCTTATACTAGAAAATATAATTTGAAGTAGTGAATAATGATGGAAAAACCATTGGCATTTCTAGCTTGAAAAACCGGTGGGGAGGGGGAGAAAGGGGCCAATGCATGAGCTTGTTTTTCTACCCAAGAAATAATAGGTATGCATGGTTAGATAATAGGTTTAATCATCATGTTTTCCATTAAAATAAAAACACAATATAAACCTTATACTCCCTCCAATTTTCGGCACATATATAAAATGGGAGGTCCATTTTATTTTGTCATTTGTCAATTGTGACATATATGACATGTTACTTGACATGTGAAATTGTAATGTATTTTTAACATATTAAAAATCAACATACTCATAAAATATGTCATATACAAAATCGACTAGTAATTCGTAATTACTTGTACCAAAACGGTTTATCAATTATAAATCACAACGTCTTGTATTTATAATAAATTATTTATTCAATTTCAATTTCAATTGTTTCGTAAACAATAATTTTATCCAAGTAATAAAACAATTCGATTACTTAGACCGTATCTAATTTAATCGAATTACAATAAGACACGTTAACTTTACTCACAAGATCATCCGTCAATTTTAAGCAATTTAATTAACTCGTATCAGCATACGATTAATTAAATAATCAATTAAGAGTATTTCCCTATAGGTATGACCTAAGGGGATCAACTGATCACCACCGTCGCACGACAGTAATGTCAAACTCTAGTCAGCCAATCATTACCGATATGTGTGGACCAGTTGACTGTAAAATATTACATCTCACATGTATTCTTAAAATGAGATTTAAATATGTGATCATCATGATCGACAGTTGTGATCACATTATTGTCGGAGGACACATATTCCAACAATCTTCCACTTGTCCTCGACAAGTGTGCGTCACCAATTCTCTTGTCCTATTACTATCTCCCACTCAATGCAAGGTGTCTTTCAGGTCGTACTTGCAAGTGATCATATTGAGAGTGGTTTCCTCGATCTGGAGAATAACTGATTGACCGCAATTATCTACCATAGATACCTTCCTAGCGTGGCCACGCATTTCCAGTTCATTACTCTTCGAGTTGCCCTGAGATATTGTTATAACCCTGACAAGGGGTGGACAATTCCTATCGCACTATTCCCTTCGACTAGCCACAACCATCATAACCCAAAATATGCCCATTTGACCCCATTTACGAAGGTCGTAGTAACATAAATCAAAGTTAATCTTAAACTGTGCCACCTTAGGCGAACAGTCTTTAGTCAAAAGAATCGACTAATTAGAATACTATAGTAGCTCTAGCCACGACCAGGCTATATAAATTTTCCAGAACTCTATAAGCGGTCATTAGCCTGACAAAGTGTTCCTAACAGTCTGCCTATGTGATCGACTAGTCATCTCATATGACTCCATGGCACTTGAACTTGCCATCAATTGCATCACACTCTAGTCACTTCGAGACGTCACCTCATGTAAGTGATTATGGGCGAATACAATGCTAATCCGTGTTCACTTTAACGAGGTTCAATTGTCTTTACAACCCGTTTGGATGTAACAAAGTATAAGATGAGTTAATAATAACTCAAACGACAAATGTGGACATCACATTCGGGTAGGTAATACCATATTACCACCTTGTGATGTATATTATAAGTGTGTAAACACTATTTATTTGCAACATGAGTTTAACACGCCATGTGTCCACGTGTTCAAACTCTTGAATCGCATTTTCCTTTATTATCATATTTGTCTTACATAGCATGAATCTCACCAAGTACATATCTAGTTTCTCAAACTAGGTTTAGGTTCTTTATTTTGAGAGAATTTCTTGTTGTTTATCACATAACAAATGAATTATGGTGGACGGCATAACTTGCACTAGTCAAGTGTTCTTCCAACTCATAAAGTACCAGGTATATGTTTTGAAGGATCTTGCAACAATTGTCAAGATGATTAGCCTAGCACTTCTCATAAGTCTCAGTAAAATTGAAAATACTAGTTTTGAGTAACTTCTTACTATAACCAAGTATCTTCTCAAACTTCTTATTTCTCCTTTTAGCTTAAATAGCTTAGGATTTCGATAAATCCTTACGCGCTTTCGAACTTCAATATGTGCAACTTCTTATCACATAACAGAGTGTTCTATCAAACACTAGAATAGCTTGTTAGTTCTCCTCGAGAATTCATGACGATTCTTATATGGCTTACCAATGACTCATCATGCTCTTAAGCGTATGATTCATTGTAGGACATGTGCATGATTATTCTAATGGCGGAAATATTAGTAATTTTAATCATGTAATCAACCATTCTTAGGTTCAATGAATGACCATGACTGCTTATGGTAATTCCATGTTCATTGATATGAATAACCTACATTTCTTGTTGATTTGATGTGCATATCTCAATGCCTATCCAACATCCCATGATGTGATTGGATTCATCTTAGTCCATTTTCATCCAGAATTGAAAACTCAAATACTTTTTTGTGAAAGATAGTACTAGCTCGTCATTCTCAATGAGTAATGAGTTATAAATTTTACAAGATGATTGCTCCCACTAAATTGCATGTCTTCACATGAAAATTTCAAACTCCCACTCAATTTCACATGTTTCGTAATTGACTACTCAATCGAGACATTTCAAGAATTGAAATACATTTTGCTTTGCCAAGTTATTAAGATAAAACCATATATGTTCCCAACATATCTTTTCAAAATACCTATTTTGAAAAGGTTTCAATCTTAAACTTATGGAAAGAGATTATAATCTCTAACTCATTCATTTTTATAATGATGCGTAGCAATGTCATTACTTAAATGTGAAATCTCATTTAATACACATCCTTCTCAAAATACCCTTTTCGGAAAGAGGTATAACCATTTCATTTTCACAATGAGGTTAAGTAATGACACTAGCGTGGTTAACAATTAACTTAGCTCTTGTAGACATCGGCATATCTTTCTTTGCAACTTTTAATCATAAATCTCATTTATATTCAAGGATGCAACTTTGTTTCATTTAGGCTCTTAAGTAAATATCAATATTGAAACTCTTATTCATATGTAGGTCATAAAGTAGCAAAATCTCATGTTGAGACTTTTCTTTAGTCATTTTCTTTCAAAAACTTTCTTTTGGTCTCCTCGTGTAGTTATCTTAAGAACATATTCTTTTGATTACTTCACTTGGTCTCTTTTGTCATGACGATCTCATCTATTCGAGACCATAGATCTCATCTATTCATGTATACTATCTATTTTGGTATACAAATCATTCTTTCTTTCGTAGATCTCATTTACTCAAGCATACAAATTATTCTTTGTATTCTTCGTGTCTTCATTTTTCTCCCACTCTATCTTTAGAATAAATACACTAGATATTCAAAGATATCTTATGAGACATAAATAATGATTTTGAAGTAGAAGGAGGATTATCTCATAGATTGACTAATAGATTTTAGATTTGATGAGTGTACTTGGTAATTGACATACCTTTAGGAGAGTTCATCAACTCAACATCACTTTATAATTTATCATACACAAGTCTTAAGCTTGTGGACATATAATGAATTCTATCATTATGTTGTCTATTGGATCACTTTAAGTAGATGATCATATGTTTCTATGTGCAAGCATGTAAAGAGGAATTATTAGAACAAAAAAATACGATAAAAGGGGTGACTTGGGTTGCAAGCCAAGCCACCAAAATCCAAAATACAACCATTGTTAAAAGGATCAACCATTTCCATGTCGAACACGGAAATCAAAATCGTTCTAAAATTCATAACATTAAAATAAAGACAATGATAAAAGCCAAGCTTCATTGGTGGCTACTCCTAGCTCCTTCATGATTTCTCAAGCTTGCTTCTCTTTTCCCTTGTCTTTGCTTGGAGGAGGCCCTATTTACAATAAAAAGGGGATACATTATCACAACTTTGTATCAAAATACCATAGTTGAATTAGAAACATATATAAAAGAAAGGATAGTCATTTACCTACTGGAGTGATCTTTCCAGCTTTGATGTCACCAAGATACTTGGAACAATTCCTCTTCCAATGTCCAACACCATTACAACAATGGCATTTATCAAGAGGACCCTTCTTGGTTTTGGAAGTGCTAGCTTCAAAAGTCTTTGCCTTGGTGGACATGGGAGATTGCCTCTTACCCTTTTTCCCAATCTTCTTGAACTTCCCCTTGCTCTTAATGCTTATATTAAGCACATATTTAGGTGGGTTAACATTTAGCCTCATGTCTCTTTCGGCTTGCACAAGTAACTTATGAAACTCTTCAAGAGACACGTCCTTGTCTTGCATATTCAAATTCACCCGGAATTGTACATATGCTTTGACGTTGGATAAGGAGTGAAGAATCCTATCAACAATGAGCTCTTTGGGGATTTCAACCTTTTGAATTTTCAACGTCTCTACTAGTTCCAACAATTTGACCAAGTGAGGGCTAACCTTTGGGCCTTCCTTGAAATCGAGATCAAAGAATTCCGAGGCCGCCTCATATTGGACGATCCTCAGTGCTTGTGAGAACATTGTCACAAGTTTGGAATAGATTTCATAAGCGGTGCCCATTTTAAAGGCTCTGTTTTGGAGATCCGCCTCCATAGCAAATATTAACACATTTTTCATAGCGGCGGACTCTTTGTGGTAAGCCTCACATGCTTCCCTAGTGGCGGCACTCGACCTAGCATTAGGTTCGGGTGGAGAGGCCTCAATGAGGTAACGAAGCTTGTCGTCACCTTGAGCAACTAATTTGAGTTGGGCATCTCAATCTGAGAAATTTGACCCATTCTTTTCAAGTTTACAACGATCCATGAAGGATCGGAGCCATGAAACATTAGTGCGAGTGGTGGCGTTGGTGTTTGGTGCGGCCATTTGTTATGAGAAATAAAAGTGGTCTACAAAACAAAAATAGAAGGAATAAAACACTTGTCGTTTTTCAAAATAATAATAAAACTCGTAAATTTTAATTTCAACAAGTTTTGTTGCATTTATCTAGTGACCTCTACCCAACTTGATAAATGATTCCAAGACCCAAATTCATATCAACTTGGGCACGCTTTGGCGATACAACCCTCATCAATATAACTCGGTGGATTAACTCTTTAATCGATTCTACTTTTAGAACTCTTGGTCGATAAAATTACATTAATATTTATCTTTAGCCCAAAACACATCCGGCTATGGTCGAGAATACTTTTGTTGAGTTCAACCCAAATTTCGAATAAATGTGTCCATGATCCAAATCCACATTAACTTGGGCACGCTTTGGCGATACAACCCTCATCAACATGAATCCGGTGGATAGACATTTATCACCCACTTCCCCTAGGTAACAAGGTTTGTACCCCGGTTTGGCCGAGCGCACTCCCTCACGAAATAGGTTTTCATGGTTTCTACTTTTTGGTAAGGCTAAGTCTCAATTGTTTATTTTAGCGAGAGTTCATGTCAATTTATTATCTTCACGTTTTAAGTGAACTAAAGCGGTGAACTACGATAATTGTAATTGACACGGTCGATAAACTCGATTTAAAATGCATGTTTAGTTATGGCGATTTAGCGATGCATGCAACATATAAATAAAATGCAAAGCATAAAAAATAAAATGCTAGTATGGCCTTCCTAAAATAGTAAATCTAATAAACTATTACAAATTCGAAAACCAACTCCTTTGGTCTCTTGAAATTCGGTCTTGGCAGGCATTTCAAGGCAACACATTCTTTGATGGACCGCCTTCTCGAATGGCACCGTCTTCAAGGAACTCCGGAATAATTAAATTACAAAATGAATTACATAATTTCCTATTATACATTTGTAATAAAAATAAATCTATTAAATTACAAAACGGTGATACGATATCACAATAATTACAACCGAATCGATATTCCCATACATTTCGGGTAATACCAATTAAAACTAAGGCCATATTAAGAAAAATTACATAATTCAAAAATTACATAAAATTAAAATATGACAATCATAAATAGAATGCAGCATTATAATATGTATGAACATGCTAAATTATATGCTAAATCGCCTTTAAAGAGCCAATATCGTATATTAATCGATTTTTACGGATTTGTGTGATTTAACTTATTAAAATCACAATAATTACATAAATTCATATTTATGTACAAGTTAATTACCCTAACCATCTTAGGACTCAAAACTTAGTCTTTACTAATATTTTGACAATAACTCAACTTGATTTCTTAATATTGTTCATTATGGACCAAAAATACAAAATTTATGCTATAAACTTCAAATTAAATCATAAAAATTTCAAATAATTTCAAAATTTGAAATTTAAACTCATGAACATTCTGGAAAAATACCATGACACTCATAATGTTCAAAACTTAGTTTAAAAATTTCGAGAAATTATCGAGAAAAACAATGATGCGGTTTATCGGTTTTAACAAATATGACCATAAAAAATATGAGAAAAATTATTTTCATCAACTTTTCACTTTTAGATCTGAAATATATGATAAAATGCAACATGTGACGTTTTTTCTTTAGTCATGAAGTAATTTTTAGCATTATTACTAATTATAGTCACTATTTATGTGATTTTTCATCAAAAATTCATAAATCATGCATAAATACCTCATTATATCCAAATATTTTACACACATCTTGTAAAATCTCATGTGATAACATAATGAATTTCCATAACCAGATTCGAAATATAACTCATATTAACCTATTTACCCATTTAAATACGATTTTAACTTTAAAAATTCATATTTCGAGCAAAACAACTTATTTTAACATGAAAATTTACAAGCCATCAGTAGAAACTATATGTGAAACATATCCAAAAACCACTGAAAAATTCAAAGTTTAGCTATTTTTCGTCCAAAAACGACATTTTTATCATAAAAATCACATTTTAATGCCAATAATATATAAAATAAACAATAAAATCCATAAATAAACCAAAATATCCTAAAAATCACTTACGACCAGAAACTTTTAACATACAAAATTATTTATAGGTTTATCTTCATAAATCCAAATTAATTAGTTTTGTATGTTAATCTTATAACTCGAAAAAACCATAAACCGATTTGCATGCAAAGTACCTAAGGCTCAGGATACCGCTTGTTGTAATTCATTAATCTCATTACACATTTTGTTTGGATTGGTATTCCTCTCGCAAATCGGAGTTTTATTGCTTGGTGTGTAACCCACCCTTCTAAGCCAAGACCCATGTCAGCATTATGCATAATATAATGAAACTGTGAGTGCTTATGTGCTACTTGATCATAAGTCCTTCCGTGTGATTTTCAAACTTTCAAAAATACCCTTTTGCGCCGTTATAATGGTCATTTCAAACCTCGGTCTTTCGCCGACCGTAACACGCCTTTCTAGGCCGTCGTAATGACGATTTTCAAAACCCGGTTTTTATAACCATTTCAGCACGCCTTTCTAGGCCGTCGTAATGACGATTTTCAAACCCGGTTTTTATAACCATTTCAGCACGCCTTTCTAGGCCGTCGTAATGACAATTTTCAAACTCGGTATTCTACAACCATTTCAAATCACCTTTTTACGCCATTATAATCGCCGCGTCTAGACACGGATTTTAACCCGTTTCGCGCCGACAATGGCGCTTTTAAAACCCGAGAAAAGCACACACCCTTTTCTCGAGACACTTTCGAGATCCCGAGGACCATGCACCGTCCCCGAGACCTCTTCAAACATTTCAAACTCGATTTTCAAAAAATACAATTTTGAATTGCAAAAAAACCTTCTTGGGAGACAGTACAATGTTTTCCGAGCCGATTCAAACTCAAAACCGTCTTTTGCAAATAAACTCAAGACAACCCTTTCAACTGCCCGACTTGCGGGGATCTCTATCTTCGGAAGCCGTCCATAAAGCGACAAATGAATCTTTTTGGAAATTTCTATTTTCGAAAACTTCAGTCCACCGTTCCGATTCTGCCTCGTGTCTATCGAGTCAAAGCAAACGTACTTATGGGTCTTTACTTATGAGTCGTCTCATCATGAGCCTCGTCCAATGGCGCCACGCCACTATATTGGACGCGTGTCAAAAGTTCGGTCTACACCGTCACGTCATAAATCGAGTCAGCACCGAGGTACCACACACGGTCATCCTCGTCTTGTTGAGTTTGATCCTTGTCTCGCCCTTTGTCTTGTCTGCGTTCAGTCTTTGAGCCGTGTCGGATCGAGTTGTAATGTGAGCCGTTTTTCTGCTTCAGAGCCATGGCCCCGTCTTCAACTTCGTCCACCAACAACAATGATAACAACATAGATGTCACGACTGATCAGTTAGCCAGCCTGCACACCGCTCTTAAGGTCACCCTGGATCGCATCGAGACCCGTATAGACACCCTGGAAAACAAGGAAGCTGGAGAACACAACGCTCCGCCTTTGACTGAAAGTGAGAAAAGGCTCAAGCTCTTGGAAGAAAAGCTCCTAGCCCGGGGTAATAATATCCATCTTGAGAACAACCGAAGGTTCGAACCTATTGGGGATCAATTACCTGACAAATTTACCCTGATTGATGTGCCCAAGTTCAAAGGAGTGGAGGACCCACTCAATCATATCCGTGCTTTCAAAGACTACATGGCCATAAAAGGGGTCAAGCAGGAACTTTTCACCCAGATCTTTCCGTCCTCTCTGGAACTGATCCCTCGCCAATGGTACTACTCCCTTGATGTGAAGAACCTTACTACTTGGGATGAGGTCGCAGTTGGATTTGCCAAGTAATATGCCGACAATGTATAAATCCAAGCCAATACCCGTACTCTTGAGGTCCTAACCCAGAACGACAAGGAAGGATTCACCGAGTTCTTAACCCGTTGGAGGAGGGTAACTACTCATCTGGTCAGCAAGCTGAGTGAATCAACCTTGGTGGAAAAGTTTGTCAACAATTTCCGCCCAGTGTATGCCAATCTACTGAGGTACCAAAACATTAAGACCATCCAGGATCTGCAAATCCTGGGGACACGCATTGAAGATGACCTCGGGAAGGGCGTCTTAGCCAAAACCACTAGCAGAGGCTACCAGGGACCCACGAACAAGATTGATGAGGTCAACGTTGTTGAACCATCCGCCAAGAGAGCTGAGCGCCCCCAGAGAGTGTTCACTAATATAGGGTAAACTTATGCAAGCGCCCTGAAGAGGCTCATGGACCAGGGGAAGTTACAACCAATCGTACCCACCCTGGATCCGACCGATGCTAATAAATTCCGCTTCTAGAACCCCAATGCCTACTGTCAGTACCATCAAGGGAAAGGGCATGATACGGAAACCTGCTTCAAACTCAAACACATCATCCAAGACATGATTGAAAAAGGGGATTTGCCTTTACCCCCGCCGACTAAGCCAAACAACAAAACAAACCCTCTGCGAATCCACGCTATCTCCAACGATGAGCAAACCCTAGACTGCTCACACCTCATCCTGCCAGTTGATGACGAGGTGAATGCCTTGGAGAGAGATCCCTCGGACGGGGTATTTGTGTTCAGTGCCGCAACTATGCTTGCCATATTCCAACAAGTTGAGGAAGCCATAGTCAGTCTCTCCAAAGGATCACCCGACTTGACGATGCCTACCGTCGACTTATCTTCAATCCTCCACCACCACGCAAGAGGGAGAGTCCCCCGAGCGCCCAAAACTACCCTCACCGGGATGGATTGCTCCCGCGACCATTCTAGCATGCACCTCATGATAATCACCCCCACAATAATCAGCCTCATAATAACTACCCTCACAAGAATCACCCCCACAAAAATGTCCCTCACAAAAACTGCCCACCGAGGAATACCCATCCAAGGTACCCTCGGAATTCGGAAATTAATGGCATCTGGAGAGATGATGTTGAGGATGTCTATATCGTCCCAGGGAAGCAGGCAAAGGAGATCGGTCATCTTACCCGATCCGGACGCCCCTATCAGAACACGAGCAATCCAACGGTCGTTCCAACAACGAATGACCAAGTCGTCCCAGACATGGGCACTCAACCAAAGGCTCCCGAGCATTCAATCCTCAAGCAGCTCCAGAAGGCAAAAGCCGAAATCTCATTTTGGCAACTGATCGTGACATCCTTTGAGCATCGATAGGCTTTGCTATAGGCCTTGGAAAAATTAACTGTGCCCTCCACCTCCTCCCCTGAAGAAATAGTGGCACACATGACAAGGGACGCCCCTGACTTGAGCACTCCGGTCGTCTTCTCTGACGAGGATATCCCTCCCTTCGGAGCCAATCATAATCTTTCCCTGTACATTACCGCACAATGTCTCAAGAAGAATGTGCCCATGGTCCTTGTGGATGACGGGTCCGCAGTGAATGTCATTCCCCTCAAGACGACTCACAAACTGGGTATTAAGGAAGCTGACTTGGTCCCGACAAATCAAGACGCGCCTACGACGGCACTCGTCGCAAGGTCGCAGGGCTTTTCACTCTAACTGTCACAACCGGACCACTGGAAAGGCAAACCAGTTTTCAGGTTGTCGACATCGACGCCTCCTTCAATATGCTCTTGGCACGTCCCTGGATTCACGCCGTCAAGGCAGTTACCTCAACTCTCCACCAGAAAACCAGGGTCCCCTTCAACGGGAAAACGATCAGGATTCCGGCTTCCCCGATCAAAGCCGTCATGAGAAAGGGATAGCCTCCCAAGCCATTGAGGAATATGATAATGAAATGTGGGGATTTCAAGCCGTGAACGCCAGAACAGGTGAATCAACACCCTTTGATTGTGACCCGTTTGCCAACCTCACGGTCAACCGCATCATGATGCGCCAGGGTTAATTCCCGGGTTTACCCCTCAATCCACTAAAGAGAACCTTACCTCCCTTGAAACAGGCTAAGGTCCCCAACATCCCCTTCAGACTGGGCTATGAACCTAACGATGAAAATATCCAGTAGATGAACCTCCTAGTTTGAAAACGCAAGAAGCACGGGGTTATCCTCTGTCCCTATCATCTGACTCTCAATGGATACTTTGTCCCCGACGGAGAGTCCTAGCTCAACCATGGCTTTCCGGAGCCGATCTATGACTTTGTGGCCAAGACCAAGTACCCGGGTGTGGAAGTCTTCCAGGATTGCTACTTCATCCCCGACAACACAGAAGCTGCATCAACCGAGTCTAAGCCGTCGTCATGCCTCGATGGACAAGCTGTCACCCTCCTCTTTGGAGCGAATAACATTAAGCACCTCGACTATGAGGACATCATCAACATTGCCCTGAAGGACAACCAGTTTGACCCAACCGCCTTGATCTCCGACACTGACCCGGAGAAAGCTGCACAAGGCTGGAGGAAGACTGTCAAGTGGACCGATTGCTGAGGCCATATTCTCAAGATCACAACTAGAGAAGGCCCTATGTTCAAAGAGGGAAGTGAAGAAGAATCTAAATCTGAGTCTGAGTCGGAGTCAGAGTCTGTCATAGCTTCTAACACTCCTGATGTCCCAGTCAAGGTCCCCTTCCCGCTGTTTTATCACAAAGTCGTGGCTGATTCAGAGGCTGAGTCTACTAGGGTCACCCCACTCCCATGAAAGGTGACAACTTGGAGCCTGTTCCAGGGGCCACATCCTCTGTTGTGTCGCCTCTGACCGACCATGAGATGTCTGTCCTCTCCGAGCTTTTCGCTCGTGTTAACTTAATGAACGCTAAGTTTGCTTATGACTCGTCTCAATTTAATTGCAATGCAATTCTGAATGACTATGAGGAACTTGACTTGAGTGACTACCCACCTCACCTAGCCAAAGAACTTGACAAACGGGAAACCAGAACCCCCATCATTGAGGAGACCGAACATATTAACGTAGGAACCGATAACACACCTCAAGAACTTAGGATAGGGACAACCCTGGACCCCTCGGAAATACAACAGTTCATTGACCTCCTCCACGAATACAAGGATGTAGTCGCCTGGTCCTACAGAGATATGCCTGGGATTGACAGGGAAATTGCTGAGCACCGGATACCCATTAAGCCCGGAGCTAAACCTGTGAAGCAAAAGCTGCGTCGAATGCGTCCTTAATGGGCCCTGAAAATCAAGGAAGAAGTGGATAAATAGTTCAAGGCTGGTTTCATCAAAGTGTCTGAATACTCTGACTGGGTGGCCAACACTGTGCCTGTACCGAAGAAAGACGGAGGAATTCGGGTTTGTGTCGACTTCAAGGATCTAAACAAGGCGAGTCCAAAGGACGACTTCCCTTTGCCGCATGTTGACATTCTGGTGGACAATACTGCCAAGCACGCCCTCCTATCATTCATGAACGGGTATGCTGGGTACAACCAGATTAAAATGGCTGAGGAAGACATGCACAAGACTGCATTCACTACGCAGTGGGGTACATATTGCTACACGGTCATACCTTTCGGTCTCATCAACACCGGAGCAACCTATCAAAGAACCGCTACCACTCTCCTACATGATATGATGCACAAGGAGGTAAAGGTATATGCCGATGACATGATCGTCAAGTTAAGAGAACGGGACGGCCACATCGGTGCCCTTCGGAAATTCTTCGCTCGTCTGCGGAAATATAACATGAGACTAAATTCTCAGAAGTGTGCATTCGGGGTCACCTCCGGAAAACTCTTGGGACATGTCGTCAGCAAAAGAGGCATTGAGATTGATCCAACCAAAATCAAAGCCCTCCAACAAATGCCACGGCCTAAGAACGAGAAGGAGATTCGGGGATTTCTCGGTCAGGTCCAATACATCAGCCGCTTCATTGCCAAGCTCACCATGATTTGTGAACCAATATTCAAGAAGCTCCGTGCCTCAGATCACACCGATTGGGACGACGACTGTCAAAAAGCCTTCTACAAGATAAAGGAAATCCTATCCAAGCCTCCTGTCCTCATGCCACCTCAACCGAGGATTCCTTTATCCCTATACCTGACTGTTATTGACACAGCCATGGGAGCAATGCTAGCACAAACAGTCGACGGCGAAGAACGAGCCATGTACTAAATCAGAAAAAGTTCATTGAGTACGAGACAAGGTACACCCAACTGGAAAAGACATGCCTTGCCCTAGTATGGTCAACAAAGAAGCTGCGGCATTACATGCTCAGCTACACGGTCCACATCTACTCCAAGATGGACCCAATCAAATACATCTTCGAGAAACCCGTACTAAATGGAAGGCTGTCTAGGTGGACACTCATGCTGTCCGAGTTTGATCTCAAGTTTGTACCCCTCAAAGTTATCAAGGGAAGAGCAGTCGCCGATTTCCTAGCAGAAAATCCCGTCAACGAGGATTCAACGACCGACACATGGTCACTTCCTGACGAAGACATCCTTTGTGCCGATTCCGACGCATGGGACCTATACTTTGACGGTGCATCTAATCTGAGAGGCTTTGGGATAAGAATCCTTATAATATCACTAGAGGGAGAACATGTTCCGATCTCGGTCAAACTAGACTTCGCCGTCACTAAAAATGCCGCTGAATATGAAGCATGCCTCATAGGCCTACAAGCAACCATCACACTTGGCATCAAGAGACTGAGGGTCCATGGCGATTCCTCGCTCATCATCAATCAGGTGTACGGATCATGGAAAATCCAAAGTGATAGTTTAGCTCCATACCGAGCAAAGATCAATCAAGAGGCCGAGTTCTTCGACCAAGTCAACTACTTCCATTTGCCGTGAGAGGAAAATCGATTTGCTGATGCCTTGGCAAAACTTGCCGCGCTCGTCAACATACCTGACGACATGACATCGATGCCCCTATGTGTCGAGAGAAGGAGCGAGCCAGCTCACATTTGTGCCATCAACAATGACGAGGAAAGCCATGTCGAACCTTGGTACCAAGCCATCCTCAACTACAAAACCAAAAACGAATTCTCTCCTAACTCTGACCCAAGAGGACAAAGAGCCATCCGTTTACTTGCATCACAATTCGTGATGAACCAAAATCAACCATACAAAAGAACACCCCAAGGGATTCTCCTCCTTTGCATTGATGATACTGTCGTTTCGTACCAAAAATAAAATACCTAAGTACTACTAACAGAAGTCAGCGCTAAGTAGGGTCGATCTCCACAGGGAGGCGGTGTACTATCTATTTGTCTATTTATCTGTCTAATGTCACAAATGGGGGTTGAATTGATTGTGTTAACTAAACTAGAGATTAAAGCAAGGGAAATGAATAAGAGAATTACAGTAAGAGAAGGGAGTATGCTAGGAGTCGGTCTATCGTGGCAGCTATCAGATCTAATACTATCGGGAATACTGAGGTGATTAAACTATTGATAAGAAGAGCTATGGTCGTCACCTTTCGGTCCTTAAACCGCCCTAGAGGGTAAACAGCTTAACTTTTGCCCTCACTGCAATACCCTATTGTAATTAAGCAAGCCTTCTCTTCCAATCTTTCGATCTAGGTCGGGGTTAACTAGATTTATGGTCTCCTGCATGCATTCATTCGACCGGATAACAGTTAAATTGCCTAATACAATTCCTATCGCAAGTCTAACCTATTCAAGTCAGTTAAAACATGCTACCACGGCTTCCCTAATCCTAACATACTAAGGAAATTAGCTAGACATGGAGTAAATAAGAACAATAAATAAAGAGGGAGAGGGAATAATAAACATTAAATAAAAAGAGAGAAAGGAGAGAAGAAATTACTAATATAAATGATCCGGAAAACAAAGTAGAACAAAAGTAACAGTCTATGAGAAAAATGATAAGAGAGCCGCGGAAGAAGAGGGGAAGCCGTCCCATATATTGATCCCCTTTGATTTATATATAACCTCAAAACATAAAACCTAATCTAAACTTCACGTGAATAGAGGCCCAATAGCTTGTAACTGCTCGATCGAACAGTTAAGTCACTCGATCGAACAGTTCCTGCGTCTGTTTACTCGATCGACCAAGAGAAACTGCTCGATCGAACAGTTGGCCACTCGATCGAACAGTTGGCCACTCGATCGAACAGTTCTTCCATCTGTTCACTCGATCGACCAAGAGAAACTGCTCGATCGAGTGGTTCCTGGTTCCAGCTCGTGTTGGTCTTGTAGTTTGGTCTTTGACTTGTCCTCTTAGCTCCCGAAATAGCTTCACCCATCCCAAGACAGCAATATTTCCCGCTCCAAATTATCTCTTCCTCCAAATGCATGCAAAACGGACGGTAAATGACTTGATTTCGCTACTTTATGGCTCATTCCTGCAAATAAGACAAGAACTTCCAAAGTATGCAATTCGGGGCATTTCGTAGCATAAAACCACGATAAAAGCATAGAAATACGTGCATAAAATAGGCTAATAAGACTATATAAAATGCACGTATCAAATCTCCCCAAACCAAACCTTTACTCGTCCCCGAGTAAACTAAATGCAACTAAAGGAACGGAAAAGATAACTCAGAGCTAGCTACAAATGCCCACTTAAACCAGTTTAATGCAAGCAAACTAACACTTATAGCAAATAGTCAAATGCAAACGAGTTATAGGATGTTTATAAATAAAGCTGAACCGTCGACCTTGCAAGACCTTTAACAATGGACTCTCACGGGTCACTCTTCTCTCATGAAGCAAAGGGTGAACATATATATATATATATATATATATATATAAGAGAGAAAGAAAAATAGTCGCTCACCTAGACTACGACCCACATAAACATGCATGCAACTAATATGATAGACAATTCTAACTACCGTACACACATTCCAACCAAACAAGGTCCTGTCACAGCCGAGGGCTTACAAAAATATGGTGAAGTGAGGCAATGGGTAAGAAAAGGCAAAACATTTATGGGAATGTGGAGGTATAGGCGGCCAAGCTAGTACCTAAACAGAACCATATGAAACATATCCATTTCCAACTCAATTATGAAATAAGCACATGCCCTTCATTTGGCATAAAATCTCACCAAACCCAACTGAACATACTCCTCAAATAATGTAAGATAGATCATATGAGCAGAAACCGTCAACCAAACAACATTTTTTTTTTCGAATTTTTTTTTTCTTTCTTTATTTTTTTTCGGTTTCTTCTTCTTTTTCTTCGAATTTTCTTTTTTTTTTTTCGAATTCCTTTTTTTTTCAACTCCTCTTTTATCTTCTTTTTTCACGTCTTTTTTCATCATCCTCCTTTTCTTCATAAATTACCAACTCCGAATCAACAGAATACGCGCCAACATTTGATACAATAGACAATATACCGCAGAACGATCTAAACTAGCTTGACAAGGCAGGCTAAATTTGGAATGTAGCTAAAGGTCAACAGGCAAATTTGGCTAATGTGGAGTTTATGGGTAAAAATGAAAGAAAAGGGAAATGTAAGCACCTCCCTGCATGTGACACCAACCACTAACCCGAATGTATGACGGCAAAAAGCAATTGAATTTCATATATGTGCAAATTAATGATACATGTTATGCAATGAGTAACTACTCACAATCCTACATGAAACTGGTCATAAATGTCACCAGTTTATAAGGCTCTAAATCTTAGAAATTATAAGTAGGTTGCCAAAATTCCAGGTCGAGTCTATTCGTTCAGCTAAATTAAACATTAACTCGTAGATATGCAATAAGACAGAGCTAAAAGATAACAGTTCAATGCAAGGCTTAAGCAAAAAGACAATCGCAGTGCAATTTCATCATTGAAATCTACCGTTCCGACTCAACCTATATGCAAAAATAAACGTGAAATTTTTTTTAAAAAAAATTTTGAACATTTTTTTTTGAATTTTTATGGAATTTTAAATTTTTATGAAATAAATAACAATGCAAACAGAAAATTAAACGTGATAACAGAAATGCAAATAAAAACAATATGCAGACACAGATATGGATGCATAACCTCCCCAAACCAAACTGTACAATGCCCCCATTGTACCAAAACATGGAAAGGAAATGCAAACTGAAGGAGAAAGAGAGTAAATGCGGAAAACT
This sequence comes from Silene latifolia, assembly GCF_048544455.1. NCBI lineage: Eukaryota > Viridiplantae > Streptophyta > Magnoliopsida > Caryophyllales > Caryophyllaceae > Silene > Silene latifolia. The sequence continues at coordinate 150,818,732 of NC_133526.1, forward strand.
CACAAGATAGCGCGAATAAAGGGACCTCCCCAAACCGACCATGAAATGGGAGGTTGCTAAGGGCCCGGAAAACCGTCTCAGGAAGCTAATCCAAGTCAAACGAGTGAATAGGCATGCAAAACCTGCTCGATCGACTGGAATAGTGGTCGATCGAGTGGTTCTCTCTTCTGCAGGTGATCGATCGAGTAAAACTTTCACTCGATCGAGTGAATATAGCAGCAAAAGTTCTCGATCGAGTACAAAAAGTACTCGATCGAGTAATTCCCAGTGCATACCTGCAAAAACGCAATAAAAACTGCCCGCAGACTAACAAGACAAGCATACTGAGAAAGTTTATGGTATAAAACCATTTATTACAACTGAAATTAAATAAAATGCAAAATAAAATTTCCGGGTTGCCTCCCGGGTAGCGCTAGCTTCAGTCAGGTCCCAGCTCGACCTTCTTTTTCTTCGAGCCTCTATAATTAATCACAATCAAAACAGCTCAAAGCGCGCAGCAACCTGTCAAATAGCTGCGCATGTGCTACACAACAGCATAAGTAGCACCAAAGTGGAATAGCAGAATAGGAAATAAAATTAAACAACCGTTTAAGTCTAACAAATTTCCTATGGGCGCTCCTAAATTTATCCACGAAATATAGGAGCGCGGGAGCAATTGTCAATGAAGTAGGGTATTTATTCAGATTGACAAAATTGAGACGACAAGGATGGTGAATAATTGCTAATTTATGCGTCCACATGGGAGGGGGTAAAACATTAAAAGGAAAAGCATGAATCAGACGAGGCAGTATACAAACAATAATAAAATTACCATTTACTACCTCAGGTTGGTTGCTCTCAACGACGGAATCACTGACAAAGGATTGTAATACCTCATCCGTGCTAGGAGCAAATACCGACTCAGCTGTCCTTTCGTCGCCCTCAGTGGAATTCGTCCCGTAAATCTCAGCCTCAAGCGCATCCAGCTCGGCTTTGAATAAGGGGGACTCACCGTATCCGTTATTATCATCAAAATTATCGTCTAAAACGACCCCAAGTAACGCATCAATGCTCCCAATGGCCAAGTCAGTCGATCGAGTAGGATAGTCACTCGATCGACCAACTTCCTCCTGAATTCCACTCGATCGAGCAGCAATTTCTCTCGATCGAGCTGTTTCTCCTGGAAAATCACTCGATCGACTAGTATTAGTCACTCGATCGAGTGATTCCTCCCGTATCTGTCTGGGCTGAAATCTTCACGTGGGACAGTGAAATATGATAGGAACTCGTCATCCGAGTCATAGAGGTCATCCTCAGCATTGGGCAACACGGTTTTCTCAGGGGAGAAACCGCTCTCAGCAAGGTATACCTCTTCTTCTTGCATCTTAGCTGCTAACTGAGCAACTACAGACTCGAGCTCACGGAATCGAGCGTCCATATTTTTACTTCTCTCTTGCATTTGTGATACAAGCGTCACCACTGAATATGTCCACTCCGCGATCTCTTCTAGCTCCATCTCAGCTGCTATCTGAGCAACTACAGACTCGAGCTCAAGGAATTGAGCGTGGAATTGTCTATTAAAATCTTGCTGAGCTTGCACTTGAGATGCAAGTGTCTCCAAATAAGATTTCAGCTCCGCAATTTCTTCTTCTTGTATATCTGGAGGGTCTTGTTGCGGTGGCCATTGATAGGGTGGATGTGGCGGCACAACTACAGCTGCATTATGCTCAGCAGGACCACATCTCCCGCAGCAGATCACCGGCTGTTCCATATAATGGGACATCGGTGATGGGTCAAAGGTACTCAAGCCTTCCCTTTGACTGTCTTTCACCTCGAACTGTCTAGGTAGTACCTGTAAGGCCTATCAAAACAGCACTCAAGGAAAAAGATCAGAACGGCCTCAAGGGAAAAATCCCATGAGGCTAAAAACAGATAAAATTTAAACAAATAAATAGATAGATTGCCTCCCCGGCAACGGCGCCAAAATTTGATACTGTCGTTTCGTACCAAAAATAAAATACCTAAGTACTACTAACAGAAGTCAGCGGTAAGTAGGGTCGATCTCCACAGGGAGGCGGTGTACTATCTATTTGTCTATTTATCTGTCTAATGTCACAAATGGGGGTTGAATTGATTGTGTTAACTAAACTAAAGATTAAAGCAAGGGAAATGAATAAGAGAATTACAGTAAGATAAGGGAGTATGCTAGGAATCGGTCTACCGTGGCAGCTATCAGATCTTATACTATCGGGAATACTGAGGTGATTAAACTATTGATAAGAAGAGCTATGGTCGTCACCTTTCGGTCCTTAAACCGCCCTAGAGCGTAAACAGCTTAACTTTCGCCCTCACTGCAATACCCTATTGTAATTAAGCAAGCCTTCCCTTCCAATCTTTCGATCTAGGTCGGGGTTAACTAGATTTATGGTCTCCTGCATGCATTCATTCGACCGGATAACAGTTAAATTGCCTAATACAATTCCTATCGCAAGTCTAACCTATTCAAGTCAGTTAAAACATGCTACCACGGCTTCCCTAATCCTAACATACTAAGGAAATTATCTAGACATGGAGTAAATAAGAACAATAAATAAAGAGGGAGAGGGAATAATAAACATTAAATAAAAAGAGAGAAAGGAGAGAAGAAATTACTAATATAAATGATCCGGAAAACAAAGTAGAACAAAAGTAACAGTCTATGAGAAAAATGATAAGAGAGCCGCGGAAGAAGAGGGGAAGCCGTCCCGTATATTGATCCCCTTTGATTTATATATAACCTCAAAACATAAAACCTAATCTAAACTTCACGTGAATAGAGGCCCAATAGCTTGTAACTGCTCGATCGAACAGTTAAGTCACTCGATCGAACAGTTCCTGCGTCTGTTTACTCGATCGACCAAGAGAAACTGCTCGATCGAACAGTTGGCCACTCGATCGAACAGTTCTTCCGTCTGTTCACTCGATCGACCAAGAGAAACTGCTCGATCGAGTGGTTCCTGGTTCCAGCTCGTGTTGGTCTTGTAGTTTGGTCTTTGAGTTGTCCTCTTAGCTCCCGAAATAGCTTCACGCATCCCAAGACAGCAATATTTCTCGCTCCAAATTATCTCTTCCTCCAAATGCATGCAAAACGGACGGTAAATGACTAGATTTCGCTACTTTATGGCTCATTCCTGCAAATAAGACAAGAACTTCCAAAGTATGCAATTCGGGGCATTTCGTAGCATAAAACCACGATAAAAGCATAGAAATACGTGCATAAAATAGGCTAAAAAGACTATATAAAATGCACGTATCAATTGACCATCACAAAGCCAAAAAAGTCATGGGAGAGGTCCACGACGGAGAATGTGGCCCTCACATGAGCGCAATGATGCTTACCCGAAATATCACGTGGCTGGGTTACTACTGGACCACCATGGAAGCCGATTGCCGAAACTACGTCAAACATTGCCACAATTGCCAAATCTTCACCAACATACAGCACATACTGCCATCCCTTTTATACACCATGACATCACCCTGGCCTTTCTCGACCTGGGGCATCGACATCATCGGGAAAGTTAACCCGGTGGGCACCAAGGGGCATTGCTTCGTCCTCGTCGCCATCGACTATTTCACCAAAGGGGTGGAAGCGCAATCATATGCAGTCTTGACCTCCAGACAAGTGGCCAAGTTCATCCAAAATAACATCATCTGCAAATATGGGGTACCCCATGAAATCATCTGCGATCAAGGCTCTCACTTTCGGGCGGAAACTCTGACCTTGCTTGACAAATACAAGATCAAACGACATCGATCATCCCCTTACCGTCCCCAAACTAACGGAGCGGTGGAGCAAACTACCGCGATTGGCCGAGCAAACTCCCATTCGCACTCTGGGGATACCGAACCTCCATTCGAACACCGACAGGCGCCACACCCTTCTACCTAGCATATGGCATGGAGGCGGTTCAACCGGTAGAGTTGGAAGTCCCTTCTCTACGTATCCTGTTAGAGAGCTAAGTCCCTGAGGCGGAATAGACCCGTCGAAGGTACGAGCAACACACTTTTCTAGACGAGCGGATATTCAACAAGAAAGTCAAACCCAGGAACATTAAGGAGGGCGACTTGGTCCTCAAGTCGGTCCGAGCACCGTTACCTGTCGATCTGAGGGGAAAATTCAAACCCAACTGGGCCGGGCCATACCTGATCAAGAAAATACTTTCGGGGGGCGCAATGAGACTGAGTGACCTAGACGGGGGGGGGGATTTTACAAACCCGACCAACCTAAACCAACTCAAGAAATACTACCCTTGAACCATAGCAACCAACAACCTTAGCCTAGTTTTACAGCTAGCGTTCACCTTAACCCTTTTTCAAGTCAAGTTCCTCAACGCGTTCTGATTTGAAATTGCATGTTTTATCGAGTCTAAGTTGCGGCACTTTGCCCATTTCGAATGTCCTTTGATCTTTCAAAGGCAACGTCCATTTGCACTAAAACAAATTCACAAAAACCCCTGAACTACGAGCATGGTTTGATTTCACCTCTTCAGGTGGATACGTAGGCAGTCCCTCTTATGCATTAGGGATACAACCACAAAACCCAATCAAATTTACAAAACATTTCGAACTACGATCATGGTTTGATTTCACCTCTCCAGGTGGATACGTAGGCAGTCCTTTCCTACACAGGAAGGATACAACCATCCCCATAATAAAAAAAAAACCCACATACAAAAAAACATCCCCATAAAAAAAAAGAGAAAAGGGAACAACATTCCCTTTTCCCCACAAAAAAAATACAAAAATAAGCCTTTCTCCCTTCCCCACAAAAATCCCACTTTCCCAAGTGCAAATGTTTAGGATGATTCAAATCGAATTGCCTTTACAAAATGGATGGAAGAAACAAGCGTTCACAATTTTCGACATGAGTAATCCTCTTATTTAATTAATAATGGGAGGGATTACAATTCCAACAACAAATAAAGCTCGACGAGTCTACAACTTGTCGAAGCTAAGGTATTGACTAAAACACCTCACATAATAAAACTAGCACAAAACACACAAAACATAGCTAGTACAACATAATAAAAACTCACAACAATAATACAACATAATAATAAACTGGGTAATGGAGGTCTTCACTCTACCCTTGCCTTTTCCCTCGGGGTACATCTTCCCCTTGTTCTTCTTGTTGGCCCGCCTAACACGGATTTCCTCTTCAGAACGGATCCTCAACGGATCTACAACGGCAACGGCCTCCGGTCTAGTGCAAGACCCCATGTTCGGCCCGAAACGTGCCCATGCATGGCCCACCACATTTTTGGGACCTGAGCTTCTCCTCTTTGGTGGCCTCATCACATCCGGGCTAACCCCATCAACATAATCCTCAAAGAAGGCACGGTTAGCCTTGCCAACCTCTCGATACTTCAAATCGACAACCTCGTCCTTACGAAATTTGGACCTCTCTTCCAAGGACGGAGCTCTTGACCACTTGACATAAGCGGGAGTCACCCATGTCGTGGCAATGGGGTCTAGTACCTCCCAAAGCAGCCGAGTGGCCCACCATCTTTCAAAGACCTCCACAAGCTCGGAGTTCCGGAAAACTCTCTTGGACAAGGGTATCTTGAGCGGGCACCTTTTGTTGACGCCCCATTTGCCTCATGAGCCTTTCGGGATAGATGAAGGAAGCAACCTTCACACTCACTACCATCAAAGAACGAGGACTAGCACCCGAAGCGGGAAACCCCGTGAAGGACCTCAAGTGCCACCACGGCACCACCCAACGGATGTGAGGACCACCCTCCTCCGCCAATCTCGCGGCCCAATAAACCTCGGTGGAAGCAAAGCTATCCGAGTACAATTTCTTCCTCATGGTAAGGCGACGGAAGGTATATGAAGAGGAATCAACCGGAGTCTCTACATACCTTAGCCTCTCCAATAGCCACACTTGGAGGATCCTTGGGGATCCAAATGAGGGAGATTCTCCACAAGAGCCTTCCTTGTCCAAAGCTTGGATGATCTCGCCAAGCACCAACCATGATGGATCTCTACCATGCTCCATTTGCTGAACCACATGCACAAGGGTCATGCTACCATAGCATTTTGGCCCCTCCTTCTTCAAAGCATCAACAAAGAGGTACACATGGATAAGGAAAAAGGCAAGAGCCCTTCTCCTAGCCACCTCCAAAACATTGGCGTCTAATCGGTTTGAAAAGATGTTGATAAGAGCCAACATGTCCACACCATGTGGAGCAAGAAGGAAGTTGACTTGACTTGTCGATAAGCCAACAATGAACGGAATTTCTCCTTGTAGCACAACCGAGTCGGAGGAAGCACCGGAACACAACCCGGCCACCCACCAATGGCTCCAACTTCTTTGGCAAGAGGACAAATTTCACCTTTCGGGAAAACGAAAACATGGTGTTTCGAATCCCAAAACCGAGAGCATGCTTCGAGAAATGAGGATTTCACCTTGACTTGACGAAGCACCAACAATTGACCAACTCCCATGCAAATAAGTTGATACTTTTCGGGAGGCGACAAATCCCGGCACCATTGTCCCAACGCATTCTCAAAGGCATCTATGAAATATTTTTGTGGAAGAAGAAGAAGAGGTTTTATAGAGTTGTTTTTTTGTTTCGGATGATGAAACAATGAAGCGCAAACATCACTATTTATACAAAAACAATCAGCGCATTTTTCAGAAAAAGGGGAGAGCTGGCTCCCATCGCCAGGCCGCTCGCGCCTCTTTAGGCCTTCTCCCAAGATTCCCGCTTTGACTTGTCTCTTTCAAGTTGTGTTTCTCCTGACACCTCAAACCTCCCGCCAGAACACTCGCGTCTCTTCAGGATGATCCAGGACATTTTATGTTTCCTCACACTCACATTTCCTTGTTTTCGCGTTTTACGAAATCCAACACGGTTTCCATGACGCAGCTTTAAACATACGGATTTTTCTTTCTTTTTTTAAGGGGGGAAGGGATAGTCGCCCCGATCCGCGACGGATCGTTTCCATGTCAGTCGAAATTCCGAAATTTTTTTGCTTTTTCGCAATTTTGCAGCAAAAATAAAAATCGAGAATTGATAAAACGACATCAATTTTTCTCAAAATTCAAGCACTCACAAATTCGAGTCTTGACCTCACAAAAATCGAATCAAATATACTCGTAAAAATCTTTTCTAAAATTCTTCCCTGACGGTTTGAGTTTGAATTTTTCGAGTTACAAATCAATTTCAATAATTTCGATGCGATTTAATTCACGACACGAGTTAATAGCTCAAATTTTCAAATCAATTCCTTTCGGAGTCCAAACGTGACGACTTGGCGCGAAAATTTTCAAAATTCATTTCAAATTTCAAATTTCAATTTTTAACTTCGTGGCATCGTGGTTTATCTTTGTTTTCAATCAATTGCTTTTTACGTGTTTGCGTTCATGCATATGTGCTACCTGTTGCCTGTTTTCTACACTAATGATGCAGGAACTAGTGCGAAGCAAAAAGGGGAATTGACAGCCGACAGCGCTCCTCCGAAACACAACACAAAAAAGCCAAAAATCACAAAACGAACCACAATCTAAAAACACATATATACAAATCGCCTCACGCAAAATTCATCGATACACGTTTGATACGGACAACTGACCGTACAAACAGGATCCAGTACAGATATCTATCATACAGACACTGGCCTAAGACAACAAACTGGGGGCTATCTGCCACCTACCGAAATAAGCATTCCCTATCATTCCAATCGGAAAATAAAAGGAGCAACACGGGGAACAGAGGAGAAACAGCGGAAGCAGAGGTGGTTACCATGACAGTAACACCACGTTCCTCCTCCATAACAAAAAGAAAAATGATGCCTGGCAGACATCGGACGACACGACAACCAAGGATCATAACTCAGCACGTCACCCCGACGTTGACCTCCAATCATCGGAATTCAAGAGCAAAAGGGGACCAGGACAACGGACACTACCCCGATGTTGACCCCAATCACCAGAACTCGACAACGATCAAAAGTGGTAACATGGGATAACACACCCGTATTGAACCCCACTCATCGGACATCCGAACCCCTGCAGACAACGACCAACGATCGATACCCGATCATTGGCCGGGTAAAGGCTGCCAGGAAGAAACACAACCAAGCCTGTAACAAAAAACAGTCGCCTCTCCTCCTCCAGGATCATCCTCATCCTCCAAGGCCTCCACAACGGACCCCATAGGTCCCAAATGGTACCCTGCAATCAAAGGCAAACAAAGAACGTCAGCCGAAATTTCGGCATTACGACGGCATAAATTGGACAAATCCAAAAAAAGACACCTGCAAAGCAGAACAAGGGCAATCCCGCCCAAATCCAACCAAACAAACAAAACAATTCACCAGAAAAAAAACGCGAAAAAAAAACGACTCGCCCTTCTTTTCAAGCAAAAGACGAGTCAAAACAACCACAACAAAAAAGGCAACCCAAGACCCATAAAAAGATCGCCAACAAATCAAAATACGTTCCCGATACAATGGGGTATTTCTCTATAACTCAAAGAGGCAATTTCTACGCCAATTTGAGCGCAAACCGGTCAAAAATTCAAAATACGGCCACGACGAGGCAACGTGATCTTATCACGCCTCAAAGCGACCTAAACTACCAATAAGGTCCATTAGAAGGCAAACTGACTCAATTCAAGCTCAAACAGGCGCTTATTCTGTCAGACATAAGACCGTCACAAAAGGCAAAAATTCCAATTTTGCCCACAATACCCAACAAAGGTCCACAATGGCAAATACGGTCTTTCCCGACTACAATGCAACCTAGTGGGACCCACTATCCAAGCAAATAAATTTGGCATTGTGAAATGAGACGGTTTCTTCGCCTCACTCACGTTTTTCGAGCATAAGGAGCTGGAACGGGGACCAAAATGCAAACTAAAAGCACCCCTATACTCCTAAACAGGTTTCTAACCTAATGCAATCATCAATTTCACTCGAAATGGGCTCAATCAAAAACGCCCAAATCGATTTTATAGGGTAAAATTTTGCCCTAAATCAATCTATCAAAAAGACCAACAAATTCAAATGGATTCAAGAGGAAATGCATACCTTGAGATGACATTGTTGATGATGGCACGAACGGAAGCAAGCTAGAGACCAACAATGGCGATTTTTCGCGGGTTTTCGAGTTTGTGTGAGGAAGACGAAGAATGAATGACGAGCATGTTAGAAATCTATATCTCATTACTTAACATATTCATATATGTTCTAATTAATTTAGTCATAAAATTAATAACAAATCTTATGCATGCAAACAATAATAAAATTAGAGAAGAAATCGTTTTCTCACCATATAAATTTCGGTCATCATATGGGCACCAACAAGATCTCCTTCTTGTTAGTTCTTGAGCTTTCCAAATGGAAGAACAAGGATTCAAGTATAGAATCCCTCCCAAAAGCATATACCCAAGGAAAACTCATAATAACCAATATTATTTAGATCTAGTAATAATATTAGTTTTACTTAAAATATGACACAAAATAAATTGTATTTTTCTCTTGAGTATTTCGGTCAAGAGGGAGTATTTTGTGAGGTTTTATTTCTCTAGAAATCTCATAAGATGTGTAGAGAGCAAGCATTTTTTCCTTACACTAGAAAAATATAAAAGATGTGAATGAATAATTGTAGAGGAAACATCCTCTATTACCCAAGTGAAAACCGGTTGGAGGAAGTATAATGTCCAATGCATGGGCTAGTTTTTCTACCCAAGAAAAATAGGCATGCAATGCTACAAGTTAGGTTTTCATCATTGTGTTTTCCACTTAAATAAAAAACACAATATACACCTTAAACCCTCCAATTTTTCGGCACTTATAAAATGGAAAGTCCATTTTATATTTTGTCATTTGTCAATTTTGTCACATGTAACATGTTACATGACATGTCACAATGTAATGTATTTTTAACATATTAAAAATCAACATACTCATAAAATATGTTATTTACAAATTCGACTAGTAATTCGTAATTACTTGTGCCAAAAGTATTTCCGTATTATAAACTACAACATTCTGTATTTATAATAATTTATTCATTCTGTTTCAATTGTTTCTGTAAACAATAATTTCATCTAAGTAATAAAACAATTCGATTACTTAGACCGTGTCTCATTTAATCATATAATAAGATACGTTAATTATACTCACAAAATCAACCGTCAATTTTAAGCAATTTAATTAACTCGTATCGGTATACGATTAATTAAATAATCAATTAAGAGCATTTCTCTATAGGTATGACCTAAGGGGATCAACTGATCACCACCGTCGCACGACAGTAATGTCAAACTCTAGTCAGCCAATCATTACCGATATGTGTGGACCAGTTGACTATAAAATATTACATCCCACATGTATTCTTAAAATGAGATTTAAACATGTGATCATCATGATCAACAGTTGTGATCGCATTATTGTCGGAGGACACATATTCCAACAATCTCCCACTTGTCCTCGACAAGTGTGCGTCACCAATTCTCTTGTCCTATTACTATCTCCCACTCAATGCAAGGTGTCTTTCAGGTCGTACTTGCAAGTGATCATATCGAGAGTGGTTTCCTCGATCTGGAGAATAACTGATTGACCGGAATTATCCACCATGGATACCTTCCGAGCGTGGCCACGCATTTCCAGTTCATTACTCCTCGAGTGGCCTTGAGATATTATTTTAACCCTGACAGGGGGATGGACAATTCATATCGCACTCATTCCCTTCGACTAGCCACAACCATCATAACCCAAAATATGCCCATTTGACCCCATTTACGAAGGTCGTAGTAACACAAATCAAAGTTAATCTGAAACTGTGCCATCTTAGGCGAATAGTCTTTAGTCAAAAGAATCGACTCATTAGAATACTATAGTAGCTCTCGCCACGACCAGGTTATATAAATTTGCCAGAACTCTATAAGCGGTCATAAGGCCCGACAAGGTGTTCCTAACAGTCTGCCTATGTGATCGACTAGTCATTCTCATATGACTCCATGGCACTTGAACTTGCCAGCAATCGCATCACACTCTAGTCACTTCGAGATGTCACCTCATACAAGCGACTATGGGCTAATACTATGTTAATCCGGGTTCACTTTAACGGGGTTCAATGTTGTCTCTACAACCCGTTTGGATGTAACAAAGTATAATAAAAGAGTTTTAAAGTAAAACTCCAACGACAAATGCGATTATCACATATGAATAGTCAATGCCTGATTACTATTTTATGTTCTATAATCTAATTTGATCTTGTATGTATTTGTTCATTTCAATTCAATTGAAATGACATGACTCATCATGTTAAGCCTTTGAGAAGGCTTTGGTTAGTAGGTTTTATCAACTTCTTGTACCTTACTCAACCTTACTACATACTCGTTCTCCTTTGTAATGTATACATTTGCATTACAAAACTTTCTGAGTACGTGTCGAGATCCAATCAAGACATAGGCCCTCTAGCCTAAGAATAGCTCCCACTGTTTTCACAGTGTGCGGGACTCATTCTCTTGCACATCTCATGATTGCAAGTGTACTCAATTTCCGTTATAAATATCTCTCATTGTTCCTTATTGCCTAGAACGATTCTAGAAAATCTATTTCTTAAATAACATAGCCACAATGGTATCTTAACCATCCTAATGTGTTTTGATTATGGTTTTGTCGAAAACCATGCGCAATCTCAATTGTCAATTATCACTTGTGTAACACCCTTACACAAAATTGCATTATAAACACTTTGCTTTACTTCCTTAATGCTTCTGCAAGCACTTAAGGGTAATCTTTATGGCTTACTTGGTAAAGATTACTTAAATTCGATTTTGAAAACAATTCATCATACTCAAAGTATATGAAGTGTTATACATCATTTCCTATTTAATTGATTCGGCAGCGGAAGCAAATGGATTCAATCAAATATGTTCAATTTAATTGAACTAGTCATGAATCTTATCAACATAAGACTTCTTATTGACGCTAATATCATGTTGATTTATTTTCAGAAATCCGGATATTAAAGATGTATTATAATACTCCAAAAATCTTAAATCATTCTCAATGATCAATATGTCATCCACATATAAGACTAATTAAAATTTCCGTAACTCCCACTAAACTCCATGTATAAACACAACTTCTAGACTTATCGAGAAAAGTTTTATAACATGATCAAATCATTTATTCCAACTCATTGATGTCCTACTTAAGATTCTCTCTTAAGTTTCACATTATCTTAGGATTTCAAGAATCTACAAAACTCAAGACATATATTGAATACATTCCTTCTAATTGAAGAAGTGGGTTTTAGATTTCACTTGCTATGTATTTCATAATAATGAAACACAATCCCTAAGAAAATCCAAACATACTTAAGCATTTCAACTAGTGCAAAACACTTTGCCACCAATCAAGCTTTGAAATCTCTCTTTATTAGTGCAAAACCCTTTGTCACTAATCAAGCCTTTTTATTTCGGATTTTCATGGCTCTAAGCCTTGTATTGAGATGTGACTTAAACACTCTTATGTAAGTCATATGTTCATTACTTTCCAGAAGTAATCAACTTGAATCAAACAGTTTCTTTGTAAGTTGTTAGCTCTTTACTTTCTTTAAAAGTAACACTAATTCATCACCTTTAATAAGTGATGACTTTAACCTCCTAGGTTTTAAATAAACAATGTCTTATACAAAACGTCTCATGTAGCCAAGAAAGACCAGTTTCTTGCGACATAACATTCTTTGTGGCTCTTGAATAATTTCTCCCACTCTGTCTTCTAGAAATAAACTTGTATTTTAGAAAGACAGCTTCACGAGCCGCAAACCCGTCGTACTCGTGATAATTGAAAAAAAAAAAAGGGAAAAATGAGTATTTGTTTCTTGTGAAAACTTACAAATATGGTACATTACCATTTCATATCTCATATGATTTAGTGGAAAATAATTTAGACAAAAATGATAAATTCCCCAAAAGGATCAAGTAACTCAAAGTAACTTGATTGAAGTCCAAACCATATCGAATGGCGTTTGAATTCTTATCCAAACACACATTATTCCATAATGCGTGCTAAGAGAGATTACCATGTGATACTATATCACATTTCCTTTGGCTTATATCAAAGTCTTCACTTTGATAATCCCATCACGACTAAATCGTGCTTCTTTGAACTCTTTGAACTTCTTCAAAGATTTCTCTATTTACCTTATGAAGTGAACATATTAGTGTCAACTTATATCGTTGGTAAAAGAAAATGATCAACCTATTTTGGATCAATGATTTACAACCTCGATCTCCTTGTAACCAAAAGGCACGAGGCATCTTGTTTTGAATACAAGATACGCATAAACCATTAACAATCTAATGGTTTCAAGAGTACTCGATAACTCTTTGCGTTAATCATTTCAGAATTTAAGGTTTAATCTTGGGTTACCAATTTGAGTCTTGCATCATCTTCATGATATATCGTTCTAGTTTGGTTTAGAATATTATCACTTTGATAATGGGCTAGCCATACATCAAATCGTGGTGTATAGGGTCACAAAAGTGAAAACCTATTTTGTATCTTAACAAGTTTATATTCTTATTTAGAGTTTATGCACTTAATAGTCATAATTAAGTACAACTATAAACCCAAAACTAGATTGATTACACAATGACTCTATCTCTCAAGATTATAGTTGCTAGTCGGCATATTCTAATCATCCTATGTATCAAGTACAATGATGAAAACCTCCATTGGTTTCTAATATTGACGATGTAGTTCTAGCAAGATTTATGTCAATCAAATAAACATTTAAAGAAGAAGATCCCATTAGATGTCCCACAACTAACTTGTTGATTCTTCAATAATTTGGGGTAGTTTCCTCTCTAGTGTCCAACATTTAAGACAATGGAAACTTTATCGGTCGGGATTGATAGGTTTAGTATCGCTATTCTCAACAACTTTACTTTTAACATTACCTTGTATCAATTCCATTATTATCTTTACTTCTTTAAAACCTTATCCTTTTCTTAACGGTTTAAGAGAATGCTCCCACTAATTTCAATGAGTCTTTGCTTTGAGAAGCAAAATTGAAATTCATGAAGACTGCTCTTCATTCGCTAGTTTAGTTTTAAAACTTTCATTGAAGTGGTTGCGATATTTTGGTCAATTTTGATTTCCAACAAATCTAGTTACCAAAATTAGAAACAGTTCATTGTAAGTAGATGTGTTAGTCAAGAATCAAAAACCTGTTTGATAATGAATAACTTTTATCTATACTCTTTACAAGAGATCCTTAGCAATGGTTCATTTGAGGTTTTAGAAGCAAATTCATATTTGTCTTTAGTTACGATGTTTTAATGGAGATTTGAATCAAAAATCGAAATGATATCGTATATGAATTGTGGTAAAGAAATAGAACAATACGTCAAGGGAATAATGAAAACAAAACATTTATCGTTATAATAATACTTGTAAATAACAAGTAAAGCATTTACATAGTGACCTCTACCCAACTATGTAAATGATTCCAAGATCCAAATTCATAGTAATTTGGGCACGGTGTGGCCGATACATCCCTTATCAATATAACTCGGTTGATTAACTCTTTAATCGATTCTACTTTTAGAACTCTTGGTCGATAAAATTACATTAACATTTATCTTTAGCCCAAAACACATCCGACAAGGGCACGGTGTGGCCGATACATCCCTTATCAAAAACTTTTGTTGAGTTCAACCCAAATTTCGAATAAATGTGTCCATGATCCAAATCCACATCAACTTGGGCACGGTGTGGCCGATACATCCCTTATCAACATGAATTCGGTGGATAGACATTTATCACCCACTTCCCCTACGTAACAAGGTTTGTACCCCGGTGTGGCCGAGCGCACTCCCTCACGACATAGGTTTTCATGGTTTCTACTCTTTGGTAAGGCTAAGTCTCAATTGTTTATTTTAGCGAGAGGTCATGTCAATTTATTATCTATCACGTTTTAAGTGAACTAAAGCGGTGAACTACGATAATTGTAATTGACATGGTCGATAAACTCGATAAAATGACAATGCATGTTTTAGTTATGGCGATTTAGCGATGCATGCAACATATAAATAAAATGCAAAGCATAAATTAAATCCTAGTATGGCCTTCCTAAAATAGAAAATCTAATTAACTATTACATATTCGGAAACCAACTCCATTGGTCTCTTGAACTTCGATTTTGGCATGCATCTCGAGGTAACACCGTCTTTATGTATCGCCTTCTTGAGTGACACCGTCTTCAAGGAACTCCGAAATAATTAAATTACATAACAAATTACATAATTTCCTATTATACATTTGTAATTAAAATAAAATAAATCTATTAAATTACAAAACGGTGATACGAGATCACAATAAATTACAACCGAATCGATATTCCCATACATTTCGGGTAATACAAATTAAAAACTAAGGCCATACTAAGTAAAATTACATAATTCAAAAATTACATAAAATAAAATTATGACAATCATAAATAAAATGCAGCATTATAATATGTATGAACATGCCCAATTTGCGTGATTCAACGTTTTATAATCACAAAAATTTACATAAATTCATATTTATGCACAAGTTAATTACCCTAACCTCTTAGGACTCAAAATTAGTCTTCACTAATTACTTGACCATAATTAACTCATATTTCTAAAATTGTTCATTAAAGGACTCAAAATAATAATAAAATGCAATAAACTCCAAATAAATCACAAAAAAAAATCAAATAAATTCAAAATTCAAAATTTAAACTCATGAACATTCTGGAAAAATACCATGACACTCATAATGTACAAAAACTTAGGTTAAAAATTTCAAAATTTATCGGGAAAAACAATGTTGCGGTTTATCGTATTTATCAATAATAATCATAAAAAGATGAGAAAAATTATATTCATCAACTTTTCAATTTTAGATCTGAAAAAGATAATAAAATGCAACATGTGACGTTTTTCCGCAGTCATGAAGTATGTTTTAGCAGTTATTCACTAATTAAGTCACTATTTATGCTATTTTTCATCAAAAATCCATAAATCATGCGTGAAGACTTCATTATAGCCCATTATTTTACACACATCTTGTAAAATTGCATGTGACAACATACTAAATTTCTATGACCAGATTCGAAATATTTCTCATATTAACCTATTTTTCATTTAAATTCGATTTTTAACATGAAAAATTCATTTTTCGAGCATAAGAACTCCAAAAATTATGAAAATTTTCAGATCAACTAAAAATAATATATGTGAAAACATATCCAAAAACCACTGGAAAATTCGAAGTTTAGCTAATTTTCATCCAAAAATGACATTTTTATCATAAAAATCACATTTTAATGCCAATATTATATAAAATGAAGAATAAAATCCATAAATTTTACCAGAATATCCTAAATACATTTTAGGATCAGAAACTTTAACATGCATAAATTAATTTCGTGATATATCGTAATAACACAAATTTACAAGTTTTATATATTAATCGTATAACTCGGAAAAACTATAACCGATTTGCATGCAAACAACCTTGTGCTCATGATACCGCTTGTTAGAAATCTATATCTCATTACTTAACATATTCATATATGTTCTAATTAATTTAGTCATAAAATTAATAACAAATCTTATGCATGCAAACAATAATAAAATTAGAGAAGAAATCGTTTTCTCACCATATAAATTTCGGTCATCATATGGGCACCAACAAGATCTCCTTCTTGTTTGTTCTTGAGCTTTCCAAATGGAAGAACAAGGATTCAAGTATAGAATCCCTCCCAAAAGCATATACCCAAGGAAAACTCATAATAACCAATATTATTTAGATCTAATAATAATAATAGTTTTACTTAAAATATGACACAAAATAAATTGTATTTTTCTCTTGAATATTTCGGTCAAGAGGGAGTATTTTGTGAGGTTTTATTTCTCTAGAAATCTCATAAGATGTGTAGAGAGCAAGCATTTTTTTCTTACACTAGAAAAATATAAAAGATGTGAATGAATAATTGTAGAGGAAACATCCTCTATTACCCAAGTGAAAACCGGTTGGAGGAAGTATAATGTCCAATGCATGGGCTAGTTTTTCTACCCAAGAAAAATAGGCATGCAATGCTACAAGTTAGGTTTTCATCATTGTGTTTTTCACTTAAATAAAAAACACAATATACACCTTAAACCCTCCAATGTTTCGGCACTTATAAAATGGAAAGTCCATTTTATATTTTGTCATTTGTCAATTTTGTCACATGTAACATGTTACATGACATGTCACAATGTAATGTATTTTTAACATATTAAAAATCAACATACTCATAAAATATGTCATTTACAAAATCGACTAGTAATTCGTAATTACTTGTGCCAAAAGTATTTCCGTATTATAAACTACAACATTCTGTATTTATAATAATTTATTCATTCTGTTTCAATTATTTCTGTAAACAATAATTTCATCTAAGTAATAAAACAATTCTATTACTTAGACCGTGTCTCATTTAATCATATAATAAGATACGTTAATTATACTCACAAAATCATCCGTCAATTTTAAGCAATTTAACTAACTCGTATTGGTATACGATTAATTAAATAATCAATTAAAAGCATTTCCCTATAGGTATGACCTAAGGGGATCAACTGATCACCACCGTCGCACGACATTAATGTCAAACTCTAGTCAGCCAATCATTACCGATATGTGTGGACCAGTTGACTGTAAAATATTACATCCCACATGTATTTTTAAAATGAGATTTAAACATGTGATCATCATGATCAACAGTTGTGATCGCATTATTGTCGGAGGACACATATTCCAACAGAGCAAGCCATTCTCGCGTCTTTTACAGAAAAATAGGGAAGCTCCCTTGACTCGCCAGGTTGCTCGCGCCTCAATGAGGTGCTCCCTGCTCTTTTAGCGAGATTAAGGACCGTCATTTTTCAAATACAACAACAAATAGTGAAATCAAAATTCACTATATTCCTTCAAAATTCCAAACAAACGGCGATTAAAACCGTCATTTTTCAAATACAAAAGATAATAGTGAAAATTCAAATTCACTATTTTCTTTCAAAGTTCAACGACGGCAATTAAAACCGTTAATTTTCAAAATAATAGTGAAAATTCACATTCACTATTTTCCTTCAAATTTCAACGACGGCAATTAAAACCGTCAATTTTCAAAATAATAGTGAAAATTCAAATTCACTATTTCGTCAAATTTCAACGACGGCAATTAAAACCGTCAATTTTCAAAACAATAGTGAAAATTCAAATTCACTATTTTGTCAAATTTCAAACGACGGCAATTAAAACCGTCATTTTCAAAATAATAGTTGGAAATTAAATTCCACTATTTTCACCACACATGTCAACGGCGGAACATAAACCGTCACTTCAAACGTAATAGTGAAGATTCCAAATTCACTATTTCCTTCACATGTCAACGGCGGTACATAAACCGTCACTTCAGACGTAATAGCGAAATTTAAAATTCGCTATTTCCTTCAAAAAATTCAAACAAACGGCGATTAAAACCGCCACTTCAAATTCAAAAAACGAGTAGTGAAGATTCAAAATTCACTATTCCTTCAAAATGTCGACAAGGGGCTTCCTCGCGGGACACACACATTGATAGTGAAATTCAAAATTCACCATTTCCACGGCGGCATCATGAGTCCGCTACCTTTAACACAAGCCCATCTGATGCGGCTATTCTCACGGTCGATCAACCGGCTACACCATGGCTGGCGAGCCTTACTACGCATCGTGGCTGGCGAGCCCTCCTCATATACGCATCATGGCTGGCGAGCCTTATTACGCATCGCGGCTGGCGAGCCCTCCTCATATACGCCCCATGGCTGGCGAGCCTTACTTCGCATTGCGGCTGGCGAGCCCTCCTCATATACACACCATGGATGGCGAGCCTTACTACGTATCGCGGCTGGCGAGCCCTCCTCACATACGCACCATGGCAGACGAGCCTTACTACGAATCGCGGCTGGCGAGCCCTCCTCATGTATGCACCACAGCTGGCGAGCCTTTGTCCGCAAACACGCAAGGACGTATCCGAAGATGCCTCAGGTATGACTCCTTCTTATGGCTGGCGAGCCTTTGTATGTAGTCTAACGGACATTAAACGACCCACACGGATAGTCGACAGACTCCAAACTGTTCCCGACGACAGGTCCTTGGCTCTTACCCTCGAGTCGCCTTGGCATCGCCCTTCCCGACGGCAGGTCCTGAGCCCGAATCCTTTCGAGCCGCCTCGACGTCGTTTGGGTCTCCAGGTTGTAATCTTTGATTGACCTAGGGGCTCTACTTTGACTTTCGCCCGGTCCATGCCTCAGTCAAACTGGGGGCTCTGTAGATACCCAGTATCTACTGAGACTCCAACGAACACCCGATGATTATCGGACTACAACATGGTTTGGAATCGCGGCGTTTGATCGACAGTTTGGGTACAACTTTACGTCGTAAAACTTAAAGGATTTCGAAAATAAAACATTTCAAAACTTTTCAAAAGTACCTAGAGTGTTTAATGCACGACGACGGGGTCGCAATGACACTAACTAGAGTCAAAACCGACACCGGACCAAAAACCGACTAAAAAATTCAAATCCCGACTCCAACAACGAGTCAAACCGAGTCAACCACAAAAAAACAAACCATTTCAAACCTTCTACACTAATATTTCCCGGATTCATGAATGGTCAAGTACCAAACATGTGACTACAAATCCTAGGATAAAACAAATCATGATTGCACTTGTGTGAAAGTGACAGGACCACTCGAAGACCCGCGACGTGGCTCGCGCCTCTTTGAGCAGCCCAGGTGGCCACGTCGCTCAAAACTCACAGAACCACTCATTTTCCTATAAATACCCCTCAAATGTCCCCATTTGAGAACTTACGCGAGTGTCCGCCCCCTGTTTTCTCCCTTAAAATTCTCGACTCGACTTCTTAAGTGATAATCCGACGCGTATTTACGACCTACCGATCGTAAATACAAGCCTTACACATTGTTTGGTACCGTCATCGTGCATTAAATCACTTGACCGACCATTTCGACCACTACACCGTCACTAATCTTAATAAAACACTCTTTTTACTTACCAAAACGGTTTTAAACCGAGTCTTTTCCGACCAAAGGAGTTGTTACACTAATGTCGATTTCTCGCCATAACCAAACATGTAAGTATGAGGGTGTAAAAATCCTTCTTTTATCATGTCTTTGCTTGTTTTATGACCATAACATGCTAAAACATGCATAACACGATCCAAAACATAAGATAGACGAGCCAAAACTGAGTTTTAGCCTGAGGCAGAAGCCTCTTGTTCTGCACAGAGGCCCGCGCCTCAATGGGGTGCCCAGGTCAGAACTCAACCGTGTTTGTTTTCGTCCTTCCTCATTAATCTATTTTCATATTTGTAATCGGTTTTTACCATTTCGAATGTTTTCAAACCCTTTTATTTATTTTTTACAAATTTTAACCATAAAACATTTTTCACCCTTGGTATTTAATACCATGACGGTTTAATCCGTGTTCCGGTGATAATATTTGGTTAATAACATTTAAAAGGTATTTTAAAGCCTTTTATTTCATTTCTTTACATTTTGAGAGGTATTTTAAAGCCTTTCATTATTTCTTTACATTTCCAAAATAAATGTATTAGTCACCAACACAAAGTCATCCTTGGTTCCACATACCATGCTGGATTTTAACCTGGGTACGATGATGAGTATCGACTAATTATATTCAAATGAACTTAAAACAATTAGTTCATAATTATTTTCAAAACTATTCATGTCAAGCTTGCCAAGGCGAACCCGACACCGAATATCATCAAAATAATGATGATTATTCAAGTCTCGTTCCTCAAATCAACAAATACGGTCTAAACGATCCTTTTAAACCAAAACGGGTTCAAATACGCATTTTCAACACGTTTTATAAACGTTTTTCAAATGGTCAGAACTCTTCTTAAACCGTTGACTGACCCGCGCCTAAACAGGCCATTTCTTTCCTATTTTCAAAACCAGGGGAGACCCCCTTGCATCGCCAACAGGCTCGCGCCTCATATGGCTGCCTGGTACAGGGTCTATTCCCCTTCCAGCATTAGTCTAAGACGATCCCGACTCCGGTTAACCCGGATATAGGATAGATCAGACGACTAATCATATTTGCATAACACCTTATTAAGACAAATGGATCACATTATGCACCATAAACCTAATACGATAAATGGATGTTTAATTTTCGTCTTGCATGCAAATCAACCATCAATCCAACTCGACATCTTATACTTGATACTTGGATTAAATCAACCGACTTAGAAAGCTCTCACATGTTAGGTTTAAATTATTGGATGCGCATTCATGCATTTAAACTGTTTTATCAACTTTTGCATTCAATCAACCAAGATCGATCAGTAGAGGCCGCTACCGCAGGCGGGATTGGGTGTCTGATTAAAGAGCTTCCCAATACGTACCTTTACCTCTTACTCAGAAACTTTGGATAGTGGACGACCTTATCTAGGGCGTACGAGAGTCATTCTAGAGATAGGATGCTAAAGAGGGACGATTCCTTATCTTTAGTACCAATGTCAAACACTACTTTGTGCTTCGTTTGACCGAGGTATAAAGTGGATTCGAATGGGTTCCAAGCATCCCACAAATGCTTGGTGGCGACTCCGAACATCTCTAATCGTTTCGAGACCCTTACCGAGACGAAACCGACCGATCTAAAATGATCCGGTCGAAAGCATTTTTACGCCGCCGAGCGTGGCTGTCAAAAGACCGCTGCACGTCCGCAGATCGACCGGGCTTACAGGTGGGCCGATGTCCACATTATGAACTTGCTATTTTCTGGGTACTGTAGCATTTACTCGATCGAGTAACTATGGTACTCAATCGAGTGGCCTCCACTCGATCGAGTTGGAGCTACTCGGTCGAGTTTCCGTAGGGAATTCCAACTTTCTCGACGTTATAGCTTCCTAACTAGATCAAATGAGGTCTACTCGGTCTAGTAAGCACTCATACTCGGTCAAGCAAGGCTAGATACACGGTCAACAATTACGAGTCTAAATAAAATCCTTGCAAAACAGCAACGCGTGTCGATTCCAAAATAACTTTGGAAACCGTCACAGATTATTATACTCATTCACATATTATTACTACTACACAAGCTCAAAACATATATCATTGCAAACACATTACTCCACTAAACACATTCGTTTTATTTTATGACAACCGTTAACCAATTAAATGTTTAATCTCTTAGTTTTATCATGCACGTTTTCACACATATCCTCCTATTTCTACTCATACAACTGTGACTATAACAAAGAAATTCTAATCACGCACTAGTATCTTTAACAATGTAATCACTAATCATATCACTCTAAGCATTCATCTAATCATTCAACCATTACTTGTCATTCAAATCTACTAGAAATTTAACTATACCACAACATATACAAACTAGTTTACTCAACTTGATCAAGTCACATGCGGAAGCATTCAACCAATCATCTATCATATTCATCATCACCACAAATCCACAACTTATAAATTATCAATATTACTACACACACAAGGCTCACAGGTTCATCATATTGACCACTAACACCAACTATCCGGAACAATCGTTACCATCAGTACATCATACCCACTGTCATGTACTACGAGAATTCCACCACCTCCACTACTTTCATGCACCTCCATTTCTAATCATACATATTATTATCAACAGAGACTTCATCGCAACTAATTCTATCGTAGCCACTATTCACAAAGCTATTTCTTACTTAACCACTATACACACTAGGCACATAATTACCGACTCAACTTTCCCTTACCCAGTGACGGGCTTAAGCATAATGGGGCCATGATTTTGAGATGAGGGCGCCTACTCACCCAAAATCTAGCATCGGCTGGGGCTCCAAATATACATACACCAGGTTCATTTTATTAGACTCTCTACGTTCATTAGGCTCATTTGTTACAAGTTCCAAAATCGTCGCTCTGATACCAATTTGTGACACCTCCATATACCAAGGAGCCTTAACAAGACCTTCCCTAGCATATAAGGGCATCACCATCTCGGTTGCCCGAGGAAAGCAATCATCAAAAGTCGATAAAAGAACATTTATAATTATTTTACAAGTGACCAAACCAAAAACTACTGATACAAAAGATACACCTCATCAACACTATGTAAAATACTCTTGTCAAGACTCGTGGAGACTCATCTCGCCAAGACTCCAGCTACCATCCAAGACATCACCTGCTAAGACCGACTGCTCACCATAAGGGATCACGGCAAACACAACAAAAACAAACAAGAAATAGCCACACAAGGTCAGTAACTGAGCAACACATTAACAACCACAAACACTACATAAATACACAAAACACATATACACCACATCTCCGATCAATCACCATCACCGACTGTCTACTGGACCAGCCCTACCAGAGGGGGACCGCAGCCGTTCCCACCTAAGCCCCGCTCATCATACTGAGCAATAACCGTGTCCCATTAATGTGCACATCCCCTCCCGTGGCGGGTTCCACGGAGGGCGAAACTAGGGCGTGAAGCCACTCCCACAAGTGACTCTACTCAGCCGAGGACGCACCTCGAGAACCATCAACAATCATTCAAAATCAGCTGCACCACAACAACAACAACAAACGAAACAACACAACCTCAACCGATTACCATAATCAATCAACCACACTGACACTACAATCAACATAACAACCAACACACTAAACAACCAACAAAAACTGAGTAGGCGAACCTACCTTTAGCCAACCGCAGCGATTCTTTGATCAATCACATGACATCAACCAAGCAAGAAAAACCCCTATATAAACAGTACAAACACCGATTACTATCGCTACCACCCTACAAGAAACAACAACGACAAAGATGATGATGATGACATACCTACGCATCGCATATCGGCGTCAAGACCGCTACCCGACTCAAGCAACCTATCCCCAAGGCACAAGCATCCTCAAAGGCTCCCATGGAAGGAATTATGGTGAAGGAAATGAGGTAAGGCGACATCTAGGTCTGAAGGAAGGAGGCAGAAATGATTTGCGATTCTATCAAAACAAGATTATAAACCCTCGCTGAAAGGACGCAACTCGATCGAGTAACCAACTCACTCGATCGAGCGGCCCCTACTCGACCGAGTAGCCAAGCTACTCGATTGAGTAGCCTCGACTAGATCGAGCACCACTCATCCCAAGGACTATCACAACACGAGACACCGCTTATACGAATTCCCAAAGGCTACAACACGCCTTTAAGGTCGGTCAACGTCGGTCACTGGGTTCCTAGAAGGACGGGTGGTCGGATCGTATTTTTCGGTTACTTGTCGTTAGGAGCACCTAGACCAAAACACAATTTATAACTTCACAAACAACTCTACAATTAGTAAAGAGGCAAGTAACGGTCGGATCCCAAGGGAAGGGAATTGAGATGAGATTTTTATTGCAACTAGTGGTGTCTTAAGGGGTGTCACGATTGGGGTTTGATGTAGAAGGTCACTAAACTAAATAGCAATGAAAGTAAACAAGCAAGATAAATTAAAAGGGTTGTAAACAATTGATAAAAGGCACTAGGGTGTCATGGGGTCATAGGGGATTCATGGGAATTGATCATACAAACATATTCTCAAGTTATAAGCAAGCAATTATTGTTGTGATGGATCGAGTTGGTTTATATCTTACAATCCTAGGAAAGTTTGGGTCCCGGAGCCGAATCTATTAGATTGTACAACACCTACAAGTTGACTTAATCTTCCCTACTCAACAATATGCATGGTCTAATGAGACTCGAGTTGGTTTATGTCTTACAAGTCTCATTGAAAAGATAGGTGATGGGTAAAAAATGCAAGGATTCATAGGCTCACATTTCATCAAACATAATATGTGCATAAGTTGAGATCACAACAAGCAAGCAAATAAACTATGAAAGCATATTAATTTAAGCATGAATCATTCCCCATGTTGGTTTCCCCTAATTACCCATTAACCCTAACTAAGGAAACTACTCACTCATTATCATGTTGAACATGCTAGCAAGGTTGTCAATCAAACCAACAAAGTGAAACATGATGAATAAATGAAAGTAATTAACAATAATTAAAAAGGGATTAAGAGAATTATACCTACTAATGATTCCAATAATAAAGCAAAGAATAAAAGAAGTACTTGATGCTTGATTGGAAGGTTGTCAATCTCCCAATAATAACCCAAATAATCTTCAATTACCCAAAATAAAGGATGAACAAGAGAGAGATTAAGGAAATAAAACTTGTATTAAAACTTGATTAAATGTTGATTACAAGATTAAAGAGAGATTTTGATTGATATTAACTACACTAAAGATTGCTAAGAAAAACATGCTCTTCTAATTAGACTAATGAGGGTATTTATAGTGGGGATTAGGTGTATGAATTAGGGTTAACTAAGGGCTTAAATGACGATTAAGTCCCTTGTTGAGGAAACGCCGGTCTTTTTGGAAAGACTCCGGTCTCTAGGGAGACTCCGGTCTCTAGAAGATGTGCATCCTTCCTTGAAGCTTAAAGAAGACGAAATGCGTCTGCCTGGAAATCCGGGCGTCTTTAGCACGGGACGGGCGGATTCTGTAGCTTCTGCCCAGGGGTCTTGGGGGTGAAGACGGGCGTCTTCTGGAGTTTTTGCCCGGGAGTCTTGGTGGTGAAGACGCACGGATTGTGGAGTGAAGACGGGCGTCTCCTGGACAATCCGCACGGATTGATGGGCAGTCTCGTTTCTTCTTCTTTTCTTCCTTTTTCTTCATAAGATCCTTGGGGATTTCCTCGGGGATGCAAGGATATTTTCTCATCATTGCCCATCTACTATAGTATGTACAAAGGCCTTCTAATCTTGTCTCTCCTTGATGCTTGGTCATTGAATTCAATCAATTTAGTCCCATTTTGCCATGAAAATGCACGGTTTGCACTCCTTTCCTACCAAGGGATCAAAACCTCAAACAATATGCAAAACAAAGAACTAAAGACAATAAATGACCCAAATATGCACTAAAAAGCATGGGAACAAGGCTAATTCGGGGACTAAATATGCTCTAATTATGGTCACATCAAATATCTCCAAACCGAACCTTTGCCCGTCCCGAGTAAAGAGGTGACAAAGTCTAGGACCATTATTTTAAACTAACCTAATAACATAGCCGATATGAGACAATTAGCGGGTCTCACTCCGCTCCTTTAACTCACAACAAGACAACCATGAGGTAGGATGCCTTCTTACAAGGCAAGGTGGGTCTTGCCAAAATGGCGACACATCCAAACATTAAAGCACACAAAATCAAATAATGGATGCATCTACAAAAGAATAGCCACTTTCCTCATCTAAGTGGCGCAAATTATCTACAAGGGTGCACACTCCTTCATAGATGCAATTTCTTCAAATTACTAAGCCTAGAAGGATACCAATAAATCACCTCCAAGTTGTGTCAAGCTAGGGTACCTTTGTCCTCAATCGTTAAATGCTTTTGTCAAGAGTAGACTCCCTATGGTGTTAGAAACACTGGAGGATCGCGGAATTCCCCCTCTTGCCTAGACAAGAAGAAGGGTCGTCCTCTCTCTACCATGCACAAAAATGGATACGATGGATAAAGGGATCGATTGATATTTGAGTTTCACTTTGGGAGTTTGCTTTTGCTTTTGTTTTCCTCCCAATTTCTTGTGGCATATAACATTTGAGAACACTTTCTTGCCATTTCTTTTGATTTTTGGCTTTTCAATACTTGACAACTTTTAAACTTTTCTTTGCATTTCTTTTTGAACATTTTCAAAGTCACCCCATATGTAGTGAGGGTGCCTTATATTTGAAGCTTTAGGAGTTCTATTTTTGCTCCTCTTTTCATTTGATGCATTTTGCAAACTTTCTTTCACTTTTCATTTCATTGAACTCAAATTGATTTCTTTTTGTGCCCATTCCCTTTGATGAAAAAAATGTGGTAGAACATGGATGATGGATGGATGCATGGTTTCAAGGGTCACCTTGGAATAAACGGTAGCCAAGGAGTTATCACACCACAAGGTACTCTTGACTAGGCCTTAATCCATGGGTCAAAGGATACTAGCATGACACATCCTAGGGTGTTTTACAAGTATTCTACCAAGCAAAGTCTTAAGAATAAAAAGCATCTACTAGGGCCTATATACACTTGTCAGGCTTCCCAAGTAGACGGTTTTGCAAAATTTTCTAACATGCAAACTACATGCTATGATGCAACTAACATATATACATCCTAATGCAAATGATTCTACCAACTAATATGACATATAATCTAAATGCAAGTCCTAAATTCACATTGTTTATACCGCATCAATCAAAATAAAGCCACATAGTCATTAACATAAAGAGGAAAAAGGAGATGGGAAAGATCATACCATGCGGTCTTCAATATCCTCATGTCTCGGATATGGCGTAGTCGATCAATGTGAACATGGATAGAACAAACACAATATATACAACAATATATACAAGACTACACTACAAACGAAATGAACTTGTTTTTGGTTTTTCAATTTTTCAAATTTTTATGGTTTTTCGAAATTTTTCAATTTTTTTGGATTTTTGAATAAAAGTTAAGTTAGAATTCTCCATCCCCACACTAATATGGGCATTGTCCTCAATGGCCAAAATGATGGGAAATTATGCAAACATGATGCATGATTTCTACACTAAATGCAAGCTACACTAATCTACACTACATGATGCATGGGTTTTTGTTTATGACGGAGAGCGTAATTTAGATTACCTCCCGTTGCTTATGCATGTACTTCCCCAAACCGAGTTAGACATTATTTCTAATGTCCTAAAGTTGGGGGTAGTTCATGCACACAAGATGCAATGCATGAAACTAAATTTGTCATTTTGGATTTTCAAAAGTGGGAACAATGAAATAAGAACACCTCAATGGAGCCGAGGTGTTAGTCCTCTATGTTGCTAGGACTACTCCAACCATGATCAAGATTAAATAATATACAAGTTAACAAATCATAAACTTCTTTCATGAAAATTTGAAAACTAGGGAGAAGAGATGAGGAAACTTCACTTAAGCTTGAGATGGGTGCCTCACGCCCGCTCCATCTAGCTATGAAGAAATCCTCTAGAGATCGTCGTCATCTCCCTCTAGATCACTATCCCATATCTCCTTTGATGCATCACTTGTATTCGGGTCCATGAACTCGTCCTCTTCACTTCCAAGCTCCACCGTGTCCCCTCCGCAAGAATTGTTGCTCCCTTCCTCTTGTCGCCCGTTTGCCCCTTCATTTGCCCTCTCCGAATTGGGGAAGAGTAAGTCCATTTGTGCCCAAGAGGGAAATGTTCCCTCCTCACTAATCTTTCCCCTTTGAATCATATCGTGGTATTGAGGATAGAGTGCATAGTAATTGTCCACGGTAGCTTCATATTGTCGGAAGTGCAAATCTTGTAGAATTCTCATGACAAAGTCATCACGGGGAAGGATAAAGGGGTTGGGATGGTTGTACGGTTGATAAGGAAATGGGTAGGGAGGCACTTTGATATTCTCATCTTGAGATTGTTGCTCTTGTTGTTGTTGTTGGGGATTTGGAGGTGGTGGTGCTTGCCTTGCTTGGGTTGGGTTTGGAGGGATGAGGTAGGATGGGATTGGTGATAAAGGTCCTCTTCTTGGGGAGATTCGTGGTAGGTCGGTCATTGGTAGATAGATCGGATCACTTCCTTTCGTTATCCACTTGATCCTCTTATCAACCCCCTCAAGGGTTATCCAATGATGATGAATAAGAAGAAGATCTTCATTAATCCTTGTGTTTCCCGAAAGAGGAACATACTCATTATTCTCATTGAATTTTGGATTGAAATGTTTGGCAATCTTTGTAATGAGCCCTCCGTTAACAATGTGTTTCATCCCATCATCATCACCATTCCTAAACTTTGCCCATTTTTCGAGTAGCACAAGAGGCGCATTGAAGCGGTACCTACCCCTTCCTTGGATATTGAGGTAAGATTTCATGAACACAAGGTCAAGTTCGTTCACTATTGCCGGATCTCTACGAGCAAGTAGAGTGCTGGAAAGGAACCGGTAAGTAAGTTTTAAGATAGGATTTTGGATGTCGAAAGCTAGACATTCCTTAATGTACATGAAATCTCGGCCGGTCATGGCCCTCCATAGCGGTGCAACACTATATCTCTTTGGTTTTGATGTCCGGGTAGGCGAGACATCGAGACCAAGCACATTAGCGAACTCCACCAGAGTCATCATTCTTGAAACATTTTCCAACCTAAATTCTATGCATATCGTTCTATTCAAGGTTGTAATCTTCAAGAAGCTCAAAAATTCAAGCACAAGGGATCGGTAAGTTTGCTCATACATGTGCAAAAGAGTAGAGAGACCAAATACTTCAAAAAGGGCTTCCATTTGGTGATAAATCCCAAGTTTCCTTAAGGTATCATGACATAAAAACTTAGTAGGGAGAATGTTCTTACTAAGAAGCCGGTGCAAAACGAGTCTTTGCACGTCATTGATGAATTCAACATTTGAGAAGTCATCAAGTCTTGTAAGATCCACAATTTCTTCATGCTCTCTTCTTAATGTGTTGACATGGGAGGTGGAAGAGCTTCCTCTTACCCTTGGTCTTCTCCTATCCCTAAAAGAAGATCCTCTTGGTGCCATTCCTTGATTATTGAGCTGGATTTTTTGATTTGTAAAGAATAAAGATGCTCCTTATGGATTGAATGTTGCCTTTGAAACCCTAGGAATTTGGGGCTTTTTGATTTTGTGGGGTAAAAGAGTGATTGGGATATGCTTTGGAGTCATAAGGAGGTGGGTTTTTATAATACAAGTGGAAGGAAGGGTGATGTGTCACAAATTGTGTAGTGGGGTGTAATAAAATTAGGAAAATCGTGGTTGGTTTATCGCAGGAAGACGAGCGGGTTCGAGCCTAAGACGCTCGGATTCTGTCTTTTTGGGACGGGCGGATTTGAGCGAACACGCTCGGATTCTGTCACAGTTAACTTTCCAAAAATATGACGCCACCAAGACGGGCGCCTCGAGCCCAAGACGCTCGGATTCTGTGAAGACGAGACGGGCATCTTTTCTCCAAGACGGGCGGATTCTGAGACAGTACCCTTTATTGTTTTTCACAGGCAAAAAGACGGGCGTCTTTCTGACAAGACGGGCGGATTCCTCGGGACGAGCGTCTTCCCTGCTGAGACGCTCGGATTCTTCGACAGTCCCAAAAATTTCAATTTCACAGCTTAAAAGGACGGCCGGATTCTACCAAAAATGCCCGGATTCCAGCAGGACGGGCGGATTCCAATGAAGACGCTCGGGTTCCTTGCTGCGAATTTTTTTCTTTGATTTCCTCTTCTCTCATAAATGCTTCCCCACACTTGAAGATTGGTTCCTTCCTTCATTCAAAATTCGTTAGTGACCCTCCCTCACTTACTCTCATGGAAAGAGTTTATGTTTATGATTAAAGAAATGCAATAAAATTATAAATACAAGTTAGAGGGTTAGTATATTTACAAGTGGTGGTTTAGGGAGGACTCCACCAAACTCTCCCTTTTGATGATTCTTTCAAGGATGAGAAGGCCCGAGGTAGGTGACCCCGACTTCTCCAATAAACGCTCCCTCATAGTATGGCTTCAATCTTTGACCATTGACCTTGAATTTGGATCCATCTTCAGCCTTGATTTCAAAATCCCCATATCTTCCAACTTCGGTGATCACATAGGGACCCATCCATCTAGAGTTCAACTTTCCCGGAAAAAGTCGGTAGCGGGAATTGAATAGAAGGACTTTGTCCCCTTTGTGCAAGGCCTTTTGCTTAATTCTCTTATCATGGAGAAACCGTGTCCTTTCTTTATAAATCTTGGCGTTCTCATAGGATTGTAGTCGGAATTCCTCCAACTCTTGAATTTGAATCATCCTCTTTTGGCCACTCAATTTGAGATCAAGATTAAGTGCTCGGATTGCCCAAAAAGCTTTTTACTCCAATTCGATTGGCAAATGACATGCTTTTCCATAGACAAGCTTGTAAGGGGAGGCTCCTATGGGAGTCTTATAGGCCGTCCTATAAGCCCAAAGAGCATCATCAAGCTTTGTGCTCCAATCTTTTTGGGTCTTGTTCACAACTTTTTCAAGGATTTGTTTGATCTCTCTATTCGAAACTTCAACTTGACCGCTTGTTTGAGGATGGTATCCCAAGCCGGTTCTATGTTGGACACCATATTTGGTCAAAAGAGATGCGAGTTTCTTTTCATGAAAATGCGTTCCTCCATCACTTATGATTGCTCTAGGAACTCCAAATCTTGGGAAGATTATTTTCTTGAAGAGCTTGGTGACCGTTTTTGCATCATCATTTGGAGTGGCAATTGCCTCCACCCACTTTGAGACATAGTCTACGGCCACAAGGATGTACTTATTCCCATTGGATGTCACAAAGGGACCTTGGTAGTCGATCCCCCAAACATCGAAGATCTCCACCTCTAGAATTCCCCTTTGTGGCATTTCGTTCCTCCAAGAGATATTCCCCGTTCTTTGACAAGCGTCACAATGAATGATGAATTCCCTCGTGTCTTGAAACATTGTAGGCCAATAAAAGCCCGATTGAAGAATTTTTGCAATGGTCCTCCTTGCTCCATGGTGCCCACCGTAGGGTGATGAGTGACACCCTTCCAAGATTCCTTGGACTTCCCATTGAGGTATGAATCTCCGGTAGAGCCCATCACTACACTCTTTGTAGAGGTTTGGGTCATCCCAAAAGTACCTCTTTACTTCGAATAGGAACCTCTTTCTTTGGTTGTGGTTCAAATTTGGAGGGAGTACTTTTCCAAAAATGTAGTTAGCATAATCGGCAAACCATGGGGTAATGTGCCTTTCAAGTTGTGTTTGAATGGCCATCAAAATATCGTCGGGAAATGAGTCATTGATCGGGGTTTCTCCATGTTCATCATGAAACCGGATCCTTGACAAGTGATCCGCCACTACATTTTCGGCTCCTTTCTTGTCTCTTATTTCCAAGTCAAATTCTTGAAGAAGTAAAATTCATCTCAACAACCTTGGTTTTGCCTCCTTCTTTATCAAGAGATGTCGGAGAGCATGGTGATCCGAAAAGACAATCACCTTGGATCCAAGTAGGAACGGAATTTGTCTTAAGCATAGACAATGGCAAGAAGCTCTTTCTCGGTGGTATCATAATTCACTTGGGAGGGATCAAGAGTCTTGCTTATATAGTATATGGCAAGAAGAGCTCTTCCTACCCGTTGGCCAAGAACCGCGCCAACGGCGTAGTTACTAGCATCACACATAATCTCGAACGGTAGTTCCCAATTTGAAGGTTGAATTATTGGTGCCGAGATTAGTGCTTCCTTGATTCTATTAAAGGCTTCAACACACTAATCAGTGAAATGGAATTGGGCATCTTTAAGCAAGAGTTGAGTGAAGGGTTTCGCTATTTTTGAAAAATCCTTTATGAAACGGCGATAAAAACCCGCGTGACCGAGAAAACTTCTCACCCCTCTTACATTCACGGGAGGTGGGAGTTTCTCTATCACCTCAACTTTAGCTTTATCGACCTCGATGCCCTTTTCCGAGATTAAATGACCCAAAACAATTCCTTCATTGACCATAAAGTGACACTTTTCCCAATTTAAAACAAGACTAACATCTTCACATTTTTGCAATACAAGAGAAAGATTATGCAAACATGAGTCAAAGTCCTTTCCATAGACGCTAAAATCATCCATAAAAACTTCCATTATGGTCTCTAGGTAGTTGGAGAAGACACTCATCATGCATCTTTGGAAAGTGGCGGGGGCATTACATAAACCAAAAGGCATCCTCCTATATGCAAAAGTACCATAAGGGCATGTGAAGGTGGTCTTATGTTGGTCATCCGGGTGTATAGGGATTTGGAAGAATCCCGAATACCCGTCAAGGTAACAAAAGAATTTGTTGGAGGCTAACCTCTCAAGCATTTGGCCAATGAATGGTAGGGGGAAATGATCCTTTCTTGTTGCGGAATTCAATTTTCGATAGTCAATGCACATACGCCAACCGGTGATCTTCCTTGTAGGTATTAGCTCATTCTTTTCATTTGTCACTACCGTGGTACCTCCTTTATTAGGTACCACTTGAACGGGGCTAACCCACAAAGAATCCGATATGGGATATATGATTCCCGCATCAAGTAATTTCATAACCTCTCCTTTGACAACTTCTTGCATGTGGGGGTTCAATCTTCTTTGACGTTGAATGGTAGGTCTATGGTCCTCCTCTAGATGAATTCTATGCATGCAAAAGTTGGGACTTATCCCCTTAAGGTCATCTAGACTATAACCTATAGCCTTCTCATGTTTTTTCAACACATCAAGCAATTTTCCCAATTGGTTCTCATCAAGTTTATCATTAACAATCACGGGTTTGGTCTTTGATTCATCAAGGTAAGCATATTTCAAATTTGGGGGAAGGGGTTTTAAATTAGGAGTTTGTACCTCACTTTCCTCCTTTGGAGTTTCATTGAGAATTTTATCCATCTCCATTAGACATTCCATTCTCATGGCATATTCAACTTGTTCTTCATTCTCATCAATCTCATCACATTCAAATTCCATGATGGATTCCTCTTGCTCTTGAGCTTGTAAAATGTCTTCTAGGATGGATTGCTCATCCTCTAAAGGTTGACATGCTTCCACAAGGATGTTATGCACTAATTTGGATTGTGCATGAGTAAGTTCTTTCTTAGCTAGAGCGGCCTCAAAAAGATCTACCTCCAATCCCCAATACATATTTTTAGCCTCACTTAGTTCCAAGGCCTCCAATGCTTGCATGGGATCTTTGAAGAAAGGTATACTTAAGTGGTCCTCTACAAAACAATCTATAAGGTCCATCTTGCAAAATATCAAACAACTTGAAAACAATTAGAACAAACCTTGAGGAGTTTTACTTCCCCAAGGCAAAGAAAGACACAACTAATAACAATACAAGAAAATCTAAATCAAGTTAACACCATCCCCGGCAACGGCGCCATTTTTGGTCGGACTAAATCTTTCGGTTACTTGTCGTTCGGAGCACCTAGACCAAAACACAATTTATAACTTCACAAACAACTTTACAATTAGTAAAGAGGCAAGTAAAGGTCGGATCCCAAGGGACGAGAATTGAGATGAGATTTCTATTGCAACTAGTGGTGTCTTAAGGGCTGTCACAATTGGGGTTTGATGTAGAAGGTCACTAAACTAAATAGCAATGAAAGTAAACAAGCAAGATAAATTAAAAGGGTTGTAAACAATTGATAAAAGGAACTAGGGTGTCATGGGGTCATAGGGGATTCATGGGAATTGATCATACAAACATATTCTCAAGTTATAAGCAAGCAATTATTGTTGTTATGGATCGAGTTGGTTTATATCTTACAATCCTAGGAAAGTTTGGGTCCCGGAGCCGAATCGATTAGATTGTACAACACCTACAAGTCGACTTAATCTTCCCTACTCAACAATATGCATGGTCTAATGAGACTCGAGTTGGTTTATGTCTTACAAGTCTCATTGAAAAGATAGGTGGTGGGTAAAAAATGCAAGGATTCATAGGCTCACATTTCATCAAACATAACATGTGCATAAGTTGAGATCACAACAAGCAAGCAAATAAACTATGAAAGCATATTAATTTAAGCATGAATCATTCCCCATGTTGGTTTCCCCTAATTACCCATTAACCCTAGCTAAGGAAACTACTCACTCATTATCATGTTGAACATGCTAGCAAGGTTGTCAATCATACCAACAAAGTGAAACATGATGAATAAATGAAAGTAATTAACAATAATTAAAAAGGGATTAAGAGAATTATACCTACTAATGATTCCAATAATAAAGCAAAGAATAAAAGAAGTACTTGATGCTTGATTGGAAGGTTGTCAATCTCCCAATAATAACCCAAATAATCTTCAATTACCCAAAATAAAGGATGAACAAGAGAGAGATTAAGGAAATAAAACTTGTATTAAAACTTGATTAAATGTTGATTACAAGATTAAAGAGAGATTTTGATTGATATTAACTACACTAAAGATTGCTAAGAAGAACATGCTCTTCTAATTAGACTAATGGGGGTATTTATAGTGGGGATTAGGTGTATGAATTAGGGTTAACTAAGGGCTTAAATGACGATTAAGTCCCTTGTTGAGGAAACGCCGGTCTTTTTGGAAAGACTCCGGTCTCTAGGGAGACTCCAGTCTCTAGAAAAAGATGTGCATCCTTTCTTGAAGCTTGAAGAAGACGAAATGGGTCTGCCTGGGAATCCGGGCGTCTTTAGCACGGGACGGGCGGATTCTGTAGCTTCTTCCCGGGCGTCTTGGGGGTGAAGACGGGCGTCTTCTGGAGTTTTTGCCCGGGCGTCTTGGTGGTGAAGACGCACCGATTGTGGAGTGAATACGGGCGTCTCCTGGACAATCCGCACGGATTGCTGGGCAGTCTCGTTTCTTCTTATTTTCTTCCTTTTTCTTCATAAGATCCTTGGGGATTTCCTCGGGGATGCAAGGATATTTTCTCATCATTGCCCATCTACTATAGTATGTACAAAGGCCTTCTAATCTTGTCTCTTCTTGATGCTTGGTCATTGAATTCAATCAATTTAGTCCCATTTTGCCATGAAAATGCAAGGTTTGCACTCCTTTCCTACCAAGGGATCAAAACCTCAAAGAATATGCAAAACAAAGAACTAAAGACAATAAATGACCCAAATATGCACTAAAAAGCATGGGAACAAGGCTAATTCGGGGACTAAATATGCTCTAATTATGGTCACATCAACGGGTATTACAGGACTTTGACCCGCGTCCAACATAATGGCGTGACACCGTTGAACGAGTCTCGAGGTGAGATGACTCATAAGTAAAGACCCATAAGTACGCTTGCTTTGACTCGATAGACATGAGGCGGAATTGGAATGGTGGACTGAAGTTTTCAAAAATAGAAATCTTCAAAAAGATTCGTTTGTCGCTTCATGGATGGCTTCCGAAGAATAGGGATCTTTGGAAGACAGTTAGTCGAAAAGGTGTCTTAAGTTTGTTTTCAAAAGACGGTTTGAGTTCGAGTTGAGGCGGCTCCGAAAACAATGTGTTGTTTCCAAAGACGGCTTTTTTGAAATTCAAAATTGTATGTTTTGAAAATCGAGTTTTAAAAGGTTTGAAAAGGTCTCGGGGACGGTGTATTGTCCTCAGGATTTGAAAAAGTCTCGAAAAAGGGGTGTTTGTCATTTTCGGGTTTTGAAAGAGCCATTGTGTCGGCGGGAGACGGGTTTAAATCCGAGTCTTGACGCGACGATTATTGTAACACCCCCTCATACCAAGGTACCTTACCAAGGACTACCCTAGCATGAAAGGCTGTTACCATCTCGGTTTCCCGAGGTTAGTATATCAAAGTTACAATTTCCAAACAACATTTATCAAAGTATATAAGTTAAAGATTACATTATCTCAGACAAACTCAAAATAAACGTACAAGGTCTCAATACAAATGAACTCCAAGACATCTAAACTCATAACAACGGAAGCTAGACTTGACGTGGTGACTCCCCATGACTGTCCCATAGCTAAACATCTGCATTACCTGTCACAATCTGCTCACCATCCCCGAATGGATCACCGCAGGTTTTACAAAACAACAACACGGGGTCGATTCGCGCATAATTCAAATAAGACAAACAAGTCATGTAACCGGCCGATCATCCTCCATCACCGCTCCCGATTTCACACATTAACCGACTACACACCTAAGTGTGTAGCCCTGCCAGATTACCCATCGCAACAGGTAATCCTCGCCGCCAGTGGGTGACCGCAGCCCATCCCCACCTAGTCCAGCTCATCAACGAGCGACTAACAAACCCTGTCCCTTAATGTGCACATCCCCTCCCGTGACGGGTTCCACGGAGGGCGAACTAGGGTGTGAAGCCACTCCCGCAAGTGACTCCACCACAATCATACATACCACAAAGATCACAAATTGTCACAACACCACTTCCGTCACAACACAAGCACATCACCACCGTCACCACAACACCAACACTCCGATGATCAGCAGACAACAATCATACACAACACAACAAATATCTCAAATCAATTACACAAGAACTGAGTAGGAAACCCTACCTTTTCGCAATCCGCTTACGCTGCAATCAACCATACAAATGCATAACGAATATCATATTGTCACCTACAACAATAATCACATAATACAATTACACTTTTCACAATCCCATTTTCCCCCAATTCCATATATACAGTAACCCCAAAAGAATACAAATGACAAGGGAATGAAACTTACCAACAAAGAAATAAGAAACTACACGCAAGGATTACGACGATTTGCACACACAACGAGATTAGAGGATGATTAGGGAGTGATTAGGGAGAGATCGTAGAAATGATAACGCTTTCAAAAGATATTAGAAACTGACGCGGAAATATAAAATACCCTAAACATTCCCTAATCAAACCGTCGAAATAACACTCCGCCAAACCGGACACTCGGTCGAGTAAGTGTATACTCGGCCGAGTGTCCCATACTCGGTCGAGTGTTCACTTTACTCGGCCGA
Organism: Silene latifolia; assembly: GCF_048544455.1. Lineage (NCBI taxonomy): Eukaryota > Viridiplantae > Streptophyta > Magnoliopsida > Caryophyllales > Caryophyllaceae > Silene > Silene latifolia. The sequence continues at coordinate 150,856,395 of NC_133526.1, forward strand.
GTGTTCCTCGGCAGAACCAAAACAACACACAACCTCAGCACTACTCGGCCGAGTAGGCTCTACTCGGTCGAGTAGTCACCAAGGAAAATCCGTAGTGTTACAATCTTCCCCCCTTAAAAAGAACTTCGTCCCGAAGTTCACACTCTACTATAAAACAAAGCACAACACTACGCCACAAGACTATACCAACCACATATAACAACACCAAGGAACTATACAAGTCACCACAAAATCATTATCCCGACTCAAATCAAACATCGAACAAAACAAAACACGACCGCGAAGTTCCAACCCAACCTATAAAACATGGACACTTAACACCAACTCCACAAACAACATGGCTCACGATATCGTCTCAACTATAGCATAGGCTCCCAATACTGGCTCCATAACATTACCCAATAACCACAAAATAATGTTGCCAACCTTGTATCACTTCCATAACACTCAATAGCACTCAATCCACAAAAGAAGATCAATCATCAAAACGGAATGTTACATTCTATCATCCTTAAAACGAACTTCGTCCTCGAAGTTTACTCAAACACATAAACATCATCTTCCGACTGTCAAAACTATTGGACTCACAATCGTAATCATTCAACTCACAACACTATTGAAATATTCTCTCATTCCTTAACATCGGACTACTACAAAGACGATCATGACCTTATTAAAATCAACACAAATATCCGTCCTTTATGCTACACCAACACTCTACTTCCAATTATACTACCATATGCACAACCATCAAAATCTCTTTTATCGCATCCTACTCCTCTTAAGATAAATGTTACGTCCTCGTAACTCGCTATTACTAAATCCTAGCTATATATTCTCCTTATTCCCATCACCACCGCATGACAAAGATAACCACTTATAATCGAATAGTCGCGCCATGCATATATCTTAGGCTCTCTTACTTAAACAACTCTCATCCTTCAATTCACTCGTCACACCCCCTAACCTATACCTCAAAATCCTTAACTTAACCCAAAACTTCAACTCTTCCACATTACCGTAACACGACATACCTCTCTATATAAACTATATAAAACTCTTATCGCCAAAAGCATAACTTACGATCCACACTTGTTACGTACACTCACACTAGATCCTCAAGTTCCTTTCTTTCATACCGCAAGGCTCATACATAACTTAACACGACACTAATTACCCAACACCCTACACTCACTGTCTCAACAAAGGATTATGAACCACCTGCATATATCAGATCATTACCACGCATGTTCTACGACTCACTTGTCATGATGACTATGACTATCGATGTCTTATCTTAAAACAAGATCAAGATTAAGGTAACAACTTCTCACAACTGTGTCCCATCAACAGAATATCACTACACCATGATAACAACGAAAACATATACAACTCTCTTTCATATCATATTCTACCCTCATTCCCAAACCAAACCGGTAAAAACATCAACAAACAAAAACAACAGTCTTTATGTGTCTAATCGAAATTCACAAGAAACAACAACAACAAAACAACAATCAGTGCATAATCGGTCCAGTACTTTGAAACTCAAATCGTTACCACCACAGATACTCCACCACAACCGGTGACGGCATCGCAACACCGCCACCAATAACAGCCGCACCGCCAGCCGCAAAAATGCCCGCATCACAACATGAAGTACCATGCCCGGATCACCACTCGGGCACAACAACCACATCGATAAACATCTCAATCACATATAATTCCCATAAACACTGACTCAGTATGACATTTCGAGCAAGAAAACTCATTCAAAACCGTTTTACTAGATTATAACACAACATATTATACGGAATAAACTCACAAGAATCTCATGAACATCATCCTTACCATTTCACGGAATAAACATGTATCATCAATTCACATACAATTTTAACTATCCATGCCCGATCAATCAAATTATTACCTTTTGAACCTCATTCCATAAGTATACCGTACCCAACATAAATTACAAAACATTCATATAACAACTTTATAATTATCACACCATACCACTTCTTGTGAGGTCAGAACCTCACACAAACATTTACACATATCATAGACCCGTAATCACATCCAACTAGTCAATCCTGATCACGTAAGTTACCACTTGACAATGAATACCTCTTATCCGGACTTAACTCAGGTGCCTTTCATAATATACTCTCTCTCATACACTCAATTATCACCACCCGACGAACGTAGTCATATCATCGCACTCCAATTACCAAATGAATACCTCATATATCCATACCTTAAAATCCCTCATAACCAAACATTAATCACCTTCACAAAATCAACCTCATTAGAACAACTATCTTCCCCAAAATAACATCATCCTCAACCACTAGTGACAATACTATGACACCAACATTTTTCATGTGACTACTCTCTTACTATCACTTCTTAATATAACAATCCTTTTCCTCCCTTTGGTTCTCATCCCAAACAACAAACATCAAATATATCAACAAAAATCACCTCAACACTATTTCCAATTCATCCGTAATTGTATCGTCACCCGACTCACCACCAAAATCTCATATCGTGCAAATTCTTTACCCAACTTTTGCTTTCTTTAATTCCTCGAAACCCATGATTATCATGTTGTCCTGGAACTTCTATATAACTGTAACTCAAATCCTCATGATAGTATCATACATCTCTACGATTCCTTACTTTTATATCACATAACCTCGGTGAACATGTTCCTAGTTTTACTCCCCTTATTCTTTTCTTTTACCCTCGACAAACTCCCTTAATGATTCAACTCTTCATTATTTCTGTCTAACTCTCTAGTGCTCCGGTTACCTTCACATTGCTCCAAACTCAATTCCCATTATTTTATGTCGATATCATCTCACTCTTTCTTACCATGGGTCTTCTCTCATTATACTATAACTCCCAATTGTCACTAATCTATCCATAAAATCAACGTTTAAAGTTCAAACAATTGCATCTCCCTTTTTACATCACTAGGAAACCAAAATTCATCTCATAACGTTAGCTGCCCAAAGAATTACTCACTAAGCTCACATTGTGAAAATTCCAAATTCCCAAACTTGGTCACCATCTACAAATCCACGTCGCGACATAACTCTATCTAAGTTCACTATATACCCCTCTTCTCCATCCCTCTAAAGCAACCTTTCATTACATATATCCTTAAGCAACACAATGCTAACCGTCTCCCTCTATAAGCCCCTACACATCCCGAAATGTCACTATTCGTATCTCTCATCACAATCTTTTATTCTCATGTTTCTTTACACTTACATCACCCTTGCCCATATACACTTAATTTTATACTACTCAATACACGACTATTTCACTCATCATATCTCACAAAACATGCTCTTTACCTTGATTAGCTCATCATTCTTCCCTTTTTTTTTTTTTTTTTTTTTTTTTCCACTATCTCTCACAACCACATTAACACATGTCTTCCTTATCCAACACTTATCTCTCATAACCCGGCATTCTCCCTGTCATACCTTCCGGTAACTTACGTATCAAGACCGTCTCTCATATAAAAGAATGCGTTAAGACTCAAAACATACATGTGTATATACCCTATGACTCAAAACAATGAAAAACATAGCCACCGGCTCAAAACAAAAGTAAGAACATAGCCACCGACTCAAAGTGGCCGCCCAACGAGGTACTCGGTCGAGTACATAACATACTAGGTCAAGTACAAGGTACTCGGTCGAGTAACTATATTACTCGGTCGAGTTTTCGACTCCAGAAGCAACTCAATTGCCGCAGAAGGATTACTCGGTCGAGTATTGGGAATACTCGGCCGAGTAGACCTTACTCGGTCGAGTATAAGACTACTCGGCCGAGTTCACGACTCCAGACGCTAAGCAGTATTATCACAGAAAGATTACTCGGCCGAATATGGAACACTCGGTCGAGTATAAAAGACACTCGGCCGAGTAGGGACTACTCGGTCGAGTATAGGCGCAGTTCTCAGCACCGTCCAGTTTTCGTAGAACAGTCATATCTCACTCGTTACTTGGTCAATCTGGACGTGTGACCTATTGTTAGAATCGTAAGAGGACAAGCTATCACCTCAACTTGGAATCACAGCAATATCTTTTCTAGAACTCGACTTATGACAGTTTTAAGACAACCCTTCCAAAATCGGTTTGTATACAAATCAAAATTTCTTTTCAGAACAACTTTAACATGCATAAAACAAACAATAACGACCCAATGCTTCTAAAAACCAGTACATAGTTGAACATTTATCATATTCACATTGAAATCAAACACCACATTTACATATACAGACGCATGACCTTAATCACATGCTTCTACCAACAATCAAGCATTAAAATCATCATATTCATATGCACATGTACCACTACCATACTTCATGCTCAACATTGTATTAAACAGGTAACATGATCACATTCTTCATGCTCAATATCAACCAGATACAATTTCACAATTCACTTTTCATCTTTTACCATGTTCCAACACTTAACATGGCAACATATTCCATGCTCAAAGTTTCAACATCAACAAGTCGTCGATACATCTTTCAACTACTATCATACTCCACTTCTTTCCTCATTTAATCCAACCATGCACAAGATTCAAACTAGAGATATCAAACACACATAACTCAAACATACAACAGTTTTCCCCCCATGTGACCGGCTTGAGATCGTAAGGGCCTTAGTGCGACTCCGGGACGTCTCCCAAGTCTTTGCGGTAGCTCCAAACAACTCTCCCCGGGTTCATTTTATTTAGACTCCCTAAGTTCATTGAGTTCATTAGTTTTAGGTGCCGGAATCGTCGGCTCTGATACCACTTTGTAACACCCCCTCATACCAAGGTACCTTACCAAGGACTACCCTAGCATGAAAGGCTGTTACCATCTCGGTTTCCCGAGGTTAGTATATCAAAGTTACAATTTCCAAACAACATTTATCAAAGTATATAAGTTAAAGATTACATTATCTCAGACAAACTCAAAATAAACGTACAAGGTCACAATACAAATGAACTCCAAGACATCTAAACTCATAACAACGGAAGCTAGACTTGACGTGGTGACTCCCCATGACTGTCCCATAGCTAAACATCTGCATTACCTGTCACAATCTGCTCACCATCCCCGAATGGATCACCGCAGGTTTTACAAAACAACAACACGGGGTCGATTTACCGATAATTCAAATAAGACAAACAAGTAATGTAACCGGCCGATCATCCTCCATCACCAGCCTCCTCGATTTCACACATTAACCGACTACACACCTAAGTGTGTAGCCCCGCCAGATTACCCATCGCAACAGTAATCCTCGCCGCTTGATGGGTGACCGCACCCATCCCCACCTAGTCCAGCTCATCAACGAGCGACTAACAAACCCTGTCCCTTAATGTGCACATCCCCTCCCGTGACGGGTTCCACGGAGGGCGAACTAGGGTGTGAAGCCACTCCCGCAAGTGACTCCACCACAATCATACATACCACAAAGATCACAAATTGTCACAACACCACTTCCGTCACAACACAAGCACATCACCACCGTCACCACAACACCAACACTCCGATGATCAGCAGACAACAATCATACACAACACAACAAATATCTCAAATCAATTACACAAGAACTGAGTAGGAAACCCTACCTTTTCGCAATCCGCTTACGCTGCAATCAACCATACAAATGCATAACGAATATCATATTGTCACCTACAACAATAATCACATAATACAATTACACTTTGCACAATCCCATTTTCCCCCAATTCCATATATACAGTAACCCCAAAAGAATACAAATGACAAGGGAATGAAACTTACCAACAGTAGAATAAGAAACTACACGCAAGGATTACGACGATTTGCACACACAACGAGATTAGAGGATGATTAGGGAGTGATTAGGGAGAGATCGTAGAAATGATAACGCTTTCAAAAGATATTAGAAACTGACGCGGAAATATAAAATACCCTAAACATTCCCTAATCAAACCGTCGAAATAACACTCCGCCAAACCGGACACTCGGTCGAGTAAGTGTATACTCGGCCGAGTGTCCCATACTCGGTCGAGTGTTCACTTTACTCGGCCGAGTGTTCCTCGGCAGAACCAAAACAACACACAACCTCAGCACTACTCGGCCGAGTAGGCTCTACTCGGTCGAGTAGTCACCAAGGAAAATCCGTAGTGTTACAATTATAACGGCGTCAAAAGGTGTTTTTGAAACGATTTTAGAAAACCGGGTTTGAAAATCGTCATTACGACGGCCTAGAAAGGCGTGCTTTTTGAAATGGTTGTAGAAAACCGGGTTTGAAAATCGTCATTACGATGGCCTAAAAAGGCGTGCTTTTTGAAATGGTTGTAGATAACTGGGTTTGAAAATCGTCATTGCGACCGTCTAAAAAGGCGTGCTTTTTGAAATGGTTGTAGAAAACCGGGTTTGAAAATCGTCATTACGACGGCCTAAAAAGGCGTGCTTTTTGAAATGGTTGTAGAAAACCCTGTTTGAAAATTGTCATTACGACTGCCTAAAAATGCGTGCTTTTTTAAATGCGACGGTCGGCGAAAGACCGAGGTTTGGAATGGCCATTATAACGGCGTAAAAGGTGTTTTTGAAAGTTTAAAACGATACGGAAGGACTTATGATCACATAAAACATAAGCACTCGCAGTTTCATTATATTATACATAATGCTGACACAGGTTTTGGCTTAAAAGGGTGGGTTACACACCAAGCGATCAAACCCCAATTTTCGAGAGGGATACCAATCCAAACAAAATGTGTAAGGAGGGTGCCCTACCCTTGTGCTCGAAGGAAATGAAAGCTCTTTGACGAAACAGAAATGTGTAACGTCAACAGTATGCTTGACTCAATCGGGATTGGAAACACGGGGATGAGAAAACTCACGCCGACGGGACAAGCCAATTGGTCGGAGAAGGTTAGGTTGTGGGCCTGGACAAGGAACCCGACTTATCACCATAATATCAATTAATTAATTTCAACCAAGACCTCGTTCGAGTCTCGCCATCTAGGGATTACACAGACACAAGTGTCCTAGTTTTCCCCAGCGGAGTCGCCAATTTGTGGACATAGGCCACCTGCGTCGCCCAGCCGATCTGTGGACATAGCAGCAGCCTGAAAGCCATGCTAGGTGGCGTAAAAATATTTTCGACCGGATCATTTTAGATCGGTCGGTTTCGTCTCGACAAGGGTCTTCAAATGATACAAGAGATGTTTGGAGTCGCCACCAAGCATCTGTGGGATGCTTGGAACCCGTTCGAATCCACTTTATACCTAGGTCAACCAAGGAAAAAAGCGGTGTTTGACATAGGTACTAAAGATAAGGAGGCATCCCTCTTTGGTAACCTATCTCTAGAATGACTCTCGTTCGCCACCGATAAGGTCGTCCACTATCCAAAGTTTATGAGTAAGAGGTGAAGGTACGTATTGGGAAGCCCTTTAATCGGACACCCAATCCCGCCCGCGGTAGCGGCCTCTACTGATCGATCTTGGTTGGTTAAATGCAAAAGTTGATAAAACGGGTAAATGCATGAATGCGCACCGACAAGTTTGAACCTAACATGTGAGCTTTCTATGTCGGTTGTTTATCCAAATATCAAGTAATTGATGCCAAGTTGGATTTAATGTTGATTTGCATGCAAGACGGAAATTAAACATCCATTTACCGAGTTAGGTTTATGGTGCATAACGTGATCCATTTGTCTTAGTAAGGCGTTTCGCAAATACGATGTGAAAGGGGCAGATTTGTCATCTGATCTGTCATGTATTCGAGTTAACCAAAGTCGGGATCGTCCTAGACAAGTGCTGGAAAGGAAACAGGGTCTGCATCAGGCAGCCTATTGAGGCGCGAGCCGTCAGGCGATACAAACAGGCCTGCCCTGGTTTGAAAATTGGAAAATGATTGGCCTGTTTAGGCGCGAGTTCGCAGATTGTCCAAGGGACGTCTTCTGACTGTTAAAATGTTTGTAAAATGGTTTGAAAAGAGGGTGTTGGAACCCATCTTAGTTAGAAAAGTTCGTTTTATACCGCTTTTGTGTCAATGTGAGGAACGAGACTTGAATAATCATCATTGTATTGACAATATTCGATGTCGGGTTCGGTTTTACAAGCTTGACATGAATAGTTTTGAAAATGATTATGAACTAATTGTTTTAAATTCTTTTGTTTGTACTTAGTCAATGTTTGTCATCGTACTCGAGTTAAAAACCGACATGGTATATGGAACCAAAGATGATTTTGTATTTATGACTAATATGTTTGTTTTGAAATATAAATAAATGAAAATAAAAGGTTTAAAATACCTTTTAAAATGTAATTAACCGAATATTATCACTGAAATACAGATTAAACCGTCATGGTATTAAGAACCAAGGGTGAAAATGTTTTATGGTTAATAGATTATCATGAAAATGATTTGGAATATTTGAAATGGTAAAAACCGGTTACATATATGAAATGAATTAGAAAAGGGAAAGATAAGACCAAACACGACTGGATTAAGGCCTGAGAGGGCATTGAGGCGCGAGCCTCTCTGCTATGCAAGCAGCCCCTGTCTCCGGCCAAAATCCGGTTTTGGCTCATCTAACCTATATTTGAATCATGTTATGCAAGTTTTAGCATGTTATAGTCATAAAACAGATGAAAAACTTGAAAGAAGAGGATTTTTACACCCTCAAACTTACATGCTAGGCTTGAGACGAGAAATCGACGGAAGTGTATCAACTTGTTTGGTCGAAAAACTCGGTTTGAAAACCGTTTTAGCAATGTAAATGAGTGTTTCGTTAAGTTTAGTGATGGTGTAGTTGGTCGATATGGTCGGTCAAGTGATTTAATGCACAATGACGGTACCAAACAATGTGTAAGGCTTGTATTTTCGATAGGTAGGTCGAAAATACGTGTCGGTTTGTGACTTAAGAAATCGAGTCAAGAATTTTAAGGGAGAATGAGGGGGCGGACACTCGCGTACCTTCAAGTGGTGGCATTTGAGGTGTATTTATAGAAAAATGGGTGGTTGTGTGTGTTTTGAGCGACGTGGCTGCATGGGCTACTCGAAGAGGCGCGAGCCATTTCGCGGGTCTTCGAGTTGTCTTGTCACTATCACGCAATTGAAATCATGATTTATTCTATCCTATTTTTTGGATGTCATGATTTGTACTTGACCATCAAGCATTCCGGGAATACTTAACATGGAAGTTTTGAGAAGTTTGTTTTTTGTGTTTGACTCGTTGTTGGAGTCGGGATTTGAATTTTGAGTCGGTTTTGGTCCGCTGTCGGTTTTGACTCTAGTTAGTGTCATTGTGACCCCGTCGTCGTGCATTAAACACTCTAGGTACTTTTGAAAAGTTTTGAAATGTTTTGTTTTTGAAATCGTTTTAAGTTTTCCGACGTATAGTTATACAAAACTGTCGATTAAACGTTGCGATTCCTAAGCATGTTGTAGTCCCATAATCATCGGGTGTTTGTTAGAGACTCGACAGATACAGGGTATCTACAGATATGCGCCTCAAAGTTGATGCTAGAACATGGTTGAATGCTGAACGTTTCACACATGACCGACTACTACTCAAACTTGAATATCTAGAGTTCTTGTTGGAGGTGAAAGCTAACATCTGTAGCTTTTAAATGGTATAGGTTGGGTATGTTAGTTCCATGGGATCAGTGTGTTATGATAGTTTCAAGCCAAGACTATTGCAAGGATGCTACTGTGAATACTTGATTAAGGTGTTTGCGCATCAAGTTTATTGTAGTTGTTTCTTGTGGCCTTCACTCCCTTTGAAATAATGTTATGAGGTACTAGAATGATTTTTTTGGGTCTATATATCAAAATTGTTCCTAGGGAAGACATGAGCAATAAAACTATCTACTAATGACTGAGGGTACAATGAAAAATTGTTACATCTTAGGGATATTTGAGGAAGAATGTTATAAAACACCGAAATGTTCAAAATTTTATTTTTATTTCACATATATTATTAGTTTTTAATCTACTAATTATTGCCACATTATCAAAATTTAACGTTCCGTTAACCGCCGTTACATTAAGGGGTGTCATAGACATAAAAATGAAACTTAAATGGTATCATGGACATATTTTTAAAAGTGGGGTACCATCGAAAATCTGACAAAATTAAGGACGGTGGAAAATTTTCAAAAAAAAAAAAAAATAGCAAAGTCAAACATCTACTAAACAGCCAAGCGCTAAGGTATTATTAGCTTGCTTAATTTAATTAATTATCGTCCTTACACTTTGGTTGATCCAATTGCCAAACCAAACTAACATGAAAAGATCTCGTCTGATACAATTAGTTAAAGGCAAATATCTCAATGATATGGATATGCTGCGTGTTAATGCATGTATACAGCTTACGGCTCATTCTTGTACACTCGCTAACGAAAAAGCTTATGAGTTTGACAATACGGAAAATTTGATTAATTGTATTGTCGGCAGTTACATCTTAATGTTCAGTTGATTGTCATCATAACCCAACTTCCCTTAATTAACCACATGCCCAAATCAACCCATCAATGCAATAATTCACCCTTTTAATTGCCCACCCATTTGTGATGTATTGGTTGAAGTATCTTAGTCACCAAGAGGATGCGGATGTTAAAATCATTTACTTCCTTTCAATTCTATGGAATATTTGGGTTTGGTGAAACTTAAATCATTTTTAAGGGTATACCTTTTTCGGTTTCTGGGTTCTTCAATATGTACTCTAGGTCAGTTGCCTCAGCCGTTCAAGCTGCGGAGATTCCTAGTCTTGTTTTTCAGGTCCTTCCTTGGATGCTTAGGGTCCTTACTGCGAGAATCAGAAATGGGTACCTTTTTTTCCTCATGGGAAATGATATGGGATGTCGCTCTATTCATATTAAGGTTGATGTCAGCTCGTTGAAGACTCTCTCGGCTTCTGCGAGGTGGATTGCATATGATCGTGCGGGGAATTGCATTTTTCGTGGCGGATCTCATATCTATGCTGAATTGGCCCTTCAAGCTGAAGCTCGTGGCCTTCGGGAGGCTATTATCTGGGATCATTCACATGGTTTTCTTCAAGTGGAGCTTTCTATGGATTGTCTTCAACTTGTTTTGCGGGTTGCTGGGCTAGTCCAGACGCAGCACTTCCTTTTCGGGGTGTTTAATGATATTAGTAGCTTGTTTCCGTGTTTGAACTGTTTAAGTTGTAACTTTATTCCTAGAACACTAAATAAATGTGCTCATGGTCTAGTTAAAAGGGCCATGAGAATGTTATTAGTTGATTTTACCATCACCAAATAAAAAAAAAAAAAAAAAAATTTGCCCACCCATATAGTAACAAATTGTGACCTCATTTCTTCATCAACTTTTATTTTATGATTCACATTATACACAATAACAGAATCAATTAACCTGTATGGATACCCACCATCACCCGAGGTACAATTTTTTCTACTTGTTTTTTTTTTTTTAAACGTGGGGAATCATGAACAGTAAATAGTTATTTGGTTACCCTTTCGATCCTAAAAATACATATTCATAGGATTTGCAAATTCTTGGGTACCCCAATAAACACAAATTCATAAGATTATAAAAGTTTCATGGACAACAATATTATGCTCTTATTTGGTTTCAAAAATCATGAGAACTGGAACTTTGAACTTAAGCTCATTCATTAGATATATATGAATTCACTTGCCTACTCTAAGTAAGTGATCATTTCCAAATAAAATCCTATATGAATTTAACGCCATATGCCAACCAAATACTCTTATTTTGAGCAATCTAGATGAATACCCATTTTCATGTGACTGAAATTCATGTGTGTTTAAGTGACCCTAGCAATTGCCTCCAATAGGACTCGATGAGTTGTGTTGTCTTTGGTTTTTGGTTTTGTTTACATAACTTATGTATTTCCTAATAATGTTTGTTTCTTAATTACTGTAGCTCTCTTATTTTAGGGTGAGATAATGTTATATAAATTCCCTTATATCAATCTACGTTAAGGAAAAGAAGTATAGTTGGTGAGCACAATCTTATAAGAGTCGATTTATGAAGTTCTTTCTAAGAGTAAGCCTTAACTGTTCTGTGCTCTAATTAGTTAGTGTTCTACTATCTTTGGAGATAAGAAGGCGTTTATTCAGATCTTAGTGGGCTCAAGATCATTTGTCCCTCGTCTCATTCATGAGTTGTTTCCAAGTTGAACTATATTTTGAATAGTCTCTTTTGTCCCTTGAGATTACTATATTTGTCGCTTAAATTGGGTATTACTTTTGGTTCTTTTTTTTTTTTTGGCAACTAGACAAGATAGGCTTACTACATGCTCATAGCCTCACAGGCGAGACTATGAGCTATCTTATTGAGCTTTCTAGGTAAATAACTAAAACACAAGCAATGAAAACTTGTCCCGATCCGGTACATATCTTCCAATAACCCTCCTATTAGATGATTAGGTCTTGCAAAACCTGCAAGTTGAATTACCAATTGCAAACAATCCGAGGATATATCCAGATGTAAGACACGTCGTTCGCATGCCCACATAAGAACCTTCCGAATTCCCAGAGGCAATGAAAACTTGATTTTTATTGAATGCGTGTATATTCATCTACTACTATTGTACTATTATCTCCATAATAGTGAATTTGCTCTTTTGTCCGGTGGACGTACCTAGTGAATGTTGAACTACCACATACATGTGTGTGTATGTGTGTCAACTATTATTCACAATTATTTTGTGTTATCAACTTAATTAATTATCTATTGGGTAGCTGGACGCCTATGTTACAACAATATGAATTTATTCTCCCTTATGGTAACCAAACAATACATGGTAAGTAGTTTGTTTGCCGCATACTACATGAATTGTACTTCCACAGAAACTCCAATTCCTTCCTAATGGAAGAAGTTGCATATCTAAGCCTCCCTTGAATTCCTGTGTATTTTTTTCCCTATATTTCAAACAAACGACTTTTTTCCAATTTATATAATATACAAAATTGCTTCTTTCTTAGAAGTGCAGATTCTCTTAGAAATCAAATAACCCTAAAATTGTACTACCTCTAACATAACAAATTTTTTACGTTTTATTAAATATTTCTCACAAATGAATAAAAGTGTAAACAATATGTTGAGACGGAGGGAGTAGTAATATACAAAGGACGTGTGTGCGTTTTCGTCCGTGTCTTCAAGGCTTCAATTCGATATGCCAATTATTTATTTTCTCAAGAAAAAAAGAGGTGAAAGTAGTACTTCATCCAAACTTTCTTGTTTTTAATTTTGACTTTCATTCAATATTTTCAACAGGACCGCCAACCTCCTTTCTCGCCGGCATCCTCTCCGCTCCCAACAGGTCGCCGACGAGCGCACTTCCACCTTCTCCATCATCCTCCTAGATCGGATTCTATTTTCGTTACTCTCATCCTCGGTGCTTGGACTATAACTCGTATCATTCTCTATAAATTATTGGGCCCGGTGGCCATTTCAGTTGCAAGAAGACGTTTCTTATGCAGTAGGACCAGGACCGTTCTTTTATTGTAAGTTCAATTAGTTTTGTTTTTTATGGTCTTTTAGGGTTTCAAATCAGAGCTATGTTCCTTCTTGATTCAGAATCCGTCTTAGTTTCATTAAATCTATTTTTCAATGGATTATATATCACTTCTCGTTAATCTTGGTGAATTTTTGGTTATGGGTAATGCTAGTTTGGATAATGATGATTTAGTTAAATGGATAATGACGGTAATTTACCACTTGCTACTAGTCTCTATAAGCTGGCTCTTAATTTCTTCTGTTTTCTTGCCACTCGGGACACTCAGCCTGCTACCTCTTCCATTGCCATCTTCCTTGTCCTTAATTTAGTTGCTTGTGAGTTGAAACTTTCTTACTTTAATGAGGTCCGATCTTTGTGCAATCTTTTCCTAAACTTTGATCCTTGCAATGTAAAAGCCTTATTTAGGCGAGACCCTGCCTTAAAGAAATTAAATCTCTTCAAGGAGGCCTTAGATGATTTTAAGCATGCGCTATATCTTGAACCAAAAAACAAGGATGTAGCTCGTGAGTTTAACTCCGTTTTCTGATTGCTTGCTTCTGAATCCCCATGGGAAACGGGTTATTCACCAATTTGTCCCTTTAGGGAGAGACAAGAAAGGTAATAAATCTCTCCTTCATGCTGATGTGGACAACAAGTTTATATCTTCTGATGCTGTGAGTGCAGTCTCATCTAGTAGTATGGAGGTTTACCGAATACGACTAGCTGTGACCAGTTTGTAAGTAGCGCGAGTTCGGACATGTCTATATCTTCTCTCAGTCTTCAACTTTGTCGGGAACCCCCCCCCCCCCCTCCCCATGAAGATCCTTCGCGGGAATCGGCAGTTCCCTCTTATCCTCCTTTGCCGAAAAATCAGTATCCAACTGTGGACTTTGATCCAGCTTCTAATCATTTTAAGTTCAATGACGATGAGACTAATTCTCATGAAGTTAAGAAGCCTCGTTTGTCACCCGAGAAGGTTTCCAATCACTTTTGCGAGGTTACTAAAGTTTCATTGTCTGAAGACGCTATTTTGGACCATCTTCTAGAGGTCGGTTCTAACCCTTTGATATGTCCAAGTCAGTTTGTATTTTCAGCAGCCATAAAGACGCAATCAAGAGCAGTTTGTAGCAGATTTTGGGATTTCTAGTGGCCGTCATTGCTCAAATCGGGTTCTACCTAAGGTAATGAATCAATCTATGATGATGATCAGACGTTCATCTACTTTTTGCAGGTTTATAAGAGCTCGAGAGAGGGGCGCGTGTTCTAAGAGAAAAGATTATTGCTCGTTCCAGCTTGACCACCATCCCCCGTTTAAAAAGCGTCGTCTTTGTGTTGGTGACAACTCTATTTGTAATATTAGTTATGTTAGTTGTGCTTTTTCTAGTTCATGGGTCTCTACTGGTCCTCGGTTTGTATGGTAACAAGTATGTATATTTCTGACTTTTTTCTTGCCTATAGTACACGGTTGTCTAAAAAAAAAAAAAGAACAATATTTTCAACAGTTTTCCTTCTAAAATAATTTTGACTCCGTCATTCAAATACAACAATTAAAGGATAGCACGAGCTCTGTATTTTCAAACTCAACAACAGGATACCAATCGATCATACTATTTAGGTGTTTCTATTCATACATATTTTGTGAATTTCATATTTAAGTTATTATGTGCCAATAAAATACGCGTTAAAAAAAGCGATAAAGCAATGATTAACGATCGTTATCTGTAATCCTAATTCCAAAATCTATCTCGACTTGAAGAGCATTAATTAGCATGAAGACGGTTCATCAACTTTTCATATTTTTGATTTTGATTATACTCCTTTAATGTACGAATCTATTTTTAACATGGACCGTCATAATCTACAACTAACTATTAGAGCAAAGCGACTCCGAATTTGGCTTATACTCCCTCCCTCCGTCCCGGTTAATTTTTGTCCTTTTATTTTAGCATAAAGATTAAGGAAAGAGAAAGAAGGCAATCAATACTATATATTAATTACAGAAACCAAGGGACTTCAATATTATTAAAAAAATCTATACAAATTAATTATACTATATAGTTTTAAATCGATAGCACCGTGTGATGGACCTGATAAAAGGATCTCAATGTAAATATTATATAGTTTTGGTTAAAAGTATAATATAAAGATGCCTTGATGAAGAATATTTATGGAAATTACATTAAATTAAAGTAATTAAATTTAGAAAACATAAGATTATAGTGATTTTCCTTAAAATTAACATGCCCCACTTATGCAATTAATTAGTATCATCACAGAATTATACATTAAATTACATGTAGTAAAAGTAATAGTAGCAGCAATGAGATTAAAAAAATTAACGGTATTAATGTGGGAGTAGTGACAGTTATAATAATGATAGTGGGAGTAGTGAAAGTAACAGTGGTAACAATGAGAAAAAGTATAAACAATTAAATAACCAATCGACTCAAAGAAATATTTTATTTATTTAAATATAGGCCGGATAAAATTAACCGAAATAATGAATTTAACAGAAAAAAATAGAGGAATTAGTAAAAGAAACAATCGTAAACACGGGAGTAGTGAATGCAATGATATTAAGAAAGAATGTCATGAAAGTAATAACATTAATAACGGGGTAGTGAACGTGTCTCATAATTTGAAAATAAATTTTACATTTCATCATAATTACAAGATATGTCGTAGAAAAATATATTACAAATAGTAAACGTGTGAGTTAGACAACTCCAACATAGTTTATTTCATTGAAAATAAAATTTAACGGTAACTAGAGGTAGCCCGGGCGAAGCCGGGCACCAAACCTAATTATAAGATAATAAGTAAACCAAATTAAGTGTGAAATTGCTAATCAAAACAGAATAGGACAATAAATATCATGCATGCAATGGTAAGTTTTTGTTATAGCTGCAATTCAATAATGTTGATGTTTTCAAGGAAAAGAATGTAAATATTATTTATGCAATGGTACCGTTGTTCGGAAGCGTGAATATCTCGTGTTGGGTCCCTGTTGTACTGATGTTCACTATCTATAGTAGTACGATATTGTTCGCTTTGAGTGAAGTCCTCACGGGATTACTCTTGCCTCCTTCCCAAAAGGCCTCATACTATTATATTGAGTGGATACTTAAAAAGTGAGCTTCCATCTTTTCACCACCGACGACATAAATTTGCACCATAAGAGGCACCATTACTAGTCACTACCATGTGATTGACTGATTGATTATCCTGGCATATGCGCACCTGGGGTGCGCACAGCATCCCACCTGCGCACCCTCAATTTTTTTTATTTTTTTTTTAAATACTGTAAGCTAAAGTATTTGTATCTTGTTGGTCAATTAAAATTTCACTACAGCAGACATGACACAATGGATAAAACTATTAGGTGAGAATTGTTGTCCGCGGGTTCGACACCAACACCACTAGTTTCCACCCTTTTTTGGTCCTCATTTACTCAGGACCCATGACTAATGCCACCAATTTGTTGTATACCTCATTTTGATTAGTTTTTTTATTTTTACTAGTTTTAATCCCGTGCACAAAAATGCACAGGTTTATTTTTAGATAATGACATATAAATATATTCGCTAATACGATAATTAAATGTGATATTCTAAAATAATAATTGAATGAAGCAATGTATAACTGTACGATTTTAACCCGTGTGCAGTGATGTAGTCAAATTTGTCATACCAATTTGTGTCTAGCTATTAGGTTGTTTATTCGAGTTTTGAGGCCAATTTCATGTACTAATCTTGGACATACACCGGCCTATTTCGTTTCCTTGTAGTTTGGTCACTTTGAGCTTTCTTTTGGTTTAGTCTTCTCACAAGACAAATTCAAGCATCCATATCGATAAGTCGAGGTGAAGATTTCATTTTGCATCAACGGGGATATGAAGCTCACACTAACCAAGCAATGACAAGTGAAGACGGGGAAGCAAAGGATCAAGGTTATGATCAGATTTTAGAGAAGGATTCCCGTCCCGGGCGCACCCTACGCCAAATTGCGCAGCATGCACAGCCTGCGCCTCTCCTCAGATCCTGCGCATTCATAATGACACCTGGGCTTAAAATTCCGTGTTTGGGATTTCATGAGACAGTTTAACCTAGGTTTTTGTGCATCCATATAAATACCTCAAGTTTTGAAGAACATTTTATCCATGTTTTTATCCTTAAGCTCGTAATAATTAAGATAAGAATTCTCTTTAATTTATGTTAAGCATTCTTCAATTTGTGGGTTGTAAGACAATTATGAGGAGCTAATCTTCTCTTTAGTTGGTGTAATTTCATTCAAAGTTCCTAACTTTGGTCCTGTAAGACCCTCTAATATGTCTTAATTTATCTAATCCTCTTTCCTTATGCTTAGTTTCTTATGTTAAGTAATTGAATGTTCGGTTTGATCACCCTGACATCTTGCTTACTTGACTAGTGCAAATCCCAGAGAAATGGTTTAATCTATCTAGGATTGTTTGTAGCAAGTTTGTTGTATGTTGATTTGGTTTAATGGATTCATATAACAAATAGGAAAGTTTATGTCTTTTTCTCATTTGTATGGGTTAATCTTATGAGGAATTGAATTTATCTTCATCTTTTGGTTAAACTCTTAATGCTCATGCTTAGTCTCTTTTCATGGTTTAATGACTTGTTGTCTAAGTTTATGAAAGGTATATGTAGATGGTTTAATTTACATGTATCAACATCTTGAGATGGTAGTATTGAGTAGATAATTTTAAGAGAGTAAAAAGGGTCAAGCTTTACTAATTGTTGGTTACTAAGAGGAAGTTACACCAAGTTCTCTTTAATTTTGAATTTTCTTGCATACTACTTGTTTGTTGAATTGTCTCAACAACAAAATCTCCATTGTTACTCTTTCTCATGTTGTTTCCCAACCAAAAATTTCTCCTTTTGTGTTTCCTACAAGTTGAACATTGTTAATATCCATTGTTTGTGATTAGTTCTAATTGTTGAGTTCGAATTGTCATTAGTGTCTTAATTCGTAGTTAGAGTCTTTATTAGTGGTTAATAGTAGACAATCCAAGTCTTTAGTTTAAAAAGTGCTTCTCTTGGGATCGACCCTTGCTTGCACTATATTATTTTATCAATTAGAGTAATCTAGAGTATAGTTTGGCTTATAAATTGTTAATTTAATAGTTAATTCTAACATTTACGACACCTAGTAATTTCTCTATCAAATTTTGGCGCTATTACCGGAGAAGGCAACGTAACTAGAACTTGACTTGTGATTTATGCTTTGTTGTTCTCATTTCCTTTCTATTGTTAAAAGTAAGTGGTAGTTCTAATCCATCTTGTTTAGTGTAAAGGTATATGCCTAGGTCTCAACACCAAGGTAGTGAGTTCAATTTAGAAGAAGAGGAAGACTTTGAAGCATATTCTTGGTTATTCTCAAATCCTTTCTATAATTGATACGTGCATTTTATATAGTCTTTTTAGCCTATTTTATGCACGTATTTCTGTGTTTTTATCGTAGTTTTATGCTACGAAATGCCCCGAACATGCTACTTTGGTGTATTTTGTCTTATTTGCAGGAATGAGCCATAAAGTAGTAGATTCATGCCATTTACCGTCCGTTTTGCATGCATTTGGAGGAAGAGTGGATTTGGAGCGGGAATTATAGCTGTCTTGGGATGCGTGAAGGTGTTTCGGGAGCTAAAAGGACAAGTCAAGTCAAATTAACGAGAATGATGAGCTGCTGAAGTCAAGTTTCACTTGATCGAGTGATTTATTACTCGATCGAGTGGTTTAGGAGTCAATAATCAGTCGATCGAGTAGACTATGTAGTCGATCGACCAGTTCTTTTTATGCACTTACTCGATCGAGGACATTATTGGTCGATCGAGCGATTTAATTTGGGTTTGCTCGATCGAGTGGTTTTGATCCACTCGATCGAGTGGACTTTGCTACGGGCTGGGCTTTTAAGCTCTAATTCCGTCATTAGGTTTAATCCTACTCCTATTTTCTTATAAATAGGAGTAAAGGTTGTCATTTGTAATCATCGAAGGATCACCATACGTTACTTTTCTCCTCTATACACTGTTACTTTTATGCTTGCTCAAATTCCGGATCATTAATTCAGTAACTTATTTCTTCCCTTTTATTCTTCCTTTTTCTTTTATTGCTTTTATTGTTTTTCTCTTAGTTGCCATGTCTTATGTTATTAGATTAGCAATTGCTAGTGTAGTACCCCGAGCCATGTGTAGCTAAAATCCCTTAGTATGTTAGGATTAGGGAAGCCGTGGTAGCGATGTTTTAATTGTATTAAATAGATTAGCCCTGCGATAAGAATTGTATTAGGCAATTTAATTGTTATCAGTCGAATGAATGCATGCAGGAGACCAATAATTTTAGTTAATCCCGACCTAGATCGAAAGATTGGAAGGGAAGGCTTGCTTAATTACAATAGGGTATTGCAGTGAGGGCGAAAGTTAAGCTGTTTACGCTCTAGGGCGGTTTAAGGACCGAAAGGTGACGACCATAGCTCTTCTTATCAATAGTCTAATCGCCTTAATATTCCTGATAGTATAAGATCTGATAGCTGCCACGGTGGACCGACTCCTAGCATACTCCCTTCTCTCTTGCTGTTAATTTCTCTTATTTCCCTCTCTCGCCTATTAGTTTAGTTCACAATCAATTCAACCCCCATCGTAACATTAGACAGATAAATAGACAAATAGATAGTACACAGCCTCCCTGTGGAGATCGACCCTACTTGCCGCTGACTTCGTTAGCAGTAACTTAGGTATTTTATTTTTGGTGTAGAAACGACCGCATCAAATTTTGGCGCCGTTGCCGGGGAGGCAATCTATTTATTTATTTGTTAAATTTTATCTGTTTTTAGCCTCAGGGGATTTTTCCCTTGAGGCAGTTCTGATCTTTTTCCTTGAGTACTGTTTTGATAGGCCTTACAGGTACTACCTAGACAGTTCTAGGTGAAAGACCGTCAAAGGGAAGGCTTGAGTACCTTTAACCCGTCACCGATGTCTCATTATATGGAACAGCCGGTGATCTGCTGCGGGAGATGTGGTCCTGCTGAGCACAATGCAGCTGTAGTTGTGCCGCCACATCCACCCTATCAATGGCCACCGCAACAAGATCCTCCTTATATACAAGAAGAAGAGATTGCGGAGCTGAAATCCTTGATGGAGATACTTGCATTCCAAGCGCAAGAGTATGTCTCGCGAGTTGATAATCTCGAGTCTGTAGTTGCTCAGTTAGCAGCTGAGATGGAGAAAGAAGAAATCGCGGAGCTGACATATTTAATGGGGACCCTTGTATCCCAAATGCAAGAGAGTGATAGATATATGGACACTCGAATCCATGCGCTGAAGTCACAAATAGCTCAGTTAGCAGCTGAGATGCAAGAAGAAGAGGTTTATCTCGCTGAGAGCGGTTTTTCTCCTGAGGAAACCGTGTTGCCCAATGATGAGGATGACTTCTATGACTCAGACGACGAGTTCCTATCATATTTCACTACCCCACGCGAAGATTTCAGCCCTATGCAGGAAAAATCACTCGATCGAGTGACTAAAACTAGTCGATCGAGTGAAAATTCAGAAGGAAGCCCTCGATCGAGTAGTATTTTTACTCGATCGAGTGGAATGCAGGAGGATAGTTCTCGATCGAGTGATTTTGCTACTCGATCGAGTGAGGTGCGGGAGGAAGTTGGTCGATCGAGTGAGTTGGCTATTGGGAGCTTAACTTCGTCACTTGGGTTCATATTGGATGACGAATTTGACGATGATGAAGGTTACGGTGAACCTCCCTTATTCACAGCCGAGTCGGATACACTCGAAGCTGCGATCTACGGGACGGATTCCACTAAGGAGGTTGATGAAGAAGCAGCTGAGACGGTGATTACTCCTAGCACGGAAGAGGTGATGAATTCCTTTATCTATGATTCCGACATTAAGAGTGATCAACCTGAGGTAGTAAACGGTAATTTCATTATTATTTGTAAATTGCCTCGTCTTATTCATGCTTCCTTTTTCAAAGCTGTACCCCCTCATATGTGGACGCATAATTTAGCAAATTCTCACCGTACATGTCATCTCAAAATTGCTAATCTGAATCGGGACCCCTATATATTGACAGTTGCTCCCGCGCTCCTTTATTATGTGGATAAATTTAGGAGCTCACATAGGAAATTTGTTAGACTAAAACGGTTGTTTAGTTTCTTTTCCTATTTCTGCATTCCACTTTGGTGCTACTTATGCTGTTGTGTAGCACATGCGCAGCTATTTGACAAAGTTGTTTGCGCGCTTTGAGTTGTTTTGATTGTGATCATTAGAGAGGCTCGAAGAAAAAGAAGGTCGAGCCGGGACTGATCTGAAGCTAGCGCTACCCGGAGGCAACCCTAGCGATTTTAATTTTACATTTTTATTTACTTTCAGTTGTAATAAATGGTTTTATACCATAGACTATCTCAGTTTACTTGTCTAGTTAGTTTACGGGCTGTTTACATTGCGTTTTTGCAGGAAATACGATGAGAAGTACTCGATCGAGTACTTGTGCTGCCAAATCCTCTCGATCGAGCGGATACTCCACTCGATCGACCACTGTTGGACGGATATCGAGTGTATTTGACTTGGATTAGCTTCCTGAGACGGTTTTCCGGGCCCTTAGCAACCTCCCATTTCATGGTCGGTTTGGGGAGGTCCCTTATTCGCACTATCTTGTGAGTTTTCCGCATTTA
The DNA here is from genome assembly GCF_048544455.1 of Silene latifolia. Lineage (NCBI taxonomy): Eukaryota > Viridiplantae > Streptophyta > Magnoliopsida > Caryophyllales > Caryophyllaceae > Silene > Silene latifolia. The sequence goes on from NC_133526.1 coordinate 150,878,621, forward strand.
CGCTCTCTTCCTCCTTTAGTTTGCATTTTCCTTTCCATGTTTTGGTACAATGGGGGCATTGTACGGTTTGGTTTGGGGAGGTTATGCATCCATATCTACGTCTGCATATTGTTTTTATTGCATTTCAGTAATCACGTTTAATTTTCTGTTTGCATTGTTTTTTATTTCATAAAAATTTAAAATTCCATAAAAATTCAAAAAAATTGAAAAATTTCAAAAATTTCACGTTTATTTTAGCATATAGGTTGAGTCGGAACGGTAGATTTCCATGATGATATTGCTCTGCAATTGTCTTTTGCTTAAGCCCTGCATTGAACTATTATCTTTTTAGCTTTGTCTTATTGCATAATCTACGAGTTTATGTTTAAATTTAGCTGAACGAATAGACTTGACCTGAAATTTTGGCAACCTACTTATAAATTCTAAGGATTTAGAGCCGTATAAACTGGTGTCATTTATGACCAGTTTCATGTAGGATTGTGAGTAGTTACTCCTTGCATATCATGTATCATCAATTTGCACGTATATAAAATTCAATTGCTTTTTGCCTGCATACATTCGGGTTAGTGGTTGGTGTCACATGCGGGGAGGTGCTTACATTTCCTTTTCTTTCATTTTTACCCATAAACTCCACACTAGCCAAATTTGCCGGTTGACCCTTTAGCTACATCCAAATTTAGCCTGCCTTGTCAAGCTAGTTTAGATTGTTGTTTTGCGGTATATATCTCATTGTATCAAATATTGGCGCATATTCTATTGAATCGGGGTTGGTAATCTATGAAGAAAGGGAGGATGATGAAAAAAAAAACGTGATGAAAAAGAAAAAAAAAAAAGAATCGAAAAATGAAAATGAAAAATGAAAAAAAAAAAAAGAAATTCGAAAAAAGAAAAAAATATAGATGTTGTTTGAGACGGTTTCTGCTCCTATGTTCTATCTTACATTATTTGAGGAGTATGTTCTAGTTTGGTTTGGTGAGTTTTATGCCAAATGAAGGGCATGTGCTTATTTCATAATTGAGTTGGAAATGGATATGTCTCATATGGTTCTGTTTAGGTACTAGCTTGATCACCTATACCTCCACATTCCCATAAATGTTTTGCCTTTTCTTACCCATTGCCTCACTTTACCATATTTTTGTAAGCCCTCGGCTGTGACAGTACCTTGTTGGTTGGAATGTATGTTTGGTAACTAGAATTGTCTATCATATTAGCTGCATGCATGTTTATGTGGGTCGTAGTCTAGGTGAGCGACTATTTTTCTTCCTCTCTTACATATATATGCTTCCCTTTGCTTCATGAGAGAAGAGTGACCCGTGAGAGTCCATTATTGAAGGTCTTGCAAGGTCGACGGTTCAGCTTTATTTATAAACATCCTATAACTCGTTTGCATTTGACTGTCTTGCTATAAGTGTTAGTTTGCTTGCATTAAATTGGCTTAAGTGGGCATTTGTAGCTAGCTCTGAGTTATCTTTTTCCGTTCCATTAGCGTATAGTTTTGAGTTTACTCGAGGACGAGTAAAGGTTTGGTTTGGGGAGATTTGATACGTGCATTTTATATAGTCTTTTTAGCCTATTTTATGCACGTATTTCTGTGTTTTTATCGTAGTTTTATGCTACGAAATGCCCCGAACATGCTACTTTGGTGTATTTTGTCTTATTTGCAGGAATGAGCCATAAAGTAGTAGATTCATGCCATTTACCGTCCGTTTTGCATGCATTTGGAGGAAGAGTGGATTTGGAGCGGGAATTATAGCTGTCTTGGGATGCGTGAAGGTGTTTCGGGAGCTAAAAGGACAAGTCAAGTCAAATTAACGAGAATGATGAGCTGCTGAAGTCAAGTTTCACTTGATCGAGTGATTTATTACTCGATCGAGTGGTTTAGGAGTCAATAATCAGTCGATCGAGTAGACTATGTAGTCGATCGACCAGTTCTTTTTATGCACTTACTCGATCGAGGACATTATTGGTCGATCGAGCAGTTTCTGGCTGGGTTTGCTCGATCGAGTGGTTTTAATCCACTCGATCGAGTGGACTTTGCTACGGGCTGGGCTTTTAAGCTCTAATTCCGTCATTAGGTTTAATCCTACTCCTATTTTCTTATAAATAGGAGTAAAGGTTGTCATTTGTAATCATCGAAGGATCACCATACGTTACTTTTCTCCTCTATACACTGTTACTTTTATGCTTGCTCAAATTCCGGATCATTAATTCAGTAACTTATTTCTTCCCTTTTATTCTTCCTTTTTCTTTTATTGCTTTTATTGTTTTTCTCTTAGTTGCCATGTCTTATGTTATTAGATTAGCAATTGCTAGTGTAGTACCCCGAGCCATGTGTAGCTAAAATCCCTTAGTATGTTAGGATTAGGGAAGCCGTGGTAGCGATGTTTTAATTGTATTAAATAGATTAGCCCTGCGATAAGAATTGTATTAGGCAATTTAATTGTTATTAGTCGAATGAATGCATGCAGGAGACCAATAATTTTAGTTAATCCCGACCTAGATCGAAAGATTGGAAGGGAAGGCTTGCTTAATTACAATAGGGTATTGCAGTGAGGGCGAAAGTTAAGCTGTTTACGCTCTAGGGCGGTTTAAGGACCGAAAGGTGACGACCATAGCTCTTCTTATCAATAGTCTAATCGCCTTAATATTCCTGATAGTATAAGATCTGATAGCTGCCACGGTGGACCGACTCCTAGCATACTCCCTTCTCTCTTGCTGTTAATTTCTCTTATTTCCCTCTCTCGCCTATTAGTTTAGTTCACAATCAATTCAACCCCCATCGTAACATTAGACAGATAAATAGACAAATAGATAGTACACCGCCTCCCTGTGGAGATCGACCCTACTTGCCGCTGACTTCGTTAGCAGTAACTTAGGTATTTTATTTTTGGTGTAGAAACGACCGCATCAATAATCGACCTAAAGGGAAGAACAAATTGAAGAATAATCTACCATGCCCCTTTCGGTTGAACCAATAGAAGTCTAGTATCCTCAAACGGCTAATGATACAAGAACTATCCGAGAACTCCGGGCTAGGAACTATGATACATAACCCATATGCATTGCCTACCCTCCCATGGGGGCTAATGCAAACTTTGAGTTGAAGGGTTACTTTATCCACAATCTACCCAAGTTTCATGGGCACGCGGGAGATGACCCCAATAGTCATCTCTCCGAGTTTCACATGACGTGTGAGGGTGCAATACCCAATGGAGTCACGAAAGACCAATTAAAATTGAGGGCTTTTCTATTATCTTTGCTAGATGCGGCCAAGGATTGGCTATTTTACGTTCCACCGGGTACAATTCGCACTTGGAAAGCGATGAAGTCGGCATTTCTTGAAAAGTTTTACCCCGATTCCCGACATAACCATGCAAAGAAGGCCATCACTTCTCTGGAGCAAGAAGTGGGTGAAAGCTTATACGAATATTGGGAAAGATTCAAGAGGTTGGTTTCCCAATGTCCATACCACGGATTGAGTGGTGACGATCTATTAGTGAACTTTTGTGATGGTCTTATTCAACAAGACCAAAGAATGGTGAATGCCTCGACAAGTGGAGAGGTTGACAACTACTCCATGGCGGAAGCCAATGAGATTATAGAGAGGCTAGCCGCAAGCACAAGAAGCTATGGGAGAGGAAGCCGGGGTCAAAGAATATCAACTCAATTGAAACACCCTCCTTTTCCAATCAAAAACATGAGAAGAGCGTTGATGATCTTACCAAATTGGTAGCTCACTTGATGGGGAACAGTAATCAGAGTGTGGGTGGAGCACAAGAGTCCAATGTGGAATGCAATTTTTTCCAAGGGCCACACCTGGTGGAGTCATGTCCTATTATGAAAGAACAAGGGATAGGCCATGAGAATGTTAGTACTATGGGACATGGCAACTACAACTCTAGGAACCCCACCGGGGGTGGTTACTACAAATACGATCCAAGTGGATGAACTTACAATGTCGGCTCTAGGGACAATCCAAACCTTAGTTGGGGAGGAGATACTTCAAAGAGTTTCCAAAATAGCCAATTCAATCATCTTCGAAATCAAAATTCACAAGGCCCAAACCCGAACTACCAAAGGAATCAAAATTTTCAACAAGGAAAACAGGGGTCTTTCTAATTTGGAAATCAAGGAAACCAAGGTCCTCAAGGAAACAACAAGAATTTTCAATAAGGAGGCTCTCAAGGGGATGATGATTTATCCACCAAAGAAATGTTAAAAGTTTTTGCAAGAGGGCAAGCCGAAACAACAAGAAGTTTTGACAAAATGGACGCCAATAAACTTTCAAATGATGCAAGGGTGAAGAACCTTGAAATCCAACTTGGCCAAATATCGCAAGAGATTGCCAAGAGGAACCAAAATAAATCTACTTCAATCCCTTCCACAACTTTCCCCCCAAGGGAAAATGCAAGTACCATAACTTTAAGAAAAGGGAGGACCTTAGAATCTCCCCAAAAGAAAAAGAGAAAGGCAAAGTCAAATGAGAGGGTTATAGATATTGAAGAACAAGAATAAGAAGAGCTTGTTATTGAGAAAGGGAAAGGGTCATCATCCAAATCTCGTGGGGAAGAATTGAAGAGTCCGTTGAAAATGGACAAAGGAGAGGAAGAGAACAAGACCACAAAGAATCATGTTGAGGAGATCATGAGAGAACATGTCGTTGAGTTGCCTTTCCCTTATGCTCTCAGACATTCTAAGAGGTTTGATGAAAATCTTTATGAAACCTTTAAGAAGTTTGCGGTCAACATTCCCTTACTTAATTTGTTGAAATATGTACTTAGGTATGCAAAATTCTTAAAAGAATTGTGCTCACCTAAGAGGAACACCAAGAAGGGCACCCAAAGGGTGACGGTAAGTGAACATGTGTTCGGCTTTTCAAAAAGCCACTTCCTAAGAAGTGTGGTGATTCGGGCATGTTCACGATATCATGCTCCATTGGGAACAAAACATTTGCTCATGCCATGCTTGACCTAGGTGACTCCATAAATATTATGCCTCATGTCATATATGAGACCTTAGGACTACCCCCATTGGAATGGACCGACGTTGTAATCCAACCTGCAGACCGATCTAACATTCACCCGAAGGGGATGATAGAGGGTGTCTTAGTGGAAGTATATAACCTCACCTTTCCGGCCAATTTCTACGTCTTGGACATGGAAATGGATGCTAGTTCGACCCCCATTCTCTTAGGCCGACCATTCATGAATAACCTCTAACACAAAAATTGATGTTAAGAGTGGGGACGTAACTATGGAATTTCAAGGAAAGAAACTTGTCTACAATATATATGATGCCATGAAAAAAACATAATGACTTGCATTCATGATATTTCCTAGATATATTTGAACCATTGGCAAACCATGTGTATAACTTATGTCACAAGGACCTCCTTGAGATGGTTCTCACTAATGACTTGAGCAAACAAGGGTTGCGTTTTTTTGTTGTTTCAAGATGTGCAGAAAAGCATAGGGACTTGGAGAAATAAAAGCCCGTAGATGAGGGTACGGAAATCGAGACAAGAAAAAAAGAGGAGCCGACATCAGCTCAAAGCGCAGCCTGCGCAGGGTGGCGCAGCTTACACTTTGGACTGGCACCCCACACAACTATCCTTGCTCAACGCCTTCAGTCAAAAGGGTACCTTTCTACCACTTGAAGCCAACCTCGAGAGACCACTCCCTTCAATAATAAAACCCCCAAAATGCATCCTCAAACCCCTCCCAACCCACCTTAAATACATCTTTCTTGTGGAGAATGATACACTACCTCTAATCATCTCCAAAAAACTCCAAGATGACCATGAGGAAAGGTTAGTGAGTGTGCTCAAGAAACAAAAAGGAGCATTTGGGTGGAGTATTGCCGATATCAAAGGGATAAGTCTAAGAACGTGCATGCACAAAATTACGTTGGAAGGAAGAGCAAAGCCCGTGAGATAACCTCAACGACAACTTAACCCACCCATGATGGAAGTGATGAAAGAGGAGGTCACAAAGCTACTTCAAATGAGTCATTTACCCCACTAGTGATTCCCAATGGATAAGTCCAACTCAAGTTGAAACAAAAAAAGGCGGGGTGACTGTAGTAAAGAATACCTAAGGGGCATTGATTCCCACCCGTTTACAAACGGGATGGCGGGAAAATGTATTGACTATCACCGCCTCAACCAAGTCACTCTCAAAGACCAGTTTCCCCTACCTTTTCTAGATCAAATACTAGAAAGGTTAGGTGGAAAGGAATATTATTGTTTTTTGGACAGGTACTCCGGATATTTTCAAATCCCTATTCAACTAGAGGACCAATCCAAAAAAACTTTCACTTGCCCTTTTGGTACATTTGCGTATCGCCGAATGCCTTTCGGATTGTGCAATGCACCCAGAACTTTCCAACGTTGCATGATGAGCATCTTCTCCAATTAAGTGGAGCGCATATTGGAAGGCTTCATGGATGATTTCACCATCCATGGAGACTCCTTTTAGTCGTGTCTAAACCACCTAGTTATGGTCCTCACATGGTGCATAGACTCTTACCTCGTATTAAATTCCGAGAAGTGCCATTTAATGGCGAGTAGTGCCATTGTGCTACGACATATAGTGTCGAAAAGAGGGATTGAGGTGGATGTGGCAAAAGTTAACGTGATTAAAAGCTTGTCATATACATCTAATACTCGAGACATTAGCTCGTTTTTAGGGCATGCCAGTTTCTATAGGCGGTTTATAAAGGATTTTTCCAAAATTACTAACCCGCTTTGCAAACTCCTACACAAAGACACGGAGTTTTATTTTATGATGATTGTAGAAAGGCGTTCGATTTACTCAAAGAGAGGCCTATTTCGGCTCCAATCATCCAAGCACCAAAGTAGGACCGTCCCTTTGAGATAATGACGGATGCAAGTGATTATGCTATTGGAGCCGTGTTAGGACAAAAAGAAGACAAAGCTTCCTATGTTATCTAATACGTCTCCTCCCTTCTTAATGAAGCTCAATAGAATTACACCACAACCGAGAAGGAGTTCTTGGCGATGCTGTACGCCCTTGAAAAATTTCGTTCTTACTTATTGGGGGTTAAAGTAATCGTTTACACCAACCACAAAGCCATAACTCAACTTGAGGGAAATAAAGACACAAAGCCATGACTTATGCAGTGGGTTCTCCTCTTGCGTGAGTTCGATATTGAAATAAGGAAAAAAAAAAGATTAGCGAATGTGGTGGCCGACCACCTTAGCCGGTTGAATCTTGAGCAAAAGCAACTAGAGAGGATGGGTGAAGTGGATGCGAGTCTCCCACATGAATCACTCTATGCATTGAAAGTAATGGAGCCTTGGTATGCTAATTTGATAAACTACTTGGTGACTAAAAAGTTCTCTATTTCTTTATCATCAAGTCAATGCAACAAGATCAAAGCCGAGGCTAGGTTCTACATTTGGGATGACCCTTTTTGTGGAAGATATGCAAAGATCAAGTCATTCGTCGTTGTGTGTCGGACGTTGAAATATCATCCATTCTCAAAATTATCACGAGTATGCATGTGGATGCCACTTTGGACCCCAAATAACGGCAAGGAAGATTCTAGAGTGTGGGTTTTATTTTCCCAACATATTCAAGGATGCCCACATCTTTATCAAAACTTGTGATAGATGCCAAAGATTTGGCAACATCTCAAGACAAAATGAAATGCCTCAACGACCAATTCTATACGTGGAAGTTTGCGATGTGTGGGGAATAGACTTCATGGGGCCATTTCCCAACTCCTATGGATATTTTCACATCATTTTAGCGGTGGATTATATTTCCAAATGGGTGGAAGCCATCCCCACCAAAAATGATGATGCAAAGATGGTAAATGCCTTTGTCAAAGGCAACATATTCTCAAGGTTCGGATTTTCTAAAGCCATTATTAGTGATAGGGGAACGCATTTTTGCAACAAATTGATTGGGGCATTGCTTCAAAAGTATGGTGTAATCCATAAGGTTTCCACGGCCTATCACCCCCAATCAAACGGCCAAGCGGAAGTATCCAACCGAGAGATTAAGCATATCTTAGAGATAACAGTAAATCCCGACCGGAAAGATTGGAGCAAAAGGCTTAATGATGCTCTATGGGTTTATAGGATGGCCTATAAGACCCCAATCGATATGTCTCCATATAGGCTCATTTATGGGAAGGGTTGCCACCTCCCCGTAGAAGTTGAACATGAGTTAGAAGAGCATAGGCAAAACGCCTGCGACAATGCAAGCATCTACAAAGAGAAAGCCCGATCATGGCACAACAAGATGGTCAATCGATGAGTTTTTGAAGAAGGACGAGAGGTGTTGGTCTTCCAAAGCTGTTTCAAGAACTTCCCAGGCAAGTTATGGTCAAGTTGTTATGGACCTTACAAAGTTAGGAAAGTTTTTCCACATGGAGTGGTGGAGGTGGAAGACCCAACATCGCGAAAAGTGATCAAAGTAAATGGACAAAGGTTGAAACACTATTTCAAGAGAATTGAGTTGCATGGTGAAGATGATCTTCTTGTGGAGGATCCGATTTACCAAGATTAACCTTCTTCAACAAGCACTAGGTCGAGCCATCGACAATAAAAAAAAGGGCAAAAGTTTGTACATACTCTATCCTTTAGAATAGACTTTACATGCTTTGATAGAATAGTTTACTTTTCTGCACATTTACCGCTTTCTTAGCTAGTATGTACCTTTATCATGTTTATAAGCATCAATTTGGAACCTTTTAATGGTTTGTTGACGTGTGTAGGGAGTCGGAAGGAGATTCTTGGGAAGCGTGTCAAAGTAGTAATGGGACTTGAAATGACTCGGGACATCAACTACACGGGTCACATGAGAGAAAGGCATAAAAGAAGGCAAGAAAATTCAACAAGGTGTAGATACCCGGTTGGTCGGGACTAAATCTTTTCGGTTACTTGTCGTTAGGAGCACCTAGACCAAAACACAATTTATAACTTCACCAACAACTCTACAATTAGTAAAGAGGCAAGTAAAGGTCGGATCCCAAAGGACGGGAATTGAGATGAGATTTCTATTGCAACTAGTGGTGTCTTAGGGGTGTCACAATTGGGGTTTGATGTAGAAGGTCACTAAACTAAATAGCAATGAAAGTAAATAAACAAGATGAATTAAAAGGGTTGTAAACAATTAATAAAAAGCACTAGGGTGTCATGGGGTCATAGGGGATTCATGGGAATTGATCATACAAACATGTTCTCAAATTATAAGCAAGCAATTATTGTTGTGATGGATTGAGTTGGTTTATATCTTAAAATCCTAGGAAAGTTTGGGTCCCGGAGCCGAATCGATTAGATTGTACAACACCTACAAGTCGACTTAATCTTCCCTACTCAACAACATGTATGGTCTAATGAGACTCGAGTTGGTTTATGTCTTACAAGTCTCATTGAAAAGATAGGTGATGGGTAAAAAATGCAAGGATTCATAGGCTCACATTTCATCAAACATAACATGTGCATGAGTTGAGATCATAACAAGCAAGCAAATAAACCATGAAAGCATATTAATTTAAGCATGAATCATTCCCCATGTTGGTTTCCCCTAATTACCCATTAACCCTAGCTAAGTGACTACTCACTCATTATCATGTTGAACATGCTAGCAAGGTTGTCAATCATACCAACAAAGTGAAACATGATGAATAAATGAAAGTAATTAAGAATAATTAAAAAGGGATTAAGAGAATTATACCTACTAATGATTCCAATAATAAAGCAAAGAATAAAAGAAGTACTTGATGCTTGATTGAGAGGTTGTCAATCTCCCAATAATAACCCAAATAATCTTCAATTACTCAAAATAATGGATGAACAAGAGAGAGATTAAGGAAATAAAACTTGTATTAAAACTTGATTAAATGTTGATTACAAAATTAAAGAGAGATTTGATTGATATTAACTACACTAAAGATTGCTAAGAAGAACATGCTCTTCTAATTAGACTAATGGGGTATTGATAGTGGGGATTAGGTGTAGGAATTAGGGTTAACTAAGGGCTTAAATGAAGATTAAGTCCCTACTTAAGGAAACGCCGGTCTTTTTGGAAGGATGGACATCTTTCTTGAAGCTTGAAGAAACGAAATTGGTCTGCCTTGGAATCCAGGCGTCTATAGCACGGGACAAGCGGATTCTGTGGTCTCTGCCCGGGCGTCTTGGGGTGAAGACGGGCGTCTTCTGGAGCTGCTGCCCGGGCGTCTTGGGGAGAAGACGCACGGATAGTGGTGGTGGAGACGGGCGGATTCAGGACAATCCGCACGGATTGCTGGGCAGTTTGCTTTCTTCTTCTTTTCTTCCCTTTTCTTCATAAAATCCTTGGGGATTTCCTCGGGGATGCAAGGATCTTTTCTCATCATTGCCCATTTACTATAGTATGTACAAAGGCCTTTTAATCTTATCTCTCCTTGATGCTTGGTCATTGAATTCAATCAATTTAATCTCGTTTTGCCATGAAAATGCAAGGTTTGCACTTCTTTCCTACCAAGGGATCAAAACCTCAAAGAATATGCAAAACAAAGAACTAAAGACAATAAATGACCCAAATATGCACTAAAAAGCATGGGAACAAGGCTAATTCGGGGACTAAATATGCTCTAATTATGGTCACATCAATTATCCCCAAACCGAACCTTTGCTCGTCCCGAGTAAAGAGGTGACAAAGACTAGGACCATTATTTAACTAACCTAATAACATAGCCGATATGAGACAATTAACGGGTCTCACTCCGCCCCTTCAAATCACAACAAGACAACCATGAGGTAGGATGCCTTCTTGCAAGGCAAGGTGGGGCTTGCCAAAATGGCGACACATCCAAACATTAAGCACACAAAATCAAATAATGGATGCATCTACAAAAGAATAGCCACTTTCCTCATCTAAGTAGCGGAAATTATCTACAAGGGAAGCAATTCAAGGGTACACACTCCTTCATAGATGCAATTTCTTCAAACTACTAAGCCTAGAACTATACCAATAAATCACCTCAAAATTGTGTCAAGTTAGGGTACCTTTGTCCTCAATCGTTAAATGCTTTTGTCAAGAGTAAGCTCCCTATGGTGTTAGAAACACTGGAGGATCGCGAAATTCCCCCTCCTGCCTAGACAAGAAGAAGGGTCGTCCCCTCTCTACCATGCACAAAAATGGATACAATGGATAAAGAGATCGATAGAATTTGAGTTTCTCTTTGGGAGTTTGCTTTGTTATTTTTCCCCCCAACTTCTTGTGGCATATAACATTTGAGAACACTTTCTTTTTGCCATTTCTTTTGATTTTTGGCAATTCAACACTTGATAACTTTTCAACTTTTTGCATTTCTTTTTGAACATTTTCAAAGTCACCCCATATGTAGAGAGGGTGCCTTATATTTGAAGCATAGGAGTCTATTTTTGCTCCTCTTTTCTTTTCTTTTGATGCATTTTGAAAACTTTTTCTTTTCTTTTCATTTCATTGAACTCAAATCAATTTCTTTTTGTGCCCATTCCCTTTTGTGACAAAAATGTGGTAGAACATGGATGATGGATGGATGCATGGTTTCAAGGGTCACCTTGGAATAAACGATAGCCAAGGAGTTATCACACCACAAGGTACTCTTGACTAGGCCTTAATCTATGGGTCAAAGGATACTAGCATGACACATTCTAGGGTGTTTTACAAGTATTCTAACAAGCAAAGTCTTAAGAAGAAAAAAGCATCTACTAGGGCCTATATACACTTGTCAAGCTTCCCAAGTAGACGGTTTCACAAAATTTTCTAACATGCAAACTACATGCCATGATGCAACTAGCATACAAACATCCTAATGAAAATGATTCTACCAACTAATATGCCAAGTATTCTAAATGCAATCCTAAATTCACATTGTTTATACCGCATCAATCAAAATAAAGCCACATAGTCATTAACATAAAGAGGAAAAAGGAGATTGGAAAGATCATACCATGCGGTCTTCAATATCCTCATGTCTCGGATGTGGTGTAGTCGATCAATGTGAACAAGGATATAACAAACACAATATATACAATAATATATACATGACTACACTACAAAGGAAATGAACTTGTTTTTGGTTTTTCAATTTTTCAAATTTTTATGGTTTTTTGAAAATTTTCAATTTTTTGGATTTTTGAATAAAAGTTAAGTTAGAATTCCCCATCCCCACACTAATATGGGCATTGTCCTCAATGGCCAAAATGATGGGAAATCATGCAAACATGATGCATGAATTCTACACTAAATGCAAGCTACACTAATCTACACTACATGATGCATGGGTTTTTTGTTTATGACGGAGATCGTAATTTAGATTACCTCCCGTTGCGTATGCATGTATTTCCCCAAACCGAGTTAGACATTATTTATAATGTCCGAAAGTTGGGGGTAGTTCATGCACATAAGATGCAATGCATGAAACTAAATTTGTCATTTTGGATTTTCAAAAGTGAGAACAATAAAATAAGAACACCTCAATGGGCCGAGGTGCTAGTCCTATATGGTGCTAGGACTACTCCAACCATGATCAAGATAAAGTAAATAAAACAAAGAAAGAAGTAGAACAAATCTCAAGAGGGTAGAGGCCTCCAAAGCTTGCTAGTCTTCCATCATATCATCATTATAATCATCTTCCTCAATAGAAGTGGACTGATCACCACTTCCCTCTTCACTTTCTTGTTCACTTTGTTCATCATCCTCTTCTTCTTCTTCACTAGCCTCTTCATCAATATTATTAACAACCGCATCACCGACAACCTCATCGTCACCCGGAATCTCACCCCTAGATGAACTCGGAAAGAAGACTTCCCTATCCGCCCAACTAGGCAAAGGACAAGAAGGATCAAGTAGTCCTTGCCTAGCTAAATGAAGGAAGGGTGGATATTGGGCTAAGTATGCATCTTCCCGATCCTTAAAAGCTTGCTTGTAAATCTCTTGCATAAGTAGAGTCATATAATCTTTGCTTGCTTCAACACCTTCGGGTTTGAACTCTTGGTACTTGAAGGGATAGGGTGGTGTGACAATGGAAGAGGAGGGCATTTCTATTTCACCCCTTTGTTTTCGGATGATGTATTCGGCTTCTTTTGAGAGGGAAAGCAGGTGGTTGGTCCGATGGACACTCAAACGACAAATCTTAGAAGGCAAAGTAAAAGATCTAGCCTCACTTGTGAGCCACCCATACTTGGTGTCAAGAGGGTTATGAGTGACCCACTTGTACTTGTTAATCATAGTATCCATATCAACGAGATGACCCCCCTTTTTCGCCACATACTTGCTATCCTTGTTGAAGTTCGGATCAAAGTACTTAGCCAAAAGAGTGACTAGACCTCCATTCACAATAACGGTGGTGCCTTGCTTCCCACAATCAACATTTAGCCATCTGATGCGACCATAATTGGCGCATATTTAGCCCCCGAATCACCATTGTTTCCATGCTTTTTAGTGCCTATTTGGGTCATTTCTTATCTTTAGTTCTTTGTTTTGCATATTCTTTGAGATTTTGATCCCTTGGTAGGAAAGGAGTAAGAATCTTGCATTTCCATGGCGAAACAAGGCTAAATTGATCATATTCAATGACCAAGCATCAAGGAGAGACAAGACTAGAAGGCCTTTGTACATAGCATAGTAGAAGAGCATTGTTGAGAAAAGGATCCTTGAGTCCCCAAGGAAATCCCCAAGGAATTCATGAAGAAAAGGGAAGAAAAAGAAAAAGGAAAGCTGCTGAACTACAATCCGAACGGATTGTAGAGAATCCGTCCGTCCTCGCCAGTCCGAGCGTCCTTACCAGGAATCCGCTCGGATTCCCCATGCCCAGTCCGAGCGTCTTGTTCCTTGATCCGCTCGGATCGTCCATCCTGATCCGGCCGTCCCGACTCCCGGCCGCACGGATCACAAAGACAAAGACAGCCCCGTCCTTCAAGCTACGAAATGGAGAAGCCCTTCTCTCGGATAATCCCGGAGGCTCCTTGCTCAACTTAAAAGTGTAATTACTAGTTTAGCCCTTAGTTAACCCTAATGCATCCTCCCTAATTTTCACTATAAATACCCCATTAGTCTAATTAGAGGAGCATGTTCTTCTTATCAATAATTAGAGTAGTTAATATCAATCAAATCTCTCTTCAATATTGTAATCAAATATTAATCAAGTTTTAATCCAAGTTTTAGTTCTTTAATCTCTCTCTTGTTCTTACTTTATTTTGGGGTAATTGAAGATTATTTGGGTTATTATTGGGAGATTGACAACCTCTCAATCTAGGATTCAAGTACTTCTATTATTCTTGCTTTATTATTGGAATCATTAGTAGGTGTAATCTCTTAATCCCTTTTTAATTATTGCTAATTACTTTCATTTGTTCATCATGTTTCATTATGTTAGTATGATTGACAACCTTTCTAGCATGATCAATATGATAATGAGTGAGTAGTCTCTTAGCTAGGGTTTAATGGGTGATTAGGGAAACCAACATGGGGAATGATTCATGCTTAAATTAATATGCTTTCATATCTTATTTGCTTGCTTGTTTTGATCTTAATACATGCACATGTTATATTTGATGAAATGCTAAGCCTATGAATCCTTGCATTTACTATCATCTTCTATCTTTTCAACTTGACTTGTAAGACATAACCCAACTCGAGTCTTGTTAGACCATGCATGTGTTAAGTAGGGAAGATTAAGTCGACTTGTAGGTGTTGTACAATCCAAGAGATTCGGCTCCGGGACCCAAACTTTCCTAGGATTGTAAGATATAACCCAACTCAATCCATCACAACAATAATTGCTTGCTTATAATTTGAGAACATGTTTGTATGATCATATCCCATGATTCCCCTATGAACCCATGACACCCTAGTGCTTTTAATCAATTGTTTAAACCCTTATTTCATTTACCTTGTTAGTTTATTTTCATTGCTATTCTAGTTTAGTGACCTTCTACATCAACCCAATTTGTGACACCCCTAGACACCACTAGTTACAATAGAATCTTCATTTCAATACCCGTCCCTTGGGATCCGACCTTTACTTGCCTCTTTACTAATTGTAGAGTTGTTTGTGAAGTATAAATTGTGTTTTGTATCGACCATTGACCAACGACCACATATGCTTAATTGTGAACACCAAATGGCTCCGATCAAAAATGGCGCCGTTGCCGGGGATGGTGTTTAATTGATTTAAGATTTCTTTTATTGTTATTAGTTGTGTCTTTTTCACCTTGAGGAAGTAAAACTCCTCAAGGTTTGTTCTAATTGTTTTCTAGTTGTTTGATATTTTGCGAGAATGGATTTCATAGATTGTTTTGTAGAGGACCATTTGAGTATCCCTTACTTCAAGGATCCCATGCAAGCATTAGAGGCCTTAGAAGCAAGTAAGGCCAAGAGCATGTATTGGGAGTTGGAGGTGGATCTCTTTGAGGCCGCTCTAGCTAACAAAGAACTCACCCATGCACAATCCGAGTTGGTGCATAATATTCTAGTAGAAGCATGTCAACCCATAGAGGATGAGCAATCTATCCTAGAAGATATTCTACAAACTCAAGAGCAAGAGGAACCCATCATGGAATTTGAATATGATGAGGTTAATGAAAGTGAAGAAGAATATGTCATGAGAATGGAATGTTTAATGGAGATGGAGCAAATTCTCAATGAAACTCCAAAGGAGGAAAGTGAGGTACAAACTCCTACTTTGAAACCCCTTCCCCCAAATTTGAAATATGCTTACCTTGATGAATCAAAGACCAAACCCGTGATTGTTAATGATAGACTTGATGATGACCAATTAGGTAAATTGCTTAATGTGTTGAAACAACATGAAAAGGCTATAGGTTATAGTCTAGATGACCTTAAGGGGATTAGTCCCAACTTTTGCATGCATAGGATTCATCTAGAGGACGACCATAGACCTACCATTCAACCCCAAAGAAGATTGAACCCCCACATGCAAGAAGTTGTCAAAGGAGAAGTCATGAAATTACTTGATGCGGGAATCATATATCCCATATCGGATTCTTTGTGGGTTAGCCCCGTCCAAGTGGTACCTAAGAAAGGAGGTACTACGGTAGTGACAAATGAAAAGAATGAATTAATACCCACAAGAATGATCACCGGTTGGCGTATGTGCATTGACTACCGTAAATTGAACTCCGCAACAAGGAAAGATCACTTCCCCTTACCATTCATTGACCAAATGCTTGAGAGGTTAGCCTCTAACAAATTCTTTTGTTACCTTGACGGGTATTCGGGATTCTTCCAAATCCCTATACACCCGGATGACCAACATAAGACCACCTTCACGTGCCCTTATGGCACTTTTGCATATAGACGGATGCCTTTTGGATTATGTAATGCCCCCGCTACTTTCCAAAGATGCATGATGAGTGTCTTCTCCGATTATCTAGAGACCATAATGGAAGTTTTTATGGATGATTTTAGTGTTTATGGAAAGGACTTTGACTCATGCTTGCATAATCTTTCTCTTGTATTGCAAAAATGTGAAGATGTTAGTCTTGTTTTAAATTGGGAAAAGTGTCATTTCATGATTAATGAAGGAATTGTTTTGGGTCATTTGATTTCGGAAAAAGGCATCGAGGTAGATAAAGCTAAAGTTGAGGTGATAGAGAAACTCCCACCTCCCGTGAATGTTAGAGGGGTGAGAAGTTTTCTCGGTCACGCGGGTTTTTACCGTCGCTTCATAAAAGATTTTTCTAAAATAGCAAAACCCCTCACTCAACTTTTGCTTAAGGATGCCCAATTCCAATTTACTGACGAGTGTGTTGAAGCTTTCAATAGAATCAAAGAAGCATTGATCTCGGCACCAATCATCCAACCCCCAAATTGGGAGTTACCTTTTGAGATTATGTGTGACGCTAGCAACTACGCCGTTGGAGCGGTACTTGGCCAACGGGTAGGGAGAGCTCTTCATGCCATCTATTACATAAGCAAGACCCTTGACCCTTCTCAAGTGAATTATGACACGACCGAAAAGGAGCTTCTTGCCATTGTATATGCTTTGGATAAATTTCGGTCCTACTTACTTGGATCCAAGGTGATTGTATTTTCGGATCACCGTGCTCTTCGACATCTCTTGATCAAGAAGGAGGCAAAACCAAGGTTGTTGAGATGGATTTTGCTTCTTCAATAATTTGACTTGGAAATAAGAGACAAGAAAGGAGCCGAGAATGTAGTGGCAGATCATTTGTCAAGGATCCGGTTTCATGATGAAAATGGAGAAACCCCGATCAATGACTCATTCTCCGACGATATCTTGATGGCTATTCAAACTCAACTTGAAAGGCACATCACCCCATGGTTTGCCGATTATGCTAACTATATTGTTGGAAAAGTGCTCCCTCCTAATTTGAACCACAACCAAAGGAAGAGATTCCTATTCGAAGTGAAGAGGTACTTTTGGGATGATCCAAACCTCTATAAGGAGTGTAGTGATGGGCTCTACCGGAGATGCATCCCTCAATGGGAAATCCAAGGAATCTTGGAAGGATGTCATTCATCACCCTACGGTGGGCACCATGGAGCAAGAAGAACCGTTGCGAAAATCCTCCAATCGGGTTTCTATTGGCCCACGATGTTTCAAGATACAAGAGAATTCATCATTCATTGCGATGCTTGTCAAAGAACGGGAAATATATCTTGGAGAAACGAAATGCCACAAAGAGGCATCCTAGAGGTAGAGATTTTCGATGTTTGGGGAATTGACTACCAAGGACCCTTTGTGACATCCAATGGGAATAAGTACATCCTTGTGGCCGTAGATTATGTTTCAAAGTGGGTGGAGGCAATTGCCACCCCAAATGATGATGCAAAAACGGTCACCAAGCTTTTCAAGAAGATAATTTTCCCAAGATTTGGAGTTCCTAGAGCTATCATTAGTGATGGAGGAACACATTTCCATGAAAAGAAGCTTGCATCCCTTTTGACCAAATATGGTGTTCAACATCGAACCGGCTTGGGATATCATCCTCAAACAAGCGGTCAAGTGGAAATTTCAAATAGAGAGATCAAGCAAATTCTTGAAAAAGTTGTGAACAAGACTCGGAAAGATTGGAGCACAAAGCTTGATGATGCTCTTTGGGCTTATAGGACGGCCTATAAGACTCCCATAGGTGCCTCCCCCTATAAGCTTGTATATGGAAAAGCATGTCATTTGCCAATCGAATTGGAGTACAAAGCTTATTGGGCAATCCGAGCACTCAATCTTGATCTCAAATTGAGCGGTCAAAAGAGGATGATCCAAATCCAAGAGTTGGAGGAATTCCGACTACAATCTTATGAGAATGCAAAGATTTACAAAGAAAGAACAAAATTGCTTCACGATAAGAGGATTCGACAAAAGGCCTTGCACAAGGGAGACAAAGTCCTTCTATTCAATTCCCGCTACCGACTCTTTCCGGGAAAATTGAACTCTAGATGGATGGGTCCCTATGTGATAACCGAAGTTGGGAAGTATGGAGATTTCGAACTCAAGGCGGAAGATGGAAGCAAGTTCAAGGTAAATGGTCAAAGATTGAAGCCATACTATGAAGGAGCATTTGTTGGAGAGGTCGAGGCTACCTACCTCGGTCCTCCTTCTCCTTGACATCTCATCAAGAATGAGAGTTTGGTGGAGTCCTCCCTAAACCACCATTTGTAAATATACTAACCCTCTAACTTGTATTTATTATTTAATTGCATTTGTTTAATAGCATAAATTCTTTTCATGAGCGCAAGTGAGGGAGGGTTACTAATGAGTTTTTGAATGAAGGAAGGAGGAAATTCCTAAGTGTGGGGATGCATTGAAAGAAAGGAGAAGAAATCAACACCCGCAGCAAGAATCCGTGCGTCTCTCTGGAGATCCGGACGTCCTGGCAGATTACGGACGCCCAAGGGAAAAACCGCGCGTCCAGCTGTGTTGAGAAATTGAAGGTTTCTGGACTGTCGAAGAATCCGAGCGTCCTAAGGAAGAAGACGCCCGTCTGAGAGAATCCGGCCGGATTAGTGGAAAGACGCCCGTCTTTTCCCCTGAGCATTTCAAAGAAAAATCTCTGTCGAAGAATCCGCCCGTCTTCTCAAGAAGACGCCCGTCCTGACCCTGAAGAATCCGAGCGTCTTAAGCTCGGGACGCTCGTCTTAAAGCGAGAAAAATTCTGAGATTTTTCTCTGTGGCAGAATCCGGGCGTCTTGCCCAGAATCCGCCCGTCCCGTGAGAGGAAAATCCGAGTGTCTCAGCTTCGAATCCGCTCGTCTCCATGCCCGTTTCTCGACCCGACTTTTCTCAATTAAATTACACCCCACCACCTATATAATGACACATCACTACTCCTTCCACTCACCCTATAAAACTCACCCCCTTGTAACTCCCATACATATCCAAATCACTCTCTTCACCCTCAAAATCAAAAACCCCTAAATTTTCTAGGGTTTCCAATTCTCAATCAACAAAGAACAACCTTAGCAAATCTTCAAACAAAATAACCCAAATCAAAAGAACTCAAGGATGGCACCTAGAAGATCCTCCTTTAGAAATGCAAGAAGACCTAGGATGGTGGGAAGTTCCTCTACCTCACATCTCAACACCATTAGAAGAGAGCATGTGGAAATTGTAGACCTCACAAGGCTCGACGACTTCTCGAATGTGGAATTCCTTGATGATGTGCAGCGATTGGTCTTCCATCGACTCTTAAGTAAGAATATTCTTCCCACTAAATTCCTTTGTCATGATACTTTGAGAAAACTTGGAATCTTTCACCAAGTGGAGGCTTTATTTGAGGTTTTTGGTCTTTCAACACTCTTTCGCATGTTTGAACCCACCTATCGGTCTCTTGTGCTCGAATTCTTGAGTTGCTTAAAGATTACAACTTCAAACAAGGTGATTAGCATAGAGTTTAGGTTAGAGAATGTCTCTAGAACAATGACCCTTGTGGAATTTGCGAGTGTATTCGGTCTTGATGTCTCGCCTACCCGAACATCAAGACCCAAGAAGTATAGTGTCGCACCCTTGTGGAGGGCCATGACGGGCCGGGACTTCATTCTTACCAAAGAGTGTCTTGCTTTTCACATCCAAAACCCAATCTTGAGGCTCACATACCGTTTTCTTTCGGGTACCCTCTTCGCCCGCCGAGACCCGGCTATTGTGAATCAAATGGACCTCATGTTCATGGAATCCTATCTAAACATTCAAGGAAGAGACGGGTATCATCTCAATGCACCTCTACTCTTGCTAGAAAAATGGGCGAAATTCCGAAATGGTGATGATGATGGGAAGAAGCATATAGTGAATGGTGGACTCATAACAAGACTTGCAAAGCACTTTAACCCTAGGTTCAATGAGAACAATGAGTACACTCCACTCTCGGGAGGAATGAGAATTAATGAAGACATCCTTGTTGTCCAACACCATTGGATAACCCTTGAGGGGGTTGATAAAAGGATCAAATGGTTGACAAAAGGAAGTGATCCTATCTACCTTCCGATGGCCGACCTACCTCGAGTCTCCCCAAGGAGAGGAAGCTTGTCCCCAATACCCTCTTACCTCATTCAAAGTCAACAAAGGCAAGCTCCACCCCCACAAGCTCCTCCACCACAACAACAAGAGCAACAAACTCAAGATGAAAAGATAAAGGTGCCTCCCTACCTCTTTCCCTACCAACCTTACAACCATCCGAACCCCTTCATCCTCCCCCGTGACGACTTTGTCACGGGAATCTTGCAAGACTTGCACTACCGTCAATATGAAACCAAGGTGGACAACTATTATGCTCTTTACCCTCAATACCACGACATGGTTCAAAAGGGACGGATAAGTGAAGAAGGAGCTTTTCCTTCATGGGCTCAAATGGAGTTGCTCTTTCCTAACTCGGACAAGGCCAATGAAGGGGCAAACGGTCGCAAAGGGGAGGAGAGCGGTGACTCTTGTGGAGGTGATACGGTGAAGCTTGAGAGTGAAGAAGATGAATTCATGGATCCAAGTTTAAGTGATGCTTCTAGGGATATTTGGGATACCGATATTGAAGGAGATGATGCCGATTTCTAGGAGATTACTTCATCACTAGGTGGAGCGGGCAAGAGGCACCCACCTTAGTTCAAGTGAAGTTTTCTAATCTCTCCTCTTTATCTTTATTTTTCATGAAAAGAACTTCGTATCTTGTTTCCTTGTATTTTATTTAACTTTGACTTTTTGTTGGTTTAGTCCTAGCAACATCAAAGGACTCACACCTCGGTTCCTTTGAGGTGTTCTTTTATTGTTCCCACTTTTGAAAAATCCAAAATGACAATCTAGTTTCATGCATAGCATAGCATGTGCATGAACTCCCCCATGCTTTGACATTAGCAATAGTGTCTTACTTGGTTTGGGGAAGTTAATGCATACGCAACGGGAGGTAATTTAAATTATCCTCTCCGTCATAACAAAAACCATGCATCATGTAGTATAGCTTAGTATAGAATTGCATTTAGTATAGAAAATCATGCATCATCTTTGCATAATTTCCATCATTTTGGCCATTGAGGACAATGCCCATATTAGTGTGGGGATGGGAATTCTAACACTTAACTTTTATTCAAAAACCATAAAAATTTGAAAAACCAAAAACAAGTTCATTTCCCTTGTATATATTGTCTTGTATATATTGTGTTTGTTCATCCTTGTTCACTTTGATTGACTACGCCACATCCGAGACATGAGGATATTGAAGACCGCATGGTATGATCTTTCCAATCTCCTTTTTCCTCTTTATGTTAATGACTATGTGGCTTTATTTTGATTGATGCGGTAAAAACAATGTGAACTTAGGATTGCATTTAGTTTATATGGCATATTAGTTGGTAGAATCATTTGCATTAAGATGTATAAATATTAGTTGCATCATGGCATGTAGTTTGCATGTTAGGAAATTTTTGCGAAACCATCTATTTGGGAAGCTTGACAAGTGTATATAGGCCCTAGTAGATGCTTTTTATTCTTAAGACTTTGCTTGTTAGAATACTTGTAAAACACCCTAGGATGTGTCATGCTAGTATCCTTTGACCCATGGTTTAAGGCCGAGTCAAGAGTACCTTGTGGTGTGATAACTCCTTGGCTACCGTTTATTCCAAGGTGACCCTTGAAACCATGCATACTTCTATCATTCATCCATGTTCTACCACATTTTTGTCATCAAAGGGAATGGGCACAAAAAGAAATCAATTTGAGTTCAATGAAATGAAAAGTGAAAGAAAGTTTGCAAAAATGCATCAAATGAAAAGAGGAGCAAAAATAGACTCCTAAAGTTTCAAATACAAGGCACCCTCGTTACTAATTGGGGTGACTTTGAAAATGTTCAAAAAGAAATGCAAAAAAAAATTGTTAAGTATTGAAATGCCAAAAAAATCAAAAAGAAATGGCAAAGAAAGTGTTCTCAAATGTCAAATGCCAATGAAATTGGGGGGAAAAACAAAAACAAAGCAAACTCCCAAAATGAAACTCAATATCTATTGATCCCTTTATCCATCGTATCCATTTTGTGCATGGTAGAGAGGGGACGACCCTTCTTCTTGTCTAGGCAAGAGGGGGAATTCCGCGATCCTCCAGTGTTTCTAACACCATAGGGAGTCTACTCTTGACAAAAGCATTTAACGATTGAGGACAAAGGTACCCTAGCTTAACACATTTTGGAGGTGATTTATTGGTATCCTTCTAGGCGTAGTAGTTTGAACAAATTGCATCTATGAAGGATTGTGTACCCTTGAATTGCTTCCCTTGTAGATAATTTCCGCCACTTAGATGAGGAAAGTGGCTATTCTTTTTGTAGATGCATCCATTATGTGTTTTTGTGTGCTTAATATTTGGATGTGTCGCCATTTTGGCAAGACCCACCTTGCCTTGCAAGAAGGCATCCTACCTCATGGTTGTCTTGTTGTGAGTTGAAGGGGCGGAGTGAGACCCGCTAATTGTCTCATATCGGCTATTATTATTAGGTTAGGTTAGTATTGGTCCTAGTCTTTGTCACCTCTTTACTCGGGACGAGCAAAGGTTCGGTTTGGGGATATTTGATGCGACCATAATTGGCGCATATTTAGCCCCCGAATCACCATTGTTTCCATGCTTTTTAGTGCCTATTTGGGTCATTTCTTATCTTTAGTTCTTTGTTTTGCATATTCTTTGAGATTTTGATCCCTTGGTAGGAAAGGAGTAAG
The DNA here is from genome assembly GCF_048544455.1 of Silene latifolia. Taxonomy (NCBI): domain Eukaryota; kingdom Viridiplantae; phylum Streptophyta; class Magnoliopsida; order Caryophyllales; family Caryophyllaceae; genus Silene; species Silene latifolia. The sequence goes on from NC_133526.1 coordinate 150,901,786, forward strand.
AATCTTGCATTTCCATGGCGAAACAAGGCTAAATTGATCATATTCAATGACCAAGCATCAAGGAGAGACAAGACTAGAAGGCCTTTGTACATAGCATAGTAGAAGAGCATTGTTGAGAAAAGGATCCTTGAGTCCCCAAGGAAATCCCCAAGGAATTCATGAAGAAAAAGGAAGAAAAAGAAAAAGGAAAGTTGCTGAACTACAATCCGAACGGATTGTAGAGAATCCGTCCGTCCTCGCCAGTCCGAGCGTCCTCACCAGGAATCCGCTCGGATTCCCCATGCCCAGTCCGAGCGTCTTGTTCCTTGATCCGCTCGGATCGTCCATCCTGATCCGGCCGTCCCGACTCCCGGCCCGCACGGATCACAAAGACAAAGATTTTCGTCCTTCAAGCTACGAAATGGAGAAGCCCTTCTCTCGAATAATCCCGGAGGCTCCTTGCTCAACTTAAAAAGTGTAATTACTAGTTTAGCCCTTAGTTAACCCTAATGCATCCTCCCTAATTTTCACTATAAATACCCCATTAGTCTAATTAGAGGAGCATGTTCTTCTTATCAATAATTAGAGTAGTTAATATCAATCAAATCTCTCTTCAATATTGTAATCAAATATTAATCAAGTTTTAATCCAAGTTTTAGTTCTTTAATCTCTCTCTTGTTCTTACTTTATTTTGGGGTAATTGAAGATTATTTGGGTTATTATTGGGAGATTGACAACCTCTCAATCTAGGATTCAAGTACTTCTATTATTCTTGCTTTATTATTGGAATCATTAGTAGGTGTAATCTCTTAATCCCTTTTTAATTATTGCTAATTACTTTCATTTGTTCATCATGTTTCATTATGTTAGTATGATTGACAACCTTTCTAGCATGATCAATATGATAATGAGTGAGTAGTCTCTTAGCTAGGGTTTAATGGGTGATTAGGGAAACCAACATGGGGAATGATTCATGCTTAAATTAATATGCTTTCATATCTTATTTGCTTGCTTGTTTTGATCTTAATACATGCACATGTTATATTTGATGAAATGCTAAGCCTATGAATCCTTGCATTTACTATCATCTTCTATCTTTTCAACTTGACTTGTAAGACATAACCCAACTCGAGTCTTGTTAGACCATGCATGTGTTAAGTAGGGAAGATTAAGTCGACTTGTAGGTGTTGTACAATCCAAGAGATTCGGCTCCGGGACCCAAACTTTCCTAGGATTGTAAGATATAACCCAACTCAATCCATCACAACAATAATTGCTTGCTTATAATTTGAGAACATGTTTGTATGATCATATCCCATGATTCCCCTATGAACCCATGACACCCTAGTGCTTTTAATCAATTGTTTACACCCTTATTTCATTTACCTTGTTAGTTTATTTTCATTGCTATTCTAGTTTAGTGACCTTCTACATCAACCCAATTTGTGACACCCCTAGACACCACTAGTTACAATAGAATCTTCATTTCAATACCCGTCCCTTGGGATCCGACCTTTACTTGCCTCTTTACTAATTGTAGAGTTGTTTGTGAAGTATAAATTGTGTTTTGTATCGACCATTGACCAACGACCACATATGCTTAATTGTGAACACCAAATGGCTCCGATCACCATCTTTCCACCAAAAGCCTTAGAGAGTTGAAAGACTTGGTGAATTGTAACACCCTGATTTATAAAGGAGCCTCTAGCAAGACATTCCCTAATAAACCGGACTGTTACCATCTCGGTTTCCCGAGGTAGTGAATAACAAATTAAACTCCAAGGCAAATTACATAATTTCTTTAACTTAACTTTTTACCAAAACCTCATTTACATCAAATTACAAAGAACTAACATAAATAAAAGTGAAAGTCTTCTAAATGATGATCTAGCTACTAAGTCTTCTGATCCAGTGTCTCACGCCCATCAAGCTCCCATCCTATCTCACAAACCTGTCAAGTCTGCTCGCCAATATTTGGGTCATCACAGGTGTTCACGAATACACAGGGTCAACCACGAGGTTGAGTAGGGAATACAATGAAACAACAAAATATGATATGCATGCTCCTCCGTCACCTCCACCTCCATCTCAACTCATATCTCATAACCCGTACAACCCAGCCATACCGATCCCCGGTAGACTATATATCGACCGTAGTCGATCTGCCAGCTCGCAGCTGAGGACACCAGGGCAAGTCCTGCATAACCCGCCTAGGCCTTATCACAACATCATCATCACCACACCACGTCACCACAACATCCTCCATCTCCAATGCATATGAATGCTCAAGAAATTAATGCAGCACAATATGTATATCATTGAACTGGTAAATCATAGAATCATGCCGGTTACCGAATGTTGTGATAATATACTCAATACGATCAATTCAGTCAAGCACATTATTCCAGGATATGAATCATAACATGAATCAACAACCACAAATCACGTCAACGTTCACAGTTTGGTCATATGAAACACAAACAAGTCAACACAATTCAACAACAACGATAATAAGTCAAGTGTATTTCCCTACCTTTTCGCAATCCAAGCACACAAGCAATCAATTATGATCCTTCACATATCCATCACCTACATAACATAATTATGTATAATTACCACCTACTCAATCAAATAATCATGCACATAACCTAGACTCATCATAACTTAATAGGAATATCAACTTAAAGAACAAACACGATTTTTCCTGATTTTCCAGCACATGACAGACTCGGAATAAAATACATAACTAATTCCATAAAAATCAAATTGATACAAGGCTAATTGGATTGGAACCCCATGAGTCTTAGCTACAAATTATATCTAACGTGTTTTCCTCAAATTCCAAACTTATCAAGAGTTTTCAGACTGATTTCCAAAAACTGACAGAAACCGTCGCATAAACAGTATTGATTCATAAAACGAGTTTAAAACATTATTTTGCAGTAATTCCAAATCCTATTATCATATAGAGTATACCAAGATGATGTATGAAGAAGCATCATAACTGAATCGACATAAAAATTAGGGTTTCAAATCATTTTCCACAACCAAATCAGATTCGCGGACTTTTCAGCGACATGTTCATAAATAAATCACCTAGGACAAACCATAAAGAATTTGACTACGATATTTTATATGCATAAACTAGACATCAAATAAACAGCACTATCTTTTCAAACCTTTTGAAGATGAACACCTTAAAACAGTATAAACAATGGAATGAAATCGACTTACAAACAGGGAAATCGAATTAGGTTGGAATCGATGAGAAATCTTCAATCAAATGAAAGGCTCGACAATTCTTCTTCCTCTCCCTTTCTCTAGGTTTAGAAATGGTTTTATGAATGATAAAATGAAAAGAGGGGAGAGGGAGAGCAGCTCTTAGATTAGGTTTAGGGTAAATGGTGGTTACATGTTCCGGGTAGGGCAAATGGGTTAAACGGGTATGGTCGTTGGGTAAATGTAGATGGTAATTCTTGACCCAAAAGACAAAATGTGATGTAGTTCGACTCAACATATACGATATAAACCCGACTTAATAACATTCACGATATTACGATACAACCAATATAAAATGTATAATACTAATATATAATAATATCCGTTTAATCGATTATATAAAATACGGGGTATAACAGTCTACCCTTCTTACAAGAAACTTCGTCCCGAAGTTTACCCTCTCTACCAACCAACGCAAACGAATTATGAAACGCATATACAAAAGTATGTAAGGCACCCACCAAATTGAATATTAAACGCAGTATTACATTCCACCTCCCTTAAAATAAACTTCGTCCCGGAAGTTTAACCATAACAGAAACACATCATGTAACACTCCAACATAACCCACACAACGCATAACCAATATAGCCAAACTGAGAAATCACACATGAAAGTATAAAGATTTTACAATCCTACCCTCCTTAAACATGGTTACGTCCCCGTAACCTTCATTATTATAACAAAAGTTCTCAACTACTGCTAACAACTGAAAGAGGATAAAAGATTCACAACTCACGCTCAAGTTACTAATCCCTACTAAAGACAATCAATATACAAGCTCTCTCAAGATGCCTAGGTGCTCACATATGGTTCATGTCAAATAACATCGTTTCATCAAGGTTACTAAGCAAGATCACTAACGTAACATACCACGATAGTCCTATCCGGCGTATTCTCGTGGCAGCATATTTTCCAAGAAATATTGGTAACATTTATTCATGTGAATAATCAAATTATGAATGGAACAATGCTTTACAAGGTTACCAGTAAAAATCATTAGTAATTATTCATTTCACTAATTATTGTAATCTCATACCTTAGGAACGTAGGGAACCAATCAACATAAGAAAATAATTAGGGTCAAAACTTAATAAATCGATTTATGAAAATTTGTAACCTAATAGGTCAAGCCTGACTTTCCTTTACATAACTGTATAGATTTAGGTCAAGACACAGAATCACCAATAAAATGAAGACAACCAGTTTCGCAGTACTTATCAACCTAGAAATATTTTTAATCCTCATAACAAAGGGTTTGGGATTTATTCACGAATGACGAACGCACATTGATTGGCAAATTTTACAAACTTATTGGTCGAGTCAATCAAGCGAGTAAACAGCGATATTGGAAAGTTAACATACAAGACTATCATACATAAAATTTCTTTCTTGGTGTTAAATATATTTAAACTTCACCCAACACAATGACATAAAAGATTAAATGTATTTAACTACAGCAATCTTACAAATATTCATTACATATTATGCTAATATCAACATACCATGTTAACACATAACTCACTTAAATCACCACATTACATTTCCCGTTTTGACATTCGTAACTAACCACAACCCACCAATTCACTACATGAACGAACAACATGACCAAATTAACCCACTAATTTGTGACTCCGTTCTAGCTTCATTCCTCCAGACTAGCAAATATCATGAAACCATACAACCATACACTAGCCGAAATCTCATTCCGAATTTATACTCACACGACAAAATTTAACTTCATTTTCAAAACTTTTACTTTCATACTGGACGGTGAATAACTTTCTTAACATAAATCTTATAACAGTGCCGTCCATAGAATCCATTTACAGCTTACTACGAAACTCAAAATCAGATAAACTTAATTCAATTCCTTCAAACAATGCAAGCTTAGGTGTCGACTCATATTTCATAATTTACAGGTTAATCTTATTCATTTCAGTCCTATCTTTACTAATGAACGACTATTACCTCAACATCAGGGTTCTAGTCACACTTCTTTACTCAGTTATATACACGGCTAACACGACTACAGCATTTAATCGGAGACCTTTTAGATGGTACACATTCCCTGGTGACGTCTCATCAAACCATACGATTCGTACCATAAGCTAAAGCAAGTAACTACAATTTAACTGTGTTCAATCAAATTTTTACTTCTTTATTATAGATCTATTTATCACAGGTTGCATGGTCACACAAAGTATAAGTACCAACTCAATTACATGTTAAGTTTTAAAACGATTTATCACGTCATAAGAACTAGACAAGAGTCTAACCATATAGTCAATATAAGAAGATTATTAGTTTAGATCGGAGGCACACTATAAAATTCCCAGTTAAACTCCTTACGGAACCATCGACTGTGCGTCATGAGTAATTAACTTAATAATGTTGAAGACAAACAACTGAATTTACAATTGAGTATTAATAGTTATATGATTCACAATAACAACAAAATTACTTCCATATCACACATATGTTTAACATTTTAGCAACCATACCATTCAATTGTATCCATCAACTCAGTATAATTCATTTTCAGCAAAAATAAAAGATATCGCATAAACAACTTAAACATGTACATATACCGTCATATAACTTGTAAAACATTATCTATGACAAAAGATTAGTAAGGTGAACAAGTTCTCTGGTTTGCACGGTTTGAACAAATAGGCAACTCGCGGCTCAATCAAACGTAACTGTAACGACTATCATTTAAACATACGCATGACATGTGAATCATCAAAGGGTTATCTCATTATAATTCGACGGTTCGAGAATATATTTCAAATATCGTAACTATATCGTAACTATATCAACTATATGTCAAATATCGTGACAATTGCAACAATCACCTTAGCATTTCATGACAATACAACTATGAACATATCCAATAAGGAACAACAACACTATTTTATTATCATATCATAAGTTTAGGTTTAACTGAAATAAATTAATGCAATGAAAGTAATAAGTGTAACTATAGGCACACAGACTCACATAAAAGACATGAGAACTCAGATGACATCCTACATGTATGAACATTTAGACATACTCATTACTACCATCCATGTGTAAACATTTAAACATAATTATTATAAATATTCACGCGAGTATATTAGAACAATCAAGTTAACATTTAACGCCACCAACTTTACCAAGATATGACAATATAGTTTTATATTTATATATATCCGACCACTATACAAATATGTTGAACACACCAGAGATATTACAACATGTCAAACATATATAAAATATGCAACAACTGGACTCGTATAAAATATTTCACCCTCTATTAAGGATCAGATTAAGCTATTCAATTTCACACATACTATCATGCCAACAGTGTTATAAACTAAACTTTAATTTTTTTATCACTTGTTAAGATACATAACCAATGAATATGTGTGCTACTATCATCATATAAGGACACTATAATTTCACATTAATAAGGCTCATGAAATAATCGAACAACTGTATGAAAACTCAACATAGAATTCACATTTTAAAAGTTATGATTCACGTTGTAACTTCCAAAAATCACGGATAAATAACCGTTCAACGAAAACTTGAGTTATATTACTTTTTAAAACATACAGAGAGTTAATAATTCGTGAGAAAAAGAATGAGGTCCAAAGCTCAAGAATTCAATTTTTAAAGGATTTTACAACTCAGTTGGTCCAAACAAGTATGTGACAGCAATTGGTCCGAAACTTGGGTCAGTTTGCAAAACTTACCATTTAATATAGATACATCAAGAATTTTCGTGGCTTATCATTGAAAACATATGCGAATCTTATGATCGATGGAGTTGGAATTATGCAAAAATTATTAATACAATTTAAATGAGGAGTTTTACAAAATCGTTGGTCAAAACATCACTGCACAAGAACTTCCTGACCACAGCCCACTAAAATATTTATTACTCCTAATCCTTATATCCTATAAGCATGAAACCAACGCCAAATGAACAATAACTCCCGAGGCTATCTCCCATAAAATTTTCATCCATAGGCAATAAACAGAAAAGAAATGGCAGTAAGGTCAATTAAAGAGTAAAATCAAACAAAACGAGTTTCAGCACTAGGTCATTCTTTACTATGTTACAAGCTCTTATGAACGTACTATGTATACTAACCCATCCCAACTTAAATCTCACACTTTGTACTTACGTAAACATCTATCCCATTGAATCCCTTCGCATCTCGATCTACTCCTTACATCTAAATCACGATTGCTATGACTAGAAACATGCAATTCAATAGTGTTTCTAATTACTAACACAATACTATACTAGCATGGCTTCGGGATCACATAAACGCATATCATTAGACATAATAGCACTATCAACACGTCATTCAACATCCATCCAGATAAATATCATCAATTCGCAATTATTTCTACGCTCACGATTACCACAATCCAACACTTCATTGATTATCAACCTGAACACGAAAATTTATTTCTCATCTCCACAACATCATATGATCACGTCATCATTCATACAAAATACTTACCGTAACGTTGTCCTGCAGAGTGGTTAGAATATATAGGTCTTAAGGTGTACACCCACTCGATTATATCCAAGGTTTTCCTTCTAACTACCCCATTCACTCGATTTCTCTCGGGTTACCTGGTTCAAAACTGAGAGGGCAAAAGAAGAAGGAAAGCTGCTGAACTACAATCCGAACGGATTGTAGGGAATCCGTCCGTCCTCACCAGTCCGAGCGTCCTCACCAGGAATCCGCTCGGATTCCCCATGCCCAGTCCGAGCGTCTTGTTCCTTGATCCGCTCGGATCGTCCATCCCAGATCCGGCCGTCCCGACTCCCAGCCGCACGGATCACAGCACAGCACAGTTTCGTTCTTCAAGCTACGAAATGGAGAAGCCCTTCTCTCGGACAATCCCGGAGGCTCCTTGCTCAACTTAAAAAGTGTAATTACTAGTTTAGCCCTTAGTTAACCCTAATGCATCCTCCCTAATTTTCACTATAAATACCCCATTAGTCTAATTAGAGGAGCATGTTCTTCTTATCAATAATTAGAGTAGTTAATATCAATCAAATCTCTCTTCAATATTGTAATCAAATATTAATCAAGTTTTAATCCAAGTTTTAGTTCTTTAATCTCTCTCTAGTTCTTCATTTATTTTGGGTAATTAGAAGATTATTGGGTTTATTGGGAGATTGACAACCTTCCATCAATCATCAAGTTCTTCTATTATTCTTGCTTTATTATTGGAATCATTAGTAGGTATAATCTCTTAATCCCTTTTTAATTATTGCTAATTACTTTCATTTATTCATCATGTTTCATTATGTTAGTATGATTGACAACCTTTCTAGCATGATCAATATGATAATGAGTGAGTAGTCTCTTAGCTAGGGTTTAATGGGTGATTAGGGGAACCAACATGGGGAATGATTCATGCTTAAATTAATATGCTTTCATATCTTATTTGCTTGCTTGTTTTGATCTTAATACATGCACATGTTATATTTGATGAAATGCTAAGCCTGTGAATCCTTGCATTTACTATCATCTTCTATCCTTTCAACTTGACTTGTAAGACATAACCCAACTCGAGTCTTGTTAGACCATGCATGTGTTAAGTAGGGAAGATTAAGTCGACTTGTAGGTGTTGTACAATCCAAGATATTCGCTCCGGACCCAAACTTTCCTAGGATTGTAAGATATAACCCAACTCAATCCATCACAACAATAATTGCTTGCTTATAATTTGAGAACATGTTTGTATGATCATATCCCATGATTCCCCTATGAACCCATGACACCCTAGTGCTTTTAATCAATTGTTTACACCCTTATTTCATTTACCTTGTTAGTTTATTTTCATTGCTATTTTAGTTTAGTGACCTTCTACATCAACCCAATTTGTGACACCCCTAGACACCACTAGTTACAATAGCATCTTCATTTCAATACCCGTCCCTTGGGATCCGACCTTTACTTGCCTCTTTACTAATTGTAGAGTTGTTTGTGAAGTATAAATTGTGTTTTGTATCGACCATTGACCAACGACCACATATGCTTAATTGTGAACACCAAATGGATCCGATCAGTGATCCGAAAAGACAATCACTTTGGATCCAAGTAAATAGGAACGAAATTTGTCCAAAGCATAGACAATGTCAAGGAGCTCTTTCTCGGTGGTATCATAGTTCACTTGGGAAGAATCAAGAGTCTTGCTTATATAGTAGATAGCATGTAAAGCCCTTCCTACCCGTTGGCCAAGAACCGCTCCAACGGCGTAGTTACTAGCATCACACATAATCTCGAACGGTAGTTCCCAATTCGGTGGTTGAATGATCGGTGCCGAGATTATTGCTTCCTTGATTCTATTAAAGGCTTCAACACACTCATTAGTGAAATGGAATTGGGCATCTTTAAGTAAGAGTTGAGTGAGGGGTTTCGCGATTTTTGAGAAATCTTTTATAAAACGGCAATAGAAACCCGCGTGACCGAGAAAACTTCTCACCCCTCTAACATTCACGGGAGGTGGGAGTTTCTCTATCACCTCAACCTTAGCTTTATCGACCTCGATGCTCTTTTCCAAGTTTAAATGACCAAAAAAAATTCCTTTATTGACCACGAAGTGACACTTTTCCCAATTTAAAACGAGACTAACATCTTCACATTTTTGCAATACAAGAGAAAGATTATGCAAGCATGAGTCAGTGTCTTTTCCATAAATGCTAAAATCATCCATAAAAACTTCCATTATGGTCTCTAGGTATTCGGAGAAGACACTCATCATGCATCTTTGGAAAGTGGCGGGGGCATTACACAAGCCAAAAGGCATTCTCCTATATGCAAAAGTACCATAAGGGCATGTGAAGGTGGTCTTATGTTGGTCATCCGGGTGTATAGGGATTTGAAAGAATCCCGAATACCTGTCAAGGTAGGAAAAGAACTTGTTGGAGGCTAGCCTCACAAGCATTTGGTCAATGAATGGTAGGGGGAATTGATCTTTTCTTGTCACGGAATTCAATTTTCGATAGTCAATACACATACGCCAACCGCTGATCTTCCTTGTGGGTATTAGCTCATTCTTTTCATTTGTCACTACCGCGGTACCTCCTTTTTTAGGTAACACTTGAACGGGGCTAACCCACAAAGAGTCCGATATGGGATATATGATTCCCGCATCAAATAATTTCATAACCTCTCCTTTTAACAACTTCTTGCATGTGGGGGTTTAATCTCCTTTGATATTGGATGGTAGGTCTATGGTCTTCCTCTAGATGAAGTTTATGCATACAAAAGTTGGGACTGATCTCCTTAAGGTCATCTAGACTATAACCGATAGCCTTTTCATGTTGTTTCAACACATTAAGCAATTTTTCCAATTGGTTTTCATCAAGTTTGTCATTAACAATCACGGGTTTGGTCTTAGATTCATCAAGATAAGCATATTTCAAATTTGGGGAAGGGGTTTTAAAGTTGGAACTTGTACCTCACTTTCCTCTATTGAAGGTTCATTGAGAACTTGCTCTATTTCCATTAGACACTCCATTCTCATGGCATACTCAACTTGTTCTTCAAGCTCACTAATCTCATCATACTCAAATTCCATGACAAATTCTTCTTGCTCTTCGATTTGTATGATGTCTTCTATGATTGCTTGCTCTTGTTCCATGGGTTGATATGCTTCCACAAGGATGTTATGTACTAATTTGGATTGCTCATGAGTAGGTTCTTTGTTAGCTAGAGCGGCCTTAAGAAGATCTACCTCCAACTCCCAATGCATATTTTTGGCATCACTTGCTTCCAAGGCTTCCAATGCTTGCATGGGGTCTTTGAAGAAAGGTATACTCAAGTGGTCCTCAACAAAACAATCTATAATATCCATCTTGCAAAATATCGAACAACTTGAAAATAATTAGAACAAACCTTGAGGAGGTTTACTTCCCCAAGGCAAAGAAAGAAATAACTAATAACAATCAAAGAAAATCAAATCAAGTTAACACCGTCCCCGGCAACGGCGCCATTTTTGGTCGGCCCGCTTTGAGCTTAGATTTCGTTTACTTGTCGTTAGGAGCACCTAGACCAAAATAATATTTATAACTTCATAAACAACTCTAATACTAGTAAAGAGCCATGTAAAGGTCGGATCTCAAGGGACGGGTATTGATGTAGGATTTTCAATTGCAAGTAGTGGCGTCTAAGGGTGTCACAATTTGGGTTGAGATAAGAAGATCACTAAACTAAATAACAACAAAGGTAAACAAGCAAGATGACTAAAATGAGATGTAAACAATTGATTAAAAGCACTAGGGTGTCATGGGTTCATAGGGGATTCATGGGAATTGATCATACAAACATATTCTCAAATAATAAGCATGCAATTATTGTTGTGATAGGATCGAGTTGGTTTATATCTTACAATCCTAGGAAGGTTTGGGTCCCGGAGCCGAATCGACAGATTGTACAACACCTACAAGTCGACTTAATCCTCCCTACTCAACTATATGCATGGTCTAATGAGACTCGAGTTGGTTATGTCTTACAAGTCTCATTGAAGAGGTAAGTGATGGGTAAAAAATGCAAGGATTCATAGGCTCGCATTTCATCAAACATAACATGTGGATAAGTTGAGATCACAACAAGCAAGCAAACAAATTATGTGAACATATTAGATTAAGTAAGAATCATCCCCCATGTTGGTTTCCCCTAATTTCCCATTAACCCTAGTTAAGGAAACTACTCACTCATTATCAAGTTTTACATGCTAACAAGGTTGTCAATCATATCAACAAAGCAAAACATGATGAATAAGTAAAGATGATAAACAATAATTAAAAAGGGATTAAGATAATTATACCTAATGATGATTCCAAAATAATAAGCAAAGAATAATAGAAGTACTTGATGAATGATTGGAAGGTTGTCAATCCTCCAAAATAAACCCAAATAATCTTCAATTACCCAAGATAAAGGATGAACAATAGAGAAATTAAGGAAATGAGATTTGTATTAATACTTGATTAAAAGTTGATTACAAGATTAAAGAGAGATTAGAATAATATAGACTACACTAAATATTGATAAGAAGAACATGATAATCTAATTAGTATAATGGGATAGTTATAATGGGGATTAGGTGCACAAATTACGGTTACTAAGGGCTTAAATGACGATTAAGTCCTTAATAAAAGCTGAGGAAATGCTCCTCTAGAAGAAAGATGCGAGTCTCCTTTTTGCTAGTCTTTGGAAAATATGCGCATCCCGAGTAGAACAAGAAGAAGCCGGGCTGCACTGCAGAACAATCCGAGCGTCGAAAGGGTCGGGACGAGCGGATTCAAGAAGTGGTGGACGAGCGGCTTGGTGTGTGGGACGAGCGGATTCTGGAGCTCTTGGACGAGCGGCCTGGTGTTGGGATGCTCGGATTGTGACTCTTGGACGAGCGGCCCGATGCTGGAACGAGCGGATTCCAGTCCAGTGAGCTTTTTCTTCTTTCCTTCTTTTCTTCTTCCAACAATCCTCCGGGATTTTGTCGGAGATGTAAGGATCTTCTTCATCATTGCCCATCTACTACATTGGCCTTCTATTCCTGTCTTTTCTTTGATGCTTGGTCATTAGATTCGATCAATTTAGCTCTATTTTGTCACGAAAATGCAAGGTTTGCACTCCTCTCCTACCAAGGGAACAAAACCTCAAAGAATATGCAAAATAAAGGACTAAAGATAGTAAATGACCTAAATATGCACTAAAAACATAGGAACGAGGCTAATTCGGAGACTAAATATGCTCAAATATTGGTCATATCACTGGAAATAGATAACATTTCACTATATTAGTCGAAACATCGTTTTATTGGATCAGGGTTGTTACCCAATTCCTTAACATAGGTTAACCACGAGCATTACAAAGAAAGCAACGATTATAACAAAGAGAACCATTAACCAACTGAGCAGGGTCTTCACTTCATCGAGAGACTTCTTAACCGACTCGTTGAGCTCGTCGTATGGAGTGGCCATGATTAATGATTGTCGATTTGAAATTTTGGGACTTGAAAGATGTTTATTGAAAAGAAGAAATTAAGTGAGTAAGAGGTTTGAATTTGAGTGTTTTCTAGAGGATGGATTACTGTAGCAGTGCCGTTGGAAAAAGAAGGAGTAGAGTGGTGTAGGGATCCGGTTGAAATAGTAAAGAGAGAGGTATGAAAGATGATAGAACCGCAACTTGTCCTATTTATAAAATCATCGATATTTGAGGGGATCATATTCCATTAGCTCTTCTTTATCCTCTTCCCCTCTTCTACGACTTTGACCTACGAATATACTCTTATGTCGCTTAAGCTCTCGGAAAGTTCAGCAGCTTTTCATTTACGTCAATTATACACCCGACCTACCAATTATCAACCCTTCGGATATCTCCTCTTCACCTCATCCACCCTTCTTCAGTACAATTTATTTTGTCTACCTTTCCTCCTGACGGGTCTCCTTGTCATCGAATTTTCGAAAACTTTGAAAATCGTTAACCTTCAGTTTCTTCTCATTGGAATTTAATAATTTTGTCCAGCTGTTATTTTACAATCTTTTCAGACCCTTTATAGTTTTTCAAATAATTTCAGGTACCTTCTTATTATTTGGAATATCAAATCTCAAGAATGAAATTTTTCATGATCAAATAAAAATATTTTAATTTATATTTCATTACTCTGCTCTCACAGTGTAGAAAACTAAGATTGTTCAAAAGGGGTATTATACTTGAATCTTATTTAAAATGTTGATTGTTTTAAAATTCAACTTCCTTTTACAAGTTTCGAGGACGAAACTTCTTTAAGGGGTACTAATGTAACACCCCATATTAAATCACTACTGATTAATTTGACTTAATTATATATAGATCTGCTTTTATAATTTTCAAATTATATTAAGTTATGTTTATCTCAATTCGTTCTCAATTTAAATTTATAAACACACATTTTTATAAATGATTTCGTTCATTTTAATTATAATCAAAAACTTGTCTTAAATAAAATATGATGACAATCGTTGCCTTATTCGATAATGTCCCTTCACTTCACCCCAAACTTTTATCTCACTCATTCTGTAGTGTATCAAGCATTTGGCTCAGTTATTCTGTAGTGTATAGTGTCATCCCTACCACTTATACACCTTCATTGTCCACATGTCTTACTATACATTCACATGTATCTTTCCCTCAGCTTATAGGTTTGTCACTACCACTTCACTCCTTCACATGCCTCCCTCATAAACTACATCAACCATTACACTTTTACAATCATCCTGACTAGCAACCTTGTAATAATCCGCCTCACCATTTCCTTACCTTCGTGACAACTAACTAATCCGAGTCGACACAATTTCCGTTAACAACACAACACCATGCCACACCTCCATACCAAGACTCAAATCAACCCGACACCAACTCGCCTTCAGTACTGCTGATGCACGAAGCCAGACATGAGCATCCTTAACCACCGCCATTCGCGGCACTAACCTACACCTCATTCCATCATCATCGTCCCCTATAATCATCAACAACATAAAGAAATTGACAAACCTTTCAAACACCAAACATCAATCCCTTTCGAACAAACAACCACCAAACGGCATTTAACTCCGTTTCACCACAACGAACTCCACCACCGGACCACCACTCGTCCTCCACTCGTTCTATCCTTTGTTGTGCAACCGTCATCACTCTATTTCCATTAAAGCTACCCAAATCCGAATCGACACCGCCATGTTCCTGAGCTTATTCGACACCTACTAGAGAACCCAATCACTTCCATATATGTCACCGTCGATCACCAGGTCGAGCCTTGGTGACGTTGTGACGAAGCCGCACCATACCTCAACTCTTGCTCCCCTGTTTTCACCCTGCTTTGAAAACAGAAAACCACCAGTTCTTTCCACCTCTGTCAGCCATCCGCACGACCACCCCCATCGCCGTCTATCCATCGTGAGTCACCGAGCACTTTTCAGACCACCATAGGTCGAGTCGTTTCTCCTTGACCTCCTCATCCGTCTCACTCTTCTCCCTCGCTTGTTTTCGAGCATCACCAGTCATCTCCGTCTCTGCCACCATCAACCGTGCCTACGCCATCACCCTCGTTGTCGTCGAAGCACCCCACCGTCGTTAGCCTCCGTTTCCTTTATCTCTTTCTTTCCTTTCGCTCTTTCTATTTTTTTCCGTTCTCCTGACTGCTCTTACTCTTTTGTTCCGCTCTTCAACCGCCGCTGCAGATCCGCCGTTGAATCTAACGTTGCCACCTTGCCTGCCATTTCCATCGCAGTCTTTGCTACTTCTCACGGTTAGTTGGAGGGATGAGTTTTGTTTCAGTAAAACCCAAATTGATTTGGGGGAAAACGTATAACCGAGTTGCTCCTTTTATGTTTAATGATACGGGTTTGACACGATTTATTAACTTGACCTTTCGTAATGCAAGGTTTGCTTGATAGGATTCAAACTTGGACTTTTCTTGGCCGTAATGATGGATTTAAGACGGGCTTGTGACTTTATTAATAACGATTAATTTTTAATAAATCGGATTAATAAGCACATTCACTTATTTCACTAACTTTGGTAACCCGACCTTCTTCTATCCCTCCTCAATTTTACAAGTCTTGTAATGCTAATGTTATTGAATATGTTTAAATATGAGTTATGTAACTTGTTGGCTATATAAAAAAAAACTGATAAAAAATACTAGACTGCTAAATTATTGAAATGGCATGAATTATACATATGCGCTAATTAAATACTTAATTAGTTGGATTTGTATGTTAAAATTACATGATAACAAGTGATTTATCGTTGTGTTATTTTCTCACCTAGAAATATGATTAGGAAATATAATTAAATAATATCTTAATTGGCTACATTTATTTACGGCCGTGTGACGTATGTTTCGATATGTTCTTATGATTTTTGCACTTACTTTATTACGTAGTACGTAGTCTATTGAGATGTTAACTTTTAAATAAGTAAAAGCATATTAGCTATTAACCACTAGCCTAAAAGGATTATACCTTTCCTCTTTAAATATAGCAAAGGCTAGAATTGATAAGTTTAAATTTTATTAAAGAATAAAGTTTAATAACAATCTTTTTAAAGGTTTGAAAATTAAAAGTATTCGATAATGTTTTCAAAACCAAAATGGTTTACATAATTTAAACGTTTCTTCAAATTACAAGGTAAATTATATAATAAATAAGTCTGACTTAATTCATATCTTTTATAAAAGTATTATACCTATAGTTTGTAAAAATATTTGAAATGATTTAGTAGTTCTTTCAAAAGATTTGCATAACGTGTTTATTAAGTAACCACCTTTATTAAAAAGAAGATTGAATAAACTCCTTTAATACATAGTATAAACTTAAGCTTATTATAGTAAAAATCTGAATACCTTCCTCAAACAAAGAATTTAGAAATAAGAAATCCCAAATAAGATTTGCCAAATCCTGAAGATTTCAGTAAAGATAAATCAAGATGAATTTATGTGTGACTACGTTTCCTATTCGAAAGCTTCTGGCACTCTGGGACATGCCCCTTAAATGGGACCGCTAAGACCAGTATGTCAGTAAAAAGTATCCTGGCTATGCCTTTTAAATTGGACCTCTGAGCCATGGTATCTCTTCCTGTTCGCTTGGGTATGCCTCTTGAATGGGACCTCTGAGCAAGTGTCGTTGTGTTGTCGATATGTTCGGATGGCCCGCATATCGATGTATCATCTTCTCTAAAAGACATCTGTGAGTCTTTCGTGCTCATGTTGGGCGCTACTTTGGTAATGTTTAGGGATCGACGTGGCGGAAGAATGCTTAGAGAGCTTACGCTATACAAGTATGGACATCACATCCCAAAGCTGAGTGTGGAGGGATTGTCGTTAGGATAGTACTCGACTAGCTGCCACTGAGGAGCTGCGTGTTCCAAGAAGTTGTGGAGTGGGTATATGCACATATATTAACAGGAGCTTGATCAGCTTTACTACTTTTCAGATATCTTGGAAACTTTTATTTCACGGTTGCGATCGTGTGCAGACCTTGACAGTTTTGATTATCTTGGTGCCTCGAAGTGTATGGGACATGCCCCTTAAATAGGACCTCTGAGACCATCCATTAGCAGTTCGTTCTTCCCCACGATTCCGGTTGTTAAACCAAGTCAATTTAGTTGTCCGGTCCAACTGAGCACTAGGGGTAAGATGTAAACCTCCTAGTATCGGTATGATTGGCGGTATCAATGTTCGCATTCATATTTAAGATGAGATGCAAGCCGTGAGTATGCGTGTGACATTAGTAGTCACGTCCCGTGCTTATTTGTTAAGAAAACAAATGTTTTTAAAATAAATGACTACAGTTTTTACTCACTTGATGCATGTTGGACTTACCAATGAAATTATTATATGGTGAATAATGTTACTGCATGATAAGGAAGATCAAGGTAATAATGTCACATGTTTGATGATTGAAACTTGTTGTGCTTAACCTTGTATTCACCTTCTATTAGTGTTCTTTTATTACTAAGATGGTTTCTCAATATCTTTGAGTAATACTGTTCTACAATTTGAATATCAAGAATGTTGTGATAGGAGAACTTCTGTGACATATTCTTTATGTGATTCTTATTTATGCATTCCATTTTCATTCGCATGCCTGCTTTTGAATGATTAAGGTGATGGTAGGAGAATAGTTAGGTTGCTGTCGCTCAGCGACTGTTGTGTAAATAGTTTTTCAGGTACCAAGGACGATTTAGATGGAGACACCTTTCAAGGGCATTCTGGGTTTTGAGAGGAACTTTTAATGTTGTTTTAATTTGTAATCAAATCTCTCGACTGAATTATTTAGTCATGTGTAAGTGATCCATAACGATCTGGATTCATTTTTATAGCAATGACTTAGTTTTATTCCTCTTTTATCTCTTAATTAAGTCTTCCCTCAACCTATATCTACCCAAGCCTAAGCCGATCCCCAACATGTTCAAAATCACAGCCCTAACGAGTCACAAAACCCCCCAAAAAATCCCTTTTAAAATGCTCGGTCAAACCCGTAGTGGGTGGTCAACGGTGGTCAAACCTACGGTCAAAGGAGGTTAGGGATGGGTCAAGGTCGAGGCTGGTCAACAGTATAAAATAAATAACATAAAGGCTAGCATAAGACGGTCTTACCTTACGAACTCGAGGCAGAGGGACAATATCTTCTCCTTCTCTTTTCTGTTCCTCTTTTCTCTCTTTTTCCCTCTAGGATTCTCTCTAAATTGTGTGGTGTAAATGGTGAATGAAATGACAAGGATAGGGTAGTATGGGTGGGGGTATGTATATAAGGGTAGAAATGTAGAATGGTAGGTAGGAATGTATAATACATGTATTATGTATTATTATTATTATTATCATCATCATTGTTATTATTATTATTATTATTATTATTATTATTATTATTATTATTATTATTATTATTATTATTATTATTATTATTATTATTATTATTATTATTATTATTATTATTATTATTATTATTATTATTATTATTATTATTATTATTATTATTATTATTATTATTATTATTATTATTATTATTATTATTATTATTATTATTATTATTATTATTATTATTATTATTATTATTATTATTATTATTATTATTATTAAAAAGGGATGCGCGCAGCTTTCATAGATAGAAAAATAAAAGTTTACATGAAATTATTATTATTATTATTATTATTATTATTATTATTATTATTATTATTATTATTATTATTATTATTATTATTATTATTATTATTATTATTCCGTCTCAAGCCCAACTCGCTAAATATAATAAAATATTATTATTATATATTTATTAAATACGGAGTATTACAATCTTCCCCCCTTAAAATAAACTTCGTCCCCGAAGTTTCAACTCATTATTCCCTTTCCGGCTATTCCCTCAAATTTCATGTGCACTCTGTTCCCAAAATTCGGTGTTCTATTCACATTACTTCCTCACAACTCTCACTCTTTCCTCACATTCCGTACTTCCTTTTTTCCTAAACTTTTCGAATTGTTATATCATGCAGCTATAATTGTTAAATATGCAATGAGCTAGCTAAATTCATTAGTATCGAAAAGTAAATTCTACTTAAATATATTTAAGTCACTAATACAAATAATACACATTAGTTAACTTCAAATTTTATCTTTTGCAATGTACGATTTTAAAGTGTGTCGGCCTATATACGCTATACATTTAGAAAAATTCTTCTGTCCTCCGGGAGGACCGTACTCCTTCAACCTAACCAATTATAATATTCCATTTGGTGGATTACAGTTAAGTGTAAAGAGTACGGTCCTCCCGGAAGACACAAGAATTTTTCATTATTTTTCATAGATTTATACACATCCATTATCCATATTCCATATTAGATAATTTTAAGAATTATTGATGTAAATCTTTCATTTCTTAGCATCTTAACATGTGTCTATTGGGCACATTTTAGAACAACCCTTTTAAATTTTATGAGCAATGTTTTTGAATTTAAATTTTATGAACAATGGTTTAGATCAGATAAGTGATGATTATTGTTTGTCTTTTTTTTTTTTATATTAAAATTATCACTATCTTAGATCTGATCATTAATTTTGTCAATCAATAGATGTAATTTCGTTTTTTTTTGGACGGCGGAATTAGTAGCAAATGTTTAATTGTCAACAAATTAGAATTTTGTATTAGAAATATTTATACAAATATATGTGTAAATTATGTATGGTTTTATAATGTGTGGTTTTTAATGTATGGTTATAAAAATGCAAAACAAATGTATAATGTATGATTTTGTATAGTTTCTATTTTATTTGGAATCACTTAAATTATGAGAGATAGTAGTAATTATCATGAAAGAGAGTAATTAAATCCATAAAGAACATGGGTGGGGTCCCTATAAATAAATAAACAAAGTTTATTTTTTTACTTCTTAAAATCAAGAGCCAATCAAAATACTCTATATGTTATGGCTTTTTAGGGGATTTTTTCATTTTTGTGATCTATATTGCACTCTATATTTTTAAGTTCTTTATTATAAATTCGATCTATTAATAAATATTTTTATTTCTTTGTTGCCTATTTTCTTTTTACAACGGTTGCAAATGAGAATTTGTGTTTTTCTTGTATATATGTTGTTAGTTACTTTTAGTTGACCATATATCCCCAATTACATATTCCGTATAACCTAATTGCAGATTTGAAAATTATAGAGCCCTAATTTCATACAGATTTCCATATCCTCTATATACTAAAAGAATAGGAAAAGCCCAAAGTTTTCTCGCCTAAAACACTTCCTTATTTTGATAAGATCATTTATTTACTTTCCTATTTTCATGTAATTTCATATTTAGGATTTGCATCTACGTTTTGTTTTTTTTTTTTCATAAAAAAATGGTATTAAAAAAAATTATAAAACAAGGTCATTAATTTTGTGTAAAAAATGATATTCATTAAAATACACGTTTTATGTCATTACTTAAGTCTCTTTATTATTTTTGTTGTTATAATTTTTTTTTCTCCTCAAATCAAAATACAATAACGAGAATCGTGGAAAATAATGAATTCTCCTTTTACAATCAATAAATAATATACTACAGAGTAAAAGATAAAACTCTGTAAATACCGTGCATGCATTGCACGAGATCTATACTAGTTTCAAATAAATTGTATACATTATGTTTCATTTTAAATTAATGGAAGTATGGTGTCGTACTAAAATCTACTAAAAAAGACACATAAAGAGTCGTCATCTAAAATTTGATGACATATGTGATTTTTATCTCCTTAAAGTTTAGATTATTTTAAATTAACTAAAATTTGGATCAATATATTTCCATAGCACTTTCATTTTTAGTTTTTATGGTTCAAATCAAATTTTCCTTCTAGCTTTATCGACTCTGGTTAAAAATACACCACCACCATATGAATCCCAGGGCCGCCACTATACCCAGGTCAATCCAAAAAATAGAAGTAACATCATTACCATTACCATAAACAACAAAGTAGAATCTAAATCGATCAATAAATGGTAAGGTACTTTACGGATGGAGTGTACGATAATTTGATACACTAAAATTTCTTATTAGCTTTCCGGAATAGTTGTGATATGAAACTAAAACGAAAATAAACCTTTTGCTTGCTTGTAGATTGAACATTTCAGTATATTTATGCCGTCCATGTTTGATTGTTTCTGAAGAAAAACTTCCATAAATTGGAGTTACAATTACCCGCTAGATACTTACATGCCAATTGTCCAAAACTCCAAAGATACAGATCGCCATATAGTTGGAGCTTGCGGGGGGTTTGTTTTGTGATTAATCTTGTGATTAATTAGTTGATTATAGGTAATCCTGAATTACAGATTGAATTTCCTACCTATCATTATCGGATTTAGATTCCAAGGTGATGTGACTCATATTTGAGCACATTTAGTCCCCGAATTAATTTCGTTCCCATGCTTTATAGCACATAATTGGGTCATTACTATCTTTAGTTTTCCATTTTGCATATTCTTTGAGGTGTTGTCCCTTTGGTAGGAAAGGAGTGCTAACCTTGCATTTACATGGCGAAATGGAGCTAAATTGATCGCATCTAATGACCAAGCATCAAAGAGAAGACCAGCACTAGAGGCCTAAGTAGAAAATAAAGTGAAATGGGCAATGATGAAAGGATCCTTGTATCCCCGAAATGATCCTTGCGGATTGTGAAGGAGCCAAAAGAAGAGTAGCTGACTGCCCAGGGATCCGAGCGGATCAGACACGATTCGGCCGTCTCCCATCATCAACATCCGGGCGTCTTTCGGCCAAGACGAGCGGATTGCAGCCCATGGAGCCGAGCATCTTCCAGGCGATCCGAGCGGATCAAAGGTCAGAGAGCCCGTGCCACAGCTTAAGACACACGGATCGTGGCAGGACTAGCACGAGAATATGCTCATTTCCTTCGAGAGGAGCATTTCCTCAACTTTTCTTAGGGTCTTAATAGTCATTTAAGCCCTTAGTAACCCTAATCTGTGTACCTAATCTTCAGTATAAATATCCTATTGTACTACCTAGATTATCAGGACCTCTTAATCAATTCTTAGTACTCTCTTAATACATTCTTAATCTTGTCAAATTAGTCTTAGTTTAGTTGTAATACAATTTATCAATATTAATCACATCTTAATCTCCTCTTAATTTCTGTATTGTTCTTCATTTATTTTGCGTAATTAGAAGATTATTTGGAGGATTGACAACCTTCCATAAATCATCAAGTACTTCTATTATTCTTTGCATTATTATTTGGAATCATCTTCATAGATATAATTATCTTAACCCTTGTTTAATTATTGTTAATCACTTTCATTTATTCATAATGTTTTGCTTTGTTAGTATGATTGACAACCTTGTTAGCATGCTAAACTTGATAATGAGTGAGTAGTTTCCTTAGCTAGGGTAAATGGGGAATTAGGGGAAACCAACATGGGGATTGATTCATGCTTAATCTAATAGTTCTTCATAATTAATTTGCTTGCGTGTTGTGATTTCAACTTATGCACATGTTATGTTTGATGAAATGCGAGCCTATGATTCCTTGCATTTTTTGATCTATCACCTATCTTTTCAATGAGGCTTATAGGACTATACACCAACTCGAGCCTTATTAGACCATGCATATAGTTGAATAGGAAGGATTAAGTCGACTTGTAGGTGTTGTACAATCTAATCGTTTCGGCTCCGGGACCCAAACCTTCTTAGGGATTGTAAGCTTATACACCAACTCGATCCCATCACAACAATAAGTGCTTGCATAAAATTGAGAACATGTTTGTATGATCAACTCCCATGAATCCCCTATGAACCCATGACACCATAGTGCTTTTAATCAATTGTTTACAACCGCTTTATTTACCTTACTTTGTTTTTATTCATCTTGTTTATTAGTTTAGTTGATCTCCTATCTCAACCTAAATTGTGAGACCCTAAGACACAACCATTTGCAATTGAGAATACTACATCAATACCCGTCCCTTGGGATACGACCTTTAATCGCCTCTTTACTAAGAGTAGTTTGTAAAGTTATAAATATTATTTTGGTTGGTAGCTTTTGACGACGAGTTCGTTACCCACACCAAAAATGGCGCCGTTGCCAGGGACGATGTTAACTTGATTTGATTTTCATTAATTGTTTTTAGTTGTGTGTTTCTTTACCTAGGGGAAGTAAAACTCCTCAAGGTTGATCTAATTGTTTTCGAGTTATTTGATATTTTGCATGACTAGGAGATCACAAGGTAATCTATTGCCTATTGATCTCAAAATTGAAAGGACCTTAACCAATAGAAGAGTTGCTAGAGGTACTTCAAGAGTTGTAGGTATTGGTGAGATTGTGACATTCAACCAAATAACATTGAGTTTACCAACCCTTTTGCAAGAGAAGGAGAGGACAACCTAACACAAAACCCACCACAAAATCAACCCACAATGCCTAAATTTTCATCACATTCCATACTAACCGAGGAGAACCTACCAAATGGTACTCCTACACCACAACATCTAACCGGTAATTTCATTGCCAAATCCGCATTCATACAATTAGTTGAGAGAAGTCAATTTGAAGGGATGCCTCATGAAGACCCTCAATCACATATGGAGACATTTTGTGACTATTGTGATGCGATTTCTCAAACCGGAGTTACTCAAGACCAAATCCGATGGGTATTATTTCCTTTTTCTTTGATTGGTACCGCAAAACAATGGTTAAAGAGCCTAGACAAGGCTACTCTTGGTATTGACTCACGGAAGAAGTTGGCACTTGCTTTCTACAAGAAATTCTATCCTCCGGAGAAGACTAACATGTTGAGAGCCCAAATCACCGGGTTCAAGCAAAGAGATGAGGAATCATTGTATGAGCTATGGGAAAAATTTAAGGAAACTTGTCGTTCTTGTCCACACCATGGACTTAGCAAGTGGTTCCTTGTGCAACAATTTTGGAACGGTCTATATGAAGACTCCCGCAACATTCTCAATATGGGATCCAATGGGATGTTTACCGAAGTTGATGACAATCTAAAATGGGCCAAAATCGAAGAGATGGCGGTTCATAATTCACAATATTGTAGACCTCGAAAGGCTACTAGAGGAGGAAAGCATGAGGTAGATTTCATCACACAATTGGGTGCTCAACTAAGTGCTCACATTGACACCATCAATTTGAAGTTTGAGAAGGCCATAGCTAAGCTTGATGAAGCTTTCAAATCACCCAAACAACATGTTAGTGCTATGGTGGCATCATCCTCAATTCCAAGTGGAGTATGTGAGAGTTGTGGAAATTTGGTACATGACCAAAGTGAATGTAGGGGAACAAGTGAATACTTTCCAAGCATACAAGTGTGGCACTCCTTATTGAAACTATTACAATGACAATACCAAATTCCATCCCAATCTTTCATACAAAAGCCAAAATGTTCAAAACCCTCAACCAACATACACCCCGCCTCCAATGAGAAATCAAGCTCAAAGACCTTTTTACAATCAAAGCCAAAGCTATCAAAATCAACCTTCATACAATCAAACAAATGACCAAAGCTTTGATGTTCAAAAGTGGTCCTCCAAATGCAAAAGAATCAACAAGAATTTTTCACTCAAATGCAAAAAGATAGCCAAGCAAAAGACATTACCATCAACAACATACTAGCCTACACCAAGATGTTGGAAACCCAAATGTCTCAATTAGCATCTTCTAGCTCTCAAAGACAAAAGGGGCAATTACCACCTCAAAGTAATCCCCTAAGACATGAGTCGGTTAGTGTCATCCACTTGAGGAGTGGTACAAGGTATGAAGGGCCGAAGAAGCCAATTAATGAAGACATTATGGAGGCTAGTGACAAGAAAAGAGTTGAGAACTCTAAGGAAGAAGAAGAACCCACCATCCAAGAAGTTTCAAAGAAGAAGAATGAAGAGAAGGCTAAGGAAAGAGAGCCTATTGTGATTAGACATCCATTCCCAAGTCGCCAAGCTAAGCCTAAGTTTGATGAATAACTTGGAAAGTTCATGGAGACTGTGAAGAACTTAGAAGTCTCAATCCCATTCACGGAATTGATCAATCATGTTCCGGCCTATGCGAAATATGTGAAAGACATTCTTACAAAGAAGAAATCCATCCGGAAGCTAGAGACTATCGCTTTCACTAAAGTGAGTAGTGCTATTCTACAAGGAAGTTCCCCTGCAAAACTCAAAGATCCGGGAAGGTTATCCATTCGATGCACCATTGGCGACACTACAATCAACAAAGCGTTATGCGACCTTGGAGCAAGTGTAAGTGTCATGCCATACTCGGTGTGCAAGAGGCTAGGAATGGGAGAGCTCAAGTGCACTAATATTACTCTTCAAATGGCGGATCGATCAACAAATATACCTCTAGGGATATGGAAGGATGTGTCCGTTAGAATTGGCAAGTTCTTCATCCCAGTAGACTTTGTCATTGTAGACATGGAGGAGGATTCCAACATTCCTATCATTTTAGGAAGACCTTTCTTACACACCGCGGGAGCGGTGATTGATGTGAAACATGGAGAGCTCACACTTGAAGTGGGAGATGAGACAATCACTTTTAACCTTGACAAGACAATGAGAGCTCCCCGACTACATGAGCCATGTTTCATGATCGACCATTATAGCCGAGAAAGTGATAGGAAGAAGTTGGCATCTCAATGCAAAGAACAAGCTATGGGTAAAGAATCACCACCCATATGGAAGAAGAAAATGGATAATCCTCAAAATGCTCTATCCGGAGAGCAAGGAAATTTCAACAATAATGAGAGCTTGAATAGCTCATCACAAACCATGATAAAAGAATAAGGCCTCATTGGCCATGACAACAAGAAAGAGGAGTTGTTTCCATCAACTCATGATACCATTAGGAAGCAAGATAGTGAAGTATGGGGTCTATGGGATGATGAATTCGATGGATTAGTCAATCGCTACATTGGCAATGCTATGACCTTAGGCTTTGGTGACCACCTTGACTCAAGTCACTATCATGAAGAACACAATGTGCAAAGGTCTATTGAAGATCTTTATAATGACAATGAACAAACCTCCGACTACTTCTACAAGGTGTTGAGCAACATCAATAACACCTTGGCTATGGCCCCTTGACATCTCATCCAAGAATGAGAGTTTGGTGGAGTCCTCCCTAATCCACCATTTGTAAATATTCTAACTCTTAACTTGCATTTCACTTCTTGTATTGCATTTTTGTCAATTTTGGATTTGCAATTTTATACTTTATCAAGATTTTTCATTATGAGAGAAAGTGAGGG
The DNA here is from genome assembly GCF_048544455.1 of Silene latifolia. NCBI lineage: Eukaryota > Viridiplantae > Streptophyta > Magnoliopsida > Caryophyllales > Caryophyllaceae > Silene > Silene latifolia. The sequence continues at coordinate 150,928,362 of NC_133526.1, forward strand.
AGTGATTTTAATGTGTTTTGATGTGTAGTGTTTGATTTAGTGTGGGGATAGCAATTTCCTAGGCTAACCGAGCCTTCATAGTGCACCCACAATGTTGAACAAAAGAATGAAGAAGGAATGATATGGGAAATGAAGATCCCCACGGGTGGACCTGAACTCGTTGGTGCAGGAAGGAATACGAGCGTCCTAGGAGAAACCCGCCCATCTTGCGAGAAATCTGCGCGTCCTGGCTCCCAAACGCTCATCTTGAGAGTGCTGGAACTAAAAAAATTAGGACTGTTATACAATCCGAGCTGATTATACACAAGACGCCCGTCTCTGGTGGAATCCGCTCGTCTTATAAGCAATCTGCGAGTCCTGGCCTGTGAATAAAAATTTAGAGTTCCCACTGTCTATAAATCCGAGCGTCCCCAACTGAAGACGCCCGTATCCTGCAGAATACGCCCATCTCCTGAAGAATCCGCGCGTCTCAGCACGGGCTAGAAATTCCTGAGCCATCGCTGTTTAAGAATCCAAGCGTCTTCAGAAGAATCCGCCCGTCTCCTGCTGCTGAATCCTATAACACGGGATTAAAATCCCTCATCCCCAATTCATTTCTTTCTTTCAAAACACAAACACACACCCAAAAACCCTCAATCCCCTCATCAACAAAACTCAAAATCCTCAACCAAATTCACCAAAATCAAACCCAAACATCCTAAAATCATAATCAAACTACTCCTTCATCAACAAAACACCAACCAAACATCAAAATCCTCAAAAATTGAATCGATTTTCTAGGGTTTCAAGGCAAAATTCGAAAACCCCAAAATCGATTTGGGATTAATTGGAGCTTGAGGAGACTAGAAGCATTCAAGCAATACTTTGTTTGTTGATACAATCTTGAAAAGGAGAAGACATGGCAAGAACTAAAGGTGGAAATAAGGCACCCACAACCTCCAATCTTTCAAAAAGGCAATAAGCTCTTCAAGCCTCAAAGGCTATGGTAGTGCATCAAGCAAGGGTGGAGATTCAAGAAGTTGTTACTCCTATGGTGGAAGCTACTCTTTTTACGGTCATTGAACAATTACAAGATTATCCGGAGGTAACTTTCACAAACAATTCTCATAGAAAAGCATTTGTATCCCTTGTTAGAAAGACCATTTTGCCTACCAAATTCATATGCCATGATGCCTTAGATAAGTTTGGTGTGCTATAAAGGACCAAGAACTTTTTCGAGTCTATGAAATTGCTTACCTTCTTTGATATGCAAGAATTGACTTACCCCTCCTTTATCATGGAGTTTATAAGCTCATTGAAGGTAACTAATGTATTGGGTCTGAAAAATGTTGAATTACGCCTTGAAAATAAGGATAGAAAGTTGACTTTGGAAGAGTTTGGGAAAGTGTTCGGTCTTGAAGAACACTCTCATTATGAGAAGAAACCATTGAAATATGATCCCGCATCTCTATGGAAAGCAATCACCGGGAGAAAATTTGAGTCCTTCCATGAGTGTCATGTTCTTTATGTCCACCATCCGAGCATAAGAGTGTGGCATAAGTTTGTGGGTGACACTTTGATCGCAAGAAAGGGTACTAATCACTTCACCGAGCTCGACTTTGTCTACTTAGAATCCACCATGAATGTCAGCAAAAAGATCACCAAGAAATACAACATACTTCAACTCCTAATTGATCGGTGGCTTACAATTGACCATGGGAAAGAAGGAGCGGCTTTTATTGTGAATGGAGGAATAGTAAAATGGTTAGCCAAACACTTTAACCCGGATTTTAACATAGACTAGATATACAAACCGGTTAGAGGTGGCAACCTTCTTGATTTGGCCACTATGATTAACAAGTTTCATTGGGTCAAGAACGATAATCTTGACAGCAAGTTTTAGTGGCTCACTAAGAAAACCAAGTCCTTCATCTTGCCAAGCAAGATATGCCGCCTTGATGGAGTGGGTCGTTGTCCGCCATCAAACACATTTATACCTAACTACTAGCATAGCAAGCAAGTCGGGGTCGAACCACGGGACGGGGGTACTCAAATTGTTCAATCTAATTGTAGTTGTGCTAAGGGTTGTCGTAATTGAAATGGGTTGATGATTCTAAACTAACGAAAGCAATCGAATAAAACAAGCAATAAAGCAAATAAAGATGTAAACAAGTAATAAAGGATACTCGGATGTCATGGGATCATAGGGGAATCATGGTAAGATAGCATAAACGATTTATATAGATGCAAACAATTTTATTATTGTTGGAATTAAGTTAGTTCATGTCAAATAATTCATAAGAAGATTTGGGTCCCGGAGCCGAGTCATTTGTGACTGTACAACACCTACAAGTCGACTTAATTCTTCCTATTAAACTACATGCATGATAAACCAAATCCTAGGGAAACTTACATCTCGGAGCCGAGTCGGTTAAGACTTTACAACACCTACAATTCGACTTGGGTTTTTCCTATTCAACTCTATGCATGGTCTAATGAGGCTCGAGTTGGTTTATGTCTTACAAGCCTCATTGAAAAGATAAGATATGGTTAAAAAATGCAAGGTTTCATAGTCTAGCATTTCATCAAACATGACGTGTGCATAAGTTGAAGAACAATAAGCAAGCATTTATAAGAACTCATTAAGCATAAATCTATTCCATGATTAGCTCCCCTAATCCCCCACTAATCCTAGTTAAGTAACTACTCACTTATTATCATGGAAAACGTGTTATCAATGTTGTCAATCATCACAACAAGTGTAAACATGATAAAAGAGTGAAGAAATAAGCAATAAAGAGTAAAGAGTAAGGGAATTATATCAAACTTAAGATGAACAATTGGAAAAGAAAGAATAATAGAAGAAAACTTGACTGACTGATGAAGAGTTGTCAATTCTTCAAATAATAACCCAATAATCATCAATTACCCAATAATAAAGCTTGAACAATAATTAAAGAAAGATTAATGTGTAATTTTGTGGAAAGATTAAAGGATAATCTATTCTAATCTACTCCTAATGTAATCTAAGAGAGATTGATTTAATCTAAGGGAACTTTAATTCTAATCTAAGAGGACTTGGTTCAATTGATTATTACAAATGGAGTATATATAGTGGTACATCATTAGGTTAAGTAAGGGTAGATTAGTAAATAACACTGCTAAGTGTTGAATAGAGAATTGCAAGTCCTGAGGGAGATGCGCGGATCCTAGGTCTGGGATGCTCATCCTGAGCTCGGGATGCGCGGATCCTTGGGCAGTACCTTCTTAAATGGCAAAGCAGCTTGGGATGCCCGGATTGAGCTCGGGATGCGCGGATCCTGGGACAATTTGCCTATTTGAGCTCGGATCGTAAAACGGACGTCATTTCCACATCCGGACTCCTATTGGAGTGATTCAAAAGCCTAGACAACTTGATTTTTTGATGCCGTTTCATCTAGAATACTTCCAGAGCCAAAGGAGCAACTCTTGGTTTGGTTTTGAGCAATTTTTTTTATAATGGCGTCCTTCTCGTCATCCTTGCTTTTAAGCCTATGATCCTTCTATATACTCTTTATTCCTACATCCTTGGTCATCATTCTGGCCACCTCTTCATACTAGTCCATCCAAGATGGTCAACAAGCTTCCAAATATGCACGGGAGACGGGAATTCCGCTTCATTATCTTCTTTCCTACCAGACATATACAATCCAATAGGAAAGCAAAATAGGAAGGAATTAACGGATAAAATGGTCATGAAATGCTATATTATTATGCAAAATGGGTTCAATTAGGAGACTAAATGTGCGCAAATAAGAGTCACATCAAATATCCCCAAACCGAACCTTTACTCGTCCCGAGTAAAGAGGTGCCTAGAACTAGACTTTTATTTAAACTATTCTAATAATATAGCCGATGTGAGATAATTAGCGGGTCTCACACCGCCCCTTCAAATCAAAACAAGACATATATGAGGTAAGATGCCTTCTTGCAAGGCAAGGTGGGGCTTGCCAAAATGGCGATACATCCAAGCATTAAGCACACAATACAAGTAATGGATGCATCTACAAAAGAATAGCCACTTTTCTCATCTAAGTGGCGGAAATCATCTAAGGGGGAAGTAATTCAAGGGTACGCACTCCATCATAGATATTGTTTCTCCAAGCTACTATATCTAAAAGGATACCAACAAATCACCTCCAAGTTGTGTCAAACTAGGGTACCTTTGTCCACAATCGCTAAATGCTTTTGTCAAGAGTAGTCTCCTTATGGTATTAGAAACACTGTAGAATCGCGAAATTCCCCCTTTTGCCTAGACAAGAAGAAGGGTCGTCCCTTCTCCACCATGCAACAAATAAGATCAATGGATAAAAGGGATCAAGATGTTTTGAGTTTCACATTTGTAGTTTGCTTTTTGATTTGTTTTTACCCCCAATTTCTTGTGACATTTGACTTTTTGAGAACATTTCTTTGCCATTTTTTATGTTTGGCATTTTGATACTTGGTAAAATTTTCAATATTTATATTTTTGAACATTTTTCAAAGTAACCCCATTTTGTGGCAATGGTACTTTTATTAAAGCATATGAGTCTATTTTTGCTCCTCTTTTCATTGATGCAATTTTTTTGCAAACCTTTTTGACTTTCATTTTGGTACATGAACTCAATTTGATGTTTTTGTGCCCATTCCCTTTTTGTTGACAAAATATGATGATAGAAGTGAAAGAATGGTTGCATGGCTTCAAAAGTAACCTTGAAATAAACGGTAGCCAAGGAGTTATCACTCCACAAGGTACTCTTGACTAGGCCTTAGTCCATGGGTCAAAAGATACTAGTATGACACATCCTAGGGTGTATTGAGGTTATTCTAGCAAACAAAGTTTCAAAGAGAAAAATTATCTACAAGGGCCTTATATACACTTGTCAAGCTTCCTAAATAGCCATTTTCACAAAATTTTCTAACCATGCAACTACATGCCATGATGCAACTAACATATATACAACTATAATGCATATGCTTCTATCACTATTATGCCATATAATCTAGATGCAACTCCTAACAACACATAGATACACAAACCGCAACAACAAAATACACCACATCCTCCTTGACATGTAAGCCCATCCTCCTCATATGAATAACGAAAAGAAATGGAAGGAAATAGAGATTAGAGCGATCATACCAAGCGGTCTTTATTTTCCCTTGACAATGCCTCAAATGTAGTGTTGTATCTATGTGAGAAGAGAACAAAAATACAAGTATATACAATTCTACACTACTAAATTAAAGAATATGTTTTTGGTTTTTGAAATTTTCAAATTTTTATGGATTTTCTTTTTATGAAATTAAAGAACATATTTTTGAAATTTTTCGAAATTTTTCAATTTTTATGTATTTTGGAATATAAATTCCCATCCCCCACTTTATTTTGGACATTGTCCTCAATGTACATGTAGGAGTAGGAATGAAAAAGAAATACATGTTTTTTGATTTTTGATTTTTATGGAAATTGAAGTACAAATGCAATCATATGATATGTATGAATGCATGCTCTAACTAAATGCAATTCTATATGACATATATAACAAATGAATGCAATCTACACTAAATGCATATATATACAAATTAATGGTTGTTGAGGAACTCCATCAAACCAAGGATTATCAATAAACAATTTCATAGAAAATTATCACTAGCACTCAAAGCACGTAGAAGTCGGTCAAATTCTTGGGAGTGAGATATAAATAGGCATGGATAACAACACAAGATTATGCAATTGAAAAATACCCAAGTAAAATACCGAACAAGCATGTCAAGAATACTATGACAAAAATCATAACAGATGTGATGGGTGGTAGGAATATGAAATGGGTAGTTGGTTGGCAATTCACTCAACTTGTCCTCCAAATAGTCAAATTCACCACATTTAATGCAAGTGCTCTCATTATCATATAAGGTGATTTCAAGGGTGTTTATTTGGGGTTCCCAAGTGTCCTAATATTCCTCATCCCAACAAGGTCCATTATCAAAGGGGTTGTCATAACAAGGCTTACCAAGTTCATCACAATTGTCTTCCTCTAAAATGTCATCCTCAAAGGGTGAGTTTTCACGCAAGCTCACATCCATCTCACTCTCAGCTTGCCCATTAGCATCAAATTTCATGGAAGTTGGGTTCATTGTTACACAAGAAGAGTAGGATGACGGAAAATTCGTGAACATAGTAGGTTGGCTCAAGGTTATAGGAAAGTGTCTCATTCTCACAAATTTCATTTTCATCATAGTTTTCCTCAATGAATTTTTGAATTGTGGTTTTTATCTCTTCCATACCTTCCTTGGCACTCTTAAAGATGTCATGTACAATTTTCTTAAGACAATGGATGGTCATGAACTCAACAAATTCCCAAAATTCCTCACAACTCATCTCACATATCCTACCACCACTCAAGTGAAATGTCAAGTTGCGGGTTTCAAGGTTCATGCCATTATAAACAACACAACATGCTTCATAATTTAAAAGAGTAAAACCATGATGCCAAGCATGAGTCATATAATCTTCAAATCTTGCAATATACTTATCAAAAGACTCATTTTCATATTGCCAAAAAGTGAATGTAGACATGTTAAATATATGAAATAATGCAAGTACAAGAATTAAAATTCTCAAGGAATCCCTCAGGAAGAAGCACAACTAAAACTAGACAAAAGAACGATTCAAATACACAACACCGTCCTCGGCAACGGCGCCATTTTGATGGAGTGGGTTGTAGTCCGCCACCAAACACATTTATACCCAACTACTAGAATAAAAAGCAAATCGGGGTCGATCCATAGGACGGGGGTACTCAAATTGTTCAATCTAATTGTAGTTGTGCTAAGGGTTGTCATAATTGAAATGGGTTGATGATTCTAAATTAATGAAAGCAATGGAATAAAACAAGCAATAAAGAAAATAAATATGTAAACAAGTAATAAAGGATACTAGAATGTCATGGGATCATAGGGGAATCACGGTAAGATAGCATAAATGAGTTATATAGATGCAAACAATTTTATTATTGTTGGAATTAAATTAGTTCATGTCAAATAATTCATAAGAAGATTTGGGTCTCGGAGCCGAGTTATTTGTGACTGTACAACACCTACAAGTCGACTTAATTCTTCCTATTAAACTACATGCATGATAAACCAAATCCTAGGAAAATTTACATCTCGGAGCCGAGTCGGTTAAGACTTTACCTACAAGTCGACTTGGGTTTTCCCAATTCAACTCTATGCATGGTCTAATGAGGCTCGAGTTGGTTTATGTCTTACAAGCCTCATTTAAAAGATAAGAGATGGTCAAAAAATGCAAGGTTTCATAGTCTAGCATTTCATCAAACATGACATGTGCATAAGTTGAAGAACAATAAGCAAGCATTCATATGAACTCATTAAGCACAAATCTATCCCATGATTAACTCCCCTAATCCCCCACTAATCCTAGTTAAGTAACTACTAATTTATTATCATGGAAAACGTGTTATCAATGGTGTCAATCATCACAACAAGTGTAAACATGATAAAAGAGTGAAGAAATAAGCAATAAAGTGTAAACAGTAAGGGAATTATTCCAAACTTAAGATGAACAATTTGAAAGGAAAGAATAATAGAAGAAAACTTGATTGATTGATGAAGAGTTGTCAATTCTCCAAATAATAACCCAATAATCTTCAATTACCCAATAATGAAGCTTGAACAATAATTAAGAAAAGATTAATGTGTAATTTTGTGGAAAGATTAAAGGATAATCTATTCTAATCTACTCCTAATATAATCAAAGAGAGATTGATTTAATCTAAGGGAAATTTAATTCAAATCTAAGAGGACTTGGTCAATTAATTATTACAAATGGAGTATATATAGTCGTACATCATTAGGTTAAGTAAGGGTAGATTAGTAAATAACAATGCTAAGTGTTGAATAGAGAATTAAAGTCCTGAGGGAGATACACGGATCCTAGGTCTAGGATGCTCATCCTGAGCTCGGTATGCGCGGATCCTTGGGCAGTACCTTCTAAAATGGCAAAGCAGCTTGGGATGCGCGGATTGAGCTCGGGATGCGCGGATCCTGGGACAGCTTGTCTATTTGAGCTCGGATCGTAAAACGGACGTCATTTCCTCATCCGTACTCCTATTGGGGTGATTAAAAAGCCTAGACCACTTGATTTTTCGACGCCATTTTATCTAGAATACTTTCAGAGCCAAAGGAGCAACTCTTGGTTTGGTTTTGAGCAATTTCTTCTTATAATGGCTTCCTTCTCGTCATCCTTGCTTTTAATCCTATGATCCTTCTATATACTCTTTACTCCTACATCCTTGGTCATCATTCTTGCCTCCTCTTCATACTAGTCCATCCAAAATCGTCAACAAGCTTCCAAATATGCACGGGGGATGGGAATTCCGCCTCGTTATCTTCTTTCCTACAAGACATATACAATGCAATAGGAAAGCAAAATAGGATGGAATTGACGGATAAAATGGTCATGAAATGCTATATAAATTATTATGCAAAATGGGTTCAATTAGGGACTAAATGTACCCAAATAAGAGTCACATTAAACATCCCCAAACCAAACCTTTACTCGTCCCGAGTAAAGAGGTGACTAGAACTAGACTTTTATTTAAACTATTCTAATAATATAGCCGATGTGAGACAATTAGCGGGTCTCACTCCGCCCCTTCAACTCACAATAAGACATATATGAGCTAAGATGCCTTCTTGCAAGGCAAGGTGGGGCTTGCCAAAATGGCGATACATCCAAGCATTAAGCACACAATACAAGTAATGGATGCATCTACAAAAGAATACCCATTTTTCTCATCTAAGTGGCGGAAATCATCTAAGGAGGAAGTAATTCAAGGGTACACACTCCATCATAGATATTGTTTCTCCAAGCTACTAAGTCTAAAAGGATATCCAAAAAATCACCTGCAAGTTGTGTTAAACTAGGGTACCTTTGTCCACAATCGCTAAATGCTTTTGTCAAGAATAGTCGGTAGGATCGCGAAATTCTCCCTCTTGCCTAGACAAGAAGAAGGGTCGTCCCCTCTCCACCATGCAACAAATAAGATCAATGGATAAAAGGGATCAAGATGTTTTGAGTTTCACATTTGTAGTTTGCTTTTTGATTTGTTCCCCCCCCCCCATTTCTTGTGACATTTGACTTTTTGACAACATTTCTTTGCCATTTTTTATGTATGGCATTTTGTGACTTGTTAAAATTTTCAAAATTTACATTTTTGTACATTTTTCAAAGTAACCCCATTTTGTGGCAATGGTACTTTTATTAAAGCATATGAGTCTATTTTTGCTCCTCTTTTCATTGATGCAATTTTTTTGCAAAACTTTTTGACTTTCATTTTGGTACATGAACTCAATTTGATGTTTTTGTGCTCATTCCCTTTTTGTTGACAAAATATGATGATAGAAGTGAAAGAACGGTTGCATGGCTTCAAAGGTCACCTTGGAATAAACGGTAGCCAAGGAGTTATCACTCCACAAGGTACTCTTGACTAGGCCGTAGTCCATGGGTCAAAAGATACTAGTATGACACATCCTAGGGTGTCTTGAGGGTATTTTAGCAAACAAACTTTCAAGGAGAAAAATTATCTACAAGGGCCTTATATACACTTTTCAAGCTTCCTAAATAGCCATTTTCACAAAATTTTCTAACCATGCAACTAAATGCCATGATGCAACTAACATATATATAACTATAATGCATATGCTTCTATCACTATTATGCCATATAATCTAGATGCAACTCCTAACAACACATAGATACACAAACCGCAACAACAAAATACACCACATCCTCCTTGACATGTAAGCCCATCCTCCTCATATGAATAACGAAAAGAAATGGAAGGAAATAGAGATTAGAGCGATCATACCAAGCGGTCTTCATTTTCTCTTGACAATGCCTCAAATGTAGTGTTGTATCTATGTGAGAAGAGAACAAAAATACAAGTATATACAATTCTACACTACTAAATTAAAGAACATGTTTTTGGTTTTTGAAATTTTCAAATTTTTATGGATTTTGTTTTTATGAAATTAAAGAACATATTTTTGAGTTTTTTTCGAAATTTTTCAATTTTTATGTATTTTGGAATATAAATTCCCATCCCCCACTTTATTTTGGACATTGTCCTCAATGTACATGTAGGAGTAGGATTGAAAAAGAAATACATGTTTTTTGATTTTTGATTTTTATGGAAATTGAAGTACAAATGCAATGATATAATAGGAATGAATGCATGCTCTAACTAAATGCAATTCTATATGACATGTATAACAAATGAATGCAATCTACACTAAATGCATATATATACAAATTAATGGTTATTGAGGAACTCCATCAAACCAAGGATTATCAATAAACAATTTCATAGGAAATTATCACTAGCACTCAAAGCACGTAGAAGTCGGTCAAATTCTTGGGAGTGAGATATAAATAGGCATGGATAACAACACAAGATTATGCAATTGAAAAATACCCAAGTAAAATACCGAACAAGCATGTCAAGAATACTATGACAAAAATCATAACAGATGTGATGGGTGGTAGGAATATGAAATGGGTAGTTGGTTGGCAATTCACTCAACTTGTCCTCCAAATAGTCAAATTCACCACATTTAATGCAAGTGCTCTCATTATCATCTAAGGTTATTTCAAGGGTGTTTATTTGGGGTTCCCAAGTGTCCTAATATTCCTCATCCCAACAAGGTCCATTATCAAAGGGGTTGTCATAACAAGGCTTACCAAGTTCATCACAATTGTCATCCTCTAAAATGTCATCCTCAAAGGGCGAGTTTTCACTCAAGCTCACATCCATCTCACTCTCAGCTTGCCCATTAGCATCAAATTTCATGGAAGTTGGGTTCATTGTTACACAAGAAGAGTAGGATGACGGCATCCAAGCATTGGTTTCACAATCAAGAACGTACTCCTCCTCATCATCACTCTCTTCATCAATCACTCCATCTTCCCAAGGAGAGGCAAATTTGTGAACATAGTAGGTTGTCTCAAGGTTATAGGAAGGTGTCTCACTCTCACAAATTTCATTTTCATCATAGTTTTACTCAATGAACTTTTGAATTGTGGTTTTTATCTCTTCCATACCCTCGTTGGCCCTCTCAAAGATGTCATGTACAATTTGCTTAAGACAATGGATGGTCATGAACTCAACAAATTCCCAAAATTCCTCACAACTCATCTCACATATCCTACCACCACTCAAGTGAAATGCCAAGTTGCGGGTTTCAAGGTTCATGCCATTACAAACAACACAACATGCTTCATAATTTGAAAGAGTAAAACCATGATGCCAAGCATGAGTCATATAATCTTCAAATCTTGCAATATACTTATCAAGACTCATTTTCATATTGTCAAAAAGTGAATGTAGACATGTTAAACATATGAAATAATGCAAGTACAAGAATTAAAATTCTCAAGGAATCCCTCAAGAAGAAGCACAGCTAAAACTAGACAAAAGAACGATTCAAATACACAACACCGTCCCCGGCAACGGCGCCATTTTGATGGAGCGGGTCGTTATCCTCCATCAAACACATTTATACCCAACTACTAGCATAGCAAGCAAGTCGGGGTCGATCCACGGGACGGGGGTACTTAAATTGTTCAATCTAATTGTACTTGTGCTAAGGGTTATCATAATTGAAATGGGTTGATGATTCTAAACTAATGAAAGCAATGGAATAAAACAAGCAATAAAGCAAATAAAAATGTAAACAAATAATAATGGATACTAGGATGTCATGAGATCATAGGGGAATCACGATAAGATAGCATAAATGAGTTATATAGATGCAAACAATTTTATTATTCTTAGAATTAAGTTAGTTCATGTAAAATAATTCATAAGAAGATTTGGGTCTCGGAGCCGAGTCATTTGTGACTGTACAACACCTACAAGTCGACTTAATTCTTCCTATTAAACTACATGCATGATAAACCAAATCCTAGGGAAACTTACATCTCGGAGCCGAGTCGGTTAAGACTTTACAACACCTACAAGTCGACTTGGGTTTTCCCTATTCAACTCTATGCATGGTCTAATGAGGCTCGAGTTGGTTTATGTCTTACAAGCCTCATTGAAAAGATAAGAGATGGTCAAAAAATGCAAGGTTTCATAATCTAGCATTTCATCAAACATGACATGTGCATAAGTTGAAGAACAATAAGCAAGCATTCATATGAACTCATTAAGCATAAATCTATCTCATGATTAACTCCCTTAATCCCCTACTAATCCTAGTTAGGTAACTACTCATTCATTATCATGGAAAACGTGTTATCAATGGTGTCAATCATCACAATAAGTATAAACATGATAAAAGAGTGAAGAAATAAGCAATAAAGAGTAAAGAGTTAGGGAATTATACCAAACTTAAGATGAACAATTGGAAAGGAAAGAATAACCCAATAATCTTCAATTACCCAATAATAAAGCTTGAACAATAATTAAGGAAAGAGTAATGTGTAATTTTGTGGAAAGATTAAAGGATAATCTATTCTAATCTACTCCTAATATAATCTAAGAGAGATTTATTTAATCTAAGGGAACTTTAATTCAAATCTAAGAGGACTTGGTTCAATTGATTATTATAAATGGAGTATATATAGTGGTACATCATTAGGTTAAGTAAGGGTAGATTAGTAAATAACAATGCTAAGTGTTGAATAGAGAATTGCAAGTCATGAGGGAGATGCGCGGATCCTAGGTGTGGGATGCTCATCCTGAGCTCGGGATGCGCGGATCCGGGGACTTCTTGTCTATTTGAGCTCGGATCGTAAAACGGACGTTATTTCTTCATCCGGATTCCTATTGGAGTGATTCAAAAGCCTAGACCACTTGATTTTTTGACGCCGTTTCATCTAGCATACTTTCAGAGCCAAAGGAGCAACTCTTGGTTTGGTTTCGAGCAATTTATTCTTGTAATGGCTTCCTTCTCGACATCTTTGCTTTTATGCCTATGATCCTTCTATATACTCTTTATTCCTACATCCTTAGTCATTATTCTTGCCTCCTCTTCATACTAGTCCATCCAAGATCGTCAACAAGCTTCCAAATATGCACGGGAGACAGGAATTCCGCCTCATTATCTTCTTTCCTACAAGACATATACAATGCAATACGAAAGCAAAATAGGAAGGAATTGACGGATAAAATGGTCATGAAATGCTATATTATTATGCAAAATGGGTTCAATTAGGCGACTAAATATGCGAAAATAAGAGTCACATCACGCCTCAATGTCCGAAGTCCAAGCTACTTACTACCCGTCTCCGATAAAGCCGAGATGATCATATGGCAACATAGAGAATCACATGCCAAGCCCTCCTCCTCCTCTATTGTGACTCTACCTTATCCAATAAAATATCAAGAATTCACACCAAGTGGCACAAATATTGAGGTAGGCAAAGAGTACTTGACTCAATTATTGCAACACATGCATAAGCAAGCTTATGAAGACCGAGTCAATGCCTACCAAGCTCTATATCCGCCCCTCCTTCATATCGCTAGGAAAGGACTCCTTGATCCTACATGTCCTTTGCCTAGTTGGGCGGATAGGAAGGTGTTCTTCCCGAATGCTCCTAGAGATGCCAACTTGGATGGTGAAGTTACTAAAGGGAAGGAGATTGTTGTTGAGAGCGGGGAAGGTAGCTACTCTTGGCATGAGGAAGAAGAGGAAGAAGAAATGGAAAGTTCAAGTGATGAGGGTGAAGCCTCCGGGTCCATGGAGGTAGATGATGATGATGATAATGATGTTGATGAAGATGATAGTGATGAGGATGTCGCCATGAGCGACAATTGAGGTTTGACAAGCTTTTGGAGGATATCACAATCCATTGTGAGTTTCCTACACCTCCTTTTAGCTTTGTCTTTATATCATTTTAATTCAATCTTGATCATTGGTATTGAGTCCTAGCACACACTTAGAAGACTCCCACCTCAGTTCCATTGAGGTGCCTTATATTACTCCCACTTTGAAAATTCAAAATGACAAACTAGTTTCATGCATTGCATTACTTGTGCATGAACTCCCCCATTTTACACTAGCAATAGTGTCTTACTTGGTTTGGGGAAGTTCAAGCACAAGTATTAGGAGTCAATGCAAATTATGCTCTCCAACAAAAAAAATTCCATGCATCATATAGTATAGTTTAGAATGCATTCACTTGTTTATATATCATGTAGTTTGCATTTAGTGTAGATATCATGCATTTTTATATTAGCTTGCATAATTTCCTATCGTATTGGTCATTGAAGACAATGTCCATACTAGTGTGGGGATGGGAAATTCTAACTTGACTTTTAAAACAAAAATGATAAAAATTGAAAAATATTGAAAAATACAAAAACATGACCTTTTATTTATAAACAAAAACCCATAAAAATTTAAAAATTTCAAAAACCAAAAACATGTTCATTCCTTTATAGTGTAGAATTATATATCTTGTATATATTTGTTTGTTTGTTTGTCTATCCTTTTTCACATTGATCGACTACGCCACATCCGAGACATGAGGATTATGAAGACCGCATGGTATGATCTTTCCAATCTTCTTTTTCCTCTTTATGTTAATGCCTATGTGGCTTTATTTTGTTTGATGCGGTATATACCAATGTGATAATAGGAATTGCATTTAGCTTATATGGCATACTAGCTGGTAGAAGCATATGCATTAGGTTGTATAAATCATAGTTGCATCGTGGCATATAGTTGCAATTTAGAAAAAATTTGTGAAAACATCTATTTGGGAAACTTGACAAGTGTATATAAGCCCTTGTAGATACTTTTTCTTCTTGAGACTTTTCTTACTAGAATGCTTGTAAAACACCCTAGGATGTATCATGCTAGTATCCTTTGACCCATCCTAGTCAAGACTACCTTGTGGTGTGATAATTCCTTGGCTACCGTTTATTCCAAGGTGACCTTTGAAGCCATGCAACCATCATCCATATTCCACCATATTTTTGTCAACAAAAGGGAATGAGCAAAAAAATAGTTCAAATTTGAGTTCAAGCAATGAAAAGAAATGAAAAAGTTTGCAATTTGCATCAAAGAAAAGAGGAGTACAAAAATAAGAACTCCTATTGTTCAAATAAAAGGCACCCTCGTTACTAATTGGGGTGACTTTGAAAATGTTCAAAAGAAAATGCAAAAAGTTGAAAATTGTCAAGTATTGAAATGCCAAACATCAAAGAGATGGCAAAAAGAAATTGTTCTCAAATGTCACAAGAAATTGGGGGGAAAAACAACAACAAAAGCAAACTCCCATATGAAACTCAAATACATATTGATCCCTTTATCCATTGAACTCACTTTTATGCATGGTGGAGAAGGGACGACCCTTCTTCTTGTCTAGGCAAGAAGGGGAATTCCGCGATCCTCCAGTGTTTTTAACACCATAAGGAGTCTACTCTTGACGAAAACATTTAACGATTGAGGACAAAGGTACCCTAGCTTGACACAACTTGGAGGTGATTTATTGGTATCCTCCTAGGCTTAGCAACTTGAATAAACCATATCTATAATGGAGTGTGTACCCTTAGATTATTTCCCTTGTAGATAATTTCCGCCACTTAGATGAGGAAAGTGGCTATTCATTTTTGTAGATGCATCCATTACTTGCTTTTGTGTGCTTAATGCTTGGATGTATTGCCATTTTGGCAAGCCCCACCTTGCCTTGCAAGAAGGCATCCTACCTCATGGCTGTCTTGTTGTGAGTTGAAGGGGCGGAGTAAGACCCGCTAATTGTCTCATAACGGCTATATTAGTAGGTTAGTTTAAATAAAGGTCCTAGTTTTAGTCACCTCTTTACTCGGGACGAGCAAAGGTTTGGTTTGGGGATGTTTGATGTGACTTATATTTGAGCACATTTAGTCCCCGAATTAACCTCGTTCCCATGCTTTATAGCACATAATTGGGTCATTTACTATCTTTAGTTTCCCATTTTGCATAATCTTTGAGGTTTTGTCCCTTTGGTAGGAAAGGAGTGCTAACCTTGCATTTACATGGCAAAATGGATCTAAATTGATTGCATCTAATGACCAAACATCAAAGAGAACACCAACACTAGAGGCCTAAGTAGATAATAAAGTTAAATGGGCAATGATGAAAGGATCCTTGCATCCCCGAAATGATCCTTGCGGATTGTGAAGGAGCCAAAAGAAGAGTAGCTGGCTGCCTAGGAATCCGAGCGGATCAGACACGATCCGGGCGTCTCCCATCATCAACATTCGGGCGTCCGGGCATCTCCCATCATCAACATCCGGGCGTCTTTCGGCCAAGACGAGCGGATTGCAACCCATGGAGCCGAGCGTCTTCCATGCGATCCGAGCGGATCAAAGGTCAGAGAGCTTGTGCCACAGCTCAAGACGCACGGATCATGGCAGGACTAGCACGAGAATATGCTCATTTCAGTCGAGAGGAGCATTTCCTCAACTTTTCTTAGGGTCTTAATAGTCATTTAAGCCCTTAGTAACCCTAATATTTGTACCTAATCTTTAGTGTAAATACCCCATTGTACTACCTAGATTATCAGAACCTCTTAATCAATTCTTAGTACTCTCTTAATCCATTCTTAATCTCATCAAATTAGTCTTAATTTAGTTGTAATACAATTTATCAATATTAATCACATCTTAATCTCCTCTTAATTTCTCTATTGTTCTTCATTTATTTTGGGTAATTAGAAGATTATTTGGGTTTGTTTGGAGGATTGACAACCTTCCATCAATCATCAAGTACTTCTATTATTCTTTGCATTATTATTTGGAATCATCTTCATAGGTATAATTATCTTAACCCTTGTTTAATTATTGTTAATCACTTTCATTTATTCATAATGTTTTACTTTGTTAGTATGATTGACAACCTTGTTAGCATGCTAAACTTGATAATGAGTGAGTAGTTTCCTTAGCTAGGGTTAATGGGGAATTAGGGGAAACCAACATGGGGATTGATTCATGCTTAATCTAATATGTCTTCATAATTAATTTGCTTGCTTGTTGTGATTTCAACTTATGCCCATGTTATGTTTGATGAAATGCGAGCCTATGAATCCTTGTATTTTTTTATCAATCACCTATCTTTTCAATGAGGCTTGTAAACTTATGCACCAACTCGAGCCTCATTAGACCATGCATATAGTTTAATAGGATGGATTAAGTCGACTTGTAGGTATTGTACAATCTAATCGATTTGGCTCCGGGACCCAAACCTTCTTAGGGATTGTAAGCTTATACACCAACTCGATCCCATTACAACAATATGTGCTTGCATATATTTGAGAACATGTTTATATGATCAACTCCCATGAATCCCCTATGAAACCATGACACCCTAGTGCTTTTAATCAATTGTTTACAACCCCTTTATTTACCTTACTTTGTTTTTATTCATCTTGTTTATTAGTTTAGTCGATCTCCTATCTTAACCCAAATTGTGACACCCTAAGACACAGCCATTTGCAATTGATAATCCTACATCAATACCCGTCCCTTGGGATCGGACCTTTACTTACCTCTTTACGAAGAGTAGTTTGTAAAGTTATAAATATTGTTTTGGTTGGTAGCTTTTGACGACGAGTTCTTTACCCACACCACAAAGTTTATACTTCTAGATTTTAAACCTACTAGTATCATCGTTTAGTGACTTTATCAATTAAACTAGTTGATACTCCCTCTTATTCACTATATTCTTCCCCTTTCCTTTTTGCATAAGAAATAAGAAAGTAAAGTTGGATCACACAAAACACACTACCTCACATGCCATTGAATTTGGACAACACAAATCAACCCAAAAAAGAAAATAGGAAAGAAAACCAGAATAATTTAATAAGGAAATAAGGAACAATATAGTAAATAGAAGGGAGTATAATTTTATCTTAAGCTTCTTAAGCAGATGACTACTACACCAATTAATCTTAGATCGATCACATGCATTTGTGTATGTATGCATTAGATAGAATAAATATTACATGAGGCATTTTTTTACATTATATGTCACTACTAGTTATTATCCGGTAATATTTGCTCTCTCAATCTCTATTACTAATAAGAGAATAAAAACTCTTAGTAATTTTCCCCCCGATTCTACAACCTCCAAAATGGGCCACGTATTTAGATGGCAAACTAGATAATTATTAGGCTATAATAATTTATTGGATAATATTGACTCCACTGAAACTGATAAAACAACGTAAGATTTGTTACTCAATTACAATTATTATATCATCATATCATATCATATCATATCATATCAATGATGTGAAACCCTTCAATATTAAACACAAATCTACAAATTTTACAAATCCCCGTATCACCAAAAGATTAAAGAATCTCAAAATTTTCCCGCCCAAGTGACGTACTACTATAGAATATTTATATCCTATTTAATTGTTCCCACTATCTATATTTAATATTGCACAATATTTGCCTCCTAATTAATTTTATACCATAAATATTGACAATAATGTGAAACCCTTCAATATTAAACACAAATCTACAAATTTTACAAATCCCCGTATCACCAAAAGATTAAAGAATCTCAAAATTTTCCCGCCCAAGTGACGTACTACTATAGAATATTTATATCCTATTTAATTGTTCCCACTATCTATATTTAATATTGCACAATATTTGCCTCCGAATTAATTTTATACCATAAATATTGACAATAATTATGGTCAAATATTTTCAAAAATTATCGTTTTAACTTTAAAATAAAGTAGGCAAATTACATATGTAACACCCCCATTTATCTAAGAGCCTTAACTAGGCATTCCTATGTAAATGAGACTGTTACCATCTCGGAATGTCTGAGGTAGTGAATAAAAGAATTTACCAAACCAAGGCAATTTAAATAAATTAAACTCAAATGTCTTATACATATTTTCCTTTTCTTCTCAAAAAAAAAAAATACAATACAATCTTGCAGCGGAATTGAAAAGACAACTAGTGGTAATAAGTAAGTAAATAGTGAGCTAAAGTTAAGTCGTCCAGTCCATATCCTCACACGCCGCCTCCCAAGCTCCTAGCCAGCTAGTCTCAAGTACATGCCAAGTCTGCTCCCCAGTTACGGTTCATCACAGGTGTTCACGAATACATTGTTAACCACGAGGTTGAGTACGAATAAACTAAACAACAATAATTAATCAATATAAAACACAACCAACCGATCTCCAATCATTGTTAACTCATCCAACCATGTCGTAACTAACTCAACGATTTCACTGGCAGTAGAACAACCCCCTTAACACCGTGCCATGATCAACTCAACTGGCAGTGGTACTCTCATACTATGCTCAACTGGCAGTAATACCCACCATACTATGCACATCTGGCAGTAACAAATCTCTTGTTATGCACAACTGGCAGTAGCATCTCTCCCGCTGTGCACAACTCATCACAATACTCGTATGACTTATCAATAATAATCACAACAGTATAAATAACAGTGACATCCATCTCAACATTTAATATAATACTCTTAACCACAATTATTTATAAAACTTATCTCAGACATAACTCCGTCATATAAGAACATAACAGAAAGTTGAGTAGGATATTCCTACCTATTCACAAATTCGAGTGCGCAAGCCATATCAATAATAATCCTCTACTAAAAGCATATCTACAATATAAATCATATCAATATCAATTAATAATTAAACTAAATAATTCTAAACTATCTAGTCATTCATTAAACTATCGTAATTAATTACATAAAGTCATGGTCATAAACCAATTAATTGTGATTGTGTATCCTAGCAATCATTACGTCAATTCCATGTAAGATCCATCACCAACCAGTAAACTAGCTCACACACACCTCCTAAAATACAAGGCCCTGAACGCACGTACCACAACATACACATTCAATCTCACTCAATTATACCCTTACTGTATATATGGCCTGCCCGACACCAATACACCATCCAAACCCGATAATGATGACTCGAACTTACTAAAGACTCAACAGAACCGCTACCTTTACTCACCCATAATCTAACACCCAAAACAGAGGATAGTAGCTAGTCCCGCTCCGACAACAATGAAACGACTTGTAAATACTACCACTATGTTTCCTATTATCAAAACAAGGGCATGGCATAAGATTCGGAAATCAACTTTGTAAATAACAAACGTAAACATCCACGAAAACTCGCCGCTATGGCGCTAAACGGAGCACGACGTGCTACTTCTATCCAGCCATCTTCCGAACTATTAAACACTGTATAAAACACCTCAAAGACGCCCTGAACTACCACTCTAAGACCATCCATTGACTCACTATCAAGCCTGCCCAAACCTGACCCAAAACGCCTCAAAAGCGAGCCTATAAGAAAAACAATACCATGATGATTCTATGTCGAAGTCGTACAACAATAGAGCAGCCTACTGGCCTCTTCTTTATGTTCCCAATGGCACAAACAAGCCTCCATGGCTAATTATTATCGACTCAAAGCAGACCTTAAACTATCTTAAACAACCTGTTAGATTAGGTGTGACATAACTATCAATTCTGACGTAAAACAATTTGATAATCTATATAAAAACGTATAGTTTTTGAAACGTAGTACCTTCGTTGCTTAAAGAAGAAGTGGATAGAAATTAAGACTTAAAGGACGACTTGGATAGCAGCAGATTGAGGATGACGACTCCCTTGTTCTCTCGTTAGTAGTCGGCATGCCGTTCTATACCTTCTAACCTTTCTTTGGCAATTTTGGGGAAACAAATACGGGGAAGGGGTTGAACTTATATAACCTAGACTTAGTTAATATTTTATTGTTAACTAATATTGCATGATAATTATTATAATATTATATAATACAAGTATTACTATTATCCATCATCTTTATCAATTTGTTATCGTTTTCTATTCACTACTTAATAACCGATTTACTATATTGTATAACCTCATACCGAATAATTCTATTATTTATTTATTATTCTGTCTCATAACATAATCACATTAATTATATATAATATTTATAAAATATAAAATGCTCAATTATTATTTATAAAACACATTTCCACTATTGATTAGCCACTGACCATATCACTAAAATACCGGTTATTACAGTCTTCCCTCCTTAAAAAGAACTTCGTCCCGAAGTTCACCCAGAAATACTGCAAAAGCCTCTATAACATCCATACAACTAAGTACCATTCCAACTTATGATCATTTGCAACAAAATTAACCATTTATTATTATTATTATCAAACTATATCGATTTATCAAAATGCATCACAAAATAGAGTCAAACACAGAAATGTATCTCAAAATAAACTCACAACATGAGGGGTCACATTCTACCTCCCTAAAAATAAACTTCGTCCCAAAGTTTTGGAACTACTACTACTTTATCAAAACTGCTAACAACTTAAATACTTATAAATGATAACACTCTAATTCTCTCAATAAAAACTAGTTACTCTTCTCCCCATTCCGTTGTATTGTACTAGCTGTTCCAAATTTATTTCCACCATTACTCTGATCACCTCCGTTGCCTTGCCTATTGTTGTAGCTCCTTTTGGTACTCCATTGCCCTGAATTCCTATTACTCCCAATACTTGGTGCTGGAGTTCGATAACCCTCTTGGTTCCTACCTTCACTATTCCCCCTAGGTGCACTCCTACACCTCAACTATCATAGTTTAAGAATTCATAAAGCATTTATATTGCACTTTTGTAGAACTCGCGTTTTCAAAAATCAAAGTCAAGCTGTAACTTTCAAAAATCACCATCAAATAACCGTTACATTACTCTTTGAGTTTTTATACTTTCCAGAAAATATAAGGAGTGTTCGAAACGTAAAAAAAATCGAATTAAAATCTCGAACAACCATTTTATAAAGATTTTTACAATCCAGTTGGTCCAAACAAAAACCGATGAGCAATTTGTCAAAAACTTGGGTCAACTTGTAAAAATCACTATTAAATGTCAAAAAATTATCTTGCAACTTGGTTTATCAATTTGAAAACATATATGAATCTTTTAAACAGTGGAGTTGGAATTAGACAAAAAGCTTAAGTACAAATTAAATGAGAAATTTTACAAAATCATTTGTCGAAACCTTAACTGTACAAAAACAATCTGACCACTGTTCACTAAAATATTAATTTCTCCCAAACCGCAAAACTTTTAAACATGAGACCAACGAAATTAGAAATCTAACTCACTGGATTATCACTCATAAAATTTTCGACCCTAGACGATAACCAAAGATCAAACGACATTTACAACAAATAAGGGTAAAAATCTGATAAGATAAGGCTCAGCCCTAAGTTCCTTTTTACTAGGTCATAAGCCCTCATTAACACCCTCTTATACTTGTATCAACACAACTTGGTCAACATACTTCACACATGACTAGAATCTACTCTAAAGCATTCCTATCACAAGTTAAATCATTTCATAATATTGTAAATAGCATGGTTTCGGGATTCACATAACCGGATATCGCTAGACATGATACTATTATAGCATCCAACCACATAATCGATATAAATTCACAATTATTTTCATGCTTATGATCAAAACAATTCAACATCAAATCCCTAATTCATCCATTCCACTCTCCTTAAAGTTAAGGTTACGTCCACGTAACCTCGGTCATCAAAGAAACCAATACTCATCCAAGGCAAACAATGACTCCTAAGAAAAATAAACAACATTCATTTTAAATTACCCCACTCTGATATATCTCTAAAGATAACCAATTCAAAACTGGAAGGGTCATGGTATGAATTAAGGAAGCCTTCTTAACCGGACTAAGAGGGGCACCTAGCAGTTCTTATTCGGAGTTCATTTTATTAGACACGTTATAAAATCATTATTGTTCATTAGTTAGGCCTGAGGAACGTTTGGCTCTGATACTACTTTATAACACCCCCATTTATCTAGGAGCCTTAACTAGGCCTTCCTAGCAAAATGAGACTTTTACCATCTCGGAATGTCCGAGGTAGTGAATAAAAGAATTTACCAAACCAAGGCAATTTAAATAAATTAAACTCAAATGTCTTATACATATTTTCCTTTTCTTCTCAAAAAAAAAATACAATGCAATCTTGCAGCGGAATTTAAAAGACGACTAGTGGTGATAAGTAAATAAATAGTGAGCTGAAGCTAAGTCGTCCAGTCCATATCCTCACATGCCGCCTCCCAAGCTCCTAGCCAGCTAGTCTCAAGTACCTGCCAAGTCTGCTCCCCAGTTATGGTTCATCACAGGTGTTCACGAATACACTGTCAACCACGACATTGAGTAGGAATAAACTAAATAACAATAATTAATCAATATAAAACACAACCAACCGATCTCCAGTCATTGTCCACTCATCCAACCATACCATAACTAACTCAACGATTTCAATGGCAATAGCACAACTCCCTTAACACCATGCCATGCTCAACTCAACTGGCAGTGGTACTCTCATACCATGCTCAACTGGCAGTAATACCCACCGTACTATGCACATCTGGCAGTAACAAATCTCTTGTTATGCACAACTGGCAGTAGCATCTCTCCCGCTATGCAAACTCATCACAATACTCGTATGACTAATCAATAATAATCGTAATAGTATAAATAATAGTGACATCCATCTCAACATTTAATATAATACTCTTAACCACAATTCTGTATAAAACTTATCTCAGACATAACTCCGTCATATAAGAACATAACAGAAGGTTGAGTAGGATATTCCTACCTTTTCACAAATCCGAGCGCGCAAGCCATATCAATAAGAATCCTCTACTAAAAGCATATCTACAATATAAACCATATCAATATCAATTAAAAATTAAACTAAATAATTCTAAACTATCTTGTCATTTTTTAAACTATCGTAATTAATTACTTAAATTTATGGTCATAAA
The DNA here is from genome assembly GCF_048544455.1 of Silene latifolia. Taxonomy (NCBI): domain Eukaryota; kingdom Viridiplantae; phylum Streptophyta; class Magnoliopsida; order Caryophyllales; family Caryophyllaceae; genus Silene; species Silene latifolia. The sequence goes on from NC_133526.1 coordinate 150,952,280, forward strand.
CCAATTAATTGTGATTGTGTATCCAAGCAATCATTACGTCAATTCCATGTAAGATCCATCACCAACCAGTAAACTAGTTCACACACACCTCCTAAAATACAAGGCCCTGAACGCACGTACCACAACAAGCACATTCAATCTCGCTCAATTATACCCTTATCGTATATATGGCCTGCCCGACACCAATACACCATCTAAACCCGATATCGATGACTCGAACTTACTAAAGACTCGACAGAACCGGTACCTTTACTCACCCATAATCTAACACCTAAAACAGAGGATAGTAGCTGGTCCCGCTCCGACAACAATGAAACGGCTTGTAATTACTACCATTATGTTTCCTATTATCAAAACAAGGGCATGGCATAAGATTCGGAAATCAACTTTGTAAATAGCAAACGTAAACATCGACGAAAACTCGCCGTTATGGCGCAAAATGGAGCACGACGTGCTACTTTTGTCCAGCTATCTTCCGAACTATTGAACACTGTATAAAACACCTCAAAGACGCCCTGAACTACCACCCTAAGACCATCCATTGACTCATTATCAAGCTTGCCCAAAATGGCTCAAAAGCGAGCCTATAAGAAGAACAATACCATGATGATTCTATGTTGAAGTCGTACAACAATAGAGCAGCCTACTGCCCTTTTCTTTATGTTCCCAATGGCACAAACAAGCCTCCATGGCTAATTATTATCGACTCAAAGCAGACCTTAAACTATCTTAAACAACTTGTTAGATTAGGTGTGACATAACTATTAATTCTGACGTAAAACAATTTAATAAGCTATATAAAAACATATAGTTTTCGAAATGTAGTACCTTCGTTGCTTAAAGAAGAAGTGGATGGAAATTAAGACTTAAAGCACGAGTAGGCTAGTAGCAGATTGATGATGACGACTCCCTTGTTCTCTCGTTAGTAGTCGGCACGTCGTTCTATACCTTCTAACCTTTCTTTTGCAATTTTAGGGAAACAAATACGGGGAAGGGGTTGAACTTATATAACCTAGGCTTAGTTAATATTTTATTGTTAACTAATATTCCATGATAATTATTATAATATTATATAATACAATTATTACTATTCACTACTACAAATACAGGCAACCACAACGGCCCTTTAACAACGCTTATTCACGAAAATCATCAAAACACGTTGTAGAATTTATTCCGCGAATTTTACCAAACTTAATGACAACGGTTATGTGTTGTTAACCGTTGTTATTTCTTTTAACAACGGGTCATACTTAAACAACCGTTGTTAATAAAAAAACTAATAACAACGGTTAAATTTTAACCGTTGTTAATGGTTTGGCGCCAAATTAGTGAAAAGTAATCACAACGGTTATATTAGAACCCGTTTTTAATACGTTTTAACAACGGTTGTAGACTCAATAACCGTTGTTATTAATATTATGAAAATCTTAAGAACAAGATATTGCTTTATTCTCGCTATACGCTACAAACACAAACACAAGCTAATCTCGCTACTATATCATCCTCCATTCCTCCCCTCGATCGTCTCTCTCTCTTCATCTCCGTCATTGTTGTCACGTCTTCTCTCCCTCATCGCGCGTGTTTATCAATCCGGTATATATATGTTTCTTAGCAACGCTTATTATAACTAGATATAGGATTTTGGGTTATTATCTAATTTGTTGATAATTTAGCTTAATTGCTTTCCTGAATTTCGTTTATTTGTTTGCCTATTATTGTATTTTCTGAATTAGTTGCCTATTATTACAAATGTAGAATAATGACCCGAACTTGGATGATTGATGCAAATATGAGTGACCGCACCTACAAGGATGGTTTAGCTGAATTTTATGAATTCGTTTCGAACAATTTGAAAGGTTCTTCTAGTATTGCATGTCCTTGTGAAAGATGTGGTAATATTAGCTATATGGCTTTTCCGGACGTTAAAATACACCTAGAAAAGTGGAGATTTAGTCCATCCTATACACTTTGGATTTTTCATGGGGAATCATTAGAGGAAGAGAATAACTCTGAAGAAGATGATGTTGAGGTACACGAAAGGCTAACTGATGATCCTGAGTTTGCCGAGTTTTTTGAGTTGGAAGAGTTGGAAGTAGAGAAGTTGAATGTTGGGTCTATAGATAATGAAGAGAATGAGTCCATTGCTTTTGAAGATGTAGGTGATGACACTAGTAATTGGGATGACCTTAACAACATGTATGAGAAGTTGTGTGAGTCTGAAGCACCTCTTTATCCTGGTTGTAAGTTCACAAAAATGTCGGCTGTGGTGAAGTTGTATAATATCAAGGGGGCAAATGGGGTGAGTGACACGTGTTTCACTAGTTTTTTAGCCTTGATAAAGGAGTTGCTTCCTGATGGTAATGTTCTACCTGTTAAGACATATGAGGCGAAAAAACTAATAAGAGGAGTGGGTATGAAATATGAGAAAATACATGCATGTCCAAATGATTGCATATTGTATCGGAAATTATATCAAAACTTAACCAATTGCCCTAAATGTTTGGAGTGGCGTTATAAGGATAAGGAAGGGATCCCGGCTAAGGTGTTGTGGTATTTTCCATTGATACCAAGAGTCATAAGGATTTATGCGAATCCCGATGATGCAAAAATGTTATCTTGGCATGAAACAGGAAGAATAAATGATGGAAAGCTAAGACACCCGGCAGATGGTAAGCAATGGAAATCGTTCGACGCTAAGTATCCCGAGTTCGGCAATGAACCTAGAAACTTACGTCTAGCGCTGTCCACTGATGGAACGAACCCACACGGAAACATGAGTAGCCAACATAGTACTAGGCCAGTAGTGTTGGCTATTTATAACTTACCTCCATATGTGTGCATGAAAAGAAAGTATTTGATGTTGTCGTTGTTAATTTCCGGCCCTAAACAACCTGGAAATGATATAGATGTATATTTGGAACCTCTTCTAGATGATTTGCGATTGTTGTGGGATAGTGGGATAGAAGTATTTGATGCATATAAGAACGAAACTTTCAATTTGAGAGCGATGTTATTGTGTACAATATCCGACTATCCGGCTTATGGCGACCTTTCTGGGCACACAGTTCATGGGAAAGAGGCTTGTCCATTGTGTGGGGAGGATATCGAGTCCGAATACTTGAAGTCTTCTCGTAAGTATGTGTATATGGGAAATAGGAGGTTCTTGTCTCATGACCATTATTATCGCAAGATGCAGAAAGCATTCAATGGAAGACAAGATCTTCGTCAACCTCCTAGAATTTTGAGTAGGCATGAAGTTTATCGAAAGTAAAGCATATTGAGATAGATTATGGGAAGAAGAGCGGCTCTAAATTGTCTACTCGTGGGTATAAGAAAAGATCCATATTTTTTGATAAACTTCCATATTGGCCTGACTGGAGGTCGCATTGCCTCGATTTCATGCACATTGAGAAAAATGTCTGTGATAATATTATCAATACCCTTCTGAATGTTCCTGGTAAAACAAAGGATAACGCCGCAGCTAGGGAAGATATGAAAATGATGGGTATTAGGCTAGAGTTGGCACCACATAAGAGAGGTAATCGTACATTTTTACCGCCAGCAGCTTTTACCCTTTCACGGAATGAGAGAAAAGAGTTCTGTGCATGCTTGAATGGAATTAAAGTGCCACATGGTTATTCGTCGAACATCAAAAGCCTAGTGTCGATGCAAGACCTAAAACTCACCGGGTTAAAGTCACATGATTGTCACACTTTGATGCAACAATTACTACCTGTGGCTATTCGTTCCATTTTACCTGAAAAGGTAAGATATGCTATAACTAGATTCTGTCTCTTCTTCCATTCCATATGCGAGAAAGTCATCGATCCCGATGACGCGGATTCATTGCAGGACCTCGTTGTAACCTCTCTTTGTCGGTTGGAAATGTATTTTCCACCCTCTTTCTTCACTATCATGATTCATCCGACCATTCACTTGGTTAGGGAGATTTTGTACCTTGGGCCCGTGTACTTGAGATACCAGGATCCTTTCGAAAGATTGATGAAAGTCTACAAGGACTATACATCTAATCGGTATCGTCCGGAAGGTTGTATTGCTGAACGCGCTATTTTAGACGAAGCTCTTTCATATTGTTACGCTCATCTCTCCCCTGAGGAGTTGATTGGCGTTCCTAAGAATCGTCATAGTGACTGGATGACCGGAAAAGGTATTAGGGGCCGGGTTGAAAAAATTGTGACACGTGAAATGTTGCATTTAGCACACATGTATGTGCTAAACAACGAAGATGAGGTGCAACCTTATATTCAACAACACAAAGATGAGCTCAAATACGATCACCAAAACAAGACCGAGAAGTGGATTGCGAACGAGCATACGAAGACGTTTCCCGGAGTGGTTTAGGAATATTGTCTTACGATTAATCGATCAAACTGGTGATGACATCTCTCCTAGGTTACTACGTCTTGGTTTAGGTCCAAATGCCAGGGTCACCTTTTACAACAGTTTTGCCATTAATGGATATACTTTTTACACCTCGAGCAAGATGAGGTGAGCACAATGCAAAATAGTGGTGTGAGTTCTGAATTTGAGGCAATGCACTTTGCTACTTCAAAAGATAAAAAGCCTATTTGGGGAAAATGCCTTTATTATGGTGTTATTCAAGAAATATTGGTACTAGATTACATGGATTTCACAATGCCTTTGTTTCGATGTAACTGGGTTGATAACAACATCCATTGTGTCCGAAAGGATAAGATGGGATTTACATTGGTCAATCTGGGTAAGGTTGGCAATAATAAGGATGATCCTTTCATAATGGCATCCCAAGCTAAACAAGTGTTCTATGTCACCGATCCTATGGATAAGAAGTGGTCTCATTGTCTTGTCTATAAGGAAAAGAAGGAGTAGTCCATCCGATAATGATGATGATGATCAGGATGTCGTTTTTGAGGGAATGGATCAGTCTACCACTGTATCTTATTTCGACGATGTTGACACTGATCATGAGGACACTGAAAGCATCTATATGCGTGATGACCATGGTGAAAGTATTTGGGTTAACGAAGAAACTATGACATCCAAGAAACGTCCCCGATCCTGAGATAGTTCATCAGGACATGTACAGTATTATATGCAAGCATGCTGGTGTAAGTTGTCTTATTTTCTTGATCTTATTATTAGATGTGGATGCTGGTGTTGAAATTCTTTGAATAATGTTGCGGTATGTATTGTTACAGTTTGGACCGTAATGGAATTACTGATAATTTTTTAAAAAAGAGGTTCAACAATAACAACGGGTATATTTAAATTACCCGTTGTTAATACTTTCCACAACGGGTGTAGTACCTCTACCCGTTGTCAATTATTTTTTTTGACATATTTCATTTTGGCGCAAATTTGGTGAAACTATATTACAACGGGTATATTTTAACCGTTGTAATAAAGTTTTGACAACGGTTGACTTTTATTGACCCGTTGTTATTAACATATAACAACGGTTCTGCTTTGAGCACCCGTTGTTAATAGTTTGTCTTAATAAAAAACTAATATAGAAACCCATCCAGCATGCCATACACAAACACACACAACATTATTACTCCAACCGTTGGTATCCTGTGTTAATCCTTCTCTCTTCCTCGCTTTTTACATTCTCGTCGCCGGCCGTCGCCCAGTTTCCGGAGCCCAGATTCCGTTGCCTTCCCTTATCATCCTGCTCGTTCTCTTTATAATCATCATCAACAGGTATGTTCACTTTAATTTTGTGTTTCGTCATTAGGGTTTTAAGACGATCATCTTGTTTCTTTTTTCATGCATCTGTTTGTTTTTCGTCTTCTTTGTTATCTTTATCATCCCGCATCATCTACTTTACTCCTCTTATCAGGGTTTAGGATTTTAGAAGCTCAATCTGTTGTTTTAAGTTTTCATTCCTATTAGGGTTTAGGGTTTTAGATAATACTCTGCATGTACGTTGTTAAGTTGTTCATATCCAGCTATATCATTCATATTTGGTTTTTAGGATTATCATGGGTGAAAAACGTAAAAGAAGTCAAAAGAATAATGAGCCTGGTGATAATAAGCCTGGTGAGAGGGGTGCTACGAAGTGCAAGAAAGTCCTTGCGACTATAGCCGCTAAAATGTACCGAAATAACATGGAGTGAGAAGGGTTTCCCTCTTTTGGTCCAAATGCGGGTCTTTTCTCCAATTGGATTGGTGCTTGCACAAGACAGTTTGTGCCTATCCATTTAGAGGATGTTAAGAGTTTGAATCCAAAATTGGCGGAGTTATACTTGGCTCGTATAAAGGAAGGCTTTATTATACCCGATGAAAGTCATGATGAGTATTTAATGCATAAGGCGGTGATGTCCACAGGCCGTGGAAGTGTGGCGTTGCTAGGGATTGGTTGTATGTGGACAAGGCAACGGGGAGATGCGTAAGAGCCCACCGGAAAACAAGTGTCCCACCATCAAGCAGGAAGAATGGGATCTTTTCAAAAAGATGAGAACTACTGAGAAGTTTCAGGTTAAATATCCTCGCCTTTTAACGATTTACCTATCATTTTTTTAATTAATGAGTCCTTTATATAATCTTTTTATTATCTCATCTACTTGCGCTTTTATATAATTATTTGAAGGCCGTTAGCAAAAGAAATCGTGCTAACATTTCATGCAAGAAGGGGAAATTCTATGGTTCTCGAGGCGGTTCTGAAAAGATAGAAGAGGACCTCGTAAGTAGCATGCATTATTGCCCTGTGAGACTTTATTTTTTAATCACACTTGGACTTGCATTGATACACATTTACGTGTATAAATGTTACCATGTTAATGTGTAGGTGGCAAAGGGAGTGAAAGAGGTGGATCGGCATGTAACTTATAAACATGGGCACACGCCTAAAGGATCCCGGTCGTCGCATGACAAATACGATGAGGAAGTTTTGGCCAACATAGTAAGCATTATTTTATTAAGACGAGTTCATTACTAACTTTATTATTTTAGTCACAAATATAATTTGAAGTTTATTTAATATATTATAGGATAACGTATTGAAAGAGGTAGAAGAAGGGAAATTCACTCCAAGTGGTCGTAATGACGTTCTTGCTAGAGCGATCGGCCGACCCGAACATCCGGGTCGTTTGAGGGGCGTTCCGTTACAGGTTGGAGTAACGAAATATTATGGGAAAACTGCCCAGATAAAGAAGAAGAAAGGAAGACTAAGTCCGAGAACGCCGACATGGTAACATTTATTCTATTATTTTCATTTAAGTTCAATTCACATGTTATTGTTGGGATAAAAATTGCGACACATTACATTCTTGGCAAGCGACTTGATTAATGGCATCCGTACTACTAAAGCTGAATCTTTGGAGGTAAGCTTTCCGAAGAAGAAGTGAAGATGATGGAGGATGTCATTTCTAAAGGGGGTAATAATAAGGTACAACAGATTGGTGAAGAGGCCGCTACTACCTTGGCAATACATGAGAAGGAAGTATCGGTCAACGAGATTCGAAAGATCGGTACCTAATAATGCTTCTAAAGTTGTAACAACTAAAGCCGATCAGGTACCTAATATACTTCCTTATTTTTCTTTTGTTTTTTTTTTTTGGGTAAGATCAGGGGGTGTGTTCACTGCCAACTTCTGACATGGTGCCATTGAATTGGTTAATTTTATTAGGTAAATAATGGGTCCGAAAAGGAGATGCAACTTGATGAGAAGACGGTGATGGAAAACAAGATACATCCCCTTCAAGTCGGTTCCTGTTTTCGATAAGGTATGCATGAAGTGTTTAATTAGTTAAATTTATATGAATGCTTGAAGTTTGTGCAAAAATCGGCCGAGACAAAGCGTTTTTGCAAAATCTTTTGAATCTTTGAAGCGTTTTTGCAAAGATATAATAATGTATGTATGTGTATATTCTTGGCCGTAAACAATAGGCCGATTATTCTTGCTTGACCCTAATAGAATCGAAAAGCCACGTGTGCGTGTTGGCGGGGTCTCGTAGAAAACAAATCTGCGGCGGAAAATCGTAGTTATTCATGGCGAAAAACTTTTGCCGAATCATACAATAGTAGAGATAACTACGTCTTTCCAGGCCATGAAAACTTTCCACCGCTGTCCCGATTCGTGACGACATTAGCATTCTGGGAGATGCGCTTGGAAGTTTCATCCAATGGCCTAATACTCACATCTACTTGGCGAAGATATCTCCGCCGCCTCACTTTGAGCAAATGAAAGCGATTGGGGTTAGAAGAAATACCTTTATATATATATATGTGTTACATTTTTAATTGTTTAATGTTTTTATATGTTAAATTTATATGTTATTTTTTTTTTTTTGTAGGGAACAAAAAAGGCGGCTTTGGCGGATAAGCCTAAGTCCACAGACATGCCAACAACCTCGACTTCACAACAACTTGATGAGGTATGTATTTAATTAACTTCTCCATTTTTTTAAAAATTAACCTCGCCCCTTTATTTATATTTTGTCTGTATTTATAAAAAGCATGGTAATTTTGTGTAGGGGACAAAAAAGACCGATAAGCCTAAGTCCCCGTCTTACTGCTACTACTACCTCATCATTGAAAGAGCGGGTTGACGAGGTATTTAATTAAGTACGCTTTTATTTTTATTACTCCAACTAGGATATGTTACCTTTGGATTTTTTATTATTTTAATTATCTATACTACATGTGTAGGCTGGTGGTAGTAGCACCACATCAAAGACTCATTCTTTCCCGGTCGTGAAAGTTAGGAGTATAAACTCCACAAAATATAAAGGGAAGGATTACATGGAAAAAGTAAGAACGGGGACGATGATGAGATCTGTATGAGGAGGTCAATCGCATAGCCTCCGAGCAACTGATAATTATTCCGCTCGAGGAGGATATTCTAGGGGCTGAGCGCCAAGCGCTTATATCATGGGATCTGCTAGCCGTATGGGCTGGACTAGACCAAATTGATATAGCACACATATTTGTTTGGATGAAGTAAGTTTCTTAATAAATAATTTCATAGTCTAATATTCTGACTACTAGGTAGATAGTGTTTTAAATACCGGAATTAATACCGTAATAATGTAGGATATTGCAATAAAGAGTGATCCCCGAGAAGAATATTCCATCCGATCAATACTTTTGATTCCTGTGCCCCTATGTTTTATCTTTATTTATTCCGGATTTCTCGTTCAAAGAACGGGTAGATTATATTGCTCAAATTTGACGACAACCAAGAAGCTGATTTTTGGCGCTTATAATGAAAAAGGGTAATAAACAAATTAATATTACGTTTCCCCCTACAATTGCATTTTCATAACTAATATATGTACTTGTTAATAATGATGATGTCTCTTGATGTAGGACTCATTGGGTGCTAGCGACCATCATGCCGACAAAGAAAAAGTTTTCTGTTGGACTCTATACATCACCAACCAAGCGAGACTTTTAAGCGCTTGATTAATAAGTAAGTTTATAATATTGATTTATTTATAATAACATTAAGTTTCAATTTTTATTTATAGAAAAAAGCTCATTTTTGCCCTAAAAAAATGAGTTTTCGCCTCCTTTTTTTTTTAAAAAAAGGGCCTTTGAGAAGAAAAGAGCAAACGAGCGGGATCAACCCACGAAAGATTCGATGTTGGCCCCTGAATTTATTACGATAACAGGGGTACGTGCTCAAATACAATAACATTAAGTGCAAAATCTGTGTTTAATACTAATACAATACCTAAAGTTCAAGATTCTGATGTAAGCCTTCTCTCGTCTGTTTGTTTTTATGTAATAATAGGCCCCTCGCCAGCCAGATAGCATACAATGTGGATACTACGCTTGTCGGTTCATGTTGGAGATTATTAGGCGAAGATATATCATTATTCCTCCAAAGGTTAGTAATTTAATAATGTGTTTATTACTTTTTTTAAATTAGAGCTAATGTTCTCTTGCTTGCTGCTATATATGCCATGATGTTGCTATGTTGTCTTGCTTGCTGCTATATATACCATAAGGCGGAGATCTTTGTTTTTTCCGCAGTATGCAATCAACCCGTCAGAACAGATTGAGCAGTACTCAAATATAGATATAGACGAGGTAAGAGACATGTGGGGCAACTACGTCTTAGAATATATTAGAAATGCATGATACTCAGAGTTTAGATCAACTTATTAGTAAATTTTTTGTTGAAGTTAGGGAATGATTAGTTCATGTAAATTCAACTCCTTGTAAGTATATATATATGATGCACATTTCTTTGTTGTGGTTGAATTGAATCTATTGAGTTCGATGAACCCAGTGTGATTTATCTTTGTCTTTGGTATATGGTATATGGTGTTTGACATATGCGAGTTTTTGAATAGCATGAAACCAATTTATTTTTTCAAAACATTAGGCGTTTGTAATAAAAACGGTTACTAAAAAAAAACCGTTGTGAATACCTTTAACAACGGTTAATAAAAATAACACCGTTGTGAATGACATTCACAAATACCCGCGCATAATATTCAACAACAGGTTTTAATCGAAGAACCGTTGTTAAAAGTATTCACAATTTTGGAGGTAAAATTACAACAACGGGTATTAAACAAAGAACCGTTGTCAAAAGACTTCATAATTTTGGAGGGAAAGTTACAACAACGGTTATACATACGACAACCGTTGTTATATTATTCCCTCCAAAATTTTGAGACACTTTCCACAACGGAGAACACCCAACAACAACGGCTTTTAACCGTGGTGAATACTTTAGACAACGGTTTCACTAAATAAGCAAACCGTTGTAAATACCTTCTACAACGGCCGCTTTAACAACGTCCGCTTTTTTATTTTACAACGGTTTTTACCCGTTGTTATAGGCTGTATCTGTAGTAGTGATTATCCATCATCTTTATCAATTTGGTATCGTTTTCTATTCACTACTTAATAACCAATTTACTATACCGTATAACCTCATACCGAATAATTCTATTATTTATTTATTATTCTGTCTCATAACATAATCACATTAATTATATATAATATTTATAAAATATAAAATGCTCAATTATTATTTATAAAACACATTTTGACTATTGACTAGCCACTGACCATGTCACTAAAATACCGGTTATTACAGTCTTCCCTCCTTAAAAAGAACTTTGTCCTGAAGTTCACCCAGAAATACTACAAAAGCCTCTATAACTTCCATACAACTGAGTACTATTCCAACTTATGATCATTTGAAACAAAATTAACCATTTATTATTATTATTATCAAACTATATCAATTTATTAAAATGCATCACAAAATAGAGTCAAACACAGAAATGTATCTCAAAATAAACTCACAACATGAGGGGTCACATTCTACCTCCCTAAAAATAAACTTCGTCCCGAAGTTTTGGAACTACTACTACTTTATTAAAACTGCTAACAACTTAAATACTTATAAATGATAACACTCTAATTCTCTCAATAAATACTATTTACCCTTCTCCCCATTCCCTTGTATTGTACTAGTTGTTCCAAATTTCTTTCCACCATTACTCTAATCACCTCCGTTGCCTTGCCTATTGTTGTAGCTCCTTTTGGTACTCCATTGCCCTGAATTCCTATTACTCCCAATACTTGGTGCTGGAGTTCGATAACCCTCTTGGTTCTTACCTTCACTATCCCCCCCTAGGTGCACTCCTACACCTCAACTATCATAGTTTAAGAATTCATAAAGCATTTATATTGCATTTTTGTAGAACTCGCGTTTTCAAAAATCAAAATCAAGCTATAACATTCCAAAATCACCATTAAATAACTGTTACATTACTCTTTGAGTTTTTATACTTTCCAGAAAATATAAGGAGTTTTCGAAACGTGAAAAAAAATCGAATTAAAATCTCGATCAACAATTTTATAAAGATTTTTACAATCCAGTTGGTCCAAACAGAAACCGATCAGCAATTTGTCAAAAACATGGGTCAACTTGTAAAAATCACTATTAAATGTCAAAATATTATCGTGCAACTTAGCTTATCAATTTGAAAACATATATGAATCTTTTCAACACTGAAGTTGGAATTAGGAAAAAATATTAAGTAAAAATTAAATGAGAAATTATACAAAATCGTTTGTCGAAACCTTAACTATACAGAAACAATCTGACCATTGTCCACTAAAATATTAATTTCTCCCAAACCGTAAAACATTTAAACATGAGACCAACGACATTAGAAATCTAACTCACGGATTATCACTCATAAAATTTTCGACCTTAGATGATAACCAACGATCAAACGGCAACTACAACAAATAGGGGTAAAAATCTGATAAGATAAGGCTCAGCCCTAGGTTCCTTTTTTACTAGGTCATAAGCCCTCATTAACACCCTCTTATACTTGTATCAATACAACTTGGTCAACATACTTCACACACGACTAGCATCTACTCTAAAGCATTCCTATCACAAGTTAAATTATTTCATAATATTGTAAATAGCATGGTTTCGGGATTCACATAACCGCATATCGCTAGACATGATACTATTTTAACATCCAACCGCATTATCGATATAAATTCACAATTAATTTCATGCTTATGATCAAAACAATTCTACATCAAATCCCCATTTCATCCATTCCACTCTCCTTAAAGTTAAGGTTACGTCCACGTAACCTCGGTCATCAAAGAAAACAATACTCATCCAAGACAAACAATGATACCTAAGAAAAATAAACAACATTCATATTAAATCACCCCACTCTGATATATCTCTCAAGATAACCGTTTCAAAACTGAAAGGGTCATGGTACGAATTAAGGGCGCCTTCTTAACCGCACTAAGAGGGGCCCCTTGTTGGGAAATGTGTCCTCAACAATAGTGCGATCATATGATTTAAATATCATTATTAAATCTCATTTTAAGAATACAATTGGGAAGTAATATTGTTACTGTCAACTGGTCAACATATATCGGTAATGATTGGCTGACTAGAGTTTGACATTACTGTCGTGCGACGGTGGTGACCAGTTGATCCCCTTAGGTCATACCTATAGGGAAATACTCTTAATTGATTATTTAATTAATCGAATACTGATACGAGTTAATTAAATTGCTTAAAATTGACGGATGATTTTGTGAGTATAATTTACGTATCTTATTGTAAATATGATTAAATAAGACACGGTCCAAGTAATCGAATTATTTTATTACTTGGATGAAATTATTGTTTACAGAAACAATTGAAACGGAATGAATAATTTATTATAAATACAGATTGTTGTAGTTTATAATTTGGAAATATTTTTGGTACAAGTAATTACGAATTACTAGTCGATTTTGTAAATGACATATTTTATGAGTATGTTGATTTTTAATATGTTAAAAATACATTACATTGTGACATTTCATGTAACATGTCACATGTGACAAATTTGACAAATGACAAAAATAAAATGGATTCTCCATTTTATGTCTTAAAACCGAAAATGTGGGTGGGCATATAGTTTATATTGTGTTATTTATTTTAAATGAAAACACAATCATAACAATAGGTAGTTGGCTTTGCATGCTTGGTCTCTTGTGAAGAGCAAAAATGAAAGCTATTGGGCAACCTACCCAATGCCATTATTTCGGCCATATGAAGAGAAAAGAAAGAGTTTTTCTTTTCCTAATCAATTCATTCATTCTTCATCTTATTTTCTAGTGTAAGAAAATCTATATGCTCTCTACAATCTTATGAGATTTCTAGAGAAATAAAATCACAAAATTCCTCCTCTCTCCACCGAAATATGTGAGAGTACAAAAACATTTTTTGTGTTATATTTTAAGTAAGACTAATTTTAATACTAGATCATATTATATTAGTCTTTAAGATGTATTCCTTGGGTATATGCTTTTGGGAGGGATTCTACACTTGAATCCTTGTTCTTCCATTTGGAAAGCTCAAGAACAAAAGAGAAGGAGATCTCTTTTGTGCCCATAAAACCGAATCATCCATTGTAAGAATATGATTTCTTCTCCTTTTGTTTATTTGTTTGCATGCATAAAATCCGTATTTAATTTTATGACAAATTAATTTTAACATATATGAGTATGTTAAATATGTATATAGATCTACTTTTCCTTCAATCGGTATCATGAGCCACGGTTGTTTGCATGCAAATTGGTTAAAAGTTTTTCCGAGTTATATGAATAACAAAATAAAACTTGTAAAATTTGTGTTATTGTGATATATCACGAAATAATTACATGCATGTTAATATTTCTGGTCCTAAAGTGTTTTAGGATATATTGGTTAATTTTTCGGATTTTTATTGTTCATATTTTACAATAATGGCATTTAAATGTGATTTTATGAGTAAAAATGTCATTTTTGATCGAAAATTAGCTATACTTCGAATTTTAAGTTGATCTTTGGATATGTTATCACATATATTATTTTGAGATAACCTGTAAATTTTCATAATTTTTGCACTTGTTATGCTCGAAAAATGAATTTTTCATTATTAAATTCGGATTTAAGAGAAAAATAGGTTAATATGAGTTAAATTTCGAATCTGGTCATAGAAAATTAATATGTTGTCACATGCAATTTTACAAGATGTGTGTAAAATAATTGGCTATAAAGAAGTCTTTTTGCATGATTTATGAATTTTTGAAGAAAAATAGCATAAATAGTGACATTATTAGTGAAAAATTAATAAAACATAATCTATGACTTAGGAAAAACGTCTATTGTTGCATTTTATTATATTTTTCAGATCTAAAATGAAAAGTTAATGAAAATAATTTTTCCATGTTTTTATGATTATTTTATTATATATCGATAAACCGCAACATTGTTTTTCCGGAAAAATTTCGAAATTTTTAACCTAAGATTTTGAACATTATGAGTGTCATGGATTTTTTCCAGAATGTTCATGAATTTAAATTTCAAATTTTGAATTTATTTGGAATTTTTGGATTTACTTGAAGTTTAATAGCTTATTTTTGTAATTTTTGGTCTATTTATGAACAATTTTATAAATAAGGGTTAATTATGGTCAAATTATTAGTGAAGACTATATTTTGAGTCCTAAGAGGTTAGGGTAATTAACTTATGCATAAATATGAATTTATGCATTTTTGTGATTATAAAATGTTGAAATCACGCAAATCCGTAAAAACCGAGTAATATACGATATTGGCTAATTAAAGGCGATTTAGCATAAAATTGAGCATGTTCATACATATTATAATACTGCATTTTCTTTATGATTGTCATAATTTTTAATTTATGTAATTTTGAATTATGTAATTTTTTCTTAGTATGGCCTTAGATTTTAATTGGTATTTCCCGAAATGTATGGGAATATCGATTCGGTTGTAATTTTATTGTGATCTCGTATCACCGTTTTGTAATTTAATAGATTTATTTTATTTTAGTTACAAATGTATAATAGGAAATTATGTAATTTATTATGTAATTTTATTCATTCCGGAGTTCCAAAAGACGGATTACTTCAAGAATGGCGTTACATAAAGACGGTGTTACCTCGAGATGCGTGCCACAACCGAAGTTCAAGGGACCAATGGAGTTGGTTTCCGAATATGTAATAGTTAAATAGTTTTTCTATTTTAGGAAAGGCCATACTAGGATTTATTTATCTTTATGCTTGCATTTTATTTTATGTCACATGCATCGCTAAATCGCCATAACTAAAACATGCATTGTTATTTTATCGAGTTTTTCGACCGTGTCAATTATAATTATCGTAGTTCACCGCTTTAGTTCACTTAAAACGTGATAGATAATAAATTGACATGACCTCTCGCTAAAACAATCAATTGAGACATAGCCTTACCAAATAGTAGAAACCATGAAAACCTATTTCGCGAGGGAGTGCGCTCGGCTACCCCGGGGTACAAACCTTGTTACGTAGGGGAAGTGGGTGATGAATGTTAATCCACCGAATTCATGTTGATAAGGGATGTATCGGCTACCCCGTGCCCAAGTTGATGTGGGTTTGGATAATGGACACATTTATTCGAAATTTGGATTGAACTCAACAAAAGTTATTGATAAGGGATGTATCGGCTACCCCGTGCCCTTGTTGATGTGTTTTGGGCTATAGATAAACATTAGAGTAATTTTATCGACCAAGAGTTCTAAAAGTAGAATCGATTAAAAGGTTAATCCACCGAGTTATATTGATGAAGGTTGAATCGGCTACCCCGTGCCTAAGTCGATATGAATTTGGGTCTTGGAATCATTTATCATAGTTGGGTAGAGGTCACTATGTAAATGCTTTACTTGTTATTTACAAGTATTAATATAACGATAAATGTTTTGTTTTCACTATTCCGTTATTATATTGTTCTATTTCTTAACCACAATTCATATACGATATCATTTCGTTTTTGATTCAAATCTCCATTAAAATATCGTAACTAAAGACAAATATGAGTTTTCTTCTAAAACCTCAAATGAACCATTGCTAAAGATCTCTTGTAAAGAGTATAGATAAAGGTTATTCATTATCAAACAGGTTTTTGATTCTTGACTAACACATCTACTTACAATGGATTGTTATGTTTCATATACTTAATTGAATTAAGTACCTTGAAATGATAAATTGTTTTGGTAATTAGTTTTGTCAAGAATTCGTAATTGACCAAAATAACCCAACCACTTCAATGAAAGTTTTTAAGACTAAAACGAACAAATGAAGAGTAATCTTCATGAATTCAATTTTGCTTCTCAAAGCAAAGACTCATTGAAATAAGTGGGAGCATTCTCTTAAACCGTTAAGATGAGGACGAGGTTCAAGAAGTAAAGATTATAATGGAATTGATACAAGGTAATGTTAAATGTAAAGTTGTTGAGAATGACGATACTAAACCTATCAATCCCAACCGATAAAGTTTCCATTGTCTTAAATGTTGGACACGAGAAAGGAAACTACCCCAAATTATTGAAGAATCAGCAAAGTTAGTTGTGGGACATCTAATGGGACCTTCTTCTTTAAAAGTGTTTATTTGATTAAACATAAATTTTGCTAGTGCCACTTCAATCGATATTAGAAACCAGTGGAGGTTTTCATCATTGTATTCGACACATAAGATGATTAGAATATGACGACTAGCAACAATAATGTTGAGAGATAGAGTAATTGTGTACTCAATCTAAGTTTTGGATTTAAAGTTGTACTTAATTGTGACTATTAAGTGCATGAACTCTAAATAAGAATGTAAACTTGTTAAGATACAAAAGAGGTTTTCACTTTTGTGACCCTATACACCACGATTTGATGTATGGCTAGCCCATTATCAAGGTGATTATATTCTAAACCAAACTAGAATGATATATCATGAAGATGATGTAAGACTCAAATTGGTAACCCAAGATTAAACCTTAATATTTTGGAATGATGAACGCAAAGAGTTATCGAGTACTCTTGAAACCATTAGATTGTTAATGGTATATGCGTATCTTGTATTCAAAGCAAGATGCCTCATGCCTTTTGGTTGAAAAGGAGATCGAGGTTGTAAATCATCGATCCAAAATAGGTTGATCATTATCTTTTACCAACGATTTAAGTTGACACTAATATGTTCACTTAATAAGGTAAATAGAGAAATCCTTGAAGAATTTCAAAGAGTTCAAGGAATCACGATTTAGTCGTGATGGGATTATCAAAGTGAAGACTTTGATATAAGCCAAATGAATTGTGATATAGTATCACAAATTAATCTCTCTTAGCACGCATTATGGATTAATGTGTGGTTGGATAAGAAATCAAACGCTATTCGATATGGTTTGGACTTCAACCAAGTTACTTTGAGTTACTTGATCTTCTTGGGGATTTTATCATTTTGTCTAAATTATTTTTCCACTAAATCGAATCATATGAGATATGAAATGGTAAGGGTACCATGGTTGTAAGTTTTTCACAAGAAACAAATGCTCATTTTTCCCTTGCAATTATCACGAGCACGACGGGTTTTGCGGCTCATGAAGTCATCTTTCTAAAATACGGGTTTATTTCTAGAAGACAGAGTGGGAGAAATTATTCAAGAGCCACAAAGAATGTTATGTCGCAAGAAACTGGTCTTTCTTGGCTACATGAGATGTTTTGTGTAAGACATTGTTTCTTCAAAAACCTAGGAGGTTAAATTCGTCACTTGTTAAAAATGATGAATTCATGCTACTTTTAAGAAAGTAAAGAGCTTATAACTTACAAAAGAAATTGTTTGATTCAAGTTGATTACTTATAGAAAGTAATGAACATATGACTTACATAAGAGTGTTTAAGTCACAACTCAATATAAGGCTTAGAGCCATGAAAATCCGAAATAAAAGGGCTTGATTAGTTGCAAAGGGTTTTGCACTAATAAAGACAGTTTTCAAGGCTTGATTGGTTTCAAGGCTTGATTAGTTGCAAAGAGTTTTGCACCAATTGAAATGCTTAAGTCTATTTGGATCTTCTTAGGGATTGTGTTTCATTATTATGAAATACATAGCGAGTGAATCTAAAACACACTTCTTCAATAGAAGGAATGTATTCAATACATGTCATGAGTTTTATAGATTCTTGCAATCCTAAGATAATGTGAAACTTAAGAGAGGATCTTAAGTAAGACATCAATGAGTTGGAATCAATGTTTTGATCATGTTATAAAACTTTTCTCGATAAGTCGAGAAGTTGTGTTTATACATGAAGTTTAGTGGGAGTTACGGAAATTTTAATTAGTCCGATATGTGGATGGCATATTGATCATTGAGAATGATTTAAGACTTTTGGAGTATTATAATACATCTTGAATATCCGGATTTATGAAGATAAATTCACATGATATCAGCGTCAGTAAGAAGTCTTATGTTGATAAGATTCATGACTAGTTCAATTAAATTGAACATATTTGATTGATTCCATTTGCTTCCGCTGCCGGATCAATTAAATGAATAATGATGTGTAACACTTCATATACTTTGAGTATGATGAATTGTTTTCAAAATCGAATTTAAGTAATCTTTGCCAAGTACGCCATAAAGATTGTCCTTAAGTGCTTGCAGAAGCATTAAGGAAGTAAAGCAAAGTGTTTATGATGCAATTTTGTGTAAGGGTGTTACACAAGTGACAATTGACAATTGAGATTGCGCATGGTTTCCGACAAAACCATAATCAAAACACACTAAGATGGTTAAGATACCATTGTGGCAATGTTAATTAAGAAGTAGATTTTCTAGAATCGTTCTAGGCAATAAAGAACAATGAGAGATTTTTATAACGGAAATTGAGTACACTTGCGATCATGAGATGTGCAAGAAAGATGAGTCATGCACACTGTGAAAACAGTGGGAGCTATTCTAAGGCTAGAGGGACTATGTCTTGATTAGATCTCGACACGTACTCAGAAAGTATTGTAATGCAAATGTATACATTACAAAGGAAAACGAGTATGTAGTGAGGTTAAGTAAGGTACAAGAAATTGATAAAACCTACTAACCAAAGCCTTCTCAAAGGCTAAACATGATGAGTCATGTCATTTCAATTGAATTGAAATGAACAACTATGTACAAGATCAAATTAGATTATAGAACATGAAATAGTAATCAAGCATTGACTATTCATGTGTGATAATCGCATTTGTCGTTCGAGTTTTATTTTAAAACTCTTTTTATTATACTTTGTTACATCCAAACGGGTTGTAGAGACAATTGAACCCCGTTAAAGTGAACACGGATTAGCATAGTATTCGCCCATAGTCGCTTGTATGAGGTGACGTCTCGAAGTGACTAGAGTGTGATGCGATTGATGGCAAGTTCATGTGCCATACAGTCATGTGAGATGACTAGTCGATCACATAGGCAGATGTTAGGAACACCTTGTCGGGCCTTATGACCGCTTATAGAGTTCTGGCAAATTTATATAGCCTGGTCGTGGCGAGAGCTGCTATAGTATTCTAATGAGTCGATTCTTTTGACTAAAGACTATTCACCTAAAATGGCACAGTTTCAGATTAACTTTGATTTGTGTTACTACGACCTTCGTAAATGGGGTCAAATGGGCATATTTTGGGTTATGATGGCTGTGGCTAGTCGAAGGGAATGAGTGCGATAGGAATTGTCCACCCCCTTGTCAGGGTTAAAACAATATCTCAGGGCCACTCGAGGAGTAATGAACTGGAAATGCGTGGCCACGCTCGGAAGGTATCCGTGTGGATAAATCCGGTCAATCAGTTATTCTCCAGATCGAGGAAACCACTCTCGATATGATCACTTGCAAGTACGACCTGAAAGACACCTTGCATTGAGTGGGAGATAGTAATAGGACAAGAGAATTGGTGACGCACACTTGTCGAGGACAAGTGGGAGATTGTTGGGAAATGTGTCCTCAACAATAGTGCGATCATATGATTTAAATATCATTATTAAATCTCATTTTAAGAATACAATTGGGAAGTAATATTGTTACTGTCAACTGGTCAACATATATCGGTAATGATTGGCTGACTAGAGTTTGACATTACTGTCGTGCGACGGTGGTGACCAGTTGATCCCCTTAGGTCATACCTATAGGGAAATACTCTTAATTGATTATTTAATTAATCGAATACTGATACGAGTTAATTAAATTGCTTAAAATTGACGGATGATTTTGTGAGTATAATTTACGTATCTTATTGTAAATATGATTAAATAAGACACGGTCCAAGTAATCGAATTATTTTATTACTTGGATGAAATTATTGTTTACAGAAACAATTGAAACGGAATGAATAATTTATTATAAATACAGATTGTTGTAGTTTATAATTTGGAAATATTTTTGGTACAAGTAATTACGAATTACTAGTCGATTTTGTAAATGACATATTTTATGAGTATGTTGATTTTTAATATGTTAAAAATACATTACATTGTGACATTTCATGTAACATGTCACATGTGACAAATTTGACAAATGACAAAAATAAAATGGATTCTCCATTTTATGTCTTAAAACCGAAAATGTGGGTGGGCATATAGTTTATATTGTGTTATTTATTTTAAATGAAAACACAATCATAACAATAGGTAGTTGGCTTTGCATGCTTGGTCTCTTGTGAAGAGCAAAAATGAAAGCTATTGGGCAACCTACCCAATGCCATTATTTCGGCCATATGAAGAGAAAAGAAAGAGTTTTTCTTTTCCTAATCAATTCATTCATTCTTCATCTTATTTTCTAGTGTAAGAAAATCTATATGCTCTCTACAATCTTATGAGATTTCTAGAGAAATAAAATCACAAAATTCCTCCTCTCTCCACCGAAATATGTGAGAGTACAAAAACATTTTTTGTGTTATATTTTAAGTAAGACTAATTTTAATACTAGATCATATTATATTAGTCTTTAAGATGTATTCCTTGGGTATATGCTTTTGGGAGGGATTCTACACTTGAATCCTTGTTCTTCCATTTGGAAAGCTCAAGAACAAAAGAGAAGGAGATCTCTTTTGTGCCCATAAAACCGAATCATCCATTGTAAGAATATGATTTCTTCTCCTTTTGTTTATTTGTTTGCATGCATAAAATCCGTATTTAATTTTATGACAAATTAATTTTAACATATATGAGTATGTTAAATATGTATATAGATCTACTTTTCCTTCACCCCTAACAGTTCTT
Source organism: Silene latifolia (assembly GCF_048544455.1). Taxonomy (NCBI): domain Eukaryota; kingdom Viridiplantae; phylum Streptophyta; class Magnoliopsida; order Caryophyllales; family Caryophyllaceae; genus Silene; species Silene latifolia. Next base: position 150,973,848 of record NC_133526.1, read on the forward strand.
ACCCGGGTTTCATTTTATTAGACACATATTAAAATCATTATTGTTCATTAGTTAGGCCTGAAGATCGTTTGGCACTGATACCACTTTATAACACCCCTATTTATCTAAGAGCCTTAACTAGGCCTTCCTAGGTAAATGAGACTGTTACCATCTCGGAATGTCCGAGGTAGTGAATAAACGAATTTAGCAAACCAAGGCAATTTAAATAAATTAAACTCAAATGTCTTATACATATTTTCCTTTTCTTCTAAAAAAAAAATACAATACAATCTTGCAGCGAAATTTAAAAGACAACTTGTGGTGATAAGTAACTAAATAGTAAGCTGAAGCTAAGTCGTCCAGTCCATATCCTCACACGCCGCCTCCCAAGCTCCTAGCCAACTATTCTCAAGTACCTGTCAAGTCTGCTTCCCAGTTATGGTTCATCACAGGTGTTCACAAATACACTGTCAACCACGAGGTTAAGTAGGAATAAACTAAACAACTATAATTAATCAATATAAAACACAACCAACCGATCCCCAGACATTGTCAACTCATCAAACTATACCGTAACTAACTCAATGATTTCACTGGCATTAGCACAACTCCCTTAACACCTTGCCATGCTCAACTCAACTGGTAGTGGTACTCTCATACCATGCTCAACTGGCAGTCATACCCATTGTACTATGCACATCTGGCAGTAACAAATCTCTTGTTATGCACAACTGGCAGTAACATCTCTCCCGCTATGCACAACTTATCACAATACTCGTATGACTTATCAATAATAATCGCAACAGTATAAATAACAGTGACATCCATCTCAACATTTAATATAATACTCTTAACCACAATTATTTATAAAACTTATCTCAGACATAACTCCGTCATATAAGAACATAACAGCAGGTTGAGTAGGATATTCCTACCTTTTCACAAATTCGAGCGCGTAAGCCATATCAATAATAATCCTCTACTAAAAGCATATCTACAATATAAAGCATATCAATATCAATTAATAATTAAACTAAATAATTCTAAACTATCTAGTCATTCATTAAACTATCGTAATTAATTACTTAAAGTCATGGTCATAAACCAATTAATTATGATTGTGTATCCTAGCAATCATTACGTCAATTCCATATAAGATCCATCACAAACTAGTAAACTAGCTCACACACACCTCCTAAAATACAAGGCCCTGAACGCACGTACCCCAACTTCTAGATGCACATTCAATCTCGCTCAATTATACCCTTACCGTATATATGGCGGCCTGCCCGAAATCAGTACACCATCCAAACCCGATAATCATGACTCGAAATTACTAAAGACTGGACAGAACCGCTACCTTTACTCACCCATAATTTAACACCCAAAACAGAGGATAGTAGCTGGTCCCGCTCCGACAACAATGAAACGACTTGTTAATACTACCACTATGTTTCCAATTATGAAAACAAGGGCCTGGCATAAGATTCGGAAATCATCTTTGTAAATAGAAAACGTAAACATCCATGAGAACTCGCCGTTACGGCGCAAAACAGAGCACGACGTGCTACTTCTGTCCAGCCATCTTCCGAACTATTAAACACTGTATAAAACCCCTCAAAGACGCCTTAACTACCACCCTAAGACCATCCATTGACTCACTATCAAGCCTACCCAAACCTGACCCAAAACGGCTCAAAAGCGAGCCTATAAGAAGAACAATAACATGATGATTCTATGTCGAAGTCGTACAACAATAGAGCAGCCTACTACCCTATTCTTTATGTTTCCAATGGCACAAACAAGCCTCTATGGCTAATTATTATCGACTCAAAGCAGACCTTAAACTATCTTAAACAACCTGTTAGATTAGGTGTGACATAACTATCAATTGTGACGTAAAACAATTTGATAATCTATATAAAAACATATAGTTTTCGAAACGTAGTACCTTCGTTGCTTAAAGAAAAAGTGGATGGAAATTAAGACTTAAAGCACGACTAGGCTAGCAGCAGATTGAGGATGATGACTCTCTTGTCCTCTCGTTAGTAGTCGGCACGCCGTTCTATACCTTATAACATTTATTTGGCAATTTTGGGGAAACAAATACGGGGGAAGGGGTTGAACTTATATAACCTAGGCTTAGTTAATATTTTATTGTTAACTAATATTCCATGATAATTATTATAATATTATATAATACAAGTATTACTATTATCCATCATCTTTATCAATTTGGTATCGTTTTCTATTCACCACTTAATAACTGATTTATTATATCGTATAACCTCATACCGAATAATTCTATTATTTATTTATTATTCCGTCTCATAACATAAACACATTAATTATAAATAATATTTATAAAATATAAAATGCTCATTTATTATTTATAAAACACATTTCCACTATTGACTAGCCACTGACCATGTCACTAAAATATCGGGTATTACAACCTTACTACTCTTTTAAAAATAATACTCTCTCCATTACTTTATATATGACGTTTTCGTTTTACGAGTTAAGCCTTTGACTTTCAATTATATAAAAATATAATCTAGAAAAAATTATGAAAATTATATCATTATATTTGTCATAAAATTTCCTTTCAAAAGAGTATGAATCCCTTATTTACTAAATGAATCGAATTCTCACATTCCCCTCCCCCCCCCCCCCCCCAAAAGAGCATCTTTTAAGGAAGGTAACTAAAATTATGTGCGTTTACTAAAAAAGGAAACTAATAATTACATTTTTATAACATTAAATGATTATCTTTTAATTAAAAATTAATCTTTTCATCAAATTATATTATTTTCACCTCTAACTCCAAACTATAAGATCTTAATGAAAATATAAATAAAATTTATATAAACCTATAAATTGCTAAATCTTTTATTGATACTATTATTTAAGAATGACTAATACATGCTACATAAAAAAAAAACATAATCGAATCACTGTTATTACTTTCGTGACAAAAAAACTTTGAGATGACTAAAAAATTGATTTCATTAGCTTTGTGGGTAAAAAAAAATATTTTGTTTTAAAATACATTTCAGCAAAAAATAATCTCTTGATTAATAGTCAACAAATCAAAATACAATAATGAGAAATATGGACAATTAATGAAATATTACTATTTTATAAGTTTTTTATTTATAAAAAAATACTATATATACCGTGCATTTATTACACGGGGTCTAAAGTAGTATCATATTATTAACTTATATATTTTGAGAGATATTGAAGAGAGAAGTGAGTGTCTCGAAATGTGAGAATGACATATACTCCCTCATATTCTCAATAACTCTCCCTATTCATAGAGGACACGAGAATTAGAGGAGGGAGTATTATATGGTAAAGTATTATAGTGGGGGTAGGAGATTGGAGAGAGTGAAGGTATTGTGTAATATTATTGTGGGGTGAACTGATTTAAATAAGTATTATTGTGGGGTAAGATGATTAAAATAAGATAAAGTATGAATATTGTGGGGTATTGTTGTGGGGTGTGGTGATTAAAATAAGTATAAAAGTTTGTCAAATAAGGAAATAGGGAAAGTATTGTGAATAGACGAAAAAAGAAATAGGGAGAGTTATTGAGAATATGAGGGCGTATAAAATAATGGAGGGAGTATTAAATTTTATTTGTTTAGTTATTAGATTCTATAAAATCTTTATCTAAAAAACCACGCATTTGCGCAGGATTCACACTAGTTATTGATTATAGCCTTAAGGTTGCACTCATATCCCATCCATTTCTTTAGCTTTGTTAAATATTTCTCATAAAAATATGTGAATAATTGAATTAAATAGAGGAAATATATATGATAAATCTTAATATATATATATATATATATATATATATATATATATATATATATATATATATATATATATATATATATATATATATATATATATATATATATATATATATATATATATATATACACACACACATTAACTAATAATAAGAACTAATATTCTTTTTTCAACAACGTAATTAATCAATAAAATTGAGATTCTTGAATTTATATTTTAGGATCTTACAAATCACAATGACAATATGTTGGTCCTGATGGATGCATAGAGTTGCCATGTAAGGTTGCTACGGATGATGCAAGGAAAGGTATCAATCGACAATTAGTCTTGCTTGTGACGGATAGTATCCGTCACAAGCTTGCGACGGATTGAATAGTATTGTATTGTGTGTAAATGGTTAAAAACTCACCCATGAATAGTGTGTAGGTCTTAGGCGGCATAATTAGTGTAGGAAAGAGAGTCACTTGAAAAGTGAGGATTGAATTGACAATTTTAATTAAAAAAACCCATTTTATTATTTTTCCAAGGCTTGCTCTTTACCACATAATTTGTGGTTAGTTGAAAATGCACATTAAAGTTAATCAATCATCCATTTCATCTTTCCGTTCATTTTCATCTCCTTTTTCTCTCTTTTCAAATTCCAAAATTCAAAACCTACCTCCAAAACTCCGTACGACCCATCTTCACCTTACAAATCAACTACAAACCCAAAAATTAACACAATAATTGCAAACAAGGCAAAAAAAAGTGGCAGCAAAAAGAAAATCCATTTTTTCAAAACCTAGATCATAAACCCAAACCCCATGTTCATCTTCTTCCTTACAATTTAATAAAAAAAACCACAATAATATCACTTTTAATGCAAGCAACAAGGAGGACACCGCCAATTATTTAATTTTTAGATTAACGTTTGAAGTTTTTTTTTTTTGCTACGATAAATATCTTGTCGTGTTGTTGTCTTTTTTTTTTTTATCAAAAATTGTGACAAATTCCATGATTGTTACAATTTTTAGCTTGATTTTTTATACATTTTTAGTTCATTTTTACATTTTGAATTTTGGTAAATTCACTTGGCATTCCTAGTGTTGAATTTTTATTGGTGATTGTTACCAAATTTTGTTTGCGAGATTACATTTCTTTTAGGAAAAATCTATACTTTCTGATCGAAATGACAAAATCACCTTCACAAAATTCGAAAAACAGCAAACATCCTATAAGTTATGCTGGTACTTCGGATTTCTTTATTCGCCCTCTGAATAAGGGTCCAAGTAGCGTAGATAAGGGTATAGCAAAAAGTGTTAATGAGATAGTTGGTCTTCAACCGTATTATTTAACTGCAAGTGTTGGGGATTTGGAGATTCAGGTTATATCAGTACTGTAGGAGACTACTAGGCTGAAGCCAATTGCGGAGGAAACATCTCAGCTACTTCGGTTAGCCAAAGAGGAAGTGAAATCAGAACTTAATTTTTGGAAGAATTCGGTGTATTGCTTCATTTTTGGAGCTAATCCTCCATTGAAAACTATAGAGGGTTCATTCATCGAATTTGGGCTAACATATGAGGTAGTTTATATTTCATTCCTTCCCTCTGGAGTATTTATGGTTCATTTTAAAGGCCGAATTGCAAAAGAAAATCGTAATACCCCCATTTACCAAGGAGCCTTAACAAGACCATCCCTAGCAGATACAGGCATTACCATCTCGGTTGCCCGAGGAATAGTATATTATAACGTTAATAAAAGAACTATTAAAGTTTATTTATAGTTTAAACTCCACAAAAGAAAGATACAACTGATGAATAAAACAACTACAGTGAGACTACTCCATGCCAACACTCAGTGAAAGACTTGTTGATGCGAGTCCGTTTCGTGTTCACAAATTAAGATGTGGTCGTTGGGTCACGGTCGAATCAAAACACAATTTATAGCTTCACAAACAACTCTACAATTAGTAAAGAGGCAAGTAAAGGTCGGATCCCAAGAGACGGGTATTGAAATGAGATTTCTATTGCAACTAGTGGTGTCTAAGGGGTGTCACAAATTGGGTTGATGTAGAAGGTCACTAAACTAAAATAACAATGAAAATAAACAAGCAAGATGAATTAAAGGGGTGTAAACAATTGATGAAGACGCTCGGATTTGCTTGACACGGGACGGGCGGGTTTGCCTGAAGACGGACGGATTTCAGTCCAGAAAATTTTGCTTGTTTTCCTCAGCTGCAAAGACGGACGTCTTTCTTTTAAGATGGGCGCATTCTTCAAGACGGGCGGATTTACTGCTCGGGGCGCCGGATTCGATCACGATCAAGAAATTTTCAAAATTCAGCTCGATTGGGACGGGCGTCTTTTGCATAATACGCTCGGATTATCGAAGACGGGCGGATTCGATGGAATCCGCTCGGATTCTTCCCCCAATGTACACGGATTGATTCCATCCATGCAAAATGCATTTCCCTTACCATTCTTCCATTCTTTCTTCAAGTCTTGTGTTCTTCATTGTGGGGGCACTACTAGGCATGGATAGCCTAGGCAATTGTCATCCCCACACTAAGCTAAAAGCACTACACATCAATTGAAATTGTTAGTCCCTCCCTCACTTCTCTCAAACATGACAATTATTTTGATCAAGGTAAATAAAAATCCAAAGATGACAAAAAATGCAATACAAGAATTGAAATGTAAGTTAGGAAGTTAGAAATATTTACAAGTGGTGGTTTAGGGAGGACTCCACCAAACTCTCATTCTTGATGAGATGTCAAGGGGGCATGTCCAAGGTGTTGTTGATGTTGCTCAACACCTTGAAGAAGTAATCAAAGGCTTGTTCATTATCATGGTAGAGGTCTTCAATAGACCTTGGCCTTTGTTGTTGATCTTGATCGATGGCATTACCAATGTAGGGATTAAAAATCCCTTCAAATTCGTCGTCCCAAAGACCACAAACTTCATTAAGTTGATCATTGAAAATCTCTTGCTTAGATGGAGACAACTCTCCCAATTTCTTCTCTTGGCCAATGAGGCCATCCTCTTCTTCCTTGATTGATTTTGATAAGCTTTGCAAGCTCTCTTTCTCACAATTTACTTGCTCTTTGAATGGAGCATCTTCAATTTTCTTCTTCCATTGGAGTTCCGATTTCTTCCTCTCATCCTTTCGGCTATAATGATCAATCATGAAACATGGTTCATGCAAACGAGGAGCTCTCATAGTCTTGTCAAGATTAAAAGTTATGCTTTCATCTCCCACTTCTAGAGTGAGCTCACCATGTTTCACATCAATCACCGCACCCGCGGTGTGTAGGAAAGGTCTTCTTAGGATGATTGGAATGTTGGAATCTTCCTCCATATCAACAATGACAAAGTCCACCGGGATGAAAAACTTCCCAATTCGCACGGGGACATCTTCCCATATCCCTAACGGTGTCTTCGTCGATCTATCGGCCATTTTGAGTGTGATGTTGGTGCATTTAAGCTCTCCCATCCCCAACCTTTTACTCACCGAGTACGGCATGACACTCACACTAGCCCCTAGATCACATAAGGCTTTGTTGATCGTCGTGTCGCCAATGGTACACGGTATTGAGAAACTTCCCGGATCCTTTAACTTTGGAGGTGAACTCCCTTGAAGTATTGCACTACTCACCTTAGTGAAGGCGATAGTCTCAAGTTTCAGGATCGACTTCTTCTTTGTGAGGATATCTTTCATGTATTTCGCATAGGCCGGCACGTGATTGATTAATTCCGTGAAAGGAATTGAGACTTCCAAATTCTTCACAATTTCCATGAACTTTCCAAGTTGATCATCAAATTTGGGCTTGGCTTGACGACTTGGAAAAGGGAGTCTAATCACAATGGGCTCCTTCTCCTTGGCCTTGTCTTCATTTTTCTTTGAACTTTCTTCTTTTGATGATTCTCCATCTTTGGAGTTTTGCACAATTTCTTCCTTTTCACTAGTTTCCACAACTTCATCCTCAACTTGCTTCTTCGGTGCTTCATACCTTGTACCACTTCTCAAGTGAATGGCACTAACCGGTTCATGTCTAGGGGGATTACTTTGAGGTGGTAATTGCCCCTTTTGTCTTTGTGAGCTTGAAGACGCTAGTTGAGTCAATTGTGTTTCTAACATCTTGGTGTGAGCTAGAATGTTGTTGATGGTGGTTTCCTTTGCTTGGCTATCTTTTTGCATTTGAGTGAAAAATTCTTGTTGATTCTTTTGCATTTGGAGGACCGCTTTTTGGACATCGAAACCTTGGTCATTTTGGTGATTGTATGGATTTTGATTTTGGTAACCTTGGTTTTGATTGTAAAAGGGTCTTTGATTTTGGTTTCTCATGGGTGGTGGAGTGTATGTTGTTTGAGGGTTTTGAACATTTTGGCTTTTGTATGAGAGATTTGGATGGAATTTGGTGTTTTCATTGTAAAAGTTGGAATAAGGGGTACCACTCTTGTATGCTTGGAAAGCATTCACTTGTTCATTTGTTCCCCTACATTCACCTTGGTCATGTCCCAAAGTTCCACAATTCTCACATATCCCACTTGGGATTGATGAGGATGCCGTCATGGCATTAACATGATGCTTTGATGATTGTGAGTTTTCCTCAAGTCTAGCCATAGCTTGTTCAAACTTCAAGTTGATTGTGTCAATGTGAGCACTAAGTTGAGCACCCAATTGAGTAACGGAGTCCACTTCATGCTTTCCTCCTCTAGTAGCCTTGCGAGGTCTACTATATTGTGAGTTATGGACCGCCATTTCCTCAATCTTGTTCCATGTTTGATTGTCATCAACTTCGGTGAACATTCCATTTGATCCCATATTGAGAATGTTCCTAGAATCTTCATATAAACCATTCCAAAATTGTTGTACCAAAAACCATTCGCTAAGTCCATGGTGAGGACATGAGCGACAAATTCCCTTAAACCGCTCCCAAGCTTCATACAAAGACTCTTCATCCCTTTGCTTAAAACCCATAATTTGAGCTCTTAGCATGTTAGTCTTTTCCGGTGGGTAGAATTTTTTGTAGAAAGCTAGAGCCAACTTCTTCCAAGAATCTATTCCGAGGGTGGCCTTATCAAGGCCCTTCAACCATTGCTTCGTGGTGACGATTAAAGAAAAAGGAAATAAGACCCATCTAATTTGGTCTTGAGTCACGCCCGTTTGAGAGATTGCATCACAATAGTCGCAAAAGGTTTCCATATGAGAATGAGGGTCCTCACTTGGCATCCCCCCAAATTGGCTCCTCTCAACTAATTGGATGAAGGCGGACTTGGCAATAAAATTTCCGGTTAGATGTTGCGGTGTAGGAATACCATTTGGTAGATTCTCCTCGGTGGGTACGGAGTGTGACGAGAATTTAGGCATTGTAGGTGGATTTTGTGGGGTATTGTGTAATGGGTTCTCTTCCCCTTCTATTGCGAAAGGATTGACAAACTCACTAGTGGGTTGAACAACTTCACTAATACCTCTTAAATTCCTCCTAACAAGTCTCCTATTGTTCGTCAAGGTTCTTTCGATTTCACGGTCAAAAGGTAACCAATCACCTTGTAACCTTCCAGACATGCAAAATATCAAACAACTCGAAAACAATTAGAACAAACCTTGAGGAGTTTTACTTCCCCAAGGCGAAGAAAGACACAACTAATAACAATAAAAAGAAATCTAAATCAAGTAAACACCGTCCCCGGCAACGGCGCCATTTTTGATGCGAGTCCGTTTCGTGTTCACAAATTAAGATGTGGTCGTTGGGTCACGGTCGAATCAAAACACAATTTATAGCTTCACAAACAACTCTACAATTAGTAAAGAGGCAAGTAAAGGTCGGATCCCAAGGGACGGTTATTGAAATGAGATTTCTATTGCAACTAGTGGTGTCTAAGGGGTGTCACAAATTGGGTTGATGTAGAAGGTCACTAAACTAAAATAGCAATGAAAATAAACAAGCAAGATGAATTAAAGGGGTGTAAACAATTGATTAAAGGCACTAGGGTGTCATGGGATCATAGGGGAATCATGGGATATGATCATACAAACATGTTCTCAAATTATAAGCAAGCAATTATTGTTGTGATGGATTGAGTTGGGTTATATCTTACAATCCTAGGAAAGTTTGGGTCCCGGAGCCGAATCGATTAGATTGTACAACACCTACAAGTCGACTTAATCTTCCCTACTCAACAACATGCATGGTCTAATGAGACTCGAGTTGGGTTATGTCTTACAAGTCTCATTGAAAAGATAGAAGATGATAGTAAATGCAAGGATTCATAGGCTTAGCATTTCATCAAATATAACATGTGCATGAGTTGAGATCAAAACAAGCAAGCAAATAAAACATGAAAGCATATTAAATTAAGCATGAATCATTCCCCATGTTGGTTTCCCCTAATCACCCATTAACCCTAGCTAAGAGACTACTCACTCATTATCATGTTGATCATGCTAGCAAGGTTGTCAATCATACCAACAATATGAAACATGATGAATAAATGAAAGTAATTAACAATAATTAAAAAGCGATTAAGAGATTATACCTACTAATGATTCCAATAATAAAGCAAAGATAAAAGAAGTACTTGAATGCTTGATTGAGAGGTTGTCAATCTCCCAACAATAACCCAAATAATCTTCAATAACCCAAAATAAAGGATGAACAAAAGAGAGATTAAAGAACTAAAACTTGGATTAAAACTTGATTAATACTTGATTACAATATTAAAGAGAGATTTGATTGATATTAACTACACTAATTATTGATAAGAAGAACATGCTCCTCTAATTAGACTAATGGGGTATTTATAGTGGAAATTAGGGAGGATGCATTAGGGTTAACGAAGGGCTAAACTAGTAATTACACTTTTTAGATTGAGCAAGGAGGAGCCGGTATTTTTCGAGAGAAGGACTTCTTTCTTTGTAGCTTGGAGAAGAGAATTCGTGCTGGAGCCGAATCCGGGCGGAATAAGGTCGGGACGGGCGGAATCTGGCGTTGGAATCCGAGCGGATTCAAGGGAATCCGGTCGGATTGTGGAGGTGGAATCCGAGCGGATTAGAGCAAAGCCGCTCGGATTGTGCGGCAATGGGGACGGACGGATTGGTGACAATCCGCTCGGATTGTCACTCAGCAACATATCTTCTTCTTTTCTTCCCTTTTCTTCATAAATTCCTTGGGGATTTCCTTGGGGACTCAAGGATCCTTTCTCAACATTGCTCTTCTACTATAATATGTACAAAGGCCTTCTAATCTTGTCTCTCCTTGATGCTCGGTCATTGAATTCGATCAATTTAGTCTCGTTTTGCCATGAAAATGCAAGATTCTTATTCCTTCCCTACCAAGGGATCAAAATCTCAATGAATATGCAAAACAAAGAACTAAAGATAAGAAATGACCCAAATATGCACTAAAAAGCATGGGAACAAGGCTAATTCGGGGGCTAAATATGCGCTAATTATGGTCACATCAAATATCCCCAAACCGAACCTTTGCTCGTCCCGAGTAAAGAGGTGACAAAGACTAGGACCAATACTAACCTATCCTAATAATATAGCCGATATGAGACAATTAGCGGGTCTCACTCCGCCCCTTCAACTCATAACAAGACAACCATGAGGTAGGATGCCTTCTTGCAAGGCAAGGTGGGTCTTGCCAAAATGGCGACACATCCCAACATTAAGCACACAAAAACACATAACGGATGCATCTACAAAAAGAATAGCCACTTCCTCATCAAGTGGCGGAGGCACTAAAGAGGAACAAATTTAAGAGCATGTAATCCTTCACAAATACTAGTTCAACAAATTACTATGTCTAAGAGGATGGCACTAAATCACCTCCAAATGGTGTTAAACTAGACTACTTTCCTCCTCAATTTCCAAATGCTTTCGGCAAGAGCGATCGGATAGTGGTGGAATGATGATCAATATGATGCTAGTAGCATATGACATGACAAGTCTCGAATTCTCTACAAAAGTAAAGGTCATGGATCATCCCAAACTCGACCAAGTGGCTTGGCAAAAGGCTTTTTGGGAATGAAATGCTCAAATCTTTATTCACAACGGGTGGATATGACTAGTATTCAAAATTGACCTCATTTCACTTTCACATTTCAAAAATTTAAGATGGGGTTTGTCCCTTCCGGGCTAGTGTCCTTTGCTTTCGCCAATCGCTTATTAGGCAACCGGTTAACCTCTAGACAATAGCTTTTCGGGGTGATAGTCACTCTGTCTCTGGGCGGACGAATTCACAACCGTATGGGGGCTCAATTCAATGGATCCCGCACCAAAGCACATCGAAGTGGTACGCCTCCATCAAAACAACTTAAATTTCTCAATTTTCAACAATTCATAACATTTGAGGTTTCCTTGGCATTACATTACTTCCACATGACAAAATTTCTTTGAAATGAGCACTTCAAGCTTATTGATAGAAAATATTTTTGGGTTGCCTTACCACAAGGTCAAACAAGGTCACCTAGACAAGTTAACCAAGTCCACATCGCATCACGGGGTTGGATAGGTGACTCACATGCAAACCCTTGACTAGACTTTGGGTCATGGGTCAAAAGACACTAGTATGACACTATCTAGGGTGTTTTACAACCATTCTAATAGGCGAAGTCTTAAGTTGAACAAGTATTTGTAATGGCTCAGTTGCTCTTGTCAAAATTCCTAAATAGGCATTTTTCAAAACATTTCTAACATGCAACTACATGCCATGATGCAACTAATATAAACATCCTAATGCAAGTGATTCTATCAACTAATATGTCAGATAAACTAAATGCAAGTCCTAAGTTCACATTGTTATACCGCATCAATCAAAATAAAGCCACATAGTCATCAACATAAAGAGGAAAAAGGAGATTGGAAAGATCATACCATGCGGTCTTCAATATCCTCATGTCTCGGATGTGGCGTAGTCAATCAATGTGAACAAGGATAGAACAAACACAATATATACAAGACAATATATACAAGACTACAAAAATAAATAAACATGTTTTTGGGTTTTCAATTTTCAAATTTTTATGATTTTTGAGATTTTTCAATTTTTTGGATTTTTGAATAAGAGTTAAATGTTAGAATTCCCATCCCCACACTAATATGGGCATTGTCCTCAATGACCAAAATGATGGAAATTATGCAAAGATGATGTATGATTTCTATACTAAATGCAATCTATACTAAGCTACACTACATGATGCATGGTTTTTGTTATGACGGAGAGGATAATTTAGATTACCTCCCGTTGTGTATGCATTAACTTCCCCAAACCGAGTGAGACACTATTGCTAATGTCCAAGGATGGGTGTAGTTCATGCACACACTATGCTATGCATGAAACTAATTTGTCATTTTGGATTTTGAAAATGGGAACAATAAAATGAGAACACCTCAATGGTACCGAGGCGTGAGTCCTCTAATGGTGCTAGGACTACTCCAACAATGATCAAAATTATATTTAAAACAAAGAGAGAAATAGACAAACCATGAGAGGGTAGGAGTCTCCAAGGCTTGCTAATCTTCCATCATGTTATCACCATCACTTTCCTCATTAGAAGTGGCCACATTGCCACTTCCCTTGTCATTTGCTTCTTCACTTTCTTCCTCATCTTCCTCATCATCATCTTCACCATCCTTTTCTCCTTCACTTGCTTCTTCATCAATGTTGTCATCAACTTCTTCATCATTACCAACAACCTCATTGTCACCCAAAACGACCCTAGATGCACCCGAAAATAGGACTTCTCTATCCGCCCAACTAGGCAAAGGACAAGATGGATCAAGTAGTCCTTGCCTAGCTAAGTGTAGGAGGGGTGGATATTGAGCCAAGTAAGCATTTTTCCGATCTTCAAAGGCTTGCTTGTGCATTGCTTGCATGAGAAGAGTCACATAGTCTTTTGTAGCTTCAACTCCTTCCGGCTTGAACTCTTCATACTCAAATGGGTAAGGTGGTATGACAATGGAAGAGGAGGGCATTTCAAGATCACCCTTTTGTTGTTGAATAATATACTCGGCCTCTTTAGAAAGGGGAAGTAGATAATTGGTCCGGTGGACGCTTAGACGACAAATCTTCAAAGTCAAGGTGAACGATCAAGCTTCACTAGTGAGCCATCCATACTTAGTGTCAAGGGGGTTATGGGCAACCCACTTAAACTTGTGTATCATAGTATGCATATCAACAAGATGGCCACCCTCCTTTGCTTTGTACTTGTTATCCTTATTGAAGTTAGGATCAAAGTGCTTAGCTAGGATAGTGACTAGGCCGCCATTGACAATAACGGTTGTACCCTTCTTCCCACAATCAATGTTGAGCCATCTATCTACCAAGAGCCTCAAAGAATTGTAAGGCTTGGTGTGTACTCTTCCAATGTTCAAAGCCGATTCAAGGAGAATAAAATCAAGTTTGGTGAAATGATTGGTATCTTTCCTTGCAATTATGGTGTTACCCACGACCTTGTGCCATACTCTTATGCCCGGATGGTGGACCAAAAGAGCACGACTCGCATGAAAATCCTCAAATTTCTTCCCGGAGATTGCCTCCCTAAGAGGTTCGGGGTCATACTTTCCATAATTCTTAAAATAACGCGGTTCATCACTAAGACCCAAAATTTCACTCAATTCCCTAAAGGTAATGCGTCTACTAACATTAGCTAGACGAAACTCGAGATTCTCCCTATTCTCAACTTTGGTGACTTTCAAGGAACTCAAAAATTCCAAGGTAAGGGAGGGGTATGTCAATTCCTTTGTTTCAAACAATTTCTTCAACCCCATGGCATTGAAAAAGGCTCTAGTTTGCTCAAGAACACCCAATTTTTCTAAGGTATCTTCACATATAAATTTGGTGGATTGTAATGACTTCATAGCAAACTTGACAAAGGTATTTCTATGGGTATCGGAAATAAAAGTTACCTCCGGATAATGCAAAAGTTGATCAATTTCCGGAGTAGAAGGTGTTGTAGCTCCCATAGAAGGTTGTTGTTGTTGTTGCACTTCCAAGTTTGGTGTTGTACCACCATAGCCAATGCTTTCTTTATTTGAAGAGCCTTTTGCCTTTGTGAGAGTGCCTTAGCCTTTGGTGCCTTTGTTGCCTTTGTTGCTCCCTTAGTCCTTGCCATTGATGAACTAACCAAGAAAAGAATGAAAAATCTTCAATTTGTAGTATACCCAAATCGATTTGAAGGTGAAAGGCTTTACCTTTATGAAATCAAAAATCGACTCAAAGGTTGAAGATTTTGTGCTTGGTTTTGATTTTTATTGAGGAAGGAGTGATTGATTTGTTGTTGGAAGGATGATTTGATTTGTTTTTGGTGAATGTTGTTTAGGGTTTTTGTTTTTGTGATGGAGAGGATGAGGGTTTTGATGTTGTGGGTAGTGTTTATGAATGAATGAATGAAGGTGGGAGGGGTTTTAAAGAGACCGAAATTTTCAAATCTGCAGGGGCAATCCGTGCGGATTCTGCCCAATCCGTGCGGATTCTGCTCTTTCTGGGCTTTAGAAAACTCGCCTAAAGACGGGCGAATTCTGATGAAGACGCTCGGATTTGCTTGACACGGGACGGGCGGATTTGCCTGAAGACGGACGGATTTCAGTCCAGAAAATTTTGCTTGTTTTCCTCAGCTGCAAAGACGGACGTCTTTCTTTCAAGACGGGCGCATTCTTCAAGACGGGCGGATTTCTGCTCAGGACGCCCGGATTCGATCCAATCAAGAAATTTTCAAAATTCAGCTCGATTCAGGACGGGCGTCTTTTACATAATACGCTCGGATTATCAAGACGGGCGGATTCGATGGAATCCGCTCGACATCAAGACGGGCGGATTCAGTGGAATACGCTCGGATTCTTCCCCTGTGTACACGGATTCAGTTCCATCCCTGCAAAATGCATTTCCCTTACCATTCTTCCATTCTTTCTTCAAGTCTTGTGTTCTTCATTGTGGGGGCACTACTAGGCATGGATAGCCTAGGCAATTGTCATCCCCACACTAAGCTAAAAGCACTACACATCAATTGAAATTGTTAGTCCCTCCCCCACTTCTCTCAAACATGACAATTATTTTGATCAAGGTAAATAAAAATCCAAAGATGACAAAAAATGCAATACAAGAATTGAAATGTAAGTTAGGGAGTTAGAAATATTTACAAGTGGTGCTTTAGGGAGGACTCCACCAAACTTTCATTCTTGATGAGATGTCAAGGGGGCATGTCTAAGGTGTTGTTGATGTTGCTCAACACCTTGAAGAAGTAATCAAAGGCTTGTTCATTATCATGGTAGAGGTCTTCAATAGACCTTGGCCTTTGTTTTTGGTCTTGATCGATGGCATTACCAATGTAGGGATTAAAAATCCCTTCAAATTCGTCGTCCCAAAGACCACAAACTTCATTAAGTTGATCATTGAAAATCTATTGCTTAGATGGAGACAACTCTCCCAATTTCTTCTCTTGGCCAATGAGGCCATCCTCTTCTTCCTTGATTGATTTTGATGAGCTTTGCAAGCTCTCTTTGTCACAATTCACTTGCTCTTTGAATGGAGCATCTTCAATTTTCTTCTTCCATTGGAGTTCCGATTTCTTCCTTTCATCCTTTCGGCTATAATGATCAATCATGAAACATGGTTCATGCAAACGAGGAGCTCTCATAGTCTTGTCAAGATTAAAAGTTATGCTTTCATCTCCCACTTCTAGAGTGAGCTCACCATGTTTCACATCAATCACCGCACCCGCGGTGTGTAGGAAAGGTCTTCCTAGGATGATTGGAATGTTGGAATCTTCCTCCATATCAACAATGACAAAGTCCACCGGGATGAAAAACTTCCCAATTCGCACGGGGAAATCTTCCCATATCCCTAACGGTGTCTTCGTCGATCTATCGGCCATTTGGAGTGTGATGTTGGTGCATTTAAGCTCTCCCATCCCCAACCTTTTACTTACCGAGTACGGCATGACACTCACACTAGCCCCTAGATCACATAAGGCTTTGTTGATCGTCGTGTCGCCAATGGTACACGGTATTGAGAAGCTTCCCGGATCCTTTAACTTTGGAGGTGAACTCCCTTGAAGTATTGCACTACTCACCTTAGTGAAGGCGATAGTCTCAAGTTTCCGGATCGACTTCTTCTTTGTGAGGATATCTTTCATGTATTTCGCATAGGCCGGCACGTGATTGATTAATTCCGTGAAAGGAATTGAGACTTCCAAATTATTCACAATTTCCATGAACTTTCCAAGTTGATCATCAAATTTGGGCTTGGCTTGACGACTTGGAAAAGGGAGTCTAATCACAATGGGCTCCTTCTCCTTGGCCTTGTCTTCATTTTTCTTTGAACTTTCTTCTTTTGATGATTCTCCATCTTTGGAGTTTTGCACAATTTCTTCCTTTTCACTAGTTTCCACAACTTCATCCTCAACTTGCTTCTTCGGTGCTTCATACCTTGTACCACTTCTCAAGTGAATGGCACTAACCGTTTCATATCTAGGGGGATTACTTCGAGGTGGTAATTGCCCCTTTTGTCTTTGTGAGCTTGAAGACGCTAGTTGAGTCAATTGTGTTTCCAACATCTTGGTGTGAGCTAGAATGTTGTTGATAGTGGTTTCCTTTGCTTGGCTATCTTTTTGCATTTGAGTGAAAAATTCTTGTTGATTCTTTTGCATTTGGAGGACCGCTTTTTGGACATCGAAACCTTGGTCATTTTGGTGATTGTATGGATTTTGATTTTGGTAACCTTGGTTTTGATTGTAAAAGGGTCTTTGATTTTTGTTTCTCATGGGTGGTGGAGTGTATGTTGTTTTAGGGTTTTGAACATTTTGGCTTTTGTATGAGAGATTTGGATGGAATTTGGTGTTTTCATTGTAAAAGTTGGAATAAGGGGTACCACTCTTGTATGCTTGGAAAGCATTCACTTGTTCATTTGTTCCCCTACATTCACCTTGGTCATGTCCCAAAGTTCCACAATTCTCACATATCCCACTTGGGATTGATGAGGATGCCGTCATGGCATTAGCATGATGCTTTGATGATTGTGAGTTTTCCTCAAGTCTAGCCATAGCTTGTTCAAACTTCAAGTTGATTGTGTCAATGTGAGCACTAAGTTGAGCACCCAATTGAGTAACGGAGTCCACTTCATGCTTTCCTCCTCTAGTAGCCTTGCGAGGTCTACTATATTGTGAGTTATGGACCGCCATTTCCTCAATCTTGTTCCATGTTTGATTGTCATCAACTTCGGTGAACATTCCATTTGATCCCATATTGAGAATGTTCCTAAAATCTTCATATAAACCATTCCAAAATTGTTGTACCAAAAACCATTCGCTAAGTCCATGGTGAGGACATGAGCGACAAATTACCTTAAACCGCTCCCAAGCTTCATACAAAGACTCTTCATCCCTTTGCTTAAAACCCGTAATTTGAGCTCTTAGCATGTTAGTCTTTTCCGGTGGGTAGAATTTTTTGTAGAAAGCTAGAGCCAACTTCTTCCAAGAATCTATTCCGAGGGTGGCCTTATCAAGGCCCTTCAACCATTGCTTCGCGGTGCCGATTAAAGAAAAAGGAAATAAGACCCATCTAATTTGGTCTTGAGTCACGCCCGTTTGAGAGATTGCATCACAATAGTCGCAAAAGGTTTCCATATGAGAATGAGGGTCCTCACTAGGCATCCCCCCAAGTTGGCTCCTCTCAACTAATTGGATGAAGGCGGACTTGGCAATAAAATTTCCGGTTAGATGTTGCGGTGTAGGAATACCATTTGGTAGATTCTCCTCGGTGGGTACGGAGTGTGACGAGAATTTAGGCATTGTAGGTGGATTTTGTGGGGTATTGTGTAATGGGTTCTCTTCCCCTTCTATTGCGAAAGGATTGACAAACTCACTAGTGGGTTGAACAACTTCACTAATACCTCTTAAATTCTTCCTAACAAGTCTCCTATTGTTCGTCAAGGTTCTTTCGATTTCACGGTCAAAAGGTAAAAAATCACCTTGTAACCTTCTAGACATGCAAAATATCAAACAACTCGAAAACAATTAGAACAAACCTTGAGGAGTTTTACTTCCCCAAGGCGAAGAAAGACACAACTAATAACAATAAAAAGAAATCTAAATCAAGTAAACACCGTCCCCGGCAACGGCGCCATTTTTGATGCGAGTCCGTTTCGTGTTCACAAATTAAGATGTGGTCGTTGGGTCACGGTCGAATCAAAACACAATTTATAGCTTCACAAACAACTCTACAATTAGTAAAGAGGCAAGTAAAGGTCGGATCCCAAGGGACGGTTATTAAAATGAGATTTCTATTGCAACTAGTGGTGTCTAAGGGGTGTCACAAATTGGGTTGATGTAGAAGGTCACTAAACTAAAATAGCAATGAAAATAAACAAGCAAGATGAATTAAAGGGGTGTAAACAATTGATTAAAGGCACTAGGGTGTCATGGGATCATAGGGGAATCATGGAATATGATCATACAAACATGTTCTCAAATTATAAGCAAGCAATTATTGTTGTGATGGATTGAGTTGGGTTATATCTTACAATCCAAGGAAAGTTTGGGTCCCGGAGCCGAATCGATTAGATTGTACAACACCTACAAGTCGACTTAATCTTCCCTACTCAACAACATGCATGGTCTAATGAGACTCGAGTTGGGTTATGTCTTACAAGTCTCATTGAAAAGATAGAAGATGATAGTAAATGCAAGGATTCATAGGCTTAGCATTTCATCAAATATAACATGTGCATGAGTTGAGATCAAAACAAGCAAGCAAATAAAACATGAAAGCATATTAAATTAAGCATGAATCATTCCCCATGTTGGTTTCCCCTAATCACCCATTAACCCTAGCTAAGAGACTACTCACTCATTATCATGTTGATCATGCTAGCAAGATTGTCAATCATACCAACAATATGAAACATGATGAATAAATGAAAGTAATTAACAATAATTAAAAAGGGATTAAAAGATTATACCTACTAATGATTCCAATAATAAAGCAAAGATAAAAGAAGTACTTGAATGCTTGATTGAGAGGTTGTCAATCTCCCAACAATAACCCAAATAATCTTCAATTACCCAAAATAAAGGATGAACAAAAGAGAGATTAAAGAACTAAAACTTGGATTAAAACTTGATTAATACTTAATTACAATATTAAAGAGAGATTTGATTGATATTAAGTACACTAATTATTGATAAGAAGAACATGCTCCTCTAATTAGACTAATGGGGTATTTATAGTGGAAATTAGGGAGGATGCATTAGGGTTACCTAAGGGCTAAACTAGTAATTAAACTTTTTAGATTGAGCAAGGAGGAGCCGGTATTTTTCGAGAGAAGGGCTTCTTTCTTTGTAGCTTGGAGAAGAGAATTCGTGCTGGAGCCGAATCCAGGCGGAATAAGGTCGGGACGGGCGGAATCTGGCGTTGGAATCCGAGCGGATTCAAGGGAATCCGGTCGGATTGTGGAGGTGGAATCCGAGCGGATTAGAGCAAAGCCGCTCGGATTGTGCAGCTGTGGGACGGACGGATTGGTGACAATCCGCTCGGATTGTCACTCAGCAACATATCTTCTTCTTTTCTTCCCTTTTCTTCATAAATTCCTTGGGGACTCAAGGATCCTTTCTCAACATTGCTCTTCTACTATAATATGTACAAAGGCCTTCTAATCTTGTCTCTCCTTGATGCTCGGTCATTGAATTCGATCCATTTAGTCTCGTTTTGCCATGAAAATGCAAGATTCTTACTCCTTTCCTACCAAGGGATCAAAATCTCAAAGAATATGCAAAACAAAGAACTAAAGATAAGAAATGACCCAAATATGCACTAAAAAGCATGGGAACAAGGCTAATTCGGGGGCTAAATATGCGCTAATTATGGTCACATCAAGTATCCCCAAACCGAACCTTTGCTCGTCCCGAGTAAAGAGGTGACAAAGACTAGGACCAATACTAACCTATCCTAATAATATAGCCGATATGAGACAATTAGCGGGTCTCACTCCGCCCCTTCAACTCACAACAAGACAACCATGAGGTAGGATGCCTTCTTGCAAGGCAAGGTGGGTCTTGCCAAAATGGCGACACATCCAAACATTAAGCACACAAAAACACATAACGGATGCATCTACAAAAAGAATAGCCACTTGCTCATCAAGTGGCGGAGGCACTAAAGAGGAACAAATTTAAGAGCATGTAATCCTTCACAAATACTAGTTCAACAAATTACTAAGTCTAAGAGGATGGCACTAAATCACCTCCAAATGGTGTTAAACTAGACTACTTTCGTCCTCAATTTCCAAATACTTTCGTCAAGAGCGATCGGATGGTGGTGGAATGATGATCCCTATGATGCTAGTAGCATATGACATGACAAGTCTCGAATTCTCTACAAAAGTAAAGGTCATGGATCGTCCCAAACTCGACCAAGTGGCTTGGAAAAAGGCTTTTTGGGAATGAAATGCTCAAATCTTTATTCACAACGGGTGGATATGACTAGTATTCAAAATTGACCTCATTTCACTTTCACATTTCAAAAATTTAAGATGGGATTTGTCCCTTCCGGGCTAGTGTCCTTTGCTTTCGCCAATCGCTTATTAGGCAACCGGTTAACCTCTAGACAATAGCTTTTCGGGGTGATAGTCACTCTGTCTCTAGGCGGCCGAATTCACAACCGTATGGGGGCCCAATTCAATGGATCCCGCACCAAAGCACATCGAAGTGGTACGCCTCCATCAAAACAACTTAAATTTCTCAACTTTCAACAATTCATAACATTTGAGGTTTCCTTGGCATTACATTACTTCCACATGACAAAATTTCTTTGAAATGAGCACTTCAAGCTTATTGATAGAAAATATTTTTGGGTTGCCTTACCACAAGGTCAAACAAGGTCACCTAGACAAGTTAACCAAGTCCACATCGCATCACGGGGTTGGATAGGTGACTCACATGCAAACCCTTGACTAGGATTTGGGTCATGGGTCAAAAGACACTAGTATGACACTATCTAGGGTGTTTTACAACCATTCTAGTAGGCGAAGTCTTAAGTTGAACAAGTATTTGTAATGGCTTAGTTGCTCTTGTCAAAATTCCTAAATAGGCATTTTTCAAAACATTTCTAACATGCAACTACATGCCATGATGCAACTAATATAAACATCCTAATACAAGTGATTCTATCAACTAATATGTCATATAAACTAAATGCAAGTCCTAAGTTCACATTGTTATACCGCATCAATCAAAATAAAGCCACATAGTCATCAACATAAAGAGGAAAAAGGAGATTGGAAAGATCATACCATGCGGTCTTCAATATCCTCATGTCTCGGATGTGGCGCAGTCAATCAATGTGAACAAGGATAGAACAAACACAATATATACAAGACAATATATACAAGACTACAAAAAGAAATAAACATGTTTTTGGGTTTTCAATTTTCAAATTTTTATGATTTTTGAGATTTTTCAATTTTTTGGATTTTTGAATAAGAGTTAAATGTTAGAACTAAAGATAAGAAATGACCCAAATATGCACTAAAAAGCATGGGAACAAAGCTAATTCGGGGGCTAAATATGCGCTAATTATGGTCACATCACTTGTCCCTCCAACGCACCAGATAAGCTCCACGTATCAACACCTGCTAAAACTGACTTCTCACCATAAAAGATCATTGTAGACACATAACAAGAAAAAAACACAAACAAAACCACAGAAGGTCAGTAACTGAAGATCAACATACAAAACATAGTTCAACAAGCACAAACCTCCAACTCCAATAATCCATCAATCACCCGACTAATCCGAAGGTATAGTCCTACCGGAATATCCATCGCAACAGATATTCAACACCGTCAGTGGGGACCGCAGCCGTACTACCTAAGCCCCGCTCAAAATCATATAGCGAATAACCCATGTCCAGTAATGTGCACATCCCCCTTGTGACAGGTGTTGGGGCTGGTGTCCTCTACAAGTAGTGCAATAACATTTAAATCTCTAAAAGGATCAAAGGGTATACTTTTGTATTATAATCAGTTGGTCCACGTTTATCAATAACGGTTGGCTTGCTAGATAAGTTTGACGTTATTGTCATACAGATGGCGGTGATCAACTGGTCCCTAAAAGTCACACCTATATGATACGTTTAAGAGATGTGACGGTATGAAAATACAGTCATGTTGATGCCAGAAAATTGACTAAGCAGTTAGTCCGAGTTATTTGACTAATAATTAGTCAAAATGCGATGTTGAGATAATTATTTAATACGGATTAAATAATAATGGCTAAGGCGAATTAAGCAGTTAATTCGTAAATTAAATATAAACGATTATATTTAATTAATGTATATTGAATATAATTATACAATATTGTCATTGTCGGACAAGTATTAATATATCGACTGAGTCATGTTACTAGTTGATATTTTTAATAACCGATAACCGAAGACGATTTATAATAAAATCGCGTCATATACATTTAGCGAGTTTCGAGTCGGACCACGAGTTAAATGAGGAGAAATTGGAAAGCCCACTCCCTCCCCATTGCTAGCCCACGGCCGAACCAAAAGAGAACAAAAGGAGAGTTTTCTCTCCTTTTGACCTAAGCAATTCGTTTGCAAAAATATTAGGGTTTTGAGAACACTTTTCTCTCAATAACCTAGATCTCACATCTACCAAAACTCACGCAAAATTCTCTCGATATTGCAAGGCAATTAGAGAATACATTCTAGCACAAGGGCATAGTCTCAGACGGTCTTGGGTGCAACAATTAGGAGGAAATCTACGTTGATTTCTATTCATTTTGCCGAATTGCACTAGGACCCGAGGTTGATTCTTTACCTTTATCGTTTCTATTGTATTTTCGTTTATGACCATAAATCACATGTCAATTTTGCGTTATAGTCCTAAAATTTAAGGGTTTTATACGGATATTACCCTACAAGTGGTATCAGAGCGAGGCCACGTAAAATTTTCTTTGTGATTTTCATAAAACGATTTGAATCGATATTTTTAGCCTTGAAAACCGTGACCTGTTCTTCACGGCTGCTTTCTGTTTTTTTTGTGCTTTGAAAACCGTGACTGCTGTACAACGCTCTTTAATTTTTTTTTTCGTCTTTGTTGTAAACAGTCAGCCGGACTGTTCAGGTCTGATCGATCGATCGAGGACTGTTAGTGTCTCGATCGATTGGTCTTGTTTTCGATTTGATTTTGCATATTGTTATTATCATTGATCTTTTTAGCAATATGTTATGGTTTTGACAATTGTAGATTTAATTTTATACGGATAATGTCTAAATTACAATTGTTTTTTTTGTCAAATCGATTTTTTTGGGGTTTGTTGCTCTCGGTTTGAGCATCTATAAAATAAAATAAAAAAATTCCCCTTGCCGTGCTGAAAAGAAAAAAAAAAAAAAAAATTTGTGTTTTTATTTTCTTTTTCGGCCATAATGTGCATAATACGGATTTTGTGCATTTGCTTGATAGTGGAACGGTTCACTCACGTACCATTTAGTTACTTTAAAGCGATTTTAAAGTAACGGATTGTAATGAATTAAAATTAAGTTGATTAAAGCGGTTTTATCACATAATTTTAATTATCTTTGGTGGTTTGGATAAATTTAACATAATTACGGAATTATGTCACGAATAAATTTTTTTTAGTTGATGCATTTTTATTTATCGTTATTTTGAATGCCTTGTATGTTTAAATTACGTATTTAATTTTACAAACAGTTGTAACTTAGTGTGACCTTAGTAGAACGTGTTACCGTAATGATGGAACACGGTCTTGGTTGTATTTTGAGATCTCGTATCTCCATTTTGATTTTTCCCTCGTAATTACAGTTATTATTTAGAATGTAAATAGGTTTATTTTTGTAAATTTTAATTGTAATTTTGAGAAGACCAAAGATGGAGATCGGATGCTCACTCCCGCTACATGGACAAAGATGGAACATCAAGACAAGCTTCTCGGGTCCAACGGTGGATTCCAAAGTTGTATTATGTTCTTTTTACTAGGATAGGCCACACTAGGACTTTTTATTTACGTTTTGCATTCTTTTATTTATTTTATCGTAACGATAGATTGCATCATATTCCGCCTAAAAACCAAACCACCTAATATTTGCATGAAAACTGACTCATATAGAGGTCACGCGTTAGTTTTCTATGACATTCTTATGTCACACGATCTTTTTTTTAAGCCATCGCCTAAGTTAATTCATTCACGTAATGCTAGTTATTCGTTCACTTAAAATGAATTAAAACTAAGTTGATGGGATCTTCCTCGTATAACCAAAAATTGAGAATAGTCTTTATAGGTCAAACTCCAATGAATCCCTTCTTCGTCGGTAGGCATAATATGACCCCTTCTACGTCGGGTAAGTTGGAACCGATTGACCTATTTTATCTCAACACTATGGTCACTCGTACGATCCTGTGATTATGGTGGACTATAGATAGGATTTACGGAAATCTATCGACCAAGAGTTTTTACGGAAGAACTAGCTAAACAGTTGGCTTATCAATTTACAGAAATTGAGTCTTGGGATCACTTGTATTATTCTTGAGGGAGATCAATTATGCAAGTGCAATGAGTCTACACGATTAAAATGAATTTTAATAGACCTAAATCACCTCGATGAGTTGCTTATTTCGTTTTTGTTTTCCTTTCTTTTTCAGTGTAGATCACGAACTTTTAAACTGCTAATAACAATATGGTCAAGTCCTACTAACGACCCAATGCCAAGTGCCACATTGGACCGTGAGTCCCGGCTTCGGATCTTCATGAATCGGATGAATCGCTACTCGATCAAGAATGATGGATCAAACTTCGCGGACCGGGAGGCGGCATTACGGAATGCCGCCGCCGACGACGGAAGCTCAAATATCTAATAGAGCCCATCCCGCCAAACCCAGGTCCCACGGCTAGAGCTAACGAGATCGCCAAGTTTAACGATTTCTGTATGGAAGCGGGTGCGGTGAAGAACGTACTCATTTTTGCAATGGAACCCAATTTGCAGAAACGCTTCATAGCCCAAGGTGCAAACAAGATTTTCACCACGCTCACTAAGGAATTCTCGAAAGCACCGAGAATCGTGACCTATGAGCATACCACTCGCTTCTTTGATGCGAGACTCCGAGAAGGGCCAACTGGTTAGCCCACACATTCTCAAAGATGATTGAGAATGTCGAGAGACCGGAGGCGCTTGATTGTAAAATCAGCGAGAACATTGTGATTGACCGCATGCTTCATTCACTCCACGATGGTTTTGCGCTCTTTAGAGCCAATTACTATATGAATGATTTGAAGAAAAGTCCCCATGAATCGCACTCCCTTCTCGTACGGACCAGAAGGACATGAAGTTCAGTGGGAGCATGAAACAAGATGTTCTCGTTGTGACAAACAAGGGCAAGGGTAAGGGCAAAGCTCAAGCGACCCTAGCAAGAGGCAAACCGAAGTTCAAGAAGTCGGGGTCGGGTAAGAGTGGGCCTTGTGAGGCAAGTAACTCATCAGGCACGACAAAGAGCAAAACCGATAACATGGAATGCCATCATTGCCACAAGACTGGGCATTGGAGGCGTACATGTCCTGTTTACCATGAGGACATAAAAGCAGGTCGCGTTAAACCTGTTGGTATGTCTTCATCCTTTTGTACTTTTATTCATATGATTGAGATTAACCACGCAAGTTACGGAACTTGGGTACTAGATACTGGTTGTGGTTCTCATCTGTGTAATCATGTGCAGGGGCTCCGGAACATCGAACCCCTCGTAAAGGGTGAGGTGGACCTGCGTATCGGGAATGGAGCACGATTGGCTGCCGTCTCGAGGGAAACATACGTGATCCAGCTTCCTAGCGGATTTGAGTTATTTTTATATAACTGCTATTATGTACCCAGTCTTTCTAAAACATTATTTCAGTTTCTGCACTTGACAATCTTGGTTTTTCATTTGTAATAGAGAATAATAATTGCATTTTCTCATTACACGATATGATTTTTGACAAGGCAGTCTCCATGAATGGAATTTATGTTATAGATCAGACCACCGAAATATTATACGTAATGAATAAAAAGTTAAAGGTTGGTGACAAAGATCAAACGTATCTATGGCACTGCCGTATGGGACACATTAATGAGAAACGCGTAAAACAGCTCATAAAGAATGGAGCTATCTGGGCCTTTGATTTTCAATCATTTGGCACGTGTGAATCATGTCTCATCGGTAAGATGACTCGAATTTCCTTCAAAGGTGTTGGAATGCGCGCTGCTGACCTATTAGGACTCATACATACGGATGTGTGTGGGCCTATGTCAATCACCGCACGAGAAGGCTATAGGTATTTCATCACTTTCACGGACGATTTAAGTAGAGATGGCTATGTCTACTTAATGAAGCACAAAAGTGAATCCTTTGAGAAATTCAAGGAATACCAGAATCGGGTACAGAACCTACTGGGAAGAAAGATTAAAACACTGCGCTCAGACCGTGGTGGCGAGTATCTTTCTCACGAGTTTGATCAACACCTTAAGGACTGTGGGATTGCCCTACAGTTAACTCCACCTGGAACACCTCAGTTGAATGGTGTGTCCGAACGGAGAAATCGAACACTACTTGATATGGTTCGATCCATGATGAGTCACACCGTGTTGCCTGACTCATTATGGGGTTATGCTCTTCTCTTCATCACCGCTCTAATACTTAACCGAAGTCCGTCTAAAGCTGTTGACAAGACTCCATATGAACTATGGAAGGGAACGGTCCCTGACTTGTCCTTTATACGGGTTTGGGGCTGCGAGGCTTATGTCAAGTGGAGACACGAGGATAAGCTCAGCCCGCGATCGGTCAAGACATACTTTATAGGTTATCCTAAACGAACACTTGGTCATTACTTCTATTCGCCAACCGAACAACGTGTATTTGTTGCGGCTAGTGCGACATTCTTAGAGAAGGACTTTCTCGAGAATGCAAAGAGTGATAGAACCTTCGACCTGTCGGAGATTCCAGAACCAAATACCGAGCAACCATTGGAGGAACCAGTTCCTTCAATCCCGGCTGCGGTTAATATTCCTGGGGAACCTAGGAGGTCGGGTAGAGTCTCTATTCCTCCGGACAGATACATTGGTATGGTCGAGGAACATGACATAGATGACATTCTACTCCTGATTGGGAATGACATACCTCTCTTAACTTCGGTAAAAGTATGGTTGAAGAACCATTTCCAGATGAAAGATCTGGGTGAGGCACAAAGAATTTTGGGCATCCGTATCTATAGAGATAGATCACGTCGGATGTTATCTCTCGGTCAGAGTCTTACATAGACAAGATCCTAGAGAGATTCAAAGATGACTAACTCCAAAAGGGGTTTCTTCCTATGGCTCCGGGGGTGCATTTGAGCAAGTCTCGTGCACCGAGAGACACCGGAAGAGAAAGAGCGCATGACACGGATTCCTTATGCCTCGGCTATAGGATCAATCATGTATGCCATGATATGCACACGTCCCGACGTGGCATATGCATTGAGTATGACAAGTCGATTCCAACAAAGATCCAGGTGTATCACATTGGATGGCTCAAAAGAACATTCTTAAGTACCTACGGAGGACTAAAGATTGGGCATTGACTTATGGATCGAGATGACTCGAAATCTCGATGCGGATTCGTTTTTACTCTTAATGGCGCCGCAATCACCGGAAGAGTTCCAAACAAAGTGTTACAAAGATATTCTACGACGAGTCCGAGTACTATGTCGCGTCTAGACATGTACAACGGAAAGCTCATCTAATCCGAGATTACGTGGAGCAAAAGGAAGTAGTGATAGAAAACATTGCTACACATGATAATATAGCAGATTCTCTCACTAAACCATTACGACAAGATAAGCATGAAGGGCATGTTAATTCCATGGGAATTAAACGTGTTCCTGAGTTGTAGTACTCTTTTATGGATTAGATTCATTTTCTTGTGTACTCTATACGACATCATCGTTTTGATATTTATATATTTTGTTTTTCATGTGGAATTGTACGACAATTTTGAACACCACAAAGTGAACTGAACAAACATTGTAATTTTAGTCCTTAATTGCCCACGTGAGCTGATAACTCAAGGTAATTATTTTGTGACGTTGGTTGATGGTGGGTTCAACGAGCCATAAGTCATACGTTTGACTGACCAATCACAGAGGCGGGTTATACGGATATCTCATAGGACACAATTATGACATCGACGTGGAGTCCTAAATGTCTTATAACATTCGGTGCCAGGTCGTGGATAGGACCTCCATGGTGATCCTAAGAGTCGATTCTTTTGACTATCGACTGTCTCTTGAGACTAAGGCAGATTTTGGGTGACTTTGGTTTCTTTCTCACGGTCATCCGTAACAGGGGGCCAAGTAGATTTTTTCTGGGTCATTTCATGTTGTGCTTAGTTCGGAAGGAGTCGAGTTGAAGGAAATATTCAGCCTTTATCAGGTACTCGATATTTCTCAGGGCCACAAGGGGCGAATCAAGGGCGTGAAGCCATTCCCGACGATGACTCCACTCAGCTATGGACGCACCCGCTTACAAACACAATGATACTATTACACAATTACACAATCAGAGATACCATGCACCACACATGACAACCAATCGTCAGTACTAAGTAGGAAAACCTACCTTTAGCAATCAGCAGCCAACAACGCATACATCCATAAGAAGGCAAGACAACCTCCATCAACACCTATCACAACCAGTAGGAAAAACCCCTATAACTAACAACCATAACTACAACGAAACTTAGGTATGATGATGATGACTTACCTATGCTCGACATTCCGGCGACAAGACCGCGACCCGACTCAAATCTCCGTCCCCATGGTATTTCCAAGTGTAAGGGATCTCAAGAAGTTAAAAAATGGTGAGGGAGAAGGTGTATCGTCGATTAGGTTTTGGGAGAAAATAAAATGAAAACTGATTTGGGTTTACGACTTTACGATTTATAACTTAACGCTAAACTCGCCATACTCGATCGAATATGGAACCTACTCGATCGAGTATGGAACCTACTCAATCGAGTGGCCTCTACTCAATCAAGTAGCCTACGCTAGATCGAGTTGTCCACTCCTAAAGGTAACCAAATTCCAAGTCCATTTGTATAAAAGGTTCCAAGGGGTCTAACATGTGTCTAAGGTCAGTCTACAGGTAGTCAACGGGTCTCTTACAGGGCGGGTATTACAGTCTTCCTCCCTTAAAAAGGAACTTCGTCCCCGAAGTTCAACTCATCACCTCCTGCAAACCAAAAGTGTATCCTAAGCCAAGATAACTAACAACAACCCAACCCGACAAGAACCACTATAACCATACCCAAACATACCACTCAACCTCCCATGTCGACTTATCATCATCATCCTCTCTTGCGAACATAACTATCAAAACACAACTCCATCATGAGTCATCATCCAAATGCTGACAATCGAAAATATACATAGATACAACCAATTACTTCCATTTTACTAAGAAGATTCAACACCAAACAAGTTCAACACAATTAAATTGCTCAACATAAGCAGATTCAGCACCATACAACACCAAACAATTTCAACGCAATTAAATTGCTCAACATAATTCATATCTCCATAATAATGCAACAACTAAAATTACTCCACAATTGATTAAATCATTTAAACAGCATTTTGATTAAT
This sequence comes from Silene latifolia, assembly GCF_048544455.1. Classification (NCBI taxonomy): domain Eukaryota; kingdom Viridiplantae; phylum Streptophyta; class Magnoliopsida; order Caryophyllales; family Caryophyllaceae; genus Silene; species Silene latifolia. The sequence goes on from NC_133526.1 coordinate 151,004,301, forward strand.
TAAAAGAAATAACAATTAGATTACTGATAAATTACTTAAAGGATGATGTTTTTGGTATTTTTTCACGCGCGACATTACTCTTCCCCTCTTAAAAGGAACTGCGTCCCCGAATTTCACCCTTAAGATGAGTTATATTACGATAAAACGAAAACCATCACCTATCCTTGACATTACAAGAAATGCATTCAAGTGGGCATATAAGATGAAAATAAACAACACAAAAATGAATATGTCATGCCCAGCAATATCACTTGATATATAGAAATTAAAAGTAATCCGTCTATGTAACATCATGATATCATTGCATTCAACATAGCGCCAACATAATCAATCCCAAAATGATTACCAATATATTATATAAACTTATCAACCTCATAGAATGACAATTAAAGAAGATTAGTAACCGCATAGCATTAATATTACTGCATACTTCCTAGATACAAACCATACACAAGTATAAAACACAAGGTAATAATCAACGATCATGATAACGACATATAACATCAACAAATATTCTCCCATGACCCCAAGTAAAACGGGAAAAATGGTCTCTAAGTACATGCAGGGGCACTTGATCAAGTTGTAATACTACGGTTTTCTATGTCTATGGGTACTCTATCGAGTAAGAATGTTTTTACGCAAAATAGTAGGTGACATGATGGGTAGTCGATCGAGTACGTGTGACACTCGATCGAGTAAGAGGCACTCGATCGAGTAAGTCACTTACTCGATCGAGTAAGTCACTTACTCGATCGAGTAAGTGTGTCTTACGGGTTATTTTAGCCGGATTTTGTTAGCAACGCGTGATTAATATAAAAAATTTCCGTCATTCTCTTTAATCACTTTTTCACCTTTCTAAAACCTTTCAAAAGAAAAAAAGTTACGTAGTTCTCTCTCGTCGCGTTGTTAGCAAATCTCAAGGGCTAGGATCGTCGGATTGTCTTGTTCTTTACACTGTTGTGATCATCGTCTCAAGGGTAAGCTTCTTGTATAATTTTTATAACGTTTCGTTGAGTTTGGTTAAAACCCTAATTGGTAGTTTTAGGGGTTTTGGGTGTATTGTGTGGTTTTGGTGGTAATTATATGTATATGTGTTATAGGAGGAGGATTCGTAGAGGAACGTTATCGATTAGTCATTTGACGGTCTTGTGGTTGCTATTACAGGTAGGGTTTCCTACTCGATTGTTTACATGGAATGGTTGATAATTGATCGTTGTTGTTAATTTACATCATATCGGATTCGGATTTGGTGACTGTTGATTGTATAGTTGGTTGTATATCTGTCTGTGGTTTGCGAGGTGCATCCTCGGCTGAGTGGAGTCACTTGCGGGAGTGGCTTCACGCCCTTGATTCGCCTTCTGTGGAACCCACCACAAAAGGGATGTGCACATTTAGGAACTTGGGTTTATCGCTTGGATGAGATGAGCGGGCTTATGTGGGAACGACTGCAGTCCCCCACTGGCGGTGTGGAATACTTGTTGCGATGGGTATTTCAGCGGGACTACACACTTTAGTGTGTAGTCAGGTGTGTGGAGTTGTGAAGGAGATTGGTTGGTTAGTTTGGATTGTATATTATTTCACTCTATTGTTTTATGTAATCGATCGACCCCGTTTAATTGTTTTAAAAACTGTGGTAATCCATTCAGGGATGGTGAGTAGTTATTGAGCAAGTATGAGTTGATGCACATGGGATAGCTGGGTTGTGTCGCCACGAGCTGTTTTGAAGTCTTCCGCTGTGTCATAAATATTCTTTTACATTATTTCAGTTGGTTTGACAGTTTTGAGAAATAGTTGTATTTACTTTATCAGTTTTGGTTTTTGGACTTGTATCGCTTTAAACATATTTAATAAAGTAGGTTTCTTTATTGTCTATTTCATATACATTGCATCGGGTAACCGAGATGATAGCTCTTCCATGGTTTAAGTGGTCCTGGTAAGGCACTTGGGGTATGGGGGTGTTACAAAGTGGTATCAAAGCGACGATTTTGGAACCTGTAACTAATGAACCCAATGAACTTAGGGAGTCAAAATAAAATGAACCCGTGTAGGAGTTGCTAGGAGCTAATGCAAAAACTTGGGAGACGTCCTAAAGTCGCGTTCTCGCCCTACAACTTTAAACCGGACACTGTGGGGTGTGTCTTGGGATTGTTATGTGTTTATCTAAGTATGTTGCATATCTATATAGAAATGTGTTGTATGAATTGGTGGATGAATGCATGTGGAGGATGGAGAATGTTGTCGAAAAAGGTGCTAAGTAATATGAGTTTATGTGTTAATTTGAATGGTGGAAATGGCATGATAAGTGATTTCTAATGTGGCTTATTAGAAACATGTGAAATAAGGTGTTTTTTGTTATGTATACACATATGTTATCGCTTTATATATATCTATAGTTGGTTGGAAAGTGTTAAGATAAGCATGCGAGTAGTATACTAGTCAGCATGACTCGATTGAGTGGGGGGCACTCGATCGAGTAGGTGAGTGACTCAATCGAGTGGGTGTGACTCGATCGAGTGGGGTTGTTTTTCGTTTCTGGACAGTGTACTGTTTTTGGGCACTCGATCGAGTAAGTAGGGGGACTCCCTCCCCATTGCTAGCCCACGGCCGAACCAAAAGAGAACAAAAGGAGAGTTTTCTCTCCTTTTGACCTAAGCAATTCATTTGCAAAAATATTAGGGTTTTGAGAACACTTTTCTCTCAATAACCTAGATCTCACATCTACCAAAACTCACACAAAATTCTCTCGATATTGCAAGGCAATTAGAGAATACATTCTAGCACAAGGGCATAGTCTCAGACGGTCTTGGGTGCAACAATTAGGAGGAAATCTACGTTGATTTCTATTCATTTTGCCGAATTGCACTAGGACCCGAGGTTGATTCTTTACCTTTATCGTTTCTATTGTATTTTCGTTTATGACCATAAATCACATGTCAATTTTGCGTTATAGTCCTAAAATTTAAGGGTTTTATACGGATATTACCCTACAAGTGGTATCAGAGCGAGGCCACGTAAAATTTTCTTTGTGATTTTCATAAAACGATTTGAATCGATATTTTTAGCCTTGAAAACCGTGACCTGTTCTTCACGGCTGCTTTCTTTTTTTTGTGCTTTGAAAACCGTGACCTGTTGTACACTGCTCTTTAATTTTTTTTTCGTGCTGTTGTAAACAGTCAGCCGGACTGTTCAGGTCTGATCAGTCGATCGAGGATTGTTAGTGTCTCAATCGATTGGTCTTGTTTTCGATTTGATTTTGCATATTGTTATTATCATTGATCTTTTTAGCAATATGTTATGGTTTTGACAATTGTAGATTTAATTTTATACGGATAATGTCTAAATTACAATTGTGTTTTTTGTCAAATCGATTTTTTTGGGGTTTGTTGCTCTCGGTTTGAGCTTCTATAAAATAAAAAAAAAATTTCCCCTTGCCGTGCTGAAAAGAAAAAAATAAAAAAATAAAAATTTTGTGTTTTTATTTTCTTTTTCGGCCATAATGTGCATAATACGGATTTTGTGCATTTGCTTGATAGTGAAACGGTTCACTCACGTACCATTTAGTTACTTTAAAGCGATTTTAAAGTAACGGATTGTAATGAATTAAAATTAAGTTGATTAAAGCGGTTTTATCACATAATTTTAATTATCTTTGGTGGTTTGGATAAATTTAACATAATTACGGAATTATGTCACGAATAAATTTTTTTTAGTTGATGCATTTTTATTTATCGTTATTTTAAATGCCTTGTATGTTTAAATTACGTATTTAATTTTACAAACAGTTGTAACTTAGTGTGGCCTTAGTAGAACGTGTTACCGTAATGATGGAACACGGTCTTGGTTGTATTTTGAGATCTCGTATCTCCATTTTGATTTTTCCCTCGTAATTACAGTTATTATTTAGAATGTAAATAGGTTTATTTTTGTAAATTTTAATTGTAATTTTGAGAAGACCAAAGATGGAGATCGGATGCTCACTCCCGCTACATGGATAAAGATGGAACATCAAGACAAGCTTCTCGGGTCCAACGGTGGATTCCAAAGTTGTATTATGTTCTTTTTACTAGGATAGGCCACACTAGGACTTTTTATTTACGTTTTGCATTCTTTTATTTATTTTATCGTAACGATAGATTGCATCATATTCCGCCTAAAAACCAAACCACCTAATATTTGCATGAAAACTGACTCATATAGAGGTCACGCGTTAGTTTTCTATGACATTCTTATGTCACACGATCTTTTTTTTAAGCCATCGCCTAAGTTAATTCATTCACGTAATGCTAGTTATTCGTTCACTTAAAATGAATTAAAACTAAGTTGATGGGATCTTCCTCGTATAACCAAAAATTGAGAATAGTCTTTATAGGTCAAACTCCAATGAATCCCTTCTTCGTCGGTAGGCATAATATGACCCCTTCTACGTCGGGTAAGTTGGAACCGATTGACCTATTTTATCTCAACACTATGGTCACTCGTACGATCCTGTGATTATGGTGGACTATATATAGGATTTACGGAAATCTATCGACCAAGAGTTTTTACGGAAGAACTAGCTAAACAGTTGGCTTATCAATTTACAGAAATTGAGTCTTGGGATCACTTGTATTATTCTTGAAGGAGATCAATTATGCAAGTGCAATGAGTCTACACGATTAAAATGAATTTTAATAGACCTAAATCACCTCGATGAGTTGCTTATTTCGTTTTTGTTTTCCTTTCTTTTTCAGTGTAGATCACGAACTTTTAAACTGCTAATAACAATATGGCTAGTCCTACTAACGACCCAATGCCAAGTGCCACATTGGACCGTGAGTCCTGGCTTCGGATCTTCATGTATCAGATGAATCAGTCTACTCGACTGAAGAATGATGGATCAAACTTCGCGGACTGGGAGGCGGCATTACGGAATGCTGCCGCTACTGACGGGAAGCTCAAATATCTAATAGAGCCCATCCTGCCAAACCCAGGTCCCACGGCTAGAGCTAACGAGATCGCCAAGTTTAATTATTTCTGTATGGAAGCGGGTGCGGTGAAGAACGTACTCATTTTTGCAATGGAACCCAATTTGCAGAAACGCTTCATAGCCCAAGGTGCAAACAAGATTTTCACCACGCTCACTAAGGAATTCTCGAAACCACCGAGAATCGTGACCTATGAGCATACCACTCGCTTCTTTGATGCGAGACTCCAGAAGGGCCAACCGGTTAGCCCACACATTCTCAACATGATTGAGAATGTCGAGAGACTGGAGGCGCTTGATTGTAAAATCAGCGAGAACATTGTGATTGACCGCATGCTTCATTCACTCCACGATGGTTTTGCGCTCTTTAGAGCTAATTACTATATGAATGATTTGAAGAAAAGTCCCCATGAATCGCACTCCCTTCTCGTATGCACCGAGAAGGACATGAAGTTCAGTGGGAGCATGAAACAAGATGTTCTCGTTGTAACAAACAAGGGCAAGGGTAAGGGCAAAGCTCAAGCAGACCTAGCAGTAGGCAAACCGAAGTTCAAGAAGTCAGGGTCAGGTAAGAGTGGGCCTGGTGAGGCAAGTAACTCATCAGGCACGACAAAGAGCAAAACCGATAACATGGAATGCCATCATTGCCACAAGACTGGGCATTGGAGGCGTACATGTCCTATTTACCATGAGGACATAAAAGCAGGTCGCGTTAAACCTGTTGGTATGTCTTCATCCTTTTGTACTTTTATTCATATGATTGAGATTAACCACGCAAGTTACGGAACTTGGGTACTAGATACTGGTTTTGGTTCTCATCTGTGTAATCATGTGCAGGGGCTCCGGAACATCGAACCCCTCGTAAAGGGTGAGGTGGACCTGCGTATCGGGAATGGAGCACGATTGGCTGCCGTCTCGAGGGAAACATACGTGATCCAGCTTCCTAGCGGATTTGAGTTATTTTTATATAACTGCTATTATGTACCCAGTCTTTCTAAAACATTATTTCAGTTTCTGCACTTGACAAACTTGGTTTTTCATTTGTAATAGAGAATAATAATTGCATTTTCTCATTACACGATATGATTTTTGGCTTGCAGTCTCCATGAATGGAATTTATGTTATAGATCAGACCACCGAAATATTATACGTAATGAATAAAAAGTTAAAGGTTGGTGACAAAGATCAAACGTATCTATGGCACTGCCGTATGGGACACATTAATGAGAAACGCGTAAAACAGCTCATAAAGAATGGAGCTATCTCGGCCTTTGATTTTCAATCATTTGGCACGTGTGAATCATGTCTCATCGGTAAGATGACTCGAATTTCCTTCAAAGGTTTTGGAATGCGCGCTGCTGACCTATTAGGACTCAGACATACGGATGTGTGTGGGCCTATGTCAATCACCGCACGAGAAGGCTATAGGTATTTCATCAATTTCACGGACGATTTAAGTAGAGATGGCTATGTCTACTTAATAAAGCAAAAAAGTGAATCCTTTGAGAAATTCAAGGAATACCAGAATCGGGTACAGAACCTACTGGGAAGAAAGATTAAAACACTGCGCTCAGACCGTGGTGGCGAGTATCTTTCTCACGAGTTTGATCAACACCTTAAGGACTGTGGGATTGCCCTACAGTTAACTCCACCTGGAACACCTCAGTTGAATGGTGTGTCCGAACGGAGAAATCGAACACTACTTGATATGGTTCGATCCATGATGAGTCACACCGTGTTGCCTGACTCATTATGGGGTTATGCTCTTCTGTCGGCTGCTCTAATACTTAACCGAAGTCCGTCTAAAGCTGTTGACAAGACTCCATATGAACTATGGAAGGGAACGGTCCCTGACTTGTCCTTTATACGGGTTTGGGGCTGCGAGGCTTATGTCAAGTGGAGATACGAGGATAAGCTCAGCCCGCGATCGGTCAAGACATACTTTATAGGTTATCCTAAAGGAACACTTGGTCATTACTTCTATTCGCCAACCGAACAACGTGTATTTGTTGCGGCTAGTGCGACATTCTTAGAGAAGGACTTTCTTGAGAATGCAAAGAGTGATAGAACCTTCGACTTGTCGGAGATTCCAGAACCAAATACCGAGCAACCATTGGAGGAACCAGTTCCTTCAGTCCCGGCTGCGGTTAATATTCCTGGGGAACCTAGGAGGTCGGGTAGAGTCTCTATTCCTCCGGACAGATACATTGGTATGGTCGAGGAACATGACATAGATGACATTCTACTCCTGATTGGGAATGACATACCTCTCTTAACTTCGGTAAAAGTATGGTTGAAGAACCATTTCCAGATGAAAGATCTGGGTGAGGCACAAAGAATTTTGGGCATCCGTATCTATCGAGATAGATCACGTCGGATGTTATCTCTCGCCAGAGTCTTACATAGACAAGATCCTAGAGAGATTCAGCATGACTAACTCCAAAAAGGGGTTTCTTCCTATGGCTCCAGGGGTGCATTTGAGCAAGTCTCAGGCACCAGAGACACCGGAAGAGAAAGAGCGCATGACACGGATTCCTTATGCCTCAGCTATAGGATCAATCATGTATGCCATGATATGCTGATGTGACCATAATTGGCACATATTTAGCCCCCGAATTACCCTTGTTTCCATGCTTTTTAGTGCTTATTTGGGTCATTTCTTATCTTTAGTTCTTTGTTTTGCATATTCCTTGAGATTTTGATCCCTTGGCAGGAAAGGAGTAAGAATCTTGCATTTTCATGGCAAATCAAGACTAAATTGATCAAATTCAATGACCAAGCATCAAGGAGGGACAAGATTAGAAGGCCTTTGTACATATCATGGTAGAAGAGCAATGTTGAGAAAAGATCCTTGAGTCCCCAAGGAAATCCCCAAGGAATTTATGAAGAAAAGGGAAGAAAAGAAGGAGTTACCACGCTGACTGACAATCCGAGCGGATTGTCAACAATCCGCCCGTCCCGCCCTTGCACAATCCGAAGCGTCCCAGCTGAATCCGCTCGGATTCCCCTCAAAGAATCCGCTCGGATTCCCCTCAAAGAATCCGCCCGGATTCCCCAGAATCCGCTCGGATTCCATCGCCCAAATCCGGCCGTCCCGACCTTAATCCGCCCGGATTCCTTCACAGCACGGTTTGTCTTCTTCAAGCTACAAAAAGAGAAGCCCTTCTCTCCAAAAATACCGGCTTCTCCTTGCTCAACTTAAAAAGTGTAATTACTAGTTTAGCCCTTAGTTAACCCTAATGCATCCTCCCTAATTTTCACTATAAATACCCCATTAGTCTAATTAGAGGAGCATGTTCTGCTTATCAATAATTAGTGTAGTTAATATCAATCAAATCTCTCTTCAATATTGTAATCAAGTATTAATCAAGTTTTAATCCAAGTTTTAGTTCTTTAATCTCTCTTTTGTTCATCCTTTATTTTGGGTAATTGAAGATTATTTGGGTTATTATTGGGAGATTGACAACCTCTCAATCTAGCATTCAAGTACTTCTATTATTCTTGCTTTACTATTGGAATCACTAGTAGGTATAATCTCTTAATCCCTTTTTAATTATTGTTAATTACTTCCATTTATTCATCATGTTTCACTATGTTGGTATGATTGGCAACCTTGCTAGCATGTTCAAAATGATGATGAGTGAGTAGTCTCTTAGCTAGGGTTAATGGGTGATTAGGGGAAACCAACATGGGGAATGATTCATGCTTAAATTAATATGCTTTCATGTTTTATTTGCTTGCTTGTTTTGATCTCAACTCATGCACACGTTATGTTTGATGAAATGCTAAGCCTATGAATCCTTGCATTTACTATCATCTCCTATCTTTTCAATGAGGCTTGTAAGACATAACCCAACTTGAGTCTCATTAGACCATGCATGTTGTTGAGTAGGGAAGATTAAGTCGACTTGTAGGTGTTGTACAATCTAATCGATTCGGCTCCGGGACCCAAACTTTCCTAGGATTGTAAGATATAACCCAACTCAATCCATCACAACAATAATTGCTTGCTTATAATTTGAGAACATGTTTGTATGATCATATCCCATGATTCCCCTATGATCCCATGACACCCTAGTGCCTTTAATCAATTGTTTACACCCCCTTTAATTTATCTTGCTTGTTTATTTTCATTGTTATTCTAGTTTAGTAACCTTCTACATCAACCCAATTTGTGACACCCCTTAGACACCACTAGTTACAATAGAAATCTCATTTCATCTCCCGTCCCTTGGGATCCGACCTTTACTTGCCTCTTTACTAATTGTAGAGTTGCTTGTTAAGCTATAAATTGTATTTTGATTCGACCGTGACCAACGACCACATCTATTTATTTGTGAATACGAAACGGACCGATCAAAAAATGGCGTCGTTGCCGGGGACGGTGTTTGTTTGATTTAGATTTCCTTTTTGTTATTAGTTGTGTCTTTATTCGCCTTGAGGAAGTAAAACTCCTCAAGGTTTGTTCTAATTATTTTTGAGTTGTTTGATATTTTGCATGTCTAGAAGGTTACAAAGTGAATTGTTACCTTTTGACCGTGAAATCGAAAGAACCTTGACGAACAATAGGAGACTTGTTAGGAGGAATTTGAGAGGTGTTGGTGAAGTTGTTCAACCCATTAGTGAGTTTGTCAATCCTTTCGCAATAGAAGGAGAAGAAAACCCATTACACAATACCCCACAAAATCCACCTACAATGCCAAAATTCTCGTCACACTCCGTACCCACCGAGGAGAATCTACCAAATGGTACTCCTACACCGCAACATCTCACCGGAAATTTTATTGCCAAGTCCGCCTTCATCCAACTAGTTGAGAGGAGCCAATTTGGGGGGATGCCTAGTAAGGACCCTCATTCTCATATGGAAACCTTTTGTGATTATTGTGATGCTATCTCTCAAACGGGCGTGACTCAAGACCAAATTAGATGGGTCTTATTTCCTTTTTCCTTAATCGGCACCGCAAAGCAATGGTTGAAGGGCCTTAATAAGGCCACCCTTGGAATAGATTCTTGGAAGAAGTTGGCTCTAGCTTTCTACAAAAAATTCTACCCACCGGAAAAGACCAACATGCTAAGAGCTCAAATTACGGGTTTTAAGCAAAGGGATGAAGAGTCTTTGTATGAAGCTTGGGAGCGGTTCAAGGGAATTTGTCGCTCATGTCCTCACCATGGACTTAGCGAATGGTTTTTGGTGCAACAATTTTGGAATGGTTTATATGAAGATTCTAGGAACATTCTCAATATGGGATCCAATGGAATGTTCACCGAAGTTGATGACAATCAAACATGGAACAAGATTGAGGAAATGGCGGTCCATAACTCACAATATAGTAGACCTCGCAAGGCTACTAGAGGAGGAAAGCATGAAGTGGACTCCGTTACTCAATTGGGTGCTCAACTTAGTGCTCACATTGACACAATCAACTTGAAGTTTGAACAAGCTATGGCTAGACTTGAGGAAAACTCAAAATCATCGAAGCATCATGTCAATGCCATGACGGCATCCTCATCAATCCCAAGCGGGATATGTGAGAATTGTGGAACTTTGGGTCATGACTCAAGTGAGTGTAGGGGAACAACCGAACAAGTGAATGCTTTCCAAGCTTACAAAAGTGGTACCCCTTATTCAAATTTTTACAATGAAAACACCAAGTTCCATCCAAATCTCTCATACAAAAGCCAAAATGTTCAAAACCCTCAAACAACATACACTCCACCACCCATGAGAAACCAAAATCAAAGACCCTTTTACAATCAAAACCAAGGTTACCAAAATCAAAATCCATACAATCACAAAAGTGACCAAGGTTTTGATGTCCAAAAAGCGGTCCTCCAAATGCAAAAGAATCAACAAGAATTTTTCACCCAAATGCAAAAAGATAGCCAAGCAAAAGAAACCACCATCAACAACATTCTAGCTCACACCAAGATGTTGGAAACACAATTGACTCAACTAGCATCTTCAAGCTCACAAAGACAAAAGGGGCAATTACCACCTCAAAGTAATCCCCTAGACATGAAACGTTAGTGCCATTCACTTGAGAAGTGGTACAAGGTATGAAGCAATCAAGAAGCAAGTTGAGGATGAAGTTGTGGAAGCTAGTGAAAAGGAAGAAATTGTGCAAAACTCCAAAGATGGAGAATCATCAAAAGAAGAAAGTTCAAAGAAAAATGAAGACAAGGCCAAAGAGAAGGAGCCCATTGTGATTAGACTTCCTTTTCCAAGTCGTCAAGCCAAGCCCAAATTTGATGATCAACTTGGAAAGTTCATGGAAATTGCGAAGAATTTAGAAGTCTCAATTCCTTTCACGGAATTAATCAATCACGTTCAGGCCTATGCAAAGTACATGAAAGATATCCTCACAAAGAAGAAGTCGATCCGGAAACTTGAGACTATCGCCTTCACTAAGGTGAGTAGTGCAATACTTCAAGGGAGTTCACCTCCAAAGTTAAAGGATCCGGGAAGCTTCTCAATACCGTGTACCATTGGCGACACGACGATCAACAAAGCCTTATGTGATCTAGGGGCTAGTGTAAGTGTCATGCCGTACTCGGTAAGTAAAAGGTTGGGAATGGGAGAGCTTAAATGCACCAACATCACACTCCAAATGGCCGATAGATCGACGAAGACACCATTAGGGATATGGGAAGATGTCCCCGTGCGAATTGGGAAGTTTTTCATCCCGGTGGACTTTGTCATTGTTGATATGGAGGAAGATTCCAACATTCCAATCATCCTAGGAAGACCTTTCCTACACACCGCGGGTGCGGTGATTGATGTGAAACATGGAAAGCTCACTCTAGAAGTGGGAGATGAAAGCATAACTTTTAATCTTGACAAGACCATGAGAGCTCCTCGTTTGCATGAGCCATGTTTCATGATTGATCATTATAGCCGAAAAGATGAAAGGAAGAAATCGGAACTCCAATGGAGGAAGAAAATTGAAGATGCTCCATTCAAAGGACAAGTAAATTGTGACAAGGAGAGCTTGCAAGGCTCATCAAAATAAACCAAGGAAGAAGAGGATGGCCTCATTGGCCAAGGGAAGAAATTGGGAGAGTTGTCTCCATCTAAGCAAGAGATTTTCACTGATCAACTTAATGAAGTTTGTGGTCTTTGGGACGACGAGTTTGAAGGGATTTTTAATCCCTACATTGGGCATGCCATCGATCATGATCAACAACAAGGGCCACGGTCTATTGAGGACCTCTACCATAATAATGAACAAGCTTTTGATTACTTCTTCAAGGTGTTGAGCAACATCAACAACACCTTGAACATGCCCCCTTGACATCTCATCAAGAATGAGAGTTTGGTGGAGTCCTCCCTAAACCACCACTTGTAAATATTTCTAACTCCCTAACTTGCATTTAAATTCTTGTATTGTATTTTTGTCATTTTTGGATTTTTATTTACTTTGATCAAAATAATTGTCATGTAAGAGAGAAGTGAGGGAGGGACTAACAACTTCAATTGATGTGTAGTGCTTTACCTTAGTGTGGGGATGGCAATTGCCTAGGCTATCCATGCCTTAGTAATGCCCCCACAATGAAGAACACAAGCCTTGAAAGAAAGAATGGAGGAATGATAAAGGGAATGCGCTGTGCACGGGTGGAACTGAATCCGTGCACATAGGGGAAGAATCCGAGCGGATTCCCAAGAATCCGCCCGTCTTATGCAATCCGAGCGTCCTGCGAAAAAGACGCCCGTCTTGAATCGAGCTGAATTTTGGAATTTTCTTGATCATCAAAGAATCCGAGCGGATTCCAAAAAATCCGCCCGTCTTGAAGAATCCGCCGTCTTGTAAAAAAGACGCCCGTCTTTGCAAACTGAAGAAAACAAGCAAAAATCTCTGGATCAAATCCGTCCGTCTTTGAAGAAATCCGCCCGTCCGTGTTCAAGAAATCCGAGCGGATTGTACCAAATCCACCCGTCTTTAGGCGAGCTTTTGCAAAGATTGAAGAAGCAGAATCCGCACGGATTGAGCCTAATCCGCACGGATTGCCCCTGCAGTTTTGAAAAATTTCGGCCTCTTTATAACCCCTCCCACCTTCATTCATTCATTCATTCATTCATAAACACTACCCACAACATCAAAACCCTCATCCTCTCCATCATAAAAACAAAAACCCTCAACAACATTCAACAAAAACAAATCAAACCATCCTTCCAACAACAAATTAATCACTCCTTCTTCAACAAAAATCAAAACCAAGAACAAAATCTTCAACCTTTGAGTCGATTTTTGTTTTCATAAAGGCAAAGCCTTTCACCTTCAAATCGATTTGGGCATACTACAAAGTGAAGATTTTTCATTCTTTTCTTGGTTAGTTAATCAATGGCAAGGACTAAGGGACCAACAAAGGCAACAAAGGCACCAAAGGCTAAGGCTCTCTCACAAAGGCAAAAGGCTCTTCAAACAAAGAAAGCTTTGGCTATGGTGGTGGCAACACCAAACATGGAAGTGCAACAACAACAACAACCTTCTATGGGACCATCAACATCTTCTACTCCGGTAATTAATCAACTTTTGCATTATCCGGAGGTAACTTTTATTTCCGATACCCATAGAAATACCTTTGTCAAGTTTGCTATGAAATCTATTCAATCCACCAAATTCATATGTGAAGATGCCTTGGAAAAATTTGATGTTCTTGAACAAACAAAAGCCTTTTTCAAAGCCATGGGGTTGAAGAAATTGTTTGAAACAAAGGAATTGACATACCCCTCCCTTGTCTTGGAATTTTTAAGTTCTTTGAAATCACCAAAGTTGAGAATAGAGAAAATATCGAGTTTCGTCTAGCTAATGTTAGTAGACGCATTACCTTTAAGGAATTGGGTGAAATTTTGGGTCTTAGTGATGAATCGAGTTATTTCAAGAGTTATGGAAAGTATGACCCCGAACCTCTTTGGGAGGCAACCTCCGGGAAGAAATTTGAGGACTTTCATGCATGTCGTGCTCTCTTGGTCCATCATCCGGGCATAAGAGTATGGCACAAGGTTGTGGGAAATACCATAATTGCTAGGAAAGACACCAATCATTTCACAAGACTCGATTTTATTCTCCTTGAATCGGCTTTGAATATCGGAAGAATTCACACCAAGCCTTACAATTCTTTGAGGCTATTGGTTGATAGATGGCTTAATGTTGATAATGGGAAGAAGGGCACGACCGTTATTGTCAATGGCGGCCTAGTCACGGTCCTAGCTAAGCACTTTGATCCTAATTTCAATAAGGATAAGAAGTACAAAGCAAAGGAAGGTGGCCATCTTATTGATATGCATATTATGATTCACAAGTTCAAGTGGGTTGCCCATAACCCCCTTGACACTAAGTATGGATGGCTAACTAGTGAAGCTAGATCGTTCACCTTGCCCTCGAAGATTTGTCGCCTAAGCGTCCACCGGACCAATTATCTACTTCCCCTTTCTGAAGAAGCCGAATATATCATTCAAAAACAAAAGGGTGATCTTGAAACCCCCTCCTCTTCCATTGTCATACCACCTTACCCCTTTGAGTATGAAGAGTTCAAGCCGGAAGGAATTGAAATTGGGAAAGACTATGTGACTCTTCTCATGCAAGCAATGCACAAGCAAGCCCATGAAGATCGGAAAAATGCGTATTTGGCTCAATATCCACCCCTCCTACATCTAGCTAGGCAAGGACTCCTTGATCCATCTTGTCCTTTGCCTAGTTGGGCGGATAGAGAAGTCTTATTTCCGGGTGCATCTAGGGACGTGGTGGGAGATAATGAGGTTGTTGGAAATGATGAAGAAGTTGATGATAATATTGAGGAAGAAGCAATGGAAGGAGAAAGAAATGGTGAAGATGATAATGAGCAAGATGAGGAAGAAAGTGAAGAAGCAAATGACAAGGAAAGCGGCAATGTGACCACTTCTCATGAGGGAAGTGGTGATGATGATAGCATGATGGAAGACTAGCAAGCCTTGGAGACTCCTACACTCCCATGGTTTGTCTATATCTCTTTGTATTTTATTTCATTTTGATCATTGTTGGTTTAGTCCTAGCAACATCAAAGGACTCACACCTCGGTACCATTGAGGTGTTCTTATTGTTCCCATTTGTAAAATCCAAAATGACAAAACTAGTTTCATGCATAGCATAGTGTGTGCATGAACTATACCCATCCTTGGACATTAGCAATAGTGTCTCACTCGGTTTGGGGATGTTAATGCATACACAACGGGAGGTAATATAAATTATCCTCTCCGTCATAACAAAAACCATGCATCATGTAGTGTAGCTTAGTATAGAATTGCATTTAGTATAGAAATCATGCATCATCTTTGCATAATTTCCATCATTTTGGCCATTGAGGACAATGCCCATATTAGTGTGGGGATGGGAATTCTAACATTTAACTCTTATTCAAAAACCCATAAAAATTGAAAAAATTAAAAATCCAAAAACAAGTTCATTTCCTTTGTATATATTGTCTTGTATATATTGTGTTTGTTTTATCCTTGTTCACATTGATCGACTACGCCACATCCGAGACATGAGGATATTGAAGACCGCATGGTATGATCTTTCCAATCTCCTTTTTCCTCTTTATGTTAATGACTATGTGGCTTTATTTTGATTGATGCGGTATAAACAATGTGAACTTAGGATTGCATTTAGATTAAATGTCATATTAGTTGGTATAATCACTTGCATTAGGATGTTGATATGTTAGTTGCATCATGGCATGTAGTTGCATGTTAGAAAATTTTTGCGAAACCGTCTACTTGAGAAACTTGACAAGTGTATATAGGCCCTAGTAGATGCTTTTTCTTCTTAAGACTTTGCTTGTTAGAATGCTTGTAAAACACCCTAGGATGTGTCATGCTAGTATCATTTGACCCATGGATTAAGGCCGAGTCAAGAGTACCTTGTGGTGTGATAACTCCTTGGCTACCGTTTATTCCAAGGTGACCCTTGAAACCATGCATACATCCATCATCCATGTTCTACCATATATTTTTGTCATCAAAGGGAATGGGCACAAAAAGAAATCAATTTGAGTTCAAAGAAATGAAAAGTGAAAGAAAGTTTGCAAAAAAATGCATCAAAAGAAAAGAGGAGCAAAAATAGACTCCTAAGCTTCAAATACAAGGCACCCTCGTTACTAATTGGGGTGACTTTGAAAATATTCAAAAAGAAATGCAAAAAGTTGTCAAGTATTGAAATGCCAAAAATAAAAAAGAAATGGCAAAGAAAGTGTTCTCAAATGTCAAATGCCAAAAGAAATTGGGGGGAAAACAAAAACAAAAGCAAAATCCCAAAGTGAAACTCAAATATCTATTGATCCCTTTCATCCATCATATCCATTTTTGTGCATGGTAGAGAGGGGACGACCCTTCTTCTTGTCTAGGTAAGAGGGGGAATTCCGCGATCCTCCAGTGTTTCTAACACCATAGGGAGTCTACTCTTGACAAAAGCATTTAACGATTGAGGACAAAGGTACCCTAGCTTGACACATTTTGGAGGTGATTTATTGGTATCCTTCTAGGCTTAGTAGTTTGAACAAATTGCATCTATGAAGGATTGTGTACCCTTGAATTGCTTCCCTTGTAGATAATTTCCGCCACTTGATGAGGGAGTGGCTATTCTTTTTGTAGATGCATCCATTATGTGTTTTTGTGTGCTTAATGTTTGGATGTGTCGCCATTTTGGCAAGACCCACCTTGCCTTGCAAGAAGGCATCCTACCTCATGGTTGTCTTGTTGTGAGTTGAAGGGGCGGAGTGAGACCCGCTAATTGTCTCATATCGGCTATATTATTAGGATAGGTTAGTATTGGTCCTAGTCTTTGTCACCTCTTTACTCGGGACGAGCAAAGGTTCGGTTTGGGGATATTTGATGTGACCATAATTGGCGCATATTTAGCCCCCGAATTACCCTTGCTTCCATGCTTTTTAGTGCTTATTTGGGTCATTTCTTATCTTTAGTTCTTTGTTTTGCATATTCTTTGAGATTTTGATCCCTTGGTAGGAAAGGAGTAAGAATCTTGCATTTTCATGGCAAATCAAGACTAAATTGATCAAATTCAATGACCAAGCATCAAGGAGGGACAAGATTAGAAGGCCTTTGTACATATCATGGTAGAGCAATGTTGAGAAAAGATCCTTGAGTCCCCAAGGAAATCCCCAAGGAATTTATGAAGAAAAGGGAAGAAAAGAAGGAGTTACCACGCTGACTGACAATCCGAGCGGATTTTCAACAATCCGCCCGTCCTGCCCTTGCACAATCCGAGCGTCCCAGTGAATCCGCTCGGATTCCCCTCAAGAATCCCGGATTCCCCAGAATCCGCTCGGATTCCATCGCCCAAATCCGGCCGTCCCGACCTTAATCCGCCCAGATTCCTTCACAGCACGGGTTGTCTTCTTCAAGCTACGAAAACAGAAGCCCTTCTCTCCAAAAATACCGTCTTCTCCTTGCTCAACTTAAAAAGAGTAACTACTAGTTTAGCCCTTAGTTAACCCTAATGCATCCTCCCTAATTTTCACTATAAATACCCCATTAGTCTAATTAGAGGAGCATGTTCTTCTTATCAATAATTAGTGTAGTTAATATCAATCAAATCTCTCTTCAATATTGTAATCAAGTATTAATCAAGTTTTAATCCAAGTTTTAGTTCTTTAATCTCTCTTTTGTTCATCCTTTATTTTGGGTAATTGAAGATTATTTGGGTTATTATTGGGAGATTGACAACCTCTCAATCTAGCATTCAAGTACTTCTATTATTCTTGCTTTACTATTGGAATCATTAGTAGGTATAATCTCTTAATCCCTTTTTAATTATTGATAATTACTTCCATTTATTCATCATGTTTCACTATGTTGGTATGATTGACAACCTTGCTAGCATGTTCAAAATGATGATGAGTGCGTAGTCTCTTAGCTAGGGTTAATGGGTGATTAGGGGAAACCAACATGGGGAATGATTCATGCTTAAATTAATATGCTTTCATGTTTTATTTGCTTGCTTGTTTTGATCTCAACTCATGCACACGTTATGTTTGATGAAATGCTAAGCCTATGAATCCTTGCATTTACTATCATCTCCTATCTTTTCAATGAGGCTTGTAAGACATAACCCAACTCGAGTCTCATTAGACCATGCATGTTGTTGAGTAGGGAAGATTAAGTCGACTTGTAGGTGTTGTACAATCTAATCGATTCGGCTCGGGGACCCAAACTTTCCTAGGATTGTAAGATATAACCCAACTCAATCCATCACAACAATAATTGCTTGCTTATAATTTGAGAACATGTTTGTATGATCATATCCCATGATTTCCCTATGATCCCATGACACCCTAGTGCCTTTAATCAATTGTTTACACCCCCTTTAATTTATCTTGCTTGTTTATTTTCATTGTTATTCTAGTTTAGTAACCTTCTACATCAACCCAATTTGTGACACCCCTTAGACACCACTAGTTACAATAGAAATCTCATTTCATCTCCAGTCCCTTGGGATCCGACCTTTACTTGCCTCTTTACTAATTGTAGAGTTGCTTGTTAAGCTATAAATTGTGTTTTGATTCGACCGTGACCAACGACCACATCTATTTATTTGTGAATACGAAACGGACCGATCATATGCACACGTCCCGACATGGCATATGCATTGAGTATGACAAGTCGATTCCAACAGCATCCAGGTGTATAACATTGGATGGCTGTCAAGAACATTCTTAAGTACCTACGGAGGACTAAAGATTGGGCATTGACTTATGGATCGAGATGACTCGAAATCTCAGTCTGGATTCGTTTTTACTCTTAATGGCGCTGCGATCACCGGAAGAGTTCCAAACAAAGTGTTACAAAGAGATTCTACGACCGAGTCCGAGTACTATGTCGCGTCTAGACATGTACAACGGAAAGCTCATCTAATCCGAGATTACGTGGAGCAAAAGGAAGTAGTGATAGAAAAGATTGCTACACATGATAATATAGCAGATCCTCTCACTAAACCATTACGACAAGATAAGCATGAAGGGCATGTTAATTCCATGGGAATTAAACGTGTTCCTGAGTTGTAGTACTCTTTTATGGATTAGATTCATTTTCTTGTGTACTCTGTACGACATCATCGTTTTGATATTTATATATTTTGTTTTTCATGTGGAATTGTACGACAATTTTGAACACCACAAAGTGAACTGAACAAACATTATAATTTTAGTCCTTAATTGCCCACGTGAGCTGATAACTCAAGGTAATTATTTTGTGACGTTGGTTGATGGTGGGTTCAACGAGCCATAAGTCATACGTTTGACTGACCAATCACAGAGGCGGGTTATACGGATATCTCGTAGGACACAATTGTGACATCGACGTGGAGTCCTAAATGTTTTATAACATTCGGTGCCAGGTCGTGGATAGGACCTCCATGGTGATCCTAAGCGTCGATTCTTTTGACTATCGACTGTCTCTTGAGACTAAGGCAGATTTTGGGTGACTTTGGTTTCTTTCTCACGGTCATCCGTAACAGGGGGCCAAGTAGATTTTTTCTGGGTCATTTCATGCTGTGCTTAGTTCGGAAGGAGTCGAGTTGAAGGAAATATTCAGCCTTTATCAGGTACTCGATATTTCTCAGGGCCACTCGAGGATTCAGCACCATACAACACCAAACAATTTCAACGCAATTAAATTGCTCAACATAATTCATATCTCCATAATAATGCAACAACTAAAATTACTCCACAATTGATTAAATCATTTAAACAGCATTTTGATTAATTAAAAGAAATAACAATTAGATTACTGATAAATTACTTAAAGGATGATGTTTTTAGTATTTTTTCACGCGCGACATTACTCTTCCCCTCTTAAAAGGAACTGCGTCCCCGAAGTTCACCCTTAAGATGAGTTATATTACGATAAAACGAAAACCATCACCTATCCTTGACATTACAAGAAATGCATTCAAGTGGGCATATAAGATGAAAATAAACAACACAAAAATGAATATGTCATGCCCAGCAATATCACTTGATATATAGAAATTAAAAGTAATCCGTCTATGTAACATCATGATATCATTGCAGTCAACATAGCGCCAACATAATCAATCCCAAAATGATTACCAATATATTATATAAACTTATCAACCTCATAGAATGACAATTAAAGAAGATTAGTAACCGCATAGCATTAATATGACTGCATACTTCCTAGATACAAACCATACACAAGTATAAAACACAAGGTAATAATCAACGATCATGATAACGTCATATAACATCAACAAATATTCTCCCATGACCCCAAGTAAAACGGGAAAAATGGTCTCTAAGTACATGCAGGGGCACTTGATCAAGTTGTAATACTACTGTTTTCTATGTATATGGGTACTCTATCGAGTAAGAATGTTTTTACGCAAAATAGTAGGTGACATGATGGGTAGTCGATCGAGTACGTGTGACACTCGATCGAGTAAGAGGCACTCGATCGAGTAAGTCACTTACTAGATCGAGTAAGTCACTTACTCGATCGAGTAAGTGCGTCTTACGGGTTATTTTAGCCGGATTTTGTTAGCAACGCGTGATTAATATTAAAAATTTCCGTCATTCTCTTTAATAACTTTTTCACCTTTCTAAAACCTTTCAAAAGAAAAAAAGTTACGTAGTTCTCTCTCGTCGCGTTGTTAGCAAATCTCAAGGGCTAGGATCGTCGGATTGTCTTGTTCTTTACACTTTTGTGATCATCGTCTCAAGGGTAAGCTTCTTGTATAATTTTTATAACGTTTCGTTGAGTTTGGTTAAAACCCTAATTGGTAGTTTTAGGGGTTTTGGGTGTATTGTGTGGTTTTGGTGGTAATTATATGTATATGTGTTATAGGAGGAGGATTCGTAGAGGAACGTTACTGATTAGCTGCTGTGACGGTCTTGTGGTTGCTATTACAGGTAGGGTTTCCCTACTCAGTATTGTTTACATGGAATGGTTGATAATTGATCGTTGTTGTTAATTTACATCATATCGGATTCGGATTTGGTGACTGTTGATTGTATAGTTGGTTGTATATCTGTCTGTGGTTTGCGAGGTGCATCCTCGGCTGAGTGGAGTCACTTGCGGGAGTGGCTTCACGCCCTTGATTCGCCTTCTGTGGAACCCACCACAAAAGGGATGTGCACATTTAGGAACTTGGGTTTATCGCTTGGATGAGATGAGCGGGCTTATGTGGGAACGACTGCAGTCCCCCACTGGCGGTGTGGAATACTTGTTGCGATGGGTATTCTGGCAGGACTACACACTTTAGTGTGTAGTCAGGTGTGTGGAGTTGTGAAGGAGATTGGTTGGTTAGTTTGGATTGTATATTATTTCAGCTCTATTGTTTTATGTAATCAGTACTGACCCCGTTTAATTGTTTTAAAAACTGTGGTAATCCATTCAGGGATGGTGAGTAGTTATTGAGCAAGTATGAGTTGATGCACATGGGATAGCTGGGTTGTGTCGCCACGAGCTGTTTTGAAGTCTTCCGCTGTGTCATAAATATTCTTTTACAATATTTCAGTTGGTTTGACAGTTTTGAGAAACAGTTGTATTTACTTTATCAGTTTTGGTTTTTGGACATGTATCGCTTTAAACATATTTAATAAAGTAGGTTTCTTTATTGTCTATTTCATATACATTGCATCGGGTAACCGAGATGATAGCTCTTCCATGGTTTAAGTGGTCCTGGTAAGGCACTTGGGGTATGGGGGTGTTACAAAGTGGTATCAAAGCGACGATTTTGGAACCTGTAACTAATGAACCCAATGAACTTAGGGAGTCAAAATAAAATGAACCCGTGTAGGAGTTGCTAGGAGCTAATGCAAAAACTTGGGAGACATCCTAAAGTCGCGTTCTCCCCCTACAACTTTAAACCGGACACTATGGGGTGTGTCTTGGGATTGTTATGTGTTTATCTAAGTATGTTGCATATCTATATAGAAATGTGTTCTATGAATTGGTGGATGAATGCATGTGGAGGATGGAGAATGTTGTCGAAAAAGGTGCTAAGTAATATGAGTTTATGTGTTAATTTGAATGGTGGAAATGGCATGATAAGTGATTTCTAATGTGGCTTATTAGAAACATGTGAAATAAGGTGTTTTTTGTTATGTATACACATATGTTATCGCTTTATATATATCTATAGTTGGTTGGAAAGTGTTAAGATAAGCATGCGAGTAGTATACTAGTCAGCATGACTCGATTGAGTGGGGGGCACTCGATCGAGTAGGTGAGTGACTCAATCGAGTGGGTGTGACTCGATCGAGTGGGGTTGTTTTTTGTTTCTGGACAGTGTACTGTTTTTGGGCACTCGATCGAGTAAGTAGGGGGACTCGATCGAGTAGGGTCAACTCGATCGAGTGGATTTGAGGCTCGATCGAGTACCTTTTGTTAGGCTTTCTGGTCAGGTTCTGGAGTCGAGGCACTCGATCGAGTAAGTGGGCAACTCGATCGAGTGGCCTCAACTCGATCGAGAAGGTGGTGTTGCTCGATCGACTAGGTTATGCACAGGTTATTTACGTGTTTGAGTTGTGGGATGTGTGTTTATGTTTACCTTTTCTCTTATATAGTTTCAAGATGCCGCCAAAGAGAAATGCGTTGTATGTTAGGGCTGAGAATATGAGTATTGATGAGATAGTTAAGATGTTGGAGCACCAGGACGCGCTCAAGATGACCTGAAGAAGTTTGGGAAGGATAAGGAGGCTGGGGTGGATTTTGCAAAGATGAGTATCAACATCGCACGGTTTAACCCAAAAGAGTACATGGGTACAGGTGCGCCAATCTTGCTTGATAATTGTCACAGAGAGATGGTGAATATACTTAATGTGGTTCATTGCCCTGGGACTTTAGAGTGGAACAAGCTGCGTTCTACTTGAGAGATGCAGCCGAAGAGTGGTGGGATAAGGTTAGGGAGAGTGCTCCAGAGCTATATGTGAAACAGGGGCTATCTGATATACCTTGGACTGAGTTCAAGAAAGCTATACGACGAGAGTTTATGCCGTAACATGTGCGTAGTAAGTTGAGAGAGGAGTTTGATGATTTCAAGATGACTGCGGATATGACGGTGGTTGAGTACTATCACAAGTTCAATGAGAAGTCTAGATATGCTGAGGACCTGGGGCTGAGTCAAGAGAACTTGGTGTTGAGGTATGAGAAGGGCCTTACACCTAAGATCATGGAGAAGCTGCCGATAGGAGTCCTTACTGATGTTAATGAGGTATATGAGCGCGCTGGGAAAGCTGAGAGGTTGGTTGAGATGGCTAAGGAGAATAGGGAGAGAGGTTGTGAGAAGAGGAAGGCTGAGAGTGAAGGTGGTGGTCAATCTAGTTACAAGAGGGGCGGCCATAACCAGGTGAGAACTTACTCTTCGGGGTCGGGGTTCGGTGGTGGAGCTTATTTTGGGCGTGGCCGAGATGGTGGTAGTAGCAGCTGGGGAATATCTTGCTTTAATGTGGCGGTATGGGCCACAAGAGACATGAGTGCAATAGTGCTGTGGGGAGGGGTTTTCAGAGACCTTCACAGGGGAGTTTTTCTCAGGGTCCATCTCAGAGCTATGCTAGTAACAGGCCGGGTCATGGAACAATCAGGGTGGTCAGAGTAACAACAACGGTGGGGCTAACCGCAATGGCGGTAATTCATATCAGAGATCAGCGAGGAAAAACAACCAGGGGTCGGCTGCTAAATCGTCTACTTCTGCTAGTACTGTGCAGGGCGGTGGAGAGAAGATGAGTGGCAAACTTTTCATGATGGAGAAGAAAGCAGCTGAGGATGATGCTCACGTAATCACGGGTACTTTTCTTTTTAATGGAGCCTTTACCTTTGTTTTGTTTGATACGGGGGCGTCACAATATTTTGTATCATCGAGTCATGCTAAGCTTTTTGGTTTGAGAGAGTTTGAGTCTGTAAAAGTGGAAGTCTTTACACCGTCGAGGGAGTCTTTATCTTGTGGGAGGTTATATTGTTAGAGTATGTGTCCTAAACAATAGTGCGATCACATGTTTAAATCTCAAATTAAGAATACGTAAAGGATGATTCAATTATATAGTCAACTGATCAATATTAATCGGTAACGATTGGCTGACTAGAGTTTGACGTTACTGTCGTTTGACGGTGGTGATCAGTTGATCCCTTTAGGTCACACCTATAGGAACGAGCCCCAATATTAAACTAATTATTGGTATAAGATACAGTTTAATTAGTCCCTTGACAAACTGACTAAAAGTTAGTGGATTAATATAATTTAGAGAGATTGAGTTGAGAACTCGTGTCGGTTAAAGTTATTATTTAATTATACAAGAATTAAATAAATAATAATAGGTAGAGACAGATTTTATTAATTAATTGCTAATTAATAAAATCGTACTAATTGACTAATTGGGTTAGTATTAGTACATGTTATATTTACGTATAATTGTATGCGTGCATATAAGAGTGTTATTAAACAAACAAATTGGGAACCACTTAATCATGTAAGATAATAAAGTGAGTGACTTACACATATTTATAAGACAAATATTAAAATCAAAATGGACCCATAAAGTCCATTATGAACCGTGTAAGAGGGAGTTGAGTGAGAATTTTGAAGACATCATCATTAGTCCTAATGCATGCTTTTCTCTTCCCAATTTCTTTTTACTTTTTGTCTAACCTATGCACATACTTGCATTAAAAATACAAATTGTTGTCTCTTTTAAGTGCCTTGGCCGGATCATTGAAGCCTTGATGGGACTTCATTTTTCTCATTTTTCTTAAGCTAATTGTAGAGTAAGAATGTGAGATTTTCCACTCTAAAATTACACAAAAATATTAGAAACTCATCACTAAGGGTTAGTAATATAAATGTAATATTTACATAATAATAATACAAATGGTTAGTAGCATTTGTATATGCATAATTCAAGGGAAATATTTGTAGATCTAGTAAATTCTACAAATATTATTTGGGTAAGTTCTTGGGTGCATCACTAAGAAGGATCTCTACACTTGAGATCTCGGTTTGGAGGATCATCCTAATGTATATAGCTCAAGATCTAGATTTGGAAGGAGTCCAAATCTATTGCCCTTAATTCGTCCCACATATGATGTAAGAAAATTCGTTTTTCTTATTCTTTTGTTATGCATGCAACTACATCCATGAGATAAATTAATGAGTAATTTATAAAATAAATTAGATGAGTCTAATAAGGGGTATATGAACCTAACAATTAGCATCGGAGCTTTGGTGTTGCATGCATAATCGGTTTGGTTTTTCCGAGTTATAAGTAACTTAATTAAAACTAATAATTTGTGATTTATTAGATAAATTCATGAAAAATTTTTGCATGTAATATATTCTGATTCTAAAGTATTTTTAGGTCATTTTGATGATTTAAGTATGATTATTACTTATTTTAATGATTTTTAGTAAAATAATTACATGTTTATGAGTAAAATGAACTTTTTGTACTAAAAATAGTTAAACTTCACTACTGGCCGTGATTTTTTAGTATGACCTCACATGAATATTTTATGTATTGTATGTAAAATTTAGTATTAATGTGATTAATATTTCATTATTTATGATTTTTATTTGATAAAAATGGTATAAATGGAGGTTAAATGACTAAAAATAGTTAAACTTTAAAACAGGCCATGAAATTTTAATATGATATCACATGCATATTTTACAGATAGTATGTAAAATTTTAGATAAATGTGATTTATCATGCATGATTTATAATTTTAATGGTTAAAATGATATAAATAGTGATTATTTTTTTTAGCAAAAATAGCTAAAATGAATTTTATGGCATGAAATTTTTTTCTAATGTTGTATATTTGATATGAACATTATATCTAAGGTTGCATGATTAATTTTGATTTATTTAATATGTTTATTGATTTTTATCTGATAAAATCAATAAAAGGGCAACTTTATTAGTCATAAAAATTAATTCGTAATTTTTGGTTGAAATTTTGCCATTTCTAGGTTCTGGAAATTATTTAAGAATGTTCAAAAATTTTATTTTGATTTTTTCATAATTTTTATGTTTAATTTGGAACTAAATGGTAAAAATTATGATTTATAAGATTTATTAATTAAATAAATTATAAATTTTGTGGTCAAATTTTTGTTAAGTTTTTGGAATCTTGATAATATTCCAGTATATACAAAAATGTGATTTTGAAATTTTCAAAATTTTATGATTTATTGGGAATTATTTCATAATTGTTATGATTATAAGAAGTTTAATAAGCAATAATAGAAAACCAAGTTGAATGAATGTCAAAAATTGAGTAAAGACTAATTTTTGAGTCCTAAGAGAGTTGGGATATTTAACTTGGGTTTAAATTTGATTTAAGTATTGATTTGTGATTTTAATAAGTTATTATCACGCATTTCCATAAAATTGGATTATATAAGATATAAGGTATAAATAGGGCGATTTGGCACATTAAGTTGACATGTTAGATCATATAATAATGCTGCATTTTTCATTGATGAATGTCATATTTTATTTATATAATTTTGGATTATGTAATTTTATCTTAGTATTGCTTTAGTTTTTAATTGATATTATCCATAATGAAAGGGAATATCGATTTGGTTGTAATTTTAATGTGATTTCTCAGCACCGTTTTGTAATTTAATAGTTTTAAATTTTTATTACAAATGTATAATAGGAATAGCCATGTATTTTTATTATTATTTTTTAATTCCGGAGTTTCCTAAAGACGGAGCCATTCGGAAAGGAATTCCGATCAAGACGGTGTTTTTCCTTGGGAGGCGTATCACATGAAGTTCAAGGGACCAAAGGAGTTGGTTTCCGAATATGTAATAGATTATTTAATTTTCTATTTAAGGTAGGCCATACTAGGAAATTTATTTATTGCTTATGCATTTTTCATTATATGTTGCATGCATTGTCAAATCGCCATAAACAACACATGCATATCATATCGAGTAATCGACCATGTCAATTATAATTATCGATAATTCAACTTTTAGCTCACTTTAAATTGATAGATAATAAATTGACAAGACCTTTACTTTTAAAAGATTGAGACTTAGCCTTACCAAATAGTAGGAGCCCATGAATCTCAATTTCATATAGGTACAATACGGTATTTAAATATTATACCGGGGTGCTTGCTTTGACGTTGGGTAAGTGGGTAATAAATAGTTATTACACTTCGAAAATTTGGTTGATCTCAACGAAGGTATTTTGCGACCGTAGCCGCAATAGGTTCGGGCTAAAGATGAACTTAACGTAAATTCATCGACCGAGAGTTCTAATTGTAGAATCCATTAAGTGGGTTAACCTACCAAGTTGTATTAGTAAAGGTTGTAGAGGGACCGTTGTCCCACAATTGAGCTAGTATGGATTTGGATCTCGGAATCATTTATATAATTGGGTGGAGGTCGTTATATAAATGCTAGAACATGCTAAAATGTTTTAGATATAATGATGAATGTTTAATTTTCCCACTATTTCGTTGTTTTTAATGTTGTTTAATTTCATCACTCCTACTCATATGCGATATCATTCGATTGTAACACGAGTCTCCGCTAAACCACTATTACTAAATGACAAAGAATCTCTTTCTAAAAATTAACTGTATCATAGATTGTGTACTAACTCCGTAGGAATCGTTCTATTTCATAGAACTCGATAGGAATTGTCCTATGCAAATATAAGATTAGCATCTTAAAATCTTAACATACCTATGTATGATTTCTTGGGAAGAAATATGACTAGAGGTAATGATTAGTCAAAATAGGTTTTGATAGTTCTTCTATGCATCCATGGTTCAAAAGTCTTATTGCTCAACCTAAACACTTGTCATCAAGCACTTAAGTTGTTAAAAATATGACAATGTGAAATTGGTAAATTGATTTGTCAAAAATTTTGATTGACCAAATACCACGGTAGAGTTCATCTTTGCGAAGGATTAACTAGGAATTTACATGAAGATAAGTCTTCATCAAGTAGATATTCTTAAAGTGAGTGGGAGCAATATGAAGTAAAGTTCCTATCTTAATTGTTTAAGGATAGAACTAGGCTCGAAAGAGAAGGTGTTAGAAACCCCAAATAAGTAATGATCAAGGAAGTTGGTTGTGTGACTCCAACATATTCTTTCTTGAATATCTATGACGTTGACATTGCATTATAACCAAATACCAGATCATGAGTATTTGATACAAATTTGTGAATTTCATAATATTTGGCATTATCATGTGACGACTAGCAAGAATAAGATCAGAAATTTGCATGAATGGAACTAGGGTAGTTGCCATTTCATCCATGGACATATAAGTGTTATAGTGTACTCATTTTAGTTTTGTATTTAGAAATGTACCTCAATAATTGTTATGATGTACACCAATTCTAAATAAGAATATAATTCAAGTTTTGTACAAAACGCAAAGGGTTTCTCAATTATACAATTAAAACAAGCATTGTGCCCTAACATACCACGACTAAGTTTATGGTGAGACCATACAAATTAAGGTAATTATATTCAAACTAAAAATAAATGTCATATAAGACTCAAATTGGTGATCCCAAATTATTTCTTATTTCTTGATTGAAAGTCGCATTAAAACTAGTTTTTACTAGTACCCCACACCATTTGATTGTGAATCTCATGAAATGTGCGAATCTTCTATTCAAAGCAAGATGTTTCGTGACTTTTCTTGAAAAGTATAGCGAATAGAATAAGATATTCGCCCCATCTACACTTTGAAGTGTATGGTCGAATACAATTTCAATCAGAAAAGGTTATTATTTCTTCATCTCTTTTACCAACGAACTAGGTAGATACTTGGTATCCACTTAATGAGGCAAGAAGAGAAATTCTTTGAATAAGTTTAATGAATGTTTAAAACGTATTAAAACCTAGAGATTATAAAACCAAAGTATTAATACTTTGCTAAAATAGGGAACAATAAAGTGACGACTTTTATACGCACCAAAAGAAGTGTGATATGGTATCACAAGTTCACTTTCATTATGATATGATTAAATCTTTACTACAAAGTTGGAAGTAGTTTCTATAAAAATTTGTCTAATATTTATTCCACTAAAACCAAAACATAGTTAAAGCAATCAAGTACAAATCATATGAGATATGGTTAGGCATGGTACCTAAATTGTAGATTATTTCGATAGTAAACATGTGCTTATTTTTCCTACAAGATCACGAGAACGAAGGGTTTGTGGCTCGTGATGCTGTCTATTAAAGAAATGAGGAGTATTTCTTAAAGATAGAGTGAGAGAAAATGTTCAAGAACTACAAACTGAGAATAAGACGTAGGAAGATGTTCCTTCTTAGTCAAAATCAGTAATTACTGATTCGAAACCTAAGTGGACAGGAGTCATGTTATTTTTTTAAAGTAACAAACCTGTAACTTATTAAGATGCTTTATCTAGTTTCAACTCCGCAAAAGTCCAAAATGAGAATAAACATGAAAATGTTTATTTAGCCTGGTTGGTTGGTGGCAAAGAGTTTTTCACGCAACAACAACGCTTCATTGAATTCGGATATAATTTGATATAGTTGGATTTTAAAATCATCTTGCATGAGTTTTGCAAATTGCAACTATCCTAAGCTAGGATGCAAACTTAAGAAGAAATCATAAGTAGATGTCAAGAGTTGAATTTTGTGTTTTGGTCATGAGTCATATGATAAACTTTTCTCGAATTGTCGAGTAGTTCTGTTTATATATGGAGTTTAGTGGGAGTAATGTGGTGTTACTAGTCTTATGTTTAAGGGACATATTGATCATTTTGAATGATGAAAGACTTAGGAGAAGAATAATACATCTCTAAGGTATCTAGACCTATAAAGATAGTTCTAAGAGGATAATAGCGTTGAATGAATATTCTTATGTTAATAAGAATCTTGACAAGTTCAAAAGTATTGAACATGTTGAAATTGAATCCACATGCTTTCGCTGCGTGATTAATTCATTACGCTAAGATTTATCACCATTCTTAAATTTCGTATACTTGGAGTATGACGAAAGGTTACAAATCGAATCTTTGAGATAAGTCTCTATATAGCCGTATAGTTCATTAGTTAGTACTCAGGAAGTACTAAATATATGAAGCTAAGCATTTAGAAATGAGATAGATTTATGTGCAAGGAGTTACACAAAACCATATTCTAAACACATAATGATTAGAGAACCATCTTGGCTATATTAATTAAGGAGGATATCTGCTAGAAACATCCTAGGCAGTTGAACAATGACATATACACAACAGAAATTGAGTACACTTGCAATAATGAGATATGCAAGTAAGAGGGGATCATATTAGGATTCGGTTTAATGAATTGGAAGAACAATGGTAGTTCGTTCCAATAACCGAAGTTCCTATCCCTACAGACTGTGAGGACAGTGGGAGTTATTCAAAGGTAACAGAGCCTATGTCCAGATTGGAGCTTGACACGTACTCAAAGAAGTTCTTACAATACAAGATTATTCACAAGAATGGGAAATAGTATATAGTAAGGTTAGGGTAAGTGCAAAGTGTTGCTAAAACTTGCTAACCAAGGCTTTTTCATAGGCTAAGCATGATAAGTCATGCCATTGCAATTGAGTTGAGATGTATAGTTATATACAATATTAAGTATGAATTATAGATTATGGAGTAATTCATATGGTATCAATTTTATATATGTGATAATGCATTCATCGTTTGAGTTTTATTAAAAACTCTTTTATTACTTTGTTATATCCAAATAGGTTGTAAGGACAACGTTGGACCCTATTAAAGTGAACTGGATTAACATAGTACTGGCCCCTAGTTGCTTATATGAGGTGACGTCTCGAAGTGACTAGAATGTGATACGATTGATGGCAAGTTCAAGTGCTATAGAGTCATATGGGATGACTAGTCGATCACATAGGCAGACTGTATGAGACATTATGTCGGGCAGTGACCGCTTATAGAGTTCTGGTAATTTTTATAAATCCTGGTCGTGGCGAGAGCTACTATAGTATTCTTATTAGTCGATCCTTTGACTAGAGACTGTTCGCCCAAGTTGGCACAGTTTCTGATTGACTTTGATTTATGCTCTACGACTGTCGTAACTGAAGTCAAATGGGTATCTTTTGGGTCATGATGAACAGTGGTTATACGAAGGGAATAGTGTGATAGTAATTGTCCACCCCCTTCTCAGGGTTATCTAAAATCTCAGGGCAACTCAAGGAGCAGTGAACTGAAAATGCGTGGCCACGCTCGGAAGATATCTATGGTAGATTATTCCAGTCAGACAGTTACTCTCCAGATCGAGGAAACAACTCAAGATATGATCAAATGCAAGTACGACCTGCAAGACACCTTGCATTGAGTGGGAGATTGTAATAAGACAAGAGAATTGGTGACGCACACTTGTCTCGGATAAGTGGGAGATTGTTGGAGTATGTGTCCTCAACAATAGTGCGATCACATATTTAAATCTCAAATTAAGAATACATAAGGGATGATTAAATTATATAGTCAACTGATCAATATTAATCGGTAACAATTGGCTGACTAGAGTTTGAGGTTACTATCGTTTGACGCTGGTGATCAGTTGATCCCTTTAGGTCACACCTATAGGAACGAGCCCCAATATTAAACTAATTATTTGTATAAGATACAGTTTAATTAGTCCCTTGATAAACTGACTAAAAGTTAGTGGATTAATATAATTTAGAGAGTTTGAATTGAGAACTCGCGTCGGTTAAAGTTATTATATAATTATACAAGTATTAAATAAATAATAATAGGTAGAGACGGATTTTATTAGTTAATTGTTAATTAATAAAATCGTACTAATTGACTAATTGGGTTAGTATTAGTACGTGTTATATTTACGTATAATTGTATGCGTACATAATTTAATCAGAGTGTTATTAAACAAACAAATTGGTAACCACTTAATCATGTAAGATAATTAAGTGAGTGACTTACACATATTTGTAAGACAAATATTAAAATCAAAATAGACCCATAAAGTCCATTATGAACCGTGTAAGAGGGAGTTGAGTGAAGATTTTGAAGACATCATCATTAGTCCTAATGCATGTTTTTCTCTTCCCAATTTCTTTTTACTTTTTGTCTAACCTATGCACATGCTTCCATTAAAAACAGAAATTGTTGTCTTGTTTGAGTGTCTTGGCCGGATCATTGAATCCTTGATGGGACTTCATTTTTCTCATTTTTCTTAAGCTAATTGTAGAGTAAGAATGTGAGATTTTCCTCTCTAAAATTACACAAAAATATTAGAAACTCATCACTAAGGGTTAGTAATATAAATCTAATATTTACATCATAATAATACTAATGGTTAGTAGCATTTGTATATGCATAATTCAAGAGTAATATTTGTAGATCTAGTAAATTCTACAAATATTATTTGGTTAAGTTCTTGGGTGCATCAATAAGAAGGATCTCTACACTTGAGATCTCGGTTTGGAGGATCATCCTAATGTATATAGCTCAAGATCTAGATTTGGAAGGAGTCCCAATCTAGTGCCCTTAATTCGTCCCACATATGATGTAAGAAAATTCATTTTTCTTATTCTTTTGTTATGCGTGCAACTTGATCCATGAGATAAATTAATGAGTAATTTGTAAAATGAATTAGATGACTCTAATGAGGGGTATATGAACCTAACATATATAAGGATGTATCTATGTAGTTGGGCAGGTTGACCTACCAGTAGACTTTTTAAAGTTTCCTTTGGATGGTTTTGAGATTACAGTTGGTATGGACTGGCTGGGTAAGTACAAGGCTAGGATAGACTGTCACCAAAAGAGAGTCTCTTTGAGAGGTCCTAAGAGAGTTAGTGTGTCTTATCGTGGGTTTGTTTTCAAACCCAAAGTCAAGTTGATTGCAGCAGTGATATTGAAGTCTTATCTGAGGAAGGGGTGTCCGTTGATCCTATGCCATGTGAGAGACCATATTATGGTGGGTTTGACAGTTGATCAGATACCAGTGGTGGGAGACTTTCCAGATGTTTTTACGGAAGAGATACCAGTTTTACCACCAAAGAGGGAGATAGATTTCAGTGTGGAGTTATCACCAGTGACGGGACCAATCTCTAAGGCCCCGTACCGCATGGATCCTAAGGAGTTGGAGGAGCTGAAGAAACAGCTGGATGATTTGATTGATAAGGGATACATTAAACCTAGTGTATCACCGTGGGGAGCACCAGTTCTGTTCGTGAAAAAGAAAGATGGGAGTTTGAGGTTGTGCATCGATTACAGAGAGTTGAACAGGGTTACAGTAAATAATAAGTATCCTTTGCCAAGGATAGATGATTTGTTTGACCAGTTGAATGAGGCAGCAGTCTTTTCTACGATCGATTTGAGGTAAGGTTACCATCAGGTGAAGATTCGGGATGAGGACATACCGAAGACAGCTTTTACATCAAGGTATGGTCACTATGAGTATGTTGTGATGCCGTTTGGGTTATCTAATGCACCTGCAGTGTTTATGGATTTGATGAACCGGGTCTTCAGTCAGTTTTTGGATCGGTTTGTTGTGGCCTTCATCGATGATATCTTAGTCGATTCTAAGACTAAGGAGGAGCATGAGGAGCACTTGAGGTTAGTGTTGTAGACTTTACGTGATAATCAGCTGTATGCAAAGTTGTCCAAGTGTGAGTTCCGGCTCGAGGAGGTTGCTTTTTTGGGGCATGTGATATCTAAGAAGGGTGTAGCTGTATGACACGTCAGTCGTATACCTGTCCAAAATACCAACTGGCTCTAACTAATATAGCTAGGGAAGTCGGGTCCATCTCCACAGGGAGATGGGAAGATGTCAGCTTTGTCTAAGTTCGTCTCGGTAACCAAAATGGGGGGGTTTTAAATGATTGATTCTAAACTAATGAGAGTGAGGAAAAGAGTAAAGCAGAGAAAATAAGGAGGAAAAACAGAGGAAAATCAAATAAAAGAGAGAAATATGCTAGGAATCGGTCTACCGTGGCTGCTACACTATCGGATCAACTGAGTCGATTAAAATATTGATAAGAAGAGCGAGGTCGTCACCTTTCGGTCCTTAAACCTACGATTATACCCTTTCGGTCTCTAATCGCCCTAGGGTCTTCCTAACTTAGCTTTCGCCCTAATTAGGTGTCACCTATTTTAACTAAGCAAGCCTTCCCTTCCAATCTTTAGATCCTGGTCGGGGGTAACTAATTAATCGGTCTCCTGCATGCATTCATTCAACCTAAACACAATTATATTGCTTAATACAATTCTTATCGCGAGGCTAATCTAATCATGTCGATCCTAACATGTTTCTACCACGGTTTCCCTAATCCTAACATATTAAAGGAATTAGCTACGCCTCATCATTGAATTGACAATAACAACATATAACTAATTAACACTAAACATTATAGCAAACTAATAAAAATCGAAATAAGTAGAGATGAAATAACAGGGAAGAACACAACACAATAACAATAATAATAATAATTGTAATTAAAAGAATAAAGAAGAATGATAATACCAATCGTAATTCGATTCCGAGTAGCAAAGTATAGAGTAAAAATGTATATCTGATTCAAGAATATTCAACTGAAGAGAAGAGAAGAGAGGAGAGGAGTTACGTTGTTCACTCCTCTAGTTTTATACGAAAAATCCACTCTAAACCTAATCTATGGACTAATTACAAAAGCCCATACGAAATTAGGCGGAAAATAAACAAAAGCAGGACAAACCACTCGATCGAGTGCAATTAAACCACTCGATCGAGCAACTGAGCACAAAACCTCTCGATCGAGTGGAATTAAACCACTCGATCGAGTACTTCTCGCAATGTCTTATCTTGTATAAACTTGGACTGCTCGATCGAGCAACTTGGAGCATATAAAGCATTCGATCGAGCAATAAATCACTCGATCGAGCTGTTTGAGCACGTTAAACCTTGAAATACTTCCCGAATCCAGCTCACGCGTCTTCCAAATATTATATTTCCAGGCTCCGGCTCCTCGTTCTCCATAAATGCATGCAAATGGGACGAATTAAGGCTCGATTTAGCTCCTCTTTGGTTAATTCCTGCAAATTACATAAAACGAACCAAAGTAGAATATTCGAGGGTATTTGTAGCTATATGCTACATAAAAAATATTGAAATGCGTGTAAAAATGAGGTAAAAACCGTATATAAAGTACACGCATCAAATCTCCCCAAACCAAACCTTTGCTTGTCCCCAAGCAAAAATGAATACAACTAAGAAAGAACAATGGAACGGGACCAACGTATCAGCTACAAATCACCTACCAAAACCAATTTAATGCAACAAAATGACAGAGTGGCAAATGAGAAATGCAAACGAGTTAAACGAATGTTCCAAACTTACTGAACCGTCGACCTTGCAAGATTCAAAAGATATCGGACTCTTACAGGTCGCTCGTCACTCAAAATTAGGCACAAGGTGAGTATATATGTGAAAGATAGACAGAAGTAAAGACACTCACCTAACTCGACCTATAAGAACATGCATGCAGTTAACATGAATAAAGTCTCTACAACCGTACATATGCATTCCAACCATACTAATGACCAAGACACATGCCGAGGACTTACATTTGGGTAAGTGAGGTAATGGGTAAGAAGGGGCTAAAATGAATTTGGATATGTGGAGTTAATAGCCAGGCTAGCAACAACGAATCCAAATATAACTGCATCCATCTTCATACTCAATATAACAAAATAAAACGGTGCAAATTCCATGCACTAAACTCACTAAACACCGATACTTGTCAACTCCCCATAAAGTATAGATGAAACATGGGAGTAAAAATTATTCATACAATTTCTCGTTCTTTTTTTTTTCATGACTTATTTTTTTCTTTTCTTCTTTTCGTCTTCTTTCGTTTCCTCTCTTTTTTTTCTTTTTCGTTTCATTTTTTTTTTCAACAATTCTTTTTCTTTCATTCCCTTCAGTTCTTCCACCATCTTCTGAAATCAGATAAAATAACCATATTGCAATAAAGCATTTCAACAACTACTCGTCACTAGCTCGGCTAGGTTAGGAAGTATTATAGAGAGTAGCTGATAGGACAAAAAGGCAATTTGGCTATGTGGGGCTCATGGGTAGAATGAAATAAAGGGAACTGCCTCTCCTAACATGTGTCACCATCCACAGACCGAATGCATACAGGTATTAAGAAGACTGGACTCATGCTTATGCAAATTGATGTTACATGCCTTAAAGAGAGTACTACTCACATCCTAAATGAAACCGGCCATGAATGTCACCGGTTTATAAAGCTCTAACCTCAGAATGTAATGTAGCTTGCCGATATGATGAATCAAGTCTATTCGTTCAGATAAGAGAGAAACAAAAACTCGTAGATCATGCACATAATCATGCCAACTAAATGTCAAGAATATGCAAGGCTCAAGTAAAGATTCAATGTAGCGTCAAAGTTCAAACGTTCCGACTCAAATTAAACGTGAATTTTTTTGTATTTTTGAAATTTTTTCTAGATTTTTTGAATTTTATGATTTTTTTGAATTAATTAAAACAACAATGCATGCGAAAATAATTAAACGTGCAAGAAAACATGCAGACAGACATAGATATGGATGCATACCTCCCCAAACCAAACCGTACAATGCCCTGATTGTACTAAAAATAGGGAAAGAAATGCAAACTAAAGAAAAAAGGAGAAGTGGAGTCGGAAAACTTACAAAACGTCATAAGGAGGGACCTCCCCAAACCGACCATGAACATGGGAGGTCAAAGAAAGTCAAGCAGTAGCTCAATAGACGTAAAACAGCCGCTGGAAGACGAAACTATTGGATCGAGCAGCTTGGAATGGCTCGATCGAGTAAACTGGAATATGGAAGGACTCGATCGAGCAGAAAACTAGTCGATCGAGTAACCGTGATTTCTGCTTCGGTCGATCGAGTAAGTAAATCACTCGATCGAGTGACAATTACCTCAAAAAGCGCTCGATCGAGTAGAAAACTACTCGATCGAGTGAAGTAACCTGCAAAACACGCATTTCAAAGCAAAGAAGGGCATAAAAAGTTCGTAAAACAGCGTCTAAAGTTCAACAAAAAGCTAAAGAAAAAAAAAAGTTCAACAAAAGTACAATAAAACAGTCCGGGCTGCCTCCCGGAGAGCGCTGGTTTATGAGGTCCCGCACGACCTTTATGGCATCAATTAATTGGCGCGTCTAGCTCGTTGAAGTACAAGACTTCAACCCGTTTGTCTGCTTCATTTGCCTCGTGATAATGCTTCACGTATTGCCCATTCACCTTGAACCTATTACCTTCGGAA
Organism: Silene latifolia; assembly: GCF_048544455.1. Taxonomy (NCBI): domain Eukaryota; kingdom Viridiplantae; phylum Streptophyta; class Magnoliopsida; order Caryophyllales; family Caryophyllaceae; genus Silene; species Silene latifolia. Next base: position 151,041,551 of record NC_133526.1, read on the forward strand.
TCTTCGAGCTCCACGGATCCAAACTTGGTAACATCTGTCACCGTATAAGGACCACTCCACCTGGACTTCAGCTTTCCAGGAAACAATCTCAATCGGGCATTAAACAGCAGCACCTTTTGCCCAACGTGGAACTCCCGAGGTAGAATTCTCTTGTCGTGCCATCTCTTCGTCTTTTCTTTGTATATGCGCGAGCTATCATAGGCATTTAGCCTAAACTCTTCCAACTCGTCTAGCTGCAAAAGACGATTCTGACCACACAACTTAGGATCAAAGTTAAGCTCTCGAATTGCCCACCAAGCCTTACATTCCAACTCAACAGGTAAGTGACATGACTTCCCATAAACTAACCTTTAAGGTGATGTACCAATTGGTGTCTTAAAGGCAGTTCTGTAAGCCCATAATGTGTCCTCTAACTTAAGGCTCCAATCCTTCCGTGATTTCGAAACTACCTTAGACAAGATCTCTTTCAGCTCGCGGTTAGAGACCTCAACCTGACCACTAGTTTGGGGATGATACCCCAAACCACGCCGGTGTTGGACACCGACTTTAGACAGAATAGATGTTAGATTCTTCTCCTTAAAGTGCATTCCCCCATCACTAATGACGATCCTAGGGACACCAAATCGGGGAAATATGACCTTTTTGAACATTTTTATCACGGTCTTGGCATCACAATGGGGTGAAGCAATTGCCTCAACCCATTTGGACACATAATCTACAGCCACTAAGATGTACCTGTTACCTTTACTAGACGGGAACGGTCCTTGGAAATCAATGCCCCAGACATCGAAAACCTCAACCTCTAGGATGCCGTTTTGTGGCATCTCATGTCTCTTTGAAATGTTCCCTGATCGTTGGCAAGCATCACAAGCTGAAACAAAAGACTTAGCATCGCAAAAACAAAGAGGGCCGAAAAACCAGATCAAGTACCTTAGCCACGGTACGCGATGGGCCGTGGTGACCACCATAGGAAGAGGAGTGACAGCCTTCTAGGACTATTTTGGCCTCCCACTGCGGAATACATCGTCTGTAGAGACCGTCTGCACATTCCTTAAATAAATAAGGATCATCCCAGAAATACTGCTTAGCGTTATACAGAAAACGCTTCCTCTGCTGATGAGAAAGGTTAGGCGGCAGCTTGCCACTAACAACGAAGTTAGCTATATCTGCATACCAAGGTTCTTGGTCAACAATAGACGATATAAGAGCAATTAAAGTATCGTCAGGGAAAGAGTCATCAATAGGTAGAGAATCTTCCCCTTCTTGTCGCATCAGTCGCGACAAGTGATCAGCTACAACGTTCTCAGCTCCTTTCTTATCCTTGATCTGCAAATCAAACTCCTGAAGAAGGAGTATCCATCTCAATAGCCGTGGTTTAGCCTCCTTCTTAGCAAGAAGATGCCTCAAAGCTGCATGGTCAGTAAAAACAGTAACTTCTGACCCAACTAAATAAGAACGAAACTTCTCTAAGGCAGAAACTACAGCTAGCAGCTCTTTTTCAGTGGTAGTTTACTTCACTTGAGCCTCATCCAGAGTTCGGGTCGCATAGTAAATCGCGTTCAAAGCTTTGTCTTTCCTCTGGCCTAGCACCGCTCCTAGTGCATAGTCACTGGCATCACACATTATCTCAAACGGCAAGTCCCAGTCGGGAGGCTGTATGATCGGCGCAGAGACTAAAGCCTGCTTTAACCTGTGAAAAGCAGAAAGACACTCATCAGTAAACACAAAAGGGGCATCCTTAAGTAGCAGTTGTGTAAGTGGTTTAGCAATTTTTGAGAAGTCCTTGATAAACCGGCGATAAAAGCCGGCGTGACCAAGGAAACTCCTCACCCCCTTAACATTAACAGGAGGTGGTAATTGCTGAATCACTTCCATCTTAGCTTTATCAACTTCTATTCCCCTATCAGAAACTAAGTGCCCTAAGACAACTCCCTCGTTGACCATGACGTGGCACTTCTCCCAGTTAAGCATGAGATTAACCTTAATGCAGCGCTGCAACACTTTATCAAGGTTAGACAGACAGTTAGAAAAATCACTTCCATAAACACTGAAATCGTCCATGAAAACTTCCATAATAGACTCAATATACTCTGAAAATATCCCCATCATACACCTTTGAAAGGTGGCAGGGGCATTACATAAACCAAAAGGCATCCTGCGATAAGCAAACACGCCCTGAGGACAAGTAAATGTAGTCTTAGCCTGATTGTCTGGGTGAATGGGGATCTGAAAGAACCCTAAATACCCGTCTAAATAGCAGAAAAATTTATGAGATGCTAACCTTTCTACCATTTGATCAATAAAAGGAAGGGGAAAGTGATCTTTCTTGGTGGCGGCATTGAGCTGTCTGTAATCTATATACATCCGCCAACCAGTCACTACTCGAGTATGTATTAATTCATCCTTATCATTCTTAACTACAGTTGTCCCTCCTTTCTTCGGGACCACTTGTACTGGACTCACCCATTTAGAATTGCCAACAGAATATATAATACTTGCGTCTAGCAGCTTCATTACCTCAGCCATCACAACATCCTGCATCTTCTCGTCATCGGCGGCCACCTGTCTGCGCAGGTTTGTGATCTTCTTCCAGCTCTATCCTGTGCATACAGATATCGGGACTAATCCCCTTGATATCATCTAGTGAATAACCCATTGCTTTCCTGTTTTTCTTAAGGACAGCTAACAAAGAAGTCAGCTGATCATCATCAAGCTTAGCACTAACAATGACTGGATATTACTCAGTATCGTCTAAGAAAACATATTTTAGATGACAAGGAAGAGGCTTACGTTCCGGTACCTTTACCTCAATGGAACAAAGAGTGCTAATCATCTGTTCCACTTGCTCTCCCTCACGCTCATCTAAATCATCTACAATAAATTCCAACACAGTGCCATCGTCGTCTGGGCTATCTGCACACTCATCAAAAAGCATAAGAGCTTCTAGTGGGTCCTTCATAAAAGAACCCGACCAGAAGTCATAAATAGACTCGTCAATAATATCAACCGAATAACAAGTATCCTCTATCATTGGTCGAGCCAAAGTACTTTGGCGATCAAAGTGATAGCGCATCTCCTACTGCAAGAGTCAAACGCCCTTGTCGACATCAATAACACCCACTGTACAAAGGAAAGGTCTTCCTAAGATAATTGGGGTCCAAGTGTCCTCGGCTATATCTAAAACAATGAAATCCACGGGATAAAGAGCTTGCCTATTTTCACAGCACGTCCTCTAAGACACCTAAGGGCTTCCTAACGATCTATCACCATCCGTAGGGTAATGTTAGTCACTTTAAAATGACTCATGTTCGCCTTCTTGCGACGGAAGGGGCATGACGCTAACACTGGCTCCTAAATCATAAAGAGCCTGATCAATGACCACGTTTCCTATAATACAGGTAATAGAAAAGCTGCCCGGGTCTTTCATTTTAGGTGGACCCTTATTTAAAAGCAAATTACTAGACTCTTCCATAAATGAAATCGTCTCAAATTCACTTAAATTTCTCTTACGCGTCACAATATCTTTCATAAACTTAGCGTAAGTAGGTACCGAGTGACAAGTTCGGAAAAAGGGACAAGATTACGGAGGTTCTTCACAACGTCCACAAACTTAGCGTCGTCGCTCGATCTTTGCGTCCTTCGACGACACTGGGAAGGGCACTCTGGTAGCAATGAGTGGACCCGCAACTTTCTCTTTACCTTTATCAATGCGTGACATCTCCGCAGAAGGGAAGATGACACGGTAGCGAATCGAGGCAAAAAATAGGATCTCTGCCACTTCTGGTACTCGATCGAGCACAATTACCACTCGATCGAGTGGTTTCACATTGCAATATACTCGATCGACCATTCTCCTTACTCGATCGAGTAATGTCCTTTCCCGATTTACTCGATCGAGCGTTTTTATCACTCGATCGAGTGAGTTCTTCAGCAAATTTAGTCGATCGAGTAAGAATATCACTCGATCGACCATCCTCAATTTCTGCACTGCTCGATCGAGTGATGGGATGAATTAATTCACTCGATCGAGTTGATTTTTCACTCGATCGAGTGTCTGCATTGCACGCAGCTAGTAGTTCTTCTAAAAACTCATCTATATCATCCTCCAGGGCATCGTCAGCTATCAAAACCCCGTCTTTCGGTTCCTTTGGCCCTTCATGAGTAAGGACAACTTGGAGGTTCATTGCATTGGCTGGATTGCATATCGGTAGAAGCTTGGCTTGGTCCTTCGCGAGTGTTAACTGCGCGACTTTTTCTCTTAATTCCGCTATGACAGCTTCTTTCCTATTGCACTTCTCGTCAAATTGTTGTGATATGCTCAACATAAAAGATTTCAACTCGGCAATTTCCTCATTTGCAGGAGGAGAAACCGGCTGCGGCGCTGGCGTAGAAAGAGTAGGGACATTCATTATTTCTTCATACAGCTGGGAAAAAGGAACTCCCTGCTTGTATTTCTGATAAGCAAGGACGCGCTCTATACTTGCCAAGCATCCAATAGGGTCATACCCTTCCATGCCACATCTACCACATGGCTCTATATGCTCAACAATCGAACAAACCTGTAATTTAGACATTCTGGCAGATAGACTTACAAAGCAACCGAATAACCTGCAAAATTAACCAAAACTTTGCAAGAATGAGATCAGCCTCAAGGAATGAATTCCCTGAGACGAGAAACAAACTTAATTAAAGCAACAAAATTGTGCCACCTCTCCGGCAACGGCGCCAAAATTTGACACGTCAGTCGTATACCTGTCAAAAATACCAACTGGCTCTAACTAATATAGCTAGGGAAGTCGGGTCAATCTCCACAGGGAGATGGGAAGATGTCAGCTTTGTCTAAGTTCGTCTCGGTAACCAAAATGGGGGGGGGGGGTTTAAATGATTGATTCTAAACTAATGAGAGTGAGGAAAAGAGTAAAGCAGAGAAAATAAGGAGGAAAAACAGGGGAAAATCAAATAAAAGAGAGCAATATGCTAGGAATCGGTCTACCGTGGCAGCTACACTATCGGATCAACTGAGTCGATTAAAATATTGATAAGAAGAGCGAGGTCGTCACCTTTCGGTCCTTAAACCTACGATTATACCCTTTCGGTCTCTAATCGCCCTACGGTCTTCCTAACTTAGCTTTCGCCCTAATTAGGTGTCACCTATTGTAACTAAGAAAGCCTTCCCTTCCAATCTTTCGATCCAGGTCGGGGGTAACTAATTAATCGGTCTCCTGCATGCATTCATTCAACCTAAACACAATTATATTGCTTAATACAATTCTTATCGCGAGGCTAATCTAATCATGTCGATCCTAACATGTTTCTACCACGGTTTCCCTAATCCTAACATATTAAAGGAATTAGCTACGCCTCATCATTGAATTGACAATAACAACATATAAATAATTAACACTAAACAGTATAGCAAACTAATAAAAATCGAGATAAGTAGAGATGAAATAACAGGGAAGAACACAACACAATAACAATAATAATTGTAATTAAAAGATTAAAGAAGAATGATAATACCAATCGTAATTTGATTCCGAGTAGCAAAGTATAGAGTAAAAATGTATATCAGATTCAAGAGTATTCAACAGAAGAGAAGAGAAGAGAGGAGAGGAGTTACGTTGTTCACTCCTCTAGTCTTATACGAAAAATCCACTCTAAACCTAATCTATGGACTAATTAAAAAAGCCCATACGAAATTAGGCGGAAAATAAACAAAAGCAGGACAAACCACTCGATCGAGTGGAATTAAACCACTCGATCGAGCACCTGAGCACAAAACCTCTCGATCTAGTGGAATTAAACCACTCGATCGAGTACTTCTCGCAATGTCTTATCTTGTATAAACTTGGACTGCTCGATCGAGCAACTTGGAGCATATAAAGCATTCGATCGAGCAATAAATCACTCGATCGAGCTGTTTGAGCACGTTAAACCTTGAAATACTTCCCGAATCCAGCTCACGCGTCTTCCAAATGTTAGATTTCCAGGCTCCGGCTCCTCGTTCTCCATAAATGCATGCAAATGGGACGAATTAAGGCTCGATTTAGCTCCTCTTTGGTTAATTCCTGCAAATTACATAAAACGAACCAAAGTAGAATATTCGGGGGTATTTGTAGCTAGATGCTACATAAAAAGTATAGAAATGCGTGTAAAAATGAGGTAAAAGCCGTATATAAAGTACACGCATCACTGTGGATCCGGCAAAGATTGAGGCAGTGACTCGGTGGGAAGCACCAAAGAATGTGGCAGAGATCAGCAGTTTCTTGGGTTTGGCAGGGTACTACCGTTGGTTTGTGAAAGACTTTTCTAAGATAGCCAGACCTATGACAGCGTTGATGAGGAAAGAGAACAGGTTTCGTTGGGATGTAAGTTATGAGACAGCGTTCCAAACTTTAAAGGAGCGTTTGACCACAACTCCAGTCTTGGCATTACCTGAAGGGTGTGAGAACTTTGAGGTTTATACAGATGCTTCAAAGAAAGGGTTGGGATATGTTTTGATGCTGAATGGAAAAGTAATTGGCTTAACTTCAAGGCAATTGAAACCTTATGAGGAGAACTATCCGACACATGATCTGGAGTTGGGTGCAGTTGTGTTTGCTCTCAAGATTTGGAGGCACTATCTTTATAGAGCGACCTTTAAGGTGTTTTTAGATCACAAGAGTCTCAAGTACATCTTCACTCAAAAGGAGTTGAACATGAGACAGAGGAGGTGGATGGAGCTGATAGGGGATTATGACATGGATATTATATACCATGAAGGGAAGACGAATGTTGCAGATGCGTTGAGCAGGAAAAGTGTGCATTCTCTATGCAAAACTATGTCTTTGATGAGATTGAGAGATGAGGTGGGGAAGATGGGGATACATATGATACAGAAAGGGGATGCTAGAGGGGACTTGACATTGGAGCCAGATCTTTATGACGATATTCACAGGAAACAAGCGTTGGATCCTAAGATTGAGGAGTGGAGAGCTGGAGTAGAGAAAGGGACAATGTCTCGGTTCTCTATTCATACAGATGACGGTGTGAGATTTGATGGTAGGTGGTGTGTTCCTAATGATGAGGAGTTGAAAAAGATGATCATTACAGAGGCTCATTGCACACCATATTCAGTACATCCAGGAGGTGACAAGTTGTATAAAGATTTGAACACGACTTTCTGGTGGCCTGGGATGAAATATGAAAAAACTGAGTTTCTGGCTCGATGTTTGACATGTCAGCGGGTTAAGGGAGAGGAGCAACGACCACAAGGTAAGATTCAGTCTCTTGAGGTACCTGAGTGGAAATAGGAGTCCATATCTATGGATTTTATAGTGGGTTTACCGAGGAGTCAGCAGGGTAACAACATTATATGGGTAATAGTTGATCGTTTGACCAAGTTAGCTCACTTTGTGCCGATGAAAGATACTTGGACCAAGATACACTTTAGCTTATAGGAAGAATATGGTTCATTTTCATGGGGTGCCTAAGGATATAGTGTCGATAGAGATGCGAGGTTTATATCACGGTTTTGGAGAGAGTTGCAGAAGTTGATGGGAACTACTTTTAAGATGAGTAATGCTTTTCATCCTGCGACAGATGGACAGATGGAGAGGACCATCAAGACTTTGGAGGATATGCTATGAGCTTGTGTGATGGAGTTTGGTGGTAGCTGGGAGGATAGATTGGATCTTATTGAGTTCTCTTATAATAACAGCTATCACACGAGTATTGGGATGACACCGTTTGAGGCTTTGTATTGGATGGAGGAGGTGTAGGAGTCCGATTTACTGGGATGATAGAGCTGAGGCAGTGGTTTTAGGACCACAGATGGTATAGGAGATGATAGAACAGGTTAAGATGATCAGACAAAAGATGAAAGCGGCCCAGAATCGACAAAAGAGTTATGCAGACTTACATCGTCGTGACATAGAGTTTCAGGTTGGGGACAAGGTTCTTTTTAAAGTGTCTTCTATGCGTGGAGTCATGAGGTTTGGTAAGAAAGAGAAGTTAAGCCAGAAGTTTATCGAACCATATGAGATTTTGGATCGTGTGGGTGAGGTTGCTTACCGGTTAGCGTTACCAGCGGCTTTGGATAGGGTGCATAATGTGTTTCATGTGTCTCAGTTACGGAAGTATGTGAGTGACCCTTCACATGTGCTATAGGTGGAGAACATAGAGTTGGATGAGTCCTTGTATTATCTTGAGGTGCCAAAACAGATTCTTGATCGCAAGGTTTCGAAAACTAGAAATGGGTAAACAGTGTTGCTTAAGGTTTTATGGTCTAACCATGAGGTTGAGGAAGCTACTTGGGTGGCGGAAGAGGCTATGAGGGAGCGGTATCCGTCTCTTTTTTATCAGGTATGTGTGGTTATGGGGACGTAACCACGTTTCTTTTAGGGGGTAGGAGATGGTTGCATAAGGTTTTTGTATGCTTTATGTTAGTTTTAGTACAGTTACTAGTTGTTTTGAGTCGGTTTGAGTTTTGGTTGAGAGTTTTGTTTCGAGTTTGGTTTGAGTTTTTGGTTAGGTTATGGTGCGGAGTTACGATAGTATGTTTTATTTTTGTGTATGGGTTGAACTTCGGGGACGAAGTTCTTTTTAAGGAGGGAAAACTTAATACTACAGTTTTCTATGTCTATGGGTACTCTATCGAGTGGGGCTTACTCTGTCGAGTAAGTATGTTTTTACGCAAAACAATAGGTGACCTGAAGGGTACTCGATCGAGTACGTGTGACACTCGATCGAGTAAGTCACTTACTCGATCGAGTGCGTGCGTCTTACGGGTTATTTTAGCCGGGTTTTGTTAATAACGCGTGATTAATTAAAAGGTTTCCGTCATTCTCTTTAATCACTTTTTCACCTTTCTAAAACCTTTCAAAAGAAAAGAAGTTACGTAGTTCTCTCTCGTCGCGTTGTTAGCAAATCTCAAGGGCTAGGATCGTCGGATTGTCTTGTTCTTTACACCGTTGTGATCATCGTCTCAAAGGTAAGGTTCTTGTATAATTTTTATAAAGTTTTGCTGAGTTTGTTAAAACCCTAATTGGGTAGTTTTGGGGGTGTTGGGTGTATTGTGTGGTTTTGCTGGTAATTGTATGTATATGTGTTATGGGAGGAGGATTCATAGAGGAACGTTACTGATTAGCTACTGTGACGGTCTTGTGGTTTCTATTACAGGTTGGGTTTCCCTACTCAGTATTATTTACATGGCATGGTTGATAATTCATCGTTGTTGTTAATTTATATCATATCGGATTTGGATTTGGTGATTGTTGATTGTATAGTTGGTTGTATATCTGTCTGTGGTTTGCGAGGTGCGTCCTTGGCTGAGTGGAATCACTTGTAGGAGTGGCTTCACGCCCTTGATTCGCCTTCTGTGGAACCCTCCACAGAAGAGATGTGCACATTTAGGAACTTGGGTTTATCGATCGGATGAGATGAGCGGGCTTATGTGGGAACGGTTGCGGTCCCCCACTGGCGGTGTGGAATACTTGTTGCGATGGGTATTCTCGCAGGACTACACACTTTATTGTGTAGTCAGGTGTGTGTAGTTGTGAACGAGATTGGTTGGTTAGTTTGGATTGTATATTGTTTCAGCTGTATTGTTTTATGTAATCAGTACTGACCCCGTTTAACTTTTATAAAAACTGTGGTGATCCATTCAGAGATGGTGAGTAGTTATTGAGCAGGTATGAGTTGATGCACATGGGATAGCTGGGTTGTGTCGCTACGAGCTGTTTAGAAGTCTTCCGCTATATCATAAACATTCTTTTATATTATTTCAGTTGGTTTGACAGTTTGAGAAACAGTTGTATTTACTTTATCAGTTTTGGTTTTTGGACTTGTATCGCTTTAAACATATTTAATAAAGTATGTTTCTTTATTGTCTATTTGATATACATTTCCTCGGGTAACGGAGATGGTAGCTCTTCCATGCTTTAAGTGGTCCTGGTAAGGCACTTGGGGTATGGGGGTGTTACACGAGTTAAACGTACTCGATCGAGTTAGGCATACTCGATCGTGTATGTGCAGGTCCGAATGCTCGTCAAAATGAAACATACATGGTACTCGATCGAGTTGAAGGTACTCGATCGAGTATCTCCAGTTCAGAATACCCTCTTGTGACACATCAAACAAAGAAATATGCCAAATTTCGGGGTTTCATCCCCGACATCATTGTGCCTACACACCAAGTCTAGAAAATCCAATCACAAAATATGGCCTTATGGCCGATTACAAACCAAATGGAAATCCAATACCGCAAAATAAAGATAACAACCTAATATAAGTCCACTAAAACAAGCAAGAAATGATGGAACGGTCATTCAAGGTCACCGCCCCGATCCTCCTCCATCTCATCATCTCCTCTGGCTCCTAACGTGCCAGCTCCTGACGTGCCTCCTCCAAACCCTCCTCCGGTAGCAGCTCCCATCCCTGGGTCTCTTACACTCCTCCATGGTGCTAGGCATCTGTAAGGGTAGCTCGTAGGGGCTCCCCATGTAGCTGGATCCACCCCGTAGGAGTGAAAGACACCAATATCATTCCTTGCGCCGTGCCACCATACCGGTTGAGCCAAGTTGGTCCTCACACTCCTAACATAAGCTATCTCGTGAAGGTTCCGGAGCACCAAGGCATTCGACACCCTCGCTATAAGCTCACTCACCTGCATCTGTGGGCTGAAGGAAGTCAGGTAACCGGGGTACTGGTACTGAGGCGGTCCCTGCTGCACAAACTAAGACTCCCCAACAACCTCTCTAGCTGTCTGGGGTCCTCTACCCTCCCTAGGCACTTGGTCCTCCCTCCTAGCATGGCCTCCCTCAAATGGCTCAGGCATCTCCTCTAGGAGGTCATCTATGATCAAGTATGTCAGATCGAGAAGGTTAGCCTCCGCACTATCAGGGGCAGCCTCAGCCAACGGCTCAGTCACAGGAAGATGGTCCGAGTCAGGCACTCTCATCGAGCTCTTACCCTGCACCCTCCAAGCCAAATCTCCATCCCCCAACACCCGCAACCACTTCTGATGAATGAAGTAGTCCTTATTCAAGGTCGGAACAACGAGACACATGGGTTTGAGAGCCGGTGAAGCCTCATACCGTCAATAAAATAACTATTAAAGTTTATTATAAGTTTAAACTCTACAAAAGAAAGATACAACTGATGAATCAAACAACTATAATGAGACTACTCCATGCCAAGACTCGGCGAAAGACTCGTCCCACCAACGCACAAGATAAGCTTCACATATTAACACTTGCTAAGACTGACTTCTCGCCATAATGGATCACCGCAGACACATAGCAAGAAAGAAACACATATAAAACCACACAAGGTCAGTAACTAACGATCAATATACAAAACATAGTTCAACAAGCACAAACCTCCAACTCCAATAATCCATCAATCACCCGACTAACCCGAAGGTATAGTCCTGCCAGAATATCCACCGCAACAGATATTCAACACCGCGAGTGGCGACCGCAGCCTTACCACCTGAGCCCCACTCAAAACCATAGAGCGAATAAACCATGTCCATTAATGTGCACATCCCCCTTGTGACGGGAACCAGAAGAGGCAAATCAAGGGCGTTAAGCCATTCCCGGTGATGACTTCACTCAGCCAGGGATGCACCCCACACATAAACACAATGATACTATTACACAATTACACAATCAGAGATACCATGCTCCACGCACCACACATGACAACCAATAGTCAGTAATGAGTAGGAAAACCTACCTTTAGCAATCAGCAGGCAAAAACGCATACATCCATAAGAAGGCGAGGCAACCTCCAACAATACCTATCACAACCAGTAGGAAAAACCCCTATTACTAACAACCATAACCACAATGAAACCTAGGTGTGATGATGATGACTTACCTATGCTTGGTATTCCGGCGACAAGACCGCAACCCGACTCAAATCTTCGTCCCCATGGTGTCTCCAAGTGTAAGGGATCTCAAAAATTTTAAATATGGTGAGGGAGAAGGTGTATCGTCGATTAGGTTTTGGGAGAAAAGAAAATTAAAACTTATTTGGGTTTTTGACTTTACGATTTATACCTAACGCTGAACTTGCCGTACTCGATCGATTATGGAACCTACTCGATTGAGCGGCCTCTACTCGATCGAGTCACAAGAATACTCGATCGAATAGCCTACGCTAGATCGAATTCCCTACTCTTATAGGTCACCAAGTTCCAAGTCCGTTTGTATGAAAGGTTCCAAGAGGCATAACAAATGTCTATGATTAGTCAACAGGCAGTCAAAGGGTCCCTAACAAGGCGGGTATTACAAAACTGTCCTAAAACAAGGTCATTTTCTTTTTGATAACAAACCGCCGATTATGAATGAATAGAATGAGAATGTGGAGCTAGTTAAATATGATGTGAAAATTGTGCCTGTTGGATTCGACTCCACAAATTACCTTTGAAATTTTAGGGTAAAAGGCTGGATCGCATAACAAGTTTAATTAGAGATTTCGTTAAATGTGATACAACAACAGGGGAACGGATTAGGTTGGGATATGCTAGAATAATGATAGATGTGGAAATTGACCAATTTCTGCCTGAATCTGTTACATTTCATGATGAAATGGGTAATGAAGTAACTATCAAAGTATAATTGAATGGAAACGTATTGTCTGTACTAAGTGTAAAGGGTTTGGACATGGACAACAAGACTGCAGGAAAAATAAAAATAAACTTATTCCACCTGCACCTATTGCCAAACCTGGTCCTAAGAAACCAAGTAAGCCTATTTGGAAGCCTAAACAACCAGATGTAACTAAGGTTGGGCCATTCAAGCTAGCTCGTGTCCAGGTTAATTCTAGAGATGATGGGACTACACAGAGAATATTGGAGGATATCCCGCTGAAAACACATGTTGTCTACCATTCCAATGGCACTTAATTAATGGGTCAAACTCATGTGAGACGTATTATAAGAATGAGCAGACAGGAGATACTAGATATTGGGTATAACACTTTTCAAATTTGGTCATAGAAATTTTCTTGAAGTGTTGAACACTCATGAGACCCCAATAGTAGGCTTGGGACAAGTGGTAGTGCTCCCCCCTAGGGTGGGGAATGTATAACCTCGGATTTTGGAATGTAAGGGGGTCAATCAACCAACTAAACAAAGATTCATCAAATTGTTCATATATGTGAATAAGGTTAGGTTGTTTGGCCTCCTAGAGACTTAGGTTAAATCCTTAGCTTTAAATAGTATAAATGGTGTGTTATTAAATGGTTGGAGTATTTATACTAATAATAGGTGGCATAAAGAGGGGGGAATTTGGATATTGCCACTAATAGAAGATTTTACCTCTCTATGGTTTATGCTTTCAATGATTTGCAAGGTATAAAAGCTCTCTGGCAACAACTAGATTATCTTGCTAACCTAGTTCAGAGTCCTTGGCTTATGTGTGGGGATTTTAACTGTGTTATCTCTTGCTGAGAGACTGGGAGGTAATAATACAGATGCTGAGATGGATGCTTTTCAATCCTGTATCGATAGTTGTAGTCTTGTGGATAGCCCTGCAATGGGATCTTTCTTTTCAAGTAACAATAAACAAGACATTTCCACAAGATTTATAAAGAGTTCTAGTAAATAATTAATGGTTAACTGATATGGGGGGAGTGTATGCTCACTTCTTGCCAAAAGGTGACTTTGACTATTGCCCATGTGTTATAAAGAGTTCCACTCAGCTAGATAATGTGAAGAAGCCATTTATGTAATAATACGATTTTCTATGTCTTTGAGTACTCTATCGAGTGGGGCTTACTTTGTCGAGTAAGTATGTTTGGATTACGAGACAGTGTTCTGCTGATGGGTAATCGATCGAGTAAGTGGGTTACTCGATCAAGTAGGGGGCACCCGATCGAGTAAGTGATGTACTCGATCGAGTAAGTGTGTTTTTACGGGCTATTTGCCGAGTTTTGATAGCAACGCGAGAAGGTTATAAAAACATATTTCGTCATTTCTTTTTCACTCTTACTTCATTATAAGTTTCACAAAAGAGAAAACAAGGTTACGTAGCTCTCCTCTCTCACATTGCTATCAAATCCAAATGGCTAGATTCGTCGGATCGTTGAGTTCTTTACGCCGTTGAGACCGTCGCATAGTGGGTAAGATCCTAGTATAGTTTTTATATTATTTATTTGATATTGGTTGAAACCCTAATTGGGTAATTTGGGGGTTTTGTGAGTATTTTGATACTAGATGGTGATTGTATGATTGTATATTTGATAGGAGGCGATTTCATAGAGGAACGTTCTGATTAGCTGATTATGACGATCTTGGTGATTGCTTTTTCAAGTAGGGTTTCCCTACTCAGTTATTGATTACATAGTGTTGGTAATGGTTGTTTACTGTTGTTGATTCATATCGTATTAGAATTGGAAATTAGTGATTGTTGATTGTATAGTTGGTTGTGATGGTTTGTCTGTGGTTCTCGAGGTGTATCCTCGGCTGAGTTAAGTCACTTGCGGGAGTGGCTTCATGCCCTTGATTCACCCTCTGTGGAACCCGCCACATAGGGGATGTGCACATTTAGGAACATGGATTATCGCTCGGATGAGATAAGCGGGGCTTAGGTGGGAACGGCTGCGGTCCCCCACTGGCGGTGTCGAATACTTGTTGCGACGAGTATTCTGGCAGGACTACACACTTTAGTGTGTAGTCAGGTGTGTGGAGTTATGATGGAGATTGAGTGATTGTGTATTGTTTTGGTTGAATTATTTTTGTGTAATCAGTAACTGACCTCGTTTAAATGTTTTAAAAACTATGGTGATCCATTCAGGGGTGGTGAGCAGTTGTCTAGCAGGTATACTGTGGATGCGTATGGGATTAGCTAGGGATGGAGTTGCCACGAGTCTAATATTAGTCTTCCGCTGTGTTGTCATAATACTTTTGTTACTTTAGTTGTAATTTGGTTTTAGAACGGTTGTACTTTACTCTACAGTTAGTTTTGTTATGTAATCACTTAAACTTATCTATTAAAGTACGTTCTTTTATGGTCAATTTGATATTCATTGCCTCGAGTAACCGAGATGGTAGCACTTTCATGCATTGGGTGGTCTTGGTAAGGCACCTTGGTGTATGGGGGTGTTACAAAGTGGTATCAGAGCGACGATTTTGGAATATGTACCTAATGAGCCCAATGAATATAGAGAGTCGAATTAAAATGAACCCTAGTAGGAGTTGTTAGGAGCTAATGCAAAGACTTGGGAGACATCTTAAAGTCGCAAACTCGCCCTACAACTTTAAACCGGTCACTATGGGGTGTCATGGGATCGCTATGTGTTTTCTAATGTTCTATTGCGTATGTCAATGTTGGATGAATGATTGTGGTGGATTGGTCAATATGTTGGAAAAAAAAAGGTGAAGAAGATGTATATAGTAATATGTTGTGGATGGTCATGTTGTATGGTGGAACTGATTTATAATGTTGAAATCTTAGTAACATGGGCTTCGAGGATGTGATATGATTATATATGATTTTGTTTGCGTAAAGTTATATAATAAAGTTATATACTTGTTTACTGTTATTTCATATGCACATGTTGGATGAATAATGTGGTTGAAATGGATGAATTGATTGGAAAAGATGGAGTGGCAATTGCATGAGAATATTAATTTCGTGATTAAGAATATGTTTAGGCGACGAAGTGGAGTTGTAATATTGTTGTATTAGTAACGTGGGAATAGGAGTTGTAATGTACAAGTATCACTACTACAATTTTGCTCAAAGAGAACGGTTAAACACTGTTCTTGAAGCCTCTTTGAACCGTCCTGTGGCCTAGCGTTCTCTTTTATGTAAGAGAACGGTTGGTACGAAGTCAACCCGTTCTCTTTGTAATAAAAACCAGAATGGTTGCATTACTTACCCGTGCTCATTGATTTATCAAGGAGAACGGTTTCTATTGAGAACTGTTGTCTTTGATAAAGCTGCTATATTTGGATTCTAATTTTTAAATTTGACGCCTATTTTCAAAGAGAACAGGTTTAACATGTAACCGTTCTCTTTGTTTTTGATATTTGAATTTTGCGCCTTTATTTTATATTTTCAAATAGAACAGGTTTAACATGTAACCAGTCTCTTTGATTCTGATATTTTTTTTTTTAATATTTACAATTTTTTCGTATCCCTACACGATTGAATCGAATAGCGCATATAAATTATACCTGCAATTTATATACTCAAGCAAGTTTTATGCAACAAGAACCTGAACATTCATATTTAATTTGAATTCACAAGACAAATGCTTGTAAAATTATACCAACTCTAATCATGTCTTTAAGAGCCTAAAGGCTACAAATATCGAAAATAAGTACAAAACATAAATAAAAACCCTTCATTCCTGATCACTTAGTTGCCTAAAGTGCAAAAATAATTAAATGCCAAGAAGAAGCTGCCAACATGGACTTCAACCAACATTACTTTAGGGTTTGAAATTGAGTGTGAATTCAGCCCAAATATTTCGCACCTCGTCAATTTGCTCAACCGTTTATGATGGTGGGGCGGTTAACATGAACTACATACATAAGACACCAAAAATTTAAGTTAATACACTATATACGACATGTAAAATAAAATAATTACTATGATGAAAATGAGAAATACAAAGAGATGAAAAATGATTGAAATGATAAGGAAAAGAACATACATTTGGGGTGATATTAACATATCTTGCTTTGATAAGGTCCAACATATATCGGCAAACATAATATCCGCATAATACGCTCCCAACCGGCTGCCGAGGTGACGTGGCCGTGTCGTTGTACGCCCAATCAAAACACATTTATAATACTCAACAAACAACTAGTTAGCGGTAAGTCGAGGTCGATCCATGGGACGGTGTGCTTTGGGTTCTAAGTCTATTTATCTCAATTTATGCTAGTGTCACGATTTGTTTGGGTTTGTAGTTGTGTCTACACTAATGCAAGCAATATAATGAACCAAGCAATAAAAGAAGGATGTAAACAATTAATTAAAGATGCTAGGATATCATGGGGACATAGGGGATTCATGGTGTTGATCATACAAACATGTTTACAATTATAAGCAAGCAATTAATATTGTGGAGGAACCGAGTTGGTTTATGTCTTACGGTTCATAGGAAGAGTTGGGCCCCGGAGCCGAATCGATTAGATTGTACAACACCTACAAGTCGACTTACTTTCCTCCTATTCAACTTCTATGCATGGTCTAACAAGACTCGAGTTGGTTTATATCTTACAAGTCAAGTTGAGTAGATAAGAGATGGTTGTAAATGCAAGGATTCATAGGCTTAGCATTTCATCAAACATAACATGTGCATAAAGTTAACATCACAACAAGCAAGCAAATAAACCATGAAAGCATATTAATTTAAGCATGAATCAATCCCATGTTGGTTTCCCCTAATTACCCACTAATCCTAGCTAAGAGACTACTCACTCATTATCAAGTTTAACATGCTAACAAGGTTGTCAATCATATTAACAAGGTAAAACATGATGAACAAGAAAGAAAGATTTAACAATAATTAAAACAAGGATTAAGAGAATTATACCTATGGAGATTCCAAAATAATAATGCAAAGAATAATAGAAGAACTTGATGATTGATGGAAGGTTGTCAATCTCCCAATAATAACCCAATAGTCTTCAATTACCCAATAATAAACTTGAATAATAAACTTGAACAATAATTATGGAAAGATTAATGTGTAATTTGTGGAAAGATTAAAGAGCAATCTATTCTAATCTACTCCTAATATAATCTAAGAAGGATTTTCTACTCTAAAACTTGATGAAAGGATCCCCCCTTGGTTATTTACAAGTGGGGTATTTATAGTGGAAATTAGGTGGATGCATTAGGGTTAACTAAGGGCTAAACTAGTAATTACACTTTTGAGATTTGAGCAGGGAGACGCCGGTATTTCTCGACGGAAGGGCTTCTTTCTTTGAAGCTTGAAGAAACGGATTTGTGCTGGACTGGAATCCGTGCGTATTGGTGTCGGGACGGGCGGATTGTAGCAGGGGAAGACGGGCGTCTTCAGGGGAATCCGGGCGTCTTCTGGGCTTGCTGCCCGGGCGTCTTTGGCAGAAGACGCACGGATTATGCTGTGGAGGACGGGCGGATTCAGGGCAATCCGCTCGGATTGTAGCTCAGCATTGTTTCCTTCTTCTTTTCTTCCCTTTTCTTCATAAAATCCTTGGGGATTTCCTCGGGGATGAAAGGATCCTTTCTCGTCATTGCCCAACTACTATAATATGTACAAAGGCCTTCTAATCTTGTCTCTCCTTGATGCTTGGTCATTGAATTCAATCAATTTAGTCTCATTTTGCCATGAAAATGCAAGATTCTTACTCCTTTCCTACCAAGGGATCAAAATCTCAAAGAATATGCAAAACAAAGAACTAAAGACGATAAATGACCCAAATATGCACTAAAAAGCATGGGAACAAGGCTAATTCGGGGGCTAAATATGCGCTAATTATGGTCACATCAAATATTCCCAAACCGAACCTTTGCTCGTCCCGAGTAAAGAGGTGACAAAGACTAGGACCATTTATTTAAACTAACCTAATAACATAGCCGATATGAGACAATTAGCGGGTCTCACTCCGCCCTTTCAACTCACAACAAGACAACCATAAGGTAGGATGCCTTCTTGCAAGGCAAGTTGGGTCTTGCCAAAATGGCGACACATCCAAACATTAAGCACACAAAATCAAATAATGGATGCATCTACAAAAGGAATAGCCACTTCCTCATTTAGTGGCGGAGGCACTAAAGAGGAAAAAATTTAAGAGCATATAATCCTTCACAAATACTAGTTCAACAAATTACTAAGGCTAAGAGGATGGCACTAAATCACCTCCAAATGGTGTTAAACTAGACTACTTTCGTCCTCAATTTCCAAATGCTTTTGTCAAGGGTGATCGGATGGTGGTGGAATGATGATCCCTATGATGCTAGTAGCATATGACATGACAAGTCTCGAATTCTCTACAAAAGTAAAGGTCATGGATCGTCCCAAGGTCGACAAAGTGGCTTGACAAAAGGCTTTTTGGGAATGAAATGCTCAAATCGTTATAAACAAAGGGTGGATATGACTAGTATTCAAAAATTGACCTCATTCAACTTTCACATTTCAAAAATTTAAGATGGGGTTTGTCCCTTCCGGGCTAGTGTCCTTTGCTTTCGCCAATCGTTTATTAGGCAACCGGTTAACCTCTAGACAATAGCTTTTCGGGGTGATAGTCACTCTGTCTCTGGGCGGTTGAATTCACAACCGTGTGGGGGCCCAATTCAATGGATCCCTCTCCAAAGCACATCGAAGGGGTATGCCTCCATCAAAACAACTAAATTTCTCAACATTTCAACGTTTCATAACATTTGAGGTTTCCTTAGCATTAAATTACTTCCACATGACAAAATCTTCGAAATGAGCACTTCAAACTTATTGATAGAAAGTATTTTTGGGTTGCCTTACCACAAGGTCAATCAAGGTCACCTAGACAAGTTACCCAAGTCCACATCGCATCACGGGGTTGGATAGGTGACTCACATGCAAACCCTTGACTAGGCTTTGGGTCATGGGTCAAAAGACACTAGTATGACACAATCTAGGGTGTTTTAAAACCATTCTAGTAGGCAAAGTCTTAAGTTGAAAAAGTATTTGTAATGGCTTAGTTGCTCTTGTGAAAGTTCCTAATTAGGCATTTTTCAAAAAAAAAATTATTTAAATGCAACTATATGCTATGATGCAACTATTATATACATCCTAATGCAAGTGATTCTATCAACCAATATGACATATAAACTAAATGCAAGTCCTAAGTTCACATTGTTATACCGCATCAATCAAAATAAAGCCACATAGTCATTAACATAAAGAGGAAAAAGGAGATTGGAAAGATCATACCATGCGGTTTTCATGATCCTCATGTCTCAGATGTGGCGTAGTCGATCAATGTGAACAAGGATAGAACAAACACAATATATACAATAATATATACAAGACTACACTTCAAAAGAAATAAACATGTTTTTGGCTTTTCAATTTTTCAAATTTTTATGGATTTTCGAAATTTTTCAATTTTTTTGGATTTTTGAATAAAAGTTAGGTTAGAATTCCCCATCCCCACACTAATATGGGCATTGTCCTCAATGGCCAAAATAATGGGAAATTATGCAAACATGATGCATGATTTCTACACTAAATGCAAGCTACACTAATCTACACTACATGATGCATGGTTTTTGTTTATGACGGAGAGGATAATTTAGATTACTTCCCGTTGTGTATGCATTGACTTCCCCAAACCGAGTTAGACACTATTGCTAATGTCCTAAGGATGGGTGTAGTTCATGCACACACTATGCAATGCATGAAACTAATTTTGTCATTTTGGATTTTGAAAGGTGGGAACAATAAAATGAGAACACCTCAATAGGGCCGAGGTGTGAGTCCTCTATGGTGCTAGGACTACTCCAACAATGATCAAGAAAATAATTAAAACAAAGAAAGAATTAGAACAAACCTCGAGAGGGTAGGAGCCTCCAAAGCTTGCTAATCTTCCATCATATCATCACTATCATCACTTTCCTCATTAGAAGTTGTCTCATTGCCACTTCCTTCTTCACTTGCTTCTTTACCTTCTTCTTCACCTTGTTCATCATCCTCTTCTCCTTCTTCACTAGCTTCTTCATCAATGTTATCATCAACCTCTTCATTACCGACAACCTCATTATCACCCGGAACAACCCTAGATGCACTCGGAAAGAAAACCTCTCTATCCGCCCAACTAGGCAAAGGACATGAAGGATCAAGTAGTCCTTGCCTAGCAAAGTGTAGAAGGGGTGGATATTGAGCTAAGTAAGCATTTTTCCGGTCCTCGAAGGCTTGCTTGTGCATCTCTTGCATGAGAAGAGTCAAATAATCATTTCTTGCTTCAACGCCATCGGGCTTGAACTCTTGGTACTCGAAAGGGTAGGGTGGTGTGACAATGGAAGAGGAGGGCATTTCAAGTTCACCCTTTTGTTGTCGGATAATATACTCGGCCTCTTTTGAAAGGGGAAGTAGATAGTTGGTCCGGTGGACGCTTAAACGACAAATCTTCGAAGGCAAAGTGAAAGATCTAGCCTCACTAGTGAGCCATCCATACTTGGTGTCAAGAGGGTTATGGGTAACCCACTTGTACTTGTGTATCATAGTATTAATATCAATGAGATGACCACCCTCTTTCCCCTCATACTTGTTATCCTTGTTGAAGTTTGGATCAAAGTATTTAGCTAGGATAGTGACTAGGCCTCCATTCACAATAACGGTAGTGCCTTTCTTCCCACAATCAATATTTAGCCATCTATCCACCAAAAGCCTTAGAGAGTTGAAAGGCTTGGTGTGTTCCCTTCCAATGTTCAAAGCCGACTCAAGAAGAACAAAAATCAAGTTTGGTGAAATGGTTGGTGTCTTTTCTTGCAATGATGGTGTTCCCTATGACCTTGTGCCATACTCTAATGCTCGGATGGTGGACTAAAAGAGCACGACTAGCATGAAAGTCCTCAAATTTCCTTCCGGAAATTGCCTCCCAAAGAGGGTCGGGGTCATACTTGCCAACATTCTTAAAATAACTCGGTGAATCACTAAGACCCAAAGCTTTACCCATATCCTCAAAGGAGATGCACCTACTAACATTAGCTAGACGGAACTCGATGGCCTCCATAGTCTCAACTTTGTTAACTTTCAAAGAACTAAAAAATTCTAAGGTAAGGGAGGGGCATGTCAATTCTTTTGATTCAAACAATTTCTCCAACCCCATGGCTTTAAAGAAGGCTCTAGTTTGCTCAAGGACACCCAACTTATCTAAGGTATCTTCACAAATAAACTTGGTGGATAGAAATGATTTCCTAGCAAACTTGGCAAAAGTGTCCCTATGGGATTTGGAAATGAAAATTACCTCCGGATAGTTCGAAAGTTGATTAATTTCCAGAGTAGTAGATGTTGTTGCTCCCATGGGAGGTTGTTGTTGTTGTTGCACTTCCAAGTTTGGGTTTGCTACCACCATAGCCAATGCTTTCTTTGCTTGAAGACTCTTTTGCCTTGATGATAGCGTCTTTGCCTTTGTTGCTTTTGTTGCTCCCTTAGTCCTTGCCATTGATGATTAAACCAAGAAAAGAGTGAAAAATCTTCAATTTCTAGTGCACCCAAATCGATTTAAAGATGAAAGGCTTTGCCTTTATGAATTCAAAAATCGACTCAAAGGTTGAAGATTTTGTGCTTGGTTTTGATTTTTATTGAAAAAGGAGTGATTGATTTGTTGTTAAAAGGATGTTTTGATTTGATTTTGGTGAATGTTGTTGAGGAATCTTGTTTTTGTGATGGAGAGGATGAGGGTTTTGGTGTTTATGAGTAGTGTTATGAATGAAGGAATGAAGAAATGAATGTGGGAGGGGGTTTATAAAACCCGAAAAATTTGAAATGCAGGGGCAAGACGGGCGGTTTTTGCTCGGGACGGCCGGATTTGGCCTGTTCTGGGTTGGGAAAAACTCGCCTAAAGACGGGCGTCTTTCAGTGAAGACGCTCGAATTTGCAAACACGGGACGGGCGTCTTTTACAGAAGACGGGCAGATTCCTTTACAGGGATTTTTCTTGTTTTCCTCAGCCAAAAAGACGGGCGTCTTCCTTTCAGGACGGGCAGATTTTTGAAGACGGGCGGATTCGAATGCAGGACGCCCGGATTTGCTTACAATCAAAAATATTTCAAAAGTTCAGCTCAGTGGGACGGGCGTCTTCTGCGCAATATGCCCGGATTGCCTGAAGACAGGCGGATTCTCCTGAATCCGCTCGGATTCTACCCTTTTGTACCTGGATTCAGTTCCATCCGTGTACATTGCATATCCCTTGTCATTTTTTCATTCTTCTTCATATCTCGTGTTCTTCATTGTGGGGGCACTACTAAGGCATGGATAGCCTAGGCAATTGCTATCCCCACACTAAGCTAAAGCACTACACATCAATTGAAATAATTAGTCCCTCCCTCACTTCTCTCAAACATGACAATTATCTTGATCAAAGTAAAAAAAAACTCCAAAGATAACAAAAATGCAATATAAGAATTGAAATGCAAGTTAGGGAGTTAGAGATATTTACAAATGGTGGTTTAGGGAGGACTCCACCAAACTCTCATACTTGACGAGATGTCAAGGGGGCATGTCCAAGGTGTTGTTGATGTTGCTCAACACCTTGAAGAAATAATCAAAAGCTTGTTCATTATCGTGATAAAGCTCTTCAATAGACCTTGGCCCTTGTTGTCGGTCTTGATCGATGGCATTACCAATGTAGGGATTAAAAATCCCTTCGAATTCGTCGTCCCAAAGACCACAAACTTCATTAAGTTGATCATTGAAAATCTCTTGATTTGATGGAGACAACTCTCCCAATTTCTTTTCTTGGCCAATGAGGCCATCCTCTTCTTCTTTGCTTGTCTTTGATGAGCTTTGCAAGCTCTCCTTGTTACAATTCACTTGCTCTTTGAATGGAGCATCTTCAATTTTCTTCTTCCATTGGAGTTCCGACTTCTTTCTATCATCCTTCCGGCTATAATGATCAATCATGAAACACGGTTCATGTAAACGTGGAGCTCTTATAGTCTTGTCAAGATTAAAAGTTATACTCTCATCTCCCACTTCTAGAGTGAGCTCACCATGTTTTACATCAATCACCGCACCCGCGGTGTGTGATACTGTCGTTTCGTACCAAAAATAAAATACCTAAGTACTACTAACAGAAGTCAGCGGTAAGTAGGGTCGATCTCCACAGGGAGGCGGTTTACTATCTACTTGTCTATTTTATCTGTCTAATGTCACTAATGGGGGTTTGAAATGTTTTGACTAGATTAAGAGATTAAAGCAAGAGGTAAAGGAAAGAGAGAAATTAACAGATAAAGGAGAGAAGTATGCTAGGAGTCGGTCTACCGTGGCAGCTACACTATCGGGTCAACTGAGTCGATTAAACTAATGATAAGAAGAGCTATGGTCGTCACCTTTCGGTCCTTAAACCGCCCTAGGGTCTCCTAACTTAGCTTTAACCCTAATTAGGTATCACCTATTGTAATTAAGCAAGCCTTCCCTTCCAATCTTTCGATCCAGGTCGGGGTTAACTAGATAAATTGGTCTCCTGCATGCATTCATTCAACCTGATGACAGTTATATTGCCTAAAACAATTCTTATCGCAAGACTAATCTAATCAAGTCAATCCTATCATATTGCTACCACGGCTTCCCTAATCCTAACATACTACGGAATTTAGCTAGACATGGAAATAAGAGAAACAGGAATAAAAGAAATAAGAACAATAAACATTAAATTAAAGAGAGAGAAGGGAAGAAAAAATTACTAAATTAAACGATCCGGAAATGAAGAACAAAGTAACAGTGTTTAGGAGATAATTAGCGAGGAGAAGCCCCCGAACAAGAGTTAGAGGAACGAAGGAGAGAGTTTAAAATGACGTTCTAATCTTCCTATTTATAAGAAAATAGGAATTATTCAACCTAATGACGGAAATAAACCTAAAAAGCCCAGCCCGTAAGAGAAACCACTCGATCGAGTGATTTAAAACCACTCGATCGAGTAAACTAAAGCTTAAACCACTCGATCGAGTAGAAAATCTACTGGATCGAGTAAATCAAAAAAGGCAACTACTCGATCGAGTTCAGTGCGCAAAGCAGGAAACTGTTGCTGGAAGCAAAGGGTGAACATATATATGTAAGAGAGAAAGAAAAATAGTCGCTCACCTAGACTACGACCCACATAAACATGCATGCAACTAATATGATAGACAATTCTAGCTACCGTACATACATTCCAACCAAACAAGGTCCTGTCACAGCCGAGGGCTTACAAAAATATGGTAAAGTGAGGCAATGGGTAAGAAAAGGGAAAACATTTATGGGAATGTGGAGGTATAGGCGGCCAAGCTAGTACCTAAACAGAACCATATGACAACATCCATTTCCAACTCAATTCTGAATTTAAGCACATGCCCTTCATTTGGCATAAAATCTCACCAAACCGAACTAAAAATACTCCTCAAATGATATAAGATAGAATCATAGGAGCAGAAACCGTCAACAACCAAACATTTTTTTCAAACTTTCTCTCTTTTTTTTCGGTTTCTTTCTTTTTCACGTTTCGTTTTTTTTTTCCAATTCCTTTTTCAACTTCTTTTTTCGTTTCCTTCTTTTTCACGTTTTTTCATCAACCTCCTTTTCTTCATAGATTACCAACTCCAAATCAACAGAATACAAGCCAAACTTGGTACAATAGACAAAATACCGCAGAACAATCTAAACTAGCTTGACAAGGCAGGCTAAATTTGGAATGTAGCTAAAGGGTCAACAGGCAAATTTGGCTAATGTGGAGTTTATGGGTAAAAATGAAAGAAAGAAGAAATGTAAGCACCTCCCTGCATGTGACACCAACCACTAACCCGAATGTATGACGGCAAAAAGCAATTGAATTTCATATATGTGCAAATTGATGAACATGTTATGCAAGGAGTAACTACTCACAATCCTACATGAAACTGGTCACAAATGACACCAGTTTATAGGGCTCTAATTCCTTAGAAATTATAAGTAGGTTGCCAAAATTACAGGTCAAGTCTATTCGTTCAGCTAAATTTAAACATAAACTCGTAGATATGCAAAAAGACAAAGCTAAAAAGATAATAGTTTATAGCAAGGCTTAAGCAAAAAAAAAACAAATGCAGTGCAATTTCATCATGGAAATCTACCGTTCCGACTCAATCTATATGCTAAAATAAACGTGAATTTTTTTGAATTTTTAACAATTTTTTCAATTTTTATGAGATTTTTGGTTTTTATGAAAGTAAACAACAATGCACACATAAATTAAACGTGATAACTGAAATGCAATAAAAACAAGATGCAGACACAGATATGGATGCATAACCTCCCCAAACCAAACCGTACAATGCCTCCATTGTACCAAAACATGGAAAGGAAATGCAAACTAAAAGAGAAAGAGAGTAAATACGGAAAAACTCACAAGACTGCGCGAATAAAGAGACCTCCCCAAACCGACCATGAACATGGGAGGTTGCTAAGGGCTCGGAAAACCGTCTCAGGAAGCTAATCCAAGTCAAACGAGTGAATGGGCATCCAAAAACTGCTCGATCGAAAGGAAAGGCAGTCGATCGAGTAGTTCTCTATTCTGCAGGTGGTCGATCGAGTAAATTAATCACTCGATCGAGTGGATTCATCAGCTAAAGTGCTCGATCGAGTAGAAAAACTACTCGATCGAGTAATTCTCAATGTATTCCTGCAAAATGCAATTAAAAACAGCCCGCAAACTACTAAACAAGCATACTGAGATAGTCTATGGTATAAAAACCATTTATTACAACTGAAATTAAATAAAATGCAAAATAAAATTCTCCGGGTTGCCTCCCGGGTAGCGCTAGCTTCAGTCAGGTCCCAGCTCGACCTTCTTTTCTTCGAGCCACTCAATTAGTCACAATCAAAACAGCTCAAAGTGCACAGCAATAAATCATAAATCTGCGCATGTGCTACACAGAAGCATAAGTAGCACCAAAGTGGAATAAAGAAATAGGAAATAAAAGTATGTAAATATTTAAGTCTAACAAATTTCCTATGCGAGCTCCTAAATTTATCCACAAAATGTAGGAGCGCGGGAGCAATAGACGATAAAGTGGGGTTCCATTTCAGGTTAACAAAATTAAAACGACAAGGATGGTGAGAAATCGCTAATTTATTCGCCCACATATGAGGAGGTATAGCTTTAAAGGAAGAAGCACGAATCAAATGAGGCAAAATACTATTAAAACAAACAATAATAAGATTATCGTTTACTATCTCAGGTTGATCACTCTCAATGACGGAATCATAGATAAAAGAATTTATTACCTCTTCCGTGCTAGGAGTGATTACCGACTCAGCTGCTTCTTCATCAACCTCCTCAATGGATTTCATCCCGTAAATCTCAGCCTCAAGCGCATCCTGCTCGGCTTTGAATAGAGGGGATTCACCGTATCCATTATCATCATCAAAATCGTCATCAAAATCAAACCCATATGACGAATCAAAGCTCCCAATGGCCAATTCCGTCGATCGAGCAGAATAATCACTCGATCGACCAATTTCCTCCTGCGTTTCACTCGATCGAGTAGAAATTTCACTCGATCGAGCACTTTCTCTTGGAAATTCACTCGATCGAGTGATTCCTCCTGTACAGGGCTGAAATCTTCGTGTAAGGTAGTGAAATATGATAAAAACTCGTCGTCCGAGTCATAAAAGTCATCCTCAGCATTGGGCAACACGGTTTCCTCAGGGGAAAAACCGCTCTCAGCAAGGTATACCTCTTCTGGTTGCCAATAATCCGACTCAGCTGCTAACCGAGCAATTTCAGACTCCAGCTCAATGATTTGAGCATCCATACGTCTATCACTCTCTTGCCTCACTCGATCATAATCTTGCATTTGAGATAAGAATGTCTCCATTAAAGATTTCAGCTCTGCAATTTCTTCTTTCTGTATATCAGGAAGATCTTGTTGCGGTGGCCATTAATAGGGTGGATGTGGCGGCACAACTACAGCTGCTTGACTAGCTCGACTGAGCTGCTTGAACGCGTAAACTTCGTCATTCTCTGCCAAACAAAAACTCGCATTATGCCCAAAGACACCACATCTCCCGCAGTAAATCACCTGATGTGCCATATATTGGGACATAGGTGACGGGTCAAAGGTACTCAAGCCTTCCCTTTGACGATCTTTCACCTTGAACTGTCTAGGTAGTACCTGTAAGGCCAATCAAAACAGCACTCAAGGAAAAAGATTAGAACGGCCTCAAGGGAAAACTCCCTTGAGGCTAAAAACAGATAAAATGAAACAAATAAATAAATAGATGCCTCCCCGGCAACGGCGCCAAAATTTGATAATGTCGTTTCGTACCAAAAATAAAATACCTAAGTACTACTAACAGAAGTCAGCGGTAAGTAGGGTCGATCTCCACAGGGAGGCGGTTTACTATCTACTTGTCTATTCTATCTGTCTAATGTCACTAATGGGGGTTTGAAATGTTTTGACTAGATTAAGAGATTAACGCAAGAGGTAAAGGAAAGAGAGAAATTAACAGATAAAGGAGAGAAATATGCTAGGAGTCGGTCTACCGTGGCAGCTACACTATCGGGTCAACTGAATCGATTAAACTAATGATAAGAAGAGCTATGGTCGTCACCATTCGGTCCTTAAACCGCCCTAGGGTCTCCTAACTTAGCTTTCGCCCAAATTAGGTATCACCTATTGTAATTAAGCAAGCCTTCCCTTCCAATCTTTCGATCCAGGTCAGGGTTAACTAGATAAATTGGTCTCCTGCATACATTCATTCAACCTGATGACAGTTATATTGCCTAAAACAATTCTTATCGCAAGACTAATCTAATCAAGTCAATCCTATCATATTGCTACCACGGCTTCCCTAATCCTAACATACTACGGAATTTAGCTAGACATGGAAATAAGAGAAACAGGAATAAAAGAAATAAGAACAATAAACATTAAATTAAAGAGAGAGAAGGGAAGAAAGAATTACTAAATTAAACGATCCGGAAATGAAGAACAACGTAACAGTGTTTAGGAGATAATTAGCGAGGAGAATCCCCGAACAAGAGTTAGAGGAACGAAGGAGAGATTTTAAAATGACGTTCTAATCTTCCTATTTATAAGAAAATAGGAACTATTCAACCTAATGACGGAAATAAACCTAAAAAGCCCAGCCCGTAAGAGAAACCACTCGATCGAGTGATTTAAAACCACTCGATCGAGTACACTAAAGCTTAAACAACTCGATCGAGTAGAAAATCTACTCGATCGAGTAAATCAAAAAAGGCAACTACTCGATCGAGTAGAAAAAGGACTCGATCGAGTGAAATTGTACTCGATCGAGTACTTTCCAGCAACAGTTTCCTGCTTTGCGCACTGAACTTCAAACGGCTGCCATTTCTTCGTTACTTGGGAAAACAAGGTGATTCCGGTGGCGTTGGAAAGCTAAGAGGGCATGCTTTCATCTGCATTTGGAATCACATGAATATTAGTTGTAAAACTGGAGATATGGCTCTCCAAAGTAGGCACTAGTAATTTGAAGTTCTTCCTTTGCTCGCCTAGCTGTCTTTCTTCTTTGCGCATCTCAAAATAGCTACATTCCCGCTCCAAATTCACTCTTCCTCCAAATGCATGCTAAATGGACGGTAAAAGGCTTGATTTTACTACTTTATGGTCCATTCTTGGAAATAAGACAAAACAAACCAAAGTAGCATATTCGGGGCATTTCGTAGCATAAAACCACGATAAAAAGCATAGAAATACGTGCATAAAATAGGCTAAGAAGACTATATAAAATGCACCTATCAGTGTGTAAGAAAGGTCTTCCTAGAATGATTGGAATGTTGGAATCTTCCTCCATATCAACAATGACAAAGTCCCCCGGGATGAAAAACTTCCCAATTCGTACGGGAACATTTTCCCATATCCCTAATGGTGTCTTCGTCGATCTATCGGCCATTTGGAGTGTGGTATTGGTGCATTTAAGCTCTCACATCCCCTACCTTTTACTCACCGAATACGGCATAACACTCACACTAGCCCCTAGATCACATAAGGCTTTGTTGATCGTGGTGTCGCCAATGGTACACGGTATTGAGAAGCTTCCCGGATCCTTTAGTTTTGGAGGTGAACTCCCTTGAAGTATTGCACTACTCACCTTAGTGAAGGCGATAGTCTCAAGCTTCCGGATCGACTTCTTCTTTGTGAGGATGTCTTTCATGTATTTTGCATAGGCCGGCACGTGATTGATTATTCCGTGAAAGGAATCGAGACTTCCAAATTCTTCACAATTTCCATAAACTTTCCCAGTTGGTCATCAAATTTGGGATTGGCTTGACGACTTGGAAAAGGAAGTCTAATCACAATGGGCTCCTTCTCCTTGACCTTGTCTTCATTTTTCTTTGAAATTTCTTCTTTTGATGGTTCTCCATCTTTGGAGTTTTGCACAATTTCTTTTTTATCACTAGCTTCCACCACTTCATCCTCAACTTACTTCTTCGGTTCTTCATACCTTGTACCACTTCTCAAGTGAATGGCACTAACCGTTTCATGTCTTGGGGGATTGCTTTGAGGTGGTAATTGCCCCTTTTGTCTTTGTGAGCTTGAAGATGCTAGTTGAGTCAATTGGGTTTCCAACATCTTGGTGTGAGCTAGGATGTTGTTGATGGTGGTTTCCTTTGCTTGACTATCTTTTTGCATTTGAGCGAAAAATTCTTGTTGATTCTTTTGCATTTGGAGGACCGCTTTTTGAACATCAAAACCTTGGTCATTTTGGTGATTGTATGGATTTTGATTTTGGTAACCTTGGTTTTGGTTGTAAAAGGGTCTTTGATTTTGGTTTCTCATGGGAGGTAGGTTGTATGTTGTTTGAGGGTTTTGAACATTTTGGCTTTTGTATGAGAGATTTGGATGGAATTTGGTGTTTTCATTGTAATAGTTGGAATAAGGGGTACCACTCTTGTATGCTTGGAAAGCATTCACTTGTTCATTTGTTCCCCTACACTCACTTTGGTCATGTCCCAAAGTTCCACAATTCTCACATATCCCACTTGGGATTGATGAAGATGCCGTCATGGCATTAACATGATGCTTTGGTGATTTTGAGGCTTCTTCAAGTCTAGCCATAGCTTTTTCAAACTTCAAATTGATTGTGTCAATGTGAGCACTAAGTTGAGCACCCAATTGAGTAACGGAGTCCACTTCATGCTTTCCTCCTCTAGTAGCCTTGCGAGGTCTACTATATTGTGAGTTATGGACCGCCATTTCCTCAATTTTGTTCCATGTTTGATTGTCATCAACTTCGGTGAACATTCCATTTGATCCCATGTTGAGAATGTTCCTTGAATCTTCATATAAACCATTCCAAAATTATTGTACCAAGAACCACTCGTTAAGTCCATGATGAGGACATGAGCGACAAATTCCCTTGAACCGCTCCCAAGCTTCATACAAAGATTCTTAATCCCTTTGCTTAAAACCCGTAATTTGAGCTCTTAGCATGTTAGTCTTTTCCGGTGGGTAGAATTTTTTGTAGAAAGCTAGAGCCAACTTCTTCCAAGAATCAATTCCGAGAGTGGCCTTATCAAGGCCCTTCAACCATTGTTTCGCGGTGCCAATTAGAGAAAAAGGAAATAAGACCCATCGAATTTGGTCTTGAGTTACACCGGTTTGAGAAATCGCATCACAATAGTCACAAAAGGTTTCCATATGAGAATGAGGGTCTTCACTAGGCATCCCCCCAAATTGGCTCTTTTCGACTAATTGGATAAAGGCGGATTTGGCAATAAAATTTCCGGTTAGATGTTGTGGTGTGGGAGTACCATTGGGTAGGTTCTCCTCGGTGGGTACGGAATGTGATGAAAACTTAGGCATTGTGGGTTGATTTTGTGTGGTATTTTATATTGGGTTCTCCTCACCTTCTCTTGTAAAAGGGTTGATGAACTCAATAGTTGGTTGAATATCTACAACCTCACTAATACCTCTCAAATTCCTCCTAGAAAGTCTTCTATTGGTTGTCAAAGTTCTTTCAATTTCACGATCAAAAGGTAACAAATCACCTTTTGACCTTCTAGACATGCAAAATATCAAACAACTTGAAAACAATTAGAACAAACCTTTAGGAGTTTAACTTCCCCAAGGTAAAGAAAAACACAACTAATAACAATATAAGAAAATCAAAATCAAGCTAACACCGTCCCCGGCAACGGCGCCATTTTTGACTTGGCCGTGTCGTTGTACGCCCAATCAAAACACATTTATAATACTCAACAAACAACTAGTTAGCGGTAAGTCGAGGTCGATCCATGGGACGGTGTGCTTTGGGTTCTAAGTCTATCTATCTCAATTTATGCTAGTGTCACGATTTGTTTGAGTTTGTAGTTGTGTCTACACTAATGCAAGCAATATAATGAACCAAGCAATAAAAGAAGGATGTAAACAATTAATTAAAGATGCTAGGATATCATGTGGACATAGGGGATTCATGGTGTTGATCATACAAACATGTTTACAATTATAAGCAAGCAATTAATATTCTGGAGGAACCGAGTTGGTTTATGTCTTACGGTTCATAGGAAGAGTTGGGCCCCGGAGCCGAATCGATTAGATTGTACAACACCTACAAGTCGACTTACTTTCCTCCTATTCAACTTCTATGCATGGTCTAACAAGACTCGAGTTGGTTTATATCTTACAAGTCAAGTTGAGTAGATAAGAGATGGTTGTAAATGCAAGGATTCATAGGCTTAGCATTTCATCAAACATAACATGTGCATAAAGTTAACATCACAACAAGCAAGCAAATAAAGCATGAAAGCATATTAATTTAAGCATGAATCAATCTCATGTTGGTTTCCCCTAATTACCCACTAATCCTAGCTAAGAGACTACTCACTCATTATCAAGTTTAACATGCTAACAAGGTTGTCAATCATATTAACAAGGTAAAACATGATGAACAAGTAAGAAAGATTTAACAATAATTAAAAAAAGGATTAAGAGAATTATACCTATGGAGATTCCAAAATAATAATGCAAAGAATAATAGAAGAACTTGATGATTGATGGAAGGTTGTCAATCTCCCAATAATAACCCAATAGTCTTCAATTACCCAATAATAAACTTGAATAATAAACTTGAACAATAATTATGGAAAGATTAATGTGTAATTTGTGGAAAGATTAAAGAGCAATCTATTCTAATCTACTCCTAATCTAATCTAAGAAGGATTTTCTACTCTAAAACTTGATGAAAGGATCCCCCCTTGATTATTTACAAGTAGGGTATTTATAGTGGAAATTAGGTGGATGCATTAGGGTTAACTAAGGGCTAAACTAGTAATTACACTTTTGAGATTTGAGCAGGGAGACGCCGGTATTTCTCGAAGGAAGGGCTTCTTTCTTTAAAGCTTGAAGAAACGGATTTGTGCTGGACTGGAATCCGTGCGTATTGGTGTCGGGACGGGCGGATTGTAGCAGGGGAAGACGGGCGTCTTCAGGGGAATCCGGGCGTCTTCTGGGCTTGCTGCCCGGGCGTCTTTGGCAAAAGACGCACGGATTGTGCTGTGGAGGACGGGCGGATTCAGGGCAATCCGCTCGGATTGTAGCTCAGCATTGTTTCCTTCTTCTTTTCTTCCCTTTTCTTCATAAAATCCTTGGGGATTTCCTCGGGGATGCAAGGATCCTTTCTCTTCATTGCCCAACTACTATAATATGTACAAAGGCCTTCTAATCTTATCTCTCCTTGATGCTTGGTCATTGAATTCAATCAATTTAGTCTCGTTTTGCCATGAAAATGCAAGATTCTTACTTCTTTCCTACCAAGGGATCAAAATCTCAAAGAATATGCAAAACAAAGAACTAAAGACAATAAATGACCCAAATATGCACTAAAAAGCATGGGAACAAGGCTAATTTGGAGGCTAAATATGCGATAATTATGGTCACATCACGAGGACACTAAAATAAAATCCCATAATGAGATTTGTAAAATGATTAATTACTGTAGATACCCTACTCATTATGCCCCTCAATGGTACAAGCATCATTCTAGTCATCTTATTAGGTTAGCCACAAAAGCATCTACCAACACAATTAGCATTCACAACAGGATTTACATACCTTTGAAGCAATAGTATTAGTACTACATGTAAGCAATGATTTTCATAGTCAATACTAACAAAGGTATGCGTAGATAGGTCGGATTTTTAATGCTCAAAAGGTTCAACCTACCTCTCTTTTTCTTTTCTCTATTAAATTTTTTACTTCTTCTCCCACTTCTTCACCCAATTCCCATTAAAGCAATCAGTTTTCTCTAACACAAATAAAGCTATATTTCGGCTTCTTAGAAAGCACTGTTATAACACGTAGAAGTATCATCTTGTTCTGCTATTCTGATATGCATAGATTTATACATATCGAAAAAGGTCAACTATTAAAAGAGCAGTGAGACATGATCTCAAGGAGGATTAAACAACTCGCTGACATTTATACCACGAATAAATCTAACTAGCTACTGATGTTTATCAAAACGAAAAAGTGAAAAGTACAACAAGTATCTATTTTTGGTCTTCTCAGTACGTATAAGCCAATTTTCAACTCCCTTATATGTTACCATTACTTGCATATTCACAGGACCACAAATTATAGTGTATTTTGAGACGGTTCACTTTTGTACGAAAAATATCTATTTAATGCTTGAAATGATAACAGTAGACTTGAATCATAAATGCTATGAGTCGATTTTACGCCACAATCCTAACCTTATGCTGGTAGTACAGGCGGGTAGTAGAGGCGGGATCTCATTCTATATCCGACCTATCTACGCAATAAAAATATTCACAATATAAAAGTTCGATATACCTTAATAATTTTCCAAGTAAGCGGTTTCGCCTCGAACCCGGCAAGTGGATCAATAGAGTTTCTTTTCTCGAACGCACTACATTTCAATTAACTAAAATAAGTCGTTACTTCAAACATAAATCAAAGCACTAATAACAAGTATAATACACGATTTACCTAGTAACAGTTTCCACGAAAAATTGTCGAGGCTCCATATATCCAGCAGGATCACACCAATACACAGTACTATCAGATGGACTAATCGCACCCAACATCCAATGATCACTACGATTAAAACAAGGGAACCATGAGAATATCTTCAAGTAATTAGCCACGAATAAATAAATAGAAGCAAGGTTGAAAAAAGGGAAAGTTTATGTATACCCTTCGTGATAAGGTGCAAATATAAGTTTTCGACCCCTGCCACACTCCCTACAAGTCATAGCTCTAGCAATATAATCCGAACGATACTCTTCACTTACAGCTGCAAATTTAGACAACATCTCGGGGAACAAGAATCCATATAAAACAGTAGACTTCAAAGTATCACTAAGATCACTCAAATATTGCTTTATTATAGTTGTTCAAGAAAACAAGAATAGTGGAGGACAACCGCAAAGAAAAATAATTGGCAGTAATTCATTAAAATAAAAAAAAAATAAAAAAAAGGGGAAACAATCGTCAGGTCACACTTATTTTTCTTTTTAAAAAAACTAAAATCACTAAAAACTAAAATAATAACCTTCACCTCCTTTGAAAGTTCATCTCCTAAATTATTAACCTAATACTCTATATCCATCATTACCAATTTACCATCACCAATAGGCAATAACAATTAACCATTACACAGACACCAAAAACCACCAGAGGGTTGCACCACCTACAAACAGTCCCACCGCATCTCGGAACCATCCTAACCCGCCGCGTCATTTCTGTACTATATATCTTGGCAACAGCACCGTCACCACGACACTTCCCACTTCGATGTCCCATTTTCGTCGCCATTCCAAGAACACAGTAATCAATATCAAACCATCAAATTCTCTGTAACTACAATCGCCAATCATAGCCGCACCATCACTCTACTAATGTGAGTTTGTATCTATTTCCTAGGAGTAGCCCGACCCCCTAATTTATTTCCAATCTACCTTAATTACTTTCAATTTTAATTGTGTTGAGCTCACTACTAGGTATCTGTGTTCTCTGTTTCCTTTTCAATATTATTGCAGCAATCATCGGCTCCGTCTCAATTGCTTCAAATTTACATATTTATGGCATAATAAGAAGTAAGAAATAATAAATTAAAGTAGACCCCCCCCCCCCCTTCCCCCCCAATTAAATGACCGTACTGCCCTTACTCTTACACTGACCATATCATTTTAAGGGGTCAGTTTTGGTATTTTAGCTTTCTTTTATTAAAAATAGAACTTAACTAACTTGCAAAGGGGAGTCTGATTCTTTTGAATATGGGAGGATTTTACGAAATCAGTAGCGGTAGTAATGATAGGATTATGACCCTTTTTCTCTTTTTTTTCCCTCTCCAATTTTAGGGTGTTAATTAGTTTACTGTAATTTCTTAATTTAGTCTTCTCAAATCTCTTGTAATCAAGGAGAAGATCATCGTATTTGGTCACTGCTTCAAAATATCATCTTTTATGAGAGCTTCCCTAAATCAGTTTTCACTTAGCTTAAATAATAATCAGTTTTGCACTTGAGCATCATATTTAGTCACTGCTTTAAAATAAGCTCTTCACTATCGCCAAACTAACAACTTCACTAACAGAATTAAGCAGCAATTAACCTAAAATAATAACTTGTTCAAGTTCAAGGGGAATAGACTGTCTTATGGGGACAAACCGAAAGAACAGAATGAATCTCAGTAGCTATATTCTTGTCAATTTCATCTTTTAAAATATCTTCATTTTTTATTTGAATTTAATAATCCTAATTGGTTGAAAACCCTGTTAGAAAAGGATTCACAATCGTCTTCAAATATACGGAATAAAAGCCATTGTCTATTTTGGACGAAGTCGATGAAGAATAAACACAGTAAGGGAACAACGGACTCCAACAGTCGGAGGTTACCAATGAAATCAGCAAAAAAAATCACAGGAAATACAACAACATGCAATTACAACAATCATAATTAAAGTAACCAAAATACAACAACATGCAATTACAACAATCATAATACACTTAAATATAATCATATTTACCCTATTATCCCCAAAAACTAAACCCTAACATTAGCATACATTAAATTATACAAGGGGTTCCATGGATATTGTCTTAAAAGTAGCAATTAAATAAATTAATCAGAGAATATAATGTCGATTATAGTATTATCTTAAAAACTAACATTAAAGAGTAGTGAAAAATAGTCTTACCAGCAGCAAGAATAATCGGCAACGATGAAAGGGAATCGACTGGACAACCAGGTGGTCACCGGAGAAGAGCACCGTGGACAACAAGGGCGTGACGAGTGAAGATTAATCCTTTCTAGGGCAAAAGAGATGATTTTTTTCGAGAAAGCGAGATGTTAGTGTGATAGAAGGAGACTTGGAAGTTTTAAAGTTTTTGATATTTGATATTAACAGGGTGAACGGTTAGATAAGGGACCATGCTCATTGTGTATCAAGGAGAACGGTTTATACAATACCCGTTCTCTTTTAAAAATTAGGACGGTTGGTCAAACGTAATCGTTCTCTTTGTTAATCTACCAGCACGGTTCGAATAAATAACCGCTCTCTTTTTAAGTCATATATACGCGCCCAACACAAAAAAAAAGGAACAGACCAGTTCTGTTATCAACCGTTCTTTAAGTGACGTTCTCGTAGCATAAAATTGTAGTAGTGTATGTTTTGTTTTACGAAAAGTTATAAAGTTAAAGCATGCGGGTAGTACATGATTAATAAGTTGAATAATATATGTGAATGATGCATGTTGTTGTTTGGCTTTTGTAGATATTAACATGTGGTTAGGGATAGTAGTTTTATGAGTGTTGAGTTGTTTTCTATACCTTGTTGTTGTTTAAGTTGTTTGGAAGTAAAAATCAAGTAGTTATGTTGTCCGATTGTAGAGGGGTTGTCTTTAAACTGTTATAACTTGAGATTTATATATGATTTTGATTTGATTCCACTTGGAGGTGATATCTTGTTCTTTTATGATTCTAACGATAGGTCACATGCCCAAAATGACCAAGAAACGAGTAATATATGACCGTTTTACGAAAATTGGACAGTGCTGAGAAATGCGTAGGGTTCTCGATCGAATGGCCCTTACTCGATCGAGTGCACCTGTAATACCCGCCTTTTTAGAGATCCGTTGACCATCGTTGACCGACCTTGGAAGCAGTAATAGTCCTTAGAAGTGCGTACCAAAGTTATCCTGTCTTTTGAGTTAGGGGTGGTACTCGATAGAGTAGAGGCTACTCGATCGAGTAGCTGGATACTCGATCGAGTAGGGGCCACTCGATCGAGTAGGTGGGCCACTCGATCGAATAACGCGTTTTCAGCGAGGGTTTATAATCGTGTTTTGCTAAAACCGCAAATCATTTCCGCCTCTTTCTCCTAAACCTAAATGTCGCCCTTTCCTCTTCCCTTCACCATATGTCCTCCATGGGAGCCCTTGAAGGTCCTTATGCCTTAGGAGTGCGTAGCTTGAGTCGGGTAGCGATCCTTTGCCAAGTGTTCCTCATGTAGGTATGTCGTCATCATCATCTGTGTCTTGTGTTTTCAGTTAGGATTAGAATGGTAGTAATGGATGTTGTATTGTGTATATAGGTGTTGCTTGATTGCTGGGTATTACGTGTATGGGCATGGA
Source organism: Silene latifolia (assembly GCF_048544455.1). NCBI lineage: Eukaryota > Viridiplantae > Streptophyta > Magnoliopsida > Caryophyllales > Caryophyllaceae > Silene > Silene latifolia. The sequence goes on from NC_133526.1 coordinate 151,079,829, forward strand.
ATCGTTGCAGTTGCTTAAAGGTAGGTTCGCCTACTCAGTTCCTGTGGATGGTCTAGTGTATCAGTTGTTGTGTCGTGGTTGTTGTGTTGTTATTGTGTTTGTGTGGCAGCGTATATGCGGTAATCGGTTGGTGTATACAGTTTGTTGGTTGTTATTGTATTGCAGTTGTCTGTGATTGTTTGTCTCTGGTTCTCGAGGTGCATCCTCAGCTGAGTGGAGTCACTTGCGGGAGTGGCTTCACGCCCTAGTTTCGCCCTCCGTGGAACCCGCCACGGGAGGGGATGTGCACATTAATGGGACAGGGTTATCGCTCGGTATGATGAGCGGGGCTTAGGTGGGAACGGCTGCGGTCCCCCACTGGCAGGGCTGGTCCAGTGGACAGTCGGCGACGGAGATTGATTGGAGTGGGTATGATTGTGTGTGACTGGTTGTGTTCATGTTATGTTGACAATTGTTGATGGTTGTGTTGTGTCTTACCTCAGTTATTGACCTTGTGTGGTTGTTTTGTTTGTTTATGTGTCTGCCGTGATCCCTTATGGTGAACAGTCAGTCTTAGCAGGTGTTGATGTGGTCGATAGCTGGAGTCCTGGCAGGGATGAGTCAGCACGAGTCCTGATAGAGATAGTGTGTAGCTGACGAGTTGTATCTTTATTTTGTTAGTTGGTTGTAACACTTGTAATTTATCTATAATTGTTCTTTTATCGACTTTTGATGATTACTTACCTCGGACAATCGAGATGGTAATGCCCTTATATGCTAAGGAAGGTCTAGTTAAGGCTCCTCGGTATATGGGGGTGTTACAAAGTGGTATCAGAGCGAAGATTTTGGAACCTGTAACCAATGAACCTAATGAACGTAGTGAGTCTAATAAAATGAACCTGGTGTTTGTATAATGGGAGCTCCAGCTAATGCTAGATTTTGGGTGAGAAGGCACCCTCATTTCAAAGTCTTGGCCCCATTGTGCTTAAGCCAGTCACTGTGTATGAGAATGTGGAGTCCATAAGTGTGTGCTTAATGTGCATGTTGATTACGTTGGAACTATCTGTGGTTGAGTCTTTGTTGAAGTTGATATAGGCATGATAGTTCCATCCTGATCGTGTATGGTGAAGTTTTGGTAGAATTAGTGAGTATATGTGATGATAATGAGAAACGTAAAAGGTTTTATTTAATAGAAATGCGTGAAAAGTGTAGAAGTGTATGTTGTTGTATGAAAAGTGGTCATGTTGGTGTTTGCTTCAGGATATTAGTGATGGTGATCCTATATGAGTTTATAAGTCTTACCGTAGCTATAATGATGATAGTTAAAGAAGTGTTGAATTATAGTATGAGAAATAGCAAATAGTGATGAGTATATGCAATGTTTAATGGTTGAAAGTTTCCGCATGCGTAGTGATTAATGGGTGTAGAAAAATGTGTTTATGTTGAAGTTTGAACATGTTAGTTATGCACTTGGGTGACGTGTGGAAAAATTTATCGTTAATTATATGTTTTAATTAACGTAAGTATAAGTTTGCTAGCAAGGTGGTAAGATGAGTTTAGACATGATACAATGACATAGTTGCATATACGGATGACTCGGTAGCAGGTAAACCATGTTGCGTGAAGTTTGTTGTAGCGTAATGTGATATGAATCTTATCTGATGAGACGATATGATATATTTGAGTAGTAATGGTGATATATGAGTGAGTACGATAACCAGTGACGAATTCCGAACTTGGTTTGGAATCGACACGTGATATTGTTTTGCAGGAATCTTCAGTTAATTTTGTAATTCTGACCGAGTACTCAATCTTACTTGACCGAGTGCGAGTTCTTACTAGACCGAGTAGACCTCACTCGATCTAGTTAGGAAGCTATGACGTCGAGATGTGGGTATTTTCTGCGGATACTCGACGAAATAGCACCTACTCGATCGAGTAGAGGGCACTCGATCGAGTACCCTAGGCACTCGATCGAGTAGGCTACAGTACAGGCGCTTTTACGGGTTTCTTAAAACCCTTATTCCTTCTTATTCTTCCTATTCTTTCTTCCTATTTTGAAACCTAATCTCTCAAACCTCTCTAAAACTCTCATATCTTTGTGGTTGTGGTGATTAATTTGGGTGGTTTTCTTTGTTTAATTTTGTTCTTTCACTTCCTATTTGATAATGGTATGAATTTCTTTCTTAATTTTATGTTTCCACCACTTAGAATCTATTTGGAATGATAGAATAGTCTGAAATTTCGATTTATATGGACGAAAATTGCTTGTAATTGTTGTAATATGCTTCACATGCTTTCCTTTCATGATTGTTGATGTTTATTGGACTAGAAAATAGAATAGAAATTGCAATTTGGGGACGAATTTTTCTAGGGTTTGGGAAATCAAATTGATTTTTGGGTGTTCTCGACATGTCGGATAATGAAATTGAGTACTATATGTTTCATATATCATGTTGGAAGTTGGATTTTGTGATTTTTCACCTTAAAATCTGCCTTAAAACTCCGTCTTAAAAGTGCCCCAAATTGAAATTCGCTCTCTATAATTGGGATTTTGTGTTGAATATGAAGATGTATGTAAGATTTAAACTTTTAATATAGTAGTGGTGATGTTAATTCTTGCCAAATATGTCAAATTGTTACAGCTGTAGAGACCGTCTGACTATTTAATTGAGAAGTTTGCTCATAATGTTGAATGTTGGTGATGGTGTGTACTTAGTTGCCTTCTATGAGCATACATGAATGTCTCACATGTTTCCAAGTATATATGGAGTAGTATCTGAGCCATGTCTTGACAGTTGTAGTAGTCGAGTAAATAATGGTTATCATGTTAAACTTTTCACAGCTATAGAGATCGTCTGAAATACTATAAACTGAATTTATATATCAAATTGGGAATTTGTTGGTGAAAGTGTGTACCTAGATGATTATTTAATGTTCAATTGTGTAAATTACATGTTCTAAGTGCCTATGCAAGTATGTTTAAACTGTATGCTGAAACAGATGCCGAGACTAAACATGGGGACCCGTCATAGTAAGAGGGGGAGGGCTTCACAACCCGAAGTTGGGGAGGGTAGTGGACCCGTGGTACCAGCTGTACCTGAATACCCTTTAGTGGTCTTCGTGGACTTCAAACAGAGAGAGAGAGAGAGATTTGTGGTGTTACAGAAACGCAAGATGAGACCCACCCGTTGTGTGGATATCAAACTTCTTGATGACCTGGGAATTGAGACAGATGTTCGTCATATTTTTGAGACCTTGGGGTTCATGGGGTTGTATCGTTTGAGGAAGCATACATATCCTTTTCTGACCTTGGAGTTCATGAGCTCGTTTAAATACGAGCCAGCTGCACAGTCTGTTGAGTTCCCTCTTATGAACACGAGTTTTGTGTTGACCATGGACCTCTTTGCTTCTCACCTTGGGTTTGCCAAGCCTCCCAAGGATTCCATCAGCGAGATTCCATCTGAGTGCGGTGTTTGCCGCCTTATGCCTTGTCTTTCCGGAAAGTCAGCTCCCACCTCCAGCAACATGTTGATTAATGATGTTCAACATGTTACTTTGAGGATCTTCCTTCGTTCTATCTCAAATCTTCTTTATAAGAGGCCGGATATGAGTAAGCTGAACAATCACGAGTTGTTGCTTTTGATGTCTTATCTTAACCCGGAGCGAACTGAGAGGGTGGTCTTCAATGCTCCTGCCATGGTTTGTGCTAGCCTTGCTTTGATTGCTACTTCTACCACTCGGTACTTGAGTTGTGCTGCTATTGCCACTTGGCTAGCTGAAAAGCTAGCCTCCTTTGAGGCTTCTTCTGAGTACGTTCCCCTAGCCACACCGGTGCCTACCATGGACAGAGACTACTACCTCGACCTGAAATGGTTGAGAACTTTAGCTGATGGTAGCCTAGCTTGGAGAGTGTGGGGTATGAGCTGGATGAGGATTTCGGCTCCTGAGCACCTCCCACCGACAGAGCTGTTAGACCCAGTGGTGGTAGCTGTTGACTCCGATGAGGAGGAGGAGGAGGATGATGATGTACCTCGATAGTTGCAGACATACCTCATTGATGACACGATCCTTCAGGTGAAGCCCGAGCCGAAGAAGAGGAAGAACGTGGCAGCGGTGGAGGATAGGCCTAGGTTGGGGAGGGGACCTCGTCGTGTGAGGGAGAGGACAGCTGAGACCAGACCACAACCGGCAGCACCGCAGCAGCACCCTTTTCCTTGTTACCCCTAGCTCGATACCCCAGAGACGCGTGCGAGCTACTTGGCAGAGAGAGTGTCATCTACTTTGACACTCCGGAACATGCATGAGATGGCGTATGCTCAGGGATTGGGACCGAGGGACCATATCCAGTGTGGTGGAGCGGAGTTGGGGACTACAGTGGGGTTTTCCACTCTTACGAGGTGGACCAAACAGCTTGGGGGACACCATAGTCCTTTGCTTTTGGTGGTTTGACCCCATGGTATGTGAGTCCAGGAGCTGGGGCAGGGGTTGATGCGGGTCTTGGGTCATCGGGAGCAGGCACGTCGGGAGGAGATGGTGGTGGAGATGAGATGATGGATGAGCAGCAGCAGCAGGAGTGATACTCCTTTTCTTTCTCTTTGTTTATGGTTGGTTGTGTTGAATGATAGTAGTCGTTGTTAGTTGGTACTTTTTACGTTTGGTTTCTATGGATGGCCATAAGGCCGAATTTGCTTAGTTTGAACTTGTTTGCAGGATTTTGGGGGTCGGGTTGTCATCCCGACTCGCGCTTATGTGACGTTATATATATATATATATATATATATATATGTATATGTATATATATATATATATATATATATATATATATATATATATATATATATATATATATATATATATGGTGTTATGACATGAATTTCTAAGGTGTGACAAGGATGGAGTATTCTGATCTCAGGCCTACTCGATCGAGTAGCCAAGACACTCGATCGAGTAGCAGACACTTGATCGAGTAGCAGGCACTCGATCGAGAACCCTATATACTCGATCGAGTAGCACTATTACAGGAACTTTTCGTTAATTAAAATTGTTTTAATGGTTATATCATTACATGTTTTGGTGTTTAACATGGTTATTGATGATTAGTAACATGTTTGAACCGTTAATTTCATATGTTGAAAGTCGTGTTTGGATTTTGGATGCATATTCGTAACGAATAGTGAAGTAGTAGTTGGTTCTTATTGCATTCATTTTACATCCGTAACGTCTACTAGTTATATTTCACCGGAGTTGTGTCCTTCCATATACAAATACAAATGGTATATACATGCATTCTTGACGGTGGCTAGTTATTCGAATATAATTGCATATGCTTTTATGAATTAATGGTTGTATGAGTATTGAGTAATGTCAATAATGAATCACATGTGTTGGGTACTGTAACACCCCCATACTCCAAGTGACTTACCAGGACCACTCAGGTATGAGGACATTACCATCTCGGTTACCCGAGGCAATGATAATCAAATAGACAATGAAGAAACAACGTTTAAATATAAATACTTAGTGAAGAGTTATAATTCTCAAAACCAAACCAAAATGCAATACATGTTCTCAACTGACTGTTCTAACTGAAATGTAAATAACTAATAAGCTACAAATGAAGACTCCTATCATCATGTCGTGGCCATCCCAAATATCCCAAAGATCATCTCAATACCTGCTCAATATCTGCTCACCATCCCCGAATGGATCACCGCAGTTTACAAAAACAACACTGGGTCGATACTAATCACACAATTCAATATATACCAACAATAAGATAAACAGACACTCAATCTGTCACACACACACAATCACGCCAAATCCAATCATCTCAATCACCGACCGTCCATTGGACCAGCCACACCATGGGGGACCGCAGCCGTACCCACCAAATCCCCGCTCCACATAGTGAGCGATAACCCCGTCCATTAATGTGCACATCCCTTCGTGGCGGGTTCCACGAAAAGCGAAACTAGGGCGTGAAGCCACTCCCGCAAGTGACCCCACTCGGCGAGGTCACGCCTCGCGAACCATAAACAACGATCACAACCACAATCACAATACAATTACTATATCAAACAACCAAACACAACACATCAACCAATATCCCATTATGGGACTAATACTGAGTAGGAAATCCTACCTGGTAAGCACACAATCGACGGTCTCTCTTCTTGAATCAAAAAGCTTCCTCTATGAACCCTCCTCCTATCATACAACACATAAAGGCTACCAAATCACATACTACACATAAACCCCAAAATCTCTAAATTAGGGTTTAACCAAATTAAAGGAAAGACAATAAAAAGGGTACATAAATCTTACCCTCGACGCAAGGAACTCAACGGTATAATCAACGCTAAGAACTGACCTTCCAAACTCCGGGTATTGCTAATAATGCGATTAGGATGAAGAACTTGCTTGCTTTCTCTCTTAAACAGTAATTTAGGTTTTACAAAAGTGATTTAGAATAACGACGACAAAGCTTATATACCTTAATCGCATAATTAACAAAACACGAGAAAACTCCCCGTAAAACCGGCTACTCGATCGAGTACCCGAGGTACTCGATCGAGTACCCCCTTACTCGATCGAGTGCCCCTTCTACTCGATAGAGTACCCAACAGGTCAGAAACTTTTCTAAAACGCAACTTACCCTTACTCGACAGAGTAAGGCCTACTCGATAGAGTACCCCAAGACTTATAAATACGGAGTATTACAGGTACATGTCAAGAGGTAAGTTTTATGTAATATGTGCAGTAATTCGGTGATGAACTTCGGGGACGAAGTTCCTTTTTAGAGGGGAGGAGTAATGTCGCGAAATAAAAGGCCGATATTACAATTATATGGTTATTTCTTTATAATGTTTTCCACTTTGGTTACATTTCTTGTACGAAACTATAATTGTTTTCACGTGTTCGTTGAGTAATTTGTATGTTGAAGTTAAAGTTGAATAGTGTGCCTAAAAGACTATCATAAAGAGATAGTTATGATGTCATGTGTTGGGATAGAATCGTATCGTTGAGTAACATAGTGGTGTTAAGGTGACATGCTTCGTGTTGATGGTTGTTATTAGTGAACGTGTAATCTCGTAGTGCGTGGCTAAGAGTTGTGAGCAGCAGTGTAGTCGTTGGTTGTGTTGGTCCATGTGGTGAGGTTAGTATTTCAAGTAATAGTTTGTAGTAGTCGGTCTATATGGAGTGTTAGACAGTTGATGATGATGACATGGGGGGATAGTATTTCCGGGGAGTAGTGACCTATGTCGGAAGAATAGTGAGGTCGTTTTGTTTCCGTACCTTGTGCTTCGGGACAGGTGAGTTGAACTTCGGGGACGAAGTTCTTTTTAAGGAGGGAAAACTGTAATACCCGCCTTTTTATAGATCCGTTGACCAACGTTGACCGACCTTGGAAGCAGTAATAGTCCTTAGAAGTGCGTACCAAAGTTATCCTGTGTTTTGAGTTAGGGGTGGTACTTGATAGAGTAGAGGCTACTCGATTGAGTAGCTTGGATACTCGATCGAGTAGGGGCCACTCGATCGAGTAACGCGTTTTCAGCGGGGGTTTATAATCATGTTTTGTTAAAACCGCAAATCATTTCCGCCTCTTTCTCCTAAACCTAAATGTCGCCCTTTCCTCTTCTCTTCACCATATGTCCTCCATGGGAGCCCTTGAAGGTCCTTATGCCTTAGGAGTGCGTAGCTTGAGTCGGGTAGCGATCCTTTACCAAGTTTTCCTCATGTAGGTATGTCGTCATCATCATCTGTGTCTTGTGTTTTCAGTTAGGATTAGAATGGTAGTAATAGATGTTGTATTGTGTATATAGGTGTTGCTTGATTGCTGGGTATTACGTGTATGGGCATGGAATCGTTGCAGTCGCTTAAAGGTAGGTTCGCCTACTCAGTTCCTGTGGATGGTCTAGTGTATCGGTTATTGTGTCGTGGTTGTTGTGTTGTTGTTGTGTTTGTGTGGCAGCGTATATGCGGTAATCGATTGGTGTATACAGTTTGTTGGGTGTTGTTGTATTGCAGGTGTCTGTGATTATTTGTCTATGGTTTCTGAGGTGCGTCCTCAGCTGAGTGGAGTCACTTGCGGGAGTGGCTTCACGCCCTAGTTTCGCCCTCCGTGGAACCCGCCACGGGAGGGGATGTGCACATTAATGGGACAAGGTTATCGCTCGGTATGATGAGCGGGGCTTAGGTGGGAATGGTTGTGGTCCCCCACTGGCAGGGTTGGTCCAGTGGACAGTCGATGACGGAGATTGATTGGAGTGGGTATGATTGTGTGTGACTGGTTGTGTTCATGTTGTGTTGACGATTGTTGATGGTTGTGTTGTGTCTTACCTCAGTTGTTGACCTTGTGTGGTTGTTTTGTTTGTTTATGTGTCTGCCGTGATCCCTTATGGTGAGCAGTCAGTCTTAGCAGGTGTTGATGTGGTCGATAGCTGGAGTCCTGGCAGGGATGAGTCAGCACGAGTCCTGATAGAGATAGTGTGTAGCTGACGAGTTGTATCTTTATTTTGTTAGTTGGTTGTAACACTTGTAATTTATCTATAATTGTTCTTTTATCGACTTTTGATGATTACTTACCTCGGACAACCGAGATGGTAATGCCCTTATATTCTAAGGAAGGTCTAGTTAAGGCTCCTCGGTATATGGGGGTGTTACAGCACCTCCTGTTACTCGATCGAGTACCGCTTACTCGATCGAGTAGCCCTGGAAATTTATTGTACTTTATTCTGACCTTCACCTACTCGATCGAGTAGGCTGTACTCTTTCTAGTGACCCCTGTTTTGGATAATATGCTTATCTTTTGACTTCGTCGCATATTATATTTAATTCAAGGGTGTTATTTTGCTTCTTTATGCATTGTTTTACATATGTGTTGGTCTTGATGCTTAAGTTACCCAATCTTATGATGTAAGAGTAGTACCTTATGATGAGTATGAGTGTGGTGGGGAGGACATGAATTATATGTGGTTGTGATGGATGGTGGAAAAAGAAAAAGGGAGGTTAAATAGCTTATTGAGGCATGGAGCATGTTTTGTGAGACGTGGTGAGTGATATAATTGCGAATTTGAGTAATGTAAAGGTAAGTGTATATGAGCAAGGAGTGATATAATTGTAAGGAACATATAATGGAAAGGAAGATTGTGGATAGTAGCAACTTGGGATGTTTAAGGATTATGAAGGTAGTTATAACTGGGTTGGTTAAGAATATATGTAATGGAAAGGTCGTTGTAGATAGATGGAAAAGAATGGTGTATAAAGAGCTTAGATTGAGTTATGTCGTGACGTGGATTTGTAGATAGTGAGTGAGTTTGGGGAATTTGGTTTATTAAGAGGTAAAACTAGTGTGTGATTTCCTTGGGCAATTAACGGTATGAAATGAGTCTTGGTTTCTGAGTAGCAATTGTGAGTGAGTAGAATGATGAGAGAGGACCCATGGTAAGAAAGAGTGAGAAGGTACCGATATGAAGTAATGGAATTTGAGTTTTGGAGCAACGAAAAGGTAACCGGATTACTAAAGAGTTAGTTAGAAGGAATAAGGAGTTGAATTGTTAATTGATTTTGTCGAGTGTAAAAAGAAAAGAATAAGGGGAGTAAACTAGGAGAATGTTGACCGGAGTTATGTGATATAGAAGTAAGGAATCGTCGAGATGTATGATACTATCATGAGGGTGGGAGTTAATGGTTATATAGGAGTTTCAGGACAACATGTTAGTCATGAGTTTCGAGGAATTAAGGGAGTAAGAAGTTGGTAGAGTATCTGCACGATATGAGATTTTGGTGGAAAGTTAGGTGACGATACAATTAAGGATAGAAATGGGATGAATGTTCAGATAATGTTTGTTGATAGACTTAATGTTCAACCTTTGGGATGTTAACCGAAGATAGGAAAGAAACTGTTATATTTAGAGGTGAGTGTAAGAGATTTTTTATACGAACAGTGGTGGTGTTGTGGTGTTGTCACTACCGGTTAAGGGTGATGATAGTTAAGAAAGATAGCGATTCTAAAGAGGTTGATTTTGTAGAGGTCGGATTAATATGTACGGTTGTGACTTGTGAGGAAGTATAGGATGTGGTTATAGGAGGTGGTTGCTAGTAGTGGAGTATTAGCGGTATGGTTATAGTTGGCAGGAAGTGATGGTTATGCGAATGGGAGAATGTGTTATGAGGGGCATGCGAGTTAAGCTTGGGCGAGAGATAGACTTTATCAAGTGGTAACTTACATGATCAGGATTGACTAGTTGGATGTGATTACGGGTCTATGATGTGTATAAATGTTTGGGTGAGGTTCTGACCTCACGAGAAGTGGTATGGTGTGATAGTTATAAAGTTGTTATCTGAATGTTCTGTAATATATGTTGGGTACGGTAACCTAGGGGAATGATATTCAAAAGTGATAGTTTGGGTGATCTGGCATGGCTAGTTATACTTGTATGTGTATTCATGATATATGTTTATTACGGGTAATGGTATGGCTGATATTCCTGAGGTTCTTATCTATTTATTCTGTGTAATATGTTGCGTTGTGATCTAGTAAAGCGGTTTTGAGTAAGTTTTCTTGTCAGGGAAGTGATACTGAGTCAGTGTTCATGGGAATTGTGTAAGTTACGATGACTATCGATGTGGTTGTTGTGCCTCGGGTGGTGATCCGGGCACGATTTTGCGTGTGCTGATGCGGGTATTTTCGCGCTGCGGTGCGGCTATTGGTGGAGGTGTTGTGATGTCGTCATCGGTTGTGGTGGAGTAGGAGGGATGATTACGATACGCATACCAGTTATACGTAGATTGTTGTTTTGTTTACTGCTGTTTCCTGCGAGTTTCAGTTTGCACAGATAGACGGTTGTTTTGTTTATTGATGTTTCTTACCAGTTTCAGCTTGGGAGTGAGGGTAGAGTATGATATGGAAGACAGTTGTGTATGTTCCGTTGTTGTCATGGTATAGTGATATCCTATTGATGGGACACAATTGCGAGAGGTGGTTGGAGTACTTGTGATGTTCTTTTAGAGGAGGCATTGGTTGACATAGTAATGGCAACTGATTTGTGGAACATGTTTTGTACTGATCTGGAACCTGCACGTGGTTCATAATCTTTTATTGGGACAGTGAGTATAGGGTGTTGGAAATTAGTATCATGTTAAGTTGTGGTAATAAAAGGGAGAGCTTGAGGATCTAGTGGGAGTGTGTGTAACAATTGTGGATCGTGAATTATGATTATGGAGATAAGCGCGTGTCTACAGGGGTAGGTCATTTTGCGGTAATGTTGAAGAGTTGGTGTGGTGATTTTGCTGAGGATTTTATGGTATAGATTAGATGGAGTGCAGAATGAATTGGGGAATGAGGACTGTTAGAGGAAGAGAGACCTGGATATAGGAATGGTTGTAGGTGTTGAGGTTATTGACGATTATCTTCCACATGCGGTGGTGATGAGAAGATACAACTAAGGATCTAGTGTTAGTGAGTTACGAGGACGTAGCATTTATCTTAAGAGGAGTAGGATGCGATAAAGAGAGTTTGAAGGTTAAACATGTTGTAGTGTAATTGGAAGTAGAGTGTTAGTGTAGCATAAAGGATGGATCTTTGTTGTGGTTGATTTTATTAAAGGTCACGGTCGTGCTTGTAGTAGTGTGATGTTTAGGAGTGTGAGAATACTTCGATAGTGTTAACAGTTGGATGATGATGTTTATGAGTTCAATAGTGTTGACAGTTGGATGATGATGTTATGAGTGGAAGTAAACTTCGAGGACGAAGTTCCTTTTAAGGGTGGTAGAATGTAACATTCCATTTGATGTTTATGAGTGTCTTGATATTGGATTTTCTAGTGGATAATATGTAGTGAGACGAAGCTAGCGCCGTTTGTGGATGGTATTTGGAAGTGTATGGAGCTAGCGGCGTTTGTGGATTGCATAAGGTTTTGGTATGGTTTTATGTTAGTCTTTGCACAGTTAGTAGTCGTTTTGAGTCGGTTTGAGTTGTGATCGGGAGTTTTGTTTGAGTTTTAGTTGCGTTGTTATGTCGTGTTTGAGTTAGTATGTTTTGTTTTTGAGTACGAGTTGAACTTCGGGGATGAAGTACTTTTTAAGGAGGGAAGACTGTAATACTATGGTTTTCTATGTCTTTGAGTACTCTATCGAGTGAGGCTTACTCTGTCGAGTAAGTATGTTTGGATTACGAGGCAATGTTCTGCTTATGGGTACTCAATCGAGTAAGTGGGTTACTAGATCGAGTATGGGGCACTCGATCGAGTAAGTGATGTACTCGATCGAGTAAGTGTGTTTTTACGGGTTATTTGTCGGGTTTTGATAGCAACACGAGAAGGTTATAAAAAAATATTTTGTCATTTGTTTTTCACTCTTACTTCATTATAAGTTTCACAAAAGAGAAAACAAGGTTACGTAGCTCTCCTCTCTCAGATTGCTATCAAATCCTAAGGGCTAGAGTCGTCGGATCGTTGAGTTCTTTACGCCGTTGAGACCGTCGCATTGTAGGTAAGATCCTAGTATAGTTTTTATGTTGTTTTTTTTCATATTGGTTGAAACCCTAATTGGGTAATTTGGGGGTTTTGAGAGTATTTTGATGCTAGATGGTGATTGTATGATTGTATATTTGTAGGAGGCGATTTCGTAGAGGAACTTTCTGATTAGCTGATTTTGACGATCTTGGTGATTGCTTTTTCAGGTAGGGTTTCCCTACTCGGTTATTGATTACATAGTGTTGTTAATGGTTATTTATTGTTGTTGATTTATATCGTATTGGAATTGGAAATTGGTAATTGTTGATTGTATAGTTGGTTGTGATTGTTTGTTTGTGGTTCTCGAGGTGTGTCCTCGGCTGAGTTGAGTCACTTGCGGGAGTGGCTTCACGCCCATGTTCTCCCTCTATGGAACCTGCCACATAGGGGATGTGCACATTTAGGATCATGGGTTATCGCTCGGATGAGATGAGCGGGGCTTAGGTGGGAACGGTTGCGGTCCCCCACTGGCGGTGTCGAATACTTGTTGCGACGAGTATCCTGGCAGGACTACACACTTTAATGTGTAGTCAGGTGTATGGAGTTATGATGGAGATTGAGTGATTGTGTATTGTTTCGGTTGAATTGTTTTTGTGTAATCAGTAACTAACCCCGTTTAAATGTTTAAAAACAGTGGTGATCCATTCGGGGGTGGTGAGGGAGTTGTCTAGCAGGTATACTGTGGATGCGCACGGGATTAGCTGGGGATGGAGTTGCCACGAGTCTGATAGTAGTCTTCTGCTGTGTTGTCACAATAATTTTGTTACTTTAGTTGTAGTTTGGTTTTAGAATGGTTGTACTTTACTTTACAATTGGTTTTGTTATGTAATCACTTAAAATTATCTATTAAAGTACGTTCTTTTATGGTCTATTTGATATTCATATCCTCGGGTAACCGAGATGGTAGCATTTTCATGCATTGGGTGGTCTTGGTAAGGCACCTTGGTGTATGGGGGTGTTACAATTTAAATATTCCAATATGTGGGATAAATCTCCTCATTACATTGGGCAACTTCACACTTGGTAGTCTATGGAGGTTACTGGAACCAAAATGTTTAGAGTAGTCACCAAGTTAAAGCATCTAAAGCAACATTTGAGACAATTTAATAAGGATTATTTTGTTGATATTGAAAAAACCACGCCTATTGCCTTGAAGAATTTAGAATATGTACAAATTAGCATTAGCACTAATTCTACTGATGTATACTGGCTTGACAAGGAGAAGGAAGCTCTGCAGGAATATAAAGAGCTTAAGCATGCTTGTGAATCCTTCTTAAAACAAAAAGCTAAGGTGGAATGACTGCAAGATGGTGATGCAAATACCAAATATTTTCATGGTGTCATTAAAATTAACTTTGTAAGGAATCAAGTCATCACTATCAAGGATAAATATGGTGTTGAGTATGTTGACCCTCAAGGCATTCAAGATGCTTTCCTTGAGTATTACAAGGATTTATTAAGTACCTCTGAAACTACTACTCCTATTAATCAAATTATTATCAGACAAGGGAAGATTTGCAATGCTGAGCACTGGACTGCCTTGCTTAGATTTGTAACCAAAGATGATATAAAAGCTGTAATTTTCTCAATTCCTAATCACAAGGCTCCTGGTCCAGATGGATATAATAGTGCATTTTATAAGGCCTCTTTGGGTGTCATCGGTGAAGAAGTATGTGAAGCTGTGTTGAATGTTATTCAATTTGGTAAAATTCTCAAACAACTAAATACTACTATCCTAACTCTAGTACCCAAGTGCCAAATGCCTACCTCTGTTACACGGTTTAGGCCCATTGCCTGCTGCAATGTCCTTTACAAGTGTATTTCCAAGCTTCTTTGTACTAGATTGGCTAGTATGTTACCAGACTTGATTAGCCTTAACCAGGGTGGCTTTATCAAGGGGAGAAGTATCATAGAAAATATTCTTGTATACCAAGATCTTGTGAGGCTGTATAATAGATCTGGCTACTCTCCTAGATGCATGTTTAAGATGGACTTAATCAAAGCATATGATCCAGTTAGTTGGCATTTTGTGGAAGAGTTATTAACTACCTTCAATTTTCCTAAGTCCTTTAAAAACCTGGTTATGACCTGTAAACCTCTTCTTCCTTCTCTATTGCTCTAAGAGGGATTTATGGCTTTTTACATGGGAAGAGGGGTTTAAGACAAGGGGATTATGTCTCTTCTTTTCTCTTTACATTTTGTATTGAGTACCTTAGTAGGATTATCCTTTGCACTACTGATAAGCTTGAGTTTCAATGCCAACCCTTGTGTAAACAAATGAAGCTCACTCATTTAATGTTTGCCGATGACTTGCTTCTGTTTAGCAAGGGAGATGCACAATCCATGATGGTGTTGCTCAGATGTTTCTGCTCCTTTTCTCGGGCTTTTAGGCTCAAAATGAACCGTCAGAAGTCTTGTGCATATTTTAATGGAGTGGATAAATAACATGCAATGGATATTATGTGTTTCTAGAATCAAAGAGGGTTGCCTCCCCTTCAAATATCTAGGAGTACCTATTACTGCAGGCAGACTGAAGAAGCAGGATTGTGCTGTTCTAACTGACAAAATAGTGTCCAGAATCTGAAGCATGGGTGCCAATAGATTTTCATATGCAGAGAAACTAGTCTTAGTCCAGTACTTTATATGGGTACTGAGCTTCTATATTTATCCTATCTAAGGTAGTAATGAAGATAGTGGATTCCATTTGTATGAACTTTCTATGGGAAGGCTCCTTTGCATATAATAGATCTCCTCTTATTGCTTGGGAGTGGGTTTGTGTCCTCATGAAAGAAGGGGGTTTGGGCCTGAAATTGAGTCATGAATTGAATATTGCTACCATAGGGAACCTTGTCTGGTGGTTGGTGGGTAAACAGAGAAGTTATGGGTCCAATGGGTCCACCACATATATATATGTTATACTCCTTCCTCCAATGTAAGTTGGCATTGGAATAAAATTTGTCAGGTTCGTGATCAAATTAAAGAAGGGTTCCAGGGGAATGAGTGGATGGTAGGCAATGAGACATACTCAGTCAAGGGCTGTTATTACTGGTTGAGGAGTCCTAGACCTACTGTTGTGTGGTACAGGAATGTGAGGCATCGAACTACCCTACCTAACATAAATTCATTGGCTGGCTACTCATGCGTAAGGCTCTAAGACTGAAGGATAAACTGGATCAACTAGGGATTGCTCCTGATAACTTATGCTGTCTATGTTTTATCTATGCAGAAGTGCAGGTATATCAGTCTGCACATAATTGCTAGGATGTGAAATGTAATATCCTGACAAACTGAATTTGATTCAGAGGAGAAGTGTAATACTCCGCATTTTTAATTAATAATTTATAATTTAAGATGTGAATAAATAACAAGTTGTTTTCGTAAAAAGAAAAGAAAAACAAAATAAACAAATAAGACGGAGTTGGGTGTTGGATCGTGATTGGACACGGTTGGGTTGGACCGTGTAGCACACGGTTGGACCGAGTATATGGGGGAGGTGATATGTGGTTTGGATGTTATCTATGCACTAGATATTTTCATTAGTTTAATATTAAAAGCACCTTCTTAGAATTTTCCACCTTCACCTACCAATTAATATATACCTACCCTATGCCTTACCATCATAATTATTCCACTTCAAAAACTCATACATAATTGTGAGGAGAGCTTTTGTGAGACAACCCTAAGGAGGATTTTTCATCTCGCGCAAATTATTTGTGGTAAGTTATTTTATCGCCTCACATTAATTATTTACATTCACCTTGACCCGTACCCTTGAGCCATTGACCACCGTGACTGTGGAGGGGGATGTTGACCGACGGGTTTGACCATCATCGGATCAACCGTGGAATGGGGGGAGTGTTTGTGACGATTTTTGCGGGACTGTTTTGGGTAGTTTACATCTTAAATTCATTAAGAAGATTAGTTAATGATTATATATAATTTAATTGTTTGTTTAGGTGGGGATTTTGTGGAAGAGGCCTTTTGATTATTTGATTGTTTGAGAAGCTTTTTGCTAAAGGTGGGTTAACTACTCAACTATGATATTTAGTAATTAATGATGGTTAAAGATGGATTTATTGTAATTGTTGTCTTGAGCATATCGTCATAATTGTTGTGTTGAGCATGTTGATATAATTGTTGCCTTGCGTATCTCATAATCATATGGTTATCGTTGTTGGTTGGTTCTATATTGTTGGTTGGTATTGTGAAAAAGGATTGGTAATGCTTTGAGATTATTTGGTCGGTCAGGCACGGGGATATGGAAGAGACGTGGTCCTGTACAGTTTTGGTCGGCCAGGCACGGCGGTGTTCAGAGGGTGCCATGGACCTGAGCAGTACACCGTGTGGTGTCAGTTGTGTTGTGTTCGGTTTTGGCATGTGACGTGGCACGCGGTTGAGCCGTGTATGTGAAGGTCTTGGTTTGAGTTTCTTGATTATATCGTAACGCAGGTTATCGTATTATTATTGTTGTTTAGTTATCCTACTCAACCTCGTGGTTGACTGTGTATTCGTGAAAAACTATGATGAACCAAATATTTGGGAGTAGATTGATTTCAGGTTAGCTTGTGAGAAGTGTTGGATGCTTAAAGGGAGAGCTTCGGACGAGATTATCACTTGAGTCTAGAGATCGCCTTAATTTATTCAGACACTAGTTACTTTATTTCCGCTACAGTTGTTTTCAACGTACTTTGTAATATTTAATTATCTCGTTGGAATTTTGTAATAAAACCTCTTGAGGCACTTTAATTTATATCGTCTTAAATTACTTTGGTAATTGTTTGTCTTTTATACTTACTACCTCAAGCAACTGAGATGGTCACACCTATATTTATTTGGGAATGTCTTGCTAAAGGCTCTTAAATAAATGGGGGTGTTACAAAGTGGTATCAAAGTGAACGTTCCTAAGGCCTAAACAAATGAATTTAATGAACTTAGGATGAGTCTAATAAAATAAACTCATGGTAGAAACTGTTTAGGAGCCCTCTTTTAGGTTAGGGAGACGTCCTTAATCTGGCCCTTTTCAGTTTTGAGCCGGTCACCTCGAGGAAGGTTAAAGAGAGAGAAGGATAGTTAGCGTGGATGCTTTACCTTAAGGGTCTAATTGTGTCTTGAAGTTGTGAAAGGTACTAAATTTTATTTGGAGGATGAGAACAAAAGGTAATAAATTTTGAGATGGAGGAAGGGTAGTAGGAATGTGGCCTATATGATGGCAGTACAGTGGTTGAAAATTGTTTTTGAGCTTGTTTTAACTCGTAGAATGATTACGCATGAAAATTTTGTTGACATATCGTAAATGGCATAGGATGGAGAAATATTAATCATGAGTTATTGCATCTTTATATGAATTGGTTGCATATACATGAATTACATGTTTAGTAAAATTTTATCTCTAGAGATATGTGGTATGTGTTGCCCTGAACTTGTGCATAAAATTATGAGATTGCGTGACTTAAAGACTAAAAATGTATCAAGAATAAATAATTTCGGAAAAGGAAGAGGAAGGCCGTGAGAGGTCGTGGTGTCGGTGTGTCACGGTGGTTCGTCGGGCAAGGCCAGCTCGACCAATCACACATTCTTTTGTATGCAGGAATTTTTATCTTCTACCTTATGCCACAAACTTCTTTAGAACGGAAACTTATATTTCTTCTTTATTCTTATTAGAACCCAAATGGCACCAAAGAGAGATGTATCCATAGCTATGTCACAAGAAGAGATTGATAGTGTAACACCCCCATCTACCAAAGAGCCTTAACAAGATCTTCCCCAGTAGATAAGGGCGTTACCATCTCGGTTGCCCGAGGAACAGTAAATATCAAGTATCGATAAAAGAACAATTAAGATATTTTACACGTTAACAACAAAAGAAAAGATACAACTCGTGACATCTATCGATTACGTGATTCTATCTTTGCTATGACTTGTGGTTGACTTGTCCCTCCAAACAACCAGCTAAGATTCATATATCAACCTGCCAAGACTGACTGCTCACCATAATGGATCACGGCAGACACAACACAAGAAGAAAACACAAACAAGACCACACAAGGTCAGTAACTGAAGGAACACAAAAGGAGTATATGCAAACAAACATACACCCATCACCTTCTCCAATCAGCCACACTCCTCTGACTGACCGAATGTCCAGTCCTGCCAAATTACCAATTGCAACCAGTAATCCTCGCCGCAGATGGGAGACCGCAGGCGTACCCACCAAATCCCCGCTCATCAATTCCGAGCGAAAACCCAAGTTCCTTAATGTGCACATCCCCTTCAGTGGCGGGTTCCACAGAGGGCAAATCAAGGGCGTGAAGCCACTCTTGCAACTGACTCCACTCAGCCGAGGACGCGCTTCGCGAACCACAGACAAACATATAACAACCAACTACAATCAATCCACACTACCAATCACAATACTAATACAATCAGAACCACAAAAAACACACTAAACAACCTACAGTACGGAGTAGGAAAACCTACCTCTAGCAATCCGCAGCAACACCGCATACAACCACAAGATGACAAGCAACCACCACAACCACCTATTATAAACAGTATGGCGAACTATTAATACTACTACAACCATAAACAGAACTAAAGAAAACGATGATGATGGTGATGGTGACAACATACCTATACATAGCATTCCGGCGACAAGACTGCTACCTGACTCATGCTTCCCATCCCCATGGTGTCTCAACTAAAGCTCCAAAAGGATGAATATAGGTAAAGGGATAGAGAGGTGACGGCATCTAGGTTTAGGATAAAAGAAATGAAATGATTTTGGTTTCACGATATCGCGATATATATTTTACCGCTGAACTCCAGTTACTTGATCGAGTATATTACTTACTCGATCGAGTGGCCTCTACTCAATTGAGTGACTGAGCTAGTCGATCGAGTAGCCTCCACTAGATCGAGCCTTCTAAACTCAAAGGGTTACTACTTCACAAGGTTAACTCGTAAGGTTTCCAAAGGTCTAGACAGGTGTCTAAGGTCAGTCAACGGGTCCCTAAAAGGACGGGTATTACAGTCTTCCCCCCTTAAAAATAACATTATCCCTGAACTCCAACTCATCAACCTCCCACGAGACAAGGTGTAATGTGAACTAAAGCAACCGACAACCATCGCCCCGACAAGGAGAAGCGTCACTGTTCCCATATACCACCCATCATCATCATCATCTACCTTAGCAACACACCATCCAATACGACCTCCTATCGAGTCATCAAACATGCATTATACGCGAGAAGACACTAACACAACCGTTACTTCTACCTTACTAACCAAATTTTAACATTGCACGATTCCATACATCATACACATCATACTCACCTGATACAACTATTCTATTTACCCATCTAGCAATTGATCATTGATAGCAATTAGTTACTAACCACCAAGGTTCAGTAAATTATCAACCACTTATACAATAAACAAATTAACATTCATTTTAGACTATTTCCACAACACCTATATTACTGATTTAAATCATTTATATTACTCAACAATATAACAATTCAATTACTTAACAATTCACTTAACATCCACGTGTATTACCTTTACATAGCTAACGTTCAAAGTTTAAATTTTAAGCAAACAAAATAGTTAAACAACCTAAAATGGAGTACAACAATACGGTGAACTTTACCAACAAAATACTTAAAATGTGATATTTTTGTCATAATTTGTCATTTTTCTTCACGCGACAATACTCTTCCCCTCTTAAAAAAGAACTTCGTCCCCGAAGTTTACCTTCAAGAAGAGATACAAACATTATACGAAAAGATAACTCCATACAATCCTGACATTACGAAACAACTTTAACATACGTTTAGATCAACAACTATCATAGCACCTCATTGACATTACTTAGATAATTTGTATACATGTGCATAGAGTTCAGAAAACAAACGATAAACGAGTTCATGAAACGCAGCGGCGTAAAACGAAATGTATATGAAAATTGATTACTTATTTTTTAACATGAATACGTAACATATATCAAGTTCGAGATTATCATTCACACCTTAATCATCATTTAGAAAGACGGTTATCTAGCGCGAAACATGGCATCTCATGAAATTAACATAACTATTAAAACGGCCCAAGGTACAAGCATCCAACTCCTCTCACAAGGTCTAAAAATTGGGGTATGAGGTTAACATGGGTAACTCGTTCGAGTTTAGGGCACTCGATCGAGTCCGGAGTTGGCTACTCGATCGAGTAAGGTGCACTCGATCGAGTACCAAGAGATCAATACACTGTCTAGGCCGCATCCAGTAGGTACTCGATAGAGTGAGGGGCACTCGATCGAGTATCCACTAGTCAAGTTTCCCCATTTTTTGCAACATCAACACAAGCAAAGAATCTTAACCAAACTCCGGGATTCCATCCCGGTATCTTTCACCTGCACTACGAGTCCAAACAGTCCGACAAAATACGGCCTTATGGCCAGTTACAAACCAAACAAATCCAAGGTACGAGGAAACAAAAGAAAACAAATGTCACAAGTCTAATAACCAACAACAACACGAAGAAACAATCACTCGAGGTTGAAGTTGACTCATCTGCTTTTTGATGATGACATACTCATGTTTTGTAAGGAGGGTGTTAGCTCTATTATGCTTGTTGTCAGGGTTTTAGCCACTTTCTCTGCTACTTTAGGGCTTAGTGTCAATGCTTCTAAGTCTAAGGTTGTCTTTAATGGAGTGGCTGATTGTTTAAAGCAAGATATAGTCCAGGTTTCAGGTTTTTTTGAAGGGAAACTACCTTTCAAATATTTGGGTGTCCCTATTCAACCTGGGAGATTGTCAAGAATGGACTATAATATTCTTATTGAGAGGATTGTAACAAAGATCAGGGGGATAGAAGCCAAGAAATTGAGTTATGCTGGTAGGATCATTCTTATCAATGTTGTGATCAATATATTGCATAACTATTGGGCATCTATTTTCTTAATCCCAAAAGGAGTAGTCAAGAGGATTGAGGCAATTTGTAGAAACTTTCTATAGAGTGGAACATCTGAGTATAGCAGATCTCCTTTGGTTGAATGGCACAATGTTTGTTGTAGTTAGAATGAAGGGGGTTTGGGTATCAAGGAAGCAGGGGTGTGGAATATGGCAAGTGTGGGCAAGCTAGTGAACTGGATATATACTAAAGCAGATAGACTTTGGGTGTTATTGATTGATCATATCTACTTGAAAGGTGCCAATTGAGATGATTATCAGCCTCCTCTAGATTCCAATTGGAACTGGAGAAATATTTGCAAAGTAAGGGATAAGTTAGTTGCTAGTTTTCAGGGTACTCAGTGGGTTGCCTCACCTGGTGGCCGGGTACTCTGTAGGTGTGGGTTATCAATGGACTCAGGGTTCACACCCCCTGTCCATTGGTACAAAGAGGTGTGGGATAATTGGATTATTCCAAAGCATTCTGTGATTGGTTGATTGATTCAGATACATGCCTTAAACACTAGAATAAAGTTGTATCGACTTGGCCTGAGTATGACTGATAGATGTGTCCTTTGTGAATCATATGAGGAATCTGTTGCGCATCTTTTTTCTGATTGTGCTTTCAGTTCTAAGATTACTGCAGGGCTTGATAAATGGCTCCTTTTACATATTTCTGGCCCCTATACTGGTTATTCAAAACTTCAGAGGAAAGTATACAGAATGGTGAAGATGGCATATTGGTCTGCAGTTTGGCGTAAGAGGAATGTCTGTCGATTGGAGTTTAAAGTCAGAATTCCTGAGAAGATTATCAATGGGATCGTGCAGCAGATGAGGGTAAGACTTGTCCAGAACATAGGCAATACTTCTCGGCTGGGAGATCGTGATTGGCTACGACTGATTAACATTAGTCTTTGATGTATGTAATAGCCATGAGTATTCTAAAGTTGTAAGGAAAACTGGATTGTATTCTGTTTGATATTTGATATAATATAAAGCTCACATGTTACAAAAAAAAATCACTCGAGGTTGCCACCTCGATCCTCTTCCATCTCCTTATCTACTCCTCCTCCACTAGATATGTCGGCTCCAACTGTACCCTCCCCTGTGGTAGCTCCCGTACCTGAGTCTCCTCCTACTCGCCATGGCGCTAGACAACCGAAAGGATAACTCTTAGGCTCCCCCATGTAGCCGAGTCTACTCCATAAGAGTGGAAAACTCCACTATCATCCCCGACACCCCTCCACCACACTAGTTGGGCCAGGTCGGTCCCAATGCCCTGCAGATATGTCATCTCATGAAGGTTCTGGAGTGTCAACGTGTTGGATACCTTCTATGTGAGCTCACTCATTTGCATCGCGGGGCTAAAGGAACAAGGGTAATTGGGATACTGGTATTGTGGAGGCATAGGCTGTATAGGCTGAGTCTCACCAACCCTCTCTCTCACCCGTCTAGGACCTCTACCCACTCTAAGTATCTGATCCTTAGGTCTAGCCTGGTCTCCCTTGGTCGGCTCCGCCATCACCTCTAAAAGATCATCATCTATAAGGTAGTACTGCCGGGTAGGGCAGCCTCATCATCATTAGAGTCCGATGCAACCACCACTGATGTCAAAGGCTCAGTCACAGGGAGATGCTCTGGGTTAGGGAGTTTTATCCAACTCATGCCCCACACCCTCCAAGCTAACCCACCACCCTCCAAAGTCCTCAACCATTTCTGGTCGATGAAGTAATCTTTATCTAAGGTGGGCACAATTGGGACCATAGGTGTGAGGGTCAAAGAGGCCTCAAAGGTAGTTAACCGCTCAGCTAACCGGGTGGCAATGGCACCACAACTCAAGTACCGGGTCGAAGAGGAGGCCATCAAGGCCACGCTAGCACAAACGATGGCTGGGGCACTAAAGGAGACTCTATGCGCTCGGGTGGGGTTCAGATAGATGACCAACAACATAACCTCATACGAGTTTAACTTACTCACAACCCTTCCATCATACAGTAAACAGGTCAAAGCTCGGAGGAAGATCTTCAAAGTTACATGTTGAACATCATTAATCAACATGTTATCGAAGTAGGAGCTGGTTTACCAGTGAAACCGGGCATTTAACTGCTAGCCCCACACTTAGTTGGGATATCTCTAAGAAATCCCTTCTCAGGTCATGCAAGGCCAAGGTGAGAAGCAAACTGGTCCATGGTCAAGAGAAAGCTGGTGTTCATAAGACGGAACTCTACGGTCTTAGCTACCACATCATAAGAAAAAGAGCTCATAAACTCCAAGGTCAAGAAAGGGTAAGAGTGCTTCCTAAGACGATACAAGCCCGTCAAACCCAAGGTCTCAAAGATACGTCTCACGTCTACCTATACTTCAGGTCATCAAGGATGGTCGTGTCGATGCATCTAGTAGGTTTCATACGGCGCTTCAACAACTCAACAAAGGCATCTCTTTGCTTAAAGTCAGCAAAGACAATGGCAGGATACTCAGAAATCGGTGGGACAGTAGATCCCTGACTCCTCTCTCCCACCTCGGGCTCAGAGGCCCTCGATCTCTTGCTCTGGCGGGTCACGGCTGCGGCTCTTGGCATCTGTTTCAACATGTTTTTAGCCACACAAAACGGATTCCTACTTGAGCTAAAAGAACTTTTCAAAGAATACGCATGGATAGAGAAACAACAATTTAAAGTAAACTCTTATAAGACAACTATAAATTTCCAATTCATCTTATTCGCATACTTCATAAAAGACGGTTTCATAGTTTTCAAAACACAAAATTTTAACCATTACTAGGAAAGTTGAGATTTTAATCCCCCAAAAATGGCTTCACGAGAGATTATTATCATAAGTTTGGGGCAAAAATTCAATTTAGGGCACTTTTAAAACGGAGTTTTAAGACGAAATGTTTGAGTGAAATAACCAAAATCAACACCAAACATGATACCAATAACATGCCTTTAGTCTATTTTCCCTTTTAGGTAAGCAAAAGATGAATAAAATTAAGTTCGTAAGACAAACCCTAAAAATTTCAGTCCAACTATACACACAAATCGATCTGATTTTGCAATTTCTAGCATCAACAACAACGAATTAAAGCAATTTTTACCAAAATACAACAACTATAATCCAAAATCCATGAGTATAAATCAAATTTTCAGAAAATTAACACGTTTACATGCTACTAATTGATTAAAAGCAAAGAAAGAGAGTAACAATCTTACCTTGAATGAGTTGCAATAGAATTGAATGAAATACCAAAAAGATTTCAACCACAAATTACCCAAGAATTAGAGAGAAAGGGGGTTTTTAAGATATTTAGGGTTGAAGTAGGAAGAAGAAATAGAAAAGAATGGATGAAATAGAGCATATGTATCCCGTCTTAATATGGGTACTGTAGCAACTTACTCGATCGAGTGACTCGGTTACTCGATCGAGTGGCCTCTACTCGATCGAGTTTCCGCTGGCAGTTCCAACGATTTCGATCCAATAACCCAACTACTAGATCGAGTAAGGTCTACTCGGTCATGTAGGCACTTGTACTCGGTCGAATAAGACTAGGGACAAGGTCAAAGATTACGAATTCGGTTAACGGTTTCTGCAAAACTACAACTCGTTCCGAGCCCAAGGTGTACATGGAAATCGTCACTGATTATGTCCATCCAATTACTATCCATTAACACTAGCTCATATATAACACAATCACCTCAACGAAACACCACATATATATCATTCCGTCATATACCAACATTTTGCAAATTAATCTAACTACGGCATACTTCAACTCACATGTACAAATGGAACAACAATATTATTCTACTTTTATTTACGCATATCCAGGTTTGATTGTCCAACATGTGATTATAATATATTAAACATTCCATTCGGAAAACCAACTATTACTTACTATCCATACTTGCTCTACTATTTGCATATCACAACAATATGAAAGTCATAATTTACGATTCACATTGCTACACTTATTCACAAGAGTATACAAAACATTTACCTGTTAAATTCCACAACATCACATGACATGAACACTAGCTAAATCTTATCTACCAAAGAGCCTTAACAAGACCTTCCCCAATAGATAAGGGCGTTACCATCTCGGTTGCCCGAGGAACAGTAAATATCAAGTATCGATAAAAGAACAATTAAGTTATTTACACGTTAACAACAAAAGAAAAGATACAACTTGTGACATCTATCAACTAAGTGATACTATCTCTGCCATGACTCGTGGTTGACTCGTCCCTCCAAGCACCCAGCTAAGATCCACATATCAACCTGCCAAGACTGACTACTCACCATAATGGATCACGGCAAACACAACACAAGAAGAAAACACAAACAACACCACACAAGGTCAGTAACCAAAGGAACACACAAGGACTAGATTAAAACAAACATACACCCATCGCCTTCTCCAATCACCCACACTCCTCTGACTGCCCGAAGGTCCAGCCCTGCCAAATTACCAATCGCAACCAATAATCTTCGCCGCCAGTGCGGGACCGCAGTCGTACCCACCAAATCGCCGCTCATCAATCCCGAGCGAAAAACCAAGTTCCTTAATGTGCACATCCCCTCCTGTGGCGGGTTCCACAGAGGGAAAATCAAGGGCGTGAAGCCACTCCCGCAAGTGACTCCACTCAGCCGAGGACGTGCCTCGCGAACCAGAGACAAACATACAACAACCAATCCACAATACCAATCATAATACTAATACAATCAGATTCCACAAACAACACACTAAACAACCAACAGTACTGAGTAGGAAAACCTACCTCTAGCAATCTGCAGCAACACCGCATACAACCACAAGATGACAAGTAACCACCACAAGCACCTATTACAAACAGTATGACGATCTATTACTACTACTACTACAACCATAAACAGAACTAAAGAAAATGATGATGATGGTGACAACATACTTATACATAGCATTCCGGCGACAAGACCGCTACCCGACTCATGCTTCCCATCCCTATGATGTCTCAACTCTCAAAAGCTCTAAAAGGATGAATATAAGTAAAGGGATAGAGAGGTGACGGCATCTAGGTTTAGGAGAAAAGAAATGAAATGATTTTGGTTTCAAGATATCGCGATATATATTTTACCGTTAAACTCCAGTTACTCGATCGAGTATAAAACTTACTCGATCGAGTGACTGAGCTACTAGATCAAGTAGCCTCCGCTAGATCGAGTCTTTTAAACTCAAAGGGTTACTACTTCACAAGGTTAAATCGTAAGGTTTCCAAAGGTGTAGACAGGTGTCTAAGGTCAGTCAACGATGGTCAACAAGTCCGTAAAAGGACGGGTATTACATATAGGCTCATTGCAACGAATGATGCTTTGACTGCTGCGTTGAAATCAAAGACTGCAACGATGGATCCTGCTAAGATGAGTGCTGCCATTGCTCGTCATATCCGATGAAGTACGATGGACTTGGTGAACCGTCGTTGATGGAATATTGGTGTAGGGAGTTTGACAACCTCTTTGAACTCTTAAACTGCCCTGAGGAGATGGAAGTGGATCAGGCTGCTCACTACTTAAAAGGAAAAGCTGGGTTGTGGTGGAATTGTAGTAAAGCAGTGATAAGGGAAGCTTGGAGGGAGAGTGATTAACCTTTTGTCTCATAGAAGGGCTTTAAGGATACCTTAAGGGGCACGTTTATACCAGAACATATTAGGAGTACAATGAGGTCAGAGTTTGATGCATTTAAGATGACGGAAGAGATGACAATAGAAGACTATCATAACAGATTCATGAAGTTAGTTGAGTATGTGTCGTACTTGAACTATCGGAATGAGGTGTTGGCTTTGAGGTTTGAGAGGGGTTTAACTACGCGCATCAAAAAGAGACTTGCAGCTGGAGAGCCAAGTATAGAAGAGGAAGTATATCAAAGAACGGGACATGCTGAGAGAATTGTTGACATGGTAAAGGGGGAAAAGAAAGATAAGGGTGAAAAGAGAAAGGTAGAGACTACTAGTGAAGGAGCTGGAGGAAACAAGAAGTAGAATTACAATCAACACCGTTCGTTTCCTGCCGGTGGAGCCGTGAGTGGTGGCAATTTTGGCCGCGGTGAGTGACAAGTAGAGCGAGTGGTGCGAACAAGACGCAGTGTTATGAATGTGGTAGATTTGGTCATAAAATTATTGAGTGTAGGACCACTGCAAGGAGGAATAGTATGAATTGAGGATTTGGTGGTGGAAATTATGAATTCAAGACACCAGCACCTAACTATGGAAGCAATCGTTTTAATGGGTCATGGAATAACCAGAGGAGCTATAACAATAACAACAATTTTCAGAATCGCTTCAACAACAATTAAGGCAATGGAAATGGAGGGAACGAGAATAGAACAGTGAACCAAGGGGCGGCGTCAGCATCTATGGTGCAAGGCGGCACAAAAAACAGTGGCAAGTTTTTCATGATAGGAAAAGAGGTAGCTGAGGGAGATGCACATATAGTTTCGAGTACTTTTCTAACCAACTCTAAATCATCTTATGTTTTTTTTATTCGGGATCGACCCATTCGTTTATATCAAGTGACCATGTTAAGGTGTTGGGGTTGGTTGACCCAGTAGTAATAAAAGATGAAGTAACAATACCTTCTGGGGAGTCGATATCTTGTACCAATGCATACAAAAATATAAATATTCTTATAGGCGAGGTTTTGTTTTCTATGGACTTAATAAAATTTCCATTGGGTGGTTTTGAAATTATTTTGGGGATGGATTGGTTGAGTAAAAATAACGCCTTTATAGATTGTCATCAAAAGAAAGTATCTTTTAGGGGACCAAAGGGAGTAAGAGTGTTGTATAGGGGATTTGTGGTACGACCCAAAATGATACTTATATCAACAGTTACCCTGAAGTCGTGTTTGAGGAAGGGAGGAGAGTTGATTTTATATCACGTAAGGGACCCGCGTGAAGCAGTGAAGGGCGCGGACGAGATTCTAGTGGTGAGTGAGTTCCAGGATGTATTTCCAGAGGAGATTCCAGGTTTACCTCCAAAGAGGGATGTGGATTTTAATATTGAATTGAAATCTGGGACGGGACCTATTTCAAAAACACCTTACAAAATGGGGCCTAAGGAGTTGGAGAAGTTAAAGAAACAGTTGTAAGAGTTGCTAGAAAAGGGTTATGTGAGGCCAAGTATGTCACCTTGGGGCGCACCAATGTTATTTGTTAAGAAGAAGGATGGGAGCATGAGATTGTGTATAGATTACGGGGAGTTGAATAATGGGACAATTAATAATAGGTACCCTTTGCCTCGAATTGATGATTTATTTTATCAGCTGAGTGGAGTTGGAGTTTTCTCTAAGATTGACTTGAGGTCGGGTTACCATCGGTTGAGAGTTAAGCAGGAAGATGTTCCTAAGACTGCCTTTAGGACGAGGTATGGACAATACGAGTTTGTGTTTATGCCTTTTGATTTGACTAATGCACCTGCAGTATTTATGGATTTGATTAATAGAGTGTTTAGTCCTTACCTTGATCGGTTTGTCATTGTCTTTATTGATGATATATTGGTGTACTCTAAGGATAAAGAGGAGCATGAGAAGCATTTGAGGATTGTGTTACCGACCTTGAGAGAGAATGATTTGTATGCTATGTTGAGTAAGTGTGAATTTTGGTTTGATAAGGTAGCATTTTTGGGACATGTGGTGTCAAAGGAGGGAGTGTCGGTTGATCTAGGTAAGATCGAGACAGTGTCTAATTGGAAGAGACCGAAAAACGTGGCAGGTGTCAGGAGTTTTCTAGGGATGGCTGGCTATTACAGAAGGTTTGTGAAAGATTTCTCTAAGATAGGCAAGCCTTTGACAGCCTTGATGAGAAAGGAGAACATGTTTAGATGGGATGAGAGTTATGAGACGGCTTGTTTAACCTTGAAGGAGCGCTTAACAATAGCTCGTATCTTAGCTTTACCTGAAGGGAGTGAGATTTTTGAGGTGTATACTGATGCTTCAAAGAATTGATTAGGGTGTGTGTTAATGCAAAGAGGGAAGGTGATAGCTTATGCTTCGAGACAGTTGAAACCATATGAGGAGAATTATCCGATGCACGATCTAGAACTAGGGTCGGTTGTGTTTGCGCTTAAGTTATGGAGGCATTATTTATATGGAGCTACTTTTAAGGTATTTTCAGATTATAAGTCTCAAATATATTTATACCCAAAAAGAACTTAATATGAGACAGAGGAGGTGGATAGAGTTGATTGGAGATTATGATATGGAGATAGTTTACCATGAGGGAAAGGCTAATGTTGTAGCAGATGCCTTAAGTAAGAAGTCGGTTCATGCCTTGTGTTTAGAAATATCACGTGTGAAGTTGGAAGATGAGTAGGGGATGAGAATTTGTGTGATAAGGAAAGGGGATTCAGTTGGGGAT
This sequence comes from Silene latifolia, assembly GCF_048544455.1. Lineage (NCBI taxonomy): Eukaryota > Viridiplantae > Streptophyta > Magnoliopsida > Caryophyllales > Caryophyllaceae > Silene > Silene latifolia. Next base: position 151,109,656 of record NC_133526.1, read on the forward strand.
TTGACTATTGAGCCGAGTTGTATGCTGAGATCAGAGAGAAGCAGAAAGTGGAGAAGTGGCGCACGACCGTGGTGGAGGGCGTGCCGTCACGGTTTGTCATAGGGGTAGATGGTAGTTTGAGGTTTGATGGGAGATGGTGTGTATCTGATGATGAGGAATTGAAAAGAAAATTTTTGACTAAGGCACATTCTACACCATATTCTGTGCACCTTGTAGGGGATAAGTTATATAAATATTTGAAGAAAACATTCTGGTGGCCTGGGATAAAGAAGGAGGTTGTTGAGTTTGTTTCGAGGTGTCTAGTTTGTCAAAGGGTAAAAGGTGAGCATAAGAGACCACAGGGTAAGGTACAGTCTTTAGATGTGCCTGAGTGGAAGTGGGAGAGTATGCTATAGATTTCATTGTTGGTTTGCCTCGTACTCAGAAGGGCGATAATATAATTTGGGTGATAGTGGATCGTCTGACTAAGACAACACACTTTATTCCTATGAAAGACACTTGGAGTAAGACTAAGTTGGCTAAAGCTTATGTTAAAAATATTGTGAAATTACATGGGATTCCAAAGGATATAGTTTCTGATCGTGATTCGAGGTTTATTTCTACGTTCTGGCAAGAGTTGCAAGAGTGTGTGGGTACGACTTTGAAGATGACCACTGCATTTTATCAAGCTACAGATGTACAGACTGAGAGGACTATTCAGACTTTAGAGGATATGTTGAGAGCTTGTGTCTTGGAGTTTGGAGGTTCATGGGAAGAGAGGTTAGACTTGATAGAGTTTTCTTATAATAACAGTTATCATGCTAGCATTGGTATGACACCTTTTGAAGCTTTGTATGGAAGGAAGTGTAGGAGACCAGTTTGTTGGGACGACGTCACTGATGCCGTGACACTGGGACTGGAGTTGATCTAGCAGATGATTGAACACGTACATATAATTAGACAGATAATGAGAGCTGCACAAGATCGACAAAAGAGTTATGCAACTTTGAAGAGGAGTGAGATTGATTTTACTGTGGGAGACAGAGTGTTATTGAAAGTGTCACCAATGAAGGGAGTGATGCGGTTTGGCAAGAGAGGAAAGCTGATTCAGAAGTACATTGGACCTTATGAGATTTTAGATAGAGTTGGTGAAGTGACATATCATCTTGCACTACCACCAGCCTTGGCAAGAGTACATAATGTTTTTCAGGTTTCACAGTTGAGGAAGTATGTGAGTGATCCTACTCATGTGTTAGCAACTGAGAAAGTTGAGATGGATGAGAATTTGTCTTATGTAGAGGTGGCTAAGGAGATTTTGGACAGAAAAGTGAGGAAGACTATAAATAGTGAGATTTCTTTGGTGAAAGTTTTATGGTCTAATCATAATGTAGAGGAAGCAACTTGGGAAGTTGAAGCCGAGATAAAGGAGAAGTATCATCATTTGTTTGTGTAAGGTATATTGGTTACGAGGACGTAACCTTTTCTTTTACGGGGGTAGAATATAACACCGCGTTAATTTTTTGGTCATTTGTGATAGTAATTTAACTAAGTGCGTGTCGGTTACCATTTAATTGCTTAGTTCGGGTAGTAAGGTGTGGTGAACTTCGGGACGAAGTTCTTTTTAAGGAGGAAAGACTGTAATACTCCGCATTTTTAACTAATAATTTATAATTTATAAGATGTGAATAAATAACAAGTTGTTGTCGCAAAAAGAAAAGAAAAACAAAATAAACAAATAAGACGGACTTGGGTGTTGGACCGTGATTGGACACGGTTGGGTTGGACCGTGTAGCACACGGTTGGACCGAGTATATGGAGGGAAGTGATATGTGGTTTGGGTGTTATCTATGCACTTGATATTTTCATTAGTTTAATATTAAAAACACCTTCCTAGAATTTTCGATCTTCACCTACCTACGCTATGCCTTACCATCATAATTATTTCACTTCGAAAACTCATACATAATTGTGAGGAGAGCTTTTGTGAGACAACCCTAAGGAGGATTTTTCATCTCGCGCAAATTATTTGTGGTAAGTTATTTTATTGCCTCACATCAATTATTTACGTTGACCTTGACCCGTACCCTTGAGTCGTTGACCACCGTGACCGTGGAGAGGGACGTTGACCGATGGGTTTGACCACCGTCGAGTCAACCGTGACATGAGGGCGTGTTTATGATGATTTTTGCAGAATTGTTTTGGGTAGTTTACATTTTATTCATTAATAAGATTAGTTAATGATTATATATAATTTAATTGTTTGTTTAGGTGGGGATTTTGTGGAAGAGGCTTTTTGATTATTTGATTGTTTGAGAAGATTTTTGCTAAAGGTAGGTTAACTACTCAACTATGATATTTGGTAATTGATGATGGTTAAAGATGGATTTGTTGTAATTGTTGTCTTGAGCATATCGTCATAATTGTTGTGTTGAGCATTTTGATATAATTGTTGCCTTGCGTATCTCATAATCATATGGTTATCGTTGTAGGTTGGTTCTCTATTGTTGGTTGGTATTGTGAAAGAGGATTGACAATGCTTTGAGATTATTTGGTCGGTCAGCCACGGGGATGTGGAAGAGCCGTGGTCCTGTACGGTTTTGGTCGGCCAGGCACGGCGGTGTTCGGAGGGTGTTGTGGACCTGAGCAGTACCGCGTGTGGTGTCAGTTGTGTTGTGTTTGGTTTTGGCGTGTGACGTGGCACACGGTTGAGCCGTGTGTGACGATCTTGGTTTGAGTTTCTTGATTATATCGTAACGCAAGTTATCGTATTATTATTGTTGTTTAGTTATCTTACTCAACCTCGTGGTTGACTGTGTATTCGTGAACACCTGTGATGAACCAAATATTAGGGAGCAGATTGATTTTAGGTTAGCTTGTGAGAAGTGCTTGATGCTTAAAAGGGGAGCTTGGGACGAGATTATCACTTGAGTCTAGAGATCGCCTTAATTTATTTAGACATTAGTTATTTTATTTCCGCTGCAGTTGTTTTAAACGTACTTTGTAATATTTAATTATCTCGTTGGAATTTTGTAATAAAACCTCTTGAGGCACTTTAATTTATATTGTCTTAAAGTACTTTAGTAATTGTTTTTCTTTTATACTTACTACCTCAGGCAACTGAGATGGTAACATCTTTATTTATTTGGAAATGTATTGCTAAAGGCTCTTAAATAAATGGGGGTGTTACAAGAAGATGGTCCAAGGTTAAAAAACAGATATTCATTGTTGTGCACTTTATTGTCTGGTATAACATTTGGATACAACGGAATGAAGCAAGATTGAACTCCAAGATTATAAGGCCTGAATATCACATCAAGGATATACAATATATGCTTAGTAGTCGTATGCAATATGGGAAATGTAATAGTTTATCAGTTAGGGATAAGCAATAGTTGAGTAGAGTTTATTTGTTGTAAATTGCTTATACTCTAGAAATAGGCTTGTAATGCCTGACCATTATCAATGAAATCTTACATTATTTAGCAAAAAAAAAAAATAGTTTGATTGTTATAATTTTTTTTCATTTTTCCTTCCTATGGTTGTTATGTTTTGTTAAACTTTGTATCATTTTTTTTAAAATTAAATTCAATGATTGTTTCCATTTTTAGTTGCTAAGAAATTTTGATTAAATAACAGAAGACAATGTCGCCATATCGAGATCACTTGTTTATATATTAAAGTACGTTGTAACAAATTTTAAAAATCTTACAGACCTTGGAAGATGGTCACATATTGATGAATTAAGTAAACATGTAACAGACTGAAATATGTTTCAATGTCCTAAATGTTTGTAGTCATATTTAACTGTGTGTACTTTGTTTGCCCCATCACATATTAATTGACTGAAAATGATTGGAATTCGTCATCAAGATGGATTGCCCTTAAGCGGTCAACAAACTCCATACTAAATGCTAGGACTTGGCATAGACTTATACTCTTTGAATGGTCACATAATAAAATTTAGGTGAACATGTTCCAAAATATAATATATGACCATTTTAAGGATAATTATTTTCATTTGCATATTCTAATAGGGTTATCTGAAATGGTAACATATGGTGACATATTGAAAAATTTTGTGAACATGTTGAGATGTGCATTAAGTTTCCCTAATGCAGCTATATGTTTATATTATTCTACAAAATGTTACCATCTTTAGATTGGTCACATATTAAACGAAAAAGTGAACATCTTGTATGTAATACGAACTTTAACTTGTATTTAATTTTATCTTGTAATATCGACTATCAAATATTGATCGTCATTCGGAATACTATCATCGATAACTTTATCACTATTCGAACTAATGAACAACTTTTGTAGTGTTTTAGAACTAAAATGGTCATATATTAGACAAATCATTTTTATCTAATATATCACCATTTTTATTCATATATGTTATGATGATAAGATTCATTTAAATCAAATTAAATATAATATAAAATGGTTATATTTTCTAACTATGATAATAAAATTTCATTCAAATATCCTATGTCACCATTTTGATTCCGATATGTTATCATTCTATGATTCTTTTAAATCAGATGTAATGTAAAAAAGGGTCACATCTTCGACTAAAAAATATTGGGCAATAATGAAGACATTACTCAACATATACAATGTCATAGGTGATTCACTTCTTAAAACGCTAACATAACGAAAAAAAACGTGAACATTACTTAACATATAGAATATCATAGGTGTTTACATATTTAAACATAATGTAAAATATATTACTTGTAAAATACACTCCCATATGACAACATTACTTTTAAAATACACTCCCATATTAATTCTTTTTTTTTTTTCTAGGAGAAGCGGGTAATAAATTAAGAAAAATTAAAAACTTCAATGTTCATAGAACCACTGCCACTACTAGCCCTTTTGCAGTCGTTATGCCAATTAGTAATCAGTTCTATGTATGCCATATTATACCCTTCAACTGAAACAATGACTATTGACGAACCATTTAGTAAGAAAAAAATGAAAGCTCAATTTCTTTAACGAACTAGGGCCCTTTCCTAAAATTTGGAGAAAATGCATAGTTTATTATTGAAACTGACGACATAGATTGTCAGATAACTTAGTTGGTAAAGTCATAATGGGTGATACTCATGAGTCATGACCTGGTTTCAAACCCTGTTAGCTTATATTCGCCTTTGTGGCTCACTTTACTCACATAAATTTATCGAATTTACGGTCCAAAATAAGTTAGGTAACAAAGAGTTTCGAATTTGATTTGTCTAAAGCTAAAACCAGGAAATTGATTGAGTAAACAGATGAGAAATAGAGAGAAAGAAATTGAATATGTGAAAGAACTATCCACAGATAGTCTCTTGAACAATCTCTTAATTTACTTAACAATATCTTAATATTGTACATCATGTTGGAAAAATAGTTACTGCAAGGGCAAAGTAAACGAACTAAAATGGATTACAATAACTTCACTGTGTCATGGTATGAAAGCCATTGTCTTAGAAGCTTAATCGACTTCGACACGGTGTTGTCCAACTGAGAACGACGCTCCCCAAGGTATACACAGAGCTCTTCCAATTTGCACCCAATTAAAAGAGTAGGAACTCGAAAGTTGTTGCTCAGAACAGAGGAGAGAGTATATTTGATAGAATGAAATTGGATGATTAGAAATGCCAGAAAGTTGTCTTATTTATAGTACTCCCTTCTATTCTTAATAATCCTCCCTATTTATGGAGGGCACGAGAATTCGGGGAGGGGAGTATTATATGGTAAAGTATTGTAGTGGGGTAGGAGATTGGAGAGATGGAATGTATTGTGTGATTTAAATAAGTATTGTTGTGGGGTAAGGTGATTAAAATAAGTATTGTTGTGGGATAAGATGATTAAAATAAGATAAAATATGAGTTTTGTGGTGTATTTAGAATAGGAGGGAAGTATAAATAGAGACCAAATTCTGATGAGTATTAAATTGAAATAACAATTTTCAAAACTGAATTTGTGAGTAACAAGATGGGGAAGTCTCCAATACGGACTACACAAAGACTCGAAGAGTCACGGTGCAACAGAAAAAAAATAAGACAAGAAAATTTTTGTTTGTTACAAAAACAAAACAGACCCTACCACGCGGCGCGTGCGAGCCGAGCCGCGGCTGCGTGCGGGTGGGGACAACTCATACTAGCCTCCGTAATAACAAGTACCTAGTAAAGGGATACAAGATATATAAACACAACAAAAATTCCTTATTCTACCGATGTGGAACAAAATACTCTACCATTTCCAACACATCAATCATCAAACATATCAAGGCTATTATATTTATTATCGTGTTGTATCGTAAATAATTAAAATGCCATAAATGTGCACACCATAGGAAACAAATTACCATGATATTAGTTTCCAAATACCAAGAATATAATGAAGGCCTTTTGTCCTAAACAAAAACTTGGGAGAGACGGTCTCTCACTAAGTTTTTGAGAGACCAATCTTTCATATCTTTTTATTTGTATTTCGTACCTCTTTTATTGTTAATCGTGACATAGTATTTTTGTACCTATTTACATAATAAATGTACCCATTTTATCATTAATCATGATTTGTACCTATTTTATTATCTTTAGTACCACTTTTTCTTAAAATTGTACAATTATCTCTCAATAAAGCTTATTAAGAGACCGTCTCTCAGAAGACCTACTCGTAGTATTTAAAAGGACCACTTGTGGTTAGTGTTATTAAATTACCGTTGAAAAACACCCCGAATATAAAAAAGGTAAATAAATGAGACATCACAAAATAAAAAAGGTAAATAAATGGCCGGAACAAATGGGATAGTTCATTTGATAAAATCATAAAAACAAATATCTAAAATTTTCCAAATATATTCACACGGACTCTACACAATTTTATTACATGAAAATGTTAATCCCCTCTTACCACATAATTATAATTAATTCTCTAATTCTTTTATGAATTTTGATATATATAACCCAATGAATTGTATTTAAGAAACAAAATATGGGAAAGAAGTTGTTAAAATATACATTAATTATATTGAGTTGTATATAAATTAGTTTTAAATTCCTAACTTAATACCAAATCTAAAAAATATTAAATACTTGAATACAATCAAAAGATTGTATAAATCAAAACCCTTCTTTTGTTCCCTGCACTCTACCACCTTAATTATTCATTCTCCCGCTACCATCCAATTATGGAGTAACGGACCCAAGTGGGGCGCTCCTTGTCTTCATTCCTCTCAACATTGAGCATCTTTGCACCATCCCCCTTCACCTATACGGAGTACTTAATTAATTCAAAGATGAAATTAAGCTTAAGACGGGTCTTTGTATAAAAAAAACAAGAGTAAAGAATTAATCGGTACAGTGGGTTATTGTACACCCCACCGTATAATTCTATAAATTTCATTTTTCCTGTTTTTCGTACTACTAGTATTAATATTGTTGTTGCTCCTGCTGATCCTGAAGTAAGTGGCACTCTTTCACCATTTTTGTTTTCAACCTTATTGAGATCCACAAATCCAAAAAAAAAATAAAAAAATGGGAGTTTCCCAATGCAATTACAGTGATTCAAGAATAAATCCAGTTGAAGGAAAAAGCCCATCAACAATACTCACAGCAAGCCCTCTAAATTCCCTTTCATTCATGTCTAATTATCATGTTAATCACAATGTTGTTGATAATGATGATAGTGATGATGATGATTACAAGTACAATAATGAGTTAAAGTTGACATCTTTGTTAATGAAGATGATTTGGGACTTTGGTTTTGGTTGTTTTGTACCATCACCAAACATGGAGTACAAAACTAGGAAGAAGAAAAACACCAAAAATGGTAGTCACAATATAGAGCATAACAAAGCTTGGTTACTTGCAGAATCAGGTGGTGATTTGGCTAATTGTGAGCCACATTCAGTTCACTCATCTTTCAGGTCAGTCACCCAACTACGGGGTCTAGCAGGGGCGCTCGCTTTCTCAACAAATGCGATTTTTTTAAACTAAAATTCAGTTATATTTCTGAGATTTTCTCGCCACCCCCTAACTTTAAATCCTGGCTCCGTCATTGTTTCAGGTTTAGTCTTTGCTCTCAAGTGGAGCTTGATTCTATCAAAGTTGCAAACTTTTCTCCATCTACAACTGTATTAATGGTGAACTTAGATAGTACGAGTATGAGTGATTCTTATTCAAAGGAGATGAAATGGCGTCGGATTGAATCTCTTGAGAAGAGTATTTCTCCTGCTGCTACTTCTTTGATTAGATTTACTTTTGCTGAAATTCTCGCTGCTACCTCTAATTTCTCTGCAGGTACTTAATCTTGCTTCCATCCCTTCTCTCTTCTTTTTTCTTTTGAGTCAGGGCGTCACCCAGTGGTACTCAGTATCGGTACCACCCTATCACATACAACATGTAAAGTGATACTCAGAATAGGCGCCACCAGGTGGCGCTTATCTCGTTTTCCTTTTTTTGTGATTGTTTTTTGGTGGGTTCTAATTAATTTTTGTGTAATTTATGTTAAAATCTTGATCGTAATTAATATGTTGTTCATCTAGTTAATTATGTTATAAAGAATCTCGTCTGAAACCGTCTTAAGCATAAGACGGCCTGCTATATGGTTCATGTAATGACCGGGTTAAGTTTAAGACGACTTTAAACATGATATTTTTCTATTTATTCAAAAGGTGGCTGACTGGCTTCTTTTCTTATCAGTGTTCTATTGTTTGGGATTTGCTTTAGTTACTTAGAAAGCTCATGTAAATCATGCTACCCAATTCTAACTTTTAGGACCGACAGTTTGCTGATATTTTTAGTTTTATGAAATCTTGACTCTAGCCTATAGGTACTTTATATGATTCTTAAATTGCTGTTGTGCACTTAAAAATGGTTCTATATCAGGAAATTTTAAGGGATTGGTTTAATTGCTGGACATTTTGAGCAATTTTCCACTTTTGTATAACAAAGTCCATATTCCATCGTATTTAATCATGTGTTTATGTATAATGGAGTTAACATAATGGTAAGGTGAATTTTAATGTACAGTAATTCTTAAAAACTTGATGTATAACTACTGAAACTGTTCTATTGTGACGGGTAGTTCCGGTTAAAAGAATGAAACAAGAAAATGGACTAACTTGAAGATTTTTGCGAATGTATAGATAAAGTGCTTGGGAGAGGTGCACTGAGCTATGTGTTTAGAGGTAGAGTTGGGTTATTTAGGACAGTCGTCGCAATTAAGAGGCTAGACAAGGATGATAAAGAGACCCCCAAGGCATTTTGTAGGGAGCTGATGATTGCTAGTTCACTTCAGCATCCAAACATTGTTCCTCTCTTGGGATTTTGTATCGATCCAGAAGAAGGGTTGTTCTTGGTCTACAAATACGTGTCAAGCGGGAGCCTTGAGCGCCATTTACATGGTATAGCTTCTGTTTTAGCCCTAAGATTTTCATTGTATTGTATAATTTATAAGTGAAATTACAACTTGATAGCATTTGCAGGGAAGAAGAGAGGTGTGAAGGGTTTCACGTCACTTTCATGGTCTGTTAGATACAAGGTTGCTGTAGGAATTGCTGACGCTATTGCATATTTACACAATGGAACAGATAGATGCATTGTCCACAGAGACATCAAACCTTCCAATATTCTTCTTTCCTCCAAGAAAAGGCCAAAGGTGAGTTTGTGTTTTTTTCAGCTTTTACTTTTGATTTGATATAGTGTATGAAATGTTCGGTTTCGTAGGAAGCCAAAGAGATTCACTATACTTTGGTTTTGATTATTATGGAATAAACAAAGTGACCCACAAAACTTGTGCTTCTTTTTATATTAAAGTAGTAGTTATTTGATGCAATTATTGAAAACATTTTCATTACGAGTCACGTGGAAGCCGTCTTTCTGGACACAGGGTAAGGTTGTCTACATACAACTCCTAAATTGTCATTTGCGGTAGCCGGTTTATGCATCAGGGTAAGTTATATTCACGTACGAAATCTGAACTGGTTTAATTTTTTTGCAGTTATGTGATTTTGGATTAGCAACTTGGACTCCGGCCCCATCAATCCCTTTCCTTTGCAAAACTGTGAAAGGAACATTTGGGTAAGATTACAAGAAAAAGTGTTTCTAATTTGGAAAATGAATTGGACTTTATACTTGTCTTTGGTTGAGCTGTGATTATCACCTTTTCTGACATTCAATTGTTGCAGATACTTAGCTCCTGAGTACTTCCAGCACGGTAAGGTATCAGACAAGACCGATGTCTATGCCTTTGGAGTGGTCCTTCTAGAGCTAATAACAGGCCGAAAGCCGATAGAATCATCAAGGGTGCAAGGAGAGGAGAACTTGGTCCAATGGGTAGGTTGCTATCTAAGTCTTTAATATTACTTGAGTTGAATCGGTGGTCGGTAGTTGATTAGTTTTTGGATTTGATCAAGCGGTTCATCCGAAACTTGTCTTTGGCCAAGAAAGATGATTACTTCATTGAGGTTGGTTAGGCCATCAAGATTATTGATTAATAATTTATTATCCTCAAATTTGGTTACTAGTTCTAACTTGAGAAGGGACAATGACTAGTAGCCAACTCTCTTAGGTCTGTTTCATATTAACAATGTGTTGGAAAGGGAAGTCCGCCATTCATATGTCAACTTCTATCTTGTACTCCATCTTAATTGTCCCAATTCCCTTTTTGGGTCATCTTTTCCAATTATTCACTTTCACCAAAAATTTGGTAATGATGGCATTTCCTCACTTTTTTGTTTTTTTTTTTTTTTTTTCTAAAAACAACCCTTGGATAAAAACTATGAAAGGATGGAGGGAGTATTTGACATAGAATCGCCAACTATTACAGTTTCAGAAGCTTGCCTGCTACTTTCTGGTTTAGCCTCGTGACTTAGGTTATCATCGGTCTCATCTCATTTTGCTCTGGCACTATGAACACTAATACTACTACCACCACCAGTACTACAACTACTACTACCAAGATTCAAAAATTGAAGCCATTTCGAAGTAATGATGTGTTATTTTGCCTTAATTCTTAAAATTCTTATTTGGCCTGCTTTTCTTCGGGGTCACTTTTATAGAGGAACCCTTTTGAAGTGTTATCTCATCTCTGTAAAGATGTTACTGTTTATACCTTAACAAGGGCGGAGGGAGTAACATGGGTCTGGGGATTTTGGTAATTTACACAAAAAAATTCTCAGTGTATAAAATTTTACGGCGTTCAGTACATTGATTCCAATGGGTTGTTCTCATTGCAGGCAAAGCCACTCTTGGACAAAGGTGATATAGGAGTTGAAACTTTACTAGACCCACGTGCCAAGATCACTCAGAAAAGTTCGAGACTGATTACGCAGATGGCTCGGGCTGCTTCTGCCTGTGTTAATACAGACGAAGCATATCGGCCAAGCATTAACGAAGCCATAACTCTTTTAAGGGGAGAAGCTTGCTCGGTCAAGGGCAAGGCTAGTTTCAGTCGGAATGGAAGCTATTCTCAAATACTGCGAAGAACAAAAAGCGATATGAAGAATCATTTGGCTATGCTAGAAGCTTCGGAATTAGAAGAGGACGATTTCCTGTATAGTCGATGACCATAAGAGCAAGATTTTTTTCGGTTTTCCTATCTTTTCTCTTTGCCTTGTTTATTGTCCCTTTTTATTCGACCATGGGAGGCATTATGAGGCTCTAGAATTGTGAAGCAAAGAGTGTTAATGATTGATTGTATAGGAGTCGTAGGAACTTGGTGTAAAAATTCTTGATGAATTGTTCTTTGCTAAGAAGCGATTGACGTATCAACAAAGAATGAAACAAGTTCAACTGTATTCTAAACAAACCAGTTCCGAAGCCCTATTTGGTCAAGTATCAAAATACAATTGTAATCTTGTAAAAAGAAGGCTAATTTGGCAACTAACTACTAGCTAGAATATTTTAGCAACATCTCTAACCAAACCGCGATTAGCTCGGGCGAATGCGGTGAATTCCTCGATCGAAATGAAGCCGTCGCCATCAGTATCGATCTCAGCCATCATTCGAGTAACTTCCTCAGAGGTAACAGACCCAAGTGTTTTGAGAGCGTCTCCAAGTTCAGTGGACGATATCTTGCCATCGCCATTCATGTCAAATCGTTTGAAGATTCTCTCCCTATCGGCAATGTCTTGAGGCGTATCCTCATCAGCCATGATCACAGTTCCCCAATAAACAGAAAACAAGCCACAAAAGATTGTAGTGTATTGGTTTAATGAAATGAGGATTTTGGACATGAACATTTAAATAGATGTTTAAAGGGTCAATTAACTTAATTATCGGATCACCTTACAGTTTATATAACTAAAACGTTAAAAGCTGTATTTTTTGTTCTTTCGAGTTTTGAGGGTCTTTCTAAAAATAGTTTTTTTTGCTGAAAATAGCGTGCAATTTTTCTTCCTTAAGTTTTATAAGATTGAAGGATTAAAATTCACAACTTGAACGGATACTTTTAGTATAGAACTATAGTCTATAGATTAAAGGAGTATCCTGTCGAAATTTCAATCAACTTCATATTGTATTATTGTAATGTATCGACCATATCTCTCTCCTTTGGAGAACCGGAGTACGAAAGAGTTGAAAAGCTTCTAACACTGCATAAACCTGATAAAGTTGTACCGTGTTTTCGAACAATCATAACTGGACTTGAAAAATAACTTGATCCAGGGTATCCGTCATTGGTACTGGCATGCAACGCAAACTAGAGGCACAAACTCGTGGATAGAGCTGTTGTTAGGAGGAAGAGTAATGCGCAGAAGACATACAACAACCATGTTCTTTATTATTGTTTGAAACAGCCTCCAGACAAGAATGAGCATGGAAATAATACACAGTATAGTTGAGCACAACAGAGAAAGCCAGATTTGAAACTAAGAGAACAAAATCTTGTGAAATCGAAACGACATCTTAACAAGGGTACATTTGATCTCCTCAAATAATTGCCAGTAACTCAATTAACAACAGTAGGACAAAATAACACATGATTATATCCAAAGACAGCTGATGAAAAAAGAGGTATCAGGATTCAGGATATTCTACTGTCCACAACATATAACCTACATTATTGCAACTAAAGTCAACCTTGCACATGATTCTCTGTCGTTTTAGTTATCTTCACCCTTGTATAGTGAAAAAATGGATATGGGCTGCGGAATAATCATTAATGACAAGAAGTACGTAACCGATGTAGAAATTCAATAACCTTGGACGATTAATACTTCCTCCATTCAACTCCACACTACCATTATCTATTTTGTACACTATTCATAGTTAAACATTCAATTTCAATTTTCTCTCAATACATAAATGAAAATATATTCATGTGGGATCTTGTTTTATTCGTCGTTACGAGTACATTAAAAATACCTAACTTTTATATTTTTTGCAAATACGTAGCTAACGATATTTAGCGCGTAAAAGATGCATTGGCAAACGTGAAAAAAGAAAGTGTTAGTGTGGAGTTGAATGGAGGGAGTAAGTGTTAAGACTATTTCCTAACTTGTTTTAAACCCGTGCAAAAATTGCACGAGATTGAATATCAATAATTTGACTAAAAGTATATAAATTATCTAATAAAATTACAAATATAGAAAAATTTATTTGTAAATAACATTAGATGTATATATTTAATAAAGTTACAAAATGGAGTATATAAATTATCTAATAAAATTACGTAATTTTAAGTTCTTTGAAATCCAGTCTAAGGCTCTGTTTGATAAGAAATTTCACATAACTTAGCTGACCAAAATTTTCGGTACCTTATTTTTTCCAAGTGTTTGACAAATAACTTATTAAAACAAATAAGTTAATCTGAAATCAAATGCGAGCATTTTAGATAAAAGATACCAGATCTTATTTTATCTTTTGTTTTTTATTTACCTCTTTAGTCTATAATATTAAATAATTATCATATACTATTACGTCATTTTACTAAAATCAACTCAATTTTCAACTATTAGTCAAACATTTTTCTCATAGTCAGTTACGTTTTTATGCACTAATTAGCTTTTCAGTTTTCAACTATCTTTTTAAATAGTTTTACCAAACAGAGTCTACAATTAAAATAGTCTTTTTGTTAAACAGAAATAAATATGTAAGAATTTAGTGGATACTTTTCATCTATCAGAAATATTAAAATTTTGGCCCAATATATGACATCGGAGTATTAACATGTACTTTTGTCTTAAACCGTAAGACAGGTCAAATACATACTAAATGGCATAATAAACTATATAGGAAATGCCAAATAAAATTTCTGGCCTTATTTACCATATGACATCGGAGTATCACCATGCTAGTATTTGAATCCGTTCAAATACATACCAAATGACATGATAAACTGTCTGAAAAATACAAAAAATCTTATCCTTATTATCACCATGTTAATATTTGAATTTGTTTTATAAATAAACGAATATTATGTTTTAAGCAAGACTTATTGAAAATTATTATACGACCTTTGTGATTTGAGGATTGATTACTTCGGACTTTCGAGGTATAACACATTTGGCCCAATTGTTATACGGAGTAACAAACACTCGGTAATATCATAAAGACCTAACACATTGAAATACCGTATTAAGTTAAGGGTTTTTCTAATGTGTGCCCTAAGAGCACACATTAAGAGCCAATAAAAGGAAAGATTCTCGGTATAATTTCATGATAAATGTAGAGATGAACCCTTAAGTTAAATGAAAATCTAACCCTAACCGTGGTCCTCATTCCCCCAATTTTTTTCCAACTTCAGTTCATCTTTCACTACCTCTTAAACCTTATTTAACTACAAATAAAATTATTTTACTATGTAGATCATTGTTAGTGAAGCAATTTTTATGATTGATATGATAAAATTTAAGTATTCTATCCGATATTTTTTTTTGGTTCAACGAAGCGCGCATCCGATATATGAGGTTAGATAATATTATAATTGTCTTTCTTTGATTGTTTTTTTTTTTTTTTTACAATTGTGTTTCTTTGATTGTTACATAACATTTATACTATTAATTTTGCACACTTAATTAGTTAATTTTATAGGATCTTATAGTAAATAAGATAATTTACCGTTTTGTATTTCCATGGCTATACTTAATTTTGTGTTTTCTTTAACTATTCGAGATTAACTTTTAATAATCAATTATTGTTTTCGTTTTTCTCCACTTATAGTATTAAAAAAAAATTCATACCTTTTGAGGAAAATCATCTATTTAAATTTTCTAAGCTTCATATTTTTTTCGACCGGATTAGTATGAATCTGCTGATAATGATTCCGATTCCATTTTTTTGCCTGATACTTATTTTACTCTTGTTTTTGTTTTTACATTTATAATATTTTAAAATGAAATTTGGTTGTTAATTTGTGTTAAATCATTTATTTTTCAATTGATGCTCATTATATTAATTTATTGAAACTTATATTTACTGATAAGTGCAATAATAATTGTGTTAGTTAAGTAAGGCTTAAATAAAATTACTCTATTAGTAATAATAATTATAAAAGTAAGATATTTTTAGATTTGTTATTATTTCAATAAATTTTTCTCACGTCCTATCCAAATTTTTCTCACGTCCTATCCAACAATTTAAACAAATTTTATTATTTTGAAATTTTAAAATTGGTATATTATAAATATTTACTCAATGAAATGCACAAAAACTCTTTAATTATAAGAGAGAAATTAAATCAGCCAAAGAAAGTGGGGGGCCCTACACAAAAAAACAAAACAAAAAAATTCCTGAAAAGTAGGAACCAATAGAAACTCTCTAAAAAACCTGGCTTTTATACTATGTAGATATTAGCTTTTCCATATCATTGTTAATAAATCTCTGTTAATATTTCATTGTATTGTATTTTCCTAATTCTAGCTTAGCGAGTTTAGGTAAATTATCGTTTCTAGATCTTTCTTGTGAATACTATATAAACATATGTAACCCTTGTAATTTTGCATCAATAACAATCATAATCTTTCACATATACTTTACATAGTATAAGGAATTTCTCGATCCTAATACCTCTCGGAAAAACCCTACAAACAACTCATCACGAAGATCATTCGTTCTTCCCCACCGCTTCCAATGTTGGGCTCCAACAACACCCTCACAAACACTCATGAACCAAACGTCCCTCTTTACGTAATATAACAAAATTACATAATCTCTTACTTACTAAACTACTAAAACAGTATTATAGCAAAAGTAAGTGTCGAACCCACAAGGAAGGACTAAGTCAATTAAATGTCCAAAAGTATAGAGTAAAGTAACCAGTTTAGGGGGGATTTGATTTGCTTTGATTAATCTAAAGAACTAAGACTAAGCAAATAATAAAATAGAAGAATTCAGATTATTTAAAAGGTCTTAGATCCAAGCATATATCCACACTCGATAACAATTGATCATTGTAAGACGGTTTCAATTACTAATCTTGATTACTCTATCGTGAATGTAAAATTCCAATTCTCCTTACGAACAACCAATTAAGACGAATCCCATTCTTAATCAACCCTAACTATTAAACAGTTCAAGGTTTAATTCAATAGCAGCAATATAATTTGGAGAATTCCACAGAGAATAAATAGCGCATACAATCCAATTGCACGTTAGATATTTATGTGAATCGCTTCTAAGTACTAATATCAACGTATCCCGTTTAATATTAATTCCTAGTTGTTACTATTGTAAAGTCAATCAATAAATCCTATTCAATCAACAATACTAACAATAGAATGAAGAAATCGGTTACTAGTTGCACACCTAGCAATTATCAATCAAATCATATAATTAAAAGCTAAGCAATTCACAATAATCAAGAAGAGAAATTAAAACATTCAAACTCACAATCGGATTTAGAGTGCTTCAATCGCTTGAATCCAGGATGAAAGATTAATTACACATAGTCTTGAAAATAACAATAGGGTTTTTCTCCAAAAGTTGCGTCCGTCCTTTCTAAAACTGAAATACTAAGTTATATAGTAAGAAGGTAAAACAACTAGATTAGGAAATAAAGTATTACTACTACTAATAATAATCGGAACAAACCGAGTAAATTAAATAAATAAGCACGAGTCTAACGATGCTGAATTACGCGACCAAAGCACAAACATGTGTCAAATGTAGGTCGCGCTTTTGTCGCGCCTCAGTCGAACGTCAGTCGCGAAAAACGCTGTTGCCAAATTTGTCTTCTCTTTCGTATGCGCGCATAAATAGTGCGACATATGCTCGTGCACGCCTCTCAAGGTATCTTCATAGGTTTTCGGGGCCACCTATCCTTGGACTTGGACTCCGTCTCAAACATGTAAAACCGACCAAAAGGCTCTTTTTCGTCGTTTCCAAGCTTCATCTTCAATATTTGGATCCAAGTTCCGCCAACGTTACAACTTCAAGCATTGTACCATTATAAATCATTAAGGACCGCCTTTGTAACTTGAACTTCACTAATTCGACCCTCTTAATACATACTAAAACCGTCTCATCAACTTCCCCATACTTAGATCTTTACTCGTCCTCGAGTAAACTCAAAGGACCAAATAAAATTAAACCAACACCAATCTACAGAAGTATGGGAAAAAATCAACAAGACTCACAATGAAACTTATAAAGACAAGTCTCCAATATTGTAAAGGGACATCAATTTTTTCATTTTGCCTAGATCTCTCATTTTGCCTAGAACGCCCGCCCTTGCGGGTTTTCAATCTAACTTATCATTTTTTTCAACTCACACTACTCTCAGTGGCACGCAACTCGATTCTTCATTTTACCCGGAGCGTCCTTTTGGATTTTCACTCCGTCCCCGGCCACATCCTAATATTGCCTAGGCGCCGTTTCGGGTTTTCACCTAACCGGGATTCATTCTTTTTCTTTGTTTTTAATTTTTCACCTCTTTTTTCATTTTTCAGTTTTTTTTTGTTTTTTTTTTGGAATAGAAATAACCGAAATAAAGCACACCACACAAGTACAATGAATTACAATCCGAACGATTCTCCTCCCCACACTTGAATTAAACATTGTCCTCAATGTTGTATAGGACACAATAAAATGAGAAAGAGAGATACTTCATGGTACATTTAGCATCAGACGACTGTACAAGCACATCCATCCTTCTGCAAACCACATAAGCATGTCAACCACTCACCACACCTCCTCCCCACACTTGGCCATTAGCATCCACCATAAAGCACAAGAACAACATGGCCAAGAAAACAAGAGTAATCAGAGAACACTAACGCCCCTTATTACTCCAAACCTAACCAAAGACCAGATAGCACAAGTTAAACAAAAAGAAGACACCATCGTATTTGGTCTAACCTATACTCCTCTACTCCAAACCACAACTCTATCCAATCGCAATAAGGAGGTGCGCACAACATCACACCGCGATTACACCTCACCCTAACCACTAACTTACCTAATTGCCTTTCTATGTCGCCCTTCTTATGACGCCAACACCATAAATATACAATGAATCTTGAGGTATTGTCCGATCTTTTTTTCTCTCTCAATTTTTTTGATTTTTTTTGATTTTTCTCTTTTTTTTTTTGGATTTTCGTTTTTTTCAGTTTTTTTTTTTTTAAATAATAATCTTTGGGTTGCCTTGTTGGGAAATGTGTCCTCAACAATAGTGCGATCACATGATTTAAATATCATTATTAAATCTCATATAAAGAATACGTAAGGGATGATTCAATTATATAGTCAACTGATCAACATTAATCGGTAACGATTGGCTTGCTAGAGTTTGACGTTACTGTCGTGGGACGGTGGTGGTCAGTTGATCCCTTAAGGTCACACCTAAAGGATAATGCCCTTATCTATAAAGTTGATTAATTGTATGACGATGCAAGTTGATCAATTCCTTAAAATTGAACAATTCGATTTGTGAGAGAGAATAAATATCTTATTGTAATGGGATTAAATAAGATTTATTTTAGTAATAAAATGCTTTGTTACTAAAATTATTTATTGTTTGAGAAACAATAGAAATAGGAATGAATGGTTAATTATAATTACAGAATATTGTGAATTATAATTACATGACCCATTTTATTTATGTGATCAAGTATCACTAGTCAAATTATTGGATGTAATTTAATTAATTCATAAAATGATATTTATGTGATAAATATGCATTAAAATTAATTAATAACATGTAGCATACTACATGAGACATATTGTGTGACAAATGACAAATTGACAAAATAAAATGGTAGTCCATTTTATATAAGTGGACCGAAATGGTGGATGTGTGATGGATTGTGGTTGTTTTATTTTAAGAGATAAAATAAGATGTTATCATGGCTACTCTTGACTAGCCTTATAACCTACACCACTTTCTTACACACCTATATTTTTTATAAGAGAAAAAGAAAAACAAAGATGCTCTTTTGGCATGGGTTGGCCGGCCTCACTACTCTTAATTGAGTAGTGTTGGTTCTTTTATTATCATTCTTACACCACCATTCATTTCTCATGCATACTCTCCCTCTCTCATATATTCATCCTCTTCTTCATCAAAAATATAAGTTTTTGATTCAAATTGTTCCAAAAGGATTACTAAAATTATTAATGTAATATATGAGTGTTAGTAATCAATTTTAAGGTAAACTACTAAACTAATATCTAGTTAATATTATTTAGTGGAGATAAGGGATAGTCTTGGGTGCAATCAAGAAGAGAATCTCTACTTTGGGATTTTGAATGTTCATCCATTATTGGAAAGCTCAAGAACTAACAAGAAGGAGATCTTGTTGGTGCCCATATGATGACCGAAATTTATATGGTGAGAAACCGATTTCTTCTCTAATTTTATTATTGTTTGCATGCATAAGATTTGTTATTAATTTTATGACTAAATTAATTAGAACATATATGAATATGTTAGTAAAGAGATCTAGATTTCCAACAAGCGGTATCAAGAGCCTTGGTTGTTTGCATGCAAATCGGTTATAGTTTTTCCGAGTTATACGATTAACATATAAAACTTGTAAATTTGTGTTATTATGATATATCACAAAATAAATTTATGCATGTTAAAGTTTCTGATCCTAAAATGTATTTAAGATATTTTGGTTAATTTATGGATTTTATTGTTCATTTTATATAATATTGGCATTAAAATGTGATTTTTATGATAAAAATGTCATTTTTGGACGAAAATTAGCTGAACTTCGAATTTTACAGTGGTTTTTGGATATGTTTTCACATATATTATTTTTAGATGATCTGGAAATTTTCAAAATTTTTGGAGTTCTTATGCTCAAAATATGGATTTTTTATGATAAAAATCAAATTTAAATGAAAAATGGGTTAATATGAGATAAATTTCGAATCTGGTCATATAAATTTAGTATGTTGTCACATGCAATTTTACAAGATGTGTGTAAAATAATAGGCTATAATGAAGTCTTCATGCATGATTTATGGATTTTTGATGAAAAATAGCATAAATAGTGACTTAATTAGTGAAAAATTGCTAAAACATACTTCATGACTAAGGAAAAATGTCACATGTTGCATTTTATTATCTTTTTCAGATATAAAATTGAAAATTGATGAATATAATTTTTCTCATGTTTTTATGATTATAATTGATAAATACGATAAACCGCAATATTGTTTTTCCCGATAAATTTCGAAACTTTTAACCTAAGTTTTTGAACATTATGAGTATCATGGTATTTTTTCAGAATGTTCATGAGTTTAAATTTCAAATTTTGAACTTATTTGAAATTTTTATGATTTATTTGGAGTTTATAGCATTTTATTGTAATTTTGAGTCCTTTAATGAACAATTTTAAGAAATATAAGTTAATTATAGTCAAATAGTTAGTGGAGACTAATTTTGAGTCCTAAGTTGGTTAGGGTAATTAACTTGTGCATAAATATGAATTTATGTATTTATTGTGATTTTAAAAGGTTGAATCACGCAAATCCGTAAAAACCGATTAATATACGATATTGGCTCCTTAAAAGCGATTTAGCATAAAATTGGGCATGTTCATACATATTATAATGCTGCATTTTATTTATGATTGTCATAATTTTATTTTATGTAATTTTTGAATTATGTAATTTTTACTTAGTATGACCTTAGTTTTTAATTGATATTACCCGAAATGTATGTGAATATCGATTCGGTTGTAATTTATTGTGATCTCGTATCACCGTTTTGTAATTTAATAGATTTACTTTATTTTAATTACAAATATATAATAGGAAATTATGTAATTTGTTATGTAATTTATTTATTCCGGAGTTCCTTGAAGACGGTGTCACTCAAGGAAGACGATACATAAAGACGGTGTTACCTCGAGATGCGTGCCAAAACCGAAGTTCAAGGGACCAATGGAGTTGGTTTCCGAATATGTAATAGTTAATTAGATTTTCTATTTTAGGAAGGCCATACTAGGATTTATTTTTATGCTTTGCATTTTATTTATATGTTGCATGCATCGCTAAATCGCCATAACTGAAACATGCATTATCTTTTTATCGAGTTTATCGACCGTGTCAATTATAATTATCGTAGTTCACCGCTTTAGTTCACTTAAAACGTGATAGATAATAAATTGACATGACCTCTCGCTAAAAATAATCAATTGAGACTTAGCCTTACCAAAAATTAGAAACCATGAAGTACCGGTTTAAGGAGTTGAGCCGGCTTTACCGTAAGACAAACCTTGTTACATTGGTGAAGTGGGTGATAAATGTCTATCCACCGAATTCATGTTGATGAGGGATGAATCGGCCCTACCGTGCCCAAGTTGATGTGGATTTGGATCATGGACACATTTATTCGAAATTTGGATTGAGCTCAACGGAAGTATTCGTAACCGTAGTCGCATGTGTTCTGGGCTAAAGATAAATGTTAATGTAATTTTATCGACCAAGAGTTCTAAAAGTAGAATCGATTAAAGAGTTAATCTACCGAGTTATATTGATAAGGGATGAATCGGCTCTACCGTGCCCAAGTTAATATGAATTTGGATCTTGGAATCATTTATCATAGTTGGGTAGAGGTCACTATGTAAATGCTTTACTTGTTATTTACAAGTATTAATAAAACGATAAATGTTAAGTTTTCCATTATTTCGTTATCATATTGTTCTATTTCTTTACCACAATTCATATATGATATCATTTTGATTTTTGATTCAAATCTCCATTAAAACATCGTAACTAAAGACAAATATGAATTTGCTTCTAAAACCTCAAATAAACCATTGCTAAGGATCTCTTGTAAAGAGTATAGATTAAAGTTATTCATTATCAAATAGATTTTTGATTCTTGACTAACACATCTACTTACAATGGATTGTTTTTCATATACTTAATTGAATTAAGTACTTTGAAGCGATAAATTGTTTTGGTAATTAGATTTGTCAGAATTCGTAATTGACCAAAATAACGCAACCACTTCAATGAAAGTTTTAAGACTAAAACGATTGAATTGAAGAGTATTCTTCATAAGATTCAACTTTGCTTCTCTAAGTAAAGACTCTTTGAAATGAGTGGGAGCATTCTCTTAAACCGTTAAGAAAAGGATGAGGTTCAAGAAGTAAAGATTATAATGGAATTGATACAAGGTAATGTTAAAAGTAAAGTTGTTGAGAATAGCGATACTAAACCTATCAATCCCGACCGATAAAGTTTCCATTGTCTTAAATGTTGGACACTAGAAAGGAAACTACCCCAAATTATTGAAGAATCAACAAGTTAGTTGTGGGACATCTAATGGGACCTTCTTCTTTAAATGTTTATTTGATTGACATAAATTTTGCTAGAACTACTTCGTCAATATTAGAAACCAGTGGAGGTTTTCATCATTATGTTTGATACATAGGATGATTAGAATATGATGACTAGCAACCATGAAGTCGAGAGATAGAGTCATTGTGTACTAAATCTAGTTTTCGGGTTTGGAGTTGTACTTAATTGTGACTATTAAGTAAATAAACTCTAAATAAGAATACAAACTTGTTAAAGATACAAAAGAGGTTTCACTTTTGTGACCCTATACACCACGATTTGATGTATGGCTAGCCCATTATCAAGGTGATTATATTCTAAACCAAACTAGAATAATATATCATGTAGATTATGTAAGACTCAAATTGGTAACCCAAGATTAAACCTTAAATTTTGGAATGATGAACGCAAAGAGTTATCGAGTACTCTTGAAACCATTAGATTGTTAATGGTATATGCGTATCTTGTATTCAAAGCAAGATGTCTCGTGCTTTTGGTTGAAAAGGAGATCGAGGTTGTAAATCATTGATCCAAAATAGGTTGATCATTTTCTTTTACCAACGATTTAAGTTGATGCTAATGTGTTCACTTAATAAGGTAAATAGGGAAATCTTTGAAGAAGTTCAAAGAGTTCAAGGAATCACGATTTAATCGTGATGGGATTATCAAAGTGAAGACTTTGATATAAGCCAAATAAAATGTGATATAGTATCACAAGTTAATCTCTCTTAACACACATTATGGGATAATGTGTGATTGGATAAGAAATCAAACGCTATTCGATATGGTTTGAACTTCAATCAAGTTACTTTGAGTTACTTGATTCTTTTGGGGATTTTATCATTTTGTCTAAATTATTTTTCCACTAAAACTAAAACGAATCATATGAGATATGATATGGTAAGGTACCATGTTTGTAAGTTTTCACAAGAAACAAATGCTCATTTTTCCCTTTCAATTATCACGAGTACGTCAAGTTTGCGGCTCGTGAAGCTGTCTTTCTAAAATACAAGTTTATTTCTAGAAGACAGAGTGGGAGAAATTATTCAAGAGCCACAAAGAATGTTATGTCGCAAGAAACTGGTCTTTCTTGGCTACATGAGACGTTTTGTGTAAGACATTGTTTCTTTAAAACCTAGGAGGTTAAATTCGTCACTTGTTAAAAATGATGAATTCATGCTACTTTTAAGAAAGTAAAGAGCTTATAACTTACAAAGAAATTGTTTGATTCAAGTTGATTATTTCTGGAAAGTAATAAACATATGACTTACATGAGAGTGTTTAAGTCACAACTCAACACAAGGCATAAGAGCCATGAAAATACGAAATTAAAGGCTTGATTAGTGACAAAGAGTTTTGCACTAATAAAGAGAAATTTCATAGCTTGATTGGTTGCAAAGGGTTTTGCACTAATTGAAATGCTTAAGTCTATTTGGATCTTCTTAGGGATTGTGTTTCATTATGAGGACACACATACAACAAGTGAATCTAAAACCCACTTCTTCAATAGAAGGAATGTATTCAATACATGTCTTGAGTTTTGAAGATTCTTGCAATCCTAATATAATGTGAAACTTAAGAGAGGGTCTTAAGTAGGACATCAATGAGTTAGAATCAATGTTTTGATCATGTTATAAAACTTTTCTCGATAAGTCGAGAAGTTGTGTTTATACATGAAGTTTAGTGGGAGTTACGGAAATTTTAAATTAGTCTTATATGTGGGTGACACATTGATCATTGCGAATGATTTAAGACTTTTGGAGTAATATAATACATCTTTAATATCTAGATTTATGTAGATAAATCCACATGATATTAGCGTCAATAAGAAGTCTTATGTTGATAAGATTCATGACTAGTTCAATTGAATTGAACATATTTGATTGATTCCATTTGCTTCCGCTGCCGGATCAATTAAATAAGTAATGATGTATAACACTTCATATACTTTGAGTATGATGAATTGTTTCAAAATCGAATTTAAGTAATGTTTACCAACTAAGCCATAAAGATTACCCTTAAGTGCTTGCAGAAGTATTAAGGAAGTAAAGAAAAGTGTTTATGATGCAATGTTGTGTAAGGGTGTTACACAAGTGACAATTGACAATTGAGATTGCGCATGGTTTCTGACAAAACCATAATCAAAACACATTAGGATGGTTAAGATACCATTGTGGCTATGTTATTTAAGAAATAGATTTTCTAGAATTGTTCTAGGCAATAAAGAACAATGAGAGATATTTATAACGGAAATTGAGTACACTTGCAATCATGAGATGTGCAAGAGGATGAGTCCCTGACAATCGTGAAAACAAAGGGGAGCTATTCTTAGGCTAGAGGACTTATGTCTTGATTGGATCTCGACACGTACTCAGAAAGTTTTGTGATGCAAATGTATACATTACAAAGGAAAACGAGTATGTAGTAAGGTTGAGTAAGGTACAAGAAGTTGATAAAACCTACTAACCAAAGCCTTCTCATAGGCTAAACATGATGAGTCATGTTATTTCAATTGAATTGAAATGAACAACTACATAAAAGATCAAATTAGATTATAGAATATGAAATAGTAATCAGGTATTGACTATTCATATGTGATAATCGCATTTGTCGTTCGATTTTTACTTTAAAACTCTTCTATTATACCTTGTTACATCCAAACGGGTTGTAGAGACAACATTGAACCCCGTTAAAGTGAACACGGATTAGCATTGTATTCGCCCATAGTCACTTGTATGAGGTGACGTCTCAAAGTGACAAGAGTGTGATGCGATTGATGGCAAGTTCAAGTGCCATAGAGTCATGTGAGATGACTAGTCGATCACATAGGCAGAGTGTTAGGAACACTTTGTCGGGCAGTGACCGCTTATAGAGTTCTGGCAAATTTATATAGCCTGGTCGTGGCGAGAGCTACTATAGTATTCTAATGAGTCGATTCTTTTGACTAAAGACTGTTCGCCTAAGATGGCACAGTTTCGGATTAACTTTGATTTGTGTTACTACGACCTTCGTAAATGGGGTCAAATGAGCATATTTTTGGTTATGATGGTTGTAGCTAGTCGAAGGGAATAAGTGAGATAGGAATTGTCCACCCCCCTTGTCAGTGTTAAAACAATATCTCAGGGCCACTCGAGGAGCAATGAACTGGAAATGCGTGGCCACGCTCGGAAGGTATCTATGATAGATAAATCCGGTCAATCAGTTATTCTCCATATCGAGGAAACCACTCTCGATATGATCACTTGCAAGTACTGAAGGAAATGTATTGAATATACATACTAACATACTCATATATGTTGAAATTAATTTGTCATAAAATTAAATACGGATTTTATGCATGCAAACAATATAATAAAATAGAGAAGAAATCATATCCTTACAATGGAATTTCGGTTTAATGGGGCACAAAAGAAATCTCCTTTTCTTTTGTTCTTGAGCTTTCCTTTAATGGAAAAACAAGATCCAAGTGTAGGATCTCTCCTTAGGAATAATACCCAAAGTTAACTCTTAATCTAATTAATATTATTTGAGCTAGTATAATATTAATCTAGTGAAAAATTGAACCAAAAATATTTGGTTTTTACTCTCTAAAACCGGGTAGGAGTAGTAAGTAGGAAGAGTATTATTTTTATCTCTCTAAAAATAATATGTTGTGAAGTGAATGAATAAAATTATTACCAAAAACATGCATATAGAGAATGATAATAATTTAAACAAAAGCACCCTTGTTCTATCCAAGGGAAAACCGGTTGGGTGGAAGAGGAAGGCCAATGCATGGGCTAGGTGCTCTTCCACAAGAAGCACTAGGTATGCATGCCTAGTGTAAAAAGAATGATTACATCTTCCACTACACTAATTAACATTATAAGAATATGTTAATTAAGTCCAATATTTCGGTCCAAATGGATAATATGAAATCCATTTTATTTTTGTCAATTGTCAATATGTCACATGTCATATGTAACATAAATTTGTTATGTATTTTTAACATATTAAAAATC
Source organism: Silene latifolia (assembly GCF_048544455.1). Taxonomy (NCBI): domain Eukaryota; kingdom Viridiplantae; phylum Streptophyta; class Magnoliopsida; order Caryophyllales; family Caryophyllaceae; genus Silene; species Silene latifolia. Next base: position 151,136,369 of record NC_133526.1, read on the forward strand.
AACGCATTAATAAAAATACGTCATATACAAAAATCGACTTAGTAATTCATAATTACTTGTACCAAAATATTTTACCGTTTATAAATCGCATTTATAATAATTCATTCAAATCCAATTGTTTCTTTAAACAATAATTTCATCCGAGTAATGATACAATTCGATTACTCGGACATCAGTATCTCATTTAATCACATTTCAATTTGATACGTAAATTTTACTTCCAAAATCGTCCGTCAATTTTTTCAAGTAATTTAATTAACTCGTAACATTATACGATTAATTAAATGATTAATTAAGAGTATTGCCCTATAGGTATGACCTAGGGGTCAATGATCACCACCGTCAAGACGACAAGAATGTCAAACTCTAGTCAGCCAATCATTACCGATATATGTTGACCAGTTGACAGTATAAATACTTCCCAATTGTATTCTTTAAAATGATATTTAATAATGATATTTAAATCATACGATCGCACTATTGCTGAGGACACATTTCCCAACAAGTACGACCCGAAAGACACCTTGCATTGAGTGGGAGATAGTAATAGGACAAGAGAATTGGTGACGCACACTTGTCGAGGACAAGTGGGAGATTGTTGGGAAATGTGTCCTCAACAATAGTGCGATCACATGATTTAAATATCATTATTAAATCTCATATAAAGAATACGTAAGGGATGATTCAATTATATAGTCAACTGATCAACATTAATCGGTAACGATTGGCTTGCTAGAGTTTGACGTTACTGTCGTGGGACGGTGGTGGTCAGTTGATCCCTTAAGGTCACACCTAAAGGATAATGCCCTTATCTATAAAGTTGATTAATTGTATGACGATGCAAGTTGATCAATTCCTTAAAATTGAACAATTCGATTTGTGAGAGAGAATAAATATCTTATTGTAATGGGATTAAATAAGATTTATTTTAGTAATAAAATGTTTTGTTACTAAAATTATTTATTGTTTGAGAAACAATAGAAATAGGAATGAATGGTTAATTATAATTACAGAATATTGTGAATTATAATTACATGACCCATTTTATTTATGTGATCAAGTATCACTAGTCAAATTATTGGATGTAATTTAATTAATTCATAAAATGATATTTATGTGATAAATATGTATTAAAATTAATTAATAACATGTAGCATACTACATGAGACATATTGTGTGACAAATGACAAATTGACAAAATAAAATGGTAGTCCATTTTATATAAGTGGACCGAAATGGTGGATGTGTGATGGATTGTGGTTGTTTTATTTTAAGAGATAAAATAAGATGTTATCATGGCTATTCTTGACTAGCCTTACAACCTACACCACTTTCTTACACACCTATATTTTTTATAAGAGAAAAAGAAAAACAAAGATGCTCTTTTGGCATGGGTTGGCCGGCCTCACTACTCTTAATTGAGTAGTGTTGGTTCTTTTATTATCATTCTTACACCACCATTCATTTCTCATGCATACTCTCCCTCTCTCATATATTCATCCTCTTCTTCATCAAAAATATGAGTTTTTGATTCAAATTGTTCCAAAAGGATTACTAAAATTATTAATGTAATATATGAGTGTTAGTAATCAATTTTAAGGTAAACTACTAAACTAATATCTAGTTAATATTATTTAGTGGAGATAAGGGATAGTCTTGGGTGCAATCAAGAGGAGAATCTCTACTTTGGGATTTTGAATGTTCATCCATTATTGGAAAGCTCAAGAACTAACAAGAAGGAGATCTTGTTGGTGCCCATATGATGACCGAAATTTATATGGTGAGAAACCGATTTCTTCTCTAATTTTATTATTGTTTGCATGCATAAGATTTGTTATTAATTTTATGACTAAATTAATTAGAACATATATGAATATGTTAGTAAAGAGATCTAGATTTCCAACAAGCCTCCCGGGAGCGCTTTTATTTAACGTCGTTGGCTCGACATCTCGCGGAATGGTAAAACCACACGACTTAAGCTGAGATAGAAAGCTTACCGTAACTCACCAATGGACCATGGAGAATGAGTGAAATGTTAAGTCACGTGCAGAACAATTTAATGCCCTTAGTAACCTATCAAACATGTTAGCCCACAGAAACGAGAAGTGACATTAATAGTGTAAGAGCAGTCGAAGCCATACATGTACAAAAGACGTATAAAGATTTAACAAATAATTTTCTTTACCTCTATATTGTTCAAAATTAGCTGTCATGTCACGATATGACTCCTTATATGATGAGGTTGATATAGGGATAGTCAAATAAGGAATGAGGATAATATAAAAATTTTGAGGGACTAACACAGATTGAGTCTCAAGAGGTGGAATGGGTGATTCCTTCTTGTGAATATAAGACTCATTAACTACCTTGTCCTCTCCTTCCCCCACCTTTTTACCAAACTCTATGCTAATGAATTCAACAAGTGTAGAAATATCATCTTTCATATTATTAAAAACAAGTATCTCCTCTTCTCCCACCCCGCTCACTATGGTCTCATCATGTGACACAAACACCCCCTCTTTCTCATGCTCAACAATCACATTTTAAAAATCATCAACGATCGAAACATTACTCAAATCACTTTGCATCAATGAACTATCAGCATGTGTCATCTCAATATTAGTGCAAGATGAGTCAACAAGTATAGAAACAAGCACTAGTAGAAAAAGTGCCATTGACATCGATTATTTTTCCCCATTTACATCGATTTTATGGCGATGTTTCTGGGGGCGACGTATATAGTATTTTTACCTTAACATCGGTTCAAAAACCGATGTTAATACTATATAATTTACATCGTTTACTAGGTAAAACCGATGTTAATAGCATTTAAATTACATCATTTCTATGTAAAACCGATGTTAATAGCATCTAATTTACATCGGTTTTGTTGCAGAACCGATGTAAATCAACCTTATTTACATCATTTATTGACATGTATTTTTTTTATTTAAAAAAAATTATATTTGAGGCGTTTTATTAAAAACGCCTCAAATGAGAGCTTCAATCAATTAAAAAAATTACATTCCAAAAAATACATTGTTTTGAACATAAATATTCTTAGATATACACTTAAATAAATACATGTAAAATACTTTTTACTAAATAATGATAATAATGATAGTACGATACAAAATGAAATTAGAAAACTAATATAATACAGTAATACTCCTTGTTTGTTCCATATGTTTGAGCTCCTTCTAACTAGCAATACTGCGTCGAGTTTTTATCCTTAACTCTCCATGGCCTAGAGCAATTTGAAAACAAATCGATGTTTATTTGAGCCTGCAGATGTACAATAATAAAAATTACTATTGAGAAACATATACATATCTTATGTGTACCATTTGTGTTGTGAGAATCACAAATAGATAAGCTGTTACTTTATTTTAACTCATTTGAATAATTATTTATCTTCACATTTGTAATTATGAATTGTGAGATCTTATTACCCCCGGTCTGTAAAAGGAGAACAAATAAAATCTCTCAATACAAACTTAAATACTGACCTGGTCATCTGCACTCATCCCAACAACATCCATAGCCCTTCTGGTCGCAAGATATTCCTCCCCGTCGTCGACCCCATCCAGCTTATAGCAATTGTTTTGATTTAAATACTGGTATTTATCAGGGCTCTCCAACTTGAATTTTTCTCTTACCTACATATGTTCACTGGAATTAGAGGTGTCTCATACATGCATATAGCATCAGTTCCCAATAATAAGACTTAAGGAACCGAACTAACACAAATGTTTCATGGCTTTGGAAGTATCCTACCTCTTAAGGAGCCGCACAAAGGAGATAAAAGCAATGATAATTTCTTTCGGGATCTAAAACCTGACTGACACGAGATCTCTCTAGCAAGTATGTCCAAATAGCAGCACTAGAAATCTTCCTATGCTTGTCAAATTTGATCTCTACAAACTTCCTGAAACGACTACAGTGTTGACAGAATGCAGATAAATAATCAGCTTTTTAGTACAACTTTTGAAGGAAAAAACACGATTATGACCATATTCAGAACAAAAACATAAGCTAGATATTTATAAAGGACACTCGGGAAATGATTCATACTGACCGTGAATTGTTGTTTCTTAAGGTTTTGGCATTGCCAAATACTTCAAGAACCGGATTGGATTGTCACATGACCAAACAAGATTCAGCTTGCCATTTCTACTCTTTCTAGAAGACTAAAACTGAATAGATATCCAATATTAGACAAAAAAGTGCAGCACTACTTTCAAATTGCATTTTTTCAACAAACTTACGATGGAGATTACTTCTCCTTTCACTTGAACACAACATTTAATCATTTACCGAAGGATAAAAGTTTTAGGAGATGGAAAATATTTGAGAGAAGAATGAGGCCCACACTCACTTGAAAGTGTTTTTTGTGTTATTTCATACCTAAAAATGGAATGTAGTGAATTAATTTGAAAGTCAAGAAAAGAAAAATCTAGTGAATGAGAATGAATAGAGGGATTAATAATATCCATAGCATAACCTTGTCAGGGTGGCTGAATAAATACAATACTATACAACCTATACAAAATCAGAGAGGCTAGAGCTCCTTACTTCGAGAAATTGTTGCTCAACTGTACGACCTTCTACACCAGCTCGTCCTCCGAAGTACAAGATAGCTCATAAGCATCTTTGTTGTCTCAGTCTTACCAGCACCACTTTCTCCACTAACCAGGATTGAATTACTCTTTCCTTCAGTAATCATCGCCCTTGTTGCAACAGATATGTCAGTCGTGGAAGATTAGGATGTTATAAAAAGGTGGAGAAATTAAAATATTGACAGTAGATGTCACCTGTATGAAGTATCTGCTATTGCGAAAACATGGGGACTGAGCTCCCCGAATTGTGCTCCTTTATATTGATCCATCATGTGAATAACTTTGAAATGGATTAACTACAATAAGAATACTTTCTGTGTATGTCTGCAATTGACATGAAACCTGGTTATTCAAGAACACGGGCACAAATCACCTATATAAAGACGAGTCTCAAAACCCATTAAAGTCGGCTTACATAGATCTCATTTATTGAATATCTAATGGCTAAGTTAGAAAGGACTCCTCGTTCATGCAAGTATGCAAGCTTTGTCATTTCATCAACACCTACAGCTGGTACTTCTTCGTCCTTAGTCAGCACTAGACTCTAGCTTCTTAACTGCACTTGAATGTCCTGCAGCTTTCCATTTAAAAAACTCTAACAGACAATTCATCAAAAAGTACCAAATAAATCAGTTAAGTGTAAAGTCCAGGAGGGCTAGGTTCCAAATTCCATCGACAAGAAATTTGAGCAAGGCCAACGAATGAGTGTACACTGTATTCTGTACAGGTATATCAAAACCTCAAATTTGAATGTAGAGTTGTTTAATGTACAGATTAGTATAATTGTGAGTAGAATAGTTAGTCTTTCTCATTGCCTTATCTTATGACCATTTAATAAACCCTTATTATTAAAAAAAATCTAAAGTAAATGGAACAAACTAAAGAAAAGTGTAGAATACTGAAAATGATTAAAGGAGTTGTTAGAGAATAAAACCCTAACTGGTGGAGAAATCAATTAGCTTCATAAACGAAATTAGAAAGAAAATCAAGTAAATATGAAAATATGTAATCGGACAACAACAACAACAGACATAATTAAAATCGAAACTCAAACTTAACAACTGAATTGAATCGGAAAAAAACTGATCAAAAACAAATGGGGACTCAACCAGAATCAACCATCGAAAGAAGATGGCTCAAAATTAACTGAATCAAATAAATAACACAAAAATAAATGGACAACTCACCTGAAAATCCATCCAAAATAGAAAAAATGAAGAAAACTGGTAAGAATACACAACGGGTGGTATCGGCACCGTCATCAGAATCGGCAGCAGATCCAGATTGTGCTTGGAGGAGTTAATTCCCCAATGGTTTAAAAATGGATTGAGATGAGATTTGGTAAGAAATCTGAATTATGGAGGATAGAGGATGAGATGAAATCTGGTCTTCGTGCATGCCGATTAAACCTCTTCGATGATTTAAAAAAACACAGGCATGATGCATGTTTGACGGGAGAGAGAGACGAACAAACAAATGAGACGGAAATTAGCGGCAGACGTTGGTGAAGACAGCAGTGAAGAGCGAGGCAAGTAGATAGAAAAATAGAGGGATTGTGATAGATGAAGGGTACTGTGGATGATAAAGGGAAAGTGAAGGGCCGTGTGAACAAGAGAGGCTAGGGCTAATAGTTTGCAGTTAACGAGAAAATGTTTACATCTGTCATTTAAAACCGATGTTAGTGATACACCATTTACATCGTTTATGTTAAAACCGATGTCCCAAACATTTTTGTACATCATTTTTTAAAAATAACCGATGTAAAGGAAAAATAACTGTACACATTTTATATCGGTTTGGTAAGAATCGATGTTATTTATAAACATTTACATCGTTTCAACTAAAACTTATGTCTTTATGGCGATGTCAATAGGACTTTTTCTACTAGTGAAGGGAAGAGGGTGAAGAATGTAACACACCATATCCATCCTCCTCATCATCCCAAAAACCATCATCATCACTGTTAACATCACACTCTTTATAAGAGTGCTTCACTTCGGGTTTAAGGGGAAGGGGGTCATGAAACTTATCAACATGCTCAGTTTGCCACTTAATATAGTAAGAATCAAGTTCTTCTTGTGTCACAGGCATATCAAAGTAGTTAGTCACTTGTTCAACATGGTCCTCTAAATCTTGACTAACTAGGTTAGTCTCACATGAGGAGGGATTAACATTAGCACAAGAGGAATTCACATCCGCCATATAAGCACGTATCATGTCTTCAGTAGACATATATGAGTTATCATGACAATTCAAAGTATCAGAATGGGGTTGAGGTTATATAGAGAGTGAATTGTATCGCTCCCATTCTTCCGTGTCATGAGCCAAATATTGAAAAAGTTCCCACTTTTCCTCATAACTCAACCCGTTAATAAATTGTCCTATACTCAACGAATTAACATGACCAAGAGTCTCCTTATTCAAGCCATTATAAATTACATGACAAAGCTCCCAAGTTTGATAAGGATGACGACAACGTATAACATATTCATATAACCGGTTAAAATATTTATAAAACAGTTCATGCTCATATTGGGGAAAATATTTAGTAGCCATCTATCTATCAATTAAACTAAGATAAAACTAACAAACTAAAACTCTCTACACTAATACACAAAAATTAACTATTGCCTTCCCCGGCAACGACGACAAATTTGACGGGTTGAAAGTCGTATGCCTATCAAATGTCAATTTATAATATCTTACTTGCTAAACTACTAAAACAGTAATATAGCAAAAGTAAGGGTCGAACTCACAAGGAAGGACTAAGTCCATTAAAGTGTCCAAAAGTATAGAGTAAAGTAACCAGTTTTGGTGGGGGGGGGAGAGGATTTTATTTGGTTCGATTAATCTAAAGAACTAAGACTAAGAAAATACAATCTAGTTGCACTTTAGATATTTATGTGAATCGCTTCTAAGTACTAATATCAACGTATCCCGTTCAATATTAATTCCTAGTTGTTACTATTGTAAAGTCAATCACTAAATCCTATTCAATCAACAATACTAACAATAGAATGAAGAAATCGGTTACTAGTTGCGCACCTAGCAATTATCAATCAACATTCATATAATTAAAAGCTAAGCAATTCACAATAATAAAGAAGATAAATTAAAACATTCAAACTCACAATCGGATTTAGAGTGCTTCAATCGCTTGAATCCAAGATGAAAAATTAGTTACACATAGTCTTGAAAATAACAATAGGGTTTTTCTCCAAAAGCTGCGTCCGTCCTTTCTAAAACTGAAATACTAAGTTATATAGTAATAAGGTAAAACAACTAGATTAGAAAATAAAGTATTACTACTACTAATAATAATAATCGGAACAAACCAAGTAAAATAGATAAACAAGCACGAGTCTAACGATGCTGAATTACGCGACCAAAGCACAAACATGTGTCAAATGTAGGCCGCGCTTCGGTCGCGCCTGGGTCGCGCCTCTGTCGAACGTCAGTCGCGAAAAACGCTGCTGCCAAATTTGTTTTCTCTTTCATATGCGCGCATGAATAGTGCAACATATGCTCGTGCACGCCTCTCAAGCTATCTTCATAGGTTTTCGGGGCCACCTATCCTTGGACTGGGACTCCGTCTCAATCATGTAAAACCGACCAAAAAGCTCTTCTTCGTCGTTTCCAAGCTTCATCTTCAATATTTGGATCCAAGTTCCGCCAACGTTATAACTTCAAGCATTGTACCATTATAATTCATTAAGGACCGCCTTTGTCACTTAAAATTCACTAATTCGACCCTCTTAATATATACTAAAACCGTGTCATCAGTTATCTTCACCCTTGTATAGCGAAAAATTGAATATGGGCCGCGGAATAATCATTAATGACAAGAAGTATGTAACCAATGTAGAAATTCAATAACCTTAGACGAATAATAAGTGTTAAGACTATTTCCTAATATTAGCTTTTCCATATCATTGTTAATAAATCTCTGTTAATATTCCATTGTATTGTATTTTCCTTATTCTAGCTTAGCGAGTTTAAGTAAATTATCGTTTCTAGATCTTTCTTGTGAATACTATATAAACATGTGTAACCCTTGTAATTTTGCATCAATAACAATAATAATCTTTCACATATACTTTACTTGGTATAAGGAATTTCTCGATCCTAATACCTCTCGGAAGAACCCTACAAACAACTCATCACGAAGATCATTCGTTCTTCCCCATTGCTTCCAATGTCAGGCTCCAACAACATCATCACAAACACTCATGAACCAAACGCCCCTCTTTATGTCGTCAACCTCTCAATCGTCGACAAACTCACTCCATTGACATACATGCAATGGCAAGACCAGGTATCGTCGCTTCTTCAAGGATACGACCATTTCAAATTTCTCGATGGCTCACACCCATGTCCAACCGAAACTCTACCACAACCAACTGACTCTGATAAAAACAAAACCATCACCAACCATGCCTACATGACCTGGAAGCGTCAAGATCAACTTCTTAAGGGCTCGCTCTTAGGAACGTTGTCACCTGAGACCCATGCTCTTGTTATGCGTGCTACTACATCACGTGATGTTTGGATCGTCCTCTCCAACACCTATGCCAAATCCACCCGAGGTCACATCCTCCAAGTCAAACACCGTCTAGAATCCCTATCCAAAAGCACTGACCAAACCGTCACTGACTATCTTCACACACCATTAAAAGCTGCACCGACAAACTAGCCGTTCTAGGTAAGCCCATGGACCCTGAGGATATCATTGCTAAAATAATTCGTGGTCTTGAATACGAAACATACAAACCCGTGATTGATGCAGTTAATGCTCAAGATGACACCATTCCATTTGATGTCCTTCATGAAAAATTCATTAACTTTGATCTTACACACAAACACAACACCAAACCATCTCCCTTCCATTCCTCCGTACATGTTGCCACCCGCACCTACACACGCCCTTACACACCCAACACCAACCGTGCCTCCACCTCTGCTCCCCCTGCCCCTGCCGAGACCTACTGCCCCATTCAAAGGTAAGTGTGAATATTGCCGTGCAATTGGTCACTTTATCTCAAGTTGTTACAAGTTCAAAAGAGACTCCCCCAATGTTGTGTTCCCGCCTTCCCAATCCTTCACTTCCAATCGACAAACCCGTGTCTTACCACAAGCCACCACCGCCACCACCAATGCACCTGCTACCTCCACCTCATGCCCTTAGCTCATCGACAGTGGAGCTACGCACAATGATGAGCTCCCTTTTCTACCTACATTTTATTGCATTTGGAGCTCATTTAGTAGCATTTTGTAAAGGGTTTTGGGCATTTTTAATGCTTTTAATCCAATACCAAATATTACTACATTCAACAAAGAAGTATCAATGAGAAATTGAAGGTAATTTGGAGCAAGAAAAGCAGCAAAGTAAGGCCAAGATCAAGCACCAAAGAGACCATGAATAATCCTTGCAAGAAGCAATCAAAGAAAGAAGTGAAGACGGAGATCAGCAAGGAACTCGCACGGTGCGAATTTCCTACCCTAATATCTCGCACCGTGCGAGTCTGGGTTTACTCCCGTTTGTATTACAGGCTTCTCTCATCTTAAGTCCATGGATACTTGGTTATATTAGACTATATATAGTGTGTTTTCCTCTAGGTTAACACATCTTTTGCATTATTGAAGAATTAATTTGTAATTTGGAGAATTATCATCTTTTAATTGGGTTTAGATCTAGCATGGAGAACTAATATCCTCTTCTTAATCCGACTCAAAGGTGTAATCTTTGGTTGTAAGACTCCTTAATCTTTCCTCAATTATTATTATTGTTCTTAATCTCTTGTGTTTAATTGCTTAATTTTGGAATCCTTGTTCGATTATGGTGATTAAGTGTGATTTTCTTGTTACTTAATCTTTCCAAGTTCCTTAATTTACATGTTGTTGGGTTTATTAAGTGTGAATTCCTTGTAATCCCATATTGCAACAACTTGTTATTAGACTAATGAATATGATTTGTTCTTGGTTTAGTTAACATTTGAGAGATTAATTTGTGATTGGTCATTAATTGTGTTTTCATTGTGAGTAATTGCACCTATTAAATTCCTATTGCTTCATCTTCTTGTTAATTAATCTATGTATGTGATTTTCACTTGACGAATTAGTAAGATTGGTCAAATATTAAGTGTGATTTCCTTGTGGTTGACTTCTAATTAATGGAATTTAGAGAATTAATCTCACTAATAGGGCAATAATATTAATTAGAAGGATTGATTGAGTGGTTTCATTTACTAAAGTACCTCACTTTATTGAGTCGGATTAAGTTTTCCTTAAACTTGATAAATTTACATCTTAAAACTTGTTTGATTGATTACTTGTTGGTCACTCTTATTTGAATTTCATTTTGTCTTTGAAAACCAACCAAAACAACCCCCCCTTTTTACATACTTGTTGTTAATTTGTCACAATTGTTCTAATTGCTCTCTTGATTTCACCATTGTAAAACCCCCCTTCTCTTGGGTTTGATCCCATTGCTTGCTACTTTACTAGTTTATAATTAGTATTAATTAGTACGTATTGTGGTATATAAATTTTTAATTTGGCCGTATTAAATAGCGACGTTTTAGGCGTGTCAATTCTGGCGCCGTTGCCGGGGAAGGCAACGGTTTTTCTAGTGTTTTTAATTGGTTTTTAGAATAGTTGTGTCAAGTCACTTGCATTAGATTAGTGTTTTAGTAACTACTTTGTGTTTGGGAAATTTGCTTGTGAGAACCTTTTGATCGTTTGATTCTTGTGTAGATCCTTTTATGGTTCACACTAGGAATTCGGGAGAAACATTGCTTCCTTTCAACCAGGAAATTCAAAGATCTCTTGCTTGGATAGGAGGAGGTATTAGAAGAGAGACCCCGATTATTCAAGAAATTAATTCCGTGACTCAACAAGACCGAGAGGAAGATAACATCATCACTTTTGTTGGAGGAACCGATCCACAACCCATAAGTATCATCATGGGTGATGTCGAGAATCCACCAAGGGATAATCCCCCAAGGGAAGATCCACCAAGACCTAGGACTATCAAAGAGCTTACCGCCCCGGACCTTACACAAGTCCCCTTGTGTATATCTTTTCCCGCCCTAGCGGAAAATGCAACCTTTGAAATCAAGTTCGGGCTCATCCACCAATTGCCCCAATTCCATGGAATGAGTATGGAAGATCCCATTAAGCATTTGAATAAATTACACGTGGTTTGCTCAAGCATGAAGCCTAATGGCGTTACCGATAAACAACTTTAACTAAGAGCCTTCCCTTTTTCACTTAAGGACGCGACAAACGATTGGCTTTATTATCTCCCCAACAGGAGCATTACTACTTGGAATCACATTAAGAAAGCTGTCCTAGAGAAGTATTTTCCCGCTAGTCTCTCCTCTTAACTAAAGAAAGAAATAGGTAAGGTGGAACAAATGGATGAAGAGAACTTGTATGAGTATTGGGCAAGGTTCAAGCAACTTCTTGCTAGTTGTCCATACTATGAGTATACAGATCACGACCTACTCTTGAACTTTTGTGGTGGTCTCCTTGAGGATGATGCTAGGATGATTAAAGCCGCTACCCAATGAGGAATTGACTACATGTCGGTCCAAGAAGCAAATGATTTGATTGAAAGGTGGTCGGGCTAGTTTATCGTGTGTATTATGTCGTTGTCACTACCAACCAAAACAATATTTATAACTTCACAAACTACTCTTAGTAAAGAGGTAAGTAAAGGTCGGATCCAAAGGGATGGGTATCGATTTAGGATTTTAATTGCAAGTAGCTATGTTTTAGGGTGTCACAAATTGGGTTGAGATGAGATGTAATCTAAACTAATAAACAAGATGAATGTAAATTAATGAAAATAAGGTAAAGAAATTAAAGGGTTTGTAAACAATTGATTAAAAGCACTAGGGTGTCATGGGTTCATAGGGGATTCATGAAAATAGATCATACAAACATGTTCTCAATTACAAGCAAGCACTTATTGTTGTGATGGGATCGATTTAGTGTATATCTTACAATCCCTAGGAAGATTTAGGTCCCGGAGCCGAGTCGTCTAGACTGTACAACACCTACAAGTCGGCTTAGTCTCCTCCTATTCAACTCTATGCATGGTCTAACAAGGCTCGAGTTGGTTTATGTCTTATAAGCCTCATTGAAAAGATAAGAGATGGGTAAAAAATGCAAGGTTTCATAGTCTAGGTTTTCATCAAACATAGATTGAAATCACAACAAGCAAGCAATTTAATTATGAAAACATATTAGATTAAGCATAGATCAATTCCCATGTTTGTTTCCCCTAATTCCCCATTAACCCTAGCTAAAGGACTACTCACTCATGATCAAGTTTAACATGTTAATAAGGTTGTCAATCATACTAATAAAGCAAAACATGATGAATAAATGATGTGATTAATAATAATTAAACAAGGGTAAAAGAGATTATACCTACTTGAGATGATCTAATAAATAAAGCAAAGAATAATAGAAGTAAACTTGATGATTGATGGAAGGTTGTCAATCCTCCAATAAACCCAAATAATCTTCTAATTACCCAACTAAAACTAAGAACAATTGAGAAATTAAGGAAAGATTAAGATGTGATTAATATTGAAATGTGTATTACAACATTGATTAAGACTAAATTAAGAGAAGGATTATGATATGATGATAATCAGACTGTACAATGGGCTATTTATACTAAAATTAAGTACAAGGATTAGGGTTACTAAGGGCTTAAATGACGATTAAGACCCTAAGAAAAACTTAACAATCTTGCTAATCCCGAGGGACATGCGCGGATCGTGCTGCAACTCCCACTAAGATCCGGTCGTCCTCTCCTGAAGCAAGACTGGTCCTGTAAGAAGATCCGCTCGGATTCTCTAGGAGACGCTCAGATCCTGCCTCTGGGACGCTCGTCCTGAGCTCAGGCCGCTCGGATCGTGGCACAGGGTTCTCCTCTTGTTTGGCTCCATAACAATCCGCGGGGATCCTGTTGGGGATGCAAGGATCTTTTCATCATTGCCCATTTCACTTTATTTATTTGCTTAGGCCTCTAGTGTTGGTCTCCTCTTTGATGCATGGTCATTAGATGCGATCCATTTAGCTCCATTTTGCTCCATAAATGCAAGGTTAGCAATCCTCTCCTACCAAGGACACAAAACCTCAAAAAATATGCAAAATGGGAAACTAAAGATAAGAAATGACCCTAATATATGCTAGAAAGCATGGGAACGAGGTTAATTCGGGGGTTAAATGTGCTCAAATATGAGTCACATCAAACATCCCCAAACCGAACCTTTGCTCGTCCCGAGTAACGAGGTGACTAAAACTATGACCTTTATTTAAACTAGCCTACTAATATAGCCGATATGAGACAATTAGCGGGTCTTACTCCGCCCCTTCAACTCACAACAAGACATCCATGAGGTAGGGTGCCTTCTTGCAAGGCAAGGTAGGGCTTGCCAAAATGGCGATACATCCAAGCATTAAGCACACAAAACAAGTAACGGATGCATCTACAAAAATGAATAGCCACTTTCCTCATCTAAGTGGCCGAAATTATCTAGAAGGGAAGCAATCTAAGGGTACACACTCTATTATAGATATGATTTCTTCAAGTTACTAAGCCTAGGAGGATATCAATAAATCACCTCCAAGTTGTGTCAAGCTAGGGTACCTTCGTCCTCAATCGGTAAATGCTTTCGTCAAGAGTAGGCTCCTTATGGTGTTAAAAACACTGTAGGATCGCAGAATTCCCCTTCTTGCCTAGACAAGAAGAAGGGTCGTCCCCTTTCCTCCATGCACAAAAGTGGGTTCAAATGGAAAAAGGGATCAGTGTACTTTGAGTTTCATAATGGGAGTTTGCATTTGATTTTGTTATTCCCCCCAATTTTCTTGTGGCATTTGATATTTTTGAGAACAATTTCTTTTGCCATTTCTTTGATGTTTGGCAATTTGATGCTTGACAATTTTCAACTTTTGCATTTTTGAACATTTTCAAAGTCACCCTAATTTGTGACGAGGGTGCTTTTATTTGAAGCATAGGAGTTCTTATTTTTGTACTCCTCTTTTCTTTGATGGAATTTGTGCAAACTTCTTGTTTTTCATTTTGAATGCTTGAACTCAAATCGATAATTTTTGTGCCCATTCCCTTTTTATTGACAAAATGAGATAGAAGTGGAAGATGGTTGCATGGTTTTAAGGGTCACCTTGGAATAAACGGTAGCCAAGGAGTCATCACACCCAAGGTACTCTTGACTAGGCCTTAGTGCATGGGTCAAACAATACTGATAGGCTATCACACACCTATTCAAAGATAATATTTATACCCTAGCAAAACAAATGAATGTAGTACGTAGGGGTTGAACCACAGAGAGATAGGAGTTGTTAATTAGTTGATATGGAGTGAATTTTACCTTGGTAGATTATCGATTGATTGATTGGGTTGAAGTGATAAAAAAATAATAAATAAAATGTCTAGGGAGGTCGGGTCACACATGCAAATTATGTAAATGCTCAAATTAAACATAGGAGTTGATAAATCGTTAATTGTTTAGGCTTAGAGACACCCACCTTACGATATTAGTGTCAACCATAGACCGGGTCCTAGAGAAACTCTCGTCCATGACTCGGTCGTCCTACTACACATGCTTATCTAATTCAATTCTGTGCCTCTCGACTTTTAGAACAAATGAACAAACTTAATCAATGAATAAGGCCTTTAAACAAAGATTAAACATTAAGGTGCAAACATGTGATAGAAACAATTAGATAATATTATATCAACCTAATTTAACATTTTACAAATACTTTTTATGCATGGCTCCCTTCATTCCCTAGACAAAAGAAACTACTCTAACATGATGGAGATGTAAATTCAACTAGTGATAAATGACAACATAATGAAAATATGAATAAGAAATTACCTTGCAATTGAAAATGGAAATGGAAATGGAAGAACAATACTTGTAATATAAATAACTTGTAAATGTAAATTGGAATATAACTTGAATGGAAATTGTATTGAAATGTTTATAACATAAAGTAAATCTAAACTAAACTAAGCTAATAACTAAACTAATCTAACTACTAAACTTTAGAGAGAATTATGAGAAATTGTGTATGTGAATGGTGATGTCAAATGGTGAAGTCTACATCCTTTATATAGGAAATGAGGGATTAAAATTTGTAGAGAAATCCAAAATGGCATCCTAAGCACACTCTTAATTTTCCCTTCAATTCTTGGTTTAATGCTCAAGGAATCCAAAGTTGGTGCTTAATGCCTTGTTTATGAGTGTGATTAAGAGCGTTAAGGAGGGCATCTTAAGCATTTTGGCATCCTAAGCTCTTCTTTAGCATCCAAATTTTCCACCATATTTTGGACTTGAATTCTTGGGCTTTGACTTTCACATTGACTTTGCTTGCATTTTCAGTTTGATCCAACACTTTCTTCATGCAAAATCCATGCACTTCCAATACTTAGTCCAATCTTGATCTCATACTTAGCCTTGCTTCTAGTGTTAGCCCATTTTGTAGTAGTTTAGCACATTTAGCTCATTTTCCTACAAAACACACTTGAACACACAATTGCACTAGAAACAAAATATTAGCTTAAAAACACTTTGATAAGTGTTAAATGATATGTAAAATCAAACTAATATAAGGGGTTAAAATGTATAAAATATGCACTTATCAAACTCCCCCAAGCTAAGCCCTTGCTTGTCCTCAAGCAAGAAATCATCCCAACATTGCAAATCCCAAAATAGCTAACAAGCAAAATGATTCAAATCCCTAAACAACATGGGCATAAGGATAAGCAAAGTCATGGTTGAGATTTACACGACGGCGTAGCGTGGTCGACTTCAAGTAAATTTTTTGGCTCTTGCATGGTCTTTTGACTTTCGGACTCTCACGATCCACTCATAACTCAATTTTGTGTAAAGGACATTTTTGTGAATAATCACTCAAGCTATCCTCGACTCATGAGAATGTGTCCGCAATCTAATATGGTAAACAATCAAATCATAAGCCAAAATAATCAAATGCAAGCAAATAATGAAGCCAAAGAGTTAGAAGAAGGCTTTATTGTAATATGAGACATAAGGAGGACAAATGATTATGGATATGTGGAGCTAATGTTAAGCTAGCAACAAAATCATGTGAAAATGCTCATTCCAACCCAAAATAGCCCAATTAGAAGACAAATGACTTCTTACATTACAAACCTTAAGAATTTCTCCAAAATATATAATTAACCATATGAGAAATCTTAACTTATTCTTCTTCTACCACTTATTATTAACATCAACTTCATCAAACAAATCTTTTTTTTTTCTTTTCTTTTTTTTTTCTCAGCCTTTTTTTTCATTTTTTTCTTTCTTTTTCGTTTTCTCCAACTCTAATTCTGTCTTTCAAAGCACAACCGGAAGACAAGGACATCCGGTAAACAAATTCACAATGACATAAATTTTAAAGAACATCCAAATTTTGAGCATCCCATCACCAAAAGACATAGCTACTAGCTTTAACAAGGGTAGGCTATTTTTAACGTAGCTAGGGAATAAGAACATGTGAAGGGGGCTAGAAAATGGGCAAATTTATCAATATGAATTTGGCTTCAAAAATGCATAGCAAAATGAAAGTAATGCTTAAAAGAGACGAAAAGAAGACCATATTTGTGCGTTTTGATGTAACACACACCATAAGGAGATCTACCACTCACCTAAGTGAAACCAAATAAAGATGAAATGGCCTTTAAGGAGGTTCTACCTTACCAATTTTGTAGCTTGCCAAAAGTCAAGATCAAGCCTACTTGGTCCAAAATCCATCTTCCACTTACTATGTCAAGACATCTCCATGCATGCTATATCCCGTCAAAAGTAGCGAATCAAGAGCTATCAAGCTAAACATGGGATAAACAATGGGGCAAAAGTTGGACAAGCAAAAGAATTAGAGCAAAAACAACACAAATTTTTCAAAAATTCTCTCTAAATCTATACTAACTAAATGCAAACTAACTAATATGCGAATGCAATCTCCCCCCAAGCTAAACATAACATTGTCCTCAATGTGCCAACAATCAAATTACCCAACGAAACCATAAAAATGGCGCAAGGCACATAAACAAGAAGGACAAGAGGTTATATTTAATTGGTTGCGAGAAATAAACTAAAGTGCAAAACAAAGAAAACTTACTAGACTAACGAGCCTCCCCCAAGCTAGCATAAACATTGGGGGATTCCTCCACTTAGCATCTCATCAAAAAAAATGGGTCAAAAATCCGGTGGGTACGAGGTCCTTGATGCTAATAGAGGTTTTCGGAGGTGATTTGATTGAGAAATGAAGAAAAATGGATAGGAGGAGTACCGTCCTTTGCTTTTGAAGCATATGGAAAAGATTAGCATATCCCGTCTTTTATTAAAACGCGTAATAAAGAAGAATGTTACGACCCCGATCGGGGTTGACCGTTGACTTTTTTTTTGATTTTTTTTTTTTTTTTTTTTTTTTGAAACTGAAATGTTACGACCCCGAACGGGGTTACAACACCGGGGTATTATGCTATCCTTTAGAAGGTCTCTTCTCCTCTTCAAACACCTACAAATCACAACTCAAAATAGCTAATTAGTCTAATATTTATTCCTAATGAAATTGCGTAAAAATTGAAATAAAACAAAAACAAACTAGTTTTTTTTCTAACGGATCCTCCATCATCTTCTAAAAAGCACATCAATGCCCTTAGAAGTCTATCGTATATCTGCGCATGAGCAACATGAAAACATATGTACGCAATTGATAAGATTAAAACATGAAAGAGCAAGGGTAAAAATTTATAAATCTTATCGATGGGCGCAAGAGAGACTTCAAATATTACCACCGTATCACTCCACTCGTCAGCAAGAGATGGAGCATCATGCTTAAGACCATAAAATAAATCGTTAGAGCACAAATTATAATCATAAATGGTCTCTAATGGGTGGCATAAAGAATAAAAGAGGAGAGGGTCATCAAAAATAGGGGGTTCATCCCACTTAATTTCCATATCAGAATTGCTTAGCCCTCTATCTTTCTCGAATGGATCAACAACATCATCCACAAATGGATTGCCAAGTGGGTCGAAAGACTCGGGAAAAACCTCATTAGAATCACAAGGAATCTCGACAAATTCATTTGTAAAAGGTGACTTATCTACTATGGGGTTAATGTCATCAACATGAGTCTCTACATTTTCTATTTGAATGACACTTGGGGAGATTTTAAAAGATAAAATCGGACCATCATCATCATCCAATAAATCAAAATCATTAGATTGAAAATACTCACATTGAGGAGGTGAAAAAGCAAAATGAGAGAAGATAGGCTCACATCGTCTCGGTTTCTCTTGAGAATTTTTTCCCAAACGAGCCTGTAAAACTTTAAGCTCCTCTTCGATGCACCAATAATGGAATTGGCGTGCTAATTCCCGACATTCGGAAGCCATGAAATCTAAGAAATTCCAAAGTTCCGGCCCAATCATGTAGTAGAGATTCCCATTACTCAATTTTAGAGCCAATCCACGGGTCTCGGAATCCATGCCGCCAAGCACGAAATGACCCAAGTAATCCCCATCAAGGACATGTCCAAAGGAGATGAGACTATCGCAAAAGTAGTAGAATCGGTCAAGATAGTTAGGAAAAGGCTCATCTTGGAGTTGTGGGATGAATTCGTAACTCATTATGAAAGACCAATAGTTTTATCACCTACAAAAATAGGCACTAAAACTACAAGAAAACCGTGAGAAGATCCCAAGGAAAAAGTGTTCCTCTAGACAAAAAAAAAAGATAAAATTCAACAACTAATAGCAAACAAAACCGTCTCCCCGGCAACGGCGCCAAAATTTGATAGGCTATCGCACACCTATTCAAAGATAATATTTATACCCTAGCAAAACAAATGAATGTAGTACGTAGGGGTCGAACCACAGAGAGACAGGAGTTGTTAATTAGTTGATATGGAGTGAATTTTACCTTGGTAGATTATCGATTGATTGATTGGGTTGAAGTGATAAAACAATAATAAATAAAATGTCTAGGGAGGTCGGGTCACACATGCAAATTATGTAAATGCTCAAATTAAACATAGGAGTTGATAAATCGTTAATTGTTTAGGCTTAGAGACACCCACCTTACGATATTAGTGTCAACCATAGACCGGGTCCTAGAGAAACTCTCGTCCATGACTAGGTCGTCCTACTACACATGCTTATCTAATTCAATTCTGTGCCTCTCGACTTTTAGAACGAATGAACAAACTTAATCAATGAATAAGGCCTTTAAACAAAGATTAAACATTAAGGTGCAAACATGTGATAGAAACAATTAGATAATATTATATCAACCTAATTTAACATTTTACAAATACTTTTTATGCATGGCTCCCTTCATTCCCTAGACAAAAGAAACTACTCTAACATGATGGAGATGTAAATTAAACTAGTGATAAATGACAACATAATGAAAATATGAATAAGAAATTACCTTGCAATTGAAAATGGAAATGGAAATGGAAGAACAATACTTGTAATATAAATAACTTGTAAATGTAAATTGGAATATAACTTGAATGGAAATTGTATTGAAATGTTTATAACATAAAGTAAATCTAAACTAAACTAAGCTAATAACTAAACTAATCTAACTACTAAACTTTAGAGAGAATTATGAGAAATTGTGTATGTGAATGGTGATGTCAAATGGTGAAGTCTACATCCTTTATATAGGAAATGAGGGAGTAAAATTTGTAGAGAAATCCAAAATGGCATCCTAAGCACACTCTTAATTTTCCCTTCAATTCTTGGTTTAATGCTCAAGGAATCCAAAGTTGGTGCTTAATGCTTTGTTTATGAGTGTGATTAAGAGCATTAAGGAGGGCATCTTAAGCATTTTTACTTCCTAAGCTCTTCTTTAGCATCCAAATTTTCCACCACATTTTGGACTTGAATTCTTGGGCTTTGACTTTCACATTGACTTTGCTTGCATTTTCAGTTTGATCCAACACTTTCTTCATGCAAAATCCATGCACTTCCAACACTTAGTCCAATCTTGATCTCATACTTAGCCTTGCTTCTAGTGTTAGCCCATTTTGTAGTAGTTTAGCACATTTAGCTCATTTTCCTACAAAACGCACTTGAACACACAATTGCACTAGAAACAAAATATTAGCTTAAAAACACTTTGATAAGTGTTAAATGATATGTAAAATCAAACTAATATAAGGGGTTAAAATGTATAAAATATGCACTTATCAAATACTATCATGACACATCCTAGGGTGTTTTAGAGGTATTCTAATGAGCAAAGTCTCAAGAAGAAAAAGTATCTACTAGGGCCTTATATACACTTGTCAAGTTTCCCAAATAGATGTTTTCACAAAATTTTTCCTACAATGCAACTACATGCTATGATGCAACTAACATATATACAACCTAATGCATATGCTTCTATCAACTAGTATGCCATATAAACTAAATGCAACTCCTAAAATCACATTGGTTTGCACCGCATCAACCAAAATAAAGCCACATAGTCATTAACATAGAGAGGAAAAAGGAAATTGGAAAGATCATACCATGCGGTCTTCATATTCCTCATGCCTCGGATGTGGCGTAATCGATCCAATATGATAAGAGGACAAACAAACACAAGTATATACACAATATACAATTCTATACTACAAAGGAATGAACGTGTTTTTGGATTTTTAAACTTTTAAAATTTTTATGGTTTTTGTTTTTATGAAATAAAAGAACATATTTTTGTGTTTTTCGAAATTTTTCAATTTTTATTATTTTTGATTTTAAAAGTTAAGTTAGAATTTCCCATCCCCACACTAGTATGGGCATTATCCTCAATGGCCAATACGATAGGAAATTATGCAATGCAAACTAAATGAAAATGCATGATTTCTACTCTAATATGCAAACTATATGACATATATATATAAGTGATGCAATCTAATCTACCCTATATGATGCATGCTTTCTATTGATCGAAGATCTAATTTGAATTAACTCGCATTCCTTGTGTGTGAACTTCCCCAAACCAAACAAAACACTATTTCTAGTGTCAAAATAGAGAAGTTCATGGACAAGGCAAGGATGCAATGCATGATTCTAATTGTCATTTTGGATTTTCAAAGCGGGAACAAAATATGAGACACCTCAATGGAACCGAGGTGGGAGTCCTTTAAGTGTTGCTAGGACTCAAAACTACCAAGAGCCAAGATTGACTCAACAAATGATCAAGATTAAAATTTTAAAACAAGAGATAAAAACAAAGCTAAAGGAGGTGTAGGAAACTCACAATGGAGTAGGTTGAAGTCAAGTGATAAACCCCGCATATGTGGTATCCTCCAAATAGCTTGTCAACCCTCAATTATCGCTCATTGCGACATCATCATAACCGGCCTCATCGCCGCCATCATCATCATCACTTTCATCATCAATTTCTTCATTATCTTCTTCATCATCCACCTCCATTGACCCGGAGGATTCACCACTCTCATCATAATCATTGGAACTTGAACTTTGCTCTTCTTCTTCTTGGCTTGAATCACTACCTTCCCCGCATTCAAAAACAACAACCTCCTTTCCATTAGCCACCCGACTATCCATTTCGGCATCTTGAGAAGCACTTGGGAAGAATACCTCCTTATCCGCCCAACTAGGCAAAGGACATGAAGGATCAAGAAGTCCTTGCCTAGCTAGACGTAGTAGGGGTAGATATTGGGCACGATAAGCATTCACCCGGGCATCGTGAGCTTCTTTATGCATTTGTTGCATTAGTTGGGTCAAATAGTCGTTGCCTACCACGACATTAGAGCCACTTGGTTTGAATTCTTGGTAGGCAAAGGGATAGGGCGGAGTCACAATGGTGGAGGAGGAGGGCTTTGCAATTGGATCCCTATGTTGCTTAATTATCACTTCGGCTTCCTTGGAGACGGGCAATAGGTAGTTTGGTCTACGGACGGAGATACGGCAAATCTTGCTAGGCAAGACAAAGGACTTAGATTCTTTGATGACCGCTACTCATATTTGTTGTCAAGATTGTCATTCTTGACCCAATGGAATTTGTTGATCATAGTGCTCATATCAAGGAGGTTGCTCCCTTTAACCGGTTTATAGGTGTTATCTTTGTTGAAATTCGGGTTAAAGTACTTAGCTAGCCTCGTTACCAAGCCCCCATTTACAATGAAGGCCGCTCCATCTTTCCCATTATCAATCTCAAGCCACCGATCAAGCAATAGTTGAAGAATATTGTACTTTTTGGTGAACTTCCCATTGATATTCATGAAGGAGTCAAGGTAGACAAAATCAAGTTTGGTGAAGTGGTTGGTGCCTTTTCTAGCAATCAAGGTATTGCTCACAAACTTGTGCCATACTCTTATGCCCGGATGGTGAACATATAAAGCATGGCACTCCCGGAAATTATCAAATTTTCGACCGGTAATAGCTTACCAAAGGGGTTCGGCATCATAATTCAAAGGCTTTTTCTCAAAATGATCATATTACAATAGACCAAACACTTTACCAAAATCGGTTTTAGACATTTTTCTACTCTTGTTCTCAAGACGGAACTCAACATAATTTCGAGTCTCTATTTTATACACCCTCAAGGAGCTTATGAACTCCATGGTCAATGAAGGGTAAGTCAATTCATCCATTTCAAAGAGGGTTAACAACCTCATGGACTCGAAAAATGCTCTAGTTCGCTCAAGCACACCCAATTTTCTCAAGGCATCTTGACAAATAAACTTGGTAGCCACAATAGTTTTTTAGCAAGGGATAAAAATGCAATCCTATGCTCATCGGTTAAGAAAGTTACCTTCGGAAAATTTGACAATTGTTCTACAACCGGAGTAGATGTGGTAGCTTCCTCAATAGGATTGGTGGTTACTTGGACTTCCTCCCTTGGTTGGGTCACTACCAAAGACTTAGATGCAAGAAGAGCTTGTTGCCTCTTTGATAAATTTTGAGTTTTGGATGCCTTGGTTCCGCCTTTGGTCCTTGCCATTGTATTCTCCTTCTCAAATTTGTATCAACAAACCAAGATTTTGCTT
The DNA here is from genome assembly GCF_048544455.1 of Silene latifolia. Classification (NCBI taxonomy): domain Eukaryota; kingdom Viridiplantae; phylum Streptophyta; class Magnoliopsida; order Caryophyllales; family Caryophyllaceae; genus Silene; species Silene latifolia. The sequence continues at coordinate 151,160,071 of NC_133526.1, forward strand.
GAATGTTCCTTGCTTCTTCAAACTTCAACCAATTCCTCAAGCAATTTAGGATTTTCGAATTTTTGCCCAAACCCTAGAAAATTGATTCAATTTATGAGGAATTTGATGTTTAGATGGTCTTTTGTTGATAATGGAGTGATTTAATCTTGTTTTGAGCAAGTTTTGTTTGCATGGTGGTGAATTTTGTTGAGAAATTGGTGTTTTTGAATGGGTTGATTGAGGGTTTAAGTGGGAGAAAATGTATGTGTTTGTGTTTTTGAAAAATAGAAATGAATTGGGAAAGAAGGGGTTATCCCGTGTTTTGCTTAAGTAACAGGCTGGGACGCTCAGATTCTCGTTGGGATGCGCGGATTATGGTACAGGATGTCCTGAATTAACAAACCAGAGCCAGGACGCGCATATTTGTTTCAGCTCGAGCGGATTTATGAGGGGACGCTCGGATCATTCCTAGGACGTGCAGATTTCCTTACAGCAAAATTTTATAAACTTGAAACATCTCAGGACTCGCGGATTGATGGTGGGACGAGCGTCCTGAAGTGGGGACGGGCGGATTGAAGTTGGCTTGTGCAGATTTCCATACATGACGTTTTATTTAGAGTAAACTATCCCAGCTCCCACGTCCTAAGGCCAGGACGCGCGGATTATGACTGGGGACGCTCGGATCCTCTTCAGCTCCCACGAGCTCAGGTATGCTCGTGGGGATTCCTTTTCCAATGTCATTTTTTCTTCTTCTCTTTTGTTAAATGTTGTGGGTTGCACTACAAAGGCTCGGTTAGCCTAGGCATTTGCCATCCCCATACTTGGTCAAAAACTACACATCAAAACACGTTAAAATACCTCCCTCACTTGCTCTCATGTCAAAAATCTTGATCAAAGCACAAAAATGCAAATCCGAAAATGATAAAGATGCAATAAAGGAAATGAAATGCTAGTTAAGGGGTTATAATATTCACAAATAGTGGTTTAGGGAGGACTCCACCAAAATCTCATTCTTGGATGAGATGTCAAGGGGGCAAAGCGAAGCTGTTGTTGATGTTGCTCAACACCTTGTAGAAGTAGTCGAAGGCTTGCTCATTCTCATGATAAAGATCTTGTATAGATGTTTGTGCATTGTTTTCTTCATTGTTGTATTCCGAATCGAAGTGATGACAAGGATCGACAAAGCCTTGGTCTAAGGTCATAGCATTTCCAATATAAGGATTGACTAATCCTTCAAATTCATCATCCCATAGACCACAAACTTCACTAGCTTGTTCCCCAATGATGTCATGAGTTGACAAGAGCAACTCTTCTTTCTTGTTGTCATGGCCAATGAGGCCTTCTTCATTACTTGTCATGATGGATGAGCTATTCAAGCTCTCATTGTCGTTGTTGAAAATTCCTTGCTCTCCGAATAGAGCTACTTGAAGGTCATCCACTTTCTTCTTCCATATGGGTGGTGTTTCTTTACCCATAGTTTGATCTTTGCATATAGATTCTAACTTCTTTCTATCACTTTCTCGGCTATAGTGATCGACCATGAAGCATGGCTCATGTAGTCGGGGAGCTCTCATTGTTTTATCAAGATTGAAAGTAATTGTCTCGTCCACTACTTGAAGTGTTAGCTCTCCATGTTTCACATCGATTATCGCTCCCACGGTATGCAAGAAAGGTCTTCCTAAAATGATAGGAATGTTGGAATCCTCCTCCATGTCTACAATGACAAAATCTACCGGGATGAAGAATTTACCAATTCTCGCGGGCACATACTCCCATATTCCTAGAGGTATCTTTGTTGATCGATCCGCCATTTGAAGAGTAATGTTGGTGCGTTTGAGCTCTCCCATTCCTAGCCTCTTACATACCGAGTATGGCATGACACTTACACTTGCTCCAAGATCACATAATGCTTTGTTGATTGTAGTGTCGCCAATGGTGCATGGAATAGAAAAACATCCCGGATCTTGGAGCTTTGGAGGGGAACTCCCTTGAAGAATAGCACTACTCACTTTGGTAAAGGCAATAGTCTCTAATTTTCGGATGGATTTCTTCTTGGTAAGAATATCCTTCATATACTTTGCATAAGCCGGAACATGATTGATCAATTCCGTGAATGATATTGAGACTTCTAAGTTCTTCACAATTTCAATGAACTTTCCAAGTTCCTCATCAAACTTAGGCTTAGCTTGACGACTTGGGAATGGAAGTCTAATCACAATAGGCTCTTTTTCCTTAGCCTTCTCTTCATTCTTGTTCTTTGAAATTTCATTGGTAGTAGGATCTACCTCCTTAGAGTTCTCCACAACTCTTTGCTTGTCACTAACATCCACAATATCTTCATCAATTGACCTCTTAGGCCCCTCATATTTTGTACCACTCCTCAAATGGATGGCACTAACTGTCTCATGTCTTGGGGGGTTACCTTGAGGTGGTAATTGCCCCTTTTGTCTTTGAGAGCGAGAAGATGCTAATTGAGTCATTTGAGTGTCTAACATTTTGGTGTGGGCAAGTATGTTGTTGATGGTGATCTCTTTAGCTTGGCTATCTTTTTGCATTTGGGTGAAGAATTCTTGTTGGTTCTTTTGCATTTGGAGGACCGCTTTTTGAACATCAAAGCTTTGGTCATTGGATTGGTTGTAGGAAGGTTGATTTTGATATCCTTGGCTTTGGTTGAAAAAGGATCTTTGAGCTTGATTTCTCATTGGAGGTTGGGTGTATGTTGGTTGGGGGTTTTGGACATTTTGGCTCTTGTATGAAAGATTTGGTGGAAATTTGGTATTCTCATTATAGTAGTTGGAATAAGGGGTGCCATTCTTGTATGCTTGGAAAGCATTCACTTATTCATTTGTTCTCCTACATTCATTTTGCTCATGTCCCAAAGTTCCACAACTTTTACATACTCCACTTGGAATTGAGGATGATGCCACCATAGCATTGACATGTTGTTTGGGTGATTTGGAAGCTTCATCAAGCTTAGACATGGCCTTCTCAAAATTCAAATTGATGGTGTCGATATGAGCACTTAGTTGAGCACCCAATTGTGTGATGGAATCTACCTCATGCCTTCCTCCTCTAGTGGCCTTTCGAGGCCTACTATATTGGGAATTATGAACCGCCATCTCTTCGATTTTCGCCCATGTTTGATTGTCATCAACTTCGGTAAACATCCCATTGGATCCCATATTGAGCACATTACGTGAGTCTTCATATAAGCCGTTCCAAAATTGTTGAACAAGGAAACACTCACTAAGCCCATGGTGTGGACAAGAATGACAAGTGTCCTTAAATCTCTCCCATGCTTCATATAATGATTCCTCATCCCTTTGCTTGAACCCGGTAATTTGGGCTCTCAACATATTAGTCTTCTCCGGAGGATAGAATTTCTTGTAGAAGGCAAGTACTAGCTTCTTCCATGAATCAATACCAAGGGTAGCCTTGTCTAGGCTCTTCAACCATTGCTTTGCGGTACCGATCAAAGAAAAAGGAAACAATACCCATCGGATTGGTCTTGAGTAACTCCGGTTTGAGAAATTGCATCACAATGTTGGCAAAAATTCTCCATATGTGAATGAGAAACTTCACTAGGCATCCCTCCAAATTGACTTCTCTCAACTAATTGTATGAATGAGGATTTGGCAATGAAATTACCGGTTAAATGTGGTGGTGTAGGAATACCGTTTGGTATGTTCTCCTCGGTCGGTACGTAATGAGATGAAAATTTAGGCATTGTGGGTTGATTTTGTGGTTGGTTTTGAATTGGGTTATCCTCTCCTTCTCTTGCAAAAGGGTGGACAAACTCAATGTTATTTGGTTGAATGTCCACAATCTCTCCAATACCTACAACTCTTGAAGTACCTCTAGTGACTCTTCTATTGTTGGTTAAGGTCCTTTCAATCTTGAAATCAATAGGTAATAAATTACCTTGTGATCTCATAGTCATTCAAAATATCAAATAACTTGAAAACAATTAGAATAACCTTGAGGAAATTGACTTCCCCAAGATAAAGAAAGACACAACTAAAAACAATTAACGAAAATCAAATCAATATAACACCGTCCCAGGCAACGGCGCCATTTTTTGGTCGGGATAGTTTATCGTGTGTATTATGTCGTTGTCACTACCAACCAAAACAATATTTATAACTTCACAACTACTCTTAGTAAAGAGGTAAGTAAAGGTCGGATTGTTGGAGTATGTGTCCTCAACAATAGTGCGATCACATTATTAAAACTCATAATCAGAATACATAAAGGGATGATTCATTTTTATACGTCAACTGATCAACATTAATCAGTAATGATTGGCTGACTAGAGTTTGACATTACTGTCGTTTGACGGTAGTGATCAGTTGATCCCTTAAGGTCACACCTAACGGACAATTCCCTTAATAGATAAATTAATTAATTGTATAATGATGCAGATTAATTAATTCCTTAAAATTGAACAATTTACATATTTGAGTGAGAATATGAATCTTATTGTAATTCGATTAAATGAGATTCGTTTTAGTAAATAAAATGTTATATATTACTAAAACTTTGTTTATGAAACAATTAAATTAAGAATGATCGGTTAATTATAATTATAATTTGTTGTAGATTATATTAACATGGACCATTTTATACACTTGTAATCCTGAATTACAAGTCAATTGTTATATATAATTAAATTAATATATGTAATGATATTTGATTGTTAATATGCATTAATATTGTTAATAACATGTTACATGACACATGTCACACATTATATGACAAAATAACAAATTGACAAAAATAAAATAGAGTCCATTTTATCTAATGGACCGGTTTTTAGAGGAGAATTGGAGGGTGAATTGTTTAATTATTTTTATTGTGGAGAACACAATGATTACAATTATAAGATAGCCAACACCCTAATACTATTTGATAAGAACAACTCTAAAAAGGAAAGGGGCATGCATTGGCTCTCTAATCCTCTCCCCTCCCAACCGGTTTTTTCCCTCTTCAATAATAAGAATTGTTCTTATTTTTCCATTTATTCATTCTTAGATTTTCACATCTTACTTCTCTCCATCTCTCTAAAAATTAGTTTTAGAAAAATAAATTGTTCAAAGTCTTATATTTAAATTACTAAAAGTAGTAATAGAAATAATAATAAGATTAATTTTAAGGTCTCTAATTATATATATCTAGTTAATATATTAATTAGAATTAAGGGTTGGTCTTGGTGCAATTGAAAGGAGGTTCTCATAATATTGAGACAAAGGGGATCATCCATTTATTTTGATCTCAAGAACAAGTAAGAAAGGTGTTCTTATTTGTGCTCTTAATACCGTTTTTATCAGTGTAAGGAAAATTTTTCTTTACTTATCTATTTATATTTTTTTATGCATGCATAAGATCATCATCTAAATCAATGAGTATTTTAGATAAATAATTAAAGAGTTTAATTTGAGGGTTATAGAATCCTTTCAAATGGTATCAAGAGCTTTGGTTGTTGCATGCATAATCGGCTTAGTTTTTCCGACTAAATTAAAACTAGAAATTTGTGATTTATATGATTAATTCACGAAATTTTTTGCATGTCATATATTCTGGTCCTAAAATGAATTTAGGTAATTGTGATGATTTATGGTAATTTTTGGCTCATTTTAATGATTTTTAGTAATTTTATTACATTTTAATGTATAAAATGATGTTTAAAATGCTAAAAATAGTTAGACTAAGTTTCTGACCTTGAATTTTTTATATGAGCTCACATGCATATTTTACTTATTGTATGTAAAATTTCTAATAAATTTGATTTATTTTGCATTATTTATAGTTTTTATGAGATAAAAATGACATAAATGGAGGTAAAATGGTTAAAATTAGTTAAACTTCAAAACAGGGCATGAAATTTTAATATGTTTTCACATGCACAGTTTACTCACTGGTTGTAAAATTTTATATGAACTTGATTCATTTTGCATGATTTATGAATTTTTTAGTATAGAAATGACATAAATAATGACTATTTTAGCAAAAATAGCTAAAATGAAATACATGGTATGAGAAAATTATTTTAGGTTGCATTATTATCCCAAAAATAAGATCTAAAGTTGAAACACTGAGTAGATTAATTTTCATATGCTTTAGATGTTTTATTTGATAAAACCGATTAATTGCAACTATATTTTCTCGAAATAAATTCGAAAATTTTAACCTTGATTTTTGACATTATGAGTGTCATGGAATTCTTTCAGAATGTTCAAAAATTTAAAATTCAAAATTCAAAATTATTGTAATTAAATTTGGATTTATTTCATAAAAGGTTATGATTTTAAGGTCTATTATGAGCATAAATGATATATCAAGTTGAATTATTGTCAAAAATTGAGTGATGACTAATTTTTGAGTCCTAAAAGGTTAGGATAATTAACTTGGACTAAAATTTGATTTTAGTATTATTTTGTGTAATTTTAATAAGTTAAAATTGCGAATATCCATAAAACCGGTTTATATTTACGATATAAGTTTAAATAGGGCGATTTGGCACATAAATTGGCATGTTAGATACATATTATAATGTTGCATATTTCGTTGTTGAATTTCATTTTTTTTTTATATAATTTGGAATTATGTAATTTTATCTTAGTATGGCCTTAGATTTAATCGATATTGCCCGTAATGTAAGGGAATATTGATTCGGTTGTCGTTTAATGTGATCTCGTATCACTTTTATTTTATTTCATTAGATTTTATTTTACAAATGTATAATAGGAAGTACAATGTACATTTTATTATTTAATTATTTGTAATCCCGGAGTTTCCTATCACTACTACAAATCCAGGCAACTACAACGCCCCTTTAACAACGTTTATGCACGAAAGTCACAATAGACGTTGTAGAATGTATGGCGCGATTTTTACTAAACTTAATTACAACGGGTATGGTTATATAACCGTTGCTATACGTTTTAACAATGGGTTAAATTTGCACAACCGTTGTTAATAATTTGGCGCAAAATTGGCGCAAAGTTAGTGAAAAGTAATCATAACGGGTATTTTTAAACCCGTTGTTAATACTTATTTGACAACGGTTGTTGATTTACAACCGTTGTTAAAACTTATTTAACAACGGTTGTTGTTGAACAACCGTTGTCAATACTTTCCATACTATAAACCACAGAAACACAGATCAGCTACAGCCACAAAACACATACATAACCTAACACAAACACAAACACAGAGGAACACAAACACAAACACAGCAAACACACTTTCTCATCGTCTTTTTCTCTCTTTCTCATCTGTAATACCCCGTATTTTATATTGTTTGTTGAGCCGAGTAATTGTCTGGTCGTATTGATGTCATAGGATCGAGTTAGTCATAAGCTTGCCAAGACGGGTTTAACTGAGTGAGACCATGTTATCTAATTCTTTTACCATCTACGCGGACCCATGACATTTACCCAATTACCCAAGCACGGTTACCCACGACCCATTTATCATCTAACCTAAATTTAACCTAATTTTACCCTAACATTTCTAAACCCTATTCCCTCAACCGCCCACCTCTTTTCAGCGGCCCATAACTCAGCCTTCACGCAAATCGAGAGAGGGAGAGTGAGTGTGAGTGTTGGCAGCGCAGCAGGGAAGATCTAGGGGTGGTTGTCGACGTCCGGTGGCAACCCTGGTGGCGGCTGTGGCGGCAGAAAAGGTAAGAGCGCAACCCTTCTCCTCTTTCTGTCGAGTTGTTGGCTGTTGTTTCGTGTCTTACAGGGGCGTTTATGGTGGTTGTCGAAGGGGTATAGGAGTAGAGTGGTGTGAGGCGAGTGTCCTGGTGGTTGTTGGGGTGGTCTTAGGTGGTAATATTGACGGTAAAAAGGCGGCGGCGGGGGGGTGGCAAAACGAGTTTGGTTTTGGTTTCAGGCGGGTTTTAGAGGGGTAAGGTTTGGGTGGCACCACCGTGGACTAGGGGAGGTCGAAACGGTGGTCTTTGTGGTGTCTGGGTGCGTGGGTTGGCAGCGAGTTGACGGGTGGTTGTTTGGGCAGTGGTTGATTAATGGTTACGGTGGTGGCAGGTGGAGAACGAGGGGTGTTGGTGATGCGTGGTGGTGAACCAGGCCAAATGGCGGCCTTGGTTTGAACCGCCGGCGGCAGTCGACCCCAGTGGGGGTGGCCGTTAGTGGTTGGGTTGAAGTGGGGACCACGGCTGGTGGTTGCCACGGCCTCGTGGTGGCCTGTGGTGGCGGGTGAGAGCGTGGGAAGGGGGGTTGTGTGGATGACGGGCTGTTTTGATTTTGAAGCGGGTTTTCATAATTTAATCGTTATATTTCGTTATGGGTCGTATTCTAAATTAATTAATTAATTCCCGAGTGCATTAAAATGATTAAAGACGGGTTTGAGTCGGGATGCTTGAATTGTTTTATGTTTGATTCGGGTCTTCTTAAAACGTTTAATTCGTTTAATATTTTATTATCACATTAGCTATTTAAATTTAATTCCCGAGTCGTTTAAATAATTGGAAACAGGTTTTGTGTCGGGATTGTTAAAAGAGAAAAGTTTCTATATCGGGAAAGTTTCTATTTTTGGTAAATTTCTATTTTGGGAACGAGAATAGTTAAGTAATCAATTATCATTTATTTACCTTTCAGAGGGCGAATTGTTGTGGAAATATTACTGAGCACCCGACTATTTGACTGCAGATCTGAGGTAGGGAAATACACTTGACTTACCGGTGTTGTTAAATTGTGTTGAGTTGTTGTGTTACATGTGACCGAGCTGTGAACGATGACTTGTGCGTGGTTGTAATTTATGTTATGATTCATATACTGGAGTGTGGTTGACTGAACTGTTCGTGTTGATTATGTTATTTCATTATTTTGATAGCTGGCATGATTTCATTCATTGATATACATATCATGTTGCATTGATTACTGTTGAGCATTGCATATGCATTGGAGTTGGAGGATGGTGTGGTGGTGACGATGATAAGATATGATGTGATGTTGTGATAAGGCCCAGGCTGGTTCTGCAGGACTTGCCCTGGTGTCCTCAGCTGTTGAGCTGGCAGATCGGCTTCGGTCGATATATAGTCTACCGGGGATCGGTATGGCTGGGCGTTCCGGGGTATGAGATGTGTGTGATGAGTTGAGATGGAGATGGAGGTGACGGAGTATCATGCATATCATATTTACTGTTTTATTGTTTTCCCTACTCAACCTCGTGGTTGACCACCGTGTATTCGTGAACACCCGTGATGAACCGTTTTATGGGGAGCGGACTTGACAGTTTAAAAGATAGGACGGGAGCTTGATGGGCGTGAGACACTGGATCAGAAGACATAGTAGTTAGATCATTATTTAGAAGACTTCCACTTCCACTTATGTAGTTCTTTATAGTTGTTGTAAAAGAAGTTGTAATAATTAAGTTAAAGTATTTATATAAGTTGCCTTGGAGTTTAATTTGTTATTCACTACCTCGGGGAACCGAGATGGTAACAGTTCGGTTTATTAGGGAATGTCTTGCCAAAGGCTCCTTCATAAACCGGGGTGTTACAAAGTGGTATCAGAGCGAACGATCCTCAGGCCTAAACCAATGAACCCAATGAACGTAGGATGTGTCTAAATAAAATGAACCCCTGGGAATAAACTGCTAGGAGCTCACAGTGCGGTTAAGAAGGCGCCCTTAATGCGTGCTCTTTTGCCCTCTCAGTTTTGAACCAGGCAACCCAAGAGAAAACGAGTGAATGGGGGTAGTTAGAAGGAAAACCTTGGATATAAGCGAGTTGATGTATACCTTGAGACCTAGTGCTGAAATTATGATATTTATCTGGATGGATAATCAATGAAGCGTTGGATTGTGGTAATCGTGAGCATGAGAATAATTGCGAATTTATGATATTTATCTGGATGGATGTGAATGACGTGTTGATAGTGCTATTATGTCTGGTAATATGTGGTTATGTGATCCCAAAGCCATGCTAGTATAGTATCGTGATAGTAATGAGAGACACCATTGAATTGCTTGTTTCTAGTCGTAGCAATCGTGATTAGATGTAAGGGGTAGGTCGGGAGGCGAAGGGACTTCTATGGGATAGATGTTTACGTAAATACAAAAGTGTGAGATTTAAGTTAGGATGAGTTAGTATCGATAGTATGGTTGTAAGAGCTTGGAACATGGAAAATGAATGATTTAGTGTTGAAATCCGTTTTGTTTGATTTTACTCTGTAATTGATCTTGCTGTTATTTCCTTCCTGTTAATTTTCTACGGATGAAAATTTTATGAGAAATAGCCTCGAGAGTTAGTGTTCTTTTGGCGTTGGTTTCATGCTTATAGGGTATACGGATTAAGAGTAATAAATGTTTTAGTGGGCTGTGGTTGGGAAGTTCCTGTGCAGTGATGTGTTGACCGACGATTTTGTAAAAATCCTCATTTAATTTGTGTAAATGATTTTTGCATAATTCCAACTCCATCGACTAGAGATTTCGCATACGTTTTCAAATTGATAAGCCACGAAAATTCTTGATGTCTCTATATTAAAAGGTAAGCTTTGCGAATTGACCCAAGTTTCGGACCAATTGCTGTCACATACTTGTTTGGACCAACTGAGTTGTAAAATTCTTTAAAAAATTGAATTCTTAAACTTTCGACCTCATTCTTTTATCACAAATTATTAACTCTCTGTATGTTATGAAAAGTAATATAACTTAAGTTTTCGTTGAACGGCTGTTTATTCGTGATTTTTGAAAGTTACAACGTGAATCATGACCTGTAAAATGTGCGTTCTATGCTAAGTTTTCACACAGTTGTTTGATTAATTCATGAGCCTTAGTAAGGTGAAATTATAATGTTTTATATGATGATAGTAGCACGCATGTTCAGTAGTTATATATCTTAACAAGTGATAAAATTAAAACTTAGTTGATAACATTGTTGGCATGATAGCATGAGTAAAATTGGATAGCTTAATTTGATTCTTAATCGAGGTGAAATGTTTATACGAGTCCATTGTTTGCATACTCGTATACATTTGGCATGATGTAATGTCTCTGGGTGTGCATCTTATTTGCATAGTGGTCGGGTATATATATAAATATAAAACTATATTGTCATATCTTGGTAAGTTGATAGCGTTAAAAGTTAATTGACTGTTCTAACATACACGCATGAATAATTATAATAATTAGGTCTAAATGTCTACACATGAATGGTAGTAATGGTTATGCCTAAATATTACCACATGTAGGATGTCATCTGAGTCCTAAGGTCCTTTTTGTGAGCCTGTGTGCCTATAGTTATACCTATTGCTTCCATTGCATTAAATTATTTCGGTTGAACCTAAACCTATAACATGATAATAAACAGTGTTGTTATTTTTGTTATTGAATATGTTCGTTATTACAATATCGTAAAAATACTAAAGTGATTCTTGCAATTGCATGAGTGTGATATAAAGGAAACTGTTTGATATAACACGACAATTGGCATATTTATATTCTCGAGTCGTTACTATCAATTATATTAAAATAAAGATTGTTATGATAACTATGTTGACAATTATAATAGGATAATCCTTTGATGATTCACATGATATGCTTTGGTTTAAATGATAGTCGATATAGTTACATCTAATTGAGTCTACAAGTTGCCCAAGTATTTAAGTCGTGCAAATCAGTGAAGTGTCCAAGTTGCTAATCTTTTACTATAGCTAGAATTCTACAAAGTATAAGATGATGAATGTATGTTTAAACTATTTATGCGATATCGTTTGTTTTTGAAAATGAGTTGTACTAAGTTCTTTGGACACAATTGAACGATATGGTTGCTATGATGTCAAACACATGTGGGATATGGAAGTAATGTTGTGTTGTTATGAATCATATGTTGTTACTTTTATTAACAAATACGTTTTAGAATTTATATCAAACAAATTGGCTAATTCGTGTTGTATGCCTGATGAGTCAAAAGGTTTTGATTACGTGTTATGTTTTCTATGGTTTCAAGGTGTTTAAGTAGTGCTTACGTACCGCAGGTTTAATACTCCTGGTGATTTATTAGTAGTAGGGCGGTTCAATTGTTCGGGATTGGTAATAGTTTTGACTTGGGAGAGGAATTTAATAGGGTCAATGTTAAGTTGCATGCTGACTTATGTGTATTCTTGCGATTGATATTTCTAAAGCGATTGTTCTCGGTAGATAATGCGAATTGTGATGATCTTGAGTTGACCAAAACCCTGGTATTACGCTTACCCCCGGAAACTTGTTATATAACTTCCGCACACTTAAACCTCGAGGATGAATCCTTTGTCTTAACACCCTTGTGTTTTAATTTGTTAACTTTCCATTTTGTAGGATGGATCCCTACAATGTACACCCGCAAGACTGTTACATGTCACTTGATGCTGACTTTAATGAGCATTGTGAGAGACTTTGTACTTGCCATGGACATGTATGGCCATAATGGGCACCCCGAGTATTTAACTAATACTCGCCTAAGAGCGTATACCCTTATCGATTCTATTCCCGACTGGCATACTAAAGGACAAAGAAACGATTTTATATGAGAGAGCTGACCACCCATTGCATGAGGCTATTCCGTGACCCCAATTACTGCGGCGGGGCCAAATACCCGCCCGAGTATACCTTTGACTTTATAGCAGGCGACCTGAGATACGAATTTTACGCTAACGTATCGGATGCCGAAAGTACGACTGAGCCACCCATGCCAGACATTGGGGAAGAGGTGAACCAGGAAAGGAATAACCTATAAGTCACCAGAATCAGAGTAAGCGCGACCAAAGGACCGTTAGGTTAGGGTTAGTAACACCATGATCGGTCTGTTGTGGAACCGTGTAAACCTTTGGCTCCTTCCTTGTTGTTCTTTAGTTTGATGTTGTATTTCAAGTCAAGCATGGGCTAAGTAATACATGTTACTTGATTATAATCAGTTAATTCCATAATAAAACCTTGTTTTCGACTTTAATGTTACTGCGCAATCTCTTATCATGTGTTCTTTTCTGTTACATGTTGGTGACGGTGATTTTGTTGCATAGGGATATGAAATTTGAAAGAGGTTACGAGGACGTAACCATGTTTTTAGTTGGGTAGGATTGTAAAATCTTAATGTTTATGTTGCGCTTGGTTATAGATTGTGGTTTTGATCAAGTTGTAGATCGTGGTTTTGATCAAGCTGATGTTATGTTGCGTGGTACCCATACAAATGAGTTCTCTATGTTGTGTAATTAAACTGCTGCTGTTATGGTGCTCTGATAGTTGCATGAGTTCATGAGTGGTGATGGGTTTGCATGAAGTAAGTTCCGGGACGTAACTTTCTTTTTAGGAGGGTAGAATGTAACATTCTGTTTCACCCGCTTAAGATCATGAGTTCTTGTACTAGAAAAATCTGTTTTGGTAACCACGGCGATACTTGGAGGTTTGGTAAATGAGCGAACTTCGGGACGAAGTTCATTTTAAGGGGGGAAGACTGTAATAGCCCGTATTTTATATTGTTTGTTGAGCCGAGTAATTGTCTGGTCGTATTGATGTCATAGGATCGAGTTAGTCATAAGCTTGCCAAGACGGGTTTAACTGAGTGAGACCATGTTATCTAATTCTTTTACCATCTACGCGGACCCATGACATTTACCCAATTACCCAAGCACGGTTACCCACGACCCATTTATCATCTAACCTAAATTTAACCTAATTTTACCCTAACATTTCTAAACCCTATTCCCTCAACCGCCCACCTCTTTTCAAATGCCCATAACTCACCTTCAAGCAAATCGAGAGAGGGAGAGTGAGTGTGAGTGTTGGCAGCGCAGCAAGGAAGATCTAGGGGTGGTTGTCGACGTCCGGTGGCAACCCCGGTGGCGGCTGTGGCGGCGAGAAAAGGTAAGAGCGCAACCCTTCTCCTCTTTCGTCGAGTTGTTGGGTCGTTGTTTCGTGTCTTACAGGGGCGTTTATGGTGGTTGTCGAAGGGGTATAGGAGTAGAGTGGTGTGAGGCGAGTGTCCTGGTGGTTGTTGGGGTGGTCTTAGGTGGTAATATTGACGGTAAAAGGCGCGGCGACAGGGGGTGGCAAAACGAGTTTGGTTTTGGTTTCAAAGTGGGTTTTAGAGGGGTAAGGTTTGGGTGGCACCACCGTGGACTAGGGGGAGGTCGAAACGGTGGTGCTGTGGTGTCTGGGTGCGTGGGTTGGCAGCGAGTTGACGGGTGGTTGTTTGGGCAGTGGTTGATTAATGGTTACGGTGGTGGCAGGTGGAGAACGAGGGGTGTTGGTGATGCGTGGTGGTGAACCAGGCCAAATGGCGGCCTTGGTTTGAACCGCCGGCGGCAGTCGACCCCAGTGGGGGTGGCCGTTGGTGGTTGGGTTGAAGTGGGGACCACGGCTGGTGGTTGCCACGGCCTCGTGGTGGCTTGTGGTGGCGGGTGAGAGCGTGGGAAGGGGGGTTGTGTGGATGACGGGCTGTTTTGATTTTGAAGCGGGTTTTCATAATTTAATCGTTATATTTCGTTATGGGTCGTATTCTAAATTAATTAATTAATTCCCGAGTGCATTAAAATGATTAAAGACGGGTTTGAGTCGGGATGCTTGAATTGTTTTATGTTTGATTCGGGTCTTCTTAAAACGTTTAATTCGTTTAATATTTTATTATCACATTAGCTATTTAAATTTAATTCCCGAGTCGTTTAAATAATTGGAAACAGGTTTTGTGTCGGGATTGTTAAAAGAGAAAAGTTTCTATATCGGGAAAGTTTCTATTTTTGGTAAATTTCTATTTTGGGAACGAGAATAGTTAAGTAATCAATTATCATTTATTTACCTTTCAGAGGGCGAATTGTTGTGGAAATATTACTGAGCACCCGACTATTTGACTGCAGATCTGAGGTAGGGAAATACACTTGACTTACCGGTGTTGTTAAATTGTGTTGAGTTGTTGTGTTACATGTGACCGAGCTGTGAACGATGACTTGTGCGTGGTTGTAATTTATGTTATGATTCATATACTGGAGTGTGGTTGACTGAACTGTTCGTGTTGATTATGTTATTTCATTATTTTGATAGCTGGCATGATTTCATTCATTGATATACATATCATGTTGCATTGATTACTGTTGAGCATTGCATATGCATTGGAGTTGGAGGATGGTGTGGTGGTGACGATGATAAGATATGATGTGATGTTGTGATAAGGCCCAGGCTGGTTCTGCAGGACTTGCCCTGGTGTCCTCAGCTGTTGAGCTGGCAGATCGGCTTCGGTCGATATATAGTCTACCGGGGATCGGTATGGCTGGGCGTTCCGGGGTATGAGATGTGTGTGATGAGTTGAGATGGAGATGGAGGTGACGGAGTATCATGCATATCATATTTACTGTTTTATTGTTTTCCCTACTCAACCTCGTGGTTGACCCTGTGTATTCGTGAACACCTGTGATGAATCGTTTTATGGGGAGCAGACTTGACAGGTTTAAAAGATAGGACGGGAGCTTGATGGGCGTGAGACACTGGATCAGAAGACATAGTAGTTAGATCATTATTTAGAAGACTTCCACTTCCACTTATGTAGTTCTTTATAGTTGTTGTAAAAGAAGTTGTAATAATTAAGTTAAAGTATTTATATAAGTTGCCTTGGAGTTTAATTTGTTATTCACTACCTCGGGGAACCGAGATGGTAACAGTTCGGTTTATTAGGGAATGTCTTGCCAAAGGCTCCTTCATAAACCGGGGTGTTACATCATCGTCGCTTTATCATCTCGCCATCACTGTTGGTTTCATCGTCTCTTACTTTCTCTAATTATCAGGTAAATCTCGCCGTCACTGTTGATTTCATCGTCTTTCATCGTCATTGTTTTCTTTTTTTAATTATTTCATTTGCATGTATATATGATGGGTTTTTATCGATCATTATTATGTTATTATTCGCTTAATTAGCTCGTAAAACAAATTAAATAAAATAAAACAAAGAAGAAGCAAGATGATAGAGAGGAATGCATGATAAACTTAATTAATAATTCATTAATATATATATAAATACATAAATTAAAAAAAGAATTACATTTCTAAAAATGCAATTCTTATATTTTCATAGAGAGTCTTATTCTCTTCTATGATATCCCTCATCTCCTCCTTAGCTATTTGGAGGTTTCGTTCAGCAGTTGCTATATCGTCATATAGCCGCAACAACACGCTTTTTTCTGTCAAGCCATTTCTTTTGGCGTCCTTGAGTGCGGATTGAGCATCCACAAGATAGCTCCTAAAACTGTCCTCGATGTGGAGCAACCGGCGGATGATGAAGTCATTTGTTGTTCTCGGTCATAGTAAGAGTTTTAAGGATGTAATCGTTCATTTTGTTGATGAACTTTGGAGTTGTTAGTTTGAAAGATTAATTAGGGGTTGGAGATTGTTTTAGTAGTTAGGGTTTGAAGATAGTGAGATAATGGAATGGTGGTTGAGATAATGTATGTATTTATACTAAGTAATGTGTCATTTGAGTTATTTTTTAATTAATATAATATATGCATGTTTAGGAAGTTGTGCCATAATCATCATATCTCCCTGCTTAAAATCTAATGTAAACCCTTCTCATTCTATATATTGTCCATTCATATGCATAGTACAGGGATGGCAGTAATAATGCATGCATCGGAATTATAACGGGCCCCGTAATTATGCATGCATCTAGTAATATTTAATTTAATTTTTTTTTATTTCGTAAAAACAAACAACAACGGTTATGTAGATACAACCCATTGTCTTTAGTTATAACGACGGTTCCTTGTAAATTAACCGTTGTTATAACTTTCCCACCAAAATTGAGTCACACTTTCCACAACGGGTTTTGATACTTAAAACCGTTGTTAATAGTGTTAACAACGGGTTGCTTAAGAAAACCAATCGTTGTTAAAACCTTTTACAACGGACGCTTTAACAACCTCCGCTATTTTATATAACAACGGTTTTAGCCGTTGTTATAGCCTGTATCTGTAGTAGTGTATAGACGGTGCCATTCGGAAAGGAGTTCCGATCAAGACGGTGTTTGTCCTTGGGAGGCGTGTCAAATGAAGATTCAAGGGACCAAAGGAGTTGGTTTCTGAATATGTAATAGAATATAAGATTTTCTATTTTAGGAAAGGCCATACTAGGACATTTATTTTTCTTATTTGCTTGCTTTATATGTTTGCATGCATTGCCAAATCGCCATAACTTCACATGCATATTTAATCGTTTTATCGACTATTGTCAATTATAATTATCGAGTATTCATTGACTTAGTTCACTTAATGATGATAGATAATAAATCGCCAAGACCTCTCACATATTTAAAATTGAGATTAGCCTTACCAAATAGTAGGACTCATGAATCCCTTTGACATTTGGGGTAGATTCGGTTCCCCGTGGTACTTTCATTTTTCATTGAGTAAGTGGGGTAATAAAACGTTATTACACGCAAAATTTAGTTGGACTCAACGGGATATAAAGACTAGTCTTATGTTCCGGGGCTAGAGATGGAATTTATGAAATACATCGACCGAGAATTCTATAGTAGAATCAATTAAAGAGTTAATTCACCAAATTTATGCAAGTATGGGTTGTATCGATTTCCCGTGCCCATGTTTGTGTAAAGATGGATCTCGGAATCATTTATATAATTTAGGTGCGATGTCATTATATAAATGCATAATTTTAAAAACCTTGTTAAAAATGTTTACAAGTAAAATGATAAATGTTAGTTGTTTCCTTCATTCCTTTTTGTAGTCAATTCGATTTATTTGCAATGACAACTCCGATTTCATCCGCTTCCACAAGTGGAACCGCTCCACTACTCACTAATGCTTCTTGGCTCCGATCCTTTATAGATCGATGTAAACTTGAAAAGAATGGAACTAACTCTGCCGATTGGGATGCGCAACTCCGCTTGGCCGCGGAAGGTGACGACAAGCTTCGTTACCTTACCGAAGCCGCTCCCGCTACATATACCACTAGGTCATCCGCCGTGGTTAGAGAGGCCTATGAGGCTTAACTAAAAGAATCGGCCGCGATTAAGAATGTCTTGATCTTCCCTATGGAAGCCGATCTCCAAAGAAGTGCTATTAAGATAGGCACCGCCTACGAGATCTACACCAACTTGTGACCATGTTTTCACAAGCCCCTAGAATCATCCAATATGAGGCGGCCTCCGCATTCTTTGAGCACAACATCAAAGAGGGTCAAAAGGTGAGCCCTCATGTGCTCAAATTGATTGAGCATGTTGAAACGCTAAAAATTCAAGGGGTTGAAATTCCCGAGCAACTTGTTATTGATCGGGTACTACATTCCTTGAACCGCATCAAAGCATATGTACATTTTAGGGTAAACTACAATATGCAAAACATGAAAAACTCTCTCCATGAATTGCACAACTTGCTTGTACAAGTCGAGAAAGATATGGGTCTTAATGTGAGTACGACCATGGATGTGCTCAATATTAATGGTAAGAGCAAGGGGAAATTCAAGAAAAGCGCTAGAAAGGGTAAAAAACCCACTCCCAACAAGGGCAAAGGGAAAACTATTGGGAATAGCTCATCCAAGCCCAAAAAGGGTGCATCTTCCAAAGATAAGTGCCACTATTGTTGTGGTACGAGCCATTGGAAACGTAATTGCCCAAAGTATCTAGGAGATGTTAAAGCTAGACGTGTGACTCCAGTAGGTAATAAATTCTCTAATCTATTATGTTATTGAGATAAATCTCGACTTTGGTATTTAGATACAAGTTATGATTTTCACCCCCTTTAAATGTAATATAGGGCATGTGAGCAAAGACAAAGGCAAGGAGAAGCAAGCTTGAGGAAGATCTTCAACAAAGGGATGCTAGGGTAGCCGCCCATAGTAGAAGACCTATGGAAGCTTGGTTTTCTTTGGTATTGTCTTCTTAGTATTATTGTATTTTGACTTGTTGTTTTAGAACTCGTTTTGATTTCCGTGTTGGACATGGAAATATGTTTATTTCCATTATGCAAACAATGGTTGTATGATTTTAATGACTTGGCTTTCAACCTAAGTCATTCGGTTTATGGAATTTTCTTTGTTCTAAAAACTTGTCATTATGCACCTTTTACATCAACAACATAAATTAATTTGATTTAAATTGATCATAAAAGAATTACAACAATTGAATCATTGTAATGAGTTCATAAGCCATGAATTTGATTCCCTCTTATGCTTTTATCACATCTTATTTGAGATAAGATAGAACGATTGAAAAGTCAAATAGAGTTATATGAATTCAAGGTAGAGAATTTTATAAACCAATTGAGAACACCACTTATAACTAAGACTTGTAACCACTTATAAGACTCTATACGAGTTATGGGAGGTATTAAGACCCTAAAATTGTATAAGACATGGATATGAGTCCAATCCTTTATCTTATAAAGGTTAGTCTATCTTACTACTAGATTACAATGTCATTACAAGAGGGTCACCTATTAAGGCCATAATGTGCGACATTTTCTCTTGAGAATTGTTTGTTGCTTGCATAGCTATCTTTCGAAAAAATAGGCGTATTTTTCAAAAGATAAAGTAGGAGAAAATTAGCAAGAAACTCAAGACTAGTGAGGAGACCAAAAGAAAGCTTCTTAGGTCAAACTCGAGACTAGTGAGGAGACCAAAATAAAGCTTCTTAGGTCAAACTCGAGACTAGTGAGGAGACCAAAAGAAAGCTTCTTAGGTCAAACTCGAGACTAGTGAGGAGACCAAAAGAAAGGTTGTTAGCTCAAACTCAAGACTAGTGAAGAGACCAAAATAAAGTGATCTTTTATAAAGATTATGAAGTGGTTGTATCGAGAAATTTGAAGTCAATTTACATAACAACCTAACGAACCAATGTGAAGTCTATGCATAAGAGTTGCATGGATAGACATTAAATTGTCTATAAAGCTAAGTTAAAAGGTAACTATGCGAAGATCCATATCATCATTGCTACACCTTATAGTGTGAATAAGTAAGTTAATACCAATTTCTAAATAGGTATTTAGAAAAGAGTGTATGTGTGACATAAGCACGAGGTTTTAATAACACTTAAACTTGCAATGATCATTACAATTATGTAATGAGAAAATGGTTTCACTCGAGTTATCGAGAAGCCATAAGTATACATGGATTTAACTGGGAGTCGATATTGTCATGTTTAGACCTGGAGATCAGTGGGAGAAATTGTCTTTCATGTTAATGTCATTAAGGATGACATACTAACACTGCCATCAATGAAGGAGTGTTTTTGTTTTCAATTCTCTATGAAAGAAGACATAAAGCATTCTAAAATTCCAAATCTATAATGATATAGGGAAATTAAATTGGCAGTAGGGCACGTATCGTATGTTGATAAGATTCTTTATCTGTTTAATATCAACATAGGTTGAGGAGGTAATTCATTTTGATGAAAGTGGAATCACTATGAGAGAGTCATAGTCATTCACTGAACCCCATGAGTTGTTGATCACATGAGATCGATTGCTAATGTTTCTGCCATTAGAAAGATCATGTACGCCAATAAATGCATATCCCCTGATGAAACATATGCTTGGAGCATAACAAGTCAATGACAAGTTATTTCATATGATAAGGTCATTTGAAAACCTTCAAAGAACGTCCATTATAATTCTTGAAAAGAACTGAGGACCCGTTCTTGTGTTTGGATGACATACTAAGTTGTGTGGAAGGGTTACACAAACTCTAGTTTCCAAACCTATAAGGATTTATCGAAATCCAAGACTGATTTTATTGACTTAGGAGTAAGTGACTAGAAAAGTGTTCTAGTATCAATCATTTCAAGTTCTACAAATGGAGTTTGAGTACCTTGTGATATGGTGATTAATAAAGGGACTATGGGTAGATCCTTTCGCCAAGTATTTTATCACAAGCTAATTTATATGATAATAATGGGAGCATTTTATAAGTTAAAAGGCCCAGGTCTATAAAGAAGTCTAGACATGTACTCAGAGAAATTCATGACATTAGTAATGACATTGAATAGAAGGAAAAAGAAATTCATATAGTTGAACTGTATGGATACTTGGTATGTACACTAACCAAGTTTTTATTGCACCTTGACAATTGTAAAGAGTGCACTTTAGATTATAAGATATGAAGTAATAATATGGTATTGACTATTCATATGTGATAATCACGTTTATCATTTGAGTTTCTTAAAACTCATCTATTGCCTTGTTATATCCAAACAGGTTGTTGAGACAACATTGAACCCTATTAAAGTGAACTGGATTAACATAGTAATTGTCCCTGGTTACTTACATGAGGTGACGTCTCTAAGTGACTAGAATGTGAGTCGATTGATGGCAAGTTCAAGTGCCATAGGGTCATAAGAGATGACTAGTCGATCACATAGGCAGACTGTTAGGAACTTTTTGTCGGGCCTAATGACCGCTTATAGAGTTCTGGCAAATTTATATAGCCTGGTCGTGGCGAGAGCTACTATAGTGTTCTAATGAGTCGATTCTTTTGACTAGAGACTATTCGCCTAAGATGGCACAGTTTCTGAATGACTTTAAATTATGCTCTACGACTTTCGTAAATGAGGTCAAATGCGCATCTTTTTGGTCATGATGAGCTCTGGCTAAACAAAGGGAATAGTGCAATAGGAATTGTCCATCCCCTTGTCAGGGTTATTTAAAAATCTCAGGGCCACTCGAGGAGTAGTGAACTGAAAATGCGTGACCACGCTCGGAAGGTATCTATGGTAGATAATTTTGGTCAGACATTTACTCTCCAGATCGAGGAAACCACTCTTGATATGATTACTTGAAAGGACGACCTGTGAGACACCTTGCATTGAGTGGGAGATAGTAATAGGACAAGAGAATTGGTGACGCACACTTGTCTCGGACAAGTGGGAGATTGTTGGAGTATGTGTCCTCGACAATAGTGCGATCACATTATTAAAACTCATAATAAGAATACATAAAGGGATGATTCAATTTTATACGTCAACTGATCAACATTAATCAGTAATGATTGGCTGACTAGAGTTTGACATTACTGTCGTTTGACGGTAGTGATCAGTTGATCCCTTAAGTTCACAACTAAAGGACAATTCCCTTAATAGATAAATTAATTAATTGTATAATGATGCAAATTAATTAATTCCTTAAAATTGAACAATTTACATATGTGAGTGAGAATATGAATCTTATTGTAATTCGATTAAATGAGATTCGTTTTAGTAAATAAAATGTTATATATTACTAAAACTTGGTTTATGAAACAATTAAGTTAAGAATGATCGGTTAATTATAATTATAATTTGTTGTATATTATATTAACATGGACCATTTTATACACTTGTAATCATGAATTACTAGTCAATTGTTATATATAATTAAATTAATATATGTAATGATATTTGATTGTTAAATATGCATTAATATTCTTAATAACATGTTATATGTCACATGTCACACATTATATGACAAAATAACAAAAATAAAATGGAGTCCATTTTATCTAATGGACTGGTTTTTAGATGACAATTGGAGGGTGAATTGTTTAATTGTTTTTATTGTGGAGAACACAATGATTACAATTATAAGATAGCCTACACCCTAATACTCTTTGATAAGAACAACTCTAAAAAGGAAAGGGGCATGCATTGGCTCTCTAATCCTCTCCCTTCCCAACCGGTTTTTCCCCTCTTAAATAATAAGAATTGTTCTTATTTTTCAATTTTTCCATTCTTATATTTTCACATCTTATTTCTCTCCATCTCTCTAAAAATTAGTTTTAGAAAAATAAATTGTTCAAAGTCTTATATTTAAATTACTAAAAGTAGTAATAGAAATCATAATAAGATTAATTTTAGGTTCTCTAATTATATATATCTAGTTAATATATTAATTAGAATTAAGGGTTTAGCTTGGTGCAATTGAAAGGAGGTTCTCACAATACTGAGACAAAGGGGATCATCCTTTTATTTTGAGCTCAAGAACAAATAAGAAAGGTGTTCTTACTTGTGCTCTTAATACCGTTTTTATTAATGTAAGGAAAATGTTTCTTTACTTATCTATTTATAGTTTGTTATGCATGCATAAGATCATCATCTAAATCAATGAGTATTTTAGATAAATAATTAAAGAGTTTAATTTGAGGGTTATAGAATCCTTTCATGGATCCCAAGGGATGGGTATCGATTTAAGATTTCAATTGCAAATAGCTATGTCTTAGGGTGTCACAAATCGGGTTGAGATGAGATGCAATCTAAACTAATCAACAAGATGAATGTAAATTAATGAAAACAAGGTAAATCAATTAAAGGATTTGTAAACAATTGATTAAAAGCACTGGGGTGTCATGGGTTCATAGGGGATTCATGGAAATAGATCATACAAACATGTTCTCAATTAGAAGCAAGCACTTATTGTTGTGATGGGATCGAGTTAGTGTATATCTTACAATCCCTAGGAAGATTTAGGTCCCGGAGACGAGTTGTCTAGACTGTACAACACCGACAAGTCGACTTAGTCTCCTCCTATTCAACTCTATGCATGGTCAAACAAGGCTCGAGTTGGTTTATGTCTGACAAGTCTCATTGAAAAGATAAGAGATGGGTAAAAAATGCAAGGTTTCATAGTCTAGCATTTCATCAAACATAACATGTGCATAGGTTGAAATCACAACAAGCAAGCAATTTAATTATGAAAACACATTAGATTAAGCATAGATCAATCCCCATGTTTGTTTCCCCTAATTCCACATTAACCCTAGCTAAAGGACTACTCACTCATGATCAAGTTTAACATGCTAATAAGGTTGTCAATCATACTAACAAAGCAAAACATGATGAATAAATAATGTGATTAACAATAATTAAACAAGGGTAAAAGAGATTATACCGACTTGAGATGATTCAATAAATAAAGCAAAGAATAATAGAAGTAAAATTGATGATTGATGGAAGATTGTCAATCCTTCAATAAACCCAAATAATCTTCTAATTACCCAACTAAAACTAAGAACAATTGAGAAATTAAGGAAAGATTAAGATGTGATTAATATTGAAATGTGTATTACCACTTTAATTAAGACTAAATTAAGAGAAGGATTATGATATGATGATAGTTAGATTGTACAATGGGGTATTTATACTAAAATTAAGTACAAGGATTAGAGTTACTAAGGGCAGTAGCCGATTTCCTAGCAGAAAATCCCGTCAACGAGGATCTAACGACCTACACATGGTCACTTCCTAACGAAGACATCCTTTGCGCCGACTCCGAGGCATGGGACCTGTTATACTTCGATGGTGCATCTAATATGAGAGGCTTCGGGGGTAGGGATCCTTCTAATATCACCAGAGGGAGAACACGTTCCAATCTCGGTCAAACTAGACTTCATCGTCACCAACAATGCCGCCGAATACCAAGCATGCCTCATCAGCCTACAAGCAGCCATAACACTTGGCATCAAGAGACTGAGGGTCCACGGCGATTCCTCGCTCATCATCAATCAGGTGTCCGAATCATGGAAAATCCGAAGTGACAGCTTAGCTCCCTACCGAGCAAAAATTAATCAAGAGGTCGAGTTCTCCGACCAAGTCGACTACTTGCACTTGCCACGAGAGGAAAATCAATTTGCTGATGCCTTGGCAAAACTTGCCGCGCTCGTCAACATACCTGACGACATGGCATCGATGCCCCTGCGTATCAAGAGAAGGAGCGAGCCAGCCCACATCTCTACCATCAACAACGATGAGGAAAACAATGATGAACCCTGGTACCAAGCCATCCTCAACTACAAAACCAAAAATGAATTCCCTCCTAACTCTGATCCAAGAGGACAAAGTGCCATCCGTTTACTTGCATCATAATTCGTGATAAACCAAGGACAATTATACAAAAGAACACCCCAAGGGATTCTCCTCCTTTGCATCGACCATCACAAAGCCAAAAAAGTCATGGGAGAGGTCCACGACGGAGAATGTGGCCCTCACATGAGCGCAATGATGCTGACCTAAAAAATCATGCGGTTAGGCTACTATTGGACCCCATGGAGGCCGATTGCCGCAACTACGCAAACATTGCCACAATTGCCAAATCTTCGCCAACATACAACACATACCGCCATCCCATTTATACACCATGACATCACCCTGGCCTTTCTCAACCTGGGACATCGACATCATCGGGAAGGTCAACCCGATAGGCACCAAAGGGCATTGCTTCGTCCTCGTCGCCATCGACTACTTCACCAAATGGGTGAAGCGCAGTCCTATGCAGTCTTGACCGCCAAACAAGTGGCCAAGTTCATGCAGGACAACATCATCTACAGATATGGGGTACCCCATGAAATCATTAGCGATCAAGGCTCTCACTTCCGGGCGGAAACACAAGCCTTGCTGGACAAATACAAGATCAAACGACATTGATCATCCCCCTACCGTCCCCAAACCAACGGAGTGGTGGAGGCAGCAAACAAAACTCTTGTCACCATCATCAAGAAAATGCAAGATAATTACCGCGATTGGCCGAGCAAACTCCCATTCGCACTCTGGGGATACCGAACCTCCATTGGAACACCGACAGGGGCCACGCCCTTCTTCCTAGCATACGGTATGGAGGCGGTTTAGCCGATAGAGTTAGAGGTCCCACCTCTGCGCATCCTACTGGAGAGTCAAAATCGTGAGGCGGAATGGTCCCGTCGAAGGTTCGAACAACTCACGCTTTTAGACGAACGACGACGCAACGCCTTGCACAACGTCCAGCTATACCAACGACGTATATAATGGGCATTCAACAAAAAAGGTTAAACCCAGGAACATCAAAGAAGGCGACTTGGTCCTCAAGTCGGTTCGAGCATCGTTACCCGTCGATCCGAGGGGGAAATTCAAACCCAATTGAGCCGGGCCATACCTGGTCAAGAAAATACTTTCGGGGGGCGCAGTGAGACTGAGTGACCTAGACGGGGAGGATTTTACAAACCCGACCAACCTAGACCAACTCAAGAAATACTACCCTTGAACGGTAGCAACCAACAACTTCACCCTAGTTTTACAACTAGCGACCAACTTAACCCTTTAAAGTCAAGTTCCTCAACGCGTTCTGATTTGAAATTGCATGTTTTATCGAGTCTAAGTTGCGGCACTTGCCCGTTTCGAATGCCCTTTGATCTGTCAAAGGCAACATGTAACACCCGCGAATTTCCCATTTTGACATTTAAAATTTATTAAACCGTTTAATCACTTTATTATATATTTTTGAATTATTCAATTTAATTAATTTTATGTCAAACACGATTTTTATAAACGTATTATATAAAAGCTCGTTTATATAAAAATACGTACGATTGAATTACATCTTTAAGGCATGATTTATATAATAATATATGTATACGTATTTTTGGTCGGATAATAAAAATGACTGTAATAATAATAATAATAATTTCTGTCTAACTATAGACCGTCACTTTTTCACATGTGAGCCGAATTTTTTCTCGACCTATCCCGTATCGACAACACATCGCTCACTTTTGTACCTAAATAAAATAATCCCACTCACTCACCCTTATAAAACCAACGGACCAATCCCTTTTCCCCAACCCCCTCTCTCTCCTTTTCCTTCTTTCTGCTTTTCGAAAACAACCAGCAGCAACATCAGATGAAACAAAAGCCAAAGACGCCATTTTTGTAGGGCTTTAATCCCAGATTTCGATCCCATTTCTTCACCATTCCTCTTAATTTTTGTACCATTCTTCTCCTTATTTCCTCCTTCATCTTCCAAGGTAAGAAAGACTTGTTTTTGTGATGGTTTCGAATCTTGCCGTCTTATAAAAGTTTTGATTTTTGTCTCAATCCTTTCGTGTTCTTGCTCATTAATGAAGGTTTCGAAGACCCGGTGGATTACTCAAGCTTTGGGGGCCATTTATTCGAAGAAATTGCGAGGTAATGGTGATAGGTTACTCGACGATGAGTCGATATTTTCGTTCTCCTTACTCGATCTTTCCTTATTCGTTGCAAAGTTTGAACCTTTTCTGAGTTTCTCGTGTAAGAAGTCGAGTTTTCAGGTTTGTAGTTAATTTCCATGGTTGTCGCGAGTTTCGGACTAGATGGGTGCTGAGTTTTCTTTCGAGTACGGGTTTGTGTCCTCATTGACTCCCTTTTTCTGGTTTATTCACGGTTAAACGGGTGGCCGTCACTCTCTGTGTAGCTGGTTCAGTCCGTCTTGACCTGGGTTTATACTCGTCTTGATGGAACGAAATTTAGTTGCTCAAAATTATGGGTTGCAACCGAGTTGGACTGGTTTTTCCTCTGTTTTGGGACTGTCGAAAGGGGTGGTCGTGCGGGGCAGGTGTTTGGGCTCGGTGTTATTGTGTCTTGGCTCTGCTTTTAGACCGTTTTTGAGTTGGGTTTTGGAGAGGGGTGAAGGGTGGTGGTAGGTAGTCGAGTGGTGGTTGTGTCGGGCTGCACATGGCACACTTTTAGGCGGGTCGGGTGGCCTGGACAGTGTCTGGGGAAGGGTGTATGTATTCGGATAATATCCGTCTTGAGTTCGTCTCGTTTGAGTTGTTGTTATATGGTAATTGTGGCGTGGAAGGATTACTCTTTGAGTCGTGTTTGGTAGTTTGTTTAGCTTCACATGCGTTTGTTTAAATATTTGAATCTCCGTCCCGTGCTTTATATAATGTGACCCGTAAATATCGTTCTTTAACGTGTTTATTTTATTGGGCTTAATGTGTTGATTTTGTTGGACTAAATTCACTACGATTTTTGGGCCATGTTGTTATAGGTTATAGGTGGACCAATTTGTAAGCTTGACTATTGGGCCACATTTATGTTATGGGTACTTGCGGAGTCAAGTTTGGGTTATTCGAATGGTTTAATTTACGTCTCGTATTTTATATAGCTTAGTTCGTTAAATATCGTTCATTATATATATTTTTATCACATGACCAAATTGTTGAGCTTCACATGATTATATGTTTGAGTTTTACATGAGTATTAAGTTGGGTCTAACATATCTTGTTGTTGGGCTTAATGTGAATTGATTTGTTGGACTCCTTATAATTTGTTTATTTGGCTAATAAATGGGTCACTTGAACTTGGTCACATTTTATCCTGTATATTTCATATAACGTAAATTATTCATTATCGCTTGTTATATTCAACCGGCATGTTAACTTATGAAATGAGATATTTATTAATTTAATACAAGCATGAAAGATTTATTATAAATATTTATTTGATTGAGTCGTATTCTTGTAGAAATGCCATAATACCATCGTATGTGCTTGACATGCATTTACGCCCTACTTGTGCTGTTCTGGCAAGTACGGGTTTGGCCTACTTGTGCTGTTCTAGCAAGTGTGGTTTTGGGCCACTTGTGCTGTGCTGGCAAGTGAGTCTTATCTTAGTCTTTCCGCCACTTTCGAGCTGTTCTGACGATTGGGGTACTCGGTCTCCATGAGTAGCCGAGTCTGGGGTGCGTGCTTTGCTGGCGCACGTCGAATCGGGATGTACACCCGAGAATCTGCAGATTTAGACTAGGACCGTATCATTATCGTAGTCCTACCTGGGGAAATTATAGTCTAAGAGTAGTAAATGTCTTGCATTATTTGGATGGTTACTTTGGTCATATCTCCTTGAAATACGTGCTCGTGGCTAAGTGGCCGTGTCGGTTTCCTTGTCCTTCTTTTCCATTTATTTATTGTGGCTTTTGCCTTACTTGTTTATTCCATCATTTCTTTTACTCTTGTTGGTTTAAACACGTATGATCCTATGCTTAGTTATGTTTTGATTCACTCATGTCTTATCTAATATGATTGTTTGTTTATGTTCTTTGTTATGTTCGTTTCGACATATTGTGGCTGGGAGGACCTTGAGTTACTCCCCACTGACTGTGGCGTTCATGTTTACATGAATGACAGGTGGTGAAGATGCTTACGTGGGGAAGACGTGTGGGCTAGAGAGAACTAAACCCTTGGACCTTAGTTGCTAGTTTAGAAACCCCCTTATATGTTTATTCGTGGGATATCTTTTCCTCGCTTTCTTGACTTGGGTTGTAATAACCTAAATTTGTCTATTGTTGTATTTGTCTCATTTCTTTTGGCACCCGCGTGTTAATCTTTAGCTAGTAATTTAAAAGTTTTTAAAATCTCATAAATTTCCACTTTAATTTATTAGTTATATTTTCCGCTTTATCGCGGGGTGTCACACAACATCCATTTGCACTCAAACAAAACCCCTGAACTACGAGCATGGTTTGATTTCACCTCTTCAGGTGGATACTTAGGCAGTCCTTTCTTATACAAGAGGGATACAACCACAAAACCCAAATAAATTTACAAAACATTTCGAACTACGATCATGGTTTGATTTGACCTCTCCACGTGGATACGTAGGCAGTCTTTTCTTACACAAGAAGGATACAACCATCCCCATAATAAAAAAGAACATTCTCTTATGTTTTCCCCACATACAAAACATCACCCACATCAACTTTCAAAAAAAAGAGAAAGGGAAAAACATTCTCTTTCCCGCAAAAATACAAAAAAAGAAGCCTTTCTCCCTTCCTACAAAACCCCATTTCCCAAGTGCAATGTTTAGGATAATTCAAGCCGAATTGCTTTTACAAAATGGATGGAAGAAACAAGGGTTCACAATTTTTACACAAGCAATCCTCTTATTTAATTAATAATGAGAAGGATTACAATTCAACAACAAATAAAGCTAGGCAAGTCTACAACTTGTCAAAGCTAAGGTGTCAACTAAGGCACCTCACGTAGTAAAACTAGCACAATACACACAATACATAGCTATTACAACATAATAAAAAATCACAACACTAATACAACATGATAATAAAATGGGTAATGGAGGTCTTCATTCTTCCATTCTATCCTTGCCTTATCCCTCGGGGTACATCTTCCCCTTGTTCCTCTTATTGGCCCGCCTAGCATGAACTTCCTCCTCAGAACGGATCCTCAGCGGATCTACGATGACGACGGCCTCCGGTCTCTTGCATGACTCCATATTCGGTCCAAAGCGAGCCCATACACGGCCCACTACATCTTTGGGACCCGAGCTTTGTTGGGAAATGTGTCCTCAACAATAGTGCGATCACATGATTTAAATATCATTATTAAATCTCATTTTAAAGAATACAATTGGGAAGTAATTTTTTTACTGTCAACTGGTCAACATATATCGGTAATGATTGGCTGACTAGAGTTTGACATTACTGTCGTGTGACAGTGGTGATCAGTTGACCCCCTAGGTCATACCTATAGGGCAACACTCTTAATTGATTATTTAACTAATCGTATAACGTTACGAGTTAATTAAATTATTTGAAAATTGACGGACGATTTTGGAAGTAAAATTTACGTATCATATTGAAATGTGATTAAATAAGATACGGTCTGAGTAATTGAATTGTATCATTACTCGGATGAAATAATTATTTAAAGTTATAATTAAATTGAATGAATTGTTATAAATACAATCAGTTGTGATTTATAAATTGGTAAAATTTTTGGTACAAGTAATTATGATATTACTAAGTCGATATTTGTATGTGACGTATTTTATTAATACGTTGATTTTTAATATGTTAAAAATTACATAACAAATTTATGTCACATATGACATGTGACATATTGACAAATTGACAAATATAATATGGACTCTATATTATCCATTGTGCCGAAATTAGGGGAAGAAATAGGCTAATATTGTGGTTGATTAAGATAATGGTAAACACAATGATTACCTTATTTCCTAGCCATGCAAGCCTATTATGTATTGTAAAGAACAACACTTGCATGCATTGGCTCACCAAAAAGGCTCCTCTTACACGGTTTTGGGGAAGAAAAATGATCATTGTTTTCTCTATAATTTTACCTAATAATATACTAAAAGTAGTGTATTATTATTCATTCTAATTCACTCATCCAAAATAGAGTTCTAGTGAGAAGAAAAATCCTCTCTTCTTCTCTCTTAAAAACCGAAACAAATAAGTGTTTTATAAAAGTTTTGGTTCAATTTTCTACCTTGATTTATATTATACTAGTATTTGTAATATTAATCAAATTAAGAGAAGCCTTGGGTATAAAGCTTAGGGAGAGATCTTATACTTAGATCTTGTTCATCCATAAGGAAAAGCTCAAGATCAAAAGAGAAAGGTGATCTCTTTTGTGCCCTTAAATCCGAAATCGACAATGTAAGGACATTATTTCTCTTCTTTTATATTATTGTTTGCATGCATAAAATCCGTTTTAATTTTATGACAAATTATTTTAGACATATATGAGTATGTTAATATGTATATGAATCTACATTTCCTTCAAGCTTCTCCTCTTTGGTGGCCTCATCACATCCGGGCTAGCTCCATCAACAAAGTCCTTAAAGAAGGCACGGTTGGCCTTGCCAACCTCTCTATACTTCAAAGTCAACAACCTCATCCTTACGAGACTTGGACCTCTCCTCCAAGATTTGAGCTCTTGACCACTTGACATAAGCGGGAGTCACCCATGTCGTGGCAACGGGGTTTGGCACCTCCCAAAGCGGCCGAGTGGCCCACCATCTTTCGAAGACCTCCACAAGATCGGAGTTCCAAAAAACACACTCTTGGACTAGGGTATCTTGAGCGGGCACCTTTTGTTGACGCCTCATTTGCCTCATGAGCCTCTTGGGATAAATGAAGGAAGCGACCTTCAAACCCACCACCATCAAAGAGCAAGAACTAGCAACCGGAGCGGGCAACCCCGTTAAGGACCTCAAGTGCCATCATGGCACCACCCACCGGATATGAGGACCATCCTCCTCCACCAATCTTGAGGTCCAATAGGCCTCGGTGGATGCAAAACTATCCGAATACAACTTCTTCCACATAGTAAGGTGACAGAAGGAATAAGAAGAAGAATCGGCCGGAGGCTCTACATACCTTAGCCTCTCCAATAGCCACACTTGGAGGATCCTTGGAGATCCAAACGAAGGAGCTTCTCCACAAGAGCCCTTCTTGTCCAAGGCTTGGATGATCTCGCCAAACACCAACCATGATAGATCCTTACCATGCTCCATTTGCTCAACCACATGTACAAGGGTCATGCTACCATAGCATTTTGGCCCCTCCTTCTTCAAAGCATCAACAAAGAGGTATGCATGGACAAGGCAAAAGGCAAGAGCCCTTCTCCTAGCCATCTCTAAAACATTGACATCCAACCGGTTTGAGAAAATGTTGATAAGAGCCAACATATCCACACCATGAGGAGCAAGGAGAAAGTTGACTTGACTTGTTGACAAATCCAACATCGAACTAAACTTCTCCTTATAACACAACCGAGTAGGGGGAAGCATCGGAACACAACCCGGCCACCCACGAATGGCCTCTACTTCTTCGGCAAGAGAACAAATTTCGCCTTTCAGGAAAACGAAAACATGGTGTTTCGAATCCCAAAACCGAGAGAATGCTTCAAGAAATGAGGATTGCACCTTGACTTGATGAAGCACCAACAATTGACCAACTCCCATGCAAATGAGTTGATGCTTCTCGGGAGGTGACAAATCCCGACACCATTGTCGCAACACATTTTCGAAAGCATCTGATGTGACCATAATTAGCGCATATTTAGCCCCCGAATTAGCCTTGTTCCCATGCTTTTTAGTGCATATTTGGGTCATTTATTATCTTTAGTTCTTTGTTTTGCATATTCTTTGAGATTTTGATCCCTTGGTAGGAAAGGAGTAAGGATCTTGCATTTTCATGGCAAAACGAGACTAAATTGATTGAATTCAATGACCAAGCATCAAGGAGAGACAAGATTAGAAGGCCTTTGTACATATCATAGTAGATGAGCAATGTTGAGAAAGGATCCTTGAGTCCCCAAGGAAATCCCCAAGGATTTTATGAAGAAAAGGGAAGAAAAGAAGAAGAAATATTGCTGAGGTACAATCCGAGTGGATTGTCCTGAATCCGCCCGTTCTCCACAAGCACAATCCGTGCGTCTTCCTTCAAAGACGCCCGGGTTAGCAGCCACCAGAATCCACCCGGATTCCCTTGAAGACGCCCGTATTCCCCTTCCTGAATCTGCCCGTCCCGACTCCAATACGCATGGATTCCAGTACAGCGAAATTTCGTCTTCTCCAAGCTACAAAGAAAGAAGCCCTTCCTTCGAAAAATACCGGCTCCTCCCTGCTCAATCTAAAAAGTGTAATTACTAGTTTAGCCCTTAGTTAACCCTAATGCATCCACCTAATTTCCACTATAAATACCACATTAGTCTAATTAGAAGAGCATGTTCTTCTTATCAAATATTAGAGTAGTTAATATCAATCAAATCTCTCTTTAGTTTTGTAATCAACAATTAATCAAGTTTTAATACAAGTTTTGTTTCCTTAATCTCTCTTTTGTTCATCCTTTATTTTGGGTAATTGAAGATTATTTGGGTTATTATTGGGAGATTGACAACCTCTCAATCAAGCATCAAGTACTTCTTTTATTCTTGCTTTATTATTGGAATCATTAGTAGGTATAATTCTCTTAATCCCTTTTTAATTATTGTTAATTACTTTCATTTATTCATCATGTTTCCTTTTGTTGGTATGATTGACAACCTTGCTAGCATGATCAACATGATAATGAGTGAGTAGTCACCTAGCTAGGGTTAATGGGTAATTAGGGGAAACCAACATGGGGAATGATTCATGCTTAAATTAATATGCTTTTATGATTTATTTGCTTGCTTGTTTTGATCTCAACTCATGCACATGTTATGTTTGATGAAATGCGAGCCTATGAATCCTTGAATTTTTTACCCATCACCTATCTTTTCAATGAGACTTGTAAGACATAAACCAACTCGAGTCTCATTAGACCATGCATGTTGTTGAGTAGGGAAGATTAAGTCGACTTGTAGGTGTTGTACAATCTAATCGATTCGGCTCCGGGACCCAAACTTTCCTAGGATTGTAAGATATAACCCAACTCAATCCATCACAACAATAATTGCTTGCTTATAATTTGAGAACATGTTTGTATGATCAATTCCCATGATTCCCCTATGACCCCATGACACCCTAGTGCTTTTTATCAATTGTTTACAACCCTTTTAATTCATCTTGCTTGTTTATTTCCATTGCTATTTTAGTTAGTGACCTTCTACATCAACCCAAATTGTGACACCCCTAAGACACCACTAGTTTCAATAGAAATCTCATCTCAATTCCCGTCCCTTGGGATCCGACCTTTACTTGCCTCTTTACTAATTGTAGAGTTGTTTGTGAAGTTATAAATTGTGTTTTGATTCGGACGTGACCCAACGACAACATCTATTCAATTGTGAACACGAAACGGACCGATCAAAAATGGCGCGCTTCGGGACGGTGTTAGCTTGATTTAGATTTTCTTATATTGTTATTAGTTGTGTCTTTCTTTGCCTTGGGGAAGTAAAACTCCTCAAGGTTTGTTCTAATTGTTTTCAAGTTGTGTGATATTTTGCATGTCTAGAAGGTCACAAGGTGATTTGTTACCTTTTGATCGTGAAATTGAAAGAACTTTGACAACTAATAGGAGACTTGCTAGGAGGAATTTGAGAGGTATTGGTGAGGTTGTAGATATTCAACCAACTATTGAGTTCGTCAACCCTTTTGCAAGAGAAGGTGAGGATAACCCATTACAAAATACCACCCAAAATCAACCTACAATTATAACAACCCGACCCACCACGGTCGTAACACAACCCAATAAGATGGGATATGTACCTTTGGGCCCATTACTTGTCCTCACTTAAACCCAAAAGCACAAGGCCTTGTTACTAAGTGGTGGGTGGAATGCCATATAAACATATCACAACCTGCTCAATTCCCCGATGTGGGACAACCTTACTCTCAATAACTTGGGGTGTTACAATCTCCCTCACTTAAAGAACACAACGTCCTCGTTGTGCCTCCAACTTGACCGCAGCCAAGCCCAGAATCCTCCCCCGCTAGGTGTGTGACCCGGGTACTCCCGACCACGGGCTCACCACACGGTCGCAGGGTCGCTCTGATACCATTTATAACAACCCGACCCACCACGGTCATAACACAACCCAATAAGATGGGATATGTACCTTTGGGCCCATTACTTGTCCTCACTTAAACCCAAAAGCACAAGGCCTTGTTACTAAGTGGTGGGTGGAATCCCATATAAATATATCACAACCTCCTCAATTCCCCGATGTGGGACAACCTTACTCTCAATAACTTGGGGTGTTACAACAATGCCTAAGTTTTCATCACATTCCGTACTCACCGAGGAGAACCTACCCAATGGTACTCCCACGCCACAACATCTAACCGGAAATTTTATTGCCAAATCCGCTTTTATCCAATTAGTCGAAAGGAGCCAATTTGGGGGGATGCCTAGTGAAGACCCTCATTCTCATATGGAGACCTTTTATGACTATTGTGATGCGATTTCTCAAACCGGTGTAACTCAAGACCAAATTCGATGGGTCTTATTTCCTTTTTCTCTAATTGGCACCGCGAAACAATGGTTGAAGGGCCTTGATAAGGCCACTCTCGGAATTGATTCTTGGAAGAAGTTGGCTCTAGCTTTCTACAAAAAATTCTACCCACCGGAAAAGACTAACATGCTAAGAGCTCAAATTACGGGTTTTAAGCAAAGGGATGAAGAATCTTTGTACGAAGTTTGGGAGCGGTTCAAGGGTATTTGTCGCTCATGTCCTCATCATGGACTTAGCGAATGGTTCTTGGTACAACAATTTTGGAACGGTTTATATGAAGATTCAAGGAACATTCTCAACATGGGATCAAATGGAATGTTCACCGAAGTTGATGACAATCAAACATGGAACAAAATTGAAGAAATGGCGGTCCATAACTCACAATATAGTAGACCTCGCAAGGCTACTAGAGGAGGAAAGCATGAAGTAGACTCCGTTACTCAATTGGGTGCTCAACTTAGTGCTCACATTGACACAGTCAATTTGAAGTTTGAAAAAGCTATGGCTAGACTTGAAGAAGTCTCAAAATCACCAAAGCATCATGTTAATGCCATGACGGCATCTTCATCAATCCCAAGTGGGATATGTGAGAATTGTGGAACTTTGGGACATGACCAAAGTGAATGTAGGGGAACAAATGAACAAGTGAATGCTTTCCAAGCATACAAGAGTGGTACCCCTTATTCCAACTATTACAATGAAAACACCAAGTTCCATCCAAATCTCTCATACAAAAGCCAAAATGTTCAAAACCCTCAAACAACATACACCCCACCTCCCATGAGAAACCAAAATCAAAGACCCTTTTACAATCAAAACCAAGGTTACCAAAATCAAAATCCATACAATCACCAAAATGACCAAGGTTTTGATGTTCAAAAAGCGGTCCTCCAAATGCAAAAGAATCAACAAGAATTTTTCACTCAAATGCAAAAAGATAGTCAAGCAAAGGAAACCACCATCAACAACATCCTAGCTCACACCGAGATGTTGGAAACCCAATTGACTCAACTAGCATCTTCAAGCTCACAAAGACAAAAGGGGCAATTACCACCTCAAAGTAATCCCCCAAGACATGAAACGGTTAGTGCCATTCACTTGAGATGTGGTACAAGGTATAAAGCACCGAAGAAGCAAGTTGAGGATGAAGTTGTGGAAGCTAGTGATAAGGAAGAAATTGTGCAAAACTCCAAGGATGGAGAATCATCAAAAGAAGAGATTTCAAAGAAAAATGAAGACAAGATCAAGGAGAAGGAGCCCATTGTGATTAGACTTCCTTTTCCAAGTCGTCAAGCCAAGCCCAAATTTGATGACCAACTTGGAAAGTTTATGGAAATTATGAAGAATTTGGAAGTCTCGATTCCTTTCACAGAATTAATCAATCACGTGCCGGCCTATGCGAAATACAAGAAAGACATCCTCACAAAGAAGAAGTCGATCCGGAAGCTTGAGACTATCACCTTCACTAAGGGGAGTAGTGCAATACTTCAAGGGAGTTCACCTCCAAAACTAAAGGATCCGGGAAGCTTCTCAATACCGTGTACCATTGGCGACACCACGATCAACAAAGCCTTATGTGATCTAGGGGCTAGTGTGAGTGTTATGCCGTACTCGGTGAGTAAAAGGTTGGGGATGAGAGAGCTTAAATGCACCAATATCACACTCCAAATGGCCGATAGATCGACAAAGACACCATTAGGGATATGGGAAGATGTTCCCGTACGAATTGGGAAGTTTTTCATCCCGGTGGACTTTGTCATTGTTGATATGGAGGAAGATTCCAACATTCCAATCATTCTAGGAAGACCTTTTCTACACACCGCGGGTGCGGTGATTGATGTGAAACATGGTGAGCTCACTCTAGAAGTGGGGGATGAAAGCATAACTTTTAACCTTGACAAGACTATGAGAGCTCCTCGTTTGCATGAACCGTGTTTCATGATTGATCATTATAGTCAGAAGGATGATAGGAAGAAGTCGGAACTCCAATGGAAGAAGAAAATTGAAGATGCTCCATTCAAAGAGCAAGTGAATTGTGACAAGGAGAGCTTGCAAAGCTCATCAAAATCAAGCAAAGAAGAAGAGAATGGCCTCATTGGCCAAGAAAAGAAATTGGGAGAGTTGTCTGCATCAAATCAAGAGATTTTCAATGATCAACTTAATGAAGTTTGTGGTCTTTGGGACGACCAGTTCGAAGGGATTTTTAATCCCTACATTCGTAATGCCATCGATCAAGACTGACAACAAGGGCCAAGGTCTATTGAAGAACTTTATAACGATAATGAACAAGCTTTTGATTATTTCTTCAAGGTGTTGAGCAACATCAACAACACCTTGGGCATGCCCCCTTGACATCTCATCTAGAATGAGAGTTTGGTGGAGTCCTCCCTAAACCACCATTTGTAAATATTTCTAACTCCCTAACTTGCATTTCAATTCTTATATTGCATTTTTGTCATCTTTGGATTTTTATACTTTGATCAAGATAATTGTCATGTTTGAGAGAAGTGAGGGAGGGACTAATGATTTCAATTGATGTGTAGTGCTTTAGCTTAGTGTGGGGATAACAATTGCCTAGGCTATTCATGCCTTAGTAGTGCCCCCAAAATGAAGAACACAAGATATGAAGAAGAATGGAAGAATGACAAGGGATATGCATTGTACACGGATGGAACTGAATCCGGGTACAAAGGGGTCGAATCCGAGCGGATTCAGGAGAATCCGCCCGTCTTCAGACAATCCGGGCGTGTTGGGTAGAAGACGCACATCCCGAAATGAGCTGAATTTTTGAAATTTTTGACTGTCAATGAATCTGGTCGTCTTGCATCCAAATCCGCCCGTCTTCAGACAATCCGGGCGTGTTGGGTAGAAGACGCACGTCCTGAAATGAGCTGAATTTTTGAAATTTTTGACTGTCAACGAATCCGGGCGTCTTGCATCCAAATCCGCCCGTCTTCAAAAATCCGCCCGTCCAGAAGGGAAGACGCCCGTCCTTTTGGCTGAAGAAAACAAGAAAAATCCTTGTGAAAGAATCCGCCCGTCTTCTGCAGAAGACGCCCGTCCCGTGTTTGCAAATCCGAGCGTCTTCACAGAAAGACGCCCATCTTTAGGCGAGTTTTTCCCAACCCAGAACAGACCAAATCCGCTCGTCCTGAGCATAATCCGCCCGTCTTGCCCCTGCAGTTCAAATTTTTTCGGGCTTTATAAACCCCCTCCCACCTTCATTTCTTCATTCCTTCATTCATAACACTACTCACAAACATCAAAACCTTCATCCTCTCCATCACAAAAACAAAATTCCTCAACAACATTCACCAAAATCAAATCAAAACATCCTTTTAACAACAAATCAATCACTCCTTTTTCAATAAAAATCAAAACCAAGCACAAAATCTTCAACCTTTGAGTCGATTTTTGAATTCATAAAGGCAAAGCCTTTCACCTTTAAATCGATTTGGGTACACTACAAATTAAAGATTTTTCACTCTTTTCTTTGTTAAATCATCAATGGCAAGGACTAAGGGAGCAACAAAGGCAACAAAGGCAAAGACACTTTCATTAAGGCAAAAGAGTCTTCAAGCAAAGAAAGCATTGGCTATGGTGGTAGCAAACCCAAACTTGGAAGTGCAACAACAACAACAACCTTCTATGGGAGCAACAACATCTACTACTCCGGAAATTGATCAACTTTCGCACTATCCGGAGGTAAATTTCATTTCCAAAACCCATAGGGACACTTTTGCCAAATTTGCTAGAAAATCATTTCAATCCACCAAGTTTATTTGTGAAGATACCTTAGATAAGTTGGGTGTCCTTGAGCAAACTAGAGCCTTCTTTAAAGCCATGGGGTTGGAGAAATTGTTTGAATCAAAAGAATTGACATACCCCTCCCTTACCTTAGAATTTTTGAGTTCTTTAAAAGTTAACAAAGTTGAGACTATGGAGAACATCGAGTTCCGTCTAGCTAATGTTAGTAGGCGTATCTCCTTTAAGGAAATGGGTAAAGCTTTGGGTCTTAGTGATGAACGGATTTATTTTAAGAATGTTGGCAAGTATGACCCCGACCCTCTTTGGGAGGCAATTTCCGGAAGGAAATTTGAGGACTTTCATGCGAGTCGTGCTCTTTTAGTCCACCATCCGGGCATCAGAGTATGGCATAAGGTCATAGGAAACACCATCATTGCGAGGAAAGATACCAACCATTTCACCAAACTTGATTTTGTTCTTCTTGAGTCGGCTTTGAACATTGGAAGAGTACACACCAAGCCTTTCAACTCTCTAAGGCTTTTGGTGGATAGATGGCTAAACATTTATTGTGGGAAGAAAGGCACTACCGTTATTGTGAATGGCGGCCTACTCACTATCCTAGCTAAATACTTTGATCCTAACTTCAACAAAGATAACAAGTATGAGGCGAAACAGGGTGGTCATCTCATTGATATGCATACTATGATACACAAGTACAAGTGGGTTGCCCATAACCCTCTTGACACCAAGTATGGATGGCTCACTAGTGAGGCTAGATCTTTCACTTTGCCTTTAATGATTTGTCGATTGAGTGTCCACCGGACGAATTATCTACTTCCCCTTTCAAAAGAGGCCGAGTACATTATCCGACAACAAAAGGGTGAACTTGAAATGCCCTCCTCTTCCATTGTCACACCACCCTACCCTTTCGAGTACCAAGAGTTCAAGCCCGATGGCGTTGAAGCAAGAAATGATTATTTGACTCTTCTCATGCAAGCAATGCACAAGCAAGCCTTTGAGGATCGGAAAAATGCTTACTTAGCTCAATATCCACCCCTCCTACACTTAGATAGGCAAGGACTACTTGACCCATCATGTCCTTTGCCTAGTTGGGCGGATAGAGAAGTCCTATTTCCGAGTGCATCTAGGGTTGTTCCGGGTGATAATGAGGTTGTCGGTAATGAAGAAGTTGATGATAACATTGATGAGGAAGCAAGTGAAGAAGGAGAAGAGGATGATGAGCAAGGTGAAGAAGAAGGTGAAGAAGCAAGTGAAGAGGGAAGTGGCAATGAGACCACTTCTAATGAGGAAAGTGATGATAGTGATGATATGATGGAAGATTAGCAAGCTTTGGAGGCTCCTACCCTCTCATGGTTTGTCTATTTCTCTCTTTGTTTTAATTATTTTTCTTGATCATTGTTGGAGTAGTCCTATCACCATAGAGGACTCACACCTCGGTACCATTGAGGTGTTCTCATTTTATTGTTCCCACTTTCAAAATCCAAAATGACAAATTAGTTTCATGCATTGCATAGTGTGTGCATGAACTACACCCATCCTTAGGACATTAGCAATAGTGTCTAACTCGGTTTGGGGAAGTTAATGCATACACAACGGGAGGTAATCTAAATTATCCTCTCCGTCATAAAAAAAAAACCATGCATCATGTAGTGTAGATTAGTGTAGATTGCATTTAGTGTAGAAATCATGCATCATCTTTGCATAATTTCCCATCATTTTGGCCATTGAGGACAATGCCCATATTAGTGTGGGGATGGGAATTCTAACTTAACTTTTATTCAAAAATCAAAAAAATTGAAAAATTTCGAAAATCCATAAAAATTTGAAAATTGAAAAACCAAAAACATGTTTATTTCCTTTTGTAGTATAGTCTTGTATATATTACTGTATATATTGTGTTTGTTCTATCCTTGTTCACATTGATTGACTACGCCACATCCGAGACATGAGGATCATG
This sequence comes from Silene latifolia, assembly GCF_048544455.1. Lineage (NCBI taxonomy): Eukaryota > Viridiplantae > Streptophyta > Magnoliopsida > Caryophyllales > Caryophyllaceae > Silene > Silene latifolia. The sequence goes on from NC_133526.1 coordinate 151,201,235, forward strand.
AAGACCGCATGGTATGATCTTTCCAATCTCCTTTTTCCTCTTTATGTTAATGACTATGTGGCTTTATTTTGATTGATGCGGTATAACAATGTGAACTTAGGACTTGCATTTAGTTTATTTGGCATATTAGTTGATAGAATCACTAGCATTAGGATGTATATAATAGTTGCATCATGGCATATAGTTGCATTTAGATAAATAGTTTTGAAAAATGCCTAATTAGGAACTTTGACATGAGCAACTAAGCCATTACAAATACTTTTTCAACTTAAGACTTTGCCTACTAGAATTGTTGTAATAACCCTAGATAGTGTCATACTAGTGTCTTTTGACCCATGACCCAAAGCCTAGTCAAGGGTTTGCATGTGAGTCACCTATCCAACCCCGTGATGCGATATGGACTTGGTTAACTTGTCTAGGTGACCTTGATTGACCTTGTGGTAAGGCAACCTAAAAATACTTTCTATCAATAAGTTTGAAGTGCTCATTTCGAAATTTTTGTCATGTGGAAGTAATTCAATGCCAAGGAAACCTCAAATGTTATGAAATGTTGAAATGTTGAGAAATTTAATTATTTTGATGGAGGCGTACCACTTTGATGTGCTTTGGAAAGGGATCCATTGAATTGGGCCCCCACACGGTTGTGAATTCGACCGCCCAGAGACAGAGTGACTATCACCCCGAAAAGCTATTGTCTAGAGGTTAACCGGTTGCCTAATAAGCGATTGGCGAAAGCAAAGGACACTAGCCCGGAAGGGACAAACCCCATCTTAAATTTTTGAAATGTGAAAGTTAAATGAGGTCAATTTTTGAATACTAGTCATATCCACCCCTTGTTTACAACGATTTGAGTATTTCATTCCCAAAAAGCCTTTTTGTCAAGCCACTTTGTCGAGCTTGGGACGATCCATGACCTTTACTTTTGTAAAGAATTCGAGACTTGTCATGTCATATACTACTAGCATCATAGGGATCATCATTCCACCACCATCCGATCGCCCTTGACGAAAGCATTTGGAAATTGAGGACGAAAGTAGTCTAGTTTAACACCATTTGGAGGTGATTTAGTGCCATCCTCTTAGCCTTAGTAATTTGTTGAACTAGTATTTGTGAAGGATTACATGCTCTTAAATTTGTTCCTCTTTAGTGCCTCCGCCACTTGATGAGGAAGTGGCTATTCCTTTTGTAGATGCATCCATTATTTGACTTTTGTGTGCTCAATGTTTGGATGTGTCGCCATTTTGGCAAGACCCACCTTGCCTTGCAAGAAGGCATCCTACCTCATGGTTGCCTTGTTGTGAGTTGAAGGGGCGGAGTGAGACCCGCTAATTGTCTCATATCGGCTATGTTATTAGGTTAGTTTAAATAATGGTCCTAGTCGTTGTCACCTCTTTACTCGGGACGAGCAAAGGTTCGGTGTGGGGATATTTGATGTGACCATAATTAGCGCATATTTAGCCCCCGAATTAGCCTTGTTCCCATGCTTTTTAGTGCATATTTGGGTCATTTATTATCTTTAGTTCTTTGTTTTGCATATTCTTTGAGATTTTGATCCCTTGGTAGGAAAGGAGTAAGAATCTTCCATTTTCATGGCAAAACGAGACTAAATTGATTGAATTCAATGACCAACCATCAAGGAGAGACAAGATTAGAAGGCCTTTGTACATATTATAGTAGATGAGCAATGTTGAGAAAGGATCCTTGAGTCCTCAAGGAAATCCCCAAGGATTTTATGAAGAAAAGGGAAGAAAAGAAGAAGAAATATTGCTGAGGTACAATCCGAGCGGATTGTCCTGAATCCGCCCGTCCTCCACAAGCACAATCCGTGCGTCTTCCTTCAAAGACGCCCGGGTTAGCAGCCACCAGAATCCGCCCGGATTCCCTTGAAGACGCCCGTCTTCCCCTTCCTGAATCCGCCCGTCCCGACTCCAATACGCACGGATTCCAGTACAGCGAAATTTCGTCTTCTCCAAGCTACAAAGAAAGAAGCCCTTCCTTCGAAAAATACCGGCTCCTCCCTGCTCAATCTAAAAAGTGTACTTACTAGTTTAGCCCTTAGTTAACCCTAATGCATCCACCTAATTTCCACTATAAATACCCCATTAGTCTAATTAGAAGAGCATGTTCTTCTTATCAAATATTAGAGTAGTTAATATTAATCAAATCTCTCTTTAGTTTTGTAATCAACAATTAATCAAGTTTTAATACAAGTTTTGTTTCCTTAATCTCTCTTTTGTTAATCCTTTATTTTAGGAAATTGAAGATTATTTGGGTTATTATTGGGAGATTGACAACCTCTCAATCAAGCATCAAGTACTTCTTTTATTCTTGCTTTATTATAGGAAACATTAGTAGGTATAATTCTCTTAATCCCTTTTTAATTATTGTTAATTACTTTCATTTATTCATCATGTTTCCTTTTGTTGGTATGATTGACAACCTTGCTAGCATGATCAACATGATAATGAGTGAGTAGTCACCTAGCTAGGGTTAATGGGTAATTCGGGGAAACCAACATGGGGAATGATTCATGCTTAAATTAATATGCTTTCATGATTTATTTGCTTGCTTGTTTTGATCTCAACTCATGCACATGTTATGTTTGATGAAATGCGAGCCTATGAATCCTTGCATTTTTTACCCATCACCTATCTTTTCAATGAGACTTGTAAGACATAAACCAACTCGAGTCTCATTAGACCATGCATGTTGTTGAGTAGGGAAGATTAAGTCGACTTGTAGGTGTTGTACAATCTAATCGATTCGGCTCCGGGACCCAAACTTTCCTAGGATTGTAAGATATAACCCAACTCAATCCATCACAACAATAATTTCTTGCTTATAATTTGAGAACATGTTTGTATGATCAATTCCCATGATTCCCCTATGACTCCATGACACCCTAGTGCTTTTTATCAATTGTTTACAACCCTTTTAATTCATCTTGCTTGTTTATTTCCATTGCTATTTTAGTTAGTGACCTTCTACATCAACCCAAATTGTGACACCCCTAAGACACCACTAGTTTCAATAGAAATATCATCTCAATTCCCGTCCCTTGGGATCCGACCTTTACTTGCCTCTTTACTAATTGTAGAGTTGTTTGTGAAGTTATAAATTGTGTTTTGATTCGGACGTGACCCAACGACAACATCTATTCAATTGTGAACACGAAACGGACCGATCAGCATCCATGAATATTTTGTGGAAAAAGAAGAAAGGTTTTTTTTTGTAGAGATGTTTTTGTGTTTCGGATGATGAAACAATGAAGCACAAACGTCCCTATTTATACAAAACAATCAGCGCCTTTTTTCGGAAAAAAGGGGAAGCTGGTTTCTATCGCCAGTTGGCTCACGCCTCTTTGGGTTGTTCCCACCTTGAATTGTCACTTTCAAGTTGTGTTTCTTCCTGATACCCCAAACCTCCCGCCGCAGGGCTCGCGCCTCTCCGGGCCTATCCAGGATGTTTTGTGTTTTCTCACACTCACATTTCTTTGTTTTCGCGTTTTACGAAATCTAACACGGTTTCCATGACGCAGCTTTAAACATATGGGTTTTTTTTTCTCTTTTTTAGGGGGGAAGGGCTAGTCGCCCCGATCCACGGCGGATCGTTTCCATGTCAGTCGAAATTCCGAAATTTTTTCGCTTTTTCGCATTTTCCACAAAAATCGAAAATTGATAAATACGACGTCAGTTTTCTTCAAAATTTCAAGCTCTCACAATTCCGAGTCTTGATCTCACAAAATTCAAATCAAATACACTCGCAAAAAAAATCTATTTTTAAATTCACCCCTGGCGGTTTGAGTTTGAATTTTTCGAGTTAAAAATCAATTTCAACAAATTTCGATGCAATTTAATTCAAGACACGAGTTAATTGCTCAATTTTCAAATCAATTCTTTTTTAGAAGTCCAAACGTGACGACTTGTCGCGTTATTTTCAAAATATCATTTCAAATTTCAATTTTAACTTCGAGTCATCGTGGTTAATTTTGTTTTCAATCAAACGCTTTTTACGTGTTTACATTTATATGTACGTGCTACCTGTTGCCTGTTTTCTACACTAATGATGCAGGAACTAGTGCGAAGCAAAGGGAAACTAACAGCCGACAGCGCTTCTCCGAAACACAACACAAAAAAAGCCAAAAATCACAAAAATAAACCACAATCCAAAAACACATATATACAAACCGCCTCACGCAAAATACATCGACACACGTTTGATACAAACGACTGACCATACAAACATGATCTAGTACAGACATCTATCATACAGACACTGGCCTAAAACAACGAACTGGGGGCTATCTGCCACCTGCCGAACTAAGCACTCCCTATCCTTCCAATCGGAAAAGAAAAGGAGCAACACGGGAAACAGAGGAGTAACAGCGGAAGCAGAGGTGGTTACCATGATGGTAATACCTCGTTCCTACTCCATGACAAAAAGGAAAATGACGCCTGGCAGATTTTCGATGACATGACAATCGGGGATCGTAACTCAGCCCGTCTTCCCGACGTTGACCTCCAATCATCAAAATTCGGCGACAAAAAGGAATTGTCACATCGGACGCTACCCCGATGTTGAACCCCAATCGTCAGAATTCAATAATGATCAATGACGGCAACGTGGGATGACGCACCCGTCTTGAACCCCACTCATCAGACATCCAAACCTTTGCAGATGACAGCCGACGATCGATGCCCGATCATTGGCCGGGCAAAGGCCGCCAGGGAGAAACACAACCAAGCCTGTAACAAAAAGCAGTCGTATCCTCATCCTCCGGGGTCATCCTCGTCCTCCGAAGTCTCAGCAATTGACCCAGCAGGTCCCGAACACTCCCCTGCAATCAAAGAACGTCAGCCGAAATTTCGGCATTACGACGGCACAAAACGGACAAATCCAAAAAAAACCTGCAAAAAAAAACAAGGGCAATCCCGCCCGAACCCAACCAAACAAAACAATCCACAAAAACCACACAAAAAAATGACTCGCCCTTCTTTTCAGGCAAAAGACGAGTCAAAAAACAACAACAACAACAACAACAACAACAACAAAAATGGCACCTCAAGACCCACACAAGGTCCGCCATCAACCGAAAAGTGTTCCTAACACAACGGGGTATTTCCCACAGCTCGAAAAAGGCAGTTTTGCCCCAATTCGAGCACAAACAGGTCAAAATTTCGAAATACGACCACGACAAAGCAACTTGATTTTATCGCGTCTTGAAGCGACCTAAACTACCAATGACGTCCATTTCAAAGCAAACTGACTCAATTTGAGCTCAAACAGATACTTAGTTTGTCAGACATAAGACCGTCGCAAAAGGCAAAAATTCCAATTTTGCCCACAATACCCCGACAAAGGTTCAAAGTGGCAAACACGGTCTACCCCGACTACAATACAACCTAGTGGGGCACACAACTCAAGCAAACAAACTTGACATTGTGAAATGAGACGGTTTCCTCGCCTCATTCACGTTTTTCAAGCATAGGGAGCGGGAACTGGAACCAAAATGCAAACTAAAAACACCCCTATACTTCTAAACAGGTTTCTAACCTAATGCAATCATCAATTTCACTCGAAAGTGGCTCAATCGAAAACGCCCAAACCGATTTTGAGGGTATAAAGTTTCGCCCTAATTCAATCAACAAAAAGAGAAACAAAAACAAATGGATTAAAAAGGATTTACATACCTTGAGATGACATATCGACAATGGCGCGAACTCAAGCAAACGAGAGACCCAACAATGGCGGTTTTTCTGGTTTGTCGCGTGTTTGTGAGGAAGACGAAGTGATGAATGGGGAGCTTCCCATTATCGCGTCTTTTTACAGAAAAATAGGGAAGCTCCATTCCTTCGCAGCTCTGCTCGCGCCTCAATGAGGCGATCCCTGACTCATTCAGCGAAATTTTGGGCTTTGGCCCAATTTCCCACACAAACTATCAAATTTCAAACGACGGCAATTAAAACCGTCATTTCAAAAAAATAATAGTGAAATTCAAAATTCACTATTTCTTCAAATTTCAAACGACGGCAATTAAAACTGTCACTTCAAAAAATAATAGTGAAATTCAAAATTCACTATTTCTTCAAATTTCAAACGACGGCAATTAAAACCGTCATTTCAAAAAAAAAATAGTGAAATTCAAAATTCCCTATTTCTTCAAATTTCAAACGACGGCAATTAAAACCGTCACTTCAAAAAATAATAGTGAAATTCAAAATTCACTATTTCTTCAAATTTTAAACGACGGCAATTAAGACCGTAATTTCAAAACAATAATAGTGAAATTCAAAATTCACTGTTTCCTCAAATTTCAGGCAACGACAATCTCTCCTCGAGATTCAAAAATCGCTGCCGACCCTGGGAGATAGGCTCACGAACCTATCCCCTTCCGGTACCACAAAAAAACACCGATATTCCCCAACCGGATATCAGAGGCTTCCTCAAGATGCCCGCTAATTCAAACAAACTTCCCGAAACAAGCCCATCCAACGCGGCTATTTCCTCGGTCGATCAATCGACCCTTGAACATGGCTGGCGGGTCTTACAAACGCACATGACTAGCGGGTCTTACAAACGCACACGGCTGGCGAGCCTTACAACGCACATGGCTGGCGGGCCTTACAAACGCACATGGATTGCGGGCCTTACAAACGCACATGGCTGGCGGGCCTTACAAACGCACATGGCTGGCGAGCCTTACAACGCGCATGGCTGGCGAGCCTTACAACGCACATGGCTGGCAAGCCTTACAATGCATCGCAGCTGGCGAGCCCCTTCATATACGCACCGCGGCTGGCGAGCCCCTTTATATACGCACTGCGGCTGGCGAGCCCCTTCATATACGCACCGCGGCTGGCGAGCCCCTTTCATATACGCACTGCGGTTGACGAGCCCCTTCATATATGTGCCGCGCCTGGCGAGCCACTTCATATACGCACCGCAGCTGGCGAGCCTTTGTCCGCAAATGAGATACAACTCAAGGACATATCCTAAAGATGCCTCGGGTATGACTCTTTATCACAGCTGGCGAGCCTTTGTCCAAGTCTCAGTCAAAGTGGGGGCTCTGTAGATATCCAGTATCTGTTGAGTCTTCAACAAACACCCGATGATTATCGGACTACAACATACTTACGAATCGCGGTGTTTGATCGACAGTTTGTGTACAACTTTACATCGAAAAACTTAAAACGATTTCAAAAATAAAACATTTCAAAACTTTTCAAAAGTACCTGGAGTGTTTAATGCATGACGACGGGATCGCAATGACACTAACTAAAGTCAAAACCGACACCGGACCAAAAACCGACTCAAAATTCAAATCCTGACTCCAACAACGAGTCAAATCGAGTCAAACACAAAAAGCAAACCATTCAAATGCTTCCATGTTATGATTTCCCGGAATCATACATAGTCAAGTAAAAATCAAGTTCTTCCAAATCCTAGGATAGAACAAATCATGACTTCCTCGTGTGATAGTGACAAGACACCTCGAAGACGTGCAACGTGGCTCGCTCCTCTTTGAGCAGCCCATGCGGCCACGTCGCTCAAAAATCACACAACCACCCATTTTCTTATAAATACCCCTCAAATGCCACCATTTGAGAGTTACGCGAGTGTCCGCCCCCTCATTTCTCCCTTAAAATTCTAGACTCGACTTCTCAAGTCACAATCTGACGTGTGTTTACGACCTACCGATCGTAAACACAAGCCTTACACTTTATTTGGTACCGTTATCGTGCATTAAAATCACTTGACCGACCATCTCAACCACTACACCATCACTAAACTTAACAAAACACTCTTTTACTTACTAAAAACGGTTTTAAACCGAGTTTTCCCACCAAACAAGTTGATACACTTACGTCGATTTCTCGCCACAAGCCTAGCATGTAAGTATGAGGGTGTAAAAAAATCTTCTTTTATCATGTTTTCATATGTTTCATGACTATAACCTGTTAAATCATGCATAACATGGTCCAAAACATGGGAAGAATGAGACAAAACCAGATTTTTGGTTGAGGCAGAGGCTACTTACGTAGCAAACAAGCTCGCGCCTAAAGCAGCCTGCCCAACCTTAAATCCAAATCGCGTTTGGTCTCTTCATCTCTTTCATTTTATTTCATATTCTTAATCAGTTTTTACCATTTTGAATATTTTAAAATCATTTTTATGACAAGTCTTTAACCATAAAACATTTTTCACCCTTGGTTCTTAATACCATGACGGTTTAATCTGTGTTTCGGTGATAATATGTGGTTAATTACATTTCAAAAGGTATTTTAAAACCTTTTATTTCGTTGTAGATACCTCATTTCTGCACCTCCCGCAAACCACCCAGTGATGATTGGGCCGCATGTTTGGTACGCGGAACGATTTGTGACAGTTCGTAAGTTTATCGTCAAGTGATCGCTCAAACATTTGTGTCTACCTCTTAATTGTCATCTACGTGCCGATACGGTCGTTTTGCAAGTAATTAGAGTACATTTGGAGTCCGGGCCTAAAACCGTCTTCATTTTCTGATAGCCATTAAATGCCGAGTCAGAATGTTCTGGAATGTTCCGGATATTTCTATTCCATATTTTATAAATCTTTTAATCTTTGGTAAACAATTTCCCGTAATATTCACACAAAATATTAAGGAAAACCAAATTATTCCGTTATTCCATAAATTAAACACGGAAATCTTTCTTCCGCAGGAGGAAACCGCCTGGGAAAGGACGCAGCAGGTGCTGCGCCTCTTCCAAGAGACGCAGTGCTTGCTGCGCCTCTTCCCAAGTCCTTTTCTGCGTATTTTTCGTATCTTTTTCATATCTTTTCGAGATTCACTTCCAAAGTTTCTACGAAAACCCTACTTCCTCCGTGTGATTAATATAAATAGAGACCTTCGGTCTCACATATTTCTCACGCGAGTGTCCGCCCTTCTCTTCTCCCTTTGCATTATAGACCACGTTCTTACTTTTTGGCGTCTACGTGCTTGAACTTTCGACCACGTAAGCTCGGATCCTTCTGAGTACCAGCCTCGTTTTGCATGACCAACCAATTTGACCAACTCCACATCAATCAACTTTAATTAATTTTAGTCTTTTTCCTCTTACGAGGGCACTTTCGTCTACATTCGAGTCGAGCATCACTAAACGTATACTTAGTTCATCTCGTTTCGTCAAACATGTAAGTCTGAGGGTGTAAATCTCTCTTTTATTTATTGTTATTTATTTATTGTAATCATATTGTAAGATTTATGTCGAAAATATAATAAAAACCGATTTCAAAAACCCTTTGTTTAAATCCTTTTACAGATTAACAGGAGACAGACGTCGAGAAGGGACGCAGCAACTGCTGCGCCTCTTGGAAAGGACGCACCACCTGCTGCGTCTCTTCCTGAGGTTGCCGCCGTTCCTGCTTCTCTTCTTCTTCCTTCGTATTCTGTTGGTTTCGTCTTCTTGTTTTCTTTCGTCTTTGTTTGTTCTTATTTCGTTCACATGATAATTTAACATATTGTTCATCTTTAACATATAATTTATCATTAATTCCCGACTTAAATCCCAAATAATCCATATTTGCGGGTTTTCGTCATTAAAGTCAAACCGGGTTGTAGAAATTCGATTCATTCATATTGAGTTTCTGGAATTCGATATTTGACATATTCTCACCTGTTTATTCATCATTAGTCCGTCATTGATTAATGATGTTTAACCTAATTAATTTATTTAGTTCTTAATTTGTTAATTAACCTTATTAACCTTGTAAATAATTCGTATTAATCGTTTTCATCCATGTTTATTGCTTCTATGACCGTTAATCAGTTGTAAATAATCTGCTAATCACTTTCATCCGCGTAAATAACATTAATCAAGCATTAAATTCACCAACGAACGTTAACGACTTGCAATTCCGGCTTCACAGCCAGAACAGAGCCAAGGAACGGACGCAGCAAGTGCTGCGCCTCTTCCAAGGGATGCAGCTCTTCTGCGCCTGTTCTTGGTTGATTTCTGTCCCTGAACTCCCGTTGTTGCTTTGACCTAGTTTATTAATTACGTATTTAATCTACTATTATTCGTATTATCCCCTAATTCCTGCTCGTTAATTCCTTTGTTTATTCTTTTCCAAAACCATCCGTTTTAAAAGTATTTTCGACATAAATCATATATCCAATGTAATTATTGTAATTTTCATTCATTGTATTTGTATTTCTTTATTATCACTTGTATGCCTTCACATGTAATCAATTTAATTCCAACTTTGACCCTATTGTATGATAAATTACGTGTTAACCGACTTATTTAATTCTCACATGCTAGGATTAAAACATTGGATGTTGCATTGCATGCATATAATCGACAATATATCGAGTATAAATAATTTCCCTAATCATTAGTAGAGGCCGCTATCGAGGCGGGCGGGATTAGGTGTTCGATCAAAAGAGCTTCCTAATACGTACCCTCACCCCTTACTCCAGATCTCTGTGAACATCCGTGTTCATTGGCATCCACGAGAGTCATTCTAGACATAGAATGCTAAGGGTAACGAGTTCTTGGTGTTCATGTCACTACTTTGTGTCTTGCCATGGCACGAGGTATTCGAACGGTTTCCGATTTTCTACAATAAATTGGTGGCGACTCCACAAATGCAAACGCTTGTTCTCTCCCCCAAGCGCCCCCGTGGGCCCGCGTCCACAGTTTGGCGACTCCGCTGGGGATAATACACTTACGTGTAGCCAAGGGTGAAACTTGAACAAGGTTAGGGAATAGTTTGTAAAAGACAATTGTCGGTTTTCATAACTCGGTCTTCCTAGATCGTTTATTCGGCCTTCCTAGGCCCAACCCAACCCATTCGACCAATCGTCCCGTCTAAACGGTCCTAATTCTTATTTGGGCCTAAGGATGGATAGCGATTGACGTCATCCATACCATGGTACTTACTCTTGTTTGTATCAAGGACATTCACTACTTGAGGAAATGGACTAGGAATCGGCCTTACTCTTGTTTGGTACGAGCCTCTCCACAGACTTCGGGTTTGATTGTTCGGTATGGCAACCCACCCTTTAAACCAAAATCCATTTAAATGCACTCAGCATCCCGTTATAATGCTTGTATATTGTTTGTACCATACGTGATCACCCTTCTCTAAACAAAACCATGACGATTTTTGTAAATTCAAAATCCTTCTTTAAAAATGTAAAATTTCGAACTTGGGCCTAATATTAACGCAAAACAAGCCGAAACTCTGTCCAATTATCGAGTCAAACTTCGGGCCTCAAAGCCCAATTCAAAACCTCACTTCGAGTCCACTCCTACAACCACACTAAAGTTGACTAGGACCAACATTTTTCAAACTTTGTCATTTCCTCAAAACTCACTGACACAAGTGGCACACTCCCACTTCACGAGTCAAAACATTTCTTTTCGAGTAAGTGTGCTAGAGTGGTCGATCGTGTTTTGATTCATCGTCGATCTCTTATTCAGTTTCCAAGATGCCTGAAACAAGCGACGTGAACTTCAACCAACTCCAAATTGGTAATGATCAAATCCTAGCCGCGCTAGCTCGTATCAAGTTACTCAAGACCAAGTGTATGATCGCCTTGACACCATTGAGGGCCGAATATATGCCGTGGAAACGAGGATGCCTCCTCGAGAAAGTGAAATAGCCGATGACTTCGTGAACAACTTCAGTGATGAAAACCCTCCCATGGGTATGACTGCAGCTGAGAAACGACTCCAATACTTAGAGGAGCAATTGATATATCTCAAAGGGGATGACATCTATAAGGAGAACAATCGCAAATATGAGGCTGTGAGTTCCAAGTTGCCAACCAACTTCAACATGACGGATATCCCTAAATTCAAGGGGCAAGAAAACCCTTTGAACCATATCCGTGCCTTCAAGGATTACATGTCTATCAAAGGCATTAAGCCCGAGATGTTCTTAAGGATCTTTCCTTCATCTCTTGACACCATCCCAAAACAATGGTTCTATTCGCTAGAACATAAGAAAATCACTACTTGGGACGATGCCGCAATCGAGTTTACTAAACAATATGCGGATAATGCTGAAATCCAAGTCAACATGCGCACTTTAGAGGTTCTTACCCTAAGTCGGTGGAGGAAGACTAGTACTCAACTTGTTGAACGTCCGGATGAGGCTACCCTTGTGGAGAAATTCGTGGACAACCTAAAGCCCATCTACGCAAATCATTTGAGGTATCAAAACATCAAGACTTTCAAATACTTGACCGTACTAGGGACAAGGATCGAAGATGACATTCGTAAAGGGCTCTTGTTCAAAACGATAGGTCGTGGATATCAAGGCTCAACAAGTCGTTCTTACGGCTCTACTAGCAAGACTGATGAAGTTAACCTCCTTGAGCCATCTAAGAAGAGTACCCCTCCAAGGAAATTCACAAATCTAGGGGACACGTACTCCAACGCTCTGAAAAGGTTGATGAAACAGGGCAAACTTCAACCCATAGGCCCTACGCCCGAACCAGAAAAGAAATCCAAGTTCTGGGATGAGAATTCGTACTGCGAATACCATAGAGGTAAGGGACATGATACGGAGAAATGCTACAAATTGAAAAATGTACTTCAAGATATGATTGAAGACGGTCGCCTACCAATACCACCTGGAGGTAAGCCTAACAACACTCAGAATCCTCTTGGAGTTCTAGTGATTACAAGTGACGAATCTACCTTAGATTGCTCACATCTCATCTCTCCGGAAAAAGAAGAGGTGATCAATGGGATATGGACGGATAGCGAGGAAGATGTCTACCTACAGGATCTTCCCTTAATCAAGAGCGCCGAAAGCATTATCGATGAGATCATTGCCACACTGGACACAGAAATCAACACCAATCAGCAGAAAGGATGGAGAAAATCGATCAAGTGGACAAACAATCAAGGAAGACTCTTCAAGCTCACTATTGGAGAAGGAGAGATGTTCAAAGGAGAACTAGAAGACGATGAATTCGAGTCAGAGTCAGAGTCGGAGTCAGAGTCGGAGTCTAGAGAAGTTCCTAGAGAGTCTCCTCCTGTCGTCATTCCCACTCCCCTCGTTTCTCCTAGCCTAGTGTCGAATAGCCACAGTAGTTCGGGAAATGTCCCAACCACTGTCCCTTTACCGCCACTGACCACAGATCAGATGGCTTCTTTGTTTCAACTTTTCTCAAATCTTAATATGAATAAATCAGGTTCTGCTTACTCTTCATGTTATCTTGAATGCAATTCTGTTCACGATGATAATGAGAACGACCCAGACCCTGACTCAATTGAAATACCTCTCTATATAGCCAAAGAAATACTACAAGAGGGGGAAGGGGGACCAGTGATAGAGAATACTGAACCCATCAACGTAGGAACTGAACTAGAACCCCAAGAACTTAGGATAGGGACAACCTTGAGCCCCACCGAAAGGGCCAATTTCATAGACCTCCTACACGAGTTCAAAGACGTTTTTGCTTGGTCCTACAAAGATATGCCAGGGATCGACAGGGACATCGCAGAGCATAGAATCCCAATCAAACCAGGTTTCAAACCCGTGAAACAGAAGCTTCGTCGAATGAGGACAGAATGGGCTCTCAAGATCAAAGAAGAAGTCGATAAACAATTCAAAGCTGGGTTCATCAAAGTTTCCGAATACTCAGACTGGGTAGCTAACATAGTACCCGTACCCAAAAAGAATGGGAGAATCTGTGTTTGTGTTGACTTTAGAGACTTAAACAAAGCAAGCCCTAAGGATGACTTTCCTCTACCACATATCGACATATTAGTGGATAATACGGCGGATCACGCGTTACTATCCTTCATGGATGGATATGCAAGATATAACCAGATCAAGATGGCCTTAGAGGACATGCATAAGACCGCCTTCGTCACTCAATGGGGAAGCTACTGCTACACGGTTATGCTGTTTGGTTTAATCAACGCCGGAGCTACATACCAACGCACCGCAACTACGCTCTTACATGACATGATGCATAAAGAAGTTGAGGTATACGTCGATGACATGATTGTCAAATCCAAGGAAAGAGAGGGACATATTGCGAAACTTCGCAAATTCTTCTCGAGGCTACGAAAGTACAACATGAGGCTTAATCCTTAAAAAATGCGCATTCGGAGTGACATCTAGCAAACTCCTGGGATACATGGTTAGCCAACGAGGTATAGAAATAGACCCTTCAAAGATCAAAGCTTTAATCGAAATGCCGCAACCTCAAACAGAGAAAGAAGTTAGGGGATTCCTAAGCAAGGTACAATACATAAGTCGATTCATATCGAAACTCACCATGATCTGTGAACCCATGTTCAAGAAGTTAAAGAAAACAGATCACACCATGTGGGATGATGACTGTCAGAAGGCTTTCGACCGAATCAAGGAAATACTAGCCAAACCGCCAGTGCTCATGCCACCCCAACGAGATCAACCTCTTGGTTTATATCTCACGGCAACTGAAATGGCCATGGGCGCCATGCTAGCTCAAACCGTAGGAAAAGAAGAAAGAGCCATCTACTACCTTAGTAAGAATTTCTTGGAGTACGAGTGCAAATACACACCGCTCGAGAAGACATGCCTCGCTCTTGTGTGGGCAACGAAGAAGCTACGCCATTACATGCTTAGCTACTCCGTCAAAATATTTTCCAAAATGGATCCTGTCAAATACCTCTTTGAGAAACCCGTTCTCAATGGACGTCTAGCAAGATGGATTTTGATGCTCTCTGAGTTTGATCTTAAATATATGCCTTTGAAAGTCATAAAAGGGCGCGCCGTCGCCGAATTCTTCGCAGAAAATCTCATCAATGATACACAAACGATAGATACCTGGTCATTTCCGGATGAGGATATACTCCAGACAGATGTAGACTCCTGGGACCTCTATTTTGATGGAGCATCGAACTTAAGAGGATTTGGAATAGGAGTGTTGCTCATTTCTCCTGAAGGCGAGCATACACCAATCTCTATCAAACTCGACTTCGAGGTGACAAATAACACTGCAGAATACGAAGCCTGTCTCATTGGATTGCAAGCGGCAGTAAGTTTAGGCATCAAGAATCTTCGAGTACATGGGGCTTTCTCTTTGATCATCAATTAAGTTACGGGATCCTGGAAAATCCGAAGCGAAAGCTTGGTACCTTATCAAGCCAGGATAGACCAAGTAGCCCAATTCTTCGATCAAGTAACCTACTTACATCTACCTCGAGAAGAAAATCAATTTGCGGATGCTCTTGCAAAACTCGCATCTTTGATTAACATGCCGGATAGTATGGTAGAAATGCCTTTATGCATCGAACGACGATTAGAGCCAGCTTACGTGCACCAAATCACCGATGAAGAGGAAATTACGGAGGAACCTTGGTTCCAAGCAATCCTAAACTTCAAACTCAACGACACCTATCCACCAGAAATGGACAAAAGGGGACAACGCGCCATCCGTTTGCTAGTTTCCCAATACGTCCTCATGCAAGGAGAGTTATACAAAAGAACACCTCTTGGTGTCATCTTACGTTGTCTTGATCATTCACAGGCATGGAAAGTGATGGAAGAAGTCCATGATGGAGAATGTGGCCCTCACATGAGTGGACCCACGATGGCAAAAAAAATCACACGTTTAGGGGATTATTGGACCACGATGGAATCTGATTGCATCAAATATGTGAGAAATTGCCATAATTGTCAGATCTTCGGGAATGTGTAACATGTTCCTCCTTCATTGCTTTACACCATGACATCTCCCTGGCCATTTTCTGCTTGGGGAATTGACATCATTGGCAAAATCACTCCAGCCGGAACAGGAGGTCACTGTTTCATCCTAGTAGCAATAGATTATTTCACCAAGTGGGTAGAAGCGGCTTTCTATACCAGTCTTACAGCCAAGAACGTGGCAAAGATCATACAAACCAATACCATCTGTCGATATGGTTGCCCACATGAGATCATCAGTGACAATGGATCACATTTCCAAGCTGAGGCTGAACAATTGCTAGCCAAGTACAAAATCAAGGATCACCACTCCTCGCCATATAGACCACAAACCAATGGCGCGGCAGAGGCAGCAAACATAAATGTTGTCACGATTCTCAAGAAAATGACTGACAACTATAGAGATTGGCCAAGCAAGATACCCTTCGCCTTCTGGGGATACCGTACATCCCTTAGGACGCCCACTGGGGCTACTCCTTTCTATTTGACTTACGGCATGGAAGCCGTACAACCAGTCGAGCTAGAAATACCATCCTTGCGTATTTTACTCGAAAGTCAAATACCCGAAGCCGATTGGAAGAGGGATAGATATGAAGAACTCATCCTCCTGGATGAACGAAGGTTACGTGCATTACATAATGTGCAGACATATCAGGCGCGTATCAAACGAGCCTTCAACAAAAGGGTTAAGCCAAGGAACATCAAAGAAGGAGACTTGGTCCTCAAATCAATTAGTGCTCTTTTACCTGTCTATCCACGAGGAAAATTCAAACCCAATTGGGCCGGGCCATTCCTATCCAAGTCTATACTTTCAGGGGGTGCGGTTAATTAGGATCACATACCTAGACGGGAACGAATTTCCCAACCCAACAAACCTTGACCAATTAAAACGTTACTATGCCTAGAATAGGAGCATAAACGCGCCTCGCGTAACCTCACGTGTCGCTCTTGTGGCACGAAATAAACGGCCCCTGGCCAAGATGAATCAAGCTAATGTCCTCTTGCTCTTGCATTTTGACAATTTGTCATCCTCATATCATCAAACAAACTAAATTGCATTTTAGGAGTAAGTAAAAGCTCATGCTTTTTTTTTCATTACAAGCTCTTGCTTAGAACAATTATTCTTTTACATTTACTCGAACTACGTGCAAGGGTTTGATTTCATTTTTTTAATGAATACGTAGGCAATCCTTCACGGGATACAGCTCACTTAATTATTTTAAATGTAAATAGAAGGACATTTGCAAATGCACTTAAAATTCGACAAGAATAATGAAAAGAAAATCACAACGGTTTCATAACCAACCAACCTCTTTTATTTCATTAATAATAATAATACGTTACATAATAAAATAAAAATAAAAATAAATAGGCTAAGATTCTAAAAATCCCACCTCCTTATCACAATAATAATAATAATAAATAATAATAAAGACTTAGGCTACTCTTCCATTTTCCATTTGCCTTTGTCATTCTTATCATAATTCTTGTCACGACCTCGAGCCGGACGCTCTTGCGCCACTTCCGACCTAATCTCCAATGGTCTCTCTCGTGGTCTTGCTTTGCCATTCTTGTCAACCACCATCTCGACGGCAGGAGAAGTCTTCGGTTTCTTCGAAAGATGAACAACTCGAAACCCGGCTTCTTCCTTTCCCTCAGTCAGATGCTTCTCCTTCTCCTTTTCCACCTCGCGAACCTTGCAGTCGACAGGTTCACGCTTCCTCAATCTCTTGCGCTCCTCCGGAGTGGTAGCTTTCCTCCACCGCATATAGGAATCTGACACCCATAGAGCACTGACAGAAAAATTCAAGAACCAAATGTTCCTCTGAGCCCATTTCATGGCCCATTCTCTTCGACTCTCCGTAGTAAGTGCCACGGCAGTCTGCAGGACAGTGTCAAGCTTCGGGATCCTCTGCTTCAATCCAACCTGCCTCATCAGCCTCTCCGGGAAAATGCATATCATAAAGTCCAAGCCGGGAATGCGAACAGATCGGGTAGGATCCAGGGAAGATACTCCAGTGACAGATTTGAGGTGCCACCATGGTACGATCCATCTAATTAAGGGGCCATCTTCACTTTTCAATTTGTTTTCCCAGTAATTGCACACTCGAGTGAAGTCCACCATGTAAAGGCTGGTCCTCATTGCAATCGAACGAGCGTGATAAGCAGGAACATAAACTGGGGGCTCGATCAATCGAAGACGCTCCATAAGCCAGACCTACCAAAAGCAGGTATTAGAAACAACAAAAAAGAACGAAAAAAAAAGAGAAAAAAAGAAAGAAACAACAAAAAAAAAACAAAAAAAAACACGAACAAAAAGAAAAAAGAAGAAAGAAAAAGTTTCTTTTACCTGCAAAATAATGGGACTTCCCAGATAAGGTAGGTCACGATTAGCTTTTCTGTTATCCAAGCCCAATAGGATCTCTCCTAAACACAGACAAGTTGGGCTCCTGCACAGCTCCATTTGCTCAATCAAGCTCAAGAGACGAGGGTCGCCCCTCATGTCCTCATCGACATGCCCTTGAAGGACATACACATATAACAGGCAAAATCCGAATGCCCTTCGCCTTGCAACATAAGAGACAGTAGGGTCGACCCTATTAATGAAGCGATCAATAAAATCCAACATTCGCACTCCTTTAGAAGTCACAAGACGGTCAACATCCACTCTGGCCAATCCAAGCAAGGCTCTGAACTTATTCTTATACCCTTGAGAAGTAGAGGGAATAGCAGGCAAATGTTCTGGATTCCATCCCCCCAATTGCAGCAATCTCCTCAGGAAATGGGCAAATGTCGCCTCCAGGAAAGGCAAACACGTGATAATTAGGGTCCCAATAGTCAAGACAAGCATCTAGAAATGGTTTGACTACCTTGATCAACTTCAAGCTCAAAAGTGCTCCAAAATTATAAGCACCCATATCATACTTCTCCACACTAGAGAACTCATTTGTCCATTCTTTTAGACGAATTTCAAGAGTATTCATGATGTAGGCTTATTTTGGAGTCTTTGTGTACTAGGACGAAGAACGACGGAAGAATTATGTGAATAAAACCTTCCTCGACGTCTCTATTTATACTAAAAGTTGTTTCCTACAATCCGTCAGAACGGACGCACTGGGGAACAGGCGCAACAGGTGCTGCGCCTCTTCGAAGGGACGCAGCTCCTGCTGCGCCTCTTCCTCAGCACCTTTTTCTGTGATTTTCCGCGTCGGATCTTTCCTAAATTCCTCAACGAATAATTTCCTATTCATACGGGTTATTATTTTTGTAAATGCGTCAGGTTACCATATTTCATGTTTCCTAATTTCGCGGGCACGAATCTCGAGACGATATCGACATTTTCGTCATTTTCGCACACTTGTACATTTCTTTTTTAGTTTTCTTTTTTGGGGAATCATTTCACCAATTTAATTTAATTTATTTTTCGAACTTTACATTTCTCTTTTACTTTTTTTCCTTTTGGGGGAATCATTTCACTCTCCATTTCAAACTTATATGTTTTTATTTTTTCTTTTTTTAGGGGGTAACCCTCCCTACCGTCCGGTCATCTCCGACCAAATTTTTACATTTTCATTTCCGACCAAATTTTTGCATTTTCGTTTCTGGTCATTCTTTTTTTGCATTTTCGAGTCATTGTTTTGCGCTAATTTAGGCCATGTGTAAAAATATATCTTCTAAATTTCGACAGCATGACGACGTAAACTGTCATCTACCAAACCTGTTCAAAGCTAACCTGCAGGAACAAACAAAGGAACCCAGCAGCAAAGGCACGCAGGCCATCATATACAGCCAAAAAGGGATATGTACACCAAACTGGGGGCTCGAGCCCCAAAACAAGATCCAAGTGTCCAAAAGTGGGTCCTAAAATGTATAAATGTACAAAAATACAACCAAAAAAAACAAGAAGCAACGCGGAAACTACTGCTGGTCGCCGTCTAGCTCAGCAACTCTCGCCTCGAGAGCAGCAACCTCGGCGTCACGAACCTCGAGCTCCCTCAACAGGCGAGCTGCCTCCTCCCGGGACTGGGCAAGCTCTCACTCCAGCTCGCGCTCCCTCTGCAAACGACAAAAACTGGCTCATGTCAATCTTCTCAAACATAAAGAAAGATTAGAAAATTCGAAAATAAAGTAAACGGAAGGTTCATACCTGACGTCCTCAGCCACCAGCAAGTGCCTCGACGGCAGTAGCCCGCAGCCGGTTGGCTACCCTCCACAAAGCCACAAACCGAGATGGCGCAACCTACATTTCAAAAGAAAGGTTCTTAGCAATTGGACAAACTCGAGCAAATGTGTTCTTACACGAAAACCATACAAGCTAGAAGACTCACCCTCCGAATAAGATGCTGTCACTCGTCCAGGCCAACATCTCTCACCGCCACGTCAAAGTCACGTAGCTCGGAGATCGTCGTCATCCCCGTCGTGTCGGTGTATTCAAGGGTCTCGGGGTACTCTGGGGGCTCGATGCCCGCCGCCTCAACCTCCTGCAAGGTCAGATGATTTCCGTTAGAGGATGATCTTTCATCACATGCTCAAACAATCAAAAATGAAAGAGGGTAAAGCACTTACCACAACTGGCCAGTACGCCAACCTCCCGTAGAGGAACGCCGAGTAGTCCTCGCCAGGAAGGAGGAGGGCGTCACCGCCGACGCCAACCAAGTCAGCCTCCCTCTCAGCCTCAGAAGGCTCCCTAAACATCGTCCGAGGAGGATTGATGCGAACCGTCAAGACATCCCGAGAGCACTGACGAGTCAGGCGCTCGCCCAAGTACCACACAGGACCCATCGACGTCCTCAGCAGCAGCCGGCTCGAGCTCCTAGGTCGAAGGACCTCAGCCACGAAAGGAGCAGCACCAGCGTACTCCTCCCAAGGCCTAGGCACCCACTAGAAAAGCAAACGAAGGGTCATTCTTATGATCAGTTCTAAAAGAAAGAGGAAGAAATATAGACAAATGTAATGTGAAATACTCACGCTGTCCAGCTGAAATGCGTTCACTTCCCGTCGACAGACGTCGTGGAAGGAACGCCGACTCCTCGTGCGGCACATCACCCAATCCCTCACAGCGGGATAGGCCTTCTCCACCGGCTCCGTCCTCTTGGGCGCGAGGCCCGGAAAGTAGGAGTACACCCACGCCTGTAAATCAAGATAATCAACAACGATCTTTCGTGATTCGACAAGAAGAGGAAATGATATTTCATGAGAAGAAGTGAAGGTTCATACCTCCAACAGCAGTCCCGGGCCGACAGCAGCAGGAGAAGTTCCCTTCTCCATCAACTCCGGACGAACCATGGCCCTCATAAAGCGGATTAGGACCACAAAACCAGCAGTGACCCAGTCCTAACGGCCTAGGGATCTCAGGTCAGAAATAAAGGGAAGAAGCTTCGTCGAAAGCCTCTATCCCTTGTCTCCGAGGTAAATCGAAGACAAGAACCACCAGAGCCACAAGCAGACTCTCTGCTCCATAGTGCAGAGAGGAGGAGTTGTCTCCCTCCCCTCAATCACCACCAACGCCGGGGTCTTCCCCGCGAAGTAGTCTCGCACATAAGAACTAGGCACCAAGCCAGCCGATCAGCCTCCTAGCCTCCGTCGAGTCAACCCTCATGGCTGTCTCCGGCCACTCCACCACCTCAGTCCCACACGGCTGACCCGAAATCACGCCATAGTCTTCCAATGTGACCTCCACCTCACCAAAAGGCATGTGAAACGTGGAGGTCGTGTCCCAAAACCGGTCCAATAAAGCTCGAACAAGACTGAGGTTAGCCCGAAGCTTCCTCCTCGCAATATCCCTCCAAGCCTGCACAAAAGCACCGAACGCTCCCCGCTCGATCATGGCTCACTCCTCAGCCGACAGCCTCTCGTAGCACCCCATCGCCGTCGTATAGCCCGAGAACGATCTAATGTTCCCGGCCTCCTATGTTGATTTGAAACAAAAGCTATCTTTATCTCAGATGAAGAAGAAAAGGAATGACAAACAGAAATGAAAGGAGATGAATGAAGAGCGATGAGTTCGATTTACCAAGCTCTTCACCGTCCTATAGGACAGGTGACCCTCCGCAGCCCAAAGTAAGTGTCTACTGTCCCAAGTCTCAGCCCACGCAGGTGCTCCCCTCAGCTGGCGACCACCTCATCCAACGTTGGCCCGTCTCGGGGCCTCCTCCTCCTCAACAACCTCCTCTTCAAGGACCTCGTCCTTAGCAGCCGTCACCGCAGCGGTGAAAGCCTCCTCCAATGCCTCCTCAAGCACCTGAGAAGGGTCAACAACAGTGTCCACGTCCATGGGACTTCTTCTAGATGTAGAAGCCTCATCACCTGCAAAATTAAAGTAAATTCAGGCCGCGTCAAGTGACGACAAGCCTTGATTAGGGGATTTTCGAGTTTTCGGAGCTCCGAAATCGCCCTTTTCTCGCCATCATTGGCAATTTTCCCACAAATCCATCCGCTCATGTGGTCATTTGGGTCAGGTTAAGCCTAAGTTGAAGCCTCGTCATGGGTTCGAGTCGGAATTTCGACAACATTTCGTTATAACGGCGATTATGCCCTAGAAAAGTGTCCTGAAAAAGCCGTCACAAACAAAAATTCCAAGATGGTAAGAAGTTTACCCATCACACAAGGATTCCAAATATCAAGTTTCATCACAAATGGGCAATCCTAAGGCTATTTTCGAAGCGATTTACTGTTTAGTTGTGAAACCGTGTCAATTTCACTCAAATGCTCCAAACTCAACGAAAATTCGAAACAAATACATGGTTATGATCCTTATATTACCAATTAGCCATTTACAAAGTCAATTTTACAAGGCAAAATCATTTGTGGGAAAAGCCCCAAATTTTCGACTAATTAGGGTCGAAAACCCTAATTTTGTCGATCCCATTTGATCAAATACGGAAGATAAATGCAAGATTGATACACATACCTCGATTAGTCATGGCAAATGCAAGCTTTTGGATCAAATTTTGACGAAAAGGGTTGGAATTTAAGAGAGCAATTGAGATTTTATGTTTCGAAATAATGAAACATAAACCCCTGTTTCATCGGGTTTTTACGCAGAAAAGACACGCTCAGGAAAAGACGCAGCAGGTGCTATGCGTCTTCCAAGGGACGCAGCTCTTGCTGCGCCTCTTCCCCAGCTTCCCTTCATACGAATTTTCAAAAATTCGTTATGAGTTCGTTATTTTGTGGGTCCATATTTGGTGCGGCTCTTCCTTGATGCTATATCGCATATTTGGTCCGTTTGACGTATATTCTTCGCCCGGATCCACCTCTTCCAAGCCAACAACAAATGATCGCCACATTTTTGTCCAAGACCTAGCTTGTCACAACGAGCGTTCCTTCTTCGACAGGTGTTTCGACACACTTTTATTCTGTTCCCCCAGCGAGAGTACACGGATAGACACTCCCTCTCGAGACATGGAGATCAGTTCCCGATTATGTTCCCCCAGCGAGAGTACACGGATAGACTTTCCCTCTCGAGACATGGAGATCAGTTCCAGATTATGTTCCCCCAGCGAGAGTTTACGACCGACAGTCATTCCCTCTCGAGACATGGAGATAAACATCGACCCCAAGTCCTTTCGAAGTTTGTTTGAAGCTGAACACAAGCAGATTTCTCCCAGCAATTCCAGGCTGTGTCCTGCTGTCTTCTCCCAATATCGCGTTTTGTTTTCCCTGGAGTTTCAAGGAATTTCAGGTATGGTCTCTTCTTATGGCTGGCGAGCCTCCTTACGTAGTCTAATGGACTTTAAACGACCCTCCCCGATAGTCGACAGACTCTAAAATGTTCCCGATGACAGGTCCTTGGCTCAGACCCCTTGAGCCGCCTCACGTCGCCATAGTCGTCAGGTTGTAATCTTCGATTGACCTGATGGCTATACTTTGACTTTCGCCTTGTCCAAGCCTCAGTCAAAGTGGGGGCTCTGTAGATACCTCATTTCTGCACCTCCCGCAAACCACCCAGTGATGATTGGGCCGCATGTTTGGTACGCGGAACGATTTGTGATAATTCGTAAGTTTATCGTCAAGTGATCGATCAAACATTTGTGTCTACCTCTTAATTGTCATCTACGTGCCGATACGGTCGTTTTGGCAGTAATTAGAGTACATTTGGAGTCCGGGCCTAAAACCGTCTTCATTTTCTGATAGCCATTAAATGCCGAGTCAGAATGTTCTGGAATGTTCCGGATATTTCTATTCCATATTTTATAAATCTTTTAATCTTTGGTAAACAATTTCCCGTAATATTCACATAAAATATTAAGGAAAACCAAATTATTCCGTTATTCCATAAATTAAACACGTAAATCTTTCTTCCGCAGGAGGAAAGGACGCAGCAGGTGCTGCGCCTCTTGCAAGAGACGCAGTGCTTGCTGTGCCTCTTCCTAAGTCCTTTTCTGCGTATTTTTCGTATCTTTTTCATATCTTTTCGAGATTCACTTCCAAAGTTTCTCCGAAAACCCTACTTCCTCCGTGTGATTAGTATGAATAGAGACCTTCGGTCTCACATATTTCTCACGCGAGTGTCCGCCCTTCTCTTCTCCCTTTGCATTCTAGACCACGTTCTTTCTTTTTGGCGTCTACGTGCTTGAATTTTCGACCACGTAAGCTCGGATCTTTCTGAGTACCAGCCTCGTTTTGCATGACCAACCAATTTTACCAACTCCACATCAATCAACTTTAATTAATCTTAGTCTTTTTCCTCTTACGAGGGCACTTTCGTCTACATTCGAGTCGAGCATCACTAAACGTATACTTAGTTCATCTCATTTCGTCAAACATGTAAGTCTGAGGGTGCAAATCTCTCTTTTATTTATTGTTATTTATTTATTGTAATCATATTGTAAGATTTATGTCGAAAATATAATTAAAACCGATTTCAAAAACCCTTTGTTTAAATCCCTTTACGGATTAACAGGAGACAGACGTCGAGAAAGGACGCAGCACCTTCTGCGCCTCTTGGAAAGGACGCAGCACCTGTTGCGCCTCTTGGAAAGGATGCAGCACCTGCTGCGCCTCTTCTTGAGGTTGCCGCCGTTCCTGCGTCTCTTCTTCTTCCTTCGTCTTCTGTTGGTTTCGTCTTCTTGTTTTCTTTCGTCTTTGTTTGTTCTTATTTCGTTCACATGATAATTTAACATATTGTTCATCAATAACATATAATTTATCATTAATTCCCGACTTAAATCCCAAATAATCCATATTTGCGGGTTTTCGTCATTAAAGTCAAACCGGGTTGTAGAAATTCGATTCATTCATATTGAGTTTCTGGAATTCGATCTTTGATATATTCTCACCTATTTATTCATCATTAGTCTGTCATTGATTCATCATGTTTAACCTAATTTATTTATTTAGTTCTTAATTTGTTAATTAACCTTATTAACCTTGTAAATAATTCGTATTAATCGTTTTCATCAATGTTTATTGCTTCTATGACCGTTAATCAAATGTAAATAATCTGCTAATCACTTTCATCCGAGTAAATAACATTAATCAAGCATTAAATTCACCAATGAACGTTAACGACTTGCAATTCCGGCTTCACAGCCAGAACTGAGCCAAGAAACGGACGCAGCAAGTGTTGCGCCTCTTCCAAGGGACGCAGCTCTGATGTGCCTGTTCCTGGTTGATTTCTGTCCCTGAACTCCCGTTGTTGATTTGACCTAGTTTATTAATTATGTATTTAATCTACTATTATTCGTATTATCCCCTAATTCATGCTCGTTAATTCCTTTGTTTATTCTTTTCCAAAACCATCCATTTTAAAAGTATTTTCGACATAAATCATATATCCAATAATGTAATTATTGTAATTTTCATTCATTGTATTTGTATTTCTTTATTATCACTTGTATGCCTTCACATGTAATCAATTTAATTCCAACTTTGACCCAATTGTATGATAAATTACGTGTTAACCGACTTAGTTAATTCTCACATGCTAGGATTAAAACATTGGATGTTGCATTGCATGCATATAATCGACAATATATCGAGTATAGATAATTTCCCTAATCATTAGTAGAGGCCGCTATCGAGGCGGGCGGGATTAGGTGTTCGATCAAAAGAGCTTCCTAATACGTACCCTCAACCCTTACTCTAGATGTCTGTGAACATCCGTGTTCATTGGCATCCACGAGAGTCATTCTAAACAAAGAATGCTAAGGGTAACGATTTATTGGTGTTCATGTCACTACTTTGTGTCTTGACATGGCACGAGGTATTCGAACGGTTTCCAATTTTCCACAATAAATAGGTGGCGACTCCACAAATGCAAACGCTTGTTCTCTCCCTCAAGCGCCCCCGTGGTGCCACGTCCACATTCATTTATTTACATTTTGAAGGGTATTTTAAAGCCTTTCATCATTTCTTTACATTTTCAAAATAAATGTATTAGTCATCAACACAAAGTCATCCTTGGTTCCATATAGCATGTCGGATTTTAACCCGAGTACGATGATGAATATTGACTAATTACAAACAAATGAACTTAAAAAAATTAGTTCATAGTTATTTTCAAAACTATTCATGTCAAGCTTGCAAAATCGAACCCGACATCGAATATTGTTAAAACAATGACGATTATTCAAGTCTCGTTCTTCAAATTAACACAAAAGCGGCCTAAATGGTCTTTTCCAAACCAAGACGGGTTTCAATACCCATTTCTCAATACATTTTACAAACCCTTTCAAAGGCCAGAACGCGTCTTCCATCGTTTGCTGACCCGCGCCTAAACAGGCCTCTCATTTTTCTATTTTCAAGCCAGGGGAGACCCCCTTGCATCGCCAACAGGCTCGCGCCTCTTCTGTTTGTCTGATTGATGGGTGATGTCGTCGGGTCACATCCAATCAAACACATTTATAATACTCAACATACAACTAGTTAGCGGTAAGTCGAGGTCGATCCATGGGACGGTGTGCTTTGGGTTCTAAGTCTATCTATATCAATTTATACTAGTGTCACGATTTATTTGGGTTTGTAGTTGTGTCCTAGGCTAATACAAGCAATAAGGTAAAACAAGCAATAGAAGGAAAGATGTAAACAAATGATTAAAAGTGCTAGGATGTTATAGGGTCATAGGGGATTCATGGTGTTGATCATACAAACATGTTTACAAAGTTAAGCAAGCAATAAGTGTTGTGGAGGAACCGAGTTGGTTTATGTCTTACGGTTCATAGGAAGGGTTGGGTCCCGGAGCCGAATCAATTAGATTGTACAACACCTACAAGTCGACTTACTTTCCTCCTATTCAACTTTTATGCATGGCCTAACAAGACTCGAGTTGGTTTATATCTTACAAATCAAGTTGAGTAGATAAGAGATGGTTGTAAATGCAAGGATTCATAGGCTTGGCATTTCATCAAACATAACATGTGCATAAAGTTGACATCGCAACAAGCAAGCAATTTAATCATGTGAACATATTAGATTAAGCATGAATCAATCCCATGTTGGTTTCCCCTAATTACCCATTAATCCTAGCTAAAGAAACTACTCACTCATTATCATGGGAAACGTGTCGTTAATGGTGTCAATCATCACAACAAGTATAAACATGATAATAGAATGAAGAAATGAACAATAAAGATTAAAGAGTAAAGGAATTATACCAACTTAAGATGATCCAAATAATAAAGCAAGAATAATAGAAGAAACTTGATTGATTGATGGAAGGTTGTCAATCTCCCAATAATAACCCAATAATCTTCAATTACCCAATAATAAACTTGAATAATAAACTTGAACAATAATTAAGGAGAGATTAATGTGTAATTTGTGGAAAGATTGAAGAGTAATCTATTCTAATCTACTCCTAATCTAATCTAAGAGGAATTTCTAATATGGAAACTTGATTATCTCTAATAAAACTTGATGATTTGATTATTACAAATGGGGTATTTATAGTGGAAATTAGGTGGATGCATTAGGGTTAACTAAGGGCTAAACTAGTAATTACACTTTTGAGATTTGAGCAGGGAGACTCCGGTATTTTTCGAAGGAAGGGCGTCTTTCTCGGAGCTTGAAGAACACGAAAATTGCTGTAAAGGAATCCGGGCGGATTGGTGTCGGGACGGGCGGATTGTAGCAGGGGAAGACGAGCGGATTTAGAGCAAGACGCTCGGATTGTAGGAAGGGAATTCGAGCAGATTTAGAGGGTGGACGAGCGGATTCCTTAGAAGACGAGCGGATTCCTTAGAAGACGAGCGGATTGGTCTCGGGACGAGCGGATTGGCGGACAGCTTCTTTGTTTGACCTCGGATTGTAAAACGGGCGTCAGTTTCTCATCCGGACCCCTATTGGAGTGATTCAAAAGCCTAGATCACTTGTTTTTTCGATGCCGTTCCATCTAGCATACTTTCAGAGCCAAAGGAGCAGCCCTTGATTTGGTTTTCGAGCGATTTCTTCTTGTAATGCCTTCCCTCTCGTCATTCTTACTTTTAACCCTTTGATTCTTCTATATACACTTTATTCCTACGTACTTGGCCATCATTCTTGCCTCCTCTTCATACTAGTCCATCTAATATCATCAATAAGCTTCTAAATATGCACAAAAGACAGGAATTTCCGCCTTATTATCTCCTTTTCTACAAAACATATGAAATGCGATAGAAAAGCAAATAGGAAGGTTTTGACGGATAAAATGGCCATAGAATGTTATAATAGTATGCAAAATAGGCTCAATTAGGGGACAAAATATGCGCAATCAATGGTCACATCAAATATCCCCAAACCGAACCTTTACTCGTCCCGAGTAAAGAGGTGACAAAAACTAGACCTTTATTTAAACTAACCTAATAATATAGCCGATATGAGACAATTAGCGGGTCTCACTCCACCCCTTCAACTCACAACAAGACAACCATGAGGTAGGATGCCTTCTTGCAAGGCAAGGTGGGGCTTGCCAAAATGGCGACACATCCAAGCATTAAAGCACACAAAACAAGTAATGGATGCATCTACAAAAGAATAGCCACTTTTCTCATCTAAGTGGCGGAAATTATCTACAAGGGAAGCAATTCAAGGGTACACACTCCTTCATAGATGCAATTTCTTCAAACTACTAAGCCTAGAAGGATACCAATAAATCACCTCCAAGTTGTGTCAAGCTAGGGTACCTTTGTCCTCAATCGTTAAACGCTTTTGTCAAGAATAGACTCCCTATGGTGTTAGAAACACTGGAGGATCGCGGAATTCCCCTTCTTGCCTAGACAAGAAGAAGGGTCGTGTAGGAAATCTATATCTCATTTTTAACATATTCATATATGTTTCAAATTTATTTGGTCATAAAATAAATTCTAGATCTTATGCATGCAAACTAAAATAAATAAGAAAAGAAATCATATTCTCACCATAATAATTTCGGTCATATAGGGCACCAACAAGATCTCCTTCTTGTTAGTTCTTGAGCTTTCCATTAATGGATGAACATACATGACCTCAAAATAGAAGCCCTCCAATTAGTTGCACCCAAGACTATCCCTCAAAACCACAAACTAATATGTACTAGATATTTATATTGTGGTATACCTTAAAATTGATTACTAATACTCATATATTACATTAATAATTTTAGTAATCTAAATGAACAATTTCAATCAAAATCTCATGTTTTTGATGAAAGAAAAGATGAACATGAGAGAGAGAGAGAGTAATGCATAAACCTTTTGCATGTGAATGAATAATAATAAGAGAAAAACTCTCAATATTGATGGTTGTCAAGAGGGTGGACGGTTTGGGTAGTAGTATAGAGCATCTTACTTTTTCTTTTTGTCTTCACAAGAAAAATAGGTGTGTAAGATGTGTAAGACTAGTTGTAGGTAGGCATCATTATGTTTATTTTATCAAATAAAATAAAACAACCAAAACCCACTAACACACCCTCCATTTTCGGTCCATATACATAAAATGGACTACCATTTTATTTTGTCAATTTGTCATTTGTCACACAATATGTCACATGCAGTATGATACATGTTACTAATTAATTAAATGCATATTTATCACATAAATATCATTTTATAAATTAATTAAATTACATTCAACAAATTGACTAGTGATACTTGATCACATAAATAAAATGGGTCATATAATTATAATTCACAATATCTTGTAGTTATAATCAACCATTCATTCATATCTTTATTGTTTCTCAAACAATAAACAATTTTAGTAATAAAGAATTTTATTTACAAAAATAAATCTTATTCAATCCCATTAAAATAAGATATCAATATTCTCTCTTACAAATTGAATTGTTCAATTTTAAGGAATTAATTTATCTGTATCGGTATACAACTAATCAACCTTTTCAATTAAGGGAATTGTCCTTTAGGTGTGACCTCAAGGGATCAACTGATCACCACCATTGCACGACAGTAATGTCAAACTCTAGCCAGCCAATCATTACCGATATGTGTAGACCAGTTGACTATATATTATGTATCATCCCTTCCGTATTCTTGTAATGAAATTTAATAATGATATTTAAATCATGTGATCGCACTATTGTTGAGGACACATTTCCCAACAATCTCCCACTTGTCCTCGACAAGTGTGCGTCACCAATTCTCTTGTCCTATTACTATCTCCCACTCAATGCAAGGTGTCTTTCGGGTCGTACTTGCAAGTGATCATATCGAGAGTGGTTTCCTCGATATGGAGAATAACTGATTGACCGGAATTTATCCACCATGGATACCTTCCGAGCGTGGCCACGCATTTCCAGTTATTACTCCTCGAGTGGCCCTGAGATATTGTTTTAACCCTGACAAGGGGGTGGACAATTCCTATCACACTTATTCCCTTCGACTAGCCACACCCATCATAACCCAAAATATGCCCATTTGACCCCATTTACGAAGGTCGTAGTACACAAATCAAAGTTAATCTGAAACTGTGCCATCTTAGATGAACAGTCTTTAGTCAAAGAATCGACTCATTAGAATACTATAGTAGCTCTCGCCACGACCAGGCTTTATAAATTTGCCAGAACTCTATAAGCGGTCACGCCCGACAAAGTGTTCCCAACATCGCCTATGTGATCGACTAGTCATCTCACATGACTCTATGGCACTTGAACTTGCCATCAATCGCATCACACTCTAGTCACTTCGAGACGTCACCTCATATAAGTGACTATGGGCGAATACAATGCTAATCCATGTTCACTTTAACGGGGTTCAACTGTCTTTACAACCCATTTGGATGTAACAAAGTATAATAAAAGAGTTTTAAAGTAAAACTCGAACGACAAATGCGATTATCACATATGAATAGTCAATGCCTGATTACTATTTCATGTTCTATAATCTAATTTGATCTTGTACGTAGTTGTCCATTTCAATTCAATTGAAATGACATGACTCATCATGTTTAGCCTTTGAGAAGGCTTTGGTTAGTAGGTTTTATCAATTTCTCGTACCTTACTCAACCTCACTACATACTCGTTTTCCTTTGTAATGTATACATTTGCATTACAAAACCTTTTGAGTACGTGTCGAGATCCAATCAAGACATAGGCCCTCTAGCCTAAGAATAGCTCCCACTGTTTTCACGATTAATGCGGGACTCATCCTTCTTGCACATCTCATGATCGCAAGTGTACTCAATTTCCGTTATAAATATCTCTCATTGTTCTTTATTGCCTAGAACGATTCTAGAAAATCTACTTCTTAATTAACATTGCCACAATGGTATCTTAACCATCCTAATGTGTTTTGATTATGGTTTTGTCGGAAACCATGCGCAATCTCAATTGTTAATTGTCACTTGTGTAACACCCTTACACAAAATTGCATCATAAACACTTTGCATCATAGCCTTAATGCTTCTGCAAGCACTTACTTAAATTCGATTTTGAAAATAATTCATCATACTCAAAGTATATGAAGTGTTATACATCATTACTTATTTAATTGATCCGGCAGCGGAAGCAATTGGAATCAATCAAATATATTCAATTTAATTGAACTAGTCATGAATCTTATCAACATAAGACTTCTTATTGACGCTAACATCATGTAGATTTATCTTCATAAATCTGGATATTAAAGATGTATTATAATACTCCAAAAAGTCTTAAATCATTCTCAATGATCAATATGTCATCCACATATCGGACTAAATAAAATTTCCGTAACTCCCACTAAACTCCATGTATAAACACAACTTCTCGACTTATCGAGAAATTTTTTATTACATGATCAAAATGTTGATTCCAACTCATTGATGTCCTACTTAAGATTCTCTCTTAAGTTTCACATTATCTTAGGATTGCAAGAATCTATAAAACTCAAGACATGTATTGAATACATTCCTTCTAATTGAAGAAGTGGGTTTTAGATTCACTTGCTGTGTGCATATCCTCATAATGAAACACAATCCCTAAGAAGATCCAAATAGACTTAAGCATTTCAATTAGTGCAAAACCCTTTGCAACCAATCTTGCTTTGAAATATCTCTTGATTAGTGCAAAACTCTTTGTCACTAATCAAGCCTTTTTATTTCGGATTTTCATGGCTCTAAGCCTTGTATTGAGTTGTGACTTAAACACTCTTATGTAAGTCATTTGTTGATTACTTTCCAGAAGTAATCAACTTGAATCAAACAATTTCTTTTGTAAGTTATAAGCTCTTTACTTTCTTAAAAGTAGCATGAATTCATCATCTTTAACAAGTGACGAATTTAACCTCCTAGGTTTTGAAGAAACAATGTCTTACACAAAACGTCTTATGTAGCCAAGAAAGACCAGTTTCTTGCGACATAACATTCTCTGTGGCATTCTTTGTGGCTCTTGAATAATTTCTCCCACTCTGTCTTCTAGAAATAAACTTGTATTTTAGAAAGATAGCTTCACGAGCCGCAAACCCGTCGTACTCGTGATAATTGAAGAGGGAAAAATGAGCATTTATTTCTTGTGAAAACTTACAAACATGGTACCCTTACCATTTCATATCTCATATGATTCGATTTAGTGGAAAAATAATCTAGACAAAATGATAAAATCCCCAAAAGGATCAAGTAACTCAAAGTAACTTGATCGAAGTCCAAACCTTATCGAATAGCGTTTGATTTCTTATGCAACCACACATTGTCCCATAATGTGTGTTAAGAGAGATTAACTTGTGATATTATATCACATTTCATTTGGCTTATATCAAAGTCTTCACTTTGATAATCCCATCACGACTAAATCGTGATTCCTTAAACTCTTTGAAATTCTTCAAAGATTTCTCTATTTACCTTATTAAGTGAACATATTAGTGTCAACTTAAATCGTTGGTAAAAATAATGATCAACCTATTTTGTATCGATGATTTACAACCTCGATCTCCTTTTCAACCAAAATGCACAAGATATCTTGCTTTGAATACAAGATACGCATAAACCATAAGATCTAATGGTTTCAAGAGTACTCGATAACTCCTTGCGTTAATCATTCCAGAATCTAAGGTTTGATCTTGGGTTACCAATTTGAGTCTTGCATCATCTTCATGATATATCATTCTAGTTTGGTTTAGAATATAATCACCTTTGATAATGGGCTAGCCATACATCAAATTGTGGTGTATAGGGTCACAAAAGTGAAACCTCTTTTGTATCTTAACAAGTTGTATTCTTATTTAGAGTTTATGTACTTAATAGTCACAATTAAGTACAACTCCAAACCCAAAAACTAGACTTAGTACACAATGACTCTATCTCTTGACTTCATTGTTGCTAGTCGTCATATTCTAATCATCCTATGTATCAAACATAATGATGAAAGCCACCACCGGTTTCTAATATTGACGAAGTAGTACTAGCAAAATTTATGTTTAATCAAATAAACATTTAACGAAGAAGGTCCCATTAGATGTCCCACAACTAACTTGTTGATTCTTCAATAATTTGGGGTAGTTTCCTTTCTAGTGTCCGACATTTAAGACAGTGGAAACTTTATCGGTCGGGATTGATAGGTTTAGTATCGTCATTCTCAACAAATCTACCTTTAACATTACCTTGTATCAATTCCATTATAATCTTTACTTCTTGGACCTCGTCCTCATCTTAACGGTTTAAGAGAATGCTCCCACTCATTTCAATGAGTCTTTGCTTTGAGAAGCAAAATTGAATTCATGAAGATTACTCTTCATTTGTTCGTTTTAGTCTTAAAACTTTCATTGAAGTGGTTGCGTTATTTTGGTCAATTACGAATTCTGACAAAACTAATTACCAAAACAATTTATCGCTTCAAGGTACTTAATTCAATTAAGTATATGAAAAACAATCCATTGTAAGTAGATGTGTTAGTCAAGAATCAAAAACCTGTTTGATAATGAATAACTTTAATCTATACTCTTTACAAGAGATCCTTAGCAATGGTTCATATGAGGTTTTAGAAGCAAATTCATATTTGTCTCTAGTTACGATGTTTTAATGGAGATTTGAATCAAAAATCGAAATGATATCGTATATGAATTGTGGTAAAGAAATAGAACAATATGATAACGGAATAATGAAAACAAAACATTCATCGTTATAATAATACTTGTAAACAAGTATAGCATTTACATAGTGACCTCTACCCAACTATGATAAATGATTCTAAGATCCAAATTCATATTAACTTGGGCACGGTAGGGCCGATTCATCCCTTATCAATATAACTCGGTGGATTAACTCTTTAATCGATTCTACTTTTAGAACTCTTGGTCGATAAAATTACTCTAATAATTATCTATAGCCCAAAACACATCCGACAAGGGCACGGTAGGGCCGATACATCCCTTATCAAAAACTTTTGTTGAGTTCAATCCAAATTTCGAATAAATGTGTCCATGATCCAAATCCACATCAACTTGGGCACTGTAGGGCCGATTCATCCCTTATCAACATGAATTCGGTGGATAGACATTTATCACCCACTTCCCCTACGTAACAAGGTTTGTACCCCGGTAGGGCCGAGTGTACTCCCTCGCAAAATAGGTTTTCATGGTGTCTACTATTTGGTAAGGCTAAGTCTCAATTGTTTATTTTAGCGAGAGGTCATGTCAATTTATTATCTATCACGTTTAAGTGAACTAAAACGCTGAACTACGATAATTATAATTGACACGGTCGATAAACTCGATAAAAGAAGATGCATGTTTTAGTTATGGCGATTTAGCGATGCATGTGACATAAAATAAAATGCAAGCATAAAAATAAATAAATAAATCCTAGTATGGCCTTTCCTAAAATAGAAAAACTATTTAACTATTACATATTCGGAAACCAACTCCATTGGTCCCTTGAACTTCGGTTGTGGCACGCATCTCGAGGTAACACCGTCTTTATGTATCGCCATTCTTGAAGAAATCCGTCTTTGGGAACTCCGGAATGAATAAAATTACATAATAAATTACATAATTTCCTATTATACATTTGTAAATAAAAAAAAATAAATCTATTAAATTACAAAACGGTGATACGAGATCACAATAAAATTACAACCGAATCGATATTCCCATACATTTCGGGAAATACCAATTAAAAACTAAGGCCATACTAAGTAAAATTACATAATTCAAAATTACATAAAATAAAATTATGACAATCATAAAGGAAAATGCAAAATTATAATATGTATGAACATGCCCAATTTTATGCTAAATCGCCTTTAATTAGCCAATATCGTATATTACTCGGTTTTTACGGATTTGCGTGATTTCAACATTTTACAATCACAAAAATTACATAAATTCATATTTATGCATAAGTTAATTACCCTAACCTCTTAGGACTCAAAATTTAGTCTTCACTAATAATTTGACCATAATTAACCCATATTTATAAAATTGTTCATTAATGGACTAAAGATTACAAAAATAAGCTATAAACTTCAAATAAATCACAAAATTTCAAATAAATTCAAAATTTGAAATTTAAACTCATGAACATTCTGTAAAAATACCATGACACTCATAATGTTCAAAATCTTAGGTTAAAAATTTCGAAATTTTTCCGGAAAAACAATGTTGCGGTTTATCGATTTTTTAATAAAATAATCATAAAACATTGGAAAAATTATATTCATTAACTTTTCAATTTTAGATCTGAAAAAGATAATAAAATGCAACATTATACGTTTTTCCTAAGTCATAGATTATGTTTTATTAATTTTTCACTTATAATGTCACTATTTATGCAATTTTTCTTCAAAAATCCATAAATCATGCAAAAAGACTTCTTTATAGCCAATTATTTTACACACATCTTGTAAAATTGCATGTCACAACATATTAAATTTCTATGACCAGATTCGAAATTTAACTCATATTAACCTATTTTTCACCTAAATCCGAATTTAATAATGAAAAATCCATTTTTCGAGCATAAAAACTCATAAAATTATGAACATTTCCAGATCATCTAAAAATAATATATGTGAAAACATATCAAAAAACCACTGGAAAATTCGAAGTTTGGCTAATTTTCGTCGAAAAATGACATTTTTACTCATAAAATCACATTTAAATGCCATTATTGTATAATATGAACAATAAAAATCCGTAAAATAACCAAAATATCCTAAAAACATTTTAGGATCAGAAATATTAACATGCATGGATTAATTTCGTGATATATCATAATAACACAAAATATACAAGTTTTATATGTTATTCTTTATAACTCGGAAAAACTTTTAACCGATTTGCATGCAAACAACCTTGGGCTCTGATACCACTTGTAGGAAATCTATATCTCATTTTTAACATATTCATATATGTTTCAAATTTATTTGGTCATAAAATAAATTCTAGATCTTATGCATGCAAACTAAAATAAATAAGAAAAGAAATCATATTCTCACCATAATAATTTCGGTCATATAGGGCACCAACAAGATCTCCTTCTTGTTAGTTATTGAGCTTTCCATTAATGGATGAACATACATGACCTCAAAATAGAAGCCCTCCAATTAGTTGCACCCAAGACTATCCCTCAAAACCACAAACTAATATGTACTAGATATTTATATTGTGGTATACCTTAAAATTGATTACTAATACTCATATATTACATTAATAATTTTAGTAATCTAAATGAACAATTTCAATCAAAATCTCATGTTTTTGATGAAAGAAAAGATGAACATGAGAGAGAGAGTAATGCATAAACCTTTTGCATGTGAATGAATAATAATAAGAGAAAAACTCTCAATATTAATGGTTGTCAAGAGGGTGGACGGTTTGGGTAGTAGTATAGAGCATCTTACTTTTTCTTTTTGTCTTCACAAGAAAAATAGGTGTGTAAGACTAGTTGTAGGTAGGCATCATTATGTTTATTTTATCAAATAAAATAAAACAACCAAAACCCACTAACACACCCTCCATTTTCGGTCCATATACATAAAATGGACTACCATTTTATTTTGTCAATTTATCATTTGTCACACAATATGTCACATGTAGTATGATACATGTTACTAATTAATTAAATGCATATTTATCACATAAATATCATTTTATAAATTAATTAAATTACATTCAACAAATTGACTAGTGATACTTGATCACATAAATAAAATGGGTCATATAATTATAATTCACAATATCTTGTAATTATAATCAACCATTCATTCTTATCTTTATTGTTTCTCAAACAATAAACAATTTTAGTAATAAAGCATTTTATTTACTAAAATAAATCTTATTCAATCCCATTAAAATAAGATATCAATATTCTCTCTTACAAATTGAATTGTTCAATTTTAAGGAATTAATTAATCTGTATCGGTATACAACTAATCAACCTTTTCAATTAAGGGAATCGTCCTTTAGGTGTGACCTCAAGGGATCAACTGATCACCACCGTTGCATGACAGTAATGTCAAACTCTAGCCAGCCAATCATTACCAATATGTGTGGACCAGTTGACTATATATATTATGTATCATCCCTTCCGTATTCTTGTAATGAGATTTAATAATGATATTTAAATCATGTGATCGCACTATTGTTGAGGACACATTTCCCAACAGGTCGTCCCCTCTCTACCATGCACAAAAATGGATACGGTGGATAAAGGGATCAATAGATATTTGAGTTTCATTTTGGGAGTTTGCTTTTGTTTTCGTTTTTCCCCCCAATTTCATGTGGCATATAACATTTGAGAACACTTTCTTTTGCCATTTCTTTGATGTTTGGCAATTCAATACTTGACAACTTTTCAACTTTTTGCATTTTCTTTTTGAACATTTTCAAAGTCACCCCATATGTAGTGAGGGCGGCTTATATTTGAGGCTTTAGGAGTTCTATTTTTGCTCCTCTTTTCATTTGATGCATTTTTGCAAACTTTCTTTCACTTTTCATTTCATTGAACTCAAATTGATTTCTTTTTGTGCCCATTCCCTTTGATGACAAAAATGTGGTAGAACATGGATGATGGATGCATGGTTTCAAGGGTCACCTTGGAATAAACGGTAGCCAAGGAGTTATCACACCACAAGGTACTCTTGACTAGGCCTTAATCCATGGGTCAAAGGATACTAGCATGACACATCATAGGGTGTTTTACAAGTATTCTAACAAGCAAAGTCTTAAGAAGAAAAAGCATCTACTAGGGCCTATATACACTTGTCAAGCTTCCCAAGTAGACGGTTTCACAAAATGTTTCTAACCATGCAAACTACATGCTATGATGCAACTATCATATAAACATCCTAATGCAAATGATTCTACCAACTAGTATGCCATATAACCTAAATGCAACTCCTAAATTCACATTGTTGTACCGCATCAAAATAAAGCCACATAGTCATTAACATAAAGAGGAAAAAGGGAATTGGAAAGATCATACCATGCGGTCTTCATTATCCTCATGTCTCGGATGTGGCGTAGTCGATCAATGTGAACAAGGGTAAAACAAACACAATATATACAATAATATATACATGACTATACTACAAAGGAAATGAACTTGTTTTTGGTTTTTCAATTTTTCAAATTTTTTTATGGTTTTTATGTTTATGAAACAAAAAGACATGTTTTTGTGATTTTTTGAAATTTTTCAATTTTTATGTATTTTGGAATATAAATTCCCATCCCCCACTTTAGTTTGGACATTGTCCTCAATGTACATGTAGGAGTAGGAATAAAAGGAAATACATGTTTATGGATTTTTGATTTTTTGAAATAAAGTACAAATGCAATGATATGATATGAATGAATGCATGCTCTAACTAAATGCAATTCTATATGACATATATAACAAATGAATGCAATCTACATTACACTAAATGATGCATGATTTAAACTATGGTCACTTATGATCAAACCTCCCCAAACCGATTTAAACAATATTTCTAGTGTAGAAAAGAATAGGATTGGTCATTAGTGACTATGCATGAATTCTAGTCTATATGCATGAATCATGTGAGGTATATTACAATGCAACTATACTATATGGACTAGCTAATGCAAATGAGATATGAAATATAATACAAATGCAAGCTAAATGTATATATAAATAACTAAATGCAAGTGTAAATGTAATGCAAAGTGAAAGTAAAGGATATCTTACAAATGGTGGTTTGAGGGAGGACTCCACCAAACTCATTCCTTGTTGCCATGATTATTGATGTTGTCCATGTTGCTTAATGCTCTCAACAACCGGTCAAAGGCTTTTGAATGGGCTTCATATAAGCACAAATAGGAGATTGGCGATGTCAAAACGTAGTTTAGCCATCTTGGCTTGGAATAGAACTTGCCGAACACTCTCCCATTTGTTTTGCCCTTGGCACTTGGCTTCTTACAATGCTTCAAACCAACAAGCCCATGATTCTTGTCAATACAAGGTATGAAGTATTGCCCATTCTCATCCGGAGGCTTCCATTCTTTACCATCTCTTTCAAATTCTATGATGATAGAGCATTGATTCATCAATCCTTCAATAGTAAAAGGAGAGTTCTCATTTCTTTGATGAGGGGATAGTTGAAGGATAAGATGTGGAGGAGTCAACTTCTCACCATTGAGGTCATTCATGCTTTCATTGTCTTCACTTTCTTCTTCACCCTCCTTAGAACTTGAACCATTTCCAAAGAAAAGAGCTTCAATTTCTTCCAAACTATGATCAAAGATGCCAACATCATAGTTTTCCTTTTGACCTCTCAATTCCCCAAAGATTGCAAGTTCAAATTCATCAACCTCTTCTTTCAAAGTTTTACCTCCACTCCCATAAGTGTCAAGGGAACACACTTCCTCTACATGGGTCATAGAGGGAAATTGTGGTGGGAGGTCTTCCTTATCATCATCATAGGTGTCCCAAATTGGAGAAGCAAGGCTAGTGTGGGAGCTAGATACATGAGGCAATTTAGACAAAGTGCATGTCTCATAATTGGCCTCTAATTCATATTCACCATTGCTCTCCTCTCCAACTTCATCATGCTTCAATTCATCATCCACTCTTGGTCCATTATCAATCAAGCACTCCCCTTCCTCAAAAGTAACATCTTCATATTCACATCTATCATGAATGTTTGTAAAGTTGGATACAAGTTCGAATATGGGGTGTTCAATACTTATGAATTTAGGAGGTGCTGGGGGATTCACAAGAGTAGCTTCATAATGCCATCCAAATTCTTCTTCACCCTCATTATCTTCCCCTTCTTCTTCATTTAGCATTTGGGTGGCTTCCATTTGGGCAATTTGATTCGCCAACTTCTCACCATTGGTAACAATGTTTTTGAGAACATTGTCCCTAGCTTGGCTCTCTTCTAGCATTTGCATGAAGAAATTTTGTTGGTCCCTTAACATTTGGAGAACCACACTTTGCATGTCAAGATTATGCTCATTCTCTTGTTGTGGGTACATGAGAATTTAGTGGTATGGGTGTTCATTGTAGGATGACATTTGGCATTGATTGTAAAGTGGGTTTTGGGAGGGTGGTTGTTGTGGATGTTGGATGTGGGCGCTTTGGTAAGAAAAGTTGGGGTAATGGTTAGGACTTTCATTGTACGAATAATAAGGTAGGTTTGTGTTGACTTGCTCCTCAAACTCCCCATACCCATAGTCATACTCAAAAGATTCACCACATACTCCATGTGCCAAGCCTTCGGTCATCATCGTAACTAGGACAAAGATATAACTACAAACAAGGAAACTACAAGAAAACGGTAAAAACAATCCTTGAGGAACATGTTCCTCAAGGTTAAAGCAAAATCAAAATAGACAAACAAGCAAGAACTTAATCACATAGCACCATCCCCGGCAACGGCGCCATTTTGATGGGTGATGTCGTCGGGTCACATCCAATCAAACACATTTATAATACTCAACATACAACTAGTTAGCGGTAAGTCGAGGTCGATCCATGGGACGGTGTGCTTTGGGTTCTAAGTCTATCTATCTCAATTTATGCTAGTGTCACGATTTATTTGGGTTTATAGTTGTGTCCTAGGCTAATACAAGCAATAAGGTAAAACAAGCAATAGAAGGAAAGATGTAAACAAATGATTAAAAGTGCTAGGATGTTATGGGGTCATAGGGGATTCATGGTGTTGATCATACAAACATGTTTACAAAGTTAAGCAAGCAATTAGTGTTGTGGAGGAACCGAGTTGGTTTATGTCTTACGGTTCATAGGAAGGGTTGGGTCCCGGAGCCGAATCAATTAGATTGTACAACACCTACAAGTCGACTTACTTTCCTCCTATTCAACTTTTATGCATGGCCTAACAAGACTCGAGTTGGTTTATATCTTACAAGTCAAGTTGAGTAGATAAGAGATGGTTGTAAATGCAAGGATTCATAGGCTTGGCATTTCATCAAACTTAACATGTGCATAAAGTTGACATCGCAACAAGCAAGCAATTTAATCATGTGAACATATTAGATTAAGCATGAATCAATCCCATGTTGGTTTCCCCTAATTACCCATTAATCCTAGCTAAAGAAACTACTCACTCATTATCATGGGAAACGTGTCGTTAATGGTGTCAATCATCACAACAAGTATAAACATGATAATAGAATGAAGAAATGAACAATAAAGATTAAAGAGTAAAGGAATTATACCAACTTAAGATGATCCAAATAATAAAGCAAGAATAATAGAAGAAACTTGATTGATTGATGGAAGGTTGTCAATCTCCCAATAATAACCCAATAATCTTCAATTACCCAATAATAAACTTGAATAATAAACTTGAACAATAATTAAGGAGAGATTAATGTGTAATTTGTGGAAAGATTGAAGAGTAATCTATTCTAATCTACTCCTAATCTAATCTAAGAGGAATTTCTAATATGGAAACTTGATTATCTCTAATAAAACTTGATGATTTGATTATTACAAATGGGGTATTTATAGTGGAAATTAGGTGGATGCATTAGGGTTAACTAAGGGCTAAACTAGTAATTACACTTTTGAGATTTGAGCAGGGAGACTCCGGTATTTTTCGAAGGAAGGGCGTCTTTCTCGGAGCTTGAAGAACACGAAAATTGCTGTAAAGGAATCCGAGCGGATTGGTGTCGGGACGGGCGGATTGTAGCAGGGGAAGACGAGCGGATTTGGAGCAAGACGCTCGGATTGTAGCAAGGGAATCCGAGCGGATTTAGAGGGTGGATGAGCGGATTCCTTAGAAGACGAGCGGATTGGCGGACAGCTTCTTTGTTTGACCTCGGATTGTAAAACGGGCGTCATTTTCTCATCCGGACCCCTATTGGAGTGATTCAAAAGCCTAGATCACTTGTTTTTTCGATGCCGTTCCATATAGCATACTTTCATAGCCAAAGGAGCAGCCCTTGATTCGGTTTTCGAGCGATTTCTTCTTGTAATGCCTTCCCTCTCGTCATTCTTACTTTTAACCCTTTGATTCTTCTATATACACTTTATTCCTACATACTTGGCCATCATTCTTACCTC
This sequence comes from Silene latifolia, assembly GCF_048544455.1. Classification (NCBI taxonomy): domain Eukaryota; kingdom Viridiplantae; phylum Streptophyta; class Magnoliopsida; order Caryophyllales; family Caryophyllaceae; genus Silene; species Silene latifolia. The sequence continues at coordinate 151,243,805 of NC_133526.1, forward strand.
CTCTTCATACTAGTTCATCTAATATCATCAATAAGCTTCCAAATATGCACGAAAGACGGGAATTTCCGCTTTATTATCTCCTTTTCTACAAAACATATGAAATGCGATAGAAAAGCAAATAGGAAGGTTTTGACGGATAAAATGGTCATAGAATGTTATAATAGTATGCAAAATAGGCTCAATTAGGGGACTAAATGTGCGCAAATAATGGTCACATCACTGATGCAGGGTTTGTTCCCCTTCCAGCATTTGTCCAGGACGATCCCGAATTCGGTTAACCCGAATACAGGACGGATCAGATGATGAATCTGCCCATTCAACATCATATTTGAAAAACGTCTTACTAAGACAAATGGATCACGTTATGCACCATAAACCTAACACGGTAAATGGATGTTTAATTTCCGTCTTGCATGCAAATCAACGTTAAATCCAACTCGACATCTTATACTTGATACTTGGATTAAACAAACCGACATAGAAAGCTCACATGTTAGGTTAAACTTTTGGATGCGCATTCATGCATTTAAACCATTTTATCAACTTTTGCATTTAACCAATCAAGATCGATCAGTTGAGCCCGCTACCGCGGGCGGGATTGGGTGTCTGATTAAAGGGCTTCCCAATACGTACCTTCACCTCTTACTCAGAAACTTTGGATAGTGGACGACCTTATCGAGGGCGTACGGAGTCATTCTAGAGATAGGATGCTAAAGAGGAACGATTCCTTATCTTTAGTACCTATGTCAAACCCTGCTTTGTGCTTCGTTTGACCGAGGTATAAAGTGGATTCGAACGGGTTCGAGGCATCCCACAAATGCTTGGCGGCGACTCCGAACATATCTTGCATCATTTCGAGACCCTTGCCGAGACGAAACCGACCGATCTAAAACGATCCGGTCGAAAGCATTCTTACGCCGCCGAGCGTGGCTTTCAAAAAGACCGCTGCATGTCCACAAATTAGCTTGGCGTGCAGTTAGCCATGTCCACAATTGGTGGTCCACTCGACCAAATGACAGCTCTACTCGATCGAGTAAGCCGAAAGACAGACCTGAAAGACCTCATGTAAAGACCCCCACTCGAATTAGTGGCGTGACCACTCGACTGAGTGACTTTGACTCGGCCGAGTAACTGCTGAATTTGATAGAGTACAGTGGAATTTGACCCTTTCTAAGAGTTTTGGACCACCTACGACGCATTTGACCTTGATTTTGGACTTTGCCGACCTACTAAGAGTAGATTGACCCTAGAAAACCCATACGATAGACCTTTATAAATTGTTTACTCTTGATCTTGTCACTTGCTTGGGTCGTATACAATCATAGTCAGCCTACAAATGTTTAGATAATGGCATAAAGTACATGAAAATGTGTATGCATTCCGTAATAGTAGTGGAAAAGTAAATAATAGTAGTAAGGACACACCACGTGATGAGTTTGTAACACAAGTACGTGTTGTGGCGGTTCAATATGATATGTTGGATATTAAGAGTGGTTGAGCCTACTCATAAAGAGTACTCATATACATGTATATATACATATAGTAATCATACACATAAAAACCCCATCAATAGATACCGACCTTGGCCACGCATAACATATAGATATAGTAAAACAAGTTGAGACCCTTTAGAGAACACAACATGTGTCAATAATGGTAGGTTACCGGGAGAGTGTCATGTGAGACTTATAGCGAACTTCGGGACGAAGTTCTCCTTTAGGGGGGGGGGGGGGTAAATGATGTAAGAACTCGAAAAAAATTAGAAAAGAAAGAGCACGATACATGGCAAAGTATAGAGAGTGAACAAGACCTAGGATAGATAGGATATATTTTTGTAACAATAAGAGTGATGATGGCAAGAGAACACACGAGAACCGAGAAAGAGGCTCGAGAGTAGACCGATGAATATTTGGGAAAGAGAGTGAGTGGCGAACTTCGGGGACAAAGTTCATTTTAAGGAGAGAATATTGTAATACCCGATATTTGTAGGACCCGTACTTAGACCTAGGGACACGTGAGGGAACCCACATGTACTCGGAAGTAAAGGATGACCCCTCATATGAGACCAAGTAAGACGTAAACTAGACCTAGTAGACTTCCAGTGGACCGAGTAGAACCCAAAGTAGACCAAGTGAGTCGGCACTCGGTCGAGTAAGGGTACACTCGATCGAGTGAGTTCCACTCGGTCGAGTGAACCAGTCAGTCGGTCGAGTGGTGCTGAGCTGTACCCGAGAAAGGATATTCCGGATTTTATCCTATCCCAACCATATCCCATTCATTCTTCTCCTTCTTCCTTCTTACACTAAAACCCTCTCCCTTCTCTCTAAAATGCTCCCAATGCCCTTCCCTTGGCCTTCATGCTTGGATTATTGGTGGAACATCTCTCATATGTCCCGATCTACCTTTGTAAGTAAAAATCTCACCTTTTTCTCTTTTTCTTATGAGTAAATTCGAGTTAGGGTTTACTAAGAGAGGTTAATTAGTATTTAGTTATGTAAAATGAATAAATAGCGACTAATAATGAGGGATTTTATGTTGTTATTTAGTATAGAGTGAATTGTGATAGTCATTACATGAATTATGTAGGATGAGACGGTTTTATGAGATGGATACTTGGTGATTTCGATTAGCTTGTGGATTATGCTAAAAGGTAGGTTATCCTACTCGGTTTCAATATTGTGTATGCATATTTGGGTGTCTTTCCTCACTATTGCATTCATGAGTCGGTTGGTATGTATGTGGGATTGAATTCATGAGTTTGGTCATATGTTAAATGTTGTTCTTCTATTTGTCATGTATGTTTGTGTTTGTGTTGTGTTGGAGTGCTTTGGTGTTGGTACTTGATTGTTGAGTTGACGTAAGACGGTTGGGCAACCGTCTTGCGCTTGGGTCACCCCTTAGAGCTTCCCACTCCAAGGGGGATGTGCACATTAATGACTTGAGTCATGGAGGGACTCGTGTGAGTGAGGCACGATGTCTGGCAGGGGATCCGGTTGGCTTCCGGACCCGGTACGTCTGGGCGTGTCCCGGTAACTTTGTGAGATGTGGTGTCGTGGGCGTGTCCCTTGCACCGGTGGTTGTGGGTACGTCTGGGCGTGTCCCGGTACCGGTATGGTGATTGCATAGTCGAGTCTCATTTGCATGATTATGTCGCGTCTACACTTATCGAGTCATGTCTTATGTTTATGTATTGAAACTGACGTTTGTTGTGTCCGTGTAAATGTCACCTATTTCCGGGGTGGCCTGTGTCGATCCATATGATATTTCCGATCATATGGGGAGCAGTTGTTTACAGGTTAGCTTTGGTTGCTTGCGGAAGACGGGACGAGCCATGATGACATTCGAGTCAGGCATAGTTGACTAGATTAGTTTAGTAGTTATGAGTTGTATTATTCATTTCATTTATTCAATTATGTCTATGTAATCCATTAAATACTTATTTATGTTAATTATTTCTCAATTGCAACTTTGATTTCATTACCTCGCGAAATCGAGAAGGTAACATCTCCCAATTACCTTGGTCGGGTAAGAAGAGGGTGTTATAGTTAGTGTCGGTCTGGGCATATAGATTGTTGTTTTGTTTATTTATGTTGGGAGTGAGAGTAGAGTATAATATAGAAGAAAGTTGCTTATATTTTCGTTGTTGTCATGGTATAGTGATATTCTGTTAATGGGGCATAGTTGTGAGAGATTATTAGAGTACTTTCGATCTTGTTTTAGATGAGGCATTGGTTGACATAGTTGTGGCAAGAGTTTTGTGGAATGTGTGTATGCTGAGCTGGAAGCGACAAGTGGCTCGTGATCTTTATTGAGACAGTGAGTATAGGGCGTTGGGAATTAGTATTATGTTAAGTCATGGATGAGTTTTACGGCAATAAACAGGAGAACTTGAGGATCTACTGTGAGTTTGTGTAACAATTGTGGATCGTGAGTTATGATTGTGGAGATAAGTGCATGTATAAAGAAGTATGTCCTTTTGCGGTTATGTTGAAGAGATGGAGTAGTGGTTATGCTGAGGATCTTTATTGAGACAGTGAGTATAGGGCGTTGGGAATTAGTATTATGTTAAGTCATGGATGAGTTTTACGGCAATAAACAGGAGAACTTGATGATCTACTGTGAGTTTGTGTAACAATTGTGGATCGTGAGTTATGATTTTGGAGATAAGTGCATGTATAAAGAAGTATGTCCTTTTGCGGTTATGTTGAAGAGATGGAGTAGTGGTTATGCTGAGTACTTTATGGTATAGGTTAGATGGAGTGCAGAATAATTGGAGGCTCGAGATCTGTTAGGGAGAGAGAGCCTTGAGGGATGGTTGTCGGGGTTGAAATTATAGTCTGTGGTAGGTGATATAAGATAAGGATAAGGGGAAGAAAACAGCTAAGGATCTAGTATTAGTGGGTTATGAGGACGTAACATTTATCTTAAGAGGAGTAGGATGCAACAAAGAGAGTTTGATGGTTGTGCATGTTGTAAGTATATTTGGAAGTTTGAGTCTTGGTGTAGAATAAAGGATGGATTTGTGTTGTGGTTGATTTTATTAAAGGTAAAGGCAATGCTTGTACTAGTATGGAGATTATGAGTGTGAGTATACTTCGATAGTGTTGAGAGTTTGGGTGATGATGTTTAGGAGTATGAGTAAACTTCGAGGACGAAGTTCATTTTAAAGGTGGTAGAATGTAATATTCCGTTTTGGTGGTTGATCTTGTTTGGTGGATTGTCTTGGTATTAAATTTACTAGTGAGCATTATGGATGTAAGACAGAGTTGGCAACACTTATGTTGTTGGTATTCAATAGTATTATGGAGTTAGGTGAGTTATTCTATGGTTGATTTTATGTTGTGAGCTGTATTGTTGAGATAGGCGTTGTTGATTGAGTTAGCGTCGAGGATGTAGGATGAGAGTTAAGTGAGGTTGGTTGGCTGAGTGGCATGTGTGTATGCTATGTAGGTATGGGTTTGAACTTCGAGGTTGAAGTTCGCTTTAAGGAGGGAAGACTGTAATACCACGTTTTTCTAAGTCCTTTTACTCGGCCGAATAGGGCTTACTCGGCCGAGTAAGGCGTCGTGTGTTTCTGGTCAGGTTATTGTCCAGGAATACTCGGCCGAGTATGGTAATACTCGACCGAGTAAGGGATACTCAGCCGAGTATTCTTAATACTCGACCGAGTATCCTGTCTGACGGGATTTTTTTCCGCGGTTTGATTAAAGATGATTAGAGTTATAAATTATGATTAACAGTTTTACTTTTCACTTTTACCAAAACCTAAAACATTTCTATGTAATCTAATAATCTCTAATCTCCCACAAGATCGTTGATTGTTCGTGAGCCCTTGTTCATTTCTCTCTTCCGTCGATTGCGTCGGTAAGTCACTAATCTTATAACTTTTGTCAGTATTGTCTTTTAGGGTTTTACCGTAGTATTCGAAATTGGGAATAAGGGATGTTTTGCATGTTGTGATTGGATTATTGTGATTGTTGCTCGGTGGAGAATTTGTAGAAGAGCATTTTTAGCTTCATTTGTTGACTCTAATCGGATATGTGCTAAGGTAGGGTTTCCCTACTCAGTTGATTGCCTAATTGATTTAAGATGTGATATTGTGATTTAATTGATATGATAAGTATTGTTGTTGATTGTATTCTGGAGTATTGAAGTTGTGGTGGATTGACTATGATTGTGTGGTGCGTCCTCGGCTTAGTGGAGTCACTTGTGGGAGTGGCTTCACGCCCTTCATTCGCCCCTTGTGGAACCCGCCACAAAAGGGGATGTGCACATTAAGGAACATAGGTTATTGCTCGTTGCGATGAGCGGGGCTTAGGTGGGCAAGGTTGCGGTCCCCCACTGGCGGTGTGGATTATCTGTCGCGGCAGTAATCTGGCAGGACTACACACTTCAGTGTGTAGTCAGTTATATGACATGATTGGGAATGGAGAATTGTTGTGAAATAGTTGTTATCGATATTGTTGTATTTTGCTTATCTTAATTATGCAGTGAACTGACCCGTTGTTGTTTTGTAAATATGTGGTGATCCATTCGGGGATGGTGAGCAGATTGTGACAGGTGATGGTTGTGTTTTGCTTTGGGGACGAGATGGGATGTTATCACTTCGAGTCTAGCTTTCGCTGTTACGAGTTTAGCTATTTTAGTTTCAGTTGTATTGAGATTCATATACATTTATTTTGGTTTGGTTTTGAGACAATGTAATCGTTTAACTTCATACTTTAATAAATGTTTTGGAATGGTTATATTTGATATACTAGCCTCGGGCAACCGAGATGGTAACAACTTCTCATGCTATAGTGGTCCTTGATAAGGCACCTTGGTATGTGGGGGTGTTACAATGTTCTCATACAACAAGGGTTGTATGCGATTCTTGAACATAAGAAGCCCGATGATATTGAAGTTCTCAGGGAGGACATGAAATTGAGCGCGGTTAGTACAATCTTGTTAGCCCTTGCACTCGAAATCAAGTATAGTGTGTTAGAGGAGACAAATCTTAAGGAGTTGTGGACCAAGTTATGTAGCATTTATAATGCGAAGTCCTTGGCTAACAAATTATTCTTGACAAAGGATCTTTATTTTCGAGCTCGAGATGGTAGATGACGATGATTTGAGGGATCATCTAAACAAGTTCAATAGCTTGATCACCCAATTGGCGAGTTTGGATGAGACAATCAAAGAAGAAGATAAGGCTATAATGTTGTTGGCTTCTCTTCCTAAAAAGTATAACACGGTTATTACTAGTTTGCTTGTGGGGGAGACAACATTGGCCTTAAATGAGACCGTTGTGGTTTTGCTTGAGTTCGAAATGTTGATGAAGCAAGTAAGTGGTGGCTCTTAAAGTTCATGAGTCATAATTATATACATATTTATGCCTCCCCTAAGTTACTTTTGATACGGTTTTCGTGCTAGTTTATATTAATTACATGCCTTTTCTGCTAGAATGTCGATACTTCTGCTATTTGGTGTTTAATGCAGGAATGATGCATTTATGGAGCAAAGGAATGAAATGAGCACCGCGGAGTGGGCATGAAGGAATACACGGAGTATGGCACGAGAATCTAGAAGAATAAAGGAAGAGAAGAGAAGAAGACAACACGAAGAAAAGAGCTGAAACGGGAAGAATACTCGATCAAACCTGAGCATACTCGATCGAGTGGGTATGTACTCGATCGAGTGCACCAAGGTTCGATCGAGTACACATCGAGCTGAGGGTTTTCGCGCAATTTTCTTAAGTCGGTTATACTTTATTATAAATACCGAATTCGTACCCTATGTTATTTTTACGTCTTATTTACTTCAAAAACCCTAGAAAAACTCTTAGTTTAGTTGTATTGCTATTATTCCAGATCTAAGCACTCTCTAATTACGGTATTCATTAATCTTTCTCTTATTATAATTAATTTAAAGTTCTAGTTTATACACATATTATCATTGTTCATCTTAATGCTTGCAATTATGTCTTCTATTATTATTGTTGTTGTTCCTTCTATCATGTGTAGCTAATTTCATAACCTAGGATGAATGGGGATCTAGGTTGTTAGAAGGGGATTATATCAATGAATTGATAGTTAAAATATATAGCTTCTTTGTTGTTGTTCAGTTATTGTCTTGAATCTAGTTAATTAGTTTCTGCAGGATTGATTAACTAGTATTGCAAACTAGGATTTTTAGCGACCTGGTAAAGACTAGTATGTAGGAAATATCGGTATACTTCCCTTAAAAATAAGGATTATAACGAAATTATAATCTATGAAAACTAGTCATAAATGAATTGCATTAACAAAATAGAATAGGGATTAAGAATCAACCATCGGTCCTAGCAATTATGGCCTAAAAACAATATCAAAATGATATTCGCCTAATCGTTGCACCCAAGATGCTCCGAGAAATGCCCCTCAAATTGCTAGAATGAGATCCCCAAAATTTACAATTAATTTTAGGGTTTTTTTTTTCTAGTGTGATGAGTGAATTAGGTTAAAAATTAGGTTTAGAAAAATGATCTCCCTCACTCCTTAAAACCGTGTAAAAAATGAATAAGGGGGGAGATATTTTCTACCCTTTTTTCATCCAATCCAACCGAAAAAATAAGAGATATTATCTTCTTATTTTCGGTTTATACACCTGCCAAAAATAAGGAGATAAAATCTTCTTATTTTGGTAGTTTACAAAATGTATATAAAGTGTATAATTTATAAATTGTCATTTAATTTATTCCGTATTAATAAGTCTACACACAACAGCTTGCAGTCGAGTTATTAATACCGGTCTGTAAGAATTTATTATAACAATCTCGTATAATATATACTTTAACTATAAATATCGCATATTTATAATTAGCTAATTAAATATAACTGATTACATTTAAATTACGAATTAACATCTTAATTCGTTTAAGCTAACATTATATACATTAATTAAATATAACATTTTATATTCAATTTACGAATTGACAGTTAATTCGTTTTATCTAAAATTATTTAATTGTATTAAATAATCATCTCATCATCACATTGACTAACTGTTTAGTCAAATACATGAGCTAACCTTTTAGTCATATAAGGCATCAATGTGATTATATTTCTATAATCACATCTCTCAAACACATCCTTTAGGTGTGACTTTTAGGGACCAGTTGATCACCGCCATCAGTATGATAATAACGTCAAACTTTTTAGCAAGCCAACCGTTATTAGGTAATCGTTAATCAACTGATAAAATACTAAGTATACCCTTGTGAACCTGTAAGAGATTTACAAATGTTATCACACTAATTGTGGAGGACACAAGCTCCAACAAACTCCCACTTGTCCTCACAAATGTATGTGCGATAACCGATTCTCATATCCTAAAATTTCTCCCACTCAATGTAAAACAATTTGCAAAATCCGTATTCACAAAGGTCGTATTTTACAAGTGATCAATATCAAGAGTGGTTTCCCCGACTAGAGAGTAACTTAACTGAAAAACGAATCATTATTCGAGCATGGCCTTGCATTTCAGTTACAACTCCTCGAGTGGCCCTGAGAAATAACTAAACCTGATAAAAGTTGGATATTTTCTTCAACTCGAATCCTGCAGATGTAAGCACAGTATGAAATGACCCAGAAAAAATCTGCTTAGCCTCCTGTTACGGCAGACCATGAGAAAGAAACAAAAGTCACCCAAAAACTGCCCTAATCTCAAGAGACAGTCGATAATCAAAAGAATCGACTCTAGGAACACAATGGAAGTCCAATCCACGACCTGGCACCGAATGTTTTTAAACATTTAGGACTCCATTACGTTGTCACAAAAATTGTCCTGCGAGGTATCGTTGTAATCTCGCATATGTGATCGATCAGCCAACCGTTTGACTTATGGCTCGTTGAACCCACCATCAATCGACTGCACAATATAATAGCCAGAGTTATCAGCTCATGTAGGCGATTACGGACCAAAACAAATATAATGTAATTCAGTTCACTTTATGGCGTTCAATGTTGTCAGTACAATCCACATGAAAAACAAAATATGAAATAAAACGATGAAGTTATAAATAGCGTATGAAAAAGATAATGTATCGAATTCATAATCAACTACTACAACTCAGGAACACCTTTAATTCCCATGGAAATAACGTGCCCTACATGCTTATCATAATTCAACGGTTTAGTGAGAGGGTCCGCGATGTTGTCATCCGAAGCTATCATGTCAATTACTATCTCCTCTTGCTCCACGTAATCACGAATTAGGTGAGCCTTCCGATGTACATGTCTAGACTTGTTGCTAGAGTTAAGCTCCTTAGCCTGGAAGATGGCACCTCTATTGTCACAATAGATAGTGATCGGGTCATTCGAACTAGGAACTGTGGATAGTCCTTGTAAGAATTGACGCATCCATATAGCTTCCTTTGCTGCTTCCGAAGCGGCATAGTACTCGGATTCAGTAGTAGAATCTGCTATAACATCCTGTTTGGAACTCTTCCAGCTGACCGCAGCACCATTAAGAGTAAAGACGAACCCGGATTGAGATTTCGAATCATCTCGATCCATTTGGAAGCTAGCATCTGCGTAACCGATTGCGTATAGCTTAGTATCTCCTCCATAAGTCAATACCCAATCCTTAGTCCTCCGTAGGTACTTAAGGATTTTTAACAGCCATCCAGTGTGTTTCCCCTGGATTGTGTTGGTACCGACTGGTCATACTCAATACATATGCCACGTCTGGACGTGAGCATTTCATGGCAAACATGATCGATCCTATGGCTGATGCATAAGAACACGACTCATGCGTTCAACCCCTTCATACGTCGTGGGTGACTGAGACTTGCTCAATTGCATCCCAGACGTCATTAAAAGGTTCCCCTTCTTGGAGTTGGTCATGCTGAACCTGTCAAGAATCTTATCCAAATAAGACTCCTAACTCAGTGATAACATCCGTCGTGATCTATCTCGATAGATACGGATTCCCAATATGCGTTGTGCCTCACCCAGATCTTTCATCTGGAAATGGTTCTTCAACCATCCTTTAACAGAAGATAAGAGAGGAATGTCATTCCCAATCAAGAGTATGTCATCGACATACAATATCAAGAAAACAATCTTGCTCCCACTCGACTTGATATATAAGCATGGTTCCTCGACCGATCGAGTGAAACCATACTCTTTTATCACCTGGTCGAAACGATGATTCCAACTCCGAGAAGCTTGCTTAAGTCCATAAATGGAACGCTTAAGCTTGTACACTTTCTTAAGATTTTCAGGATCTATGAAACCTTCGGCTTGCACCATGTACAACTCTTCCTCCAAATAACCGTTTAAGAAGGCGGTTTTCACATCCATTTGCCAAATTTCATAGTCATGAAAAGCGGCAATCGCTAAGATTATCCGAATGGAACATAGCATAACTACAGGTGCAAAAATTTCATCATAATGCAATCCGTGCACTTGAGTGAAACCTTTTGCCACTAGTCGTGCCTTATAGGTATCTGGTTGCGCGTCTACAGAATGCTTTATTTTGTAAAGCCATTTGCACTGTAGAGGTTTTACCTTGTTAGGTAAATAAACAAGATCCCATACGTCATTCTCATACATGGAGTCCATCTCGGATTGCATGGCTTCAAGCCATAGCTTAGAGTCGGAACAGGTCATGGCACCTTTATAGGTAGCGGGTTCATTACTCTCTAGGAGCAAAACGTCATTCTCCTCGACCATACCAATGTATCTGTCTGGAGGATTAGAGACTCTACCCGACCTCCTAGGTTCCTGAGGAATATTAACCGTATCATCAGTTGAAGGAACAACTTCCTCCATCTGTTCCTCGGTAGTTGGTTCTTGAATCTCCGACAGCTCGAAGGTTCTATTACTTATCTTGTTCTCGAGAAATTATTTCTCTAAGAACTTTGCACAAGCCGCAACAAAAACTCGATGTTCGGTAGGCGAATAGAAGTAATGACCAAACATTCATTTTGGATAACCAATAAAGTATGTCTTGACCGATCGCGGGCCGAGCTTATCCTCGTGTCTCCACTTGACATAAGCCTCGCAGCCCCAAACCGGAATAAAGGACAAGTTAGGGACCGTTCCCTTCCACATTTCATATGGAGTCTTATCGACAGCTTTAGACGGACTTCGGTTAAGTATAAGAGCAGCTGACAAAAGAGCAAAACCCCATAATGAATCTGGTACTACCGTGTGACTCATCATGGATCAAACTATATCAAGTAATGTTCGATTTCTCCGTTCGGAGACACCATTTAATTGAGGTTTTCTAGGTGGAGTTAACTGTAAAACGATTCCACAGTCTTTAAGGTGTTGATCAAACTCATTTGAAAGATATTCGCCACCCCGATCTGAACGGAGTGCTTTAACCTTTCTTCCCAATTGGTTCTCAACCTTATTCTGGTATTCCTTAAATTTTTCAAAGGACTCACTTTTATTCTTCATTAAGTAGGCATATCCGTATCTACTCAAATCATCCGTGAAAGTGATAAAATATCTATAGCCATCTCTAGCGGTAATTGACATAGGTCCATATACGTCAGTATGTATGAGTCCTAATAGGTTACTAGCGCGCATTCCAACACCTTTGAAGGAAATTCGAGTCATTTTGCCGATAAGACATGATTCACACGTGCCAAAAGTAGAAAAATCGAATGCGGAAATAGTCCCATTCTCGACGAGTTTCTTTACATGTTTTTCATTTATGTGTCCCATTTGACAATGCCATAGATAAGTTTGATCTTTGTCACCAACCTTTAATTTCTTATTATTCACATGTAATATATCTGTGGTTTGATCTAAGATGTAAATTCCATTCATGGAAACTGCTTTGCCATAAACCATTTCATTAAAAGAGAAAATACAGCTATTATCCTTTATTGAAAATGTAAAACCGTCTTTATCAAGTATGGAAACAGAAATAATGTTCTTAGACAAACTGGGTACATAGTAACAGTTATATAAATATAACTCAAAACCACTTGGGAGTTGGATTACGTATGTTCCCTTTGAGACTGCAGCAACTCTAGCTCCATTCCCGACTCGCAGGTCCACATCACCCTTTCCGAGAGGTGTGATGTTTTTTAGGCCCTGCAAATGATTACACAGATGAGAACCACAACCAGTATCAAGTACCCAAGTTCCGAAACTTGCATGGTTAATCTCAATCATATGAATATAAGATGACATACCAACAGGAGTGACGCGGCCTGCTTTTATGTCCTCACGGTACACGGGACAGTTCCTCCTCCAATGTCCAGACTTGTGACAATGGTGGCATTCAACGTTACCGTTCTTGCTCTTTGCCTTGCCTAGTGAGCCACTAGTCTCACCAGGCCCACTCTTTCCGTTTCCTGACTTTTTAAACTTTGGCTTTCCTACAGTTAGGTCGCCATGAGCCTTGCCCTTACCCTTATTCTTGTTGGAAATCATGAGAACATCTTGCTTCATGCTCCCACTCAATTTCATATCCTTCTCGGTGCATGAGAAGTGAGTGTAGCTCATGAGGACTTTTCTTCATGTCATTCATATAGTAATTTGCCCTGAAAAGGGCAAAACCATCATGAAGTGAATGAAGCATACGGTCAATGACTATGCTCTCACTGATTTTACAATCAAGTGCCTCCAATTTCTCGACATTCTCAATCATGTTAATAATGTGTGGGCTAACCGGTTGGCCCTTCTGGAGTTTCGCATCAAAGAAGCGACAGGTATGCTCATAAGTAACGATTCTCAGTGCTTTTGAGAACTCATTAGTGAGCGTGGTGAAAATCTTGTTTGCACCTTGGACAATGAAGCGTCTTTGCAAATTGGTTTCCATTGCAAAAATGAGTACGTTCTTTATCGCACCCGCTTCCATAACGAAGTCACTATAAGCAACTGTCTCGTTAGCTCTTGCATTTGGGCCTGGGTTTGGCGGTATTGGCTCAGTTAAGTACTTGAGCTTTCCGTCAGCAATGGCAGCATTCCGCAATGATGCCTCCCAGTCCACAAAATTGGACCCGTCATTTTTCAGACGTGTGAACTGATTCATGTGTTCCATGAAAGCTTTCAGCCAGGACTCGCGTCCAAGTGTGGCACTAGGCATTGGGATTTCGTTATTTCTAGCCATTTGTTGTAACAGTATTATCGATATAAAACGTATTCTACACTGCGAAAAGAAGAAAAATATAATAAGCATACTCATCGTTATGATTTAAGTCTAATGAAATACTGGTATAACGCGAAGACTCAAGCATTTATACAATTGACCTCCCTCAAGAATTATATAAATGATCCCAAGACTCAATTATCGGTAAATTGATAAGCCAACCTCTTGGCTAATTCTACTTTTAGAATTCTTGGTCGATAAATTTCTGTAAATTCTATCTTTAGTCCATCATAATCACGAGAAACTCTTCGGATTATAATGTTGAGGTAAACTAAGTCAACACAAACTACTTACCCAATGTAGAAGGGGTCATATGGAGAGTAAGGTCCTATATGCCTACAGACGAAGAAGGGATTCATAGCTGTTTGCCCTTATAAAGACTAGTCTCAATTTCAGTTTTAGAGGAAGATCCCATCAACTTTATTTTAATTCATTTTAAGTGAACTAATATCTAGCATACGAGAATGAATAAACTAAGGTGATGGCTTAAAAAAGAGACATCTGTATGTCTATGAAAACTAACATCCAAACTATATGAGCCAATTTTCATGCATTTTAGTAGGTGGTTTCGCTTAGGTGGAATATGATGCAATAATTATCATGCGAATGAAAAGCAATAAGAGTGGAAAAACGTAAAACAAAATAAAGTCCTAGTGTGGCCTATCTACCAAAATGAACATAAATACAACTTTGGAATCCTTCCTAGGACCTGAGAAGCTTGTCTTGATGTTCCATCTTGGTCCATGTAGTGGGAGTGAGCAATCCAATCTCCATTCTTTAGTCTTCTCAAAATTACAATTAAATAAATTACAAATTGAACCTATTTACATTCTAATTCCCAAAAACAATACTAAAGAAAAATAAGGAGATTCGAGATCTCAAAATTACATTAAAATTATGTTTCCTTCATTACGAAAACATAATTAACTAAGGCCACATTAGGTACAAATTACAACCGATTGCAAAAATACGTAAATTAAACCATTCAACAAAACATTCAACTAAAAAAAAATGCATCAACTAATAAATTAAACATTCCAGACATAGTTCCTTAATTATGTAAATTAATTTATCCAAACCACCTATTTAAATGATCAAATTATATGACAATTCCTCAATTACTCACAATAATTTTAATCTTAATTCACATTTACCTATAATATGAATTAATCTACCATTATTTTAAACCTCTTTAAAATAATTTGGGTATCCCTAATTTGTGAACCTTTTCACAATAATTATTATACAACATAGATAATAATGATTGGCCAAAAACAACAATAAAAAGAAAAAAAACCAGAAATTTTTTTCTTAAAACATGCTCTCGGCAAACAGGAAAAAAACGAAAAAACAACCTTTTTTTTCATCAGCTCACGGCAATTGCAAAAAGATTAAAACATTTTTTTTTCTTTATAGCTCACGGCTGAAATTAAAAAAAAACAGTGTTTTTTTTTTCATTTCGGCATTATGCCCTAAAACAAATATATTTAGATGAACAAATTCGTTTATAGTTGCTATTAGAACAAGATTGGCATAATCATGAATATATGAATTAATGAAACATGATTCTAAACAACAATTTAAAATCATATATGCCAAAAACTATATAGCAAAAACAAATTTATCATCATAAAACAAAAACAATTCCCATTTACATTTCAATTTAATCCTAATTAAATCAAAACATCTACAAATTTATCTTACTATCATCTTAACTGATTAAAACAACAATATGAACAAATCAAAATGGAAATCAAAACAACAAAACCGAAAAATCATTTCGGCTGGAAAAATTCAATTCGGCCGAATTTTTTTTTTTCCTCGAAATTTTTGTTTAATCCATTTATAAAATCATCAAAAATAATTTCGTGGCCTTGGCTCTGATACCACTTGTAGGAAATATCGGTATACTTCCCTTAAAAATAAGGATTATAACGAAATTATAATCTATGAAAACTAGTCATAAATGAATTGCATAAACAAAATAGAATAGGGATTAAGAATCAACCTTCGGTCCTAGCAATTACAGCCTAAAAACAATATCAAAATGATATTCGCCCAATCGTTGAACCCAAGATGCTCCGAGAAATGCCCCTCAAATTGCTAGAATGAGATCCCCCAAATTTACAATTAATTTTAGGGTTTTTTTTTCTTCTGTGATGAGTGAATTAGGTTAAAAATTAGGTTTAGAAAAATGATCTCCCTCACTCCTTAAAACCGTGTAAAGAATGAATAAGGGGGGAGATATTTTCTACCCTTTTTTCATCCAATCCAACCGAAAAAATAAGAGATATTATCTTCTTATTTTTTGGTTATCCACCTACCAAAAATAAGGAGATTAAATCTTCTTATTTTGGTAGTTTACAAAATGTATATAAAGTGTATAATTTATAAATTGTCATTTAATTTATTCCGTATTAATAAGTCTACACACAACAGCTTGCAGTCGAGTTATTAATACCGGACTGTATTAATTTATTATGACAATCTCGTATAATATATACTTTAACTATAAATATCGCATATTTATAATTAGCTAATTAAATATAACCAATTACATTTAAATTACGAATTAACATCTTAATTCGTTTAAGCTAACATTATATACATTAATTAAATATAACATATTATATTCAATTTACGAATTGACAGTTAATTCGTTTTATCTAAAATTATTTAATTGTATTAAATAATCATCTCATCATCACATTGACTAACTGTTTAGTCAAATACATGAGCTAACCTTTTAGTCATATAAGGCATCAATGTGATTATATTTCCATAATCACATCTCTCAAACACATCCTTTAGGTGTGACTTTTAGGGACCAGTTGATCACCGCCATCAGTATGATAATAACGTCAAACTTTCTAGCAAGCCAACCGTTATTAGGTAATCGTTAATCAACTGATAAAATACTAAGTATACCCTTGTGAACCTGTAAGAGATTTACAAATGTTATCACACTAATTGTGGAGGACACAAGCTCCAACATAGTATAGGCAACGAGAACTGATTAGACTGACTTAATAATAGCGACCGCATGTTAAATTTAGATCTAAAGGGCATATTAGAATCGATCGATCATATGACATTAAACAACATAAATTGCTTTATCAATGAATTAAATCACACCCCGGATAACTACCTAGTGAACCTAATCCCTAGACTTTTAAATCTTATTGAATTCATCTTTTACTTTATTGCAATTAGTTTAGAAATCAAACAAACAAACCCTTCAAGAAACTGGTTACCCTGAAGACAAACTTAAATATTAGCAAGTAGAATAATTAACTCGCCTCCCTGTGGATTCGACCCTTTCTTACTGCTAGCTACTAGTTAGTTGAGAATAGGATTTATTTTGATCAAGGTGATACGACTTTAGCGATATCAAATTTGGCGTCGTTGCCGGGGTGGCAACAATTTTCTGTTTGTTTTTGTTTATTTTTGTCTTTTGACTCAGGGAGCATCAGTTCCTTGAGACAGTTTGATGTTTTTCTTGTTGTTTTCGTGTATGCCCAAGTCCAAAGGTTGGAGATTGTACCTTTTGATCCCGAGCCAGAGAAGACTTCGGTACAGACAATAATTCCAAAGAGAAATAGGTCAAGTAGAAGACTTGAGTATACTTGACAGTGATACAAAGCCCATATTTGCGTCAAAAGAATCGTCCTACGAAGAGGACACGCCTATTTCTGACACCCCTGTACCCGTTCTTATATCAACGAAGATGCCTACTCTTTCCAGTCATTCTGAGCCTACTTTGGCTTCTATCCCGAAAGGTGATGAGTCATAATTATATGCATATTTATGCCTCCACTTAATTGCTTTTGATACAGTTTTCGTGCTAATTTATATTATTTACATGCCTTTTATGTTAGAACGTTGATACTTCCGCTATTTTATGTTTAATGCAGGAATGATTCATTTGAGGAGAAAATGAATGAAATGGTCATCGCGGAGTAGGCATGAAGGAACACACGAAGCATGGCAGGGGAATCCATAAGAATGAAGGAAGAGAAGCTAAGAAGACAACACGAAGAAATGAGCAAAAAACAGAGTGATTCCTCGATCAACTGAGCATGGGCTCGATCGAGGAAGTGATGACTCGATCGAGTAGCTCAAGGCTCGATTGAGGAACCAATTTTTCTATAATTTCCGCAATTTTCCTTAAGTCGGTTATGTTTTATTATAAATACCTAATACCGTACCCTAGATTATTTACGCTTTATTTTCCGTAGGTTTAGTAGAACTACTCTAAAAACTCTCTTAGAATACTTTAGATTAGTTTAGATTATTCACATCAGATCTATTGTTCTTCATTACGGTATTGTTCTAATCTTTCTTTAATTATTAATTCAATTACTTGTTCATCCTTTATACTTTTAATCATGTTATTCATTAATCTTATTATTGTTATTGTTATTAATATGAGTAGCTAAATCTATTATCTAGGGTGAAAGGGGTCTAGGTTGTTAGAAAAGGGGTTATTAATGAATTGATTGTTAAATTGCTTCCTATTGTTGTTCAATTATTGTTCTACTTCTAATTAGTTGATTACTGATCATAAATAATTAACTAGTCTTGCATAAACTAGGATTATCACCGACAGGGTTAAGACTAGTATGGGCCACGATAATGAATTAGACCGACTTAATAATAGCGATTGCATGTTAAGTTTTGATCTAAAAAGACATATTAGAATCGATCAATCATATGACTTGTTGGAGTATGTGTCCTCAACAATAGTGCGATCACATGTTTAAATCTCAAATTAAGAATACGTAAGGGATGATTCATTTATATAGTCAACTGATCAACATTAATCAGTAATGATTGGCTAACTAGAGTTTGACATTACTGTCATTTGACGGTGGCGATCAGTTGATCCCTTAAGGTCACACCTATAGGACAATTCCCTTAATAGACAAGTTGATTAATTGTATGACGATACAAGTTAATCAATTCCTTAAAATTGAACAATTCATCTGTGAGAAAGAATATTTATATCTTATTGTAATTTGATTAAATAAGATTTATTTTAGTAATTAAAATATCTTATTACTAAAATTGATTATTGTTTATGAAACAATTGAGATAAGAATGAATGGTTAATTATAATTACAATATGTTGTGAATTATAATTATATGACCCATTTTATTTATGTGATCAAGAATCACTGGACAATTTGTTATATGTAATTTAATTAATGTATATAATGATATTTATTTGATAAATATGCATTAAATTAATTAATTACATGTTACATACTACATGTGACATATTGTGTGACAAGTGACAAATTGACAAAATAAAATGGAAGTCCATTTACATATGGACCGAAAAAATGGAGGATGAAAGAATTATTGGGTGATTTATTTTATGTGATAAAATGCATATAATCATGGCTATTCCATACTAGCCTTACACACCTACATTTTGGAGAAGAACAAGAGAAAAAGGAGATGCCATGCATTGGCATTTTGGCCTTACACCACCCGGCCCCTTCCTTTTTATGATGAGAATTTTGTTCTCATTTTCACTTCTCCATATTCTCATGCATGCATTCTTATCCTTCTCTCTTAACTCTCTCTAAAACTAGTTTTAGAAAACATTAGATTGTTCATCCAAAATTCTAATAACAATATAAGATTACTAGTGTAGTAATAAGAATATTATTAGAATTATTTTAAGGATACTAGTATATTAATCTAGTTAGTTAATATATTAGTTTAAGGGAATTTGTTTTAGTGCAATCAGGAGGAGGATGTCAATACTTGGGATTAAGGAGGATCATCCATTACATTTAATCTCAAGAACAAATAAGGAAGGTGACCTTATTTGTGCCCTTATTTCGAGCTATATAACAATGTAAGGAACATTGTTTTTCTCATTTTATCTCTTATTTAGTTATGCATGCACTAGATCTAATGAACTCATATTAATATGTTAATTAGTTCACTATTAGAAGAGTCTAATAACAGGTATATGAACCTAATAATTGGTATCAGACCATAGGATGTTGCATGCATAATCGATTTATACTTTTTTCGAGTTATTAGTAACTTAATTAAAACTAAAAATTTGTGATTTATTAGATAAAGACACGAAATATTGATGCGTGTTATATATTATGGTCCTAAAATGTTTTAGGTCATTTTTATGATTTATGGTATTTTATTCCTCATTTAATGATTTTTAGTTATTTTATTACATTTTTATGACTAAAATGGAAATTAAAATGCTAAAAATAGTTAAACTAAGTCTCTGATCTTGAAATTTTTATATGACCTCACATGAATATTTTATGTATTGTATGTAAAATTTCGTATTAATGTGATTAATATTTCATGATTTATGATTTTTATGTGAGAAAAATGAAATAAATGGAGGTAAAATGGTCAAATATAGTTAAACTTTGAAATAGGCCATGAAATTTTAATATGTTGTCACATGTATATTTTAATCATTGTGTGTAAAATTTGAGATGAACTTGATTCATTTAGCATGATTTATGAATTTTTAGTGTAAAAATGGCATAAATAGTGACTATTTTAGCATAAATAGCTAAAACGAATTACATGGCATGAGAAACTTATTGTAGGTTGCATTAATATCCCACTTATCGGATATAAAGTTGTAAAATTGATTGGATTAAGTTTTGTATACTTTGGATGTTTTATTTGATAAAACCAATAAATCGCAACTACATTTTTCTCGAAATAAATTCGAAAATTTTAACCATGATTTTTGACATTATGAGTGTCGTGGATATATTCCAAAATGTTCAAAAATTTAAAATTCAAATTTTAAAATTATTGTAATTTAATTTGGATTTATTTCATAAATGTTATGATTTTAGGGTCAAAATGAGCATAAAAATTAAATCAAGTTGAATTATTGTCAAAAATTAAGTGAAGACTAATTTTTGAGTCCTAAGAAGGTTCGGATAATTAACTTGAGTTTAAATTTGATTTAAGTATTGATTTGTGATTTTAATAAGTTATTATCACGCATTTCCATAAAACCGGGTTATATAATCGATATAAGTTCAATTGGGCGATTTGGCATTAAATTTGGCATGATAGACACATATTGTAATGCTGCATATTACATTGTTGAATGTCATATTTTATTTATATAATTTTGAATTATGTAATTTATCTTAGTATGGCCTTAGTTTTAATCGATATTACCCGTAATGAAAGGGGATATTGATTTGGTTGTAATTTAATGTGATCTCGTATCACTTTTATTTTTACTAGTTTTTCATATTACAAATGTATAATAGGAATAGCATTGTATTTTTATTATTATTTGTAATTCCGGAGTCTCTTCAAGACGGTGCCATTCGGAAAGGCGTTCCGACAAAGACGGTGATCTTGGGAGGCGTGCCACTTGCAGATTCAAGGGACCAAAGGAGTTGATTTCCGAATATGTAATAGATTATTTGATTTTCTATTTTAGGAACGCCATACTAGGAATTTATTATTTGTTTTGCATTTCTTTTAATATGTTGCATGCATTGCCAAATCGCCATAACAACACATGCATATCATATCGAGTCATCGGCCGTGTCAATTATAATTATCGAGAATTCGACTTTTAGTTCACTTAAAATTGATAGATAATAAATTGACAAGACCTTTACTTTTAAAAGATTGAGACTTGCCTTACCAAATAGTAGGAGCTCATGAATCTAAATTTCATGAAGAGTACAATACGTTTTTTTTCGTGGTGTTTCTATTGACATTGGATAAGTGGGGTAATAAATAGTTATTACACTTCGAAAATTTGGTTGATCTCAACGAAGGTATTTTGCGACCGTAGCCGCAAAAGGTTCGGGCTAAAGATGAATTTAATGTAAAATCATCGACCGAGAGTTCTAATTGTAGAATCGGTTAAAATGGTTAACCCACCAAAGTTATATTAGTAAAGATGTAGAGGGCCCGTTGGCTCACATCCAAGTTAAATATGAATTTTGGGTCTCGGAATCATTTATAATAGTTGGGTAAAGGTCACTATATAAATGCTAAAACCTGTTTTAAATTATTTACAAGTTTTAAAACGATAAATGTTAATTGTTTCCTTCATCTCCGTTTTTGTAGTTATTTATCCGCGATGGATTCATCTAATAATCTTACACAAATCACTATTAATTCGTGGCTCCAATCATTCAATGAAAAATGCTCCTTGTATGACAATGACCCGATTAGAGAACTACGCTTTGGCATAGGTGAGGATGGAAATCTTTGCTACCTTACCACTTCCACACCTCCCACTCCCATATACATGCCTACCTCCTTGGTAAGAGAATCTTGTGAGGAGAACCTCACAAATTCCAAGGTATCCTTGTTTGTAGAAGCAAGGAGAAATATCATATTGAGTGGGAGTTCTAGCAAGAATGTCCTTACAACTGAAAGGAGTAATGGTATTATTAAAGGAAAGGCAAAGAAGGGTTAGAAACCCAAACCCGATAGTAAATTGGAAGTAGATAGTGAGACTACCACAACCAATACCAAGAAGGGTGCCCAATCTTACGATGAATGTCATTATTGTAATGTCATAGGCCATTGGAACCGTAATTGCCCCAAGTATTTGGAAGATATCAATGTTGGACTTGTCACTCCACTTAGAAATATTTCTTCCAAAATCTTTGTTATTGATATAAATTATAATTCCACCTCAACGTGGGTATTGGATACCGGTTGTGGTTCTCATCTTTGTAATCATTTACAGGGGTTTGGGAATGTGGAAAAGCTAAACAAGTGTGATGTAGATCTCCGACTAGGAAATGGAGCAAAGGTAGCTGCCACTTCAAGAGGGACTTATGTACTTGTTTTAGCTAATAGCTTTGAGTTGTACTTACATAATTGTTGTTATGTACCCACTTTGTCTAAAAACATTATTTCCATTTCTATGTTAGACATGGAAGGATTTTTTCACTTTTGTCATAAAAAACAATCGTTGTATTTTGTTGAAAATGACTTGGTCGTGAGCCAAGCCACTTCTATAAATGGTATTTATGTTTTAGACACCTTCAACTCAACTAAAGATATTTATAACATACAGTCCAAAAGACTCATAACACGTGATCCAAATGATTTGTACATTTAGCTTTTTCGATTAGGTCACATAAATAAGAAACGCATTAAAAGGCTATTGTCGACTAGATTTATTGGACCATTTGATTTTTAATCATATGGAATATGTGAATCTTGTCTCCTTTGCAAAATGATTCGTACTCCTTTTAGTGGTAAAGGGACACGAGCAAGTGATTTGTTGGGACTAATACATGCCGATATATGTGGTCCAGGGAGCATCACCGCAAGGGGAAATTATGACTACTTCGTCACTTTTACCGATAAATTAAGTAGATATGGGTATGTTTACTTAATCAAATATAAAGTGAAGCATTTGAGAAATTTAAAGAATTTCTAAATGATGTAGAGAACCAATTGAACAAAAGTATTAAAGCATTACGATCTGATCGTGGTGGCAAAGATCTAAGTAATGAATTTGATTTATTATATATGGATTATGACCTTGTGTCACTACCCATAAAGATCAAACTAATATGAGTCGGGTTGAGTTGTTGAACTCACTTTTGGAGATTCTTATTTTAAACGAAGGGTCAACCTGGAGATACCTAAATTAGCAAGTCTATTTAACATATGACATAGATCAGACACGCATATTAAATGAATCAAGCTGCCATAATAGAGCTGGTCTTTTATGAGCTAACACATCACTCTAGACGAACTTCTATTACTTCACCATATATATTTGTAACTCACAAAGCTATCTCTTAAGAAAATAGAAGTATTTCCAAGAGATAGAGTGGGAGTAGATTATCACAAACATGTCTTATAGTTAATATGTTGCTTTTTGAAAGTAAATGGAACTATAATCTATTGAGATAGAGTGGAAGTAAAGTTCACATGTCTTATTGTTAATATGTTACTTTTTGAAAGTAATGGTATTTTGACCTATGGAATGATCAATTGCGACTAGTCCAAAATCGACTTTGTTGCATACAAGCCATAGCATTACAATCCAAAAGTTTTTACTCAAGAGTAGATTTACTTTAAGGCGATGGTCTCTTTAAAGTAAATAGAGCTTTGGAGTACCTAAGAGCATAGATTGACATGAAGATGTTAATCAAGATAAATCATGTTAAGAACTGCCACATTTCATTTTGATGAAAAATGGCAAATGATATTAAAAATTCGCTTTTCTAAAATTGGAATTTAGAGAAGGATGTGTATGGAACATAAAATCTTAGATAAAGATTCTGAGAATCCTAACATATTATGCAAAGCTTAATTAAGAAATCTAAGGATGGTCTTAAGCAAGCATCAAAGATTATAATAATCATACTTTTCATTCATATGAAAATTAAGAATGGTTTCATTCACATTGTTGAAGAATCATATTTATACATGAAGTTAAGTGGGAGCCAGTATTATTTTTCCATGTCTTATATGTTGATAACATATTATTTATTGAGAATAATGTACCAATGCTCTCTTTTGTAAAAGAGTGTTTGGGAGACTAGGAAAAGGTGCGATGTATTTTAGATTTCCGAATCAATGTGTTAAATTTGAGAGAATATTGGCATAGAGTCGAGAGTCTTATAATGATAAGATCTTTCATATCTGTTTTACATCAACAAGGTTGAGTAGGTTATTCATATTGATGAAAGTGGAATTGCTATGATAGAGTCATAGTCATTCACTGAACCTAATAAGTTGTTGATCACATGAAATCGATTGCTAATGTTTCCACCATTAGAACGATCGTGTATGCCATTACATGCACATGCCGGGATGAATCATATGCTTGGAGCATAATACGTCAATAACAAGTTAATTCGAATGATGGTCTTGTGAAAGCCTTTAAGAACATCCTTTCAGATTCTTGAGGAGAATTGAGGATTCGTTCATATATTTGGATGATATACTGAGTTGTGTGTTGAAGGGTTACACAAACTCTAGCTTCCAAACCTTTAAGGATTTTTTTGAAATCCTAGGCTGATTTTATTAACTAAGGAGTGTGTAACTAGAAAAATGTTTTAGTTTCAACCATTGCAAATTCTACAAGCAGAATCTAAGTAAATTGTGATAAGATGGTCAATCTAGGGAATGCGAGTAAATCCCTCTACCAAAGACTTTATCACAAGTTATATGATAACAGTGGGAGCATCTTCCAAGTACAAGAGCCCAAGTCTAGTAAGAAGACTAGACATATACTTAGATAAATTCCTGTTATTAGAAATAACATTGAGTAGAAGAAAATAGCAATTAATAAAGTTGGAATGCATGGATACATGGTATATCCATTTACCAAGCTTCTATTGCAATTTAATTAGTGTAAAATGTACACTACAGATTATAGGATATGAAGTAGTAATAAGGTATTGACTATTCATATGTGATAATCGCATTTATCGTTTGAGTTTCTTTAAACTCATTCATTACTTTGTTATGTCCAAATGGGTTGTTGAGACAATATTGAACCCCATTGAAGTGAACTGGATTGACATAGTATACGCCCCTAGTTACTTAAAGGAGGTGACGTCTTGAAGTGACTAGAGTGTGATACGATTGATGGCAAATTCAAGTGCCATAGGGTCATATGGGACGACTAGTCGATCACATAGACAGACTATATGGGACACTCTGTCGGGCAGTGATTGCTTATAGAGTTCTGGAAATTCATAAAGCCTGGTCGTGGCAAGAGCTACTATAGTATTCTTATAAGTTGATTCTTTTGACTAGAGACTATTCGCCCAAGTTGGCACAATTTTCTGAATGGCTTTGATTTATACTCTACGACTGTCGTAACTGAAGTCAAATGAGTATATTTTGGGTCATGATGAACTGTGGCTATACGAAGGGAATAGTGCGATACGAATTGTCCACCCCCTTTTCAGGGTTGTTTGAAATCTCAAGGCTACTCGAAGAGTAGTGAACTGAAAACGCGTGGCCACGTTCGGAAGAAATCTACGGTAGATAATTTCGGTCAGACAGTTACTCTCCAGATCGAGGAAACCACTCAAGATATGATCAAATGCAAGTACGACCTGCAAGACACCTTGCATTGAGTGGGAGATTATAATAGGACAAGAGAATTGGTGACGCACACTTGTCTCGCACAAGTGGGAGATTGTTGGAGTAAGTGTCCTCAACAATAGTGCGATCACATGTTTAAATCTCAAATTAAGAATACGTAAGGGATGATTCATTTATATAGTCAACTGATCAACATTAATCAGTAATGATTGGCTAACTAGAGTTTGACATTATTGTCGTTTGACGGTGGTGATCAGTTGATCCCTTAAGGTCACACATATAGGACAATTCCCTTAATAGACAAGTTGATTAATCGTATGACGATACAAGTTAATCAATTCCTTAAAATTGAACAATTCATCTGTGAGAGAGAATATTTATATCTTATTGTAATTTGATTAATTAAGATTTATTTTAGTAATTAAAATATTTTATTACTAAAATTGATTATTGTTTATGAAACAATTGAGATAAGAATGAATGGTTAATTATAATTACAATATGTTGTGAATTATAATTATATGACCCATTTTATTTATGTGATCAAGAATCACTGGACAATTTGTTATATGTAATTTAGTTAATGTATATAATGATATTTATTTGATAAATATGCATTAAATTAATTAATTACATGTTACATACTACATGTGACATATTGTGTGATAAGTGACAAATTGTCAAAATAAAATAGAAGTCCATTTTACATATGTACCGAAAAAATGGAGGATGAAAGAGTTAGTGGGTGATTTATTTTATGTGATAAAATGCATATAGTCATGGTTATTCCATACTAGCCTTACACACCTACATTTTGGAGAAGAACAAAAGAAAAAGGAGATGACATGCATTGGCATTTTGGCCTTACATTACCCGGCCCCTTCCTTTTTATGATGAGAATTTTGTTCTCATTTTCACTTCTCTATATTCTCATGCATGCATTCTTGTCCTTCTCTCTCAACTCTCTCTAAAACTAGTTTTAGAAAACATTAGATTGTTCATCCAAAATTCTAATAACAATATAAGATTACTAGTATAGTAATAATAATATTATTAGAATTATTTTAAGGATACTAGTATATTAATCTAGTTAGTTAATATATTAGTTTAAGGGATTTGTTTTGGGTGCGATCAAGAGGAGGATCTCAATACTTGGGATTAAGGAGGATCATCCATTACATTTAAGCTCAAGAACAAATAAGGAAGGTGGCCTTATTTGTGCCCTTATTTCGAGCCATATAACAATGTAAGGAACATTGTTTTTCTCATTTTATCTCTTATTTAGTTATGCATGCACTAGATCTAATAAACTCATATTAATATGTTAATTAGTTCACTATTAGAAGAGTCTAATAATAGGTATATGAACCTAACATGACTTTCAAAAATATAATTTGCTCAATCAATGAATTAAACCTTACCTTTTGATGACTACCTAGTGAACCCGATCCCTAGACTCTTTTAATATATTTGAACTCGTCTTTTATTTACATTGCTATTAGTTGTTAGAAATCAAACCAATCAAAACCCCCATAAAATTGGTTACTTTAAGACACTTTAAATATTAACGAACTAGAATAATTACCTCGCCTCCTTGTGGATTCGACCCTTCTTACCGCTACCTATTAGTTAGTAGTAATTTAGGTTTACCTTGATTAAGGCCAAACGACTGAAAATAACCTTATCAAATTTGGCGTCGTTGCCGGGGAGGCAATATTGTTTTTGTTTATTTTTGTCTTTTGTCTCAGGGAGCATCAGTTCCTTAAAACAGTTTTATATTTTCTTGTTGTTTTCGTGTGTGCCCAGGTCTAACAGGTTAGAGATTATACCTTTTGATCCCGAGCCAGAAAAGTCTTTTCGGTACAGATGAAAATTTCAAAGAGAAGTAAGTTAGGTGGAAGACTTGAGTACACTTGACTACGAGCGGTGTACTTTTGCAGAAGATTTGTCCTTAGAAGAGGACACACTTATTTCTGCACCCGTGGTTTCTACAACACCAAAGATGCCAACCTTGGCAAGTCATTCCGAACCCACGGTTGATTCTATTCCTAAAGGCTTCAAGCTCCGTACTACTTATAAAGAGACCTTTGAGATCAAGCCTTCCTATATAAGCTTAGTAGAGAGAAATATGTTTGGAGGAAGAGCTGGAGAGGACCCCGCAAAGCACATGGAGAAGTTTGTTACTTATTGTTGTTCTATTCCTTTGACAGATAGGGTGACTCAAGATCAAGTGAAACAAACTCTCTTCCCTTTTTCTTTGAGCGATGATGCAGCTGAGTGGTTACGGGACTTAGATATGGAGACCGACGTAATTACTTTTTTTGAGACCGACGTAATTACTAATTGGACTTCTCTAGCTCTTGCATTCTAAAAGAGGTATTTTCCACACAGAAAACAAATGCTCTCAGAAGTCAAATTACAAGTTTTAAGCAAGGTCCTACTGAGGACTTTAATGAGGCTTGGATTCATTTTAAACGTCTAGTTCGGTCCGTCCCTCACCATGGTTTCGAAATTTGGTTCCTTTGCAACCAGTTTTATAATGGGTTGTATGACGATCATAGATCCTTACTTGATTCAGCTGCTAATGGGAGATTCCAAGATAATACTAATGACGGTAATGCTTGGAAGATTATTGATCAGATAGCTACTCACAAAGCTGAGTATGGTAACCCCAGAGGAAGTAAGAGAGGAAGTGGTTCAGACAATGCTATTGCAGAGCAGCTGGCTCAAATAGCCGAATTAAAGACTACTCAGTCTTTGGGAAAGCCAGAAACAGCCCATATGGTTCAACAAGAAGTGTCCTGCAAGATATGTGGGATGGATGGCCACACTGCGGCCAACTGTATGAGTACTATTGAACAAGTTCATGCCTTCCAATCTTTCAAGCAAGGTACTCTTTATTCTAACTTCTTCCCTGAAAGGAATCAGAATCCTTTTGCTCAAACTCTGCCACAAGGTGAGTGAAATTTTGTTCGGCAAAATCAAGGAGGTTTTAAACAAATTCAACCTCCTCCTCAAAGTCCAAATAATGAGATGGTAGATTTGAGAGCTCTCTTAAAACAAACTTTTTTAATGCAACAAAAGCAAACGGCTCAAATCTCCGAACTTGTGTCTCATAACAAGATGTTGGATACTTAAGTTGCTCAAAATCCTTCAAAACAGTCTGATCTTCCTCCTCAAGGTAAACAAGCTCATGAACACATTAATGTTATTTATTTAAGGAGCGGTACTTCCTATCAAGGTCCAGACATGCTCATCAATGAAGATAAGGTTCTCTATATACATCATAAGGGATTGGGAAATCTCGAGTTGAGCGATGACGAGAAAGAAACTTGCAAAGATCAAACACGGGATAAGCAAAAAGACGAAAAAAATGGAACTAGCGTGGTGACTCGATTGAGCCAACAGAGGATTGATCGAGGAACTATCAAGCTCGATCGAGTACAGCGAGGGCTCGATCGAGCCACCCTTTCAGACAGTGTTTCAGCTACGGCATTGGATAAAAATAGGTTCCTCGATCGAGCATCTACTGGGCTCGATCGAGACACCCCTGTAACTGACGATGATGCTTCCAAACGTACTTCTAAAGCTAAAGAAGCCGAGCCAATCAAAATTCAGCTACCTTTTCCTCAAAGATTACAGAACTCTAAACTTGAACAACAATTTGGGAGGTTCATGGAGGTAGTAAAGAAACTTCAAGTGACAGTGTCATTCACTGAATTGGTAACTCAAGTGTCGGCTTATGCTAAGTTTTTGAGAGAAATTTTGTCAAAGAAGCGAACTTTGGATGAAGTGGAGACTGTCGCGTTCACTCATGAATGCTAGGCCGCATTACAAGCCAATTCTCCACCTAACCTTAAGGATCCAGGGAGTTTTTCTATTCCTTGTACTATAGGCCCTATATCTATTGACAATGCTTTATGTGACTTAGGAGCAAGCGTTAGTGTCATGCCGTATAAAATTTGCAATCAATTAAATATGACTAAGCTTAAATGTACTAACATGACTATTCAATTAGCTGACATGTCTATTAAGCACCCTGTGGGTATCTTAGAAGATGTGCCAGTTAGAATAATAGGGAAAATTTTCATTCCAGTCGATTTTGTAGTGATAGATATAGCTGAGGATTCTCTTGTTCCTATTATTCTAGGATGACCATTCTTGCATACTGCAGAGGCGGTTATAGATGTTACACATGGAAGTCTTACGTTCAATATTAGAGATGATACTATCACTTTTGGTCTAGACAAAGTATTACGTCCTCCTGATTTAAAAGCTTCTTGTCATATGATTAATGCTCTTGATCCTACATTTGATGATTGTCTTGCTTTATGTTTTGACAGGAATCCACCTGACGCCCCTGCTGTTGCGTCATACCCATGGAGCAAGGAAGTGGATGAGATTGAGAGGTTGATTTATACTCCTGAGATGGTTTACAGCTGTGATGAGAGTGTTGACATAGAAGCCGAGTTGGATGCTTTGGAAGCTGAGATTTTCATAGAGGAGTCAGTCAAAGTTTTTGATGAAGCTCTTACGACGGATGAAGTTCCCTATCTCCTACCAAGCGATGATGACTTGAAGAACAATGAACACTGCCCATATTTTACATTTGACTTTGAGTTTGATGAGCAAGAACTTTATTTGTCATTTATTTTCTCTTGGACTATTTATTGGTGCTACTTATGTCTTTGTGTAGCATATGCGCTACTTTTTTATTTACTGTTACGCGCTTTAAGTTGTATTGGTTATGGTGTTTATGCGCATTTGTTTTAAATGCAGATATGTGCTCGCCAGATGGTTCCTCGATCGAGTGTCCATGGGCTCGACCGAGTACTCAAGAATTTTGGGTATATTCCGTAGCTGGCTTGGTTAGGAATTGCGCGGTTGATTATTTTCCCCTGTTTTTGCAGCTGGTTTGGGGGAACTCCTACGCTCTTACCCGGTATTCTCTTCCCTTGTACCTTCTTTTATTGTATTATCTTTTCTTTTCCATCCCTTTTATTAGTTGTGTCCTTTAGGTTGCTGGATTTGAGTGTGATTTCTATGCTGTAAGCGTCACAAATGAGGACACTATGACATTTAGGTTTGGGGGAGGAGTTTAATTATGTTGTGAGATTTACTTATTGTTGTGTGCTTTTATATCAAAAATACATAAAAATTAAAAAATACAAAAACATGTTTTTCCTTTGTTTTAGGTCGAGTCTTGGTGGATTAAATAACAATGATGTTAAATTGCATTTTTTTTGCATTTGAATCCCATATAGTTTTCCATGTATATTGTTTTGACCCGTTATTCATGAAAACAAAGCTCATAATTCAAGTCTTGACCATATTGACATGACTTATATTGATTAGATTTTACACAATTATGCTGGTAAACTACTTAAATTCTGTGGTCTATAGAGCTTCCTAGACCAGGAACATCAATAAACTAGTCTCATTTGTCAATTAGGCTTGAGTGTGGTTTCTCATTGCGGAATATGTAATATCAAACTGCATAAGTGTGACATTGATTTATTTATACTTTTATTGCTTTCGTTTGACTAAGTACATGTGGAGAGGCGGCTCTTACTGTTCAAATAAGCCTTACATTATCCTTTTTGTTAGCCCATTTGAACCTTTGTAGTCAATCTTAAATTACATCCTATGAGCTACAATCCAAGAATTTGCCTACCTTATTGGGACAGTCGCAGTTGCTTGTTTAGCATGTCTATTTTGCTAGTATGGTCGGGTTAGGACTTATTGTTGTAATGTGCGTATAGCAAAGTACTTATTAGTAATTGTGTTGTATCCTTATATTGGAAAAAGAAAAATATGAAGCGAAAGAAAAAGAAAAAAAATCGAAAAAAGAATTGAGAAAAGAAAAGGAAGAGAAATTGATTGCTTCATTTGGTTTTGTCATGGATCAAAAGGATGGTCGTTAGAGTCTAATGTAATTTTGAAGAGTACTTCATTCGTTCTCGTGTGTTGTAAAGTTGAGATCATTTCTCTAAGTTGGGTTCATTTGTTATTTTAAGATTTGGTTTTGGTTTAGCACTGTGACTACCGTCTTAGCTCCACATATCTATAATGTGCTTTGGCACAAACCATTTATATCCTATTAACCCATTTGCCACCCTTATTGTCCTTGATACATGTACTTTTGTCTACATTGTGATTGCATACTAGTTGGCGAAATCTCTATCACATTAGATTGCATGCATGTTTCATAAGTTGAGTGAGTGCTTCTACTTCTTTCTATCTTCACATATAACTCACCCTTACATACTTATGAGTGCATGAGTGAAATCCGCGAGAATCCGACTAAATTGTCTTGCAAGATCGAAAGATATTTGGCATTTGTCTATAGTATGGTTACTTGAGACTTTAGCTACATTTTCTATTACTTGTGCCTTTGAATTTGTTTTATTGGTACATGACACGACTGTCGCAACCCTATCAAAAATAATACCAACCGGCTCTAACTAATTCAGCATAGGTAAGTTGGGTATCGTATCCGCAGGGAGGTGGTCACTATCTACTTGTTATTCGGTCTGTCTAAAGTCACAAAACGGGGGTTTGCACTACTACAGATACAAGCTATAACAACGGGTAAAAACCGTTGTAAAAACAAAAAGCGGACGTTGTTAAAGCGGCCGTTGTAAAAGGTATTTACAACGGTTGGGTTATTTACTAAAACCGTTGTAAACTATTCACAACGGTTAAAAACCGTTGTTGTTGCGAGTAAGTCGTTGTGGAAAGTTTGACAAACTTTTGGTGGGAAAGGTATAACAACGGTTATAATATAAAAAACCGTTGTTGTGTCTTTCCCACCAAAATTGTGAAGACTTTTAACAACGGGTATACGGAACATAACCGTTGTTGAAATTGTTAGTAACAACGGTTCTTCTTTTAAAACCTGTTGTTGAATATTATGCGCGGGTATTTATGAAAGGTATTTACAACGGTTCTCCTTTTAAACCTGTTGTTGAATATTATGCGCGGGTATTTGGGAATGGTATTTACAACGGTTTTTGTTTAAGTAACCGTTTTTATTACATTTTCCTAATTTTTTTTTAAATTAAATTTGTTTCATGCCATTCAAAATCCTGCATATATTAGAAGCAGCATATATCAGCAGTTGGGTTCATCAGAACTCAATAGATACAACTCAATTTACAACAACATTGAGTTGTTTTCTAAACTAATGAGCAATAAAAGTAGAAATAATTAAAAAGGCAAGAGTGAGAAGGATTGAGAGAAAATAGAAAGAGAGGTGCCAGGATGTCGGTTCACCATGATATTACGCAAATCAGCTAAAGGTAAGGTCAATCGGTCTGGTGTGAGAAGGGTAGTGGAAAGTGTTAGAAATCTATATGTCATTATACTCAACATATTCATATATGTTAAAAATTATTTAGTCATAAAATAAATTGTTGATCTTATGCATGCAAACTAAATAAGAAGAGATAAGAAAATCGATTTCTCACCATCTAAATTTCGGTCATTTATGGGCACCAACAAGATCTCCTTCTTATTAGTTCTAGAGCTTTCCAATAATGGATGAACATTCATGACTTCAAAATAGAAGCCCTCCAATAAGTAGCACCCAAGACTATCCCAAAATCCCATAAACTAACATGTACTAGATATTTGTAATGTGGTTTACCTTAAAATCGATTACTAATACTCATATACTACTACTAGTATTATTAGTGATTGATTTGTACAAATTAGATTCATAAAAATGATTTTTATGAAGAACAAGAGAGATAGTGTTGTTTTTCATAAAACATGAGAGAATGATCAATTTTTAGAGAAAAATCTCTAATTATTCCACCTACAAAACCGGTGGGTATAGGGTTTATAGACCCCTTTTATTTTTCCTTTTTGTCTTCACAAGACTAAAATGTGTAAGTCTTTTGCATAGTCAAGTCACTATCAATTGTCATAGACAAATGAACAAGACAAATGAATAAGACAAAACTACTAAAAAACCCACCCAATTTCGGTTATCATGTAATATGGAGTCCATTTTATTTTGTCAATTGTACAATTGTATGTCATGTGACATGTGACATGTCTTATGTCATGTTTTAATTTAAAATGCATATTTAACAAATTAAATATCATTTATAAATTAAATAAATCACATTTAACAAATTGACTAGTAATTCAAAATTACTTTCACATAAAATGGTCATTTAAATACTAGTTAGTATAATTCACAACATCTTGTAATTATGACTAACTTATCATTCTCATCTCGCGTGTTTCGCAAACACCGATTAATTTTAGTAATATAACTTCTTAAATTACTAAATAAAGTCTTATTTAATCACATTATAATAAGATGTCATTTTCTCTCTTATGCTAATAATTTGTTCAATTTTAAGGAATTAATTAATCTGTATCGACATACAATTAATTAACCTTTTCAATTAAGGGAATCGTCCTTTAGGTGTGACCTCAAGGATCAATCGATCACCACCGTCGCACGACAAAGAATGTCAAACTCTAGCCACCAATCATTACCGATATGTGGACCATTGACTATATATGTAATGTATCATCCCTTTCGTATTCTTGATATGAGATTTAAATATGTGATCAATATGATCGACAATTGTGATCGAATTATTGTCGGGGACACTTACTCCAACAATCTCCCACTTGCCCTCGACAATTGTGCGTCACCAACTCTCTTGTCCTATTACTATCTCCCACTCAATGCAAGGTGTCTTTCGGGTCGTACTTGCAAGTGATCATATCGAGAGTGGTTTCCTCGATCTGGAGAATAACTGATTGACCGGAGTTATCTACCATAGATACCATCCGAGCGTGGCCACGCATTTCCAGTTTATTACTCCTCGAGTGGCCCTGAGATATTGTTTTAACCCTGACAAGGGGGTGGACAATTCCTATCGCATTTATTCCCTTCGACTAGCCACAACCATCATAACCCAAAATATGCCTATTTGACCCTATTTACGAAGGTCGTAGTAACACAAATCAAAGTTAATCTGAAACTGTGCCACCTTAGGCGAACAGTCTTTAGTCAAAAGAATCGACTCATTAGAATACTATAGTAGCTCTCGCCACGACCAGGCTATATAAATTTGCCAGAACTCTATAAGCGGTCAATGCCCGACAAAGTGTTCCTAACAGTCTGCCTATGTGATCGACTAGTCATCTCACATGACTGTATGGCACTGAACTTGCCATCAATCGCATCACCCTCTAGTCACTTCGAGACGTCACCTCATACAAGTGACTATGGGCGAATACTATGTTAATCCGGGTTCACTTTAACGGGGTTCAATATCGTCATACAACCCGTTTGGATGTAACAAAGTATAATAAAAGAGTTTTAGAGTAAAACTCGAACGACAAATACGATTATCACATATGAATAGTCAAGGCCTGATTACTACTTCATATTCTATAATCCAGTTTGATCTTAAATGTAGTTGTTCATCCTAATTTAATTGAAATGACATGACTCATCATGTTAAGCCTATGAGAAGGCTTTGGTTAGTAGGTTTTATCAACTTCTTGTACCTTACTCAACCTTACTACATACTCGTTTTCCTTTGTAATGTATACATTTGCATTACAAAACTTTCTGAGTACGTGTCGAGATCCAATCAAGACATAGGCCCTCTGGCCTTAGAATACCTCCCACTGTTTTCACAGTGTGCGGGACTCATCCTTCTTGCAGTTCTCATGATTGCAAGTGTACTCAATTTCCGTTGTAAATATTTCCCATTGTTCTTTATTGCCTGGAACGATTCTAGAAAATCTATTTCTTAAATAACATAGCCACAATGGTATCTTAACCATTCTAATGTGTTTTGATTATGGTTTTGTCGGAAACCATGCGCAATCTCAATTGTCAATTGTCATTTGTGTAACACCCTTATACAAAATTGCATCAAAAACACTTTGCTTTACTTCTTAATGCTTCTGCAAGCACATATCAGTAATCTTTATGGCTTACTTGGTAACTATTACTTAAATTCGATTTGAAACCATTCATCATACTCATAGTATATGAAGTGTTATACATCATTTCCTATTTAATTGGTTCGGCAGGGGAAGCAAATGGAATCAATCAAATATGTTCAATTCGATTGAACTAGTCATGAATCTTATCAACATAAGACTCCTTATTTGACATTAATATCATGTAGATTTATCTCCATAAATCCGGATATTAAAGATGTACTATATTTCTCCAAAGTCTAAAATCATTCGCAATGATCAATATGTCATCCACATATAAGACTACTTAAAATTTTCGTAACTCCCACTAAACTCCATGTATAAACACAACTTCTCGACTTATCGAGAAAAGTTTTATAACATGATCAAAACATTTATTCCAACTCATTGATGTCCTACTTAAGACCCTCTCTTAAGTTTCACATTATATTAGGATTGCAAGAATCTACAAAACTCAAGACATGTATTGAATACATTCCTTATAATTGAAGAAGTGGGTTTTAGATTCACTTGCTATATGTATATTATCATAATGAAACACAATCCCTAAGAAGATCCAAATAGACTTAAGCATTTCAACTAGTGCAAAACCCTTTGCAACCAATCAAGCTTTGATATCTAACAATTCACTTGGAATTTATTTCGGATTTTCATGGCTCTAAGCCTTGTATTGAGTTGTGACTTAAACACTCTCATGTAAGTCATATGTTCATTATTTTCCAGAAGTAACCAACTTGAATCAAACAATTTCTTTGTAAGTTGCAAGCTCTTTACTTTCTAAAAGTAACACAAATTCATCATCTTCAACAAGTGATGACTTTAACCTCTTAGGTTCGCAAGAAACAATGTCTTACACAAAACGTCTCATGTAGCCAAGAAAGACCAGTTTCTTGCGACATAACATTCTTTGTGACTCTTTAAATAATTTCTCCCACTCTGTCTTTTAGAAATAAACTTGTTTTCTAGTAAGACAGTTTCACGAGCCACAATCCCGTTGTACTCGTGATTATAGTAAGGAAAAATGAGCATTTGTTTCTTTTGAAAACTTACATACATGGTACCCTACCATTTCATATCTCATATGATTCGTTTTAGATTTAGTGGAAAAAAAATTTAGACAAAATGATAAAATCCCCAAAAGGATCAAGTAACTCAAAGTAACTTGATTGAAGTCCAAACCATATCGAATAGCGTTTGATTTCTTATCCAACCACACATTATCCCATAATGTGTGATAAGAGAGATTAACTTGTGATACTATATCACATTTCATTTGGTTTATAACAAAGTCTTCACTTTGATGATCTCATCACGACTAAATCGCGATTCCTTGAACTCTTTGAATTTCTTCAAAGATTTCTCTATTTACCTTATTAAGTGAACACATTAGCGTCAACTTAAATCGTTGGTAAAAGAAAATGATCAACCTATTTTGGATCAATGATTTACAACCTCGGTCTCCTTTTCAACCAAAAAAAGCACGAGACATCTTGCCTTGAATACAAGATACGCATATACCATAAGATCTAATGGTTTCAAGAGTACTCGATAACTCTTTGCGTTCATCATTCCAGAATCTAAGGTTCATTCTTGGGTTACCAATTTGAGTCTTGCATCATCTACATGATATATCATTCTAGTTTGGTTTAGAATATAATCACCTTGATAATGGGCTAGCCATACATCAAATCATGGTGTATAGGGTCACAAAAGTGAAACCTCTTTTGTATCTTAACAAAATTATATTCTTATCTAGAGTTTATTCACTTAATAGTCATAATTAAGGTATAAATATAAACCCAAAACTAGATTGAGTACACAATGACTCTATCTCTCGACATCATTGTTGCTAGTCGTCATATTCTAGTCATCTTATGTATCGAATACAATGATGAAAACCTCCACTGGTTTCTAATATTGACGTAGTAGTACTAGCAAAATTTATGTTAATCAAATAAACATTTAAAGAAGAAGGTCACATTAGTTGTCCCACAACTAACTTGTTGATTCTTCAATAACTTGAGGTAGTTTCCTTTCTAGCGTCCAACAATTAAGACAATGGAAACTTTATCGGTCGGGATTGATAGGTTTAGTATCGTTATTCTCAATAACTTTACTTTTAACATTACCTTATATCAATTCCATTCTTATTTTACTTCTTTGAACCTCGTCCTTTTCTTAACGGTTTAAGAGAATGCTCCCACTCATTTCAATGAGTCTTTGCTTAGAGAAGCAAAATTGAAATTCATGAAGACTACTCTTCATTCGTTTGTTTAGTCTTAAAACTTTCATTGAAGTGGTTGCGGTATTTTGGTCAATTACGATTTCCAACAAATCTAGTCACCAAAATGATTTAACGTTTCAAAATAATTAACTCAATTAAGCACATGAGAAACCATTCATTGTAAGTAGATATGTTAGTCGAAAATCAAAAACCCTTTTGATCACGAATAACTTTCATCTATACTCTTCAAAAGAGATCCTTACAATGGATCATACGAGGTTTTTAGAAGAAAAATTCAAATTTTGTCTTTAGTTACGATGTTTTAATGGAGATTTGAACTAAAATCGAAATGATATCGTATATGAATTGTGGTAAAGAAATAGAACAATATGATAACGGAATAGTGGAAAACTTAACATTTATCGTTTTATTAATACTTGTAAATAACAAGCAAAGCATTTACATAGTGACCTCTACTCAACTATGATAAATGATTCCAAGACCCAAATTCATATTAACTTGGGCACGGGGTAGCCGATGGAACCCTTATCAATATAACTCGGTAGATTAACTCTTTAATCGATTCTACTTTTAGAACTCATGGTCGATAAAATTACTCTAATATTTATCTATAGCCCAGAACACATGCGACTACGGTCACGAATACTTCCGTTGAGGTCAATCCAAATTTCAAATAAATGTGTCCATGATCCAAATTCACATTAACTTGGGCACGGGGTAGCCGATGAAACCCTCATCAACATGAATTCGGTGGATAGACATCTATCACCCACTTCCCCTACGTAACAAGGTTTGTACCCCGGGGTGGCCGAGTGCACTCCCTCGCGAAATAGGTTTTCATGGTTTCTACTTTTTGGTAAGGCTATGTCTCAATTGTTTATTTTAGCGAGAGGTCATGTCAATTTATTATCTATCACGTTTTAAGTGAACTAAAGCGGTGAATTACGATAATTGTAATTGACACGGTCGATAAACTCGATTAAAAAGATAATGTATGTTTTAGTTATGGCGATTTAACGATGCATGCAACATATAAATAAAATGCAAAGCATAAATAAAATCCTAGTATGGCCTTCCTAAAATAGTAAATCTAATAAACTATTACAAATTCGGAAGCCAACTCCTTTGGTCCCTTGAACTTCGGTCTTGGCACGCACCTCAAGGCAACACTTTCTTTAATGGATCGCCTTCTCGAATGGCACCGTCTTCAAGGTACTCCGGAATAAATAAATTACATAATAAATTACATAATTTCCTATTATACATTTGTAATTAAAATAAAATAAATCTATTAAATTACAAAACGGTGATACGATATCACAATAAATTACAACCGAATCGATATTCCCATACATTTCTGGTAATACCAATTTAAAACTAAGGCCATACTAAGTAAAATTACATAATTCAAAATTACATAAAATAAAATTATGACAATCATAAATAAAATGCAGCATTATAATATGTATGAACATGCCCAATTTTATGCTAAATCGCCTTTAAGGAGCCAATATCGTATATTAATCGGTTTTTACGGATTTGCGTGATTTAACCTTTTAAAAATCACAATAATTACATAAAATCATATTTATGTACTAGTTAATTACCCTAACCATCTTAGGACTCAAAATTGGTCTCCACTAACATATTGACAATAATTAACTTATATTTCTTAATATTGTTCATAAATGGACTCAAAAATACAATATTATGTCATAAACTTCAAATAAATCATAAAAATTTCAAACAAATTCAAAATTTGAAATTTAAACTCATGAACATTCTGGAAAAATACCATGACACTCATAATGTTCAAAAAATTAGGTTAAAAATTTGGAAAATTATCGAGGAAAAACAATGTTGCGGTTTATCGGATTTATCATTTATAACCATAAAAATATGAGAAAAAATATTTTTATTAACTTTTCACTTTTAGATCTGAAATATAAGTTAAAATTCAACATATGACGTTTTTCCTTAATCATGAAGTATGTTTTAGCAATTTTTACTAATTAAAGTCACTATTTATGTGATTTTTCATCAAAAATTCATAAATCATGCATAAAGACTTCATTATAGCCAATTATTTTAAATACATCTTGTAAAATGTCATGTGACAACATACTAAATTTTTATGACCAGATTCGAAATATAACTCATATTAACCTATTTTTCCATTTAAATTCGATTTTATCTTGAAAAATCCATATTTTGAGCATAACAACTCATATTATTATAAAAATGTACAGGTTATCAATATATAATATATGTGAAAACATATCCAAAAACCACTGGAAAAAACGAAGTTTAGCTATTTTTAGTTCGAAAATGACATTTTTATCATAAAAATCACATTTTAATGCCATTATTATATAAAATGAACAATAAAATCCATAAATAAACCAAAATATCCTAAAAATCACTTAGGACCAGAAACTTTTAACATGCAAAATAAATTTCGTGATATATCATAATAAACACAAATTTATAAGTTTTATTTGTTAATCGTATAACTCGGAAAAACTATAACCGATTTGCATGCAAACAACCTAAGGCTCTTGATACCGCTTGTTAGAAATCTATATCTCATTATACTCAACATATTCATATATGTTGAAAATTATTTAGTCATAAAATAAATTGTTGATCTTATGCATGCAAACTAAATAAGAAGAGATAAGAAAATCGATTTCTCACCATCTAAATTTCGGTCATTTATGGGCACCAACAAGATCTCCTTCTTGTTAGTTCTTGAGCTTTCCAATAATGGATGAACATTCATGACTTCAAAATAGAAGCCCTCCAATAACACTACTACAAATACCTTACATTGATGATGCTTTTGTATTGATGCTTTTATAAAGCGTCGACCGTAAATAACCCTCCAATTTTTCCCGCCCTCTATACTAATAAGAAAGCGGAAAAGCACAGTTTTCTAAATTTTCACTAAAATCCCCCGCTAACCCCCATCCACTATCATCACTTTACTCATATGTTTTCAATTACAAAACCCTAACCTTCAAAATCCCGTTCAATCATCAGCTATTTTCCTTTCAATCATCAGCGATTTTCCTGCCAATCATCAGCAATTTTTCGTTCAATCTTCAGCAAAGACGATTCAATCAGCAATTCCGTCTAAAATCGTGCGCCATTCACCTTCTTCTCCCATTTTCAATTTTCCATTAAACAAAACACTTATCAATAACTGCAAAAATCTTCAAAAATAATAAAAAAATCTTCAACAATACTCGATTACTAGCGATAATCGATAAAACCAAAACCCTTTATAATATCTGCTGCGTTAATTGTTAAATTACTAGCAACAATCGATTCAATTTGGATTTATTTATTCACCAATTTACAAATTAAGATCAAGGTTTGTTTTTAATATTATTTGTTGTTTTTTTTTTAATTGATTTATTAATATCCTAGATTTCTTTGTTTTCTAATTATAACCCTAGATCTTGTGTCTTTGTGATTTTGTTCATTATTGTATTGATTCCGTATCTATAACTAATTATATGTGCTCTTTCTTCTCAAAATCAAACATGGTGGCAAAGACATCGGCGCAATCTCAACGGGCGGAAGAGGCTTTGGTGCTCCTGTTTATCTCTCCGCCTTTCTCGAGTATCTCGCTGCTGAGGTTTTTTCTTTTTCTTTAGTTTCTTCAATCTTTACTGTAGTAATTGCTTCTTAAAAGTTCATTATCAATAACCTATTAATACATGCAATTGAATCTCCAATGGTTAAAACTTTACCACTGAATCACCAAAGGCTATACCTGTAGCACGGTGCTTAAGTCAATTTTATATTGAATGATTCAAGTTAATCATAAATGGAATTGAATCACCAAAGGTATGTGTTGGTGTTGGTAGGTGTTAGAGTTGGCTGGTAACGCAGCGAGGGACAACAAGAAGAACAAGATAGTGCCACGACACATACAAATGGTCATGCGAAATGATGAGGAGGAGTGAGCAAATTTTTGGGACAGTGTGACCATTGCAAACAGGGGTGTATTGCCAAACATTCACCAGTCTCTTTTGCCCAAGAAGCAACATGGTAGTAAAGGGGATATTGGGTTGCGTCTCCTATACAAGTAAGCTGTCAGTCATTCTCAATTTCTCACCCATGTTTCCTTTTTTTCCCTTTCAATTAATCTATGAAACTGTGACTTAACTTTGTCATCTACGGATAGCAAATATGGAGTAGCGACTGAACAGTAATCATTGGTTAAGATGAAGTTCTCGACTTGGAACTCATGTTGAATTTTGTTATCATCGAGATACAAAGGGTATTGTGTTTTGACTGAAATATAGTCATTGGTTTGTTGATTTGTGTACTAAGAGTGAATTAGTGATTAACCTAAGATGTTTCTTTTGGACTTGCTTCTATGAACGGTTTAATTATATGATAGTTTGCGCTGTGTAAAAAATTAAGCGAGTTTCGGCTTCTCAGTGCTGCATATTTATGTGAATGAGCTGCAACTGCCCTTGTGTGTTTACTTCAAGGTTTATCGCCTTCTATTTAATTTTATTTTGCTTTTCTATGCATTTTTTTCTCCATTTCATTTGATTTTTGAATTGTTAAACCCACATGTAGTTATAGTAGTGCAGTATTAAAATTGCTTTGCTATTTAACTTTGCCATGAAACAATTTTTGTTTGGTTGTGAATCTTGTGTTGTATTCTAGTTATGTAACATAAATGCAATAATATAAAGAGAATGGTTATGGCTTATTTAAGGTTGGTAAATGAAAGCACTACCAGTTTTCTTTCCTAAAAGTAGGTTGTGGTTAAGAATAATTTACCTTAGACCACATAGATTAGTCTTCTTTCCCGGTCCTAGGTTGTGTTTAAGAATAATTTACTTTAAGAGGACATAGGTTATCAATCATGTTTGATAATTTACTTCCACAAAATATCTCATTTGTTGGAGAAATTTAATTTTTAATTTTAATTTGTGTTGAAGAGGAAAATTGAGGGATTCAATTTTTGTAATCCCTAAGCAACGTTTGCCAAAGAGAAAGCAATTTAACCACTGACGGTCTTGTTCTGCCTCATAATGTATGTACATTACAAAAATTAGCTACTGTTCTATTATTATTCTCAAGAGATCGGGGTAGTAAAGTATTGATTCGTTTGTGATACAGTAGCCCTAATAATCTAATATTCTATCTGTATGAACCTTATTTTCCATTGTTTCTAAGCTAATTAGAGAGATTAATCTACCTTGCTTTGCGTTATTAAAGGAGTGGGTCATCAGAATTGCTACAAAGGTCACATCACATATCGTTTCATGTTTACAGTATTTACTCATAGTTGAGTAGTGCAAATTGAACATTCCATGGGTTCCTCAAAAAAGGTATGTGACGTATTTACTGTTTCTTTCTACAAGCATCAGTTTTGTCTCTATTTCAATCATTTAATTTAGACATGAAAATTTATAGAGCTGCTTGATAGGTCAATTATTAGTACTTCTAAGTGTTGTTTAATCTTTCCTTATCTATTTCCTATATATAGCTAGCTATTATATTGGTACTTTTAGCAGTTGAGCTGTACCAAAATGAATCGATAACGTAATTATTTTCTCATATTTCTCTACAGTTTAGAGCCTGTGGATGTTATATCACTCGAATGTCTATATCAATAACGATCTACTAAAGTCCAGTTATGTTCTATCACCATAACTGTTTACTCATATTTGTTGAAAATTTTAACACGACCGATTTGTAATAGGACAATGGAGTAGGTTGTAATGTGTGTCATAATTTAACAGCATGTCTTTATCTTGAGTGGGTAGGGATTCAAGTTTCTAACTTGTGTCCCAATTCCTATTGAAAATAGCTTGAAAAGGTTATTTACCCGCCTAAACTTTCATCAAGGTTGATGGTATGTTTCCCGATGTTCATATGTTATGGGTTTTATGTAATTAATTTTTTGAAAACATAATATTTGAGAAAGCCTATGAATCTGTGACACCCAATTCATTCTGAAACATTCATGTATGATGTCTTCTGTGTTGATCGAGCTATGAGTTCCTTAGTTCAAGAGGTTTAAAATAAAAAGTGTGCTTGGCTTGGTCCTGATGAAAAAGTGAGTTCGCACCAACATTTAATGAACAAATCAGAGGAATCTCTTTGAAAAGGAAAAGCATTAGAGCTTGTAAAAGAATAGTGATAGACTCTTTTAAACTAATAATATGCTGCCTGTTTTTTCACGGCATTTTAGAAAATGCTACTCCGTTGTTCTACCTTTAATTAGATATAGCGTAATTAAGATGGGGTCCTAGACTCCTAGTTAGATATCAAGGTTCTTGCTATTGTGATGTCTTTGTTGGGTTACTCCTACTCACACTCATGTTTTGGATTTCTGCCCATTTTCTTTTTGGCAAGTTAAATGTAAAGA
The DNA here is from genome assembly GCF_048544455.1 of Silene latifolia. Lineage (NCBI taxonomy): Eukaryota > Viridiplantae > Streptophyta > Magnoliopsida > Caryophyllales > Caryophyllaceae > Silene > Silene latifolia. Next base: position 151,288,141 of record NC_133526.1, read on the forward strand.
ATTTCAGGGTAACCGAATGACTTTAAAGACAAAGTCACGAGAGCAATTTCAACTAATGCGTAAAGATAATTTCATGCCATGTTGCAGGTGGGTTAAGTATATGATATTCATTAGAACATTACAGACATGTCTTTATATGATTTGTTGGCTCTCAACTTATTAACTGATATTAATTGATTCGACTCTCTCACAGCTTCTTGTATGAGTATTATGCTGTTTTGTAGGGTCTTTGTAGTAGTGGTCTCTCCGTTCTTCTACGCGTAAGGGAAAGTCTTTATGCTTGGATGCTATTTGGATTTCTTGGTTCAAGAGAAGATAAAAATGTAACTAATAAGCTGATCAGGTTACAACAAGAGTTTACAAAGATGCGTCTTCATATGTTGATTGAAGTCCCTTTGACATTTTGCCTACATGATTGAAGCCCCTACGACATTCAAACTACTAAGTGTTGGGAAATGTGTCCTCAACAATAGTGCGATCACATGATTTAAATATCATTATTAAATCTCATATTAAGAATACGTGAGGGATGATTCTTTATACAGTCGACTGACCGTCATTAATCGGTAATGATTGGCTAACTAGAGTTTGACATTACTGTCGTGTGACGGTGGTGGTCAGTTGATCCCTTTAGGTCACACCTATAGGATGAGGCCCAAATAAATATTTAATTAATTGTATGCGATACGAATTAATTAATTCCTTAATTGTGGGAGTGCAATTTTGCGTCTTATTATAATGTGATTAAATAAGATTTAATTTAGTAATTAAGTGTTAAATTACTAAATTACTTGAGGTATTAATATAAGTTTTGAGGTAGAGGTAATTAGTTATTTAAAGTTACAAGAAGTTGTAATTTTAACTAACTAGTAATTTTGGGACCCATTATATGTTGATATAATGGTAGTATACTACTCAAAAAGTGGAGTGTATATTATGTTATTAATTGTAATATTTAAGTGTTAACTGATTACATTAATAATTAAATATGTAATATAGTTAAACATATGACTTATAAGCATTTGTGGGACAAATGACAAAAGACAAAAATGGACCAAAATAAGACCAATATTTCGGCCATTATAAGAGCACAATAGATGTTCTTTTGTCTTATGTTGATGTTGGTTATTGTGTGATTGTGACATATCACACTAGCCTTTACATGCTACATCTTACACCTAGGCTTCCTACACTCTACCTACTCTAAACAATATACTAAAAACAAAAGCACAAGATTCCCTACATGGGAAGAGGGCCACCGGTTTTTGGCCTTAATAAGAGAGCATCATTTGCTCATTTTTCTAGTGTTGGTGCTTGTGTTGTTTTTCTCTCTATTTTTCCTCATAAGCTATTGCAACAAACTCTCATCTATACTAATACTCTCCAATCTATTACTAGAGATAGTAATACAAGATCATTAGTATTATTAAGGTAATATTTCTACTAAATATCTAGTTAATATTAGTAGGAATTTTTGGGATTAATCTTGGGTGCAATTTATTGGAGTGGCTTCTATACTTGGAGTCTTAGGAGGATCATCCATCATTATTTAGGTCAAGAACAAGTGAAGGAAGGTGACCTTACTTGTGCCCATAATTTCGAAATACATAACAATGTAAGGAACATTGTTCTTCTTATAAATCTTTCATTTTGTTATGCATGCACTAGATCTAAAGAACAAATAATTAACAAGTTAATTAGTTCACTATTAGAGGAGTCTAATAATAGGTATATGAACTAACAAGTGGTATCAGAGCATAAGGATGTTGCATGCATAATTGGTTATTGTTTTTCCGAGTTAAAATGTTAACATATAAAACTAAAAATTTGTGATTTATAAATATAAGCCACGAAATCACCATGCATGTTATATATTCTGGTCCTAAAATATTTTTAGGTCATTTTTATGATTTATGGAAATTTATTGCTCATTTTAATGTTTTTTTAGTGATTTTATTACATTTTTATGACTAAAATGGGAATTAAAATGCTAAAACTAGTTAAACTAAGTTTATGACCTTGGAAATTTTATATGACCTCACATGCATATTTTACAAGTTGTGTGTAAAAAGTCGAGTTCATTTGATTAATATTGCATGATTTATGATTTTTATGAGATAAAAATGGATTAAAAGAGGTAAAATGGTTAAAAATAGTTAAATTTCGAATTAAGTCATGATCTTTTAATATGATGTCACATGCATAATTTACAGCGAGCATTTAAATTTGTAGATTTAATAATCTCTTTTAGCATGATTTATGGATTTTTAGAGTAAAAATGGCATAAATAGTGACTATTTTGGCAAAATTAGCTAAAACGTATTGCATGGCTTGAAAAAATTATTTTAAGTTGCATTAATATCCCACTAATTAGATATAAAGTAGTAAACATTATTGGATTAATTTTCGGATACCTTATGTATTGTATGAGATAAAACCGATAAAATGCAACTATATTTTCTCAAAATTAATTCGAAAATTTTAACCATGATATTTGACATTCTGAGTATCATGGAATTATTCCAGAATGTTCAAAAATTTAAAATTCAAATTTTAAAATGTTTATAATTTAATTTGGATTTATTTCATATAAATAATGATTTGAGATCAAAAATGAGCATAAAATTAAATCAAATTGAATTATTATCAAAAATTATGTGGTGACTAATTTTTGAGTCCTAAAAAGTGTTAGGATAATTAACTTGAGCTTAGATGTGATTTAAGTGTTAATTAGTGATTTTAAAAGGTTATTATCACACATTTCCATAAAACCGGGTTATATGTACGACATAAGTTAAATAGGGCGATTTGGCACATCATTTGGCATGATAGGTACATATTATAATGCTGCATATTTCAATTACTGAATGTCTTTTTATTTATATAATTTTGAATTATGTAATTTTATCTTAGTATGGCCTTAGTTTTAATCAATATTACCCGTAATGAAAGGGAATATTGATTCGGTTGTAATTTAATGTGATCTCGAATCACTTTTATTTTATTTTTATTAGTTTTTTTCATTTTACAAATGTATAATAGGAATAGCTTTGTATTTTTATTATTATTTGTAATTATGGAGCATCTTCAAGACGGTGCCATTCGGAAAGGTGATCCGACGAAGACGGTGTCTTGGGAGGCGTGCCAATTGAAGATTCAAGGGACCAAAGGATTTGGTTTCCGAATATGTAATAGATTATTTGATTTTCTATTTTTAGGAAGGCCATACTAGGAATTTTATTTATTGCATTGCATTTCTTTTAATATGTTGCATGCATTGCCAAATCGCCATAACAACACATGCATATCATATCGAGTAATCGACCGTGTCAATTATAATTATCGTAGTTCACCGCTTTAGTTCACTTAAAAACGTGATAGATAATAAATTGACAAGACCTCTCACATATAATAATTGAGATAAAGCCTTACCAAAAAGTAGAAACCCATGAAGTACCAATTTCATAAGGGAGTTAATCCGGCTTCACCGTAATACAAACCTTGTTACGTTGGCGAAGTGGGGTAATAAAATGTTATTACATTGAAATTTGGATTGAACTCAACAGAAGTATTGTTGACCGTAGTCGCATGTGTTCCGGGCTAAAGATGAAAATTAGAGTAATTTTTATCGACCGAGAGTTCTAAAAGTAGAATCGATTAAAGAGTTAATCCACCGAGTTATATTAATAAGGGATGAATCGGCTCACCGTGCTCGAGTTGATATAAATTTGGATCTCGGAATCATTTATGTAGTTGGGTGGAGGTCACTATATAAATGCAATACTTGTAGTTAAATTTACGAGTATTATTAAAACGATAGATGATAATTAATTCCTTCATTTCTTATTTTGTAGTCAAAATTTGTTTTAATCAACCGCAATGGCAACTCCAATCACGTCCACATCCACTAGTTCCGCCACGCTTACCAATGTGTCATGGCTCCGATCCTTCATGGATCGATGTAAGTTAGAAAAGAATGGGTCTAATTTCGCCGATTGGGACGCGCAACTTCGCTTGGCCGCGCAAGGTGACGACAACCTTCGTTACCTTACCGAGGCATCTCCCACCGAACCTAATACTAGGTCCACCCCCGCCGCTAGGCAAACCTATGAGGTTTACCAAAAGGAGTCGGTCGCGATCAAAAATGTGTTGATCTTTGCTATGGAGGCCGAACTCCAACGAAGTGCTATAAAGATTAGCACCGCTCATGAGATCTACATGAAGCTTGTGAACATGTTTTCACGAGCTCCTAGGGTCATTCAATATGAGGCGGCTTCCGCATTCTTTGATCTTAACATCAAAGAGGGCCAAAAGGAAAGCCCACATGTGCTCAAGTTGATGGAGCATGTTGAGACCTTGAAAATGCATAAGGTGGAAATTCCCAATGAACTCGTAATTGATCGAATTCTTCATTCCCTCAGCAAAATCAAAGCATATGTTCAATTCCGGGTGAATTTTAATATGCAAGATAAGAAAGTTTCTCTTGATGAGTTGCACAAAATGCTTGTGCAAGCCGAAAGGGACATGGGACTAAGTCTTAGCACCACCAAAGATGTGCTCAATGTCAATCATAAGAGCAAAGGAACTTTCAAGAAGAGCGGGAAAAAGGGAAAGAAGCGAACTCCCAACAGGAACATAGCTAAGACTTATGAAGCAAGCTCCTCCAAGCCCAAGTACAGTGCCCCCTCCGGGGACAAGTGCCAATATTGTTGTGGTGTTGGACATTGGAAAAGAAATTGTTCAAAATACCTTGGCGACATCAAAGCTGGAAAGGTTATTCCAGTAGGTATATAACTATTCCTATCTTTTATGTTTCAATCTCAATTAGTATGTGATACAAGTTGTGATGATTACCCTTTTTATTTTAAATAGGGCCCCCTCCTAGCAAGGACAAAGGCAAGGAGAAGCAAGCCTAGAGGATCATGAGGGAAGCTAGAGTAGCCGACCATGGTGATGGATCAATGGAAGCTTGGCTTTTATTTGCTTTGTCTTTAATTTTATGATGAATTTCATGTTTTTAGAACTATTTTGATTTCCTTGTGTGACTTGGAAATTGGTTTGTATCCTTTAAACACGGGTTGTATTTTGGATATTGGTGATTTGGTTTTCAACCCAAATCACTTGTTTTATTATGTTGTTTGTTCTAAAATCATTATCATTGATTACTTGCGTAGAGAAACATTAGATGAACAACTTAAATAGATCAAATAGACGATTATGATGATGGGATCATTATATGTCCATAAGCTATGAATCTGATTCTCCTTATGTCATCATTACTAAAAGTAACAACTTACTTATGTAAGATTAATTATAAAGTTTTAATGAGTTTTTTGAACTCATCAAGTAAGGAATTTTCGATACCATTCGGACATATTATTTTAAACGGATGGTCCACCAGGATATACCTAGAATAGAGAGTCTATTAAACAGATGACATGGATAAGACTCGCATATTATCAAGCTGCCATGTTAGGATGGCCTTTTGAATGCTAATACATAGTCTAAGTAAAACTCCTAAATACTCCGTTAAATATATATATTTGTGACTCACAAAGCTATCTCTCATGAATATTGGTATATTTCTGAGAGATAGAGTGGGAGTAGATTGAATCGTCACAAACATCTCTTATAGTTGAAATGTTACTTTGTGAAAGTAATTGAATTATAGAGTGGGAGTTGGTATTGAACTATTATCTATGAAGATAGTATGGGAGCATAGTTCAGTGGGAGTTTATCGCACATGTCTTATTGTTTAAAAATATTACTTTGTGAAAGTGATAGTATCATGACCTTGTTACATACGAGCCGAAGCATTACAATCCGAAAATTATTACTCAAGAGTAGATTTACTTTAAGATGAGGGTCTCCTCAAAAGTAAATAGAGCTTTGGAGTACATAAATGCATAAGATTTATATGAAGATGATGATCAAGATAAATTGTGTTAGGAATTGCCGCATTTCATTTTAATGATAAATGGCAAATAGAATTCGCTTTTCTAAAATGGGAATTTAGAGAAGGAAGTGTTTAAAACACAAAACCTTAGATGAAGATCTAAGAATCCTAACATATTATGCGTAGCTATCTTAAGTAATCACAAGATGGTCTTAAGCTAGCATTAAAGAATTATACTTTTCGTTCATGTGATTATCGTGAATTGTTTCATTCACATGATTGAAGAATCATGATATACATGAAGTTAAGTGGGAGCTAAAATTATTTTTCCATGTCTTATACATTGAAGACATATTACTTATTGAGTATTATGTACCAATGCTCTCTTCTGGCAAGAGTAATTGGGAGACATGGAAAGGGATGCAAAGTATTCTAGATTTTGAATCTATATGAGAGAATATTTGCATAGAGTTGAGAGTCTTATGAGGATAAGATATTTCACATCTGTTGTACAACAACAAAGTTGAATGGCTTATTCATGATGATGAAAGTGGAATTACTATGATGGAATCGTAGTCGTTCACTGAACCCATTAAGTTGTTGATTACATGAAATCGATTACTAATGTTTCCGCCATTAGAACGATTATGTATGCCAACAGACGCACGTGCTGTGATGTACCATATGCTAGGTACATTACGAATCAATAATAAGTTAATTCATTAGATGGGCTTGTGAAAGCCTTAAAGTACAATTGATGACTTGTACACTTGTTTGGATGATAAACTAAGTTTGTGTTGAAGGATTGCACAAACTTTAGTTTCCAAGCTTAAAAGGATTTGATGAAATCCTAAGCTAATGTTATTGACTAAGGAGTAAGAAACTAAGAAAAGTGTTTTAGTTTCGCGCATTGCAAATTCTACAAAAGGATTCTAAGTAAATTGTGATTAAAAGGTCAAGGTAGGGATTAAGGGTGAATCCCTCTACAAATGACTTTATCACAAGTTATGCGATAACAGTGGGAGCTTCTTTCAAGTTAAAGAGCTCAGGTCTAGTAAGAAGTCTAGACACATACTTTGAAAAATTCATGCCATTAGAGATGACATTGAATTGAAGGAAATAGCAATTAATAAAATTGGAATATATGGATATCAGGTATATCCACTTGCCAAACTTGTATTGTATTTTAACTAGTGTTTTAATACACTAAAGATTATAAAATATGAAGTAGTAATAGTGTATTGACTATTCATATGTGATAATCACATTTATCGTTTGAGTTTTATTAAACTCACCCGCTACCTTGTCGTATCCGAATGGGTTGTAGAGACAAATTGAACCCCATTAAAGTGAACTGGATTGACATGGTAATCACCCCTAGTTACTTATATGAGGTGACGTCTCCAAGTGACTAGAGTGTGATGCGATTGATGGCAAGTTCAAGTGCCATAGAGTCATATGGGATGACTAGTTGATCACATAGGCGATCAGTATGGGACAATCTGTCGGGCGAGAACCGCTTATAGAGTTCTGGTAATTCATAAAGCCTGGTCGTGGCAAGAGCTACTATAGTATTCTTATGAGTCAATTCTTTTGACTAGAGACTATTCGCCCAAGTTGGCACAACTTCTGATTAGCTTTGATTTATACTCTACGATTTCGTAAATGAGGTCAAACTGGGTGTATTTTGGGTTATGATGGACTGTGGCTGAACGAAGGGAATAGGGCGATAGGAATTGTCCACCCCTTGTCAGGGTTGTTTGAAATATCAAGGCCACTCGAGGAGTAGTTAACTGGAAATGCGTGGCCACGCTCGGAAGGTATCTCGATAGATAATTCCGGTCGGACTTCATCTCCGGATCGAGGAAACCACTCAAGATATGATCAAATGCAAGTACGACTGCAAGACACCTTGCATTGAGTGGGAGATTGTAATAGGACAAGAGAATTGGTGACGCACACTTGTCGAGGACAAGTGGGAGATTGTTGGGAAATGTGTCCTCAACAATAGTGCGATCACATGATTTAAATATCATTATTAAATCTCATATTAAGAATACGTGAGGGATGATTCTTTATACAGTCGACTGACCATCATTAATCGGTAATGATTGGCTAACTAGAGTTTGACATTACTGTCATGTGACGGTGGTGGTCAGTTGATCCCTTTAAGTCACACTTATGGATGAGGCCCAAATAAATATTTAATTAATTGTATGCGATACGAATTAATTAATTCCTTAATTGTGAGAGTGCAATTTTGCGTCTTATTATAATGTGATTAAATAAGATTTAATTTAGTAATTAAGTGTTAAATTACTAAATTACTTGAGGTATTAATATAAGTTTTGAGGTAGAGGTAATTAGTTATTTAAAGTTACAAGAAGTTGTAATTTTAACTAACTAGTAATTTTGGGATCCATTATATGTTGATATAATGGTAGTATACTACTCAAAACGTGGAGTGTATATTATATTATTAATTGTAATATTCAAGTGTTAAATGATTACATTAATAATTAAATATGTAAGATAGTTAAACATATGACTTATAAGCATTTGTGGGACAAATGACAAAAGACAAAAATGTACCAAAATAAGACCAATATTTCGGCCATTATAAGAGCACAATAGATGTTCTTTTGTCTTATGTTGATGTTGGTTATTGTGTGATTGTGACATATCACACTAGCCTTTACATGCTACATCTTACACCTATGCTTCCTACACTCTACCTACTCTAAACAATAGACTAAAAACAAAAGTACAAGATTCCCTACATGGGAAGAGGGCCACCGGTTTTTGGCCTTAATAAGAGAGCATCATTTGCTCATTTTTCTAGTGTTGGTGCTTGTGTTGTTTTTCTCTCTATTTTTCCTCATAAGCTATTGCAACAAACTCTCATCTATACTAATACTCTCCAATCTATTACTAGAGATAGTAATACAAGATCATTAGTATTATTAAGGTAATATTTCTACTAAATATCTAGTTAATATTAGTAGGAATTTTTGGGATTAATCTTGGGTGCAATTTATTGGAGTGGCTTCTATACTTGGAGTCTTAGGAGGATCATCCATCATTATTTAGCTCAAGAACAAGTGAAGGAAGGTGACCTTACTTGTGCCCATAATTTCGAAATACATAACAATGTAAGGAACATTGTTCTTCTTATAAATCTTTCATTTTGTTATGCATGCACTAGATCTAAAGAACAAATAATTAACAAGTTAATTAGTTCACTATTAGAGGAGTCTAATAATAGGTATATGAACCTAACACTAAGTGTCCTTGTCTAGCTAGTTGCGTAGCATTTTTTACGATTTTTTTGGACAACTTTATGTTGGATTTTACTATTATCCGGATCTCTTTTGATATTATTGATTCTGTCGTACTATAAAGCACGTACTAGTTTATACTAGTTAAATTGTCAATGCTAGTATTTATGACGGAGACGATATATGTATCAAATGTATGCTTATTTATAAAAGTACATGGGTACTTACTTCATTTTATATATATTGCATTATGTTTTTTCATGATTTAGTAATAGCTAGTAGTACTATACTACTTATAGATATGTCTATTTAATTATTCTCTATGATTTTATCAGGTAATCAAAAAGCCAAAATTATACCGTGATATAAGAAGTGTCAATATATAAATAGTTGAAGCCTAATTTTGTCTTATCGAGGGACACATAAAAGCATCAATAGTCGCTGAAGACGCTTAAAAGCGTCAAATTTGTCGACAAATAAAAGAGTCAATAATCAATGAAGACGCTTACAAGCGTTAAAATTGTTGACAATTAAAAGCGTCAATGGTCCACGAAGACGTTTAAAAGCGTCAAATTTATTGACAAAAAAACGTCAATAGTCACTGAAGACGCTTAAAAGCGTCAACTTTGTTGACAATTAAAGGCGTCAATAGTCCATAAAGACACTTAAAAGCGTCCTATTCGTTGACCGAAAAAAGCGTCAAAAAATAACGACGCCCCAAAAATTGACGCTTTTTAAAAGTGTCAATAAACAAAATATTGACGCTTTAAAGCGTCAACAAATGCTCGAAAAAGCGTCATAAATACAAGGGTTGTGTAGTAGTGTAAGTAGCACCCAAGACTATCCCAAAATCCCACAAACTAACATGTACTAGATATTTGTAATGTGGTTTACCTTAAAATCGATTACTAATACTCATATACTACTACTAGTATTATTAGTGATTGATTTGTATAAATTAGATTCATAAAAATGATTTTTATGAAGAATAAGGAGAGAGAGTGTTGTTTTTCATAAAACATGAAAGAATGATCAATTTTTAGAGAAAAATCTCTAATTATTCCACCCACAAAACCGGTGGGCATAGGGTTTATAGACCCCTTTTATTTTTCCTTTTTGTGTTCACAAGACTAAAATGTGTAAGTCTTTTGCATAGTTAAGTCACTATCAATTGTCATAGACAAATGAACAAGACAAATGAATAAGACAAAACTACTAAAAAACCCACCCAATTTCGGTTATCATGTAATATGGAGTCCATTTTATTTTTGTCAATTGTACAATTGTATGTCATGTGACATGTGACATGTCTTATGTCATGTTTTAATTTAAAATGCATATTTAACAAATTAAATATCATTTATAAATTAAATAAATCACATTTAACAAATTGACTAGTAATTCAAAATTACTTTCACATAAAATTGTCATTTAAATACTAGTTAGTATAATTCACAACATCTTGTAATTATGACTAACTTATCATTCTCATCTCGCGTGTTTCGCAAACACCGATTAATTTTAGTAATATAACTTCTTAAATTACTAAATAAAATCTTATTTAATCACATTATAATAAGATGTTATTTTCTCTCTTATGCTAATAATTTGTTCAATTTTAAGGAATTAATTAATCTGTATCGACATACAATTAATTAACCTTTTCAATTAAGGGAATCGTCCTTTAGGTGTGACCTCAAGGGATCAACTGATCACCACCTCGCACGACAGTAATGTCAAACTCTAGTCAGCCAATCATTACCGATATGTGTGGACCAGTTGACTATATATGTAATGTATCATCCCTTTCGTATTCTTGATATGAGATTTAAATATGTGATTAATATGATCGACAATTGTGATCGCATTATTGTCGGGGACACTTACTCCAACAGAAAGGTCCTTCCGGTCCACTATCCGCCCTAAAATACTACTAACTTAGCTTCCGCCCTCATTAGAGTAGTCTATTGTTCATAACAGGTCTGTTCATTCCAATCTTCCTATCTAGGTCCGAATTTAACCAATTTAATTACTTCAGTTGTATGCATTCAACCTAATAATTGCAATTATATTGCTATCAAACAATTCTCACAACAAAACCTCCTAAACTGATTAAAGCATCATCGTTTTACTACCATGGCTCCCCTAATCCTAGCATTAAAGAATTAGCTACGCATAAATGTAAATAAAACAAGAACAATGAATAAAGCAATGACAAACATGATATAAAGTTGTGCAAAAAAGCATTAAATTAATAGGCAGGGAGTAAAGAGAGATTATACTAGTAAAAGATCCGGAAAATAGAGAGAACAAGCAACGTCGAACCAAAGTCTTAGTAAAAAGCCAGATCAATGAGAAAAGAAGAGACTTTAAACCTAATTAAGTCTCTCCTATTTATAGGAGAGATATTTTATTAAACCTAAGATATTAAATAAACAAGTTCTAACAGGAAAATTTCACGTCAGACGCAAAGTACTCGATCGAGTACATTGAAACAACTCGATCGAGTAATCTTCAGCCAAAAACCTCTCGATCGAGTACATCACTACTCAATCGAGGAACCTCCAAATTCCACTTCTCGATCGAACAAAGCAAAGCATTCGATCGAGGTCTTCTCACAGCCAATCTACTCGATCGAACAGCCTAAACCAACAAAAGCTCTCGATCGATCAACTACCATTGCACCAGCTCATTTGGACGTTGAATTGCTTCCAAGACGACTTCACGCTTCCCTAGTCTGTAGTATTTCCGCTCCAAATCCACTCATCTCCTAAATGCAAGCTAAAGGGACAGTTCCAGGCTCAATTCCGCTTCTTTCAAATCCATTCCTGCAATTAAAGCCAAACGAACCAAAGTAGACTATTCGAGGCATTTCGTAGTATAAAACTACGGGAATTGCCTAGAAATACGTGCATATAAGACTTAGAAAGGCTTTATAACATGCACGTATGAAATCTCCCCAAACCAAACCTTTGCTTGTCCCCAAGCAAATTATATGCAACTAACTAATGAAACGGAATAGAAAACTCAGAGCTAGCTACAAATTGTCCACTTAAACCGATTTAATGCAAACAACTAATACTTATAGCAAAACAGTCGAGTGCATACGAGTTTTGAGATGTTTGTAATAAAGCTGAACTGTCGACCTTGCAAGACCTTTAAAAATGGACTCTCACGGGTCACTCTTCTCTCATGAAGCAAAGGGTAAGCATATGATTGTAAGAGAGAAATAAATATAGTCGCTCACCTAAACTGCGACCTACATAAACATGCATGCAACTAATATGATAGACAATTCTAACTACCGTACATACATTCCAACCAAACAAGGTCCCGTCATAGCCGAGGGATTACCAAAGTATGGAAAAGTGAGGTAATGGGTAAGAAGGGCAAAACATTTTTGGATATGTGAGGTAATAAGTCAAGCTAGCTACCTAAACAGAACCAAATTAAACAATATCCGCTTCTAATCCATCTAAAAACTGAAACACAAATGCCTTAACTTGGCATAAAAACTCACTAAGCAACCACAAACAACTCCTCATAAGATAAAGATAAGAGCATAGGAGTAAAAACCATTTCATCAATTTTTTTTTTTCTTTTCCTCTTTCTCGGTTTTTGCTTTGATTTTTCTTTCTTTTTTTTCTTTTTTCAACTTCTCTTTTTTTTTTTCAATTTCATCTCCTCTTCTTTCTTTTCTACCAACTCCATCTTTACAAAACAAATCAAATTTGCACAATAAACAATATATCGCAAAACAATCATTAAACTAGCTTGACAAGGCAGGCTATGTTTGAGATGTAGTTAAGGGGTCAAAAGGCAAATTTGGCTAATTGTGGAGTTAAATGGGTAAAAATAGAAGAAAGAGGATGTAATCACCTCTGATGCGTGTCATTTATATGATGTTTTACACCTTATTTTACACGCATTTCAGAGCTCATTTGTGTAGTTTGTTCTACTATTTGCCCCATTTCGTCTACTTTCGTATTTTCATGTAATATTGCAGATTATTGTGGAAATGAGTAGATATTGAGCTAAATCCGTCCCTGAGTACTTAGCATTGCATTTGACATGAAGTAGATGCTCGGGAAATGAACTGGGTGCGCGTAGCAAGGCCTGCAAGATATATTTGCGAGAGTTTCAGAAGCGGATTACCAGCTAACTTGGTCTATAGACTGACCTACATGGTCTATAGACTGCCAGAATGCTGAACAAAAGTCTGCAGGAAAGAGGGGCAGTCGATCGACTGGTCTCAGTGGTCGATCGACCACCCCACGACTCTGACGCGTAAACTAAAACTAGAATTCCGAAGCCCGGCCCACTTGTAATTAGGGTTTAGGAATAAGTTACGTTATTTTCCTTTATAACGTAACCTCAGTTTATCATTGGGGGATATCTAGTATTGATTATCATTCAGTTCCATCTAGAATTTATTAGTTTACAATAAATTCGATACTTTACATTCATAGTTTTAGCATTCTTAATAAAGTTCATTGCTTCCGGATCTTATTTATCTTTCCTAGTCTGCAGTAATTCTTGTTCTTTAATTTACAGTTTACCTTTATTTGCTTTATTTAGTCTAGAAATTGCTAATTAGATCCCGAAACCTTAATTACTTTATTGCGTTATTATTACTTTTAATCATGTTTTCCTTTATAGTTTTTATCAAATTCGTTGTTGTTATTATCATTCACATGAGTAGCTAAGTACCCTTTGCTAAGATGTAGGGGAGCTATAGCGTAGATGGCGTTGAACAGGTGACCCCGAATTAGGGCATGGTCGATCGACTGGCTTAACTGGTCGATCGACTATGTCGTGTGGTCGATCAACTGAGGTAGTTGGTCGATCGACCAGACCCGTGTCTGATTAGCATCGTTTGATTCGTTAAGTGTAATATTTAACAATGAGACCGAGAGGAGACTTGTTAGATGCTTAGTTTTGACCAACCCGTAGATCGAGAGATAGGGGAGGGCATTAATTAATGAATTAAGACGACTAAATTGCTAAGATCGAAAGATAAGTAATTTAGGCTTTAGGAATCACTTTTCAGGGCGAGAGCTAGTATTAGTGAGACCTAGGGACTAGTAGCATAGGCCGAAAGGAGCTACTAGTTAACTTGGACCGAGAGGACATGTTATACCCATCCTACACGACTGTATTTCGGACTTACCTAGGATTATGTGCCATTATAGCTATAGTGAACCGACCATCTTAGCTCCTTTTTATCATTTGTTTACACCCATTTCTTATTGCTTGCTTATTTATTTTTGCATTTAGACTTAGATATAATTCAAGCGAAAACCCCCAATCTTAGACTAAAATTAAGACAATTAGAACTCCCTACCTCCCTGCGGATCGACCCTTACTACCGCTTGCTAGTTGTAGTTTGGAAATTATAAATATTATTTTTGATACTCACATCGACATGTATCAAATTTTGGCGCCGTTGCCGGGGAGGCAGCGCTAGTTTTAGTTGTTTATTTATTTTAGTCTTTTTCTTAGTTTAAGGAACTTTTTGTTCCTTAAACTTTTCTCATCTTCTTGTTGTAGTTTATTCTTATGCGTAGGTCTCAAAAAGGCGAATTATTTCCCCTTGATCTCGAGCTAGAGAGGACCCTGCGAGTTAAGAGAAGGCTATTTCAAGAAGCACAGTCCGAGGAAGAGCCTAGTTCTCGGTCTAGTTTTTACGAGAACGAGTTATTTGAAGAAAGTCCACCACCATCTCCGCTTTCTTCCCACAGATACCGTTACTTCTCCAGTTTTCTAGAGATGGTCAAGAAGCGAGTATAGCCAGTCACTCCGAGCCAAAAGCTGAGAATCTCTATAAGGGATTCGCGTTGCCAGCCGGGACGGATAGAAAATTCGAAGCGAAACCGTCCTACATTAACTTGGTTGAGAGAAACCAACTTGGGGGAGCTGCAAATGAAGATGCAACTAAACATATGGATATATTCATTGACTACTATTGTTCCGTACTCCCACCAGCAGGTGTGACCCCGGACCAAATAAAAGAGACGATGTTCATATTTTCACTCCGTGATGCTGCTAGGGAGTGGTACCGAGATCTGGATCGAGCTGCTAATGGGATTACTGATTGGAACTCGCTGGCCCTAGCATTTTAAAAAAGATATTTCTCTGCATCGAAGATCAATGCGATTAGAGCTCAGATCACGAGTTTTAAGCAAGGACCTAATGAAGATTTTCATGAAGCTTGGGTCCGTTTCAGGAAGCTGGTGCGATCTATTCCGCACCATGGTTTTGAGCAATGGTGCCTGTGCAATCAATTCTATAATGGGCTTTATGATGATCAGAGGGCTATTCTGGATACTGCAGCTAATGTCAGATTCTAGGAGAATGTTGGAGAAACTAAGGGGTGGAAGATTATTGAAAATATGGCCACCCATAAAGCTGAGCCTGGGAACGCTAGGGGAAATCAAAGGAGAGCCGCTGAATCTCCTTCCGTAGCCGCATTAGAAGCTCTTACTGCGCGTTTTGATAAGTATGAGCTAGGAGGAAGATCTCAAAAGGGAGGTATTTACCAAGTGAACATTGTTTCAGACGGTCCTTTTTCATGCAAGAGGTGTGGAGGAGAAGGACACGTTGCAGATTTATGTATCAGTCCCAATGAGGTTTGTGCTGCTTTCCAGCATTGTAGGCAGACCAACACTTATTTTGAGCCGAATGTTCATCCAAACTTGAGGTGGAGTAGCCAGAATGTCCAAAATCTGACTCCACCTCCGCAGCAGCAGAATTATGTTCCCCCTCATAAGCAGCAGCAACCGTACCAGAAACCACCCTATGTACCTCAGCAGCAGCAGTAGTCTCAAAGTTCTGAGGCTTCTGAGCTCAAAAACATGTTTCAGAGCTTGATGGAAATGCTGCAGAAGGAATCTCAGGCTAGAGAGGCTAGTACAAAGATGTTGGAAACTCAAATTGCCCAGTTAGCCAGTAAATTTGCTACTAGAGCTCCGGTGAAGTTACCGTCGCAGCCGGACCAGAAGGAAGAGGCCCTGAATGCAATCACACTAAGAAGCGGGTCTACCCTTGCTGGACCCGTTACTGTAGGGGATGAACCCGAGAGAGTTATGGTTGAAAAGGGTGGAAAATCTGCTGGGAAAGGAAAGAAGAAAAAGAGCGAGAAAAAGACGAACAGCAGCGATCACGTTCGATCGGCCGCCACACCCAGTCGACCGACCACCCCTTATTCCTCAGCGACACTTTCTGATCTTTCTGTTCATTCTGGAAAAAAGGAGATCAGTCGATCGACCTACCCCACTGGTCGATCGACTGATGAAGCTGCTGATGTCGAATCGTTTCGTCCTCCAATGCCAGATAACTTGAGGGATTTCTTGTTTCGGGGTAAGACGACCCCGTATTTTTTGAGGGAAGCTCCCAATGCTGACAGGACAATTCCGGATCCTAAATATGACCCAGCGTTAGTCAATGGTTCATTCTTGACGCGGCCTGAAGCGGGTACAAGCTATAATAAAGATAAGGTAGTGGACTTCCAACCTAAGTCCAAGGATGCCGGAACGAGAGATGTTGAGGAAAGGGCAAAGCTACTTCTGACAGCCCCTTATCCAGAAAGACTAGTGCCAACCAAAGATAAGGTAACATTCGGTAAATTAAAAGATTTAGTGCGTATTCTTAATGTACAAATACCTTTCTTAGAGCTAGTTAATCAAGTACCAGCATATATGAAGTTTATGAAACAGCTGCTAGCTAAGAAAAGGTCTTTGAATGTTGTCGAGTCTACAATTAATCGAGGAGTCTAGTTCATACTTAACTCACACACTTCTTTGCTCGTAAACCGTCTCGACCCGGTAGTTTCTCCGTCCCCTGTAATATTGGTACCTTCTCAATTGAGAAGGCATTATGTGATTTAGGGGCTAGTGTCAGTGTTATGCCTTTGAGTCTGGCTAAGAAATTGGGATTGACTAGATTTGTTATTACTGACATGACTGTGCAAATGGCTGACCAGTCTGAGATGCGGCCGATAGGTGTTTTAGAGAATGTGCCCGTGCAAATTGGGAAGTTTTTTTTTCCTGTCGACTTTGTTGTTTTGGACATTCCTGAAGATGTCAACACCCAATTATTTTGGGAAGACCATTTCTGCACACTGTTGGTGCGGTAATTTGTTGGAGCTAGTGTCCTCCACAATTAGTGTGATAACGTTTATAAATCTCTTATAGGTTCACAAGGTATACTTAGTATTTTATCAGTTGTTTAAAGTTTACTAATAACGGTTGGCTTGCTAGAAGTTTGACGTTATTATCATACTGATGGCGGTGATCAACTGGTCCCTAAAAGTCACACCTAAAGGATGTGTTTGAGAGATGTGATTATATGAAAATGTAATCACATTGATGCCTTATATGACTAAAAGGTTAGTCCATGTATTTGACTAAAAAGTTAGTCAATGTGATGATGAGACGATTATTTAATACAATTAAATAATATTAGTTGAGACGAATTAATTGTTAATTCGTAAATTGAATATAAACTGTTATATTTAATTAATGTATATAATGTTAGCTTAAACGAATTAAGATGTTAATTCGTAATTAAACGTAAACGGTTATATTTAATTAGAAAATTATAAATATGTGATATTTATAGTTAATGTATATATTATACGAAATTGTCATAATAAATATTGACATACCGGTATTAATAAATCGACTACAAACTGTTGTGTGTGGATTTATTAATACATGACGACACAAATGACAATTGAAAAATAATACACATTTTATACATTTTGAGAACAACCAAAAATAAGAAGATTTTCTCCTTATTTTTGGTGGTTGGTGAAACCGAAAAAGGAGAAAAAGAGGAAGAAAAATATCTTCCCCAATTCTCTCCATTTGGACGGTTTAAGAGGGATATGAGAGGATTATTTTTCCTAACTTCTTTTTGACCTAATTCTCACATCACAAATAAAAACCCTAAAATCATTAGAAATTAGGGATCTCATTCTAGCAAAAGGAGAGGCATTTCTCAAAGCATTTTGGGTGTAACGATTAGGAGAATATCGATCTCGATATTTGTTCTTAGGCCAAATTGCTAGGACCAAAGGTTAAATCTAATCTCTATACTTTTGTTTATGCAATTTCGTTTATGACTCGTAATTTCATAATTATAATTTCGTTATAATCCGAATTTCTTGATGAAGTATACCGATATTTCCCACAAGTGGTATCAGAGCATAGGCCACGAAATTATTTTATATGAATTTCATAAATGGATTTAAACAAAAAAAATTTTGAAGAAAAAAAACTTTCGGCCGTGACAATTTTTTTTTTTTTGCCGAGAGGTTTGGTTTTTTGATGCTCTATTTCCATTTTGATTTATTGATATTGTTGTTTTAATAAGTTAAGATGATAATATGATAAATTTGTAGATGTTTTGATTTAATATGAATTAAATTAAAATGTAAATGGAAATTGTTTTTAATTGTTGATGATTTGTTTTTGCTATATAGTTTTGGCATACAAGTTAATTTAATAATGTTCAAATCAATTGTGATGAATCAAATATTCGGATAATCGATTTAATCATAATTTAGATATTCATTTTAAGAGGTTAAATTGAATCATCTAGTTTGAATCTATGTTTAAATTAGAAGTTGATGATTATGCCAATCTTGTTCTAGTAGCAACATTAAACAAATTTGTTTATCTAAATGGGTATGTTTTCTAGATAGAAAAAAAAAACTGTTTTTTTCGTAATTTGGGCAGAATGCCGAGAAGAAAGAAAAAAAAACCTGTTTTTCCGGTTTTTTTCAGAATGCCGTGAACATTTTTTAGAAAAAAAAAATTTTCTGTTTTTTTTCTTTTGTTGTTGTGTTTTGGCCAATCATTATTATACATTATTTCTATAATGTATTATTGTTTGTTGTGAAAAAGTTCACAAATTTAAGATACCCAATTATTTTAAAGCGGTTTAAAATAATGTTAGATTAATTCATATTACAAGTTAATATGTATTAAGATTGGAATTATTGTGAGTAATTGAGGAATTGTCACATAATTTGATCATTCAAATAGGTGGTTTGGATAAATTACTCTACATAATTAAGGAATTATGTCTTGAATGATTAATTTATAGTTGACGCATTTTTATTTAGTTGTATGAATCGTTGAATGGTTTAATTTACGTATTTTTGCAATCGGTTGTAATTTTGTATTACCTAGTGTGGCCTTAGTTGATTACGTTTTCGTAATGATGGAAACATAGTCTTGATGTAATTTTGAGATCTCGAATCTCCTTTGGTTTTCTTTAGTATTATGGTTTTGAAATTAGAATGTAAATAGGTTTATTTTGTAATTTTTTAATTGTAATTTTGAGAAGACTAAAGATGGAGATTGGATTGCTCACTCCCGCTACATGGACCAAGATGGAACATCAAGACAAGCTTCTCGGGTCCTAGGAAGGATTCCAAAGTTGTATTTATGTTCATTTTGGTAGATAGGCCACACTAGGACTTTGTTTTTTGTTTTACGTTTTTCCATTCTTATTGCTTTTCTTCGCATGATAATTAGTGCATCATATTCCGCCTAAACCAAACCACCTACTTATATGCATGAAAATTGACTCATATAGTTTGGATGTTAGTTATCATGGACATAAAGATGTCACACAATTTTAAGCCATCATCTTAGTTTATTCATTCTCGCATGCTAGATATTAGTTCACTTAAAATGAATTAAAATAAAGTTGATGGGATCTTCCTCTAAACTAAAATTGAGACTAGTCTTTATAAGGCCAAACAACTATGAATCCCTTCTTCGTCGGTAGGCATATAGGACCTTACTCTCCATGTGACCCCTTCTACGTTGGGTAAGTAGTTTGTGTTGACTTATTTTACCTCAACATTATAATCCGAAGAGTTTCTCGTGATTATGATGGACTATAGATAGAATTTACAGAAATTTATCAACCAAGAATTCTAACAGTAGAATTAGCCAAGAGGTTGGCTTATCAATTTACAAATAATTGAGTTTTGGGATCATTTATATAATTCTTGAGGGAGGTCAATTGTATAAATGCTTAAGTCTTCGCTTATAACAGTTTTGCATTAGACTTAAATCATAACGATGAGTATGCTTATTATGTTTTTATTCTTCTTTTTCGCAGTGTAGAATTCGTTTTATATTGATAATACTGCTTACAACAAATGGCTGGAAATAACGAAATCCCTATGCCAAGTGACACACTTGCACGCGAGTCCTGGCTCAAAACTTTCATGGACCACATGAATCAGTCCACACGATTGAAGAATGACGGGTCCAACTTTGCGGACTGGGAGGCATCATTACGGAATGCTGCCATTGCTGACGGTAAGCTCAAGTACTTAACTGAGCCAATACCGCCAAAACCAGGCCCCAATGCAAGAGCTAACGAGTCACTTGCTTATAGTGACTTCGTCATGGAAGCGGGTGCGATAAAGAACGTACTCATTTTTGCAATTGAAACCAATTTGCAAAGACGCTTCATAGCCCAAGGTGCAAACAAGATTTTCACCACGCTCACTAATGAGTTCTCAAAAGCACCGAGAATCGTTACTTATGAGCATACCTGTCGCTTCTTTGATGCGAAACTCCAGAAGGGCCAACCGGTTAGCCCACACATTCTTAACATGATTGAGAATGTCGAGAAACATCGAGGCACTTGATTGCAAAATCAGTGAGAGCATAGTCATTGACCGTATGCTTCATTCACTTCATGATGGTTTTGCCCTCTTCAGGGCAAATTACTACATGAATGACATGAAGAAAAGTCCTCATGAGCTACACTCACTTCTCGTACAGACCGAGAAGGATATGAAATTGAGTGGGAGAATGAAGCAAGATGTTCTCATGATTTCCAACAAGAATAAGGGTGAGGGCAAAGCTCACGGCGACCTAACTGTAGGAAAGCCAAAGTTTAAGAAGTCAGGAAACGGTAAGAGTGGGCCTGGTGAGACTAGTGGCTCACAAGGGAAGACAAAGAGCAAGGACGGTAACGTTGAGTGCCACCATTGTCACAAGACTGGGCATTGGAGGAGAAAATGTCCCGTGTACCATGAGGACATAAAAGCAGGCCGCGTCACTCCTGTTGGTATGTCATCTTATATTCATATGATTGAGATTAATCATGCAAGTTTCGGAACTTGGGTACTTGATACTGGTTGTGGTTCTCATCTGTGTAATCATTTGGAGGGCCTAAAAAACATCAAACCCCTCGCAAAGGGTGATGTGGACCTGCGAGTCGGGAATGGAGCACGAGTTGCTGCAGTCTCAATGGAAACATACGTAATCCAGCTCCCGAGTGGTTTTGAATTATATTTATATAATCACATTACTATGTACCCAGTTTATCTAAGAATATTATTTCTGTTTCCGTACTTGATAAAGACGGTTTTTCATTTTCAATAAAGGACAATAGCTGTATTTTCTCTTTTAATGAAATGGTTTATGGCAAAGCAGTTTCCATGAATGGAATTTATATCATAGATTAAACCACAGAGATATTACATGTGAATAATAAGAGATTAAAGGTTGGTGACAAAGATCAAACTTATCTATGGCATTGTCGAATGGGACACATAAATGAAAAACGTGTAAAGAAACTCATTGAGAGTGGGACTATCTCCACATTTGATTTCTCATCATTTGGCACGTGTGAATCATCTCTTATCGGCAAAATGACTCGAATTTCCTTCAAAGGTGTTGGAATGCACGCTAATGACCTATTAGGACTCATACATACTGATGTATGTGGACCTATGTCAATCACCGCAAGAGACGGCTATAGATATTTTATCAATTTCACTGATAATTTGAGTAGATACGGATATGTCTACTTAATGAAGCATAAAAGTGAGTCTTTTGAAAAATTCAAAGAATACCAGAATAAGGTTGAGAACCAACTGGGAAGAAAGGTTAAAGCACTTCGTTCAGATCGGGGTGGCGAATATCTTTCAAATGAGTTTGATCAACACCTTAAAGACTGTGGAATAGTTTTACAGTTAACTCCACCTGGAACACCTCAATTAAATGGTGTGTCCGAACGGAGAAATCGAACACTACTTGATATGGTTCGATCCATGATGAGTCACACGGTAGTACCTGATTTATTATGGGGTTTTTCTCTTTTGTCAGCTGCTCTTATACTTAACCGAAGTCCGTCTAAAGCTGTCGACAAGACTCCATATGAAATGTGGAAGGGAACGGTCCCTAACTTGTCCTTTATTCGGGTTTGGAGCTGCGAGGCTTATGTCAAGTGGAGACACGAGGATAAGCTCGGCCCGCGATCGGTCAAGACATACTTTATTGGTTATCCAAAAGGAATGTTTGGTCATTACTTCTATTCGCCTACCGAACATCGAGTTTTTGTTGCGGCTAGTGCAAAGTTCTTAGAGAAAGAATTTCTCGAGAGTAAGTCAAGTAATAGAACCTTCAAGCTGTCGGAGATTCAAGAACCAACAACCGAGGAACAGATGGAGGAAGTTGTTCCTTCAACTAATGATACGGTTAATATTCCTCAGGAACCTAGGAGGTCGGGTAGAGTCTCTAATCCTCCAGACAGATACATTGGTATGGTCGAGAAAAATGACGTTTTGCTCCTAGAGAGTAATGAATCCGCTACCTATAAAGGTGCCATGACCTGTTCCGACTCTAAGATATGGCTTGAAGCCATGCAATCCGAGATGGACTCCATGTATGAGAATAACGTATGAGATCTTGTTGATTGACCTAACAAGGTACGACCTCTTTAGTGCAAATGGCTTTACAAAATAAAGCATTCTGTAGACGGGCAACCAGATACCTATAAGGCACGACTAGTGGCAAAAGGTTTCACTCAAGTGCACGGATTGCATTATGATGAAATTTTTGCACCCGTAGTTATGCTGCGTTTCATTCGGATAATCTTAGCGATTGCCGCTTTTCATGACTATGAAATTTGGCAAATGGATGTGAAAACCGCCTTCTTAAACGGTTATTTGGAGGAGGAATTGTACATGGTACAACCCGAAGGTTTCATAGATCCTGAAAATCCTAAGAAAGTGTGCAAGCTTAAGCGTTCCATTTATGGACTTAAGCAAGCTTCTCGGAGTTGGAATCATCGTTTCGACCAGGTGATAAAAGAGTATGGTTTCACTCGATCGGTCGAGGAACCATGCTTATATATCAAGTCGAGTGGGAGCAAGATTGTTTTCTTGATATTGTATGTTAATGACATACTATTGATTGGGAATGACATTCCTCTCTTATCTTCGGTAAAAGGATGGTTGAAGAACCATTTCCAGATGAAAGATCTGGGTGAGGCACAACGCATATTGGGAATCCGTATCTATCGAGATAGATCACGACGGATGTTATCACTGAGTCAGGAGTCTTATTTAGATAAGATTCTTGAAAGGTTCAGCATGACCAACTCCAAGAAGGGGAACCTTCCAATGACTTCTGGGATGCATTTGAGCAAGTCTCAATCACCCACGACACCGAAAGGGATCGAACGCATGAGTCGTGTTCCTTATGCATCACCCATAGGATCAATCATGTATGCCATGATATGCACACGTCTAGACATGGCATATGCATTGAGTATGACGAGTCGGTACCAACGCAATCCAGGTGAAACACACTGGATGGCTGTTAAAAACATCCTTAAGTACCTACGGAGGACTAAGGATTGGGCATTGACTTATGGAGGAGATACTAAGCTATGTGCAATTGGTTACGCAGATGCTAGCTTCTAAACGGATCGAGATGATTCGAAATCTCAGTTTGGATTCGTTTTTACTCTTAATGGTGCGGCGGTCAGCTGGAAAATTTCCAAACAGGAAGTTGTAGCAGATTCTACTACTGAATCCGAGTACTATGCCGCTTTAGAAGCAGCAAAGGAAGCTATATGGATGCATCAATTCTTACAAGGACTAACCATAGTTCCTAGTTCGAATGACCCAATCACCATCTATTGTGACAATAGAGGTGCCATCTTCCAGGCCAAGGAGCCTAAGTCTAACAACAAGTCTAGACATGTACATCGGAAGGCTCACCTGATCCGTGATTACGTGGAGCAAGAGGAGATAGTGATTGACAAGATTGCTTCGGATGACAACCTCGCGGACCCTCTCACTAAACCATTGAAATATGATAAGCATGAAGGGCACGTTATTTCCATGGGAATTAAACGTATTCCTAAGTTGTAGTAGTTGATTATGAATTCGATACATTTTATTTTTCATATGCTATTTATAACTTCATCGTATTATTTCATATTTTGTTTTTCATGTGGATTGTACGACAACATTGAACGCCACAAAGTGAACTGAATTACATTATATTTGTTTTGGTCCGTAATCGCCTACATGAGCTGATAACTCTGGCTATTATATTGTGGAGTTGATTGATGATGGGTTCAACGAGCCATAAGTCAAACAGTTGGCTGATTGATCACAGATGCGAGTTATAACGATACCTCGTAGGATAATTGTGACAACGTAATAGAGTCCTAAATGTTTAAAAATATTCGGTGCCAGGTCATGGATTGGACGTCCATTGTGTTGCTAGAGTCGATTCTTTTGACTATCGACTGTCTCTTGAGATTAAGGCAGTTTTTGGGTGACTTTGGTTTCTTTCTCATGGTTGACCGTAACAGGAGGCTAAGCAGATTTTTTTTCCGGGTCATTTCATACTGTGCTTATATCTGCAGGATTCGAGTTGAAGAAAATATCCAACCTTTATCAGGTTTAGACATTTCTCAGGGCCACTCGAGGAGTTGTAACTGAAATTCATGACCATGCTCGAATGATGATTCGTTTATCAGTTAAGTTACTCTCTAGTCGGGAAAACCACTTTTGATATTGATCACTTGTAAAATACGACCTTTGTGAATACGGATTTTGCAAATTGTT
Organism: Silene latifolia; assembly: GCF_048544455.1. Lineage (NCBI taxonomy): Eukaryota > Viridiplantae > Streptophyta > Magnoliopsida > Caryophyllales > Caryophyllaceae > Silene > Silene latifolia. Next base: position 151,313,219 of record NC_133526.1, read on the forward strand.
TTACATTGAGTGGGAGAAATTAAGGATATGAGAATCGGTTATCGCACATACACTTGTGAGGACAAGTGGGAGATTGTTGGAGCTAGTGTCCTCCACAATTAGTGTGATAACGTTTATAAATCTCTTATAGGTTCACAGGGTATACTTAGTATTTTATCAGTTGATTAACGTTTACTAATAACGGTTGGCTTGCTAGAAGTTTGACGTTATTATCATACTGATGACGGTGATCAACTGATCCCTAAAAGTCACACCTAAAGGATGTGTTTGAGAGATGTGATTATATGAAAATGTAATCACATTGATGCCTTATCTATACACCTTACTAAAATATGAGTAAGGGATGTTACTATTCTTAATGAATAGTGCTTTATTGGTTGACTTTGCTTGACTTTGGTGCGGGCTTAAGATACCGGACTTGATAGGCGTGGATTCAAGGGAGTGGCCCAATTGCTCTATTCAGCCCAATAGCTTCCTAAAGTTAAGAAGATATCTTCCTTTTGCCAGCTATCATTGCCACGTTTCAACATCTCTTTGGCTGCTCCACACCTTACACAGTTATACGATCATCCTCATTTCTCTCAAGTTCTCTTCCCACCTACATCATCTCTCATTTCATCAATTTTCTATCATTGTTAGCCATTGATCACACGCTTTGCCCTATATACCTTTGATTTGAGTTAGGATTTGGATGACGACGGTACAAATCAAATTCAACGACTACAAAGTATTCAAATAAAGTCATGAATAGGGTAAGTGGGTAAATGATTTTTAAATCTTTGTGATTTGAGTTTTTATTTACTCTTATTTTCTGCCTATAAGTTGAGTTTTTATGAGCTTCATGAGATTTTTGATTAATACATGGGTAAAAGAAAACCGGAAAGCTTTATAATTAGCGATCCTGTTTTAAGGTGATAGGAGAGATCAGAGGCAATACGCTGAGATGATGTTAAACTTGGATATACTGATGCTCTCAGGACGAATACTAGAATCAGGGTATGTGACTTTTTTTTAATCTGATTTCAGTTTGAGTTAGTACATTATAGTGATTGTCAAGTCACTGTAGTCATCGACGGGCTGAGGACAATGCCGCAACGACAACATCAATTTATCTATCCATTCCTCAATTTTGTTTTTGGTTTGTGTTAGGATTTTTTACTCTTGGTGTTCTAAGGTTTGATGTTATCTATTCTTCCATGTTTTAATTTAATTTCGTCAATTTGGTGTGATTTCATTAATTTCGATCTAGTTTTTAGTGAATTGTTGCTACAGAAATCATAAATAAGAGATAAATAAGGATCCTAGGTTCTGACTACAGATTCATAATAGATAAACAATCTAGAGTTAGTTTCCTAGACAGTAGACTCATACTAGCATTCAACCAGCTTGAGTTTTCATGTCACAAGGTAGAGAAGAGATGAGGAATCGAGTGTAGCCTAATATGGATGGATCGTGCTACTATGCTTTATATTCAAAGCTTAAGCCTAACCAGGTCGTTTTACAACAATCTACTATGATTTCAGGTAGATTTTCTTCATCTGGATTTGTGAATATGGTGTTATTTGTATGTAGGTTTATGAGATGATGTGTTATGTAGAGTGATGAAAGTGAAAGCGAGCTACCTCAAAGAGGACAACCTAATTGTGGGGTATGTCTTTGTATTCTTTTAATGCTTCATCACACTTTGTGTGCTTCAATTGTTTTTAAGCTGACTTTCTTTAAGTTAACATGTTAGTTTTGTTGGTTTGAAATCGTTTTACCTGGCCGAACTATTTATATGACTAAATTGGTTTAAGGGCCAGCCCATCAAAAGGTTTTGTAATGTAATGCGGCCCATATAAAAGGACGGAACTTGATAGTTGTTTACTTGACATAATTCCATTTCTAACCATGGGTGTAGTTTGTGCTTAACATGTTAGTTTTGTTGGTTTAAAATCCTTTTTTCCCTTCCGGATATAGGTATAGTTTGTGCTTCATAAGTGTCGGCACTCTTATGACAAATTAATGAACTCTTTTGACAATTCCTTCGTAGCTGTCGGTTGTGTTTAAGAGATTACCAATTATAAAGCTAATTCCATATTATTGAAGTAGGGAATGAGGTATAGTATGTCAAAGAGATGCTAATTGGGAAATTTAATAGAGCACCTATGCTTGTACGACCTTCTCTGGAATAGATTAAACTTAGAAATTACCTTGGAAAACAGAGAAGTAACATACCTATCAACCTCTTCTGATTACTTATTGTGAGTTCGCATTTTGTATGTCAATCTGCTGAATGGGTTCAAGGACTGAACTGTTGATGGTGATATTCTACCGTTCTTGTTGTTTGCTTAGAACTTATCAAAACTAAATGGTTGAATTTTGTAGCATTTTTTGAAGACCGAAAATTGCAAATATGGCTCAGTACTTAATATCATCACCGTCTGGATATGCGAGGTGCTGAAGAGGTTTCAGTTAATGCTTTGGGCCTACATTTCGGCGAAGTGTATATTTTATTCTTTGTTGTCCAATATTATTAGCTTTGTTGGCTTTAGGCCTACTCAATGTCTCACTAAACTTAGCAAAGACAAGGTAAAGGTAAAGGTGTATGTATGGTCGAGGAAGCAAGTAACAGGGAAAGTGGCTATTGTTGAATCAAGGGGAAAGGCGGAGGGGTGTGTGTATGCTTGAGGAAAGAGAAGAGAAAATGGAAGGGGACAGACCCACGGAAAGAAGGAACGGGATGTAAGGAAGAAGATAAGCCACAAATTAGAAAAGTAATGAGGGTTAGGTATAAGTTATCAAAATACAGCACAAAACCCGAAGAAACCCAAAAACGCATCACCTTATTAAACTAACTCCCATCTAGCTTTCAGGAAGAATCCATTGCTTGTATCCTTAAATCGCTGGTATGGGGTACCGACCAGCTGCAAAGAGATGAATATGGGTATGTCTCTGGGTTCTGTATTGCCTCTTTCGTCATCCTGTCCCTATTTTTAAGCTCACCAAGGAGGAGACTCGCGCCAGTTTGTTTTCTTTTTATTACGTGTTTTTTTTCCTCGTGATTTCTTTCATTTTTGTGTTTTTTATACGGTTCGATGTTGAAATTAACTGGGACAGAAGAGTTAACCGTGTCATGGCGGCTAGAGAATAATGAGTCTATCTTCCTTTGTTTGAAGTACAAAATGATTAGATTATTTTTGGCGCAACAAAGTCTGCCATGCTTTCAGGATTTTGACATCAATGACCGAATGAATAGCAGAAATAGGAGTAGAAATAAGAGTGTGGAAATGACAAGAGGATGACAGAAGGTTTAATAGTAAAGCTACTTGAATTTATCTATGAAACATGTGATTTCTTATTATTGCGTTCATTAGTTTCGATTGTTTTGATATGAAATGTGAAGTTTTAAGATTTTTGCAGCAGCTAAGAGTTTAACTTGGGTCTAATTTTATCAGTGAGATGTACTTTAGTCTAATTTTATCATTAAGATTTACTTTATTGGTGCATGTAATCATGTATCACATCTGGCTATTAGGTAGTGATTAAAGTTTGTTTTTTATCGATTAGGTAATGGCTAATTTGGGGAATATGCCTCTGTCGCTCTGTATTTATACAATAAGGAATTAAGGACACTTTAGTGATGTTTGATTATTGATTGTAAACTTTTGTTAGCGTGATAAAATGGATGTCTATCACACACATTTAACCAAATTGGGTTAAAAAATGAAATTTAACAGAATTAAGTTGTCTGTCTTTATTATTTGCTTGACCAATAATGTAAAGGGCACAGAGGCGGATTATAAGATCTTGGGCACGTTATAGATTTTTGGTTTAGGTTTCAAGGGTGTTGATATTCTTACGGAGGGTCTAAGAACTTTTAGATTTTGGAAAATAACGATTGCATTTAAACCGTTTCAGGAATCTAACAGGGAATTGATGTTTGCGTTTTACGAATTGATGAGTGCTTTTTAATCTTTGGATTCTTTGAACTGTGAGCTTAAGAAATATGGCGCTCTTATTTTTTTTACTGTAGCCATTTTGTCACCACGAATGATTTCTCATGTGAAAGAATAGGCTTGAGAAAATGCTTGGTTTCCGAGATCCTTCCACTACTGACTTACAAAAAATTCTGAACGTTTCTTTTAATCAAATATCTTCGTGTCTTGTTTTTCCTTTTTTTGTCCGTATCATTAGTATGTTCATCGAGCATATTAATATTTCATCCAATATTGTCCGGATTTACTACACAGTACACAATTACACATCAATGTTAGCTACCTTGAATCGTTTTGTGAAGTTCACTGGTATCCATTATTGTCACTCATTATTTACCCCATCCTTTTATGCCATTGAGAGCTTATTCAATGAAATATTTTTTCTTGGAAAATGGTGGGAAACTGTCACTACTAACTTAGATGGTGTAGTCATGGGTACAATCCCTCCCAGTAAGTGGTTGAATCCCTCCCTACCATGAGTCATTATTTCATGTTCTCTTATGTAAATATTCTCTCCTACGACGTTTCTACAAATTAGTTATTTTGTTTTGGCTAGGGTAAACTGTACAACAAAAAGGTTCAATAAGTAGATGAAAAGGCAAGCAAGCATGGAGATATTTAAAGCTAGGTAGCTTCATCAACAACGATGGACTATTTATTTCCTATATTATTTTTGGTGGATTTTTTTCTATGAGCTGATGCGATATTTTGCAGGAACAAGGGAATAGAAAACTCCGTGACCATTGATTTGCATGGACAACATGCTAAACAGGCGATGAATGTATTGAAGCTTCATTTGTTATTTTTGACCTATGTTTCTTGTGAGTACTTTCTATCTTCTTTTTCCTGGTTCGTCTTATCTTCGAGAGTGGATCTTTGAATTCCCAAGTATGATTTGTTTTGTTGTCTGTGTTTTAGCTGTGCAATACACCGACTATTTTGAAAATAGGTGATGATACTAGAAGAGTATGAATACAAAAATGTTCTCAGAGAAAGAGGAAAACGTTGTTAGCTCTCAAAGCCAAGGAATGAATAGTTAAGATTGACATGGCCGAGAAAAAAGCAACCGAAGATAGCAGCTAGCAGTAGCTCCGAGGATGATTCTGATGACTCTAATTCTGAAAGTGAGCCCAATCCCTAAGGTAAACATCATTTAAGATAAGAGTTGCTTGCCTTTGAATGTTTATTTATTTATCTTTGTTTGTTTCTTAATTGTAAATGGAAAAGTATTTGAAATAATTTCACATTAGGTTTAATTGATAAATTGTGTAAGGTCCATCACTAGACTTTCACTATGCAAAGGTTTCAGCTTTTGTTTATTAGTTTGTTTCCCCATTAGATTAAAAAGTGATACAATTCAGTTCTTAATTGTTGTGCTATGTTCTGTATCACATTGTATTTGGCTTAATGAAGTTGATAAATGTATATTTTAGTTTCGTGGGAGTAAGGGTGTGTGTGTATAGGGGATTTAACTTATTCATTTCCATGTTAAAAAATTTCAATACCTGTTAAATTTGTTTTTCTATTGATATGGTTTGGTGGGTATGCGTCAAAACATTGGATATGAGAGAGTAGAGTTGCAAGTTCATGTTCATGGAATTTTAGAATTTTTAGTAGTTTAGATAGTGAATGGTCTAAGGTAATATTGAATTTTGGCTATTGGATGTGACGACATTGGTCTGAAAATGTAATAACTTTTAATATATCCACCTTAGTCTTAAAATGATAACATATATGAATACAAATGGTTAAAAAAAAATGTGACCACCTTAAAATCAAATCATAGTATGTTAAATAGTAACATTGTACTCTCGTATGGACGTATGGTCACATGAACTTAGAGATGAATAAAATTGTATGTTTTTAACCGAAGTGGTCACATATTCGACAAAAATGGTAACATTTGTAAAAGTTTATGGCGACAGTTCAAATAGAGATGAAATGACACTTGTAAAATGGGTCACTTATTGACCCGTCTCTCGAGTTTGTGTCATTTGAGTTTAATTGCTTGCTTATTAGTGTGCTTCTTTCTTTCCGGCTTTTCAATACATTTGTCTCATTCGAGTTTCAGGGTTACTTACAAGAGTGTGAAATTGTACTACAGATTCGGGCTGCTCCATGGGAGTGTTTGAAATTGTACACACATATGGTACTGCATTGCTGGGAAAGGAAAAAAAAAGTGGGTAATTCATTTGGAGCAATGAAGGATTTGAATTTGAAAATGGCTATGTAAAACACTATTTTTCATCTTCTTGTTCTTTGCTATCAACTTTGATGTGGTATTTAACTGGTTTCTTTTGACTTTGAGTAAGGGTGTGTTTGGATAACAAAAGTGGAGGGAAAGGGAGGGGACGGGAAAGGAGGGAAGGGAAAGGGAGAGAAGAGAAGGGGAGGGGGAATGGAGTGTGGTTGTTTAGATACAATTTTCCTCCAAATCTTGCCTATTATAGAGAGATTTTGATTATGCTGGAGGAGGGAATTGGATCCCTCCAAATCTCTCCCCCTCCATTTTCATCCACCCTCATTTGCTATCCAAACAAGGGATTCTAAATTCCCTACTCTCCCTCCCTTTCTTTTCCCTCAAAATTCTTCAATCCAAACACACCCTAAGGGTAGATTGTCTTTGATTGGGCGCAGTGACGTGACTTCTTTAGGTTATCCTGGAGTTTTTTTTTTGGCTCTAAGACGATCTTTGTCCCTAAAACTGCAGCTACTTTATACAAACCCCACTCAATCATAAAATGGCAAAGGACGTCCAAATTTTCTCACTCTCGCTGAATATATAGTTGTACTTCGTTCGATAGCGCTATTATACACCCTACACCGCAAGCACACTAAAGAAGCCAAACTAATAAAGAAACCAAACTAAGACGGTTTAAATATCTTGGGGTATCGCGCGCGATACAACAACTAGTATGACTAAAAGGTTAGTCCATGTATTTGACTAAAAAGTTAGTCAATGTGATGATGAGACGATTATTTAATACAATTAAATAATATTAGCTGAGACGAATTAATTGTTAATTCGTAAATTGAATATAAACTGTTATATTTAATTAATGTATATAATGTTAGCTTAAACGAATTAAGATGTTAATTCGTAATTAAACGTAAACGGTTATATTTAATTAGCAAATTATAAATATGTTATATATATAGTTAATGTATATATTATGCGAAATTGTCATAATAAATGTTGACAGACCGGTATTAATAAATCGACTACAAACTGTTGTGTGTGGATTTATTAATACATGACGACACAAATGACAATTGAAAAATAATACACATTTTATACATTTTGAGAACAACCAAAAATAAGAAGATTTTCTCCTTATTTTTGGTGGTTGGTGAAACCGAAAAAGGAGAAAAAGAGGAAGAAAAATATCTTCCCCAATTCTCTCCATTTGGACGGTTTAAGAGGGATAGGAGAGGATTATTTTTCCTAACTTCTTTTTGACCTAATTCTCACATCACAAATAAAAACCCTAAAATCATTAGAAATTAGGGATCTCATTCTAGCAAAAGGAGAGGCATTTCTCAAAGCATTTTGGGTGCAACGATTAGGAGAATATCGATCTCAGTATTTGTTCTTAGGCCAAATTGCTAGGACCGAAGGTTAAATCTAATCTCTATAATTTTGTTTATGCAATTTCGTTTATGACTCGTAATTTCATAATTATAATTTTGTTATAATCCGAATTTCTTGATGAAGTATACCGATATTTCCCACATAATTGATGTGGGGGAAAGAACTTTGACCTTTAAGGTAGAGAAGCACTCTATTATGTTTGCCCAATCCCCTAGGAAGAAAGACTCTATGTGGCCAGTTACTTGTAATGTGATTTCTGAAAAGAAATCTTATTTTGTGCTTTCTGATATGCCTACTTTAGTACCTGTACCTATTCCTGTTGTGACACCTCCGCCCCAGATTGTGAGCAAATTGGAGGACAATTCTTTTGTTTTGGATATTGCAGGAAATGGTTTGGAGAAAGAAGAGTCGTTCATTGCTCCAGCTGTGAAGGAGCCAATCGTTCAAAGAGGCGGTCTAGGATGTCTTAGCTATGGCACGGATGAGGAGTCAGATGAGGAGCCCAAGAAGGTGCCAGTTCGAGTTACAGTTTCAGACTTGGAGCTTGAGACTGATGAGGATGTCCAAGTGTGGGAAGATGCTTCTGATGTTGACCCGTCGGATAATGTGGTAGATTGGAGTGCTAAGAGGTTGAGCACCGTGGAGGGTACCTCGTGTAGCCAGAAGCCATGGTCGAAGATTTTCCGCATTTTTCGCGGATGAACACTTTTCATTTCATAAGTTTTAGGCACTTTTATTGCATTTTTTTTAAGACTTTTTATTGCTTTGGTTTGCGCGAGACTTCGCTTTAATAAGTTTGCTTAGGATTTAAAGACTTTAGATCACTTTGGGTTTTCATGCAATTTTGGGCGCGTTATTATGTGTATTTGCAGGTTCATAGACCATATTAGCTTAATTTCTTGAGCTAATTCGAAGAAATCAGAAACATACAGCAGGTATCTCAGTCGATCGACTGGCTTGTGTGGTCGATCGACTGTGTCGCGACTCCAGGGGCTTCTGTTCCTGTCACCCTGGTCGATCGACTGGCTGCTATAGTCGATCGACCGCCTTCGCTGCTGTACCTGTTCACGACCATTCCCCTGCTGTGTTTAGTCGATTTGCGGAGTTGAGGGAGTCTTTTCTCCACTTTATTCTCCGATTCATTTCTGTTTTCTTCTGTTTTCTTACTTTGCACATAATTTTGCGTTTCGTAAATTGTTTTCTCGGAATTACGCACGGTACTTTTGTTTATTTTCAGGTACCTATGGTAGCACTGCTGGCTACTGAAACCTCCTAGCTCACGCTGGTTTGGGGAGGTTTCCTGCTGCACTTAAAGTCTTGTGAGTTTCCGGGTCCTTCTTTTATGTTAATTTTAGTTATAATTCCGCCAAATCCCAATTTCCTTTGCTTATCTTTCTTATATGATTTCGCACAATGGGGACATTGTGTGATTTGGTTTGGGGAAGGGTTTTGCATTGCATTCATTCTGTTTTGCATTCACGTTTACATTTTTGTCTTGCATTGTTGTTTATTTTCCTCTTATATACAGAAAATTAAAAAAATTAAAAAATTTCAAAAATACAAAAATTTCACGTTTATTTTAGCATGTAGGTCTAGTCGGAACGGTAGTATTTCAATGATGACATTGGGTTTTCAGCTGTTTATGCCTAAGCCGTGCTTGACATGTTATTAGTAGAATCACATATGCATAGTCTACGAGTTTTCGTTAATTTATTCGCTGAATCTTGAGACTTGACGTAGATTTTTTGCAAACTACATCATTTTTTGAGGTTTAGAGCCTATAACTGGTGTCATTCATGACCAGTTCATTTAGGATGTGAGTAGTTACTCCTTATAAGGCATGTTACATTAATTTGCATAAGCATAAACTTGGTCTACTTAATACCTGTATGCATTCGGTTTGTGGTTTGTTGACACATGTGGTAGAGGTCCCCTTTTCTCATTTTACCCATAAACCTCATATAGCCAAATTGCCCTTTTGTCCCATAAGCTACATACTATATTTAGCCTACCTTGTTCGAGCTAGTATTGGTAGTTGTGGGAATGTGTTTATTGCATTTTTGCTATATTGCTCTTTATGAGAAGGTTGGTGGAATGTTGGAAAGGAGGAAAGAAAGAAAGAAAAAACAAAAAAAAATAGATTTGAAAAAAAAAAAAGAGAAAAGAAAAATGAAAAGCAAAGTTCGACCTTTGGTCGGTCGACTGGATTCATGGGTCGATCGAGCGTGCACTGAAAGAAAAAAAAGAAAAAAATCAAAATCGCATAATTCAAAGTCTTTATTAAATGGCGATTTTTGCTCCCATGTTGTATTTGTATCTTATGGGGAGTTGACTAATTGTGGAAATTGTGAGATTTGTGCTTCTAATTGGCACCGTTTTGTATCGATTGATCTTGAGTTTGAAGTTGGGATGTTCCCGTAACTTGGATCTGTAGTTACTAGTTTGGATTTAACTCCTCATATCCAAATTTATCTTAGACCCTTCTTACCTATTACCTCACGTATCCATACTTACCTCGGCATGTGTCATGGTCATTTGTTTGGTTGGAATGCATATGTACGGTTGTAGAGATCCTTTTCATGTTAGACTGCAGGCATGTTCTTATAGGTCGTAGTTAGGTGAGAGTCATTACATTTACTTCTTTCTATCTTTACATATACTCACCTGTATTCATTGTGTGATTTGAGCGACCCGTGAGAGTCCGAAATGATAAGTCTCTATAGTTTACGGTTCAGCAGTTTTTAACGACTACATAACTCGTTTGCATGATTCACTTCGCTAATTGATTGTTAGTTGTGCATTAAATTGGTTTAGGCTTTATAATTGCATTTCACTCTGAGAGGGAACGCGTTCCATTAGGTCCTAGGATCGAGTCTAGTTCTTGCTTGGGGACAAGCAAGAGTTTGGTTTGGGGAAGTTTGATGCGTGTCATTTATATGATGTTTTACACCTTATTTTACACGCATTTCAGAGCTCATTTGTGTAGTTTGTTCTACTATTTGCCCCATTTCGTCTACTTTCGTATTTTCATGTAATATTGCAGATTATTGTGGAAATGAGTAGATATTGAGCTAAATCCGTCCCTGAGTACTTAGCATTGCATTTGACATGGAGTAGATGCTCGGGAAATGAACTGGGTGCGCGTAGCAAGGCCTGAAAGATATATTTGCGAGAGTTCAGAAGCGGATTACCAGCTAACTTGGTCTATAGACTGACCTACATGGTCTATAGATTGCCAGATGCTTTGAATGCAAGTCTCGAGAAAGAGGGGCAGTCGATCGACTGGTCTCAGTGGTCGATCGAGCACCCCACGACTCTGACGCGCAAATTAAAACTAGAATTCCGAAGCCCACTTGTAATTAGGGTTTAGGAATAAGTTACGTTAATTTCCTTTATAACGTAACCTCAGTTTATCATTGGGGGATATCTAGTATTGATTATCATTCAGTTCCATCTAGAATTTATTAGTTTACAATAAATTCGATACTTTACATTCATAGTTTTAGCATTCTTAATAAAGTTCATTGCTTCCGGATCTTATTTATCTTTCCTAGTCTGCAGTAATTCTTGTTCTTTAATTTACAGTTTACCTTTATTTGTTTTATTTAGTCTAGAAATTGCTAATTAGATCCTGAAACCTTAATTGCTTTATTGCGTTATTATTGCTTTTAATCATGTTTTCCTTTATAGTTTTTATCAAATTCGTTGTTGTTATTATCATTCACATGAGTAGCTAAGTACCCTTTGCTAAGATGTAGGGGAGCTATAGCGTAGATGGCGTAGAACAGGTGACCCCGAATTAGGGCATGGTCGATCGACTGGCTTAACTGGTCGGTCGACTGAGGTAGTTGGTCGATCGACCAGACCCGTGTCTGATTAGCATCGTTTGATTCGTTAAGTGCAATATTTAACAATGAGACCGAGAGGAGACTTGTTAGATGCTTAGTTTTGACCAACCCGTAGATCGAGAGATAAGGGAGGGCATTAATTAATGAATTAAGACGACTAAATTGCTAAGATCGAAAGATAAGTAATTTAGGCTTTAGGAATCACTTTTCAGGGCGAGAGCTAGTATTAGTGAGACCTAGGGACTAGTAGCATAGGCCGAAAGGAGCTACTAGTTAACTTGGACCGAGAGGACATGTTATACCCATCCTATACGACTGTATTTCGGACTTACCTAGGATTATGTGCCATCATAGCTATAGTGAACCGACCATCTTAGCTCCTTTTTATCATTTGTTTACACCCATTTCTTATTGCTTGCTTATTTATTTTTGCATTTAGACTTAGATATAATTCAAGCAAAAACCCCCAATCTTAGACTAAAATTAAGACAATTAGAACTCCCTACCTCCCTGCGGATCGACCCTTACTACCGCTTGCTAGTTGTAGTTTGGAAATTATAAATATTATTTTTGATACTCACATCGACAGGTATCAACCTCCCTGCATGTGACACCAATCACTAACCCAAATGTATGTAGGTAAAAAGCAATTGAATTTCATATATGTGCAAATTAATGATACATGCTATGCAAGGAGTACTACTCTCAATCCTAGATGAACTGGTCATAAATGACACCAGTTTTAAGGCTCTAAATCTTAGAAAATATGAGTAGGTTGCCAAAATTTTAGGTCAAGTCTATTTGTTCAGCTAAATTTAAACATTAACTCGTAGATATGCAAAAAGACAAAACTAAATGATATTAATTTAATGCAAGGCTTAAGCAAAAAGACTAAAAGTAATGCAATTTCATCATTGAAATCTACCGTTCCGACTCAACCTATATGCAAAAATAAACGTGAATATTTTTCTAATTTTTTGAAATTTTCTAATTTTTTAAATTTTTAATTTTTTTGAAATAAAAGACAATGCTTACAAAAATTAAACGTGACAACATAAATGCAATAAAAACAGCATGCAGACACAGATATGGATGCATATACCTCCCAAACTAAACCGTACAATGCCCTCATTGTACCCAAAAATAGGGAAAGGAAATGCAAACTGAAAAGAAAAAAGAAGCGTCGGAAAACTTACAAGAACACGCGAAGTAGGGATCTCCCCAAACCAGCCAGCAACATGGGAGGTTGCAAACAGCTTCATAACAACGTCATTGGAAGCGAATCAAAACAACATACTCGATCGAGGGAGAAAAGTACTCGATCGAGTAGAAACGGCCGCGAAAGTGATCGATCGAGGGAATAAAGTCACTCGATCGAGAAGTCTTCATCCTAGGGCGCTCGATCGAGAACATAAAGTACTCAATCGAGTGGTTGTCTATGCACGAATACCTAGGCTCCAACTGAGGCACCTGCAAACACACAATAAACGTCCATAGAACTGAGAAACAAGTTTAACCGTTCCAGTCTATGTCTGAAAACCAAAATTACATGTCCAACAAAAATCAAAATGTTTGAAAATCAACTTAAAAGTTTTAAAACTCCGGGTTGCCTTCCGGTCAGCGCTAGTTTCAGATAGGTCCCAGCTCGACCTTCTTTTCTTCATCCACCCACGTAAATCAATGGCCCACAACAAGGCTTCTGACTAAATGAAGTCCCTTCAGCATCCATGATTTTTACTCTTGGTCGCCACTACACAGCATTGGAAGAACATCGACTCTGTACAACATCAACCACGCCACCACCTTTCTTGGCCTTATCCCACGCCCTTTTCTTATGAGGGATAGAATCTTCAAATCCTCCTCCCGGGTCTTCTAACCTGTCAAGACCTGTATAAGAAGGAACAAGACGATATTCCTCCAACTTGCTCCAAAACTGGGGTGGAGGCGTCAAATCAACAACAGTATATGATTTAACGAAAGGAATAGAAGGAATCCCATCAGGTTCGACAGAAGGAATGACATTACCTCCAGTTAGATAGGATTGGTCTTCAATTACCTTCTTACCGTCACCCGGAATGGGCGTAAGTGATGAATCAACGCTGTCCATAGCTACTAAATTCGATCGAGAAGGAATTGTACTCGATCGAGATGTTTCCTCGCCAAAACTACTCGATCGAACAATGCTGACTGTTCGATCGAGGTCTTCTTCCTCAGCAGTGCTCGATCGAACAGTGTAGGGTGTTTGATCGAGTTCTTCCTCATACAAACTGTTCGATCGAGTATTAAATTCTGTTCGATCAAGCTCTTCCTCATATAGGTCATTCGATCGAACGTTGTAGGCTGTTCGGTCGAATTTTTGTTGCTGTACAGTGCAAAAGTCTTCGTATGATGCTTCGTTTTCATCTAAATCTTCGAATTCTGAGTCATACATATCATCATCGTCAATAGGTAACTCAGGTCCTTCATAGGAAAGACCGCTTTCGGTACAGATAACATATACCGTCTCTGAGTGCCTAAAATCCAACTTGGCAGCTAATTGAGCTATTTGAGACTCAAATTCCTTGAAATGAGCCTCTCTAGATTTATCATATTCTTGCACTTGAAGTGCAAGTGTCTTCACCGATGACTTTAATTCAGCAATCTCTTCATTCTTTTTAGCAGGAGGAGGAGTTTGTTGTTGCGGCGGCCAAACAAATGGAGGCTTCTGATAGCCTCGTTGCTGAAACGGATGTGGCGGCACATATGCAAAGGAATGACTAGCTTGTCTACGCTGCCTAAACGCATAGACTTCGTCGTTCTCTGCCAAACAAATAACAGCATTTTGCCCCGCAGCATCTCTCACAGTAGACCACCTGTTGTGCCATAGTATGGAACTGGGGTGGACCACCCCAAGATTGTCTATTCTCCAGCTTGTCAGATCTTGCATTCTAAGCTTCAAATTGTGCTATAATCTGGAGACGCTAGACATCTTGGTAGAAGAATCAAAGGTACTCAAGCCTTCCCTTTGATTATCTTTCTCCTAGAATCCTGTCTAGGTAGGACTTGTAGGACCTATCAAAATAAAACTAGAAGAAAAGATAAGCACTGCCTCAAGGAATAAATTCCCTGAGGCTAAAGACAGACTAAAATGAAACAAGTAAATAAAATAGTTGCCTCCCCGGCAACGGCGTCAAAATTTAACACGGCTGTCGCAACCCTATCAAAAATAAAACCAACCGGCTCTAACTAATACAACAGAGGTAAGTCGGGTATCGTATCTGCAGGGAGACGGTTAGTATCTACTTGTTATTCGGTCTGTCTAAAGTCACAAAACGGGGGTTTGAGTTGTTTTCTAAACTAATGAGCAATAAAAGTAAAAATAATTAAAAAGGCAAGAGTGAGAAGGATTGAGATAAAATAGAAAGAGAGATGCCAGGATGTCGGTTCACCATGATATTACGCAAATCAGGTAAAGGTAAGGTCAGTAGGTCTGATGTGAGAAGAGTAGTGGGAAGGTCCTTCCGGTCCGCTATCCGCCCTACAATACTACTAACTTAGCTTCTGCCCTCATTATAGTAGTCTATTGTTCATAACAGGTCTGTTCATTCCAATCTTCCGATCTAGGTCTGAATTTAACCAATTTAACTACTTCAGTTACATGCATTTAACCTAATAATTACAATTATATTGCTATCAAATAATTCTCACAAAAAAACCTCCTAAACTGATTAAAGGATCATCGTTTTACTATCATGGCTCCCATAATCCTAACATTAAAGAATTAGCTACGCATAAATGTAAATAAAATAAGAACAATGAATAAAGCAATGACAAACATGATATAAAGTTGTGCAAAAGAGAATTAAATTAAATAGGAAGGGAGTAAAGAAAGATTATACTAGTAAAAGATCCGGAAAATAGAGAGAACAAGCAACGTGGAACCAAAGTCTGAGCAAAAAGCCAGATTCATTCCTGCAATTAAAGCCAAATGAACCAAAGTAGACTATTCGGGGCATTTCGTTGTATAAAACTACAGGAATTGCATAGAAATACGTGCATATAAGACTTAAAAAGGCTCTATAACATGCACGTATCAGTAAACTTTGGTCATTGCTTTGTTACAGATATGGATAGCTTGAGATTTGTATGCGCATCAACATTAGCTCTGAGTTGTTTATTCGCCATTTGTATGATTGCCTTTTGTAATTGTGTGATGCTTTGCTTGAGGACAAGCAAAGAGATGGTTTGGGGGAGTTTGATGAGTCATAATTATAAGCATATTTATGCCTCCCCTTAATTGCTTTTGATACGGTTTTCGTGCTAATTTATATTATTTACATGCCTTTTATGTTAAAACGATGATACTTCCGCTATTTGATGTTTAATGCAGGAATGATGCATTTGAGAAGAAAAGGAATGAAATGGGCATCGCGGAGTAGGCATGAAGGAATACACGAAGCATGGCACGGGAAACCATAAGAATGAAGGAAGAGAAGTTAAGAAGACAACACGAAGAAAGGAGCAGAAAACAGAGTGATTCCTCGATCAACTGAGCATGGGCTCGATCGAGGAAGTGGTGACTCGATCGAGTAGCTTAAGGCTCGATCGAGGAACCATTGTTTCTATAATTTCCACAATTTTTCTTAAGTCGGTTATGTTTTATTATAAATACCTAATACTGTACCCTAGGTTTTTTACGCTTTATTTTCTGTAAGTTTAGTAGAACTACTCTAGAAACTCTCTTAGAATACTTTAGATTAGTTTACATTATTCGTATCAGATCTATTTTTCTTCATTACGGTATTGTTCTAATCTTTCTTTAATTATTAATTCAATTACTTGTTCATCCTTTATGCTTTTAATCATGTTATTCATTAATCTTATTGTTGTTATTTTTATTAATATGAGTAGCTAAATCTATTATCTAGGGTGAAAGGGGATCTAGGTTGTTAGAAAAGGGTTATTAATGAATTGATTGTTAAATTGCTTTCAATTGTTGTTCAATTATTGTTCTACTTCTAATTAGTTGATTACTAATCAGAATTAATTAATTAGTCTTGCATAAACTAGGATTATCACCGACAGGGTTAAGACTAGTATGGGCCACGATAATGAATTAGACCGACTTAATAATAGCGATTGCATGTTAAGTTTTGATCTAAAAAGACATATTAGAATCGACCGATCATATGACTTTCAACAATATAAATTGCTCAATCAATGAATTAAACCTTACCCTTTGATGAGTACCTAGTCAACCCGATCCCTAGACTCTTTTAATATATTTGAACTCATCTTTTATTTACATTGCTATTAGTTGTTAGAAATCAAATCAATCAAAACCGCCATAAAATTGGTTACTTTAAGACACTTTAAATATTAACAAATTAGAATAATTACCTCGCCTCCCTGTGGATTCGACCCTTCTTACCGCTAGCTATTAGTTAGTAGTAATTTAGGTTTACTATGATTAAGGCCAAACGACTGAAATAACCTTATCAAAAGGATTCAAGCTCCCTACTACTGATAAAGGCACTTTTGAGATTCGTCCATCTTACATCAATTTGGTGGAACGAAACTTGTTTGAGGGAGGAGCTAATGAGGATCCTGCCAAGCATATGGAGAAGTTTACTGATTATTGTTGCTCCATTACACTGACTGTAGGAGTAACTCAAGATCAGGTGAAGCAGGTTCTCTTTCCTTTTTCCTTGAGAGATGGCGTGGCCGAATGGCTCCGTGATCTAGATATGGAGGATCATGGGGTCACTGACTGGAATACCCTAGCTCTTGCATTCTATAAGAGATACTTTCTGCCACAGAAAACCAATACCTTGAGAAGTCAAATCACTAGCTTCAAGCAAGGTCCCATTGAAGATTTTAATGAGGCATGGGTTCGTTTTAAGAGACTAGTTCGTTCAGTTCCTCATCATGGTTTTCAGAAGTGGTTTCTTTGCAACTAGTTTTACAATGGGTTGTATGACGATCATAGAGCTTTGCTAGATTCTTCAGCTAATGGGAGATTCCAGGACAATACTAATGATGATAATGCATGGAAATTGATTGATCAGATAGCTACCCACGCTGCTGAGTATGGTAACCTCAGAGGTAGTAAGAGAGGAGGTGGTTCGGATAATGTTGTCGCGGCACAGCTAGAGGCCTTAACTGCTCAGATAGCCGAGTTAAAGTAATCTCAGTCTTTGGGTAATAAGCAAGAAACGGTTCATGCTATGATTCAACAAGAAGTCTCCTGTGAGAGATGTGGGATTGATGGTCACACTGCGGCCAGATGTATGAGTACAATTGAACAGGTTCATACTTTTCAGTCTTTCAAGCAAGGTACTCCCTATTCTAACTTCTTCCTTGTAAGAGGTCAGAATGTATTTAATCAATCCCCGCAACATAATGCATATATCATTCCCCAAAATCGTGGTAATCAACCACAAGGGAATTTTGTTCGACAGAATTAAGGAGGTTTCCAGCAGATGCAACCTCCTCCACAAGTTCCAAGTAATGACATGGCTGAGATGAAAGCTTTGTTGCATCAGACTTTGATGATTTAACAAAAGCAAAAGGCTCAAATTTATGAACTTATAGCTCATAACAAGATGTTGGATATTAAATTTGCTCAATTGGCGGTTCAAAACCCCTCAAAACAGCCCGACAATCTTCCTCCTCAAGGTAAGCAAGCACATGAACAAGTTAATGCTATTTCACTGAGGAGCGGTACCACTTGCCAAAGTCCAGAGATGCCCATTGATGAATATGAGGACCCTTATATGCATCCTAAGGGATCGGGTAATCTTGAGCTAAGTAGTGACGAGAAGGAAAATTGTAAGGATAAAACATGGGATAAGAGAAAAGCAAAAAAACGCAGAAAACCGTGTGGGCTCGATCGAGTACACCCCCCAGAAGTTAATTTTTCTCGTATTTCAGCTACGACATTGGAAGAAAATAGGGTCCTTGATCGAGTGACCACTGGACTCGATCGAGTACACCTCGTAACTGACGACGGTGCTTCTAAAACAACTATTATAGCAAAAGAAGCTGAGCCGATTAAAATTCAACTACCTTTTCCACACCGACAACAAAAATTTAAGCTTGAACAACAGTTCAGGAGGTTCATGGAGGTAGTAAAGAATCTTCAAGTAAGTATGCCATTTACTGAATTGGTCACTCAAGTGTTGGCGTATGCTAAGTTTTTAAAGGAGTTCTTGTACAAGAAGCGGTCATTTGATGAAGTTGAGACGGTGGCATTCACTCAGGAGTGTGCAGCCGCATTGCAAGCTAACTCACCACCAAAGCTAAAGGATCCAAGGAGTTTTTCTATTCCTTGTCATATTGGTAGTATAGCTATAGATAAAGCCCTTTGCGATTTAGGGGCTAGTGTTAGTGTCATGCCGTATTCTATATGCATAACGTTCAATATGGGTCAACTCCGTGTTACTAATATGACCTTACAAATGGCTGACAGGTCTTTAAAGAGCCCTACAGGTGTCTTAGAAGATGTGCCAGTTAGAGTAGGGAAGTATTTTATTCCAGTTGATTTCATTGTTATGGATATGGCCGAAGACTCCCAAGTACCTATTATTCTTGGTAGGCCGTTCCTTCACACTACGGGAGCACTCATAGATGTTAGAGATGGTATTTTGACCCTAAGGGTTGGGGATGACACTATTAAATTTGTTCTTGATAACGCTTTCAAGCGTCCCATTCAATAGCTTCATGTTATATGCTTAATGTTGTTGATCCATCTATTCATGATTCCCTTGCTTTATGTTTGGATAGGAATCAGGCCGACGTCCTTGCTGTTGCTTCAGGATCATGGAGCACGGAGGTGGATGAGATAGAGAAGTTGATATATGGAGATGAGCCTCCTCCTGAGCCGGTTTATAGCTTTGATGACGATGTTGACGTAGAAGCTGAATTGGATGCCTTGGAGGCCGAGATTTTTAGAGAGGAGCTCATCAAAAATTTTGAGGAGGCTCCTATGATGGATGAAGCACCCCATCTCCTTCCTTCTGATGATCACTTGAAGAGCGATGAGCATTCTTGCTAATATTTTATATTAGATTTTGAGTTTGATGAGCCGGAACTTTATTCGTTGCTTATTTTCTTTACTTGGACTTTTTATTGGTGCTACTTATCTCTGTGTGTAGCACATGCGCTACTTTTTGATTTATTATTGCGTGCTTTGAGTTTTATTGATTGTGCCTTGGATGGGGATTTGTTTTTAAATGCAGGAAATTGTCTTGCCAGATGAGTACTCGATCGAGTACCCTTGTGTTTTGGGTCTGAAACGTAGCCAGATGATGATGGAATTGCGCGGTTGGTCATTTTTCACTATTTTTACAGCTGGTTTGGGGGAACTCCTAAGCTCTTACCCGATATTCTCTTTCCTTGTGTCTACTTTTATTGTAGTGTCTCTATTTCTCTTCCATTCCTTTTGTTAGGTGTGTCCTTTAGGTTGCTGAAAATTTGTTGTGTGATTGCTATGCTGTAGGCGTCACATTGAGGACATTGTGACATTTAGATTTGGGAGAGGAGTCTTTAATTATGTTGTGTGATTTATTTATGTTGTGTGATTTACTTTATTGTTGTGTGCATTTATATACCAAAAATCCATAAAAATTAAAAATTTTCAAAATCCAAAAACATGTTTTTCCTTTGTTTTAGGTCGAGTCTTGGTAAATTAAATAACAATGATATTAAATTGCATTGATTTTGCATTTTAATCCCAATTTAGTTATCCATGTAAATTATTTTTGCAGCAGGAGCCAGGAACCAGGCCAACACTGATCAGGAATCAGGCAACAATCCTAATAGCACTACCCTGATAACAGCCACTACCATGCCTACTTTGGGAGGTCAAAAGTATCAGTACAAGCACAACCACCAGCTGCCACCTTGGCCAGTTGAAACTTCGACCAACTAAGCTCAGAAAAGTCCTATGGAGCCAGGCTTAAATCACACTGCATCCAAGAGAAATCCAAACTGAAGACAAGTTGCTGAAAGGGACATAAAGCATAAAGCAGATTGCCATTTCTGGCTAAATAAGGGGAGATCTGATGTTAAGGTCCTTTTTTATTATCTCTCCATATTTCAGATAGCACCTTGAGCCAAAGTCAAGGCACCAGCTGCACCCACTCGTCCTTATACTCCCAGCCAAAGCAGCACAACAGCTAAGGAAGCAGCCTGTCACTATCAGTTGCAGTTTTCTGTTGTTTTATTGCAGTTTTCTTTAAATCATTTTGTTATCATTGTAAAATATTTCCATCACTTTGTTTGTATCCTAAGAACTAATCTTGGCCCTTTGATGAGATTTCTATGGTAAAATTATAACAGAATTCCAAGGGAGAGGCCTATATAAGGACCTCTACCCCAACTGCATTGAGGCAGCTTTTGATGAATATTAAACCTGAGAACTCTCTCAAATTAAAACCTCTTTAACTTGTGATTAGTTTGTAGTTAAGAGTCAGGCTTGGTGACAACCTGTGCTAGGCTGTAGTTGTTGATCAATAACCTGTGGCAAAGTTTATTCAATCCTGTGCATTGACTGTGGATTGTCTGATCTTTGTTGTTGATTTAAGTTGTGAGTTACCTGTGCATAGACTGTGGTGATCCTCAATTTAAGTCATCCAAATTGTTAGCTTACTTCCCTGTGAGTTTTCTGTGAGATTTGAGTTCATAATTATATCATTTGGTCCTTGTCCAGTCCCAAATAACACTCCCGTGTCAAGATGTCTAATCCCTTCTGACAGTCAGTCTAATTTAATCCATTTAAAATACTTAGATTCTAAAATCCTGAAAATTCACTCAGAGTTATTTTACTTAGTTAAATGATTTGTCACCAAGTTTCATGAATTTAGCAGCTCATTTGGTATTTTTAGTCCATTTCTGAAAGCTCATTGCATTCCTGAGAAGTTTCAGAAAAATAAATCCAACTAAAGTTTTAGTCTTTGTGTTAGCCCTGGGGTTTGACACTGCAATTTTGACCCGTTATCTATGAAAATAAAGCTCATAACTCGAGTCTTGACCGTATTGACATGCCTTATGCTAATTAGATTTAACAAAATTATGTTGGTAAACTACTTAAATTCTGAGGTCTATAGAGCTTCCTAGGCCAGGAACATCAATAAACTGATCTCATTGTCAATTAGGTTTGAGTGTGGTTTCTCCTTGTGGAATATGTAATATCAAACTGCATAAGTGTGACATTAGTTTCTTAACTTTTATGCGTTCATATGATTAAGTACATGAGGAAATGTGGTTCTTACCCTTCGAATAAGCCATGCATTACCCTTTTTGTTAGCCCGTTTGAACCCTTGTAACCGTTTCATATCCTACTTCTAATAGCTGCAATCCTAGAATTTGCCTACCTTATCGGGACAGTCGCAGTTGCTTGTTTATCATGTCTATTTTGCTACTATGGTTGGGATTGAGACTATTATTGTCAATTGTGGGTTTAGTAGAATTATTTAGCAATTGTGTTGTATCCTTTATTTTGGAAAAAGAAGAAAAATATGAAGTAAAAGAAAAGAAGAAAAGAAAAATATATGTTTCAATGTCATTTGTTAAGGGAACAAAAGGTTGGTTACTAGACTCTAATGCGTATTTGAAGAGTACTTCATAAGCTCTCATGTGTTGTAAAGTCAAGATTATTTCTCTAAGTTGAGTTTATTTGTATCTGTCATCATAGATTTGGTTTTGGTTTTGGTTTAGCGCTGCGACTACCGTCTTAGCTCCGCATATCCATAACATGCTACTGGCACAAACCACTTCTATACCATTTGCCCATTTGCCACCTTTTTTCCTTGATACATGTACTTTTATCTATATTGTGAATGCGTATTGGTTGGAGAAATTTCTATCACTTTAGATTGCGTGCATGTTTTATAAGTTGAGTGAATGCTTCTACTTCTTTCTATCTTCATATATATATCACCCATACTTATGAGTGCATGAGTGAATCCGTGAGAATCCGACTAATTTGTCTTGCAAGATCGAAAGGTATTTGGCATTTGTCTATAGTACGGTGAAATAAGACTTGAGCTGTGTTTTCTATTTCCCGTACCTTTGAATTTGTTTTATTGGTACACCTTGGTCATTACTTTGTTACAGATATGGATAGCTTGAGATTTATATGTGTATCAACATTAGCTCTGAGTTGTTTATTCGCCATTTGTATGATTGCCTTTTGTATTATGTGATGCTTTGCTTGAGGATAAGCAAAGAGACTGTTTGGGGGAGTTTGATGAGTCATAATTATATACATATTTATGCCTCCCCTTAGTTACTTTTGAGACGGTTTTCGTGCTAGTTTATATTAATTACATGCCTTTTATGCTAGAATGTCGATACTTTCGCTATTTGGTGTTTAATGCAGGAATGATGCATTTATGGAGCAAAGGAATGAAATGAACACCGCAGAGTAGGCATGAAGGAGTACACGGAGTATGGCACAAGAATCTAGAAGAATAAAGAAAGAGAAGAGAAGAAGACAACACGAAGAAAAGAGCTTAAACGGGAAGAGTACTCGATCAAACCCGACCATACTTGATCGAGTGGGTATGTACTCGATCGAGTGCACCTAGGTTCGATCGAGTACACGTCGAGCTGAGGGTTTTCGCGCAATTTTCTTAAGTCGGTTACACTTTATTATAAATACCCAATTCGTACCCTGTGTTATTTTTATGTCTTATTTACTTCAAAAACCCTAGAAAAACACTTAGTTTAGTTTTATTGCTATTATTCCGGATCTAAGCACTCTCTAATTACGGTATTCATTAATCTTTCTATAATTATTATTAATTTAAAGTTCTAGTTTATACAAATATTATCATTGTTCATCTTTATGCTTGCAATTATGTCTTCTATTATTATTGTTGTTGTTATTCCTTCTATCATGCGTAGCTAATTTCATAATCTAGGGTGAATAGGGATATAGGTTGTTAGAAGGGGATTATATTAGTGAATTGATAGTTAAAATAGCTTCTTTGTTGTTGTTCGGTTATTGTCTTGAATCTAGTTAATTAGTTTATGCAGGATTGATTAATTAGTATTTCAAACTAGGATTTTCACCGACCGGGTTAAGACTAGTATAGGCAACGATAACTGATTAGACTGATTTAATTATAGCGATCGCATGTTAAGTTCAGATCTAAAGGGCATATTAGAATCAACTGATCATATGACCTTAAACAACGTAAATTGCTCTATCAATTAATTAAATCACACCCCGGATAACTACCTAGTGAACTTAATCCCTAGAATTTTAAATCTTATTGAATTCATCTTTTACTTTATTGCAATTAGTTTAGAAATCAAACAAACAAACACTTCAAGAAATTGGTTACCCTTAAGACAAACTTAAATATTAGAAAATAGAATAATTAACTCGCCTCCCTGTGGATTCGACCCTTTCTTACTGCTAGCTACTAGTTAGTTAAGAATATGATTTATTTTTATTAAGGTGATACGACTTTAGCCTTATCACAATTGATGGAGGAGCTTTTTTGGGTGAAAATCGTGGCAAGAAGAAGAGCAGTTGGAAAAAGCATAATTCCAATATCAATTGCTTCTACTGCGGTGAGTTAGGTCATATACAAACTATGTGTCCTAAGGCAAAAGAAGATTTGAAAGAGTTGAAAAAGGCTCGTGCTAGTGGGGTTGCAACTATGGCAGAAATTGATGATAGAGAACTCTTAATGGTTCATGGGGAAAAGGAACCCAAGGAGAGTTGGGTGTTAGATTCGGGAACTCCCTATCACATATGTGGGAGAAAAGATTGGTTTTATTCTTATGAAGAATGTGAAGGTAAGATGGCTATTTTGCCAGATGGTGATAAGGCAAAGATTGGAGGGATTGGAGAGTTAAAGGTAACACTTAACGATGTTCAAGTTAGAAGGTTTGGTGATGTGAAATATATACCAAACATTAGTAGAAATTTAACCTCATTAGGTAGATTAGATGGATTGGGTTGTACCATTCGTGTTGAGAATGGTGTTTTGGAGGTCACAAAAAAGGATAAGGTGATTCTCAAAGGTCGAAGAGGGAAAACTAACTTATTCACATTTGTTGGAAGATGTGATAAAGATGGGTTAGTTCAAAGGGAAGTGCTTCTAGGTTAAGGTTAGGTCACTCCGCTCGATGATGGACAAGTCCAAAGTAATGTTGGGTTTAAGGGGAGGTTTATTGGGAAAATAACCCAACATTATTGATGAGCTAGTAACATATAAGCCTTTATGTTTAAAGTTATGTTTTAAGTTACTTGTATTTATACATTAGATGTTTATGTTATAAGTGTAAATATTAGTAGTTAGATTTGAAGGATGTAATGTCTCTTTATGTTACTAGATGAGATAGGACTTAGGAGCTTATATAAATAAGGGTCATAAGTCAGGTTGGATAAGTGAGTAGATGCTTAATATTTCGAGTTAAGCATAGATTGAAATCTTAGCTAGTAGCTAAGTGTTGGAGGATTGAAATTGTATTATTGTTAGTGTTTGAATAATAATACAAGGTTGGGTTGTGGTTAAGTCCATAACAAAATATTGTGTGTCTTTGCATTTTTATATTATTTGTACCAAAACCCCAACAAATCAATAATGACAAGAAGTATGTAACCGATGTAGACCTTAGACGAATAATAAGCATCTCATTGTGATGCTTTTATAGGTTCCAACCGCACCCTCCTATGCTCCGCCTTTTATGCTAGTACAACTTAAGGGAGGAAGGACAACCTTGATAAAACTCCTTTTATTTCTCACTTTGTGTCAAACTAAACAGAATGAATCAAACAATAGGTTTGTCATACAAACCATCTTATATGTTATAAGAAACACAACTAAGCTTCCTTAACCCGACATTGAAATGCAGTTGGGCGTAATCATTATTAGAGCCCAATTAGTATTATTATAACTCTAACTTATAATTATACTTATCTCTTACCTTTTGTGTGTGACCTAATAGGCTCACTTAAGACTATCAGACATGTAAACCATTTAAGTGTCAAACTGACATTAGCCTTTAGCAAGACATATCGATCACATAGACTCAAGTGGGTTAATTTCTTATAGGACAGTGGACATAACTCTTTTAGACTCCCACTTGTACATGTCTTCATAAGAACCATAATAAGTCTTTTTGCAAGTATTGTCTCCAACTGGGAATGAGGTAGGAAAAGTGTTAACCCCACATATCCTAATCCTTTTTATGGAATCTCTAAATAGATTTGTAAAAGAGCATATGGATGACAGTCAACCCATCTGAGCGCGGCTACACATTTACACAAGTCACACTCTTGGAGAGGCCAGTAAACAATAAACTCCCTTCATAAGTGAGGAGTAAATTCCCTCTTGTCTAACCACATCCTATCACACGTTCCATGCACACCCAATGATTAGCCATGATCCCCTTTTACGACGGACTATGAATGATATCAAAGTATACACTTCACATGTACAAAATAATCAAAGACTTAGGTATAAAGACCAAAGCAAGTTAAGAGCTTGCAAAGAACTTTACTGATACTAAGCGAATCCTTAGTAAAGTCCAGTTGGGCGAGTTTGCTAAAAACTTTACTGACACTAATTCTAAAGTTTGTAAATACTTGAGAATTAAACTCAGTTTTTTTTTTCATTCAACATAATCTACTTTATTACATTGGATGATGGCACTTTATAAAGAGCATTCAATGTTAAACGCTAAGAAGAAATCTAACCATTGATGTAAAGCTACTTTAATCTAAGAGTTGAATTTAAAAGAGAAACATGACAAATACAATAAGAACTAACTTTCTACTATTAAGGACAAGGAAGAGTTGTTTCTTTGTCTTCCTTTGTGTCTCATTGCGGCTTCTTGTAGTAGAAATCAGTAAAGAGGAGACAAGAGGGAGATAAAGATAAAACCGTCGCTTTTCGTGTGCTCCTCTCCCATGTAGCTGCATATTATCATTTGTAGAACTCTTTCTTCAGTTTCTTTATAACTCTCTCATCCTTAGAATCATTTATGGACCAATTTACGTTCTTAGACATGCCATTAAAGGCATTTGAAAAGACATAAATGGCCTCGTTGTAAACAGAGGCAAAAAAAAGACTATTTCAGCAGCATTCTGGCGTCAGACCTATCTTGTAGGCAACATAACTTCTAGCTTCGAACGATTTAAGATGCCCTCAAGCTACCATATGAAAGATAGAAGGGTTAGCTTTGATATCCAATTGGAATCACACAATTTAATGGCTTGTATCTTGAGATATAAGACTTTGAGCAAGTTGATGTCAGATTGGGATATTCAGCATTCTTTTGGTGCAACAACAGCGGCTTTGAAAATTCATGTCTCTTGACCAAAATTAATTTAAAATACCCAAGATACATAAAATGAAAATTAATCTCCAAAAAGAATTACCCAAATATCTGGTTCGGTTAAAACTCATCGTCAAAAGCTACCAACCAAAACAATATTTATAACTTCACAAACTACTCTTAGTAAAGAGGTAAGTAAAGGTCGGATCCCAAGGGATGGGTATTGATGTCGGATTTTCAATTGCAAATAGCTATGTCTAAGGGTGTCACAAATTGGGTTGAGATGAGGTCTATTCTAAACTAAGCAACAAGATGAATGTAAAGTAATTAAAAGGGGTTTGTAAACAAATGATTAAAAGCACTAGGGTGTCATAGGTTCATAGGGGATTCATGGGAGTAGATCATACAAACATGTTCTCAATTAGATGCAAGCACTTATTATTGTGATGGGATCGAGTTAGTATATATCTTACAATCCCTAGGAAGATTTGGGTCCCGGAGCCGAGTCGTCTAGACTGTACAACACCTACAAGTCGACTTAATTCTTCCTATTCAACTCTATGCATGGTCTAATGAGGCTCGAGTTGGTTTATATCTTACAAGCCTCATTGAAGAGATAAGGGATGGTAAAAAAATGCAAGGTTTCATAATCTCACATTTCATCAAACATAACATGTGCATAGGTTGAAATCACAACAAGCAAGCAAATTAATTAAGAGAACATATTAGATTAAGCATAGATCAATCCCCATGTTTGTTTCCTCTAATTCCCCATTAACCCTAGTTAAAGAACTACTCACTCATGATCAAGTTTAGCATGCTAATAAGGTTGTCAATCATACTAACAAAGCAAAACATGATGAATGAATGAAAGTGATTAACAATAATTAAACAAGGGTAAAAAGGAATTATACCTATGGAGATGATCCAAATAATAAAGCAAAGAATAATATAAGTACTTGATGATTGATGGAAGGTTGTCAATCCTCCAAATAAACCCAAATAATCTTCTAATTACCCAAATAAAAGGAAGAACAATTGAGAGATTAATGAAAGATTAAGATGTGATTAATATTAGAAAGTGTATTACAACTAAATTAAGACTAAATTAAGAGAGTATTAATAAGGGATTATGATAGGATTAAGATTCTACTAAGATGGATTAAGATGAGATTAAGATTGCATGATAATCTAGGTAGTACAATAGGGTATTTATACTAAAATTAAGTACAAGAATTAGGTCTTCAAGTTCATCAATTAGGGGCTACCGTCTACCAATTTTGGTGGAGGTAAGCCCCAATTTTTCCGTTTTTCTTACTAAATATCTATTAATTATATGCAAATAACTCTTGCCTCTCCTTTATTGGAGATTTGTCCTCGCCTCTGTGTGAGTTTGGTCCTCATCTTGTGTGAGATTCATCCCTCTATTTGAGAGGTTCAAGAATTATGTGGAAGATCAATGGTCTTATCTGTAGTCATATGGTGCTGCAATGGATATTAGATTATTGTTTACGATTTGTGAGATCAGACAAGATTCATCTCTTTTAAAACTTTATTATCAGATCTATGGATCCCCTCGCAGTTGGCTGTATGAAGAAACAGCGGTCTTTTAGAGGGTGGTGTGCAGAAGCGCTTTTATCTAATAACGATCTTAGTTTTAGGAAGAGTTTGTCTTGCTTGTGTTTTACAAATTTGTATTCAATTAATTTTAATTTTACTAAAAAAAAGTACAAGGATTAGGGTTACTAAGGGCTTAAATGACTATTAAGACCCTAAGAGAAACTTGAGGAAATGCAACTCCCGAGGGACATGCGCGGATCGTCTCTACAAGTTCCGCTAGGATCCGCTCGTCCTCAGTTGAAGCACGGTTTTCCTGTAAGAAGATCCACTCGGATCACAGGGGAGACGCTCGTCCTGAGGTTCTTTAATCCGCTCGTCATGGCATCAGTCCGCTTGGATCCTGGCACTTTGGTACGCTCGTCCTGTGCTCGGGCCGCTCAGATCATTGGACAGAGTTGTTCTCTTGTTTGGCTCCTTAACAATCCGCGAGGATTGTGTTGGGGATACAAGGATCTTTTCATCATTGCCCATTTTACTCTATTTATTTACTTAGGCCTCTAGTGTTGGTCTTCTCTTTGATGCTTGGTCATTGGATGCGATCCATTTAGCTCCATTATGCCTCATAAATGCAAGGTTAGCAATCCTCTCCTACCAAGGATACAAAACCTCGAAGAATATGCAAAATGGGAAACTAAAGATAAGAAATTACCCAAATATGTGCTAGAAAGCATGGGAACGAGGTTAATTCGGGGACTAAATGTGCTCAAATATGAGTCGCATCAAACATCCCCAAACCGAACCTTTGCTCGTCCCGAGTAAAGAGGTGACTAAAACTAGGACCTTTATTTAAACTAGCCTACTAATATAACCGATATGTGTAACATCCCGTAAATTTGAAGACCTTTATTATATTTTAAAAGTAATATTTTAATCTATTTTAATTTTATATTAATTTATTTGAAATAAAATTTATTTGATAAAATATAATCTTATTTTATTTTGAAGAAATGTAATTATTTTTGATAGTTTAGAAATGTTTAAAAGTGATTTAAACTATATTTAAACCTTTTCCCTTGATAAAATAGATTTCGGATAAAAGTCGTAAAATTGGGATTTTCCCATTTCTTACGGTCGTTGGGTAAACGAGTTTGGATATTGGGCATATGAGTACTTAATCTTTTATTAAAATCGTGTTTAAGAACTTTGATTTTCTCGGAAATCGCGTTCGACGAATATTTCTAATTTCCGTCGAAACGAACCAAAACGTAAACAATTGAAACTCACCCAAACACCCTACCTCAAACCATGCACCCTCCATACTCCATGGGTCTCCTCTTCATCTTTCATTTCCTCAATTCTCATTCTATCACTTCCTTCTTCCAAACACCCAATTCATCTCAAAAATCCTCCTTACAATCCCTAAATCCACCATAACTTCTTCATTTCTCCACCAAATCGCATAAAAATTATATATTCGGAATCCTCTTTCAATCCTCATCTACTAGTAAGCTTTTGTTTCATTTTCCCCAATTTTTGTTTAAGGCTCACCTTTTAGGGTTTTCGAATTTAAGCTTAATAATTGTGTTTTTGTTGTTCTTATAGGTGAAGAATATGAAGATGAGTTAGGAGACTCATATATTGTTGAAGATGATGCATAATTTTGGGTTTTAGAAGCTTTCTCAAGTTATTAGTAGTTGTATTTGTTGTTTGTTGTTGTTTGTTGTTGTTGTTGTTGTTGTTTGTTGTTGTTTGAGACGATCTTGTTGATAAATGAATGAATGGAGTAAGATGACTATGCGTATGTTTAATTTATGTTACCCATTTGTATATTATTGTTTGGAACAAATTTGGATGAGGAATTATGTGTTGTGACAAGTCCGCGTGTTGGCTGGAACGCGTCAGTACCGGACCGAGACGGTTTCTAATGTTTCCAAAAATATGACAGATTGAACGGCATCGAAAAATTAGGTGGTTTAGCCACTTGAATCACTCAATTCGGAGTCCGTATGAGTAAATGGCGTCGTTTTATCGATTAAAATTTATAGAAAAGTTTACCCTTGTGTGAGACGGTTATTTATGCTATTTTATTATGCGATAATTTTGTGGAATTAGTTATTTTGTAAGTTGGAATGTTTTCTTTATGTTGATAGTGTTCACATGATAGAAATTGGAAATAGCATGAGAATGATATTGTGATGAATTTTGTGATTTGGGCCAAAGTAGGCCAAGACTCTGAGCTGGGCCAGATTGACCGAACGAGTTTGGTCAAACTAGGTTTAAACCGGTCAGTCTCAATTTGACCGATGACCCGTCGCAGGACTCGGGTCGAGGGTTTGTCTTTGAGGTGAGATTGGTTGTTATTGGATGTTTTATGTTATGCCTTGATGTTTGTAATTATCATTTCACATGTTGGTTGTTGGATACTTTGGATGCCTTATGCTTGAGTCTTGTTGCCTTTCTGCCATTTTAGCTTGTTCTCATGGATTATGGTACTGTTGGTTAGCTGGAATTTGGATTATTATTGATATTGGAGATATTGTTGGATTGTCAGCTGAATATGCTCTTGCGTAGTCTTTCATATGCTAGGGTGTGTATGATCATTTGTGTGTGTGCAAGTTTGGACTCTTTGCCCCTCTTATGGCTAATTGGGTGTCCTACTTGTCTTGTGTGGTGTGGGCTAAAGTATTCAAGCTGGGACTAGGTCCTAGGTGAGTATTTCGGCCTTCGTCATAGATAGGCCCTTATAGTCTTTGACGAGTGTATGTTCACAGCTTAATAGCCTTTGTGTCTTAGCTTGGTGGGCTTATATCCAAGTTAGGGTATGACCTCCTGACGTACTCTTAGAAGTATGTGGTCAGCTTAAGTACTAGCCAACCCTTTGGGGGACTTCTTAGGGGTACTCATGTGTGTGATCATGGGTCTTGGATGCGGTATTTTCCGCATGTCGCTAGGTGTGCGCAGGTTTAGGACTAGGGTGTTTACCTTACCTCGTGGTATAGACTCGAGTTACAGAGTGACTATTAACTGTACTAGGAACTTATGCCTGTCTCTAGATATATTGTCCTTTCTTGTTGATGATTCTATGAATCATAGAAGGTGAGATGCAAGCCGGCTATGGTTGATAGAGTTTGGATTCCTGGATGTTATGTGATTCACATGATAGTGTAGTATGAGTCGGTCTAGTATTCATATGCTAGGACTATGTGTTGTTACATTGTTGTTCACATGATGAGTACGATTGTCTAGCATCTATATGCTAAGGCTATGTGTTATTCATATTCATATTCTTATGTTTACATGTTATATTAATTATGACATTTCGTGGCTGGGAGAACTCGGAGTTACTCCCCACTGACTGTGGCTTTCGTATTTGTATAAAATGTGATTGACAGGTAGGTGATGCATATATGGGGTACATGGACGAGCTAGCGAGCAAAGTAACCTTGGGACCTAGATTGGCTTTATTTTATTGTGACCCTTAAACACTTTTTATATATACTTTTTAGGGACATATGTCTCCCTTTATCATATTTGGGTTGTATAACTTTGTTTCGCGACTTTAGCGATGTTTTATTATGAGATTTATTTTAGACCTTTCATGTTTGACACCTTCCCATTTGGATACTCTTATAACAGATTCAGGTTTTAAAAATTGCAGGTTTTTACCCAAATGAACCTATTACAAACATATCCATGCAGTTTTATTCTAGAATTACGTGTTTATTTTTCCGCAATGAATGAGGGTTTCACAGTTGGAATCAGAGCATATTTGCTCCCGACGCACGTTTGTGCACCCCCGATATATATAACTTGACCTTAAAATAATAAACTTGAGAGATGAGTAGGATGGGTAGACTTAGGACCTTATGTTGTAGTCTCTTTGTGTTTGCTCTTTGTTAGGTTCTAACATGTTTGTTGATTGCCATGTAATATTTGTAGTGCCTTGTATCAATAACCGTAAACCTACCAACGTGAAGATCAAGATTTGGTGCCTATTGCCGAGGACTGAAGATTTGTTTACCTTTGAAGAATGCTTCTACTTCCTCGAAGATGTTTCTCATTTTTTTTTTTTTGTGTACCTTGTCTTATTCTTTATCGCTTGGTGCTTATTCTCCTTCTAAACTCTCTTTCTCTTCCCTTGAAAGTTACTCTTGTACCCTCCTAACTTGTCCTTTGTTCCTTGCTTATCCTACCTTAACGCCCTTTTGATAGTACTCTTTCTTTTGAGGAACGTTGACCTTGGTTTGGAAAATTCGACTTTTGAGGAGATTGTTTGTGGTTAACCCATAACCCTGGTTTTGAGAGGTTGTGATGTTAGAAAGACCTAGGTAGTGTGATGAGACATACTTAATGATTCTTAGACCTAGATCCTTGATAAAGTGGGTATTCTTGGTTGGTGGATTTTGTGTTGTCAAGTGTGAGTTGCGTTTGTTACTAAGGCTATAGAACTTGGCTTTGTTATTTAGATTTGGGATTTGAGAGCCTTGGGAAGTGTAGTGAGACATGTCTTGGGATACTAGTGCTTGGTACTTGACTTTAAATGGATGGAATTGAATGGTGGAATATTTGAGGAACCTTTTTGGGAATTTATAGCTTGGTATTCGGATCTTTGATTGAGGATTTTACTATTTTGAGAAACCCATGGTTGACACTAGTTGGATATGAGTATAGCTTTGTTAGAACTTTGACCTTGATCTTGTGGAAGTTGTTTGTGGATGTTTGAGGATTTGGAGTGGTGAAATCACACTTATAGTGGAGTACCCTGTTTCAAGGAATAGATTAGGATGAAGTAACATGAGCGTTTTGAGGAAATCCTTGGGAGTGATGTGGTTATAAGTTTTGTTGCTAAGAAGTTTTCGGAACCGCTTAGGTTGATGTTGTTGTTTGAGATTTGAGTACCTGGCGTTTCCTTGTTGTCTAATTTCCTTTCTTCTTTGACCATAAGCGTTACCGTTCATACCTCCTTTCCTCGCTTCATCTTGCTCATGATCTTGAATTAGCCGCCGTGGTACATGCCTTGAAGACATGGAGGCATTACCTTATTGGAGTTCATTGCCGCATTTATACCGATCATAAGGGTTTGAGGTGTATCTTTACCCAGAAAGAATTGAATATGAGGCAAAGAAGATGGCTAGAGTTGGTGAATGATTGTGATGCCGAGTTGATTTATCATGAAGGGAAAGCAAATGTGGTGGCCGATGCTTTGAGTAGGAAGACTAGTCACTCTTTGAGCACTATCCGTGTGTTACCTGACGAACTTACCACGGAATTTCAAAAGTTAGGGATAAGCCTTGTTGGGAAGGGCTGTAACACCCCCATTTATTTAAGGGCCTGAACTAGGACTCCTCAGATAAATGACGGTGTTACCAACTCGGAAACCCGAGGCAGTAGATAACAAAGGAAAGAAACACAGTACTTTATTAAATGCTTATAGTGAGATTACAACTGGAATTAAAACAAAGTCTCCAAAATATGGCCAAAAGATGAAGTCTGATAAAACTACTAATAAGACTAAGGTGGGCTAGGCACTAAGTCCGTCATCCAAGCTCTCTTCCCGGCCAGCTCCTATCAGTCTCTGAAATACCTGTCAATCTGCTCCCCAATAATTGGATCATCACAGGCGTACACGAATACACAGGGTCAGCCGCGAAGCTGAGTAGGGAAAACAATTAAACAACAAAATATAATGTGCATGATCCTCCGTCACCTCCATCTCCATCTCAACTCGTATCTCATATCTTATTTCTCATATCTCATAACCCGGACAACCCAGCCATACCGATCCCCGGTAGACTATATATATCGACCGTAGTCGATCCGCCTTCCCGCACTGAGGACACCAGGGCAAGTCTGCGAACCCGCCTGGGCCTTATCACAACATCACATCGTATCTCAACATCGTCACCACCACATCGTCCTCCAACTCCAATGCATATGAAATGCTCAACAAAATTAATGCAATGCCATATGTATATAAATCACTGAATCCGATAAATCATAAAGTCATGCCGCTTAGATATCATACTCAATACGATCAAATCAATCAATCACCTTCCCGAATATAAATGATAACGTAATTCAACCACCATGAAACACGTCAACACAATTCGATCAATAACGATAATAGGACAAGTGTATTTCCCTACCTCAAAGTGCCAAAGAATTCCAATTAAGCGATTAAGCGATCCAGAAAGTAAAGCAATGAATTTGACTATCGATCCTTCACGAATCCGTCACCTAAAACAATTATAATAATTATAATTACTAACTACTAAATATAGTAATTTCCCAAAATAGAAGCTTTCCCGAAATATAATCCCGACACCAACTTGTGCCCAATTGTTAACTAAAATAACCCGATTAATATTTGACCCACTTCCCAAAATAGGAAGTTATTAAAGTATAATTTCTTAAAATGGAAACCTTCCCGATATAGTAACTTTTCTC
The DNA here is from genome assembly GCF_048544455.1 of Silene latifolia. Classification (NCBI taxonomy): domain Eukaryota; kingdom Viridiplantae; phylum Streptophyta; class Magnoliopsida; order Caryophyllales; family Caryophyllaceae; genus Silene; species Silene latifolia. The sequence goes on from NC_133526.1 coordinate 151,347,922, forward strand.
TTTTAACAAACCCGACTCAAAGACCTGACTTGAATTATTTAACCGACTCGGGAATTAAATTGGATAACTAAAATAATGAATTATATGATTAAAAGAATCCGACTCAAACATTGAACAATTCAACAATCCCGACTCAAACCCGTCTTTAATTATTTTAATACACTCGGGAATTAATTAAATAAATTATTTAGTGACACGGGAATCAAATTAATTAATTATGAATACGACTCATTACGAATACAGCGATTACATTATGAAAAACCCGCTTCTAAACCAAAACAGCCCGTCATCGCACTACCCCCCTTCACACGCACTCACGCACCACCACCCACCACCTCACCACCGTGTCAACCACCAGACCAGTCCCCCACTTCAACCCAGCCATCAACAACCAACCCCACCCGTCGATCGATCGATCGCCACGGCGAGTCGAACCAGGGTCGCTAACCCGGCCGGTTCACCACCGCGCATCCCCAAACACCTCCTTTTCTCCCCTGACCACCGCCACAACCAACAACCAATAACTATTCTATCACCACCATTCATCTCGCCGCCAACCCACGAACACGGACACCACAAAGACCACCGTTTCGACCTCCCCTAGTCCACGGTGGTGCCACCCAAAACCCACTGTCTAAACTCCCCTAAAAACCCGTGTAATAACCCGTTTCTACCACCCATGTCGCTGCTTTTTTTCCGCCATTATCACCACCAACAACCACCCTAAACACCACCAATACACTCGCCCCTTACCACCCATTACCAATACCCTGCCAACCACTACCCTAGACGCCATTATAAGACACGAAACAACCCACCAAAAACCCGACATTAAACGAAAACAGAGAAAGTGAGTTGCTCTTACCATCTTTCTGCCACCACAACGGCCACCACGGCCACCCTAGGTCGTCGCCAAACATCCCTACCCCTTCCCTGCTCCGCCGTCATCAACCCAGACACTCTCTCTCTCTCTCGTTTTGTGTGAAAGCCGAGATGGGATCTGAAGAAAAGAGGTAGGAGGGAGGCGGGTAGAGGGTAGGGCATTATTAGGTTAATTAGGTTTAGTTTAGGGTAATTAGGGCTAAATGGGCTTTAGGGTTTAATTGGTAATTGGGCTGACAGTTAATGGGCCACTCACCACTGTTTAGCTCACCTTTCGAATTCAATATAAAACCGTCTCAGTTAACTTACGACAGCTTAATGTAATTATCGACTCAACAATTACCCGACTTAATTAATATGTAAAATGTATAATAAATAATATTTAATAATATCCATTTAATTTATTATATAAAAATACGGAGTATTACAAGGGCTTTGACTATCTTAGTGCCTTGAGTGCAGAACCCGATTTTTACCGTGAGATTCGTACTTGCCTACCTGAGGATGCTACTTTCAAGTCCATTCAAGCACAAATCCAACTTGGGCAAGCTAAGGATTGTGTGGTGGATAGTGATGGATACCTTCGTTACCAAGGTAAGATGTATGTTCCGAGAGTGGCCGAGTTGAGGAAGAAGATCCTTGATGAAGCTCGCCTTTCTCCTTACTCTATTCATCCTGGTGGTGACAAGATGTATAAAGACTTGAGATTACAGTTTTGGTGGCCTAGGATGAAGATTGATGTCCTAGAGTATGTTAGCAAGTGTCTTACCTGTCAGAAAGTGAAGATTGAGCATCAGAAACCCGGGGGTTTGCTACAACCTTTGGATGTTCCCCTTTGGAAATGGGAGTCCATCTCCATGGACTTTGTGATGGCTTTACCTAAGACTGCTAGCGGAAAAGATGCGGTTTGGATGGTTGTAAATCGATTGACCAAATGTGCTAGGTTTATACCTATCAAGGAGACATGGAAATTAGATGTCCTAGCTGGTGCCTACGTGAAAGAGATAGTACGCTACCATGGAGTGCCTAAGGATATAGTTTCGATCGTGACCCTAGATTCTCGTTCCCGTTTAAGGATCGCTTTGCAAGAAGCCAAGGGTAGTAAGCTACTGATGAGTACCGCTTTTCATGCCGCTACAGATAGGCAGACTGAGAGGGCTATCCAGACTTTAGAGGACCTCCTCCGTGCTTGTGCTTTAGACTTCCATACTTCTTGGGAGAAATGTTTACCTCTTGTCGAATTCTCCTACAACAATAGCTATCATTCCTCTATCAAAATGTCACCTTATGAGGCTTTGTACGGTAGGAAGTGCCGTAGTCCTGTTTGTTGGGATCAAGTCCAAGATGCTCATGTGTTGGGACCCGATTTGGTGACTGAGACCATCAATCGGTTCGAGATCATTCGAGAGCGTATGAAAACCGCTCAAAAAAACCGACGTAAAATCTTATGCCGATGTCCGTCGTCGACCACTTACCTTTGAGGTTGATGATCGAGTGTTCCTTAAGATATCACCTATGAAAGGGGTGAAACGGTTTGGTGTGAAAGGAAAGCTGAGTCCCAAATACATTGGACATTTCCGTGTGCTTGAGAAGATTGGCCCCGTTGCTTACCGTTTGGAGTTGCCCCCGAATTTGAGCAAGGTTCATAATGTCTTCCATGTATCTCAGTTGAGGAAGTACATTAGTGATCCGAGCCATGTTATTCAAGAAGAAATCCCAGATTTGGAACCCAACTTGGCTTTGGAAGAAAGGCCGATCCGAATCCTCGAAAGGGCAAACAAGCAACTTAGAAACAAAGTGGTGCCCCTAGTTCGTATACTTTGGCGTTGTGGAAATGTCGAAGAAGAAACTTGAGAGCCTGAATCCTCTATGTTAGCTAAATATCCCGAACTTTTCTCGTGAGGTAATCCTCTTTCCTTTATCTAATTCTTGTGAGTTTTAGCTATCCTTTCGAGTGTTCCTCTCCTTCTCTTAAATACCCTCCGCGTTAGTAGTCCTTGCTTAGTTGTTTAAAAGTCGTAGTTAGAGTTTGGTCATAGCTAGTGGAGTTATTATCCTTTTTATATAGTTTCGAACTAAAGATTTTTGAAAATGTTTTACTGTATTCCACTGGTTTTAACGTCAATGAGTGGTAAAGCTCGTTATTGGAGACATCCGATAATTGGTTTTCTCATTTGTTGGTGTAAAAATATATATTTTTATGTCTTTGATTTGGAATGTTGATGTTCTTGAACAGTAGTGAGGATTTTCCGTTCCATTGAAAAGACACTTATACTTCATACGTCCATATTTTGAAGATTTTGTTTACTTGATTTTAAGGAGATAGACCTACATATATACAATGTTCCTTCTTCTAAGTTTCGGGGACGAAACTTCTTAAAAGGAGGGATGATTGTAACATCCCGTAAATTTGAAGACCTTTATTATATTTTAAAAGTAATATTTTAATCTATTTTAATTTTATAATAATTTATTTGAAATAAAATTTATTTGATAAAATATAATCTTATTTTATTTTGAAGAAATGTAATTATTTTTGATAGTTTAGAAATGTTTAAAAGTGATTTAAACTATATTTAAACCTTTTCCCTTGATAAAATAGATTTCGGATAAAAGTCGTAAAATTGGGATTTTCCCATTTTTTACGGTCGTTGGGTAAACGAGTTTGGATATTGGGCATATGAGTACTTAATCTTTTAGTAAAATCGTGTTTAAGAACTTTAATTTTCTCGGAAATCGCGTTCGACGAATATTTCTAATTTCCGTCGAAACGAACCAAAACGTAAACAATTGAAACTCACCCAAACACCCTACCCCAAACCATGCACCCTCCATACTCCATGGGTCTCCTATTCATCTTTCATTTCCTCAATTCTCATTCTATCACTTCCTTCTTCCAAACACCCAATTCATCTCAAAAATCCTCCTTACAATCCCTAAATCCACCATAACTTCTTCATTTCTCCACCAAATCGCATAAAAATTATATATTCGGAATCCTCTTTTCAATCCTCATCTACTAGTAAGCTTTATTTTCATTTTCCCCAATTTTTGTTTAAGGCTCACCTTTTAGGGTTTTCGAATTTAAGCTTAATAATTGTGTTTTTGTTGTTCTTATAGGTGAAGAATATGAAGATGAGTTACATATATTATAGAAGATGATGCATAATTTTGGGTTTTAGAAGCTTTCTCAAGTTATTACTTGTCTCTTGGCTAGCTTAAGGTAACTATTCCGAGTTACTCGACGAATTAATGTCACATTAGTAGTTGTATTTGTTGTTTGTTGTTGTTTGTTGTTGTTGTTGTTGTTGTTGTTGTTGTTGTTGTTGTTGTTGTTTGTTGTTGTTAGAGACGATCTTATTGATAAATGAATGAATGGAGTAAGATGAGTATGCGTATGTTTAATTTATGTTACCCATTTGTATCTTATTGTTTGGAACAAATTTGGATGAGGAATTATGTGTTGTGACAAGTCCGCGTGTTGGTTGGAACGCGTCAGTACCGGACCGAGACGGTTTCTAATGTTTCCAAAAATATGACAGATTGAACGGCATCGAAAAATTAGGTGGTTTAGCCACTTGAATCACTCAATTCGGAGTCCGTATGAGTAAATGGCGTCGTTTTATCGATTAAAATTTATAGAAAAGTTTGCCCTTGTGTGAGACGGTTATTTATGCTATTTTATTATGCGAGAATTTTGTGGAATTAGTTATTTTGTAAGTTGGAATGTTTTCTTTATGTTGATAGTGTTCACATGATAGAAATTGGAAATAGCATGAGAATGATATTGTGATGAATTTTGTGATTTGGGCCAAAGTAGGCCAAGACTACGAGTGGGCGGATTGACCGAACGAGTTTGGTCAAACTAGGTTTAAACCAGTCAGTCTCGATTTGACCGATGACCCGTCGCAGGACTCGGGTCGAGGGTTTGTCTTTGAGGTGAGATTGGTTGTTATTGGATGTTTTATGTTATGCCTTGATGTTTGTAATTATCATTTCACATGTTGGTTGTTGGATACTTTGGATGCCTTATGCTTGAGTCTTGTTGCCTTTCTGCCATTTTAGCTTGTTCTCATGGATTATGGTACTGTTGGTTAGCTGGAATTTGGATTATTATTGATATTGGAGATATTGTTGGATTGTCAGCTGAATATGCTCTTGCGTAGTCTTTCATATACTAGGGTGTGTATGATCATTTGTGTGTGTGCAAGTTTGGAATCTTTGCCCCTCTTATGGCTAATTGGGTGTCCTACTTGTCTTGTGTGGTGTGGGCTAAAGTATTCAAGCTGGGACTAGGTCCTAGGTGAGTATTTCGGCCTTCGTCATAGATAGGCCCTTATAGTCTTTGACGAGTGTATGTTCACAGCTTAATAGCCTTTGTGTCTTAGCTTGGTGGGCTTATATCCAAGTTAGGGTATGACCTCTGACGTACTCTTAGAAGTATGTGGTCGACTTAAATCTTGGCCAACCCTTTGGTGGACTCCTTAGGGGTACTCATGTGTGTGATCATGGGTCTTGGATGCGGTATTTTCCGCATGTCGCTAGGTCTGCGCAGGTTTAGGACTAGGGTGTTTACCTTACCTCGTGGTATAGACTCGAGTTACAGAGTGACTATTAACTGTACTAGGAACTTATGCCTGTCTCTAGATATATTGTCCTTTCTTGTTGATGATTCTATGAATCATAGAAGGTGAGATGCAAGCCGGCTATGGTTGATAGAGTTTGGATTCCTGGATGTTATGTGATTCACATGATAGTGTAGTATGAGTCGGTCTAGTATTCATATGCTAGGACTATGTGTTTCTACATTGTTGTTCACATGATGAGTACGATTGTCTAGCATCTATATGCTAAGGCTATGTGTTATTCATATTCATATTCTTATGTTTACATGTTATATTAATTATGACATTTCGTGGCTGGGAGAACTCGGAGTTACTCCTCACTGACTGTGGCTTTCGTATTTGTATAAAATGCGATTGACAGGTAGGTGATGCATATATGGGGTACATGGACGAGCTAGCGAGCAAAGTAACCTTGGGACCTAGATTGGCTTTATTTTATTGTGACCCTTAAACACTTTTTATGTTATATACTTTTTAGGGACATATGTCTCCCTTTATCATATTTGGGTTGTATAACTTTGTTTCGCGACTTTAGCGATGTTTTATTATGAGATTTATTTTAGACCTTTCATGTTTGACACCTTCCCATTTGGATACTCTTATAACAGATTCAGGTTTTAAAAATTGCAGGTTTTTACCCAAATGAACCTATTACAAACATATCCATGCAGTTTTATTCTAGAATTACGTGTTTATTTTTCCGCAATGAATGAGGGTGTCACAATATGAGACAATTAGCGGGTCCCACTCTGCCCCTTCAACTCACAACAAGACAACCATGAGGTAGGATGCCTTCTTGCAAGGCAAGTTACAAAGTGGTATCAGAGCGGTTTCTATCTTGGTTAGGTGTTGAGATCGTCACATCTTAGCACCGTCTGTTTTGACATTTAAAACTTTTCAGAAAAAAAAATTGAGTTTTTATTTGCTTTGAAAATTTAAGTTCGGGGACGAACTTTTTATTTAAGGTGGTGGATTGTAATACCAGTCAATTTTTTTTAACTTATTTTATGTTTCTAAACTCGAACTTCGAGGACGAAGTTTCTTTTAAGAAGGGAAGATTGTAATACCCCAAATTTATGGGTCTATCTCTTAGATAAATTTTATTTTCTTTAAATACAAATATTATTATTGGTACTCAAATTATTATTGAAATTTACTTTAACAAATTGATCCAATTGTTATAATGCGACGAAGCCCATAATAGCTTATATTAGCGTCTGTTTCGTATGCTCCATTCTTTTTGTTAATTCTTAAATCCTTATTTTACACACTTATTAAAACCTCCGTATAAAACTAGGTTTAAGGATTGAAATCCTCTTGTTCAATTGTTTTCATTCCCATATACAATTCTAATCTTGCGACAGACCTTTCCTCCAATTAATTAATTTCGCTTACAAACTCATCTTCTCTATTTATCCTTTACGAGATCACCAGTATCTATACTATTGCTATCTTTATCTTATATGCATGTAGCATTTTTCGTCAAGCACGTGTTTTTGCACTCCTGAATTTTTGATGGTTTGTTGTGGCATGGTTTCGGCACGTTCTTAAGGTAACACGATTCTACCGATCCTATTAATTTATTATTGTTTGGGGTTGAATGTAGTATGTGCTAATTATCGTCAATATGTATTGGTTGTGTGCTGTATAATTTATATAGTGATCTGATCATTGTTTTCATATAATAATCATATGTATTGTTGTTAATTATTGTGAGCCTGGTTAGGTGGTGAGTATTTAGGTAATGTATTTAAGTGAAGGGAATAAAGTTGTGCGCACTAGATTGAATAATAATATGGAGAGGAAATTTGCACAGAAGTTAAACTATGGTAATCTTGTATATGAGAACGATGACGGTTGATCATTTTGAGACATTGGAACATTAAACATATGAATTTAATAATAGTAGTGGTTGTTGATCATGGTTTGACGTTGAGCTTGACTAGGTTCTTAATGTATTTTAATCGTCTTTTCCTATGACCTTGACTCGTGGGTGAGTAGCTTAGAGTTATTCTCTAAGTGTTGAGCAGTTCCTTTAATGGAATATTTGACAATATCGATATTGAAATTGAGATGGAAATTGGTTACTAGTATTGAGTTATGAGTTATGGGGCATGTGTGTCGAGTTATGTTTTACGGTCCAGAGTGACCATGGTTATTGAGTTATTTGAGTTTGAAATCGATATTGAGATGGAAATATTGTTTCGCGGTCTTATCCGCCGGTTCACTCACCCCTTGTCCTTGGCTTAGGTTCGACGATGAGAATACGAAATCTGGTTACTTGGGGTATTATATTATGAGACGGAGTAATGAGTTAGACGGAGTAGTGAGTTGAGTTGAGCAAATGTTAATTATTGGGTCGAGAGAGTATATTATATTATGGAATTAGAAGGAGTTGGTTTGAGTTTGAGATTAGTTATCCGAGGAGTGTTTTTATTATTCTGTTTGTTTATTTTTATTTTTACATGTCTTTGTTTCTACGCCATGACCAAAACTTATTCTGCTTTTATTGAGGTATTATCTGTTACTCAGCTTTCCGGCTGACGTGTTTTCTCCCTTCGGGGCTAATCGTCATGGGGGTAGTTCCTTTTTGTCTTCTGATTTTATTTTCAGGTGACTTCCGCTGCTGTTCAAAAGGACTTGATTTCGAGTCAAGATTTTTATTAAAGACTTTGAGAAAGTTTCATTTTATTTTCTGTCTTTGTATATTTTATTTTAAACATTTGTAATCAGAGACTTTGTATATTAATTATAATATCTTTGTATTTCGGCGAGTTTTATATGTAAAAGTTAGTTTTAATTTAGCCGAAAATCAGGGGTGTTACAAGGCGGGGCTTGCCAAAATGGCGATACATCCAAGCATTAAGCACACAAAATAAGTAATGGATGCATCTATAAAAATAAATAGCCACTTTCCTCATCTAAGTGGCGGAAATTATCTAGAAGGGAAGCAATCTAAGGGTACACACTCCATCATAGATATGGTTTCTTCAAATTATTAAGCCTAGGAGGATACCAATAAATCACCTCCAAGTTGTGTCAAGTTAGGGTACCTTTGTCCTCAATCGTTAAATGCTTTCGTCAAGAGTACGCTCCTTATGGTGTTAGAAACACTGTAGGATCACGGAATTCTCCTTCTTGCCTAGACAAGAAGAAGGGTCGTCCCCTCTCCACCATGCACAAAAGTGGGATTAAATGGAAAAAGGGATCATTAGATTTTGAGTTTCATAATGGGAGTTTGCTTTTGATGTTGTTATTCCCCCCAATTTCTTGTGGCATTTGACATTTTTGAGAACAATTGCTTTTGCCATTTCTTTAATGTTTGCCATTTTGATACTTGACATATTTTAACTTTTGCATTTTTGAACATTTTCAAAGTTACCTCAATTTGTAACGAGGGTGCTTTTATTAAAGCATAGGAGTTATTATTTTTGTACTCCTCTTTTCTTTGATGCAATTTGCAAACTTCTTGTTTTTCATTTTTGATACTTGAACTCAAATTGTTAATTTTTGTGCCCATTCCCTTTTTTTTGACAAAATGTGACAGAAGTGGAAGATAGTTGCATGGCTTCAAGGGTCACCTTGGAATAAACGGTAGCCAAGGAGTTATCACACCACAAGGTACTCTTGACTAGGCCTTAATCCATGGGTCAAAGGATACTAGAATGACACATCCTAGGGTGTTTTAGAGGCATTATAATGAGCAAAGTCTCAAGAATAAAAAATATTTACAAGGGTCTTATATACACTTGTCAAGCTTCCCAAATAGATGTTTTCACAAAAATTTTCCTAAAATGCAACTAAATGCCATGATACAACTAACATTTATACAACCTAATGCAAATACTTCTATCAACTAGTATGCCATATAAGCTAAATGCAACTCCTAAAATCAAATTGGGTTGTACCGCATCAATCAAAATAAAGCCACATAGTCATTAACATGGAGAGGAAAAAGAAGATTTGGAAAGATCATACCATGAGGTCTTCATATTCCTCATGCCTCGGATGTGGCGTAGTCGATCCAATGTAATAGGAGGATAAACAAACACAAGTATATACACAATATACAATTCTACACTATAAAGGAGGGAGTTCATGCACAAGGTGAATATGCAATGCATGAATCTATTTGTCATTTTGGATTTTCAAAGCGGGAACAATAAATTTATCATCATCTTGATGTTACTACGGTGGAAAAATAGTCCTTAATTTTTACAAGGACACCTCTTAGAGTTTGAAACAATTAATCATTAACCAAGTTAGAAAAGTATGAAATTTTTAACATTAAAAATGAGGGGGAATAGAAGAGTTTTACCTAGGCCATGGTGGGTGCCTCATGCCCGCTCCACCAAGCTCATAAACATCTTCATTGATTACCATCATCCCCTCCAAGATCACTATCCCATTGCGCTCGTGAGTCATCGCTCTCATAGAAATCCATAAATTCGTCCCCCTCGCTATTGACCTCCACCGTATCACCGCCACTTGACCTTTCTCCTTCTCCTTCTCCATGTCCATGTGTTCCACCGTTGGCATGCTCCGAGTTTGGAAAAAGGATTTCCATTTGAGCCCAAGAGGGAAGCATTCCCTCTTCACTAATATGCCCTTGATGGGCCAACAGGTGAAATTGTGGATAGAGAGCATAATAACTGTCTACTCTAGCTTCATATTGCTTGTGGTGTAAATCTTGGAGTAAGCCCGTTACAAAGTCATCTCTAGGAAAGATGAAGGGATTTGGGTGATTGTAAGGTTGATATGGAAATGGGTAAGGCGGGATAGCAACATTTCCTTGCTCATTTGCTTGAGGCTCATTTTGTTGAGGTTGAGTAGGAGGTGGGGTTCGATTTGCTTGGTTTGAATGAGTTGGGATAAGGTAGGATGGCACTTGTGAGAGGGGATCCCTTCTAGGTGATACTCTTGTTAAACCTTCTATTGGGAGAAAAATGGGGGTGCTCCCCTTGGTGAGCCACTTGATCTTTCGCTCATAACCTTCAAAGGTGATCCAATGGTGGTGTCGGAAGATTAGCATCTCATCAATCTTGGTAGTACCCGGAAGAGGTACATAAGCATTGTTGTTGTTGAAAGATGGATTGAAGAACTTAGCAAGTCTTGTTATTAATCCTCCATTGACAATATGGATTATACCATCATCATCTCCATTTCGGAATTTTGCCCACCTCTCAAGAAGCACTAAGGGGTCGTTGAAATGATAACCGCTTCTCCCTTGTATCTTTAGATAAGACTCCATAAAGACTATATCAAGTTCGTTCACAACCGCGGGATCGCGGCGAGCTATGAGAGTGCTTGCAATGAAGCGGTAGGTGAGCCGGATAATGGGGTTTTGGATATAAGAGGCCGAGCATTCCTTGATTAATGAGAAATCGCGACCGGTCAAGGCTCGCCATAGAGGTGCTATGCTATAGTTCCAAGGTTTTGATGTACGGGTAGGAGATACATCAAGCCCCCAACACACCCGCAAATTCCACAAGTGTCATCATTCGTGTTGTATTCTCGAGTTGAAATTCCACACAAATCGTCTTGTTTAAGGTTGATATTTTCAGAAAACTCAAAAATTCGAGGACTAAGGACCGATAAGTAGGCTCATGCATGTTGAACATAGTTGAAAGACCAAAAAGTTCAAAGAGTGCCTCGGTTTGATGGTAAATTCCTAGTTTTCTCAATGTCTCATGGCAAATGAACTTTTAGTTGGAAGAATATTCTTACCAAGGAGACGGTGAAAGACGATTCTTTGAGCATCATTGACAAATTATATGTTGGAGAACTCATTAAGTCTTGAAAGATCAATAATTTCTTCATTTTCTCTTCTCAAGGTGTTGAGATGAGATGTTGAAGAGCTTCCTATTACCCTTGTTCTTCTTCTTTCTTTTGGTAGGGATCCTCTTGTCCTCATCTTGAAAGTAGATCTTGAGATTTTGCTTGTCTAAGATGAAGATTTAATCTTTGCAATTAAGATCCCTTCAAACCCTAGGTTTTGGGGGTTTTTTATTTTGGAGATGTAAATGGGTGTATTTGGTGTGTTTTGAGCATTTGGGAGGGGATTTTATGTTTTATAGAGGAAACAAGGATGAGGTGTCTTAATATGTGTGGTTGAGAGAAAGGCAAGCTTGTCGAAAATATAAGAGCAACACGGGAGGGAGACGCGCGGATCGCACTCGGGACTGGCGTCTTCTGCTTTGAAGAAATTTTAGACGAGCGGGTAGGGACGGGCGGATCGAGCTCGGGACGCTCGGATTTCCTTACAGGATTTTCTGGAATTTCAAACCTGTGCTAGGACGCGCGGATTAGTCTCAAGACGAGCGGCTCAAAGTCTGGGACGAGCGTCCTGAGGATGATCTGCTCAGATTTTGTTACAGGACACTTTCTTCAATTCAAGCTTTCCCAAGACCCGCGTCCTAAGGCCAGGATGCTCGAATTGCCTCTGGGGACGCCCGGATCATCATCAGCTCCCACGGGCTCAGGTATGCCCGTGGGGTTTTCTCCTTTTTGTTCTTCTTTCTCCTTATTTCATTCATTGACAAGGGTGCTTCCCTACACTTGAATTGTTACATCCTTCATTCATCAAGCAATATTAGTAACACTCCCTCACCAACTCTCATGTCAAAATCATGCTTTAAGGAAATTAAATGTAAATGCAATGAAGTTGAAAATACAAGTAAGAAGGGTTAGTATATTTACAAGTGGTGGTTTGGAGAGGACTCCACCAAACTCTCTCATTTGTTGGTCTTATCATGGCGGGAGGGGTTCGAGGCGGATGACCTCTACTTCTCCGATGAATGCTCCTTCATAATACGGTTTTAATCGTTGACTGTTGACCTTGAACTTGTTCCCATCCTCCGACCTTATCTCAAAATCTCCATATTTTCCTACCTCGGTGATCACATAGGGACCCATCCATCTTGAATTTAACTTCCCAGGAAAAAGTCGATATCGGGAGTTAAATAGAAGGACTTTGTCTCCCTTGTGCAAGGCTTTTTGCTTGATTCTCTTGTCATGGAGCATTTTGGTCCTTTCCTTGTAGATTTTAGCATTTTCATAGGAGTGTAGTCGGAACTCCTCCAACTCTTGGATTTGCATTATCCTCTTTTGACCACTTAACTTGAGATCAAGGTTGAGAGCTTTGATTGCCCAAAAGGCTTTGTACTCCAATTCGATTGGCAAATGGCATGCCTTTCCATAGACTAGTTTGTAAGGGGAGGCTCCTATGGGAGTCTTATAGGTCGTCCTATAAGCCCAAAGAGTGTCATCAAGCTTCATGCTCCAATCCTTACGAGTCTTGTTGACAACCTTCTCAAGAATTTTCTTGATCTCTCTATTCGAAACTTCAACTTGATCGCTTGTTTGAGGATGGTATCCCAAACCGGTTCCATGTTGAACACCATATTTTATCAAAAGAGATGTGACCTTCTTTTCATGAAAATGTGTCCCTCCATCACTAATGATTGCTCTAGGGACTCCGAATCTTGGAAAGATTACTTTCTTGAGAAGTTTAGTAACCGTCTTGGCGTCATCGGTTAGAGTAGCAATTGCTTCTACCCACTTTGATACATAATCGACGGCTACAAGAATGTAATTGGTTCCTTGAGATGATACAAATGGTCCTTGGTAGTCAATTCCCTATACATCAAAAATTTCTACCTCCAATATTCCTCGTTATGGCATCTCATTTCTCCAAGAAATGTTTCCGGTTCTTTGGCAAGGATCACAATGGAGAATAAATTCCCTAGCATCTTCAAACATGGTAGGCCAAAAGAAGCCCGATTGAAGGACTTTAGCAATTGTTCTTCGTGCTCCATGATGTCCTCTATATGGTGATGAATGGCATCCCTCTAAAACACCTTGAACCTCCCATTGGAGTATGCATCTTCGGTAAAGTCCATCACTACATTCTTTGTAAAGATTGGGATCGTCCCAAAAGTATCTCTTCACTTCGAACAAGAATCTCTTTCTTTGATTGTAGTTCAAGTTTGGGGGGAAGAACTCCTTTAACAATGTAATTAGCATAGTCGGCGAACCATGGTGTTGTGTGCTTCTCGAGTTGTGAATGGATGGCCATAAAAATGTCATCGGGGAAAGAGTCATTGATTGGTGTCTCTCCCTCATCATCATGGAATCGAATTCTTGACAAGTAATCCGTTACCACATTCTCGTCTCTCTTTTTATCCCTTATCTCCAAATCAAATTCTTGGAGTAGCAAAATCCACCTCAACAATCTTGGTTTTGCTTCTTTCTTTATCAAGAGATGTCTAAGAGCGCGGTGGTCCGAGAAAACAATCACTTTTGATCCAAGCAAACAGGAACGGAATTTGTCTAGTGCATAGACAATGGCAAGAAGTTCCTTCTCAGTGGTGTCATAGTTCACTTGGGCGGCATCAAGAGTCTTGCTTATGTAATAGATAGCATGCAAAGCCTTCCCTACCCGTTGGCCAAGAACCGCTCCAACGGCGTAGTTACTCGCATCGCACATGATCTCAAATGGTAGTTCCCAATTTGGTGGTTGGATGATTGGTGCAGAGATTAGGGTTTCCTTAATTCCATCAAATGCTTCAACACACTCATTAGTGAATTGGAATTGGGCATCCTTAATCAAAACTTGAGTGAGGGGTTTCGCGATTTTGGAGAAATCTTTTATAAAACGGCGATAGAAACCCGCATGACCGAGAAAGCTCCTCACCCCTCTAACATTCACGGGAGGTGGGAGTTTCTCTATCACCTCAACTTTGGCTTTATCAAATTTGATGCCCTTTTCCGAGATTAGATGACCCAAGACAATACCTTCATTGACCATAAAGTGACACTTTTCCCAATTCAAGACAAGGATAACATCCTCACACTTTTGCAATACAAGAGAAAGGTTATGCAAACAAGAGTCAAAGTCTTTTCCGTAAACGCTAAAATCATCCATAAAAACTTCCATTATGGTTTCTAGATAATCGGAGAAGACACTCATCATGAATCTTTGGAAAGTAGCGGGGGCATTACATAGCCCGAAAGGCATTCTTCTATATGCAAAAGTACCGTAGGGACATGTGAAAGTGGTCTTGTGTTGGTCATCCGGGTGTATCGGGATTTGGAAGAATCCAGAATACCCATCAAGGTAGCAAAAGAATTTGTTAGAGGCTAACCTCTCAAGCATTTGGTCAATGAATGGTAGGGGAAATGATCTTTTCTTGTTGCGGAATTCAATTTACGATAATCGATACACATACGCCAACCGGTGATCTTCCTTGTGGGTATTAGCTCGTTCTTATCATTTGTTACCACCGTGGTACTTCCTTTCTTAGGTACCACTTGAATGGGACTAACCCACAAAGAATCTGATATAGGATAAATGATTCTCGTATCAAGTAATTTCATAACCTCCGTTTTTACAACTTCTTGCATGTGGGGGTTTAGTCTCCTTTGGCCTTGGATGGTAGGCCTATGGTCTTCTTCTAGATGAATTCTATGCATGCAAAAATTGGGGCTTATTCTCTTAAGATCATCTAGACTATAACCTATAGCTTTTTCATGTTCTTTTAACACATCAAGCAAACTTTTCAATTGGCTCTCATCAAGTTTTTCATTAACAATCACGGGTTTGGTTTTAGATTCATCAAGGTAAGCATACTTCAAATTTGGGGGAAGGGGTTTTAGAGTTGGAGTTTGTACCTCACTTTCTACCATTGAAGGTTCACTAGGGGCATTTTCCATCTCCATTACACATTCCATCCTCATAGCATATTCGATTTGTTCCTCAAGCTCCTCATACCCATCGTACTCAAACTCCATGACATATTCGTCTAGCTCTTTGACTTGCACGGTGTGATCTTTGGTTGCTTGTTCTACTTTAGTGGATTATGATGCTTCCTCGAGAATATGATTTATCAATATGGATTGCTCATAGGTGAGCTCTTTGTTGGCTAGAGCGGTTTCAAGGAGATCTAATTCTAATTCCCAATGCCTATTTTTGGCCTCACTTGCTTCTAAGGCTTCCATTGCTTGCAAAGGATCTTTGATGAGAGTAGTACCCATATGGTCCTCTACACAACAATCTATAATATCCATCTTGCAAAGTAAACTAAGAGAAAATGGTGAGAAGTATTTTGTTGAAGTGTTCTCCCTCAAGGTAAAGAAAGACACAACTAAAAACAATTAATGAAAATCAAATCAATTGAACACCGTCCCCGGCAACGACGCCATTTTTTATCCGGTTAAAACTCGTTGTCAAAAGCTACCAACCAAAACAATATTTATAACTTCACAAACTACTCTTAGTAAAGAGGTAAGTAAAGGTTGGATCCCAAGGGACGGGTATTGGTGTAGGATTTTCAATTGCAAATAGCTATGTCTAAGGGTGTCACAAATTGGGTTGAGATGAGGTGTATTCTAAACTAAGTAACAAGATGAATGTAAAGTAATTAAAAGGGGTTTGTAAAAAAATGATTAAAAGCACTAGGGTGTCATGGGTTCATAGGGGATTCATGGGAGTAGATCATACAAACATGTTCTCAATTAGATACAAGCACTTATTGTTGTGATGGGATCGAGTTAGTGTATATCTTACAATCCCTAGGAAGATTTTGGTCCCGGAGCCGAGTTGTCTAGACTGTACAACACCTACAAGTCGACTTAATTCTTCCTATTCAACTCTATTCATGGTCTAATGAGGCTCGAGTTGGTTTATATCTTACAAGTCTCATTGAAGAGATAAGGGATGGTCAAAAAATGCAAGGTTTCATAGTCTCACATTTCATCAAGCATAACATGTGCATAGGTTGAAATCACAACAAGCAAGCAAATTAATTAAGAGAACATATTAGATTAAGCATAGATCAATCCCCATGTTTATTTCCCCTAATTCCCCCCCATTAACCCTAGTTAAAGAACTACTCACTCATGATCAAGTTTAGCATGCTAATAAAGTTGTCAATCATACTAACAAAGCAAAACATGATAAATAAATGAATCTGATTAACAATAATTAAACAAGGGTAAAAAGGAATTATACCTATGGAGATGATCTAAATAATAAAGCAAAGAATAATAGAAGTACTTGATGATTGATGGAAGGTTGTCAATCCTCCAAATAAACCCAAATATTCTTCTAATTACCCAAATAAATGGAAAAACAATTGAGAGATTAATGAAAGATTAAGATGTGATTAATATTGAAAAGTGTATTATAACTAAATTAAGAGAGTATTAAGAAGGGATTATGATAGGATTACGATTCTACTAAGATGGATTAAGATGAGATTAAGATTGCATGATAATCTAGGTAGTACAATGGGGTATTTATACTAAAATTAAGTACAAGGATTAGGGTTACTAAGGGCTTAAATGACTATTAAGACCCTAAGAGAAACTTGAGGAAATGCAACTCCCAAAGGACATGCGCGAATCGTCTCTGCAAGTCCCGCCAGGATCCGCTCGTCCTCAGCTGAAGCACGGTTATCCTGTAAGAAGATCCGCTCGGATCATAGGGGAGACGCTCGTCCTGAGGTTCTTTAATCCGCTCGTCCTGGCATCAGTCGGCTCGGATCCTGGCACTTTGGTACGCTCGTCCTGTGCTCGGGCCGCTCGGATCATTGGACATAGTTGTTCTCTTGTCTGGCTCCTTAACAATCCCCGAGGATTGTGTTGGTGATGCAAGGATCTTTTCATCATTGCCCATTTCACTCTATTTATTTGCTTAGGCCTCTAGTGTTGGTCTTCTCTTTGATGTTTGGTCATTGGATACGATCCATTTAGCTCCATTTCGCCTCATAAATGCAAGGTTAGCAATCCTCTCCTACCAAGGACACAAAACCTCAAAGAATATGCAAAATGGGAAACTAAAGATAAGAAATGACCCAAATACGTGCTAGAAAGCATGGGAACGAGGTTAATTCGAGGACTAAATGTGCTCAAATATGAGTCACATCAATATCATGTGTAAATCTTGAGTTATTTAAGTTTGAGTGTTGACAGGTCATTTTCAGAAAACAGGACAGCATTATGTTTTCCAGTCTTTGAAGCCTTATTATGACAAATCTACTTGACGAATCTTGTTGATTCTAATGCCACGTGAAAGTTAATTTCTTCAAGATTTTAACCATATAAAGAACACAAAATTTGGCCATATAAAACTCAAGATGTGAGCATTTGAACTTAGACCTGAAATCTGTTGGACCAGGTTTGGATTTTAGTTCACTTTTCCCTTGAATTTGCATTTGAATATGATGAATGTTTGGAGTTTCATATGACATGTTTGCTTGATAATAAAATTAGGGACTCATAGCCTTAGCTCCTGCTGCATCATTATCACATTGAAGACCCATATTTTGCAAAGTCTGTACTTTGATATGGTATACAAAGTTCTTTAAGATTTTATGGTTTTATACCACCTTTCGAAGTTGCAGTTCGTCATTATTTCCATATAGGTCAAATCATTGTATTTTTTCAGGTAAAAAATCCATGACTATTCATGGATAAAATGTAAATTTTCTTCAACATTTGTAGAGGGTTCTTGTTAATCCTGAACATTTTCTCTACTCCCGCTGTTTCTTTTAGAGATCACATCTCTTTAATATAAACCATAACATCCACATAACTTCTTTTGTTCTTGGAATGGATTGTGGAATTAATATCTTTCTTAAGGATACCCCCACAAAAACATATGTCAGAATCGAGACTAAGTTTCAAGAAACATTTTCTTAAAACTTTCAAAGTTTCAAGTCTTAAGAAAAGACAGTTTTGAATTAATATCTTTCTTAAGGATACCCTCACTGTTTCTTTTAGGGATTGGTTAGCGAAGATGTTCTATGGAGGGTTGAGAGATGGGTGAGGCCGACGGAGGAGGTCTTGAAATTAATGTTGTTGCGGCTGTCATCAAAGGTGTTGGCATGGGTATGGGTGCTGTTTCTAGGAAGAGTTCAGGAAGGGTGTGTTGGAGAGTAGCTGTGCAATGTGCTGAGACGTGGGAGGTGAAGATGGCGGAGGCTCGGTGATGGTCGGGTTGCAGGAAGCTAGACGAGCGAGGCACTCGAAAGTGTTGATCGAAGGTGATTGGTTGACGGTGGCTAATGAGTTTCGGTAATAGAAAACTAGGCGAAGCGATATTCATTTAATTTATGAAGACATTTACTCGATTTGTATTTCTTTTCAATTTCTAGACTTTTGTTTCATTACTCATTAGTAGACGGTTTAATAGGGTAGCTCATATGCTTGCTCATGCTTAGATCTGGCAAAACGGGTCAACGGGTCGGGTTCGGGCCGGTCAGTTTGGGTCTCTAATTGATTTCAGGTTAATTCTGGTCGGGACGGGTCATTTCGGGTTTCGGGTTTGTTGGTCGGGTCTGTTTCGGGTCAAGTGGGTCTGGTTGTTTCGGGTCGGGTCATGTTCAAGTCAATGAATAATAGAGAAATAGTCATTTCAAGTATTTTTGGTTCAATTAGAGCTATATTTTGTCTGGTCATTTTCGGTTTTAGTGGTTTCGGATCGGGTCATTTTCGGGAGGGTCAGTTACGGGTCAAGAAGCTCGAATCATGTTCGGGTCGGGTCGGGTCAATTCGGGTTTTCGGCTCACATTCAGGTGACGTAGTTCGGGTCACTTCGAGTCTCGGGCCAGTTTTTTCGGGTCGGGTTGCTTTTGCTAGGTCTACTCATGCTACCCGATCCAAACTGATTCGATGCGAACCCGACAAAGTTAATCCGTTTGCCAGATGCTGTAGAAACGATTAAAAAAAAACAAGGTGTGAGGGGGCATAAGCTATTGATAGATTCGTGTTTTAGCCCTAAATTGACCCTAATTGTTTAGAATCTGTAAGCTATTTTTGTTGGAATAGGGATTGTCCAATTGATGATACGAATCGGTAACCCTGATTCATAAATTTTGGCGATGGAGCAGAGAGGTACTCGAGTTGCGTCATTTGGACAGACGGAGATTAATTGGGACAAGTAAGTATTCCATTCAAAAATCAATCATTCAATCTTATATACGATGATCAAATTCATGAAGAAATGTGAGCATTATATGCTTTTATCATCTTTATTTAGTTTGGTTTGGAGTTTAATCATTTTAATTTCAAGATTATCCCCTTAATTTTAATTTTCAATCCATGCTCAAGTAGATAGATGGATTTTGTGATCATTGCAAAAGAAGAATGCTTTAGATGGATGACTACTGTTGAATACTTGTCTCCAACACCAAACTCGCCATCCGTTCCGTTTTTCTGAGATTAAACTTTGCTTGCAGGCTTGACAAGACTAAATTCTATGTTGTTGGAGCTGGGCTATTTACAGGGATAACAGTCGCTCTTTATCCAGTTTCTGTTGTCAAGACTAGGCTACAGGTCGCATCTAAGGATATTGCTGACAGAACTGCATTTTCAGCTGTTAGAACCATACTCAAAGCTGACGGAATACCTGGTTTGTACAGAGGATTTGCCACTGTCATTACTGGTGCTGTCCCGTCCAGAATTATATTCCTTACTGCTTTGGAGACTACAAAAGTCGCTGCTTACAGGATTGTTGAACCTCTTAATTTTTCTGAACCATCCAAGGCTGCCATAGCAAACGGGGTTGCTGGAATGTTAGGCTCGCTTTGTGCTCAGACTGTGTTTGTTCCAGTTGACGTGGTATTTACTTGATTTATACGTATACCAATTTAGAGCACTGATAATAATGCTAGGATAAGCTTTCCTAGTTGAAGATGATGGGTTTTGGACTATGTTACCCCTACGGCCTACCTCCCCTGACACAATGTTGTGTCTGACACGTCAACAACAACAACACCATCACCCTAGTGCCTCATGTGGTGCATAGAAGGGGATGTTTCTTGGGTTTGAACTTTGAATTGGTGCTGGCTCGATTTTAGTTAGTCGAACACCAGCTTCTAGTCACTCCACCTCTTAAAAAATATTAAATGAACGTCACCACTTACCCACTAACTTCCTCATAGAAAAATAAATTAATTAATTTTCATTTTTCGGTAATTAATTGCTTTACCTAGTAATTTTTTTTTTCCTCATTTCGCATAAACCCATCCGACCCACTATATCTCCATCCCTTTCCTTGCACGCTCCATGGTTCGGCTTTCCTGCAAATACTCATCTCCCATTATTTTACTTAAATGGCTCTACTTCTTGTTGCTACTTATTCTTAATCCCCTCCATAGTATGCCTCTGGAACAGTTCACTGGTCTCATTGGTCAAGGTAAAGAACTCCGGCAAATCATATTGCAAACTCCGGCACAAACAAACTAGTATGTGTTTGCGAAGTGTCTGAGCGGGAGAGAAGAGGTAGAGAGAGAAAAACTTTTGGCTTGAGTATTTTGTCTTTGCTTCATTTTTTTTCTCAGAACTTAACTTCTTCGTCTGAGGGAGGATAGGGTTATTGTTGAACCAGAGAAATTTTTCGAGTATAATATAAAGTAAACCGAGGAGGATAGGATCGTTGTTGTAGCAGTGGTTTTTGTTTGGATTGATGAAAAATAATAGGATTGCTGCGTGGAACAAAGGTGAGGTGGAGGAGTGAAAAGGATGAAAGATAATAGGACAATAGGATAAGAGGATCATGGTGAAAGATGGTCTTCGCAACTAGCTTCCATTGTTTTGTCTCTCAAGTGCTATTGTGTCTAGCTGGCAACCCTTTAGCCTTATGCTGGCCTTCTCATTGGGATTGCTTGTGTCCGGCAAAAGGATGTCCGGAAGTTCAATTTAAATCTTGCTTTTTTTTTCCTCGAAAAAACTGAAGTTAGTTCAGATGTTGGGGTATTCTGGTCTCTTATGTGGTCAAGTGGGTTCTTGTCATGATGCCCTACGTGGCGGTAACGGTCTTACTATTTCGAGTTGTCTTGTAACAATTAGCAATTTAGCTTTTAATTTTTGCTTCACTCCAGCTTTGTGACATATGTTCTATAGTTCTATAAAATGGACTATTGTGAGCAGGTGGCTCTCTAGTCTATTAATGTTCACTTATGCTGAGGTTCTGTTTATTTTTATATTTTTTTGCACTTGAATCATTGTTTAGGTTAGTCAGAAGTTGATGGTACAAGGATATTCAGGCTACACAGCCTACAATGGTGGCCTTGATGTTGTACGTAAAGTTGTGAAGTCAAACGGAATTCGAGGACTATATAGGGGGTTTGGACTATCAGTGATGACTTATTCTCCATCCAGTGCTGTGTGGTGGGCGAGCTATGGTTCTAGTCAACGTTTATTTTTGAGGTAGAGCTTTATCATTTATCTATTTTTGGTTTATATTTGAAACTTTGCCTGGTAATGAATCCTGCGTTGTTGTAGTTGCACACCACTACACCCTAGGTTACTCGCTCACAGTCGCACACTCGCACATTAAAGCTGTGTAAGTATACGCACCCGATAAAGATCGTTCAAGTTATGTAAGTTGTGAAGACAGTTTGAACTTAATCCAAGGTCCTTATGTTAACCGTTTTGGTGATTACTTTTAGGATTTTTCCTTAGCCCATAGCCCCTTGAGTAGTAGAGTGTGTTTATTTTTCCTGATTGCCTACTCTAGTAAAGCTTCCTTTTCTGTGTTTTTTATAG
The DNA here is from genome assembly GCF_048544455.1 of Silene latifolia. Classification (NCBI taxonomy): domain Eukaryota; kingdom Viridiplantae; phylum Streptophyta; class Magnoliopsida; order Caryophyllales; family Caryophyllaceae; genus Silene; species Silene latifolia. The sequence goes on from NC_133526.1 coordinate 151,369,980, forward strand.
TTAACCGCGTCCATCCCCCACATGGAATGCTGTCTTGTATGTTTTAGATTGAAATAGGCCTTAATATTCCATTGCTCTATTTTTTTTTTTTTTGGTATAACTTGGATTACTCTGTTTGTAGTCTTTTAGGCTATGGGAATGAGTATCAGGAGGCTCCAAGTCTTAGAGATATTGTGTGTATTCAAGCTGCTGGTGGTATTGTTGCTGGAGCCACCGCATCTTGCATCACAACTCCCTTAGATACTATTAAGACTCGCTTACAGGTGCAGGTTAGTCTTGCACTTCTGCTTCTTCATTAAATTGTTATGCTGTCCTGTTTGATGCATCAGTTGATTTCGTATGCAATCATTTTTCTGTTCTAAGAACTTAAACCTTCATCATCATGCAACATATAGTATTTGGTCGTTTTTGAATGACGTAGGCAGCTATGAGTGAATTGTGTAATTTGCTGAGTAGTGAATTAGTATGATGAAAATCAAGGGCACTCACATCTAATTCCGAAAAAAGGCAGAAAATCATTGACAGTCAAAAGGCGTAACCAAATACATCATGTCCTTGATAGAATTGGTAAAAAGGTCTTTTTGGTCAGGCTTAGGTCTTCATTTCTGGTTGCATATGTTTAGCTATATCCTTTGGAATGTCATTTGATGTGGAATTTTTCCGTGTCATTCGTACTTAGGGTTTGATTTAGGATTCATTTCTGGTTGCATATGTTTAGCAAAATTGTTTACTAAATTGGTTGTGGTTCATTTTGTAGTGAGCTAGCATTCATTCGGCCCAATTTTTGACGCAATTTCAATAATTGGTCATCTCCGAAACAACCCTTCTGTGTTATGAATCCATCTGGCTGTATACATAAGCCCCCCTCACCCCGTTGGTTGCGGGAGCCCTGGAAGCAGTGGGGTAATGTTATGGTTGGTGGTGGATTACTTATTTCCTTGTTATAGGGTTAATAAGTTGACAATGCTCATTAGCTCGTTTTTATGGTCATTGTTTCATTAGCTCGTTTTTTAGGGGAATTAATTATCTCAGTTGAAAAACAAGACCAGAAGAGTCGTCAACTAGGTGTAAATGGAATGGAGGTCAACTTTGATAATTATAGACCTTTCCCGGATATTTATGGTCATTGCTCATTAGCTCGTTTTTATGGTCATTACATTCAACCCTTCCTTACCTCACAATTTGCGGGACCCTTTGAGTCACCGGGATAATGTTGTTGTGTGAGGTATGGTTCAGTAGGTAAACTTAGAATGAATAAATAAATGCTTTAGAACTAGTTCCCTTTCCTTGCTATCTTACAAAAACTCCACGAATTCTTGGCGTTCAGTTAGAATTTGTGCTTTACATTCCTTTCTCTTTTGTCCAGTCGTAAAATATGTTTTGTCCGGACTCTAAACAACCCGTACCGCATATTAGCTAGACCCGTGTTTGACTCAACCGATATCTCTATCTGCTGACCTGTTTCACAGGTCTCTTACCTTCATGGTCTTTGATATTTAAGTCATTGTAGGTAACAGGACCAGATAAGCGAAAGAATGCAACTGAAATTGTAAGGAAATTGCTTGCCGATGAAGGTTGGAAGGGTCTATACAGAGGGTTGGGTCCACGATTTTTCAGCATGTCTGCGTGGGGAACCTCTATGATATTGGGTTACGAATACCTGAGTAAGCATGGGCTTCTTTCTCTAAAATTTATTTTCTTCTCACTATAATTTATACCTGAGTAAGTGTTGAAATCTTGTTATCTGTTTGTCTGCAGAGCGATTGTGTGTAAAGGAGTAGAATAACTCAACAAGTGCTTGTCGTGTTCTCTTTATTTTAAACAAGGACGATGACAGTACATCAAGAATAATCTATAGACACTGCCTTATGCATCATCATTCAAGGTTTTCTTACTTTGGACGACCCACTGATTTATCATTTGTTTCTGTTGATTATCTCGCACATTGAGGAGTTTTTTGGTTACCCTATACAACCGTAGGAACTTTAATTTATGTGAATTGTAACCATGGTAGGTTGTTACCTAGTTTCCCTAGGAAGAATTCCAACCTGATTGGATTATATTCATTCTTCAGCAGTGAAAAAAATATATTTACCCCGTACGGTACAAGGCTCTCAATGTACCTCAAATTTCTGGGTGTATTCAGGATTTGTAAGCATTAGACTATATAAAATAAAACGGGTTGTAAGGATTATAATTTACGGAATTTATTTTCGCAGTACGTATTTTATTCAACTCGGTACATTTTGTGCGATATTTTCCATTTGTATACCCTTGACTAAAATTAACTCTAACCTAATTCTCTCAATTGCTAATGGTGCAACCATTCCGATTAATCGAATTTCTTCAATTATAAACAATAATTTGAGTGAAAAACAAAAATTAAATTGTTAATTACATACTTATTAATCAAATTAAGCTTTTTAGAATTATTTTATTTGATTTAGGGTTTAGTTTTTGTTTAAGAAATGTTGTCGAAGAGAAATTGGTTGTTGTTGGACCGACGGCCTGGGCAAGGGACGGCAAGAGAAGGGCGGCGGAGGCGGAGGTGGCGCAGGGACAATGGTGGTTATGGGTTCAATGGTGGACGGAGTTGCAGCGCGTTCAGGGTGGTAATGATGCGTTAGTCACCGACCCACTGGGCCAACGATGGTCAGCATTCCCGGCAGTGATGTCAGGGAGGGGGATGGTGGCCAAGGGAGGAGGAAGGGTGGTTGGCAAGAGGAGGGTGTGGTGGATTCTTGGGCGGTGGAATGCACGATTTTCCTTTTTTTTGGGTTTCTTTTGTACAGTATGAAACATGAGTAGTACATGGAAATGAAAGGGGTAGTTTGGGAAATGTGTACTATATAAAGTAAAATTTGTACTACGAACATCAACACCCATAATTTATTGCTTTATTTATTTTTATCGTAGTCCTAGTATATTTTGATAAGTATATTGAATGCTTATATTTTGCCCACAAAATGGCAACCAAATACTCCCCTTTTTTACAATTCATGAGATTTTAATTTTCGCATGAATTAGATAGACAATTAAACTAGGCCTCAATATTATTGTATAAATGTATAGATACGTAAAAGTTGAGAATTCCAAATCTCAATCATCTCATCAATATTGAATTTTAGTCTTAGATGAGACAAATTTTAGTACGAACGTTTAAAAAAAAAACAAATTAAAACTAAACTCTTATTAGGTTGATTAAATCTCAAAATAAATATCAGCTAAATCTTTTGTTAAGTAATCAATCTGATTGTCGAAAAAAATTGCGAGATCATTAGTGATTGTGAATTTGTGAAAAAGATTCGGAGATATATAATCAGATATTATATGAACATTTAATTATTCTAGGTATAAAATCTCAAACGTTATGGTGAAGAGAAAATTAGGAGTGATATCTTTAACATCTCATTTTTTTTTGGGGGCTAACAGAGTGCGCACTTTAGTCGCATTATAATATTATAGAGGGGAGGGGGGATTCGAACTTATTACGACCTATTGTCCACAATAGGTCCGTTTTAATCACTAGAAGAAATATGAATTTGCAAGAAAATTAAGATATGTCCATGCATCAGAAGAAATAAGTAAAAGAACAAAGCAGAAAAACCAAACCACCGTTTGATTATTTGAATAAGTAGTGAATAATGAAGGCAACCAAAATACATATAATCTAGTATGGAGTAAGAATTTATAAATCGAGTAGATAATCAATTTTTATTCCAAGGGTAACAAACGGGATCATCTTTGCCATCAAAAAAAGAGCATGGACCAGAAACTCTAATTTGCCAAAGACATGCACCTTTACAATCAGTGTCACCATGGGTATCCCTCTTCTGATCGTAGATATCAAACCAATGTAATTTCCCATTAAATGTGAAACCACAGAAATACAAAGTGCTACTAAACACGCCGTTTGTTACGCTAAATTCATAAGTTTGGACTGGTTTAAGTACATGTATACCCAAATCATCGTTTTTTGATTTGCAATGAATTTCTAGTAACATGCCGTCCAGCAATCCGCTAGCGACTTGGACATCTACTTTTCCAAACAAACCCTCGCTAAACTTAGCAAACAAGGCCATCATTAACAAAATAATCAGGCTCATGTTCGACATTTCCGTTTCTAGGTTATAATTATTTGAGAATTGTCCAAAAGGGTTTTCAAGTATGAGGAGAGGGTTAAATTGTTTGCATATATATACCCACTTAGGTAAGACCTAAGATGCTTAATTGCTAAATCGTTTTGATATTTCATTCCTGGCATAAAATATTGAGATCTTAAATTTATGACTAAATTTATTCACGTGAATATTTTCTTTATGACTAAATTTATTCACGTGAATATTTTCTAATTACTCCCTCAATTTTTTTATATATGACTTTCTCACATTTCGAGACACTCCCTTCTCTCTTCAATATCTCTTAAAATATAAGACTAAATATTATAATATGTATACTCATATGAAAGAGTTTTTCGTAAGGAATTTAATGGTACCATTTTTATATTTTTTAAACAAATATATTTTTGTAAATATTAAAGTCAAAGGCTTACCTCGTAATTGCAAAACGTCATATATAAAAAATTGGAGGGAGTATCAATTAATTAATCAATCAATACTATATATTAATTCCAGATATCAAGGGACTTCAATGTAATTAAATAAATCTATACAAATTAATTATACTATATAATTTTAAATCATAGCACTGTGTGGTGGACCTGGAAAAGAGACTTCAATGTAAATATTATATAGTTTTGGTTGAAATATAAATTTAGAGAATATGGTAAGTTTCCTTAAAATAAACAAGCCCCGCTTATGGTATTAATTAGTATAAAGATATTAGTTATTTAACATACACAAATATAATATAAATATGTTATATTTTGAAAACAATTAAAAGGTAAATAAATCAATCTAGATTGCCAAAAAATATAATATTTCATAATTCATTAAATTTGTAATTTAATTAGTAAAAAATAATGATTGCTCTTTAATAATATTCTAATTTAATATTTCAGATTTATTTAAATATATAAATCTAATAATATTATATTTGTTGAATCGATTGGTAAGCTAATCGACGCATTGTGAGTAGTAAAATGAATAATAATAGCAGCAGGAGTAGTGAAAATCATACTAACAACAAGGGGAGTAGTGAAATTAAAAATAATAAATGCGGGAGTAGTGAAAAAAAAAATAATGACGGCGGGAGAAGTGAAAGTAATAGTAGTCACAACACATGTAATGAAAATAACATATGAACAACGGAGAAAGTATAAAAAATTAAATAACAATTCAATTTTAAGAAAATATTAATTTTATTTAAATATATAGTTTGACAAAACTAACGAGTTAACCGTAAAAATTGCGGGAGTGTTAAACAAACAACAGTAACCGAAGAAATAGTATTAACAAAGGATGTAGTGAAAGTAATAATATTAACAGCGGGAGTGGTGAACTTAAATGGTAAATAAAGATAGTCCGACTACCATATTTCTAAATCCACATGATGGCTTAAAAGTAGACGATAGGGCAGGAGAGCAAAGAATAGCTAGAAAGATTACATTGTGCATGTATTCTGTGTGACCAAATTTTTGTATTAAGGAAAGTATTCATACGATTATCTTATAACTAGTTTTTAAACCCGTGCATTGCACGGGTGGTGACGGACAGTATTATTAGAAGTAAGAACTTACATATTTTTTGAATTTAGTAAATTAATTACTAAATTTTAGAAAATTTTAAGTACTTTATTTACCCCACATTTGATAAGTTTATGCTGCTAAATTTTATTCAAAATTTAAAGTACTTTTTTTTCTCGACTTTTAAACTTCTGAGAAGTGAAATCTGAAAGTGGATATAAAATTATTGTACATTTCATAACCTGTTTATTTACGCGATATACATTTAATTTTATTCATTGTTGTACGCTTTTTTTCATTGTACCCCTTCCACCTCTTGTCTCCACTATCCCTACGTCCCCCATCGTACATTTAGTATAACCATCATCCCTGCCCCACCACATGCGTAACCCCTAATTCTTCTAGGGGGTGTTTATTTCGCGCATGGGTATGAGTTTGAAATCAGGAATTATATCTTTGTGGTATGAGTTTGAAACTCGGTTAAAGTTGAAATATGTAAAACAAAATATTTTAACGGTTTTTCTAACGCGTACCCTAAGGACACACGTTAATAATTCATCATCCATCTAATTTCAGCACATAATTAATTATTTTAGGAAGATTATTAAATATTTACATAATCAGCTTGTCTTGCTTGTGACGGGCTAATCCTGTCACAAGCTTGTGACCTCTCACAAAAAGGGAGAGGGGACAAGGTAGGGCACCCCCATGTGCTTTCCACTCACCTCTCAGTGAATATCGTCCGTTTTCAATAAGATTTTGTGTTGTGTTACATAATTAGCCCATCTCTCTTTCCCAACCAATTAATTACCCTTTTTATATTCTTATTTCTCTTTCTCCTCTTATGCTTATTTCTCTTTCTTCTCTTTCTTCTTTTTTGAGGGTGATAGGCTCGAAGTCTATTAGGCATGGACTCAGGCCAAGAATGCTCCACAAGATTATACTCTTGGGGGCTTAAACCTGAATCTCCGGAAATTTCACCCAAGTTTTAACCACTAGAATCCACCCTTGCGGGCTCTTTCTTCTCTTATGCGTAAAACATTATTCATTCTCCATTAATTTAAATTGTTCGTTGTTCAATTTTATCATAGATTTCGTAATGGGTTAACAAAGGGCATAGAGTTAACTTTATTACAGCACCGGAAATTGAAAGATGTGCCCTCTCCTTAGAGGTTTTTGTCAGTTTCGGAGCCGTAAATTTCCCTAAAAATGACTATTGATTGGTGTAGATTGTGAATGGACAATTGAATAATAGAAATGATATCAGATGATTTCTTGATCTACACCAAACGAATAAGAATGATGCCTGGAGGTGGTTAGGAATGACTTCTCCGCCCAATTTCGAGTCGTGAGTTGGCTTTTTGGGGAGGGCTGTTGGCGGGGATCGGCGGCCCACGTATACCTAGCCGTCGTTGCTTGATGTTATATGGTTTCGTTGCTACTAACAATGATCGTTGGGGGTGGAAGATAAAGATTGAGTGATTGAAAATCATTATTCAAATGGAAAGAGAGTTAATAGGGGAAATATATGAAAGGAAATGAGACGTAAATAAGGATTTTAGGGAAAGTTTCCTATAACAATTAAAAATAATTAATTATGTGCTGAAATTAGATGGATGAAGAATTATTAACGTGTGTCCTTAGGGCATGCGTTAGAAAAATCAATATTTTAAATAATAATTTTTGATACTATAAAATCATAAAAATAATTTTTTTGCTCAAATAAGTATAAATAATCGATTTACAATATGACATAATTTTTATTTTCACATATTTTACTCATTCAAGATTGATACCCATGGGTATCAATCTCATACCCACCTCCTCCTTTGGTATGAGAAACCCATACCTCATGGGTTTGGGGTATAGGTATGAATCCCATATAAATCCTCAAACATACACTTGGTATGAGTTTGACTCATTCCAAACTCGTACCTCGTTTCTTTTTTATTTGAACCAAACACCCCTAATTAGTAATCTTATGCAATACAACTCCCCACCTCATCATTACCCACCCATCGCGAGCCCTCCCATATCACGACCTCCCATCATCAACTCCGCTCGTTCCTTCACCTTTCACATCACCAAATACTAATTTGTTTATTTCTTTTCTTTTGTTTTTGACACTTGCCTCTCAACATTGTACATCAATTTCTCATGAAATACAGTTAATTTGAGATAACTTAAAATGGAGATTGAAAAATAAAATTAAAATGGATAAAGTATTTTTTTTGCTAACAACTTATTTACTCATAACCTTTTAATGGTCATAATTTTATGTATTAATAGTTAGATAATTTTTTGAAGTCACTTCAACGTATATATATAAATTGAAAATAATACTAAGTATCTAAATTGATTTTGCTAATTCTATGTTATCTATTGCTCATGAACTGATATATATTATGGAATTACTTGATAAATTTTAACTTATTTCTATTTTTTGTTCTAAAACCCATATTATGACGCACTTTAATTTAAAAATAATCAAAAATTATGATTAGTAGCAAACCTACTCGATATAGTAGTTTATGAGATGCAATAACAATGGCTCATTAACTTGTAAGAAAATTTGGTTATTTAGAAAAAAAATATTAATTTAAAAACCAAGTATGTTAACATTACAGTTAACTAACAATGAGTTTTTCTAAAATGTGCCTTAAGGGCCAGGGGCGGATTTGGTGGGGGGGGGGGGGGGGGGGGGGTTGCCCTCATTTGCGGGAAAAAAAAAAAAAATTTAATTTTTTTTTTTAAAAAAAAGGACGATAAACATAAACCACACAGAGAAAGTCAGAAACAACGATAAACATAAACCACACAATGACACAAACTCAAAGGTAGAACTGTAGAAGACGATAAAGACAGTCCGTCAGGCTCATCCCTCGCTCATCTTTACTCCGGCAGTCAGTCCGTCACCGTTTGGCGTCACTGACGTACTCTGTTGTCTCGGTATATCTTCTTATAATCTTATTAATTCGATTAATTTGTTGTTGATTAATTAGATTAGTTTGTTCTTAGTACGTTATTAGTTATTAGTTTTGATTAATTCGATTCATTTCTTCCCCAAATTCAATTAATTTGTTCTTATTAGTTATTAGTTTGATTAATTTGTTCCCCAAAACCTAGATCCCAAATTTGTTCTTATTCAATTAATTTGTGTAATTATTGGCTTGTGTTAGTGTAGCTTAGAATTTGTTGTTTGTGTTGAACCATATACAATATATGTTTATGTTTTGATGATGTCAAGGTGCTTTATAATTTATATACTCGTTGCGCGTAATCGTTTGTTTAAGTCTTTTAGATTAGACTTATTTATTACAAGCAACAAAGAGAATTGTGATGGAACTATATGATAGTCAAGCCTCAATTAAAGATCAAACTATCTGAAGATTCATTCAAGTATTATGTGAAGACGAAGTCCGTCTAAAGATTAATCAAGCTTGGATGATAAAGTAGCCTATACTCGAAGATCTCCTATGAAGATTAGAATAGTATAGGTGATTGTCTCGTAATGGTATCTACGAATGAATTTCTTGAATTGGTAAAGTTATAGCTTTGCAGCTATAACATTACTAGTAAAAGAGCTCAATGTTATAGCTCTCCTACTATAACATTGAGATGCTGAGTTTACTATACACGACATATATTGTTTTAAAATTATTTTTGAAAATTGTTTAACTTTTATTTTAAATGTTTTAGTACGAGTATTTATTAAGTAAAGCCCGGTTTAGTGCGGAGTTCGGTTTTATGTTAAACGTTGGTTAATAGTTGTTTTGGGTCAACTTATGAGTTGGACCATGCTACTAATTAGGGTTTTAACATAACCTCTCTTACTTGCGAAAAAAAAAAATTAAAAAAAAGGACGTTAAAGATAAACCACACAGAGAAAGTCAGAAACAATGATAAACATAAACCACACAATGACACAAACATAAAGGTCGAACTGTAGAAGACGATAAAGACAGTCCGTCAGTCCGTCTGGCTCATCCCTCGCTCATCTTTACTCCGGCGATCGATCCGTCACACGTCTCAGCGTCAGCGTACTCGGTTGTCTCGGTATGTCTTCTTATAATCTTATTAATTCGATTAATTTGTTGTTGATTGTTGATTAATTAGATTAGTTTGTTCTCAGTAAGTTAGTAGTATTAGTTTTGATTAATTCGATTCATTTCTTCCCCAAATTCAATTAATTTGTTCTTATTAGTTATTAGTTTTGTAACACCCCCATATACAGAGGAGCCTTACCTAGGCCTTCCTTAGCATATAAACGCGTTACCATCTCGGTTGCCCGAGGATAGTAATAATCAAGTGTCGATAAAAGAACTATTAAATTACTTTACAAGCCATCTATCCAACTAATGATATAAAAGATACAACTCAAAGACTACTTGCTATAATTATTAAATCTCGTGGCGACTCATCCCTGCCCGGACTCCAGCTAGCAACCACATCAACACCTACTAAGACAGACTGCTCACCATAAGGGATCACAGCAGACACATAAACAAACAAGACAACCACACAAGGTCAGTACTGAGATAAGACACAACCAAGTTAACCACAACTAACAAAACAACACAATACAATCAATCACAATCAATCACAATCAGATACTCCACTCCATCTCCGTCACCGACTGTCCACTGGACCAGCCCTGCCAGTGGGGGACCGCAGCCGTTCCCACTTAAGCCCCGCTCATCATACCGAGCGATAACCCTGTCCCATTAATGTGCACATTCCCTTCCGTGGCGGGTTCCACGAAGGGCGAAACTAGGGCGTGAAGCCACTCCCGCAAGTGACTCCACTCAGCCGAAAACGCATCTCGAGAACCACAGACAAACAATCACAATCACAATCACAATCGTCTACATACCGTCACACAACCGCAATCACAACACAACAACAACGATACAACGATCGACACACTAGACTATCTACAGAAACTGAGTAGGCGAACCTACCTTTACGCAACCGCAACCAATCCACGCCGACACATGCCATAACCAGTAACCAAGCAAAGCCTATAAGGGCAAAACAACTATCTATTACTATCAAGCAAACCCTAATTGCAACGATGGGAAAAGTGATGATGATTATAACATACCTATAAGGAGAAACCCGGCAAAAGACCGCTACCCGACTCAAGCTACGCTCTCCTAAGGCACAAGGACCTTCAAAGGGCTTCCATGGAGGTTTTGTGGTGAAGGGAAGGGAAAGAGGCGACTGGTGGATGGAAGAGATGAGGCGGAAATGATTTGCGGATTTAACAAAACGAGATATAAAACCCTCGCTGCAAACTCGATACTCGATCGAGTACCCAACCTACTCGATCGAGTAGCCCCCTACTCGATCGAGTAACTAAGCTACCCAATCGAGTAGCCTCTACTCTATCGAGTACCACTTCCAACTCGCAACTCAAGATAACTTTGGTACGTCTTTTTAGGACTATTCCCGCTCCCAAGGTCGGTCAACACTGGTCAAAGGATCTCCAAAAGGGCGGGTATTACAAGTTTGATTAATTTGTTCCCCAAAACCTAGATCCCAAATTTGTTCTTATTCGATTAATTTGTGTAATTATTGGCTTGTGTTAGTGTTGCTTAGAATTTGTTGTTTGTGTTGAACCATATAGAATATATGTTTATGTTTTGATGATGTAAAGGTGCTTTATAATTTATATGCTCGTTGTGCGTAATCGTTTGTTTAAGTCTTTTAGATTAGACTTATTTATTACAAGCAACAAAGAGAATTGTGATGGAAGTATACGATAGTCAAGCCTCAATTAAAGATCAAACTATCTGAAGATTCATTCAAGTATTATGTGAAGACAAAGTCCGTCTAAAGATTAATCAAGCTTTGATGATAAAGTAGCCTATAATCGAAGATCTCCTATGAAGATTAGAATATTATAGATGATTGTCTCGTAATGGTATCTACGAATGAATTTCTTGAATTGGTAAAGTTATAGCTTTGCAGCTATAACATTACTAGTAAAAGAGCTCAATGTTATAGCTCTCCTACTATAACATTGAGATACTGAGTTTACTATATACGACATATATTGTTTTAAAATTGTTTTTGAAAATTGTTTAACGTTTATTTTAAATGTTTTAGTACGAGTATTTATTAAGTAAAGCCCGGTTTAGTGCGGAGTTCGATTTTATGTTAAACGTTGGTTAGTAGTTGTTTTGGGTCAACTTATGAGTTGGACCATGCTACTATTAGGGTTTTAACATAACCTCTCTTAAAACCTAAATTATAACCCATATATTGAGTTAGGGTTTGCACGAGTCACGAGGCATATGAGCCGTGACATCTCGTGTAACCTAAGGTATATTTTGTAAAGATTTTATTCTGTAGGGAATATCTTTACATATCTTGTATATCTTACTTAATATATTTGTTTATGATAAAAGATATTCTTGTTATAGAAAATCTTATCATATCTTAGAATTTATGGAAAAGATAATAATTGAATAAATTATATTCTATCTTTTGGAATATTCTTTTATTATCTTTTAGGCTTTAAGGAAAGAAATAATAGAAGATATGATTTCTTTACATATCTCCTATTTCGGCCATTAGGGTTTCACGAAACCGAGTGTGCTTTGCTCTTTCCTTCCTATAAATAATTTGCCTTTGCAACATTTAAATGAGAGACCTTAAGCATAAAATTGATTTTATTTTAAAAGACCAAAACGTGTATTTCGAGCAGAAAACCGATTTGCTATTTTTGAAAGGTCGTGTGTTTTGAACTCATATATTCATTTGTTAAGTTATCGTTATAAGATAATAGTGCTCAATAGATTTCTTACTTGTTCATTAACGTGAACCTTTGCACGAATCATTAGTGCTTTTTTATTAGTGTAAGTTAGTCACTCGAGTATTTAACGGTACTCATTGAGTTACAGCTAGAGTTAGTTGTACGAGTTGGGTTAGTAAATTTGTAATCCGTAGAAAGGTACTAAATTTATTAATCGAGAATAGTGGATGTAGGTTTCGATTTGTGAAACTGAACCACTTCAAAAACCGTGTGTCTTCTCTCTTTCGTTCGTTTGGTTATTTCGTTTTACTTGTTCAATAAGTTGATTAGTTAAAGTTTAATCAATAAACTTTAAATAATCAATTATATTCATACAATCGAAAAAACTTTAAAAAGTTTTAAATCCTCAATTCACCCCCCCTCTTGAGTATTTCGGATCGATAGACTCTTCAATTGGTATCAGAGTCTCGTGCTATTGATTGCCTAACCGCAAAGAGGCTGATCTATCTTTTTCTTATTTATCTTATCGTTTTATATTCCGCTGCCTATCACGTGATAAATGGATTCCAAATACCTCAAGTGTCCCGTCTTTGATGGGAAGAATTACGGGTTATGGAAAAACATGATGACTCACTATGTGAAAGGTCATGATTGGGAGTGCTGGAGGATTATCCAAAACGGACCGCACAAAATTCTAGTCGCATCCAAAGAAGGTACTACCTATGAGAAGAAGGAAGTCGACTATGTCGAGGCCGACTACAAGAAGGCCGAAAAGAACTCTAAAGCAATAAGTCTATTGCAAAACGACATGACCTCTACAGAGTTTGATCGGTTCTCTTCGTGTTCAACGGCCAAGGAGATATGGGATGGGCTTGAACAAGCTTATGAAGGTACTTCCATTGTTAGGAAGCACCGAATAGATTTGCTAATGCAAAAATATGAGCTATTCATTATGGAGCCTAATGAGTCCTTGGATAGTATGTCCGCAAGGTTCTCAAGCATTATAAACGAACTGAAAAACCTAGGTAGGAAGTTCAGTACTGAGGACATTGCTAGAAAGGTTCTTAGGAGCCCGACTAAAAAGTGGCGTGCCAAAGTCACAGCAATGGAGGAATCACGAGATCTTGAAAACCTTTCCTACCAAGAACTCATTGGTGCTCTCATGGCCCATGAAATTACTCTTAACAAAGATGATGCTGAACCTAGCAGAAATAAGAGTATGGCCTTAAAATGCGAAGATGTCGACTCTGACATAGAGGATGAAACCGTCTTGTTTGCACGTCGTTTCAAAAATAGAATCTTTCGAAACAAACAAGCAAAATCATCTTACAACAACAACAACAAGTCATTCAACAAGAAAGTTACAGAATCAAAGTCATCTTTCGCAAACAGAGGTTGCTTCAAGTGTGGAGAATACGATCACATGATCAAGGATTGTCCAACATGGGAGAAAATCAAGGACAAGACGAAATGCGAGAAGACAAAGAGAGAGTTCAAACAAGTGATGATGTCTTCGTGCTGAGGAGACCTTGATTCAGAAGATGATGAGGGATCTGAAGACGACGAAGTAGCCAACCTTTGTCTCAACAGCGTTTGTCTTGACCTAATCTCCGATAGCGACAATGAAAGCACCAACTCTCATACAAACTATTGCTTTCTCGGAGAATCAGACGAAGATGACAATGAAGAGGTAAGTTATCTTGAACTTAAAAAACGCGTTAAGAAATTGTCTAAAAGTGCTTTAATTGAATTCTTTGAACAATCCCTTGATAAGTGTCACGAACAGGACTTGGAGTTAAAAGATCTAAAGGAACAGATTCTTGATGTTGCAGAAGAGAATCATACTCTGAAGGCTAAAGCTAAGAAGTTAAAATCTAAGGTTATTGCTGAGAAAGCAACAACATTAGATTCTACTATGGCTGAAAAGAAGGAATTAGAGTCCAAAGTTATAGCTAATGAAGCTATAACTTCAGACCTAAAGCTTAATATCAAGCATCTTCAAGCCAAAGTTATAGCTAATGAAGCTATAACTTTAGAACTTAGAAAGGCCATAGAACTTTTAGAAACTAAGGTCACATCTAATGAAGCAGTGATCTTAGACCAAAAGAAAGAGATAGATTCCCTCACAAAGCAATTAAAGGAATCTAAGATCGACATGATCAATATTAAGAAACAACATTCCGACGTTGTACTCATTCTTAACAAAAGATTCCAAGAATTTCGTGACAATTATAAGAAGGAGAACGACATTGATCACATGAAATGTCAAGAAGAAATCAAAACCCTAAAAGACTTACTCTTACATGCTAGGAAAGTCCACGATAAGTGGAAAGGTAGCACAAAAGTCCTAAACTTCCTAACCGAACAGCCTGACAATAATATGAAGATGGGGTTAGGACATGAGTGCTACAGCCGTAGAGATCACGCTAAGTGCAAATCAACACCTTCGGACTTTGATTTCAGAAAAAGGAAGTATGCTGATCTTCCTGAATATCTGATTTGCAATTACTGTGGTCATACGGGTCACATCCAAAACAATTGTGTCAAAAAGGCTCATGATATACGGAAAAACACCGACCATGCTAAAACTGTTGACACAACTGTCGAGGATGATGAATCCCCTATAGATGAACCTAACGAAGAAAGGAACAATAACTTTCGTTGGTTCTATGACATGGCTTTTGACTACACCAAGAAACCTAGCACTTCACAAAACCCTTGTCGACCTAAACCTAGTAAACCTGTTCACAAGGAAAACAATCATGATAAACCTAGAGAAATTCCCAGACCAAGAAAAAACCTTAACCCAAGAGAAAACCTTAAACCTAGAACTCCTCATAAGCAAAATAACCCAAGGTTTAGAAAATCTATTACTAGACAAGTTTGGGTACGAAAGGATTTAGTATATAGAGTAACTAATCATAAGGGACCCAACTTAGCTTGGGTACCTAAAAACTGTATCTAATCCTTTCTGCAGGTAGTAGTGAAAGAAAACAATCAATGGTATCTTGACAGTGGATGCTCAAGACACATGACTGGAGATAGAAATTTGTTTCTTTCACTCAAGCTTTTCAACGGAGGAAAGGTGACGTTCGAGGACAACAAAAAGGGAAAAGTGATCGGCGTTGGTAAAATTGGAATTTCGAAGTCACACGCGATCAGTGATGTCTATCTAGTGGATGGTCTCAAGCATAACTTGCTTAGCATATCTCAACTATGCGACAAAGGTAACAAAGTTTTTTTTCATACTGATGGTTGTCGCATTATCATTGAAGGAACTAGCAATGTTATTCTTGAAGGTCATAGGAAAAGGAATGTGTATATGGTAGACTTAAATGTTGTGCCTACTAACTCTTTTTCATGCATGAAAATTACACTTGATGATCCCTGTTTGTGGCATAAACGGTTTGGTCACATTAGCTCACTAACCTTGAACAAACTCAAGAAGTGGGACTTGGTTGAAGAACTCATCCTTCAATGCGGCTTTATTCTATCATCTATCATAAAGGCATAACAGGAATGCCAGTTAATCATATTAAGTGAGATTTATCCTAGACCAGTTGGCCAACATGACAGTCGGGCTCGTCTACTGAGGTTCATTCCGCCATGAAAAGGAATGCTAGTTCACCTCATGCTCATGACTAATGCTTGGTGCTGATGACAGTCCTTCGAACAAAGCCAGGACCAAGCCCAAAGCCACCTGCTCCTTTCATACATTTCGACAACACACTCGTTCGCTACGTCGCTCGTTTCATTCCTTGCGCCAACACACTCGTTACATGCTTTCACTCGCTCGTTCGATATGATTCCAGCAATATCGTAATCAATTAGCGAGATATCGTAATGAAATGAGTTGGCAATAGTAAGACGCATTTCCCGCTCTACAATTAGCACATGGGACAACCTCTTCCTGCTTTGTCAAGGAAAACGTCTAGAAGGTAGATTTCAGAGGCTATAACGCCCTTTTCACCTTTTAGTGGGAAATACCCCTTGAGGCGGCTCTAAAGCCTGTTCTGCTTAAGAAAGTTTTTGATTGAGGCCCCGTGTTGACACGATCATATTCGATAGGAAGGTACTTGAGCCTTGTTTCCTTGAGGATAAGATCTTCCTGCCCCGGTTGAACTCGATGATTGCCCAAGGATTGAGGAATTCCTCGCTTGCTTACATACGCATACGAAATAAAAGGGATGATTACGCCTTTAAGTCAGAAGAAGCCCCGCCTCCGTCTTAAGATGTTGTGTAATAACAGTGCTATCCTATCATGCTCAATAAGAAGACAAGTGAACTCTCTTCGTACACTCATAAATGCAAGTCTCCTCCTACAAAATTAAATTCAAAGAGTGAAACCTTGTATCACAGATGGTATCTGAAATTCTTAAATTTGACATGTCTGGCTATATTTCATTCGAAAGCTGGGAAAGAGGTACTGGGCTTGTCCCCATGTCCTATTTAAGGGGTGGAATTCCCTTCCTTGCTTGCTAGATGATCAAACTAAGTTGCTAATCTAGTTATCTACCCCGAGTGGTCAGATTTGATCCACTTGAAAAGCAAATTTTTTAAAGGAAAGCACCAAAGCCCTTTCACAACACAAGCCAAAAAGACGGGTTTTTGCAAAAGCTAATCCCTGGTTCGACCTCAATAAGCAAGCATCTATTCTGGCGGAAGTTCCACAACAAGAAGAAAAAGAAAGGCAGCCGTTTCCGGCAGGATAGGAGAGGACTATCCACCCATGAATCCAGAGTCCAATCAATAGGGCAAGCAATAAGGATAGGCTAGTCTGAATCCTAGCCATATTAGTGCACTCACACAAGCGCATTAAGGAAGCCAATCACGACCATCTACCCACACATCCACCCATACTTCTCTGCATTCTGTGTTCAACGACTAGTCCTAATGCTCAAATATGAGTTCACCGGCTAGTCATCTAAAAGCCAAAGACCCATCCTCAATTCATTCTACGCTCAAGGGTACGTAGTCGCATGCACTGGCCAGATACTTCACTTTATTCATAGGATTAGATATGGGAAAAGGCGGAGGAACTGGTCCTTAGCTGGTATGTCCCTATGAAGCACACATTCTCCTTCTTTTGTTAGAAAGAAAGGCACTAGAAGACTTCTTTGATCCTATCCTATATACAAAGACAAGTAAAGAATCTCCTATAACCACAACTAAGACACACAAAGTGATTAAACGGATTAAAGAGTTAGGCTGGCTTATTCTTCTTATAAGACAGAGTGAGTTGATAAGACAGTTCATGCATGAATTTAGATAGTCTAAGGGAATGGAGCTGCTCGTCGTCTTCTAGAACTGGACAAACGTACCACGCTTCACTTTTGGAAAAAGGTAGCCTGATCTGCCGAACCCAAGACTTTCTGATCTTGCTAATCTATTAGGTAGGATCTCTTGATTGCTAAGGAAGTCACCAACCTAAGAACATTCGCCTTTGGCTTGCTGCTTCTTATATGAGGGAGGGTCATTCGCCTTTGGCTTCCTTAATTCATTCAATCATAACTTCTAAGAATACTTATAAGATAATAACTGTCTATAAATAAGCGATTTAAAAAGGCCACTGATGAAGAACATCCTTTGCTTACCCATGTCTGGTTCTATAGTTATTGACGTGAACCTGCCCTCTGACCTGGTGTTACGTCGCTATAGTAAGCGGAAAGATTTATATGTCTAAAGGGCACGAATATATGGGAGGCCTTTTTTATTAGAAAGCTAGGGAATTTCTCTTCTTTAATGAGATTATAGGCATTCTTTCGATTTCATGTTCTCTTATAAAAATTTAAAACCTATAATACGCTAGAATGAATGCGTGGTCTGGGCACTCTACCTGGAATGTTCTTTTAGCCCTATTCTGCGAATTCCCCTTTCGCTCAGAAATCCTTCTCACCACCTGTTATAATAAAGGATAGCTTTCTAATAATAAGAATGAAAGCGCGCCCTTATGACTGAGCCGAGGAAGCTTCGTGGCTGATCGATCCGACTTTCATTAATGAATTTCCTTTCGAATGACTGATTGAGCCTACTTTTGATTGCTAGGGATAGCATCTGTCTGTAACTGCCCACCTACTTTCTTTCTTATTTAAATTCCTCTCGAACCGAGAGCATACTACATTAGGGGGACATTTGCCCAAAACAAGGATTGACAATTCCAAGATCCTTTCACAACAGAATGTAATGTGGAAACGGATGAGTTTGGGCCTTCACACGGATACAGAATAGGGGGCGTGGGCTGGGATCGAGAAATGACGGCAGGTACGCAGCGGGCAGGGGAATGATTAGCAGATCAAGGAACAGCCGGCTCTCTTCATGTCTTTCGAGTCAACCCAAGGAAAGAGACCCTGCTCCCGAGAAAGATTATGCTGTCTCCGTACTTGTTAGAATCAAAGTAAGCTTTTGGAATTCTTTTACCGAAATGTGGCTTAAGATGTGGCGTCTCGAGCCAAACCCGCTCTCTTTCCAAAAGAAAGGCTTACTAGCTATGCATTTTCATTCATGTAGGATGAGCCTCGGAAACGTGGAACTCTTTCACCCAATTAGTCTTATTTTAAACCAATTTTACAGAAAAAGCATAAAAGAAAATTAATTTAATTTCCCACGAAATTTTTTAATAAACCCGTGATTTTGGGACATAACCTGATTTTCTTTAATAAAATGAGATTTCAAATTAAAATTTTTTAATAAACCCGGTGTTTTTGGCTATGAATGCTAAAATAGCACGTTTTGCAACTATTAGCGTAAGATACGAAGTCATCTTTTTCGCCGAGCTTTTGATGATAGGTTCAAAATCTCGCCTCCATGTGAAAGACACCAAATTTTACGGGTTTGGAGCAACTTTTTCACATGAAATCTCACCGATCGAATTTCTTGCTTTTTTGAAAAACTAGTTTGAAATCCCTGACATTGGTTGAAACAGGTCGCTAGTGCAGCTGTTCAAGAAGAAGATTCAGCTGGTGATACAGCAGTGGAATAAACTTCGTTGAAAAAGCCTGTTTACGGGGCCTATGGCCTAAGCCTTGTTACGTCGAATGGTGACTACACAGGTATGTTCTCACCATTGGAGTGCTATCGAAAGAGCTTCTACAAAGACTACTAGTGCCCAAATAATCATAACATAACTTTCTCTGCCAGCCACGCATGTCTCTTTCTTTGGCTTCTTGTCCAACTTGCCGCGAGAAGCGTACCGGCGAAGAGACGGAAGTTGGCGCTCAAACGTTAATGAAGAGGAGACGAGTTCACTTGTTTCGCCCACCAGGCAGGGGCAGGCCCTTCAATTCCTTGCCTTTTATGCCTATATTTGGTCAATTCAAACGTCAAAACACCGCATTCTTTGAAACATGGCACTTGAAAATCCCATTTCTTTACTGAAATCGTCGAATGACGAAAAATAGCGGGTTTGTTTAAAAAATATCTTCTTTTTATTTTTTATTAGTGAAAATAGGTTAGTAACAAAAAACCCCGAGTTCATTAAAAAAAAGACTTTCTTTTTTCAATTTCACTAGTAAAAAGTCATTAGTAACCAAAAACACCGGTTTCTTTAAAACTTGACATCTGATTTGGCCGATTTAGTAGTAAAAGCGGCTTAGTAACCAAAATCCCCGTGTTTTACTAACTTTTGAATTTGAAAAATCCATTTCACAAGTAAAAAGTCATTTGCAAGAAAATCCTCGAGAAAATTAAAAAGTTCAAATCCTTCTTTAAATTTATTAGTTAAAATCAGATCACAAGCGAAAATAGCGGGTTTATTAAAAATGCATGTTTTAAAACGAGCATTATGAAGGCAAATGTGATCACAAGCCAAAAAGGCGGGTTTTTGAAAAACATAAAACCAGTGTCCGCACTTCCAGAGCACCTGACAAAGAAGCAGGCATTTCTGACTGTTCCCGATCATGAAAAAGAAGCATCCATTCCAAAAGAACAAGAAAAACAGGGGGCATTAGCCGATGCTGATGAAAAAAGACATGGACGAAGACACAGTTGAGGTTGAGGAAGTTCCACGGGTACAGGAGAAGCCGCTGTTCCAAAGGAAGCGGCAGGTCGGCCAAATCAAGCCGCTGGGGACAAGAAAGCAAATGAAGCGGATGAGGCAAATGAAACATAAGCAAATGAAGTTGTTGAAGAGAGGTCCTACCTATTTATAGATAGGATGGGAAGATTTACTTCTCTATCTCTTCTCTAATAGTATAGTCTGTCTAATGGACCAGGACAGCAACTTCGGAAGCAGACAAACAAGACAATTACTTTCCTTGAACTATATATACATACGCCTTCCTACCTACACTAATCATCAATGCTCGAGAAAGCAAGACATGGCGCATTTCAGTAGCAGATGAGGGTGCGGCTGATGATGGGAATTATGGCTTTTACCCCGAAAAAGGCCGGTTTTCTTA
This sequence comes from Silene latifolia, assembly GCF_048544455.1. Lineage (NCBI taxonomy): Eukaryota > Viridiplantae > Streptophyta > Magnoliopsida > Caryophyllales > Caryophyllaceae > Silene > Silene latifolia. The sequence continues at coordinate 151,390,780 of NC_133526.1, forward strand.
AAAAATTAAATTTTTCAAAACAAAGACGCGATACGAGACAAAGCTAAGACTTTCCCATGCTTCTCGCGAACATGAAATCTCTTCTGATTGGGTTGGCCCCCTTTTTTGTGGGCTTTCACTCGTTCCACATCTTTCCGGCTGGAGGAGCCTTATCCAAGTAAAACCATTAAAAGTAGGAGAACATTCAAGTCGAGGTTTTTATAGAAAGAAACGTCCCCTGAGAACACCCGTGTTTTTGAAGCAGAAAGCATTGGAATGAGATCCCTCCTTTCAGTAAGGGAGAATTTCTTAATTAGGAATAGGCGTATTTTAGCAGTAGGAAGGATAAAGTATGCAGCGTTAATGCCTGCCCGTGTGCGGACATATTCAAGGGTTTAGGCCCTTTGTTTGCAGGATTGGTCCACCAGTCAGGGAGCCCATACTAATATGGCATCCTGTGCTCAAGGCTCAAGTACTACTTTTCTCTCTAATATAATATGATCATCAACACGGGATTAACTTTCTTAATCAAAACAGGCTCGTGAGTCTGTTCACAGGACATTAGAACTAAAGTAAAAGCTGTTATAGCCTACGCAATCTACCGCTCTTTCTCTTTTAAATTCAAAAAGATGGCTTCGCTCCTTGGCTGCGTATAAGCCCTGTTTTCCTGCCCAATTTTTTTTTATTCCTATCCCACACAATAAGACAATTTAGCTTGAAACGGCCTCAGCTTCGGTTTACGTCTAAGAAAAGGCTTCGTTCGATGGTGGAAAGGAGCACACCATTATGACTTGTTGTCTCTTTTCCTTTTTCCCTGTTTTTGTGAGGAATCCACGTAGTTTACGTTCTGGAAGAGCTCGCCCGTTAGGGGGAGGGAATTACGTGTTGGAACGAGCATGGTTTCCATTTTCCCTAGGCTTTCTTCGATAACTTCATCCACTGCATTTCTTTGAACTGCGACTTCACCCGCTCTACTTGCTTAATTTGCTGGTGGACCCGCCGCTATAAGTAGCGAAGGGAGCCCCAGCATCCGCAAATGCTAAAGTGCCGGTTCGTTCAATCCGCTGCACTCGTCCCCTGTTCTAGGAAAAGGTCTGGTAATGCGCCAACTTAGTCTTCTTCTGGTCCAGCAGACGCGGGAATTGAAGTCCTGTTCGTGCAGTTGCTCGAGATATGTCTTCTTTTTCCCAGGACCTGGACTGGAATAGGTGCCTACCCACCCTCTCCTCTGACTCACGTTCGAAGTCAGTCTTCCTTCAACCTTCAGCCCTAACTAAGCCTTCATCCCTAAGATCAAGTTCGACCAAGAAAAGATGTGTGACACGTGTGCTAGATGCAAACAAGTAAGATCATCATTCAAACCTAAAAGAGTAGTAAGCACAAATCAAGCATTGAAACTAGTACACATGGATCTCTGTGGTCCTATGAAGGTAAGGAGTAGAGGAGGATCCAGGTACGTCTTTGTTCTTGTAGATGATTACTCATGGCCTATCTTCCTTCATTCAAAAGATGAAACATTTGATGAATTTGATTGTCTTATGAAACGTGTTCAAAACAAATATAAGACTAATCTTGTATCTATTCGTACGGATCATGGCACCGAGTTTGATAATCAAACTTTTATAGAATATTGTAGAGTTAATGGTGTAGGGCATAATTTTTTTGCACCAAGAACTCCTCAACAAAACGGTGTCGTTGAACGTATGAATAGAACATTGGAAGATATGGCTCGTACAATGCTTTTATGTAGTGGTTTACCTCGTAACTTTTGGGCTGAAGCCATTAATACTTCTTGCTATATCCATAATCGTGCTATGAACCGACCTATTCTTAAGAAAACCCCCTACGAACTCCTTAGAGGACGAAAACCTAATATCTCCCATCTTCGTTGCTTTAGGAGTAAATGTTTTGTTCACAATAACGGTAAAAACCGGTTAAGTAAGTTCGACCCTAGGAGTGATGAGGCGATTTTCATAGGATACTCAAATCATAGCAAGGCTTACAAAGTCTTCAATAAGAGAACTCTCTGTATTGAAGAAAGTGTCCACGTTATTTTTGATGAAGATAACGTGTTTGATAAGCCTTTACAGGATGAGGAAGAAGACTTGGATGAACCCGACTTTCGTCTTTCAAGAGACGATCCCCCAGCATTGGAATTGGAGGACAATGAGATAGAAGGAACAAGTGAGGAACTTGATCGTTCCTTAAAAGACAAAAAGGAGAAAACCAAAGTTATAGTTGATGATACTATAACATTGACTCAAAATAAGGACTCCCAACCTAATGTTATAGGTGATGTTACTATAATATTGAATACAAATCAAGGTGCAGAGTCCGAAGTTATAAACGGCTCTACTACAACACCTGGATTGGATTTAGGGGGAACTTCCTCAAATTCCGAGCCAAATGAAGTTGGGTCAAGCTCGAATAACGATGAAGAACCTAGTACCTCAACCAAATGGAAATACAAGAGCTCACACCCCATGGACAATATTCTAGGGAATATTAAGAAGGGTGTTTAAACAACACGATCCTTGAGTAACTTCTGCTCCTTCTACTCTTTCCTATCCATGATCGAGCCAACAAATATCAATGAAGTTCTTGCAGAATCAGATTGAATTATAGCTATGCAAGAAGAGCTACAACAGTTCGAACAAAACAAGGTTTGGCACTTAGTTCCTAGACCAAAAGATCGATCTGTCATTGGAACAAGGTGGGTCTTTAGGAACAAACTGGATAATGCCGGAGTCATTATAAGAAGCAAAGCAAGATTGGTGGTCCAAGGTTATAATCAACAAGAAGGAATAGATTATGACGAGACTTTCGCACATGTTGCTCGTCTTGAAGCTATTAGACTTTTAATAGCTTTTGCAGCGCATAAAGGAATGAAGCTCTTCCAGATGGATGTCAAGACAACATTTCTAAATGGGTATCTACAAGAAGAAGTCTTCGTAGAACAACCCCCTGGATTTAAGAATAGTAAATTCGAAGACCACGTCTTCAAATTAGATAAAGCCCTATATGGATTGAAGCAAGCACCAAGGGCATGATACGACAGATTATCCAAGTTTCTACTTGACAGTGGATTCAGTAGAGGATCTGTTGATAAAACCCTATTTCTAAAATCCGAGGGTTCTGACCTTTTGGTTGTTCAAATCTACGTCGATGACATTATCTTTGGATCGACCAACCGAAGCTTGTGCAAGTATTTCTCTGAGTTGATGACTTCCGAGTTCGATATGAGTATGATGGGAGAATTGAAATTCTTTCTAGGTCTGCAAATTCAACAAACCGAAGAAGGCATTAAAATTCATCAACAAAAGTATATCAAGGAATTAATTCGAAAATTTGGAATGGAAAATTCTTATGCAATCCCTACTCCAATGGTTGAAAACAAGAAGTTAACCCTAGATGAAGACGGAAAGTCGGTTGATGAAACAACATACCGTGGGATGATTGGGTCCTTGTTATATTTGACTGCAAGTAGACCCGATATTATGTTTAGCGTATGCGTTTGTGCGAGATATCAATCATCTCCCAAAGAATCGCATATGACGGCCGTAAAACGAATCTTACGATATTTAATTGGAACGGCCAAGCTATATCTATAGTATCCGATGGAGTGTAACTTCGATCTAGTCGGTTATTCCGATGCCGACTACGCAGGATGTTCTCTAGACAGAAAAAGCACGTCAGGTGTTGCCACATTTGTCGGACCGTGTATTATTACGTGGGGTTCGAAGAAACAAAATTCGGTTGCTCTTTCAACTGCTGAAGCCAAATATATTGCTGCAGGACTGGTATGTACTCAATTATTATGGCTTAAGCAACAATTACGTGATTATGGTGTTGACGTAGGATGTATTCCTATTTTATGTGATAATACTAGTGCGATAATCATTTCTAACAATCCTGCACAACATTCACGTACCAAACATATTAAAATAAGACACCATTTTATTCAAGACCATGTTGAGAAAAGGAATATAAAGCTTGAATTTTATAGTACTGAAAAACAATGGGCAGACATTTTGACAAAATCGTTAGCTAGAGAACGATTTGAGACTTTACGGTTGGAAATTGGTTTAATTAGTGGTACCTAAGCTTCTGTATGTGTTTAATTTCCTAATGTCTGACTAGTTTAAGTTAAGATTGTATGACTGTGTCCGTATATTACGTTGCATGAATAATTTCGTATATAGGAAAATATTTATCATAAATTCTATTTGTTATTTAGAATTTGGTTAGAATACAAACTTTATCTTTTATTAAAAATAGTCAAGATACACCATATCTTTTAGTTTTCCAAATTATACAAAACTCTCCTATATTGCTCTACAAAATCACACGTTCAATATTTCCTACTTCTAATACAATTACTAAATATCTATCTTATATTTTACCAAACTTTATCACTTCCCATAATTTGTACTTACCAAAATTAATATGCCATTTGCCACATACACTTAACCCTAGTCCTAGACCCTTATAATTACCTCTTTGATGCCGTGTAACCTACTCCCACACCCCACTTGTTCATCTTTTACTCTTTTCTAAAAATCTCTAAAAATCTTACCATCATCATCTTTACTCAACCATCACCATCACCACGAATACTCACCATGCAAAAACCCGGTCTTCAACTCGCCATCAACAACACCGCAACTCCAACAATCCTCCGTCACCACTACCATCTCTTAATCCTAATTTTCCTACTTTTCCTTCACCACACTCACAATCGTCCACACCTCTGTTTCACGGTCGAGACGATACGATGTCCGAGGGAAAAAGACGCCGTCTTTTTAAGGGAAAGAACAAAATAGCTGTTGATGAGGGAAATGATGTTGATGAACCCAAGGTCATTATAAGGAATGGTGTTTCGAGGACTCTACTCCGGAATGTTTCGAAAACCGCAACACGGGAAGGGTTAAACAGAGTTCGTTTGACACACGATGAGAGTGTCCTTGTTTCTCGTGTCTTGCCTTATTCAATCCATGGAGGAAGGTATTATCCTGAGTCTTGGTTGATTAATGTTCCGACTCTTAAATTTTTCATTGATTTTCTTGGTTTTCAAGAATGGAGTCACATTAGTCAGTTTTCGAGTCCAGTTTATCCGGTTGAAGTTGTTCAATTTTTCGCTAGTGTGAAAATTAAGAAAGGGGTCTTGCATGCGACGGTCAATGGTGTTGATGTGACGGTCTCTGTTTCGGATTTTTGCTCTGCTTTTTCGGTTCCTAATGATGGAATTGATGTTAATCCGAGTCTTGAGTGGTGTAATGTTGTTGGTGAAAAGGAGTTGTTAATTAAGAAGTATTTCGAGGACGTCGGGTCGGATAGTGGAAATATTATTGTTCGTCCTCTTTCGGCAAAAATCAAATTTCTTCTAAATTTCCTTTAGAATACCATTGTGCCGAGAAGGGGAGGAAAGGATAAAGTATCGAGTTATGAGGCAATTGTTGTTTATTCTTGGTTGGAAGGTCAAAAAGTCAACTTGGCGAGTCTTGTCTTAAACCGTATATTCCAAACAAGTCTCACGATTACAAAGGAGAAATTTTGCACAACAATTGATCTTCCATATGGGATGTGGATGTCTCGATTGTTAGAAATAAAACAAGTTGTGGGACGGGCTAGTTACGGTGTAAGTGCTAAGGATTGTATGTGTGACCGGTTAATTAAGCTTATGGGTCTTGTGGTTGATGGACCCGAGTTAGTCCTTGCGAAGGATGTTGAGAAGACTCCTAATGAATCGGGTTTGGGGGCAATGGAGGCAAAAATGGAAAGTTTTATGCACACTTTGATGGAGAAATTCGAGGAACAATCCACTACCTTGGCTACTGTTCTATCGCAAGTTGGACCATCACGGTCTTTGGAGTCGGGTTTGGATGCTTCTCGGGTTTATGCTTGGATGGATGAGGTGGATAAGAGGTTGTTGGGTTTTGAGAGGGAGTTGAAGGCCATCCGTGGGGAAGTATTCCCACATGGAGATCGTTTTACCTTCCTTACAAGTCAAGGAGGTGCGTTGGTCATGCATGGAAAGGCTATGGCAAACGATCAATCGCTCACTTTGGAGGCGACGAAAGCATTGTCATTGAAGGTTCTCAACTTTGAACGTAGTCTTCAAAGTCTTGCTCGACTCGTGAGGAGCTCGTTTGATCGCCTTGATGCCTTGGAACATAGTACTCGTCCCGACTATGTGAACCCGTACAAAACCCGTAACATTTGACCTTGCCTCACCTTGCCTTATTTAGCACCTTTTTTTTTAGTATCTTTTCTTTATTCTCGTGATGTATTTTGCATACTCTTAATTCGGCCCATTTTGGCATGTACTTGTGGATTATGGCCCAAGTACCTCTTCAAACATGTGTTTATTCGGCCTTTGGCACTAACATGTTTTCCTAAGTTTGTATGACAATTAAACTTCTAGGTGCTTATGGTTATGCGTGATTGATTTGTTCTCTATAGCGTTTTATCTCTTGTCTCGTCTTATATTATTCTAGTCATTTTAGTTTTGTTCTTAACTTTTCGATGATGTCAAGAGGGGAAAAGAATGTCTATGGTAAGCATCTACCTAAGCTTGCTCCTTGTCAAGACCAATTGTCTCTTAAAGTCCTTAAGTTTCGATTTTCTGTTAATCGTCTTGATCTTGCATTGATATTTATTATTAAGATGACGGTATTATATTGAGGGGGAACTTTATACTTAGTCACAATTTTAGAAGACTTGCCATCATCAAAAAGGGGGAATTTGTTGAACCATATAGAATATATGTTTATGTTTTGATGATGTCAAGGTGCTTTATAATTTATATACTCGTTGCGCGTAATCGTTTGTTTAAGTCTTATAGATTAGTCTTATTTATTACAAGCAACAAAGAGAATTGTGATGGAAGTATATGATAGTCAAGCCTCAATTAAAGATCAAACTATCTGAAGATTCATTCAAGTATTATGTGAAGACGAAGTCTGTCTAAAGATTAATCAAGCTTGGATGATAAAGTAGCCTATACTCGAAGATCTCCTATGAAGATTAGAATAGTATAGGTGATTGTCTCGTAATGGTATCTACGAATGAATTTCTTGAATTGGTAAAGTTATAGCTTTGTAGCTATAACATTACTAGTAAAAGAGCTCAATGTTATAGCTCTCCTACTATAACATTGAGATGCTGAGTTTACTATACACGACATATATTGTTTTAAAATTGTTTTTGAAAATTGTTTTAACGTTTATTTTAAATGTTTTAGTACGAGTATTTATTAAGTAAAGCCCGGTTTAGTGCGGAGTTCGGTTTTATGTTAAACGTTGGTTAGTAGTTGTTTTGGGTCAACTTATGTGTTGGACCATGCTACTAATTAGGGTTTTAACATAACCTCTCTTAAAACCTAAATTCTAGCTCATATATTGAGCTAGGGTTTGCACGAGTCACGAGGCATATGAGCCGTGACATCTCGTGTAACCTAAGGTATATTTTGTAAAGATTTTATTCTGTAAGGAATATCTTTACATATGTTGTATATCTTACTTAATATATTTGTTTATGATAAAAGATATTCTTGTTATACAAAATCTTATCATATCTTAGAATTTATGGAAAAGATAATAATTGAATAAATTATATTCTATCTTTTGGAATATTCTTTTATTATCCTTTAGGCTTTAAGGAAAGAAATAATAGAAGATATGATTTGTTTACATATCTCCTATTTCGGCCATTAGGGTTTCACGAAACCGAGTGTGCTTTGCTCTTTCCTTCCTATAAATACTTTGCCTTTGCAACATTTAAATGAGAGACCTTAAGCATAAAATTGATTTCATTTTAAAAGAGCAAAACCGTGTATTTCAAGCTGAAAACCGATTTGCTATTTTTGAAAGGTCGTGTGTTTTGAACTCGTATATTCATTTGTTAAGTTATCGTTATAAGATAATAGTGCTCAATAGATTTCTTACTTGTTCATTAACGTGAACCTTTGCACGAATCATTAGTGCTTTCTTATTAGCGTAAGTTAGTCACTCGAGTATTTAACGGTACTCATAGAGTTACAGCTAGAGTTAGTTGTACGAGTTGGGTTAGTAAATTTGTAATCCGTAGAGAGTTACTAAATTTATTAATCGAGAATAGTGGACGTAGGTTTCGATTTGTGAAACTGAACCACTTCAAAAACCGTGTGTCTTCTCTCTTTCATTCGTTTGGTTATTTCGTTTTACTTGTTCAATAAGTTGATTAGTTAAAGTTTAATCAATAAACTTTAAATAATCAATTATATCCATACAATCGAAAAAGCTTTAAAACGTTTTAAATCCTCAATTCACCCCCCTTCTTGAGTATTTCGGATCGATAGACTCTTCAGTTTGTTTGTAGAATGAATCATTGATGATGAACATGAATAGCTTACAATACTTGTGGAGTCGAAAGTCACAAAAAATCACATCCTCGTCTTCTCCATTGTCATTAGAACCTCAAAATTACCCTAATCAAGAAGATCAAATTAATGATGAGTAAATTAATGATGAGAAAATTAGTGAGGGGGAATCCGATAATCCATCAATTTAAGAGGGCAATCAAAGTGAGCATGAGGGTAATTCACCAACTCAAGAGGGTAATCAAAGTGAAGATTACAATGTTCTCCCTCTTGATCCTCCACATGATCCGGGAAAGCGTAAGCCAATATCATCTTACCGGGTTAATGATCGAGATGCCTTGAGAAGGATATATATCGGAAAAGGTCATTGTAGACCTAGACCAAATGGTGAATTTCCTCAAACTTTCCAAGGTAATAAAATGTGTCGCTTCAAAGTTCTTTGGTATAATAAGTATGATTGGCTAGAATATAGTGAGAAAAATGATGCGGCATTTTGCTTTTGTTGTTACTTGTTCAAAGAGCCTTCAAGTATCCCGAGAGCAAATGTGTTTGAGATTGGAGGGTTTAAGAATTGGAAAAATGCGTTGGATAGATTTAAAAAACATGTTGAGAAAGGTAATAATAGTTCTCACAAAGTAGCTAAACAAAAGTATGAGTTTTTCATTAATAAGAAAGTATCAATAATAGAGATAGTTGAAAAAGTAAGTGATGAAGCTAAGAGTCTCTATAAATGCCGTTTGTTACGCTCTCTTTCTTGTTTAAGATTTCTTTTGAGGCAAGGACTAGCATTTATGGGACATAATGAAAAAGCAAAGTCAAGTAATAAGGGTAATTTTCTTGAACTTTTGGATTGACTTGTTCAAAATAGTGAAAGTGTTGCTAAATTTGTTCTTGCTAAGTCTCCGGAAAATCACCAAGTTACTTGTCCAACCATTCAAAAAGAATGAATTAAATGTTGTGCCCATGAGACTACTAAACTTATTATTGAGGATCTAAATGGTGATTACTTTGGTCTATTAGCCGATGAGTCTAGTGACGTGTCTCATAAGGAAGAATTAGCTATTTATTTGCGTTATGTTAATAAAGATGGTAAACTTTGTGAAAGATTTCTTGGGATTGTGCATGTGAAAAATAAAACTAGTTTGACACTTTTTGAGAGAATAAAGAAACTACTTGATCGCCACTCATTAAGTATGTCAAACATCCGTGGTCAAGGCTATGATGGAGCTAGTAACATGAGAGGTAAGCTTAATGGTTTGCAAAGTTTGATAATGAGAGACAATCCATGTGCATATTATGTTCATTGTTTTGCGCACCAACTTCAATTGACATTAGTGGCGGTGGCTAAAGAAAACAAAGATTGTGCCAAATTTTTCCAACATCTTGGAATTGTGCTTAATAATATTGGATATTCTTGTAAACGTTTGGAGATGGTTAGGGATATTCAAGCGGATAAGGTTTTGGAGGCATTAACATCGGGTGAAATTGAAAGTGGTAAGGGATTGAATCAAGAACTTGGATTAAGTAGACCGGGGGAGACTCGGTGGGGGTCTCATTTTAAATCAATTGTGAGAGTCATGTCTTTATATGGCACACTTATTAGAGTTTTTGAGATAATTAGTAAAGGGGCTAAATCCGTTGATGATCGTGCCAAAGCCGAAATTGGGATAGATCATCTTGAATCTTTTGAGTTTGTTTTCATGTTACATTTAATGAAAGTGGTGTATGGATACACTAATTCTTTGTGTGAAGCATTACAAAGAAAAAATCAAGACATTGTTAATGCCATGACTATTCTTGATTTAACTAAGGAGCATTAGACAAAGTTTAGGAATAATGGATGGGATCAATTTCTTCAAACGGTTTCTAACTTTTGTGCAAAACATAATATTAAAGTCCCGAATATGGATGATTTTTATGCTCCTCCGGGAAGATCAAGACGTCGCCTTGTCAACGAGCTTACCCTACAAAGATTTCGAATTGACATGTTTATAGGTGTTTTGGATAAACATGTCCATGAACTAAATAGCCGATTTGATGTGAGAAGCATGGAGATGCTAATGTGTATGGCTTATTTTAGTCCCGCCGATGTTTTTGCTTCTTTCGATAAGGACAAGTTGGTTAGAATTGCAAAGTTCTATCCTAATGAGTTTAATGATACCGAGATAACACTACTTGAGTTTGAAATTGATATTTTTGAAAGTGATATGTGTAGATACCTCATTTCTGCACCTCCCGCAAACCACCCGGTGATGATTGGGCCGCATGTTTGGTACGCAGAACGATTTGTGACAGTTCATAAGTTTATCATCAAGTGATCGCTCAAACACTTGTGTCTACCTCTTAATTGTCATCTACGTGCCGATACGGTCATTTTGGCAGTAATTAGAGTACATTTGGAGTCCGAGTCAAAAAACCGTCTTCATTTTCTAAAACCGAGTCAGAATGTTCTGGAATGTTCCGGATATTTCTATTCCATATTTTGCAATCTTTTAATCTTTGGTAAAGAATTTCCCGTAATATTCACACAAAGTATTAAGGAAAAAAAGATTAATCCGTTATTCCATAACCAAAACACTGAAATCGTTCTTCCGCAGAAGGAAACCACTTGGGAAAGGACGCAGCAAGTGCTGCGCCTCTTCCAAGAGATGCAGTGCCTGCTGCGCCTCTTCCTAAGTCCTTTTCTGCGTATTCTTCGTATCTTTTCATATCTTTTCGAGATTCACTTCCAAAGTTTTGAAAAAACCCTACTTCCTCCGTGTGATTAGTATAAATAGAGACCTTCGGTCTCACATATTTCTCACGCGAGTGTCCGCCCTTCTCATCTCCCTTTGCATTCTAGACCACGTTCTTACTTTTTGGCGCCTATGTGCTTGAACTTTCGACCACGTAAGCTCGGATCTTTCTGAGTACCAGCCTCGTTTTGCATGACCGACCAATTTGGCCAATTCCACATCAATCAACATTAATCAATCTTATTCGTTTCCCTCCTAGAGGGCACTTTCGTCTACATTCGAGTCGAGCATCACTAAACGTTAACTTAGTTCATTTCGTTTCGTCAAACATGTAAGTCTGAGGGTGTAAATCCTTCTTTTGTTTATTGTTCTTTATTATCGTAATTAATATTGTAAGATTTATGTCGAAAGTATTCTTAAAACCGATGTGTAAAACCTTGTTTAAAAACTCTTTTTACGGATTATCAGAAGACAACCGTCAAGAAAGGACGCAGCAACTGCTGCGCCTCTTCGAAGGGATGCAGGACCTGCTGCGCCACTTCGTGAGGCTGCCGCAGTTCCTTCTTCCTTTCTTCTTCCTTCGTCTTTTGTTCGTCCGTTTGTTTCTTTTTGTTTCGCTTTCAATTGTTCATTAACACGAAAATTTGAATATGATAATTTTGACATGTAATTCATTAATCATCATTAATTAATTCATCTTTCAAAATCCCGACTTAAATCCCTTATAATCCATATTTGCGGGTTTTCGTCATTAAGTCAATTCGGGTTTTAGAGATTCTATTTACCTATATTGAATCTCTGGAATTCATCTTTGATATATTTTTATCTGTTATCTACCGTCACCGTTATTAATTCATCATTAATAACCTGTTTAGTCTAATTAATTTGATTAGTTTGTTAATTTGTAATTAGTCTTATAAATCTTGTAAATAATTTGTTCTATTCAGTTTCATTCATGTTTTATCGTTTTTATGACCTTATTCACACGTAAATAATATGTTAATCACTTTCATCCGAGTCAAATACCATTAATCGACCATTAAATTCACCAATGAATATTAACGAGATGCGGTTCCGGCTTCACAGCCAGAACTCAACCCAGGAACAGACGCAGCGACTGCTGCGCCTCTTCCAAGGGACGCAGCTCTGCTGCGCCTGTTCCCGGTTGATTTCTGTCCCTGAACTCCCGTTTCTGCCTTGACATAGTTTATTAATTACGTGTTTAATTAACTATTAATCGTATTATCGCTAATAATCTGTTCGTTTATTCATTTATTCTTTCTTTTCTAAAACCATCCGTTTTAAATGTATTTTTGACATAAATCATTAACCCGATGTAATTATTGTAATTTTTCTTTGTTGTATTTTTATTGTATTTATTTTATTGTATTGCTTGTATGCCTTCACATGTAATTAACCTAAATTTCTACCTCGACATTAATTGCATGTTAAACTACGTGTTTACCGACTTAGTATAAATTCTCACATGCTAGGATTAATCTAATGGATGTTGCATTGCATGCATATAACCGTAAATATATCGGGTATAGACAATTTTCCCTAATCATTAGTAGAGGCCGCTATCGAGGCAGGCGGGATTAGGTGTTCGATCAAAAGAGCTTCCTAATACGTACCCTCACCCCTTACTCTAGATCTCTGTGAACATCCGTGTTCATTGGCATCCACGAGAGTCATTCTAGACATAGAATGCTAAGGGTAACGAGTGCTTAGTGTTCATGTCATTACTTTGTGTCTTGACATGACACGAGGTATTCGAACGGTTTCCAATTTTCCACAATAAATTGGTGGCGACTCCACAAATGCAAAACAAACAAAGAGGAAAAGCTTGCTTCACTTTTCACCCCCATGGGCCCGCGTCCACAGTTTGGCGACTCCGCTAGGGGAGTAATACACTTACGTGTTGCGAAGGGTGAAACTTGAACGAGGTTAGGGAATAGTTTGTACAAGACAATTGTCGGTTTTCATAACTCGGTCTTCCTAGATCGTTTATTCGGCCTTCCTAGGCCCAACCCAACCCATTCGACCAATCGTCCCGTCTAGACGGTCCAAATTCTTATTTGGGCCTAAGGATGGATAGCGATTGACGTCAACCATACCATGGTGCTTACTCCTGTTTGTATCAAGGACTTTCACTACTCGAGGAAATGGACTAGGAATCAGCCTTACTCTTGTTTGGCACGAGCCTCTCCACAGACCCCGGGTTTGATTGTTCGGTATGGCAACCCACCCTTTAAACCAAAACCCTTTTAAATGCACTCAGCATACCGTTATAATGCCTGTATGAATGTTTGTATCATATACGTGATCACCATTTTGTAAACAAAGCCATGACGAAATTTTGTAAAATAAAATCCTTTTCAAAATGTAAACATTTTCAAAATAGCGCAAAATAAACCGAAACTCTGTCCAAATGTCGAGTCAAACTTCGGGCCTAAAACCCATTTCAAAACTAAATAAAAAAACGTAACAAAAAAAAAAAAAAAAAAAACAAAATAAAATAACGTTTTAATCAAAAGATTTTCAAACCGTGTAAATGTAAATGTGTAAATTCAATTGGGCTAAGTTAGAGTCAGAATTCGAACTAACTATGTCCTAGTCGGAACTCTATCGAGTCATGAACCCGTCTTCCTTTACATTTTGGGTCTTTTCAAATTCAAATCAAGTCCTAAGGCATCACGCCGTCATTTTGGACGCCTCTATACCCCAATTCAGTTAGGATCTAAACATTTTCGACACCTCGAGTCACACGTTCCGAGGCTCAAAACACGAGTCTCAATGGGCCTCATATTTGAGTCTAAACTACAGCAGTCTTCTTAACACCTATAAGAAAACCTCGAGTCTAGAATCAACATGTGTCATCAATCCCGTCAATAAGGTCAACCACATAAATGTCACTCTGTCAAAGTCAACACTCGAGTCTAAATTTAAATTCAAGCACCGCAAATTCAAAACACGAGAAGTCGCTCACGACATTTCATGAATTCACAAGTCAAGTCTAGATTTATCATCTTGTCCCTTCCATTGTTTGTTGCCTTAGTATGCGTGATCCCATGTCGAATCGAGTTGTAATGCGCGTCATTTCTGTCAAGTAGGAATCAAGCAAGTTCCGTCGATCAGCAAGGTCACGAAGCAGATCAAGCCACAATCACCGTGTCTCTCCAAGACGTTTATGCCATGGTCCTAAGAGTTCAAGCTACAGTGGAAAATTTGAGCATTCGCGTCCTCACCCTCGAGAATAGAATGGTGGAAAAGAACACACAACCTAGAGAAACCTCTAGTCTAGGTCGTCCAAAGCTTACCTCTTGCAATAACCATCGTCCTAGAAAGCCGAAAACAGCTGAAAGGAAACCTGGGAGGCATCAAAGGGTACTTACCGATTTAGGCATGTCTTATGCCGATGCTTTGAAAAGACTCTATACCCAAGGCAAGCTACATCCAATAGGGCCAACTCCGGATCCACCTTTAGAGAAACAGGTAAACCTCTGGAAGGGCAACAAATACTGCTTATATCACCAAGGTAGAGGCCATGATATTGAAGAGTGTTTTCTCTTGAAACACACCATCCAAGATATGATCGAAGAGGGCAAGCTTCCTAAGCCACCTTCTGTCGAGCGATCCAAGAAGATCAACCCTCTTGGGTCTAATATCATTAAACATGACGAAGAATCATCTCTAGACTGTTCTCATCTCCTCGATCCTTATGACAACGGAGATGTCAACGTGCTTGAAGACGACGATATCCAAAGTGGAATGCTCATGTTTTTCATTGCCTTCAACAACAAAGTTTCCAAAATAGAGGGAGCCATTGATAGCCTAAACTCTCGACTTTCCAAGATGGAGAACCAGTTTGCTGAAATGGGTTAGAAGCTTGATGCCCAACCTCTCAAGATGAAAAGTTTCAAGACAAACCCTCAACCTAATAGTCCTAAAGCAACAAGTGGACAATCCATTCCTAGTTATTCTCATCCAAGAATCAAAATCAACAAAGGCAACCTCATGGAGCCTTCGTCAAAGAAACCTAACAATTCTCCAGGGTCATTCACAAAGGCTTTCGATAAGAACGGCACACCTCCTAGGAAATTTACCAACAATGGTATTAGATACGCCGATGCCCTTCAGAGACTCATGGAACAACGAATGTTGAAGCCTATAGGACCTACGCCTAACCCAGAGAAGAAATCCAAGTTATGGGATGAGAATGCCTACTGCAAATACCATAGAGGCAAAGGGCATGATACAGAGAAATGTTACAAATTAAAACATGTCATTCAGGATATGATTGAAAGTGGGAGGTTGTCCCTCTCAACCTTTAACCCACAAGGTAGCTTAGGCAATCCTCATGGATATACCACTTATCAAGAAACTCTTCTTGACTGTTATCCTTCCAATGTTCCCAATGATGAGGATGAGGTGCTCAAATGGGTGAATGCTCAAAGCCAGATGCCGGAGTCAGTTGTCAGAAGAGAAAATGTTCAAGCATGGGCCGATGATTACGAGTCTGGATCTAAGATCGCGTCAAAGTCCGAGTCCGAGTCTTAGGCTTTCTATCTCATATTTGTTCTAGTATCTTTCTTCGTGTCCATTTCCATTTCTAGTGACAACCTGGGGGCTGTCCCACGAGTCACATGTCTTTTCGAGTCTATGTTAAAAACATTTATTATTCATTTTAATAAAAGTACACTCTTCAATCCACATATTCTATCCTATCTCTTCCTTTACCATTTCCTGTGACAACAAGAATTGATTTGAGACATTTTAAAACAAATAACGAGCAACGCATGTCAAGTCGATGTAAGTGCACTTAAACGATGTTCCATTCAAAGTTGTAGAGGACCTGAAACTCCGTGTTCATTTTCCCTACCTATTCCATGTCTGGCAATAGAAACCTTTCTATACCCCAGTTTAGGACGAACCTATATCAAGAGATTCTAGGACGAATCCAGACCGTCTCCCTTGTTAACAATCCATGACGGAAGGCAAGTCCATTCCCCACAATAAACAACCTGTTTACTAAAGACCAACCCGTTTCACACCAAAAGTGCTAGTTTGACCCAAATCCATGGTAGCAATCAAATCCAAGACAATACGAGCCATGATCAAAGACAAAGGCTCAATCAAGAGAAACCGAGGTCAATATCCAAGGCCACAATTATGCCCATAATCCAACAAAAAAGAGTCAAAAGAAGAGGCTCAATCAAGCAGGTCAATGTCAATATCCAAATTCAAAGTTATCCTCAAAAAACCGAATCAAGAATCTGAGCAAAAATCCGAGATATATTCTAGACCAAGAATCTGAGTCTGAATCAAGAACAATATTGAGCGGAATACTGCTAAATTCTATCGAAGACATTAATGAGGATGGTCAGCCAGCACTCTCACTTAGCCTTTCACACATCACACATCCTAAGTCCTTCTCGAGACCGTTACAGGGAGATAGTTAGAAATTTTGAGAATCCTCTCAACCTCGTCAAATATACCCATCCTTTAGGACCAAGATATGGAAACTAGAACCTACGTCATTTTAGCCTACCTTTATGTGCTCAGGCTACATCAAGCCAAGAGACTCCATTTCCAAGCCACATTACAAGCCGTAACCCCATAAAGCCTTAACACCACAAAATCAAGCTCCAGAGATTTGTTTCATCAAAGCCTCTTATGTCCAAGCTCCACATTCCAAACATCCAATCCAGTTTCACTTTGACCCATACACGGAGTCTTCAATACTTTGCTACCTAGAATGGGACATACCCATATCCTTAGGGTCCACTAAATGTGCTCACATGACAAGAAAATTTTTAAAAACATAATTATACCTCTTTGGTCTATGATCAGAGGGAGTTATCTCAGATCGATTCTTCGAGTCACCAAAGGAATATTACCCTTGTGACCCCTGCACTTTAAGGTCCTAACAACATAGCTTAGGCACACACCTGAACTACGAGCATGGTTTGATTTCACCTCTTCAGGTGGATACGTAGGCAGTCCTTTCTTACACAAGAAGGATACAACCACGACACCCAAACAAATTAACCAAACCTCAGAACTACGATCTGGTTTGATTTCACTTCACGTGAATACGTAGGCAGTCCTCAAGGACACAACCACCTCAACCATCAACTTTCAACCATCCCAATTTTCAACCTTCCAACCTCAATTAACATCCCTTCTAAAATCTCCATTTACACCTCTATACTGGGGGCTCCTTATTGTCGCCCAGTCTCTGTTTTACCAAATTCCAAAGTCATCTTCTCATCCAGGGGGCTTCTCTTCCAAGATACCACCCTTCCTTTAATCCTCTCTCATTTAAGTCTAGCTAGTGCTCGGTCTGGACAATGACAAAGATCTTAGATCAATTCTCCAAATTATCGTACCTCAAGAGGGGTCTCTTTACAGTAAACGGCAGTAAATGAAGTCCAAGTAGACAGCTGATCCATGGCTCATGCCTTGCCTTTATATGCCTTCATCATTCTTGCAATTCTTCTACCTTTGGAACTGATACGCATTGTCACCCACACTTGGCTAGGGGTTGCGCATACTTAAACAAAGTCTGTCAAAGTCATCCCTATGTCGCGTCAAATCTAAGTTAGAGTCGCGTCAGTCAAACCTAAGTCTACATTTCACGTCGCGTCCTAGTAGATCTGTGTCATGTCAAGTCCTATGTCTAAAGCCTATTGAATATGCATAACGAATTACAAACGACAAACTTCTTTAAACAAGTTTTAAACGACTTTTAAAAAGAACTGACTTTTTGCAAAACTTATGTGTTTCCTCATTCGAGGTCCATGTGATAATTGCTTACGTGTATATATTAGATTGCATTCTTGTGTGGCTACTAACCATGCAGGTAAGTATCAGAAGCAGTATTTTATCAAGACTTCGCTTGCAACAACGAACGGATTTTATCTGACGGTGTTTCGACACACCTCAACAATTCCCCAGTGAGAGCCGATTGTTCTTCTCGAGACATGGAGGTTCAACTTCAGTTATCCCCCACTGAGAGTTCATGACAGACAATCATCCCTCTCAATACGTGGAGATCAACATCAACCCCAAGACTTATCGAAGTTTGTTTGAAGACCGACCCAAGCAGATTTCTCCCGGCAGTTTCTACCGACGTCCTCCTACCCTCAACATTTTTGTTTCCTCACAGAGTTCGGCAAAGGTGTCGTTCTCCAGAAGTTCCCAAGCCAAAGCCTCCTTCCTTAGTTTCGTAAACCCAAAGTTAGGATTCCTACCCCTAGATTCTTAGATCCCAAAATGGCTTCTTTTAGGTTCATAAGCCTTTAAGCTCCCACACCAACGACCTTAGGTTCGTAAACTCATAAATCCTTTTGAAGTTCTCATACCTCAGAAAGCTTAAACGCACGCGTTTGAAACAAAAATTAGTAACCCAGTAAGTTCCTAAACTTAACCCTAGGATCCCAAATCCTCTTAGTTTCACAAGCCTTTAAGTTCTCATACCAGCCGTCCTTTTAGGTTCATATACCTAGGTTCACACACCTAGCTTCTTTTAAGTACCCAAACTCCCTAGAGTTCACATACTTATACCCTTTAGGATCATATTCCTTTAGGATCACCTTTTTCTTTTAGGATCATATTCCTTTAGGATCACACTTCCTTAGAGTTCCTACACTCAAACCTTGATTACCCCTTAAGTTGAACTTATATTTGTCCTCTTTCCCGTCGACGTTTTTCATTAGGGTCCCACACCCTAGCACAATCCTTATATATCTTTTACGTCTTACCCTTAGCTCTTATACTTACCCTTAGCTCCTACGTTTACCCTTAGCTCCTACGTTTACCCTTAGCTCCTACGCTTACCCTTAGCTCCTACGCAACTCCGGAAGCATCTCGAGAAAGGAATTTCAGGTATGGTCTCTTCTTATGGCTAGCGAGCCTCCTCACGTAGTCTAATGGACTTTAAATGACCCTCCCCGATAGTCGACAGACTCTAAAATGTTCCCGATGACAGGTCCTTGGTTCAGACCCCTTGAACCGCCTCGCATCGCCATAGTCGTCAGGTTGTAATCTTCGATTGACCTGATGGCTATACTTTGACTTTCGCCTTGTCCAAGCCTCAGTCAAAGTGGGGGCTCTGTAGATACCTCATTTCTGCACCTCCCGCAAACCACCCGGTGATGATTGGGCCGCATGTTTGGTACGTGGAACGATTTGTGACAGTTCGTAAGTTTATCGTCAAGTGATCGCTCAAACACTTGTGTCTACCTCTTAATTGTCATCTACGTGCCGATACGGTCGTTTTGGCAGTAATTAGAGTACATTTGGAGTCCGAGTAAAAAAACCGCCTTCATTTTCTAAAACTGAGTCAGAATGTTCTGGAATGTTCCGGATATTTCTATTCCATATTTTGCAATCTTTTAATCTTTGGTAAAGAATTTCCCGTAATATTCACACAAAATATTAAGGAAAACAAGATTAATCCGTTATTCCATAACCAAAACACGGAAATCTTTCTTCCGCAGGAGGAAACCATTTGGGAAAGGACGCAGCAAGTGCTGCGCCTCTTCCAAGAGACGCAGTGCCTGCTGCGCCTTTTCCCAATTCCTTTTCTGCGTATTCTTCGTATCTTTTCATATCTTTTCGAGATTCACTTCCAAAGTTTCCCCGAAAAACCCTACTTCCTCCGTGTGATTAGTATAAATAGAGACCTTCGGTCTCACATATTTCTCACGCGATTGTCCGTCCTTCTCTTCTCCCTTTGCATTCTAGACCACGTTCTTACTTTTTGGCGCCTACGTGCTTGAACTTTCGACCACGTAAGCTCGGATCTTTCTGAGTACCAGCCTCGTTTTGCATGACCGACCAATTTGACCAATTCCACATCAATCAACATTAATCATTATTATTCGTTTTCCTCCTAGAGGGCACTTTCGTCTACATTCGAGTCGAGCATCACTAAACGTTAACTTAGTTCATCTCGTTTCATCAAACATGTAAGTCTGAGGGTGTAAATCCTTCTTTTGTTTATTGTTCTTTATTATCGTAATTAATATTCTAAGATTTATGTCGAAAGTATTCTTAAAACCGATTTGTAAAACCTTATTTAAAAACTCTTTTTACGGATTATCAGAAGACAACCGTCGAGAAAGGACGCAGCACCTGCTGCGCCTCTTCGTGTGGCTGCCGCAGTTCCTTCTTCCTTTCTTCTTCCTTCGTCTTTTGTTCGTCCGTTTGTTTCTTTTTGTTTCGCTTTCAATTGTTCATTAACACGATAATTTGAATATGATAATTTTGACATGTAATTCATTAATCATCATTAATTAATTCATCTTTCAAAATCCCGACTTAAATCCCTTATAATCCATATTTGCGGGTTTTTGTCAATAAGTCAATTCGGGTTATAGAGATTCGATTTACCCATATTGAATCTCTGGAATTCATCTTTGATATATTTGTATCTGTTATCTACCGTCACCGTCATTAATTCATCATTAATAACCTGTTTAGTCTAATTAATTTGATTAGTTTGTTAATTTATAATTAGTCTTATAAATCTTGTAAATAATTTGTTCTATTCAGTTTCATTCATGTTTTATCGTTTTTATGACCTCATTCACACGTAAATAATATGTTAATCACTTTCATCCGAGTCAAATACCATTAATCGACCATTAAATTCACCAATGAATATTAACGAGATGCGGTTCCGGCTTCACAGCCAGAACTCAACCCAGGAACAAACGCAGCGACTGCTGCGCCTCTTCCAAGGGACGCAGCTCTGCTGCGCCTGTTCCCGGTTGATTTCTGTCCCTGAACTCCCGTTTCTGCCTTGACTTAGTTTATTAATTACGTGTTTAATTAACTATTAATCGTATTATCGCTAATAATCTTGTCGTTTATTCATTTATTCTTTCTTTTCTAAAACCATCCGTTTTAAATGTATTTTCGACATAAATCATTAACCCAATGTAATTATTGTAATTTTTCTTTGTTGTATTTTTATTGTATTTCTTTTATTGTATTGCTTGTATGCCTTCACATGTAATTAACCTAAATTTCTACCTCGACATTAATTGCATGTTAAACTACGTATTTACCGACTTAGTATTAATTCTCACATGCTAGGATTAATCTAATGGATGTTGCATTGCATGCATATAACCGTCAATATATCGAGTATAAACAATTTTCCCTAATCATTAGTAGAGGCCGCTATCGAGGCGGGCGGGATTAGGTGTTCGATCAAAAGAGCTTCCTAATACGTACCCTCACCCCTTACTCCAGATCTCTGTGAACATCCGTGTTCATTGGCATCCACGAGAGTCATTCTAGACATAGAATACTAAGGGTAACGAGTGCTTAGTGTTCATGTCATTACTTTGTGTCTTGACATGACACGAGGTATTCGAACGGTTTCCAATTTTCCACAATAAATTGGTGGCGACTCCACAAATGCAAAACAAACAAAGAGGAAAAGCTTGCTTCGCTTTTCGCCTCCGTGGGCCCGCGTCCACAATATGCTAAGGGATTCAAGATTTCATCTTATCAAGAGCCTTGGTGAGCTTTCAATTATGCTTGTTGAGACAAAGAAACATATTTCATATTCACGTGTTTATTTGTTATTGAAGCTTGTATTGATACTTCCGGTGGCAACGGCAAGTGTGGAAAGAGTTTTCTCCTCCAAGAAGTATGTGAAGAATTATTTGCGAAATAGTATGAGCGATGAACTATTAGATAATTGTTTAGTGACTTATATTGAGAGAGATTTTTTTCACAAGTGAGTGATGATGTTGTTATTAGGCGTTTTCAAGATATGAATCCTCGTCGGATGGCTTTAGATTTTTCTTAGATTTTTCCTTTGTAATTTACTATGTATTGACGATTTGACGATATTTGAATTTTAATGTATAAATGTTGTCCGCAATTTTTTTTCTTAGTGTGCCCCCTTTTACTCAAATCTTGGATTCGCCACTGCTAAGGGCACATGTTAATAACCTTGATATAGTCAGATTAATAATATATTCTCATGAGATATTCAAGTATAAACTCATTGTTATGATGTAATTATAATTGGTCCAATTCTTAGCTATATGATCTTCAAACAATGTGACTTTGGGCCGGTCCTAATCACCGGCCAGAAACCTAGTCTGCTAGCCGTATGAAAAATAAAAAGACAAAGATTTAATTAAGGGTGTTCATTAGTAATCACTATAAAGCTAGCCTTGTTGCCACTACCGTAGGTAGTTATGTGCACGTGTTCTTAAATACGTAGTACCATCTCTGTTTTAACTCACTCGTTTAGAGCTATCTTGGATTAACAATTCTTGCACCATGAAGAGTACCATTTGCAGATCACCTCCCTCAAACATTTACATATTTGGCGTATTATGTGTCAATTGTGATGGCCTTGATGTTGGTAAGTAGGTTGTTCTGGACGATTGAGGCGAAAATTTAACATTGAACAGATGTGCTCTAGAAAGTGCAATTCGACATAGGTATGTGAGAGCGACCCTCGTATATTTACTAGGTTATGAAATACTCTCTCCGTTTAGGTAATTTGTTTACCTTTGATTTTGGCACAAATACTAAAGAAAGTGGGGATCAATTATTTGATGACAAGTGGACCAAATTTAGGGGATGATCAAATTGTTCATCAAAAGCATTTCCAAAATAGAAAAGTAAACAATTTACTGAGACACCTCATAATAAGATAAATAAATGACCGAGATGGAGAGAATATATGAACTATAAACAGTAGAAATTATGTGTGATGAGTTCATATAAGATGTGCACTTTATTCATTTAGAAAGGAGTATGAAACATGGAATGTGCTTGGGTAAAATAGAGTAATTTTACGATTTTAATGTACAATTCACATTTACATTCTATTTTGTAATGAGATGTTGCCGAGATTTTAGGAGATAATTTTTCGAAAATAAATCTTAACAATAGGACGCTAGAAATATTAGTTAAGAGACAATTGTTTATGAAAAGGATGTTAAATGATTTAATAGAATAAAATAATAAAGTACGTAAATTATTTCAAAAGAAAGGAATAGTTGGGCAAGTTTTCACTTTTCAGAGAATAATCTTGAATAGGTTGATTTTTACTTAGATAAGTTGATTTTTAATAAAATTAATGATAATATTTCCTAAATAAATATGCCGTTAAGGGATTCCTAAATATTAGGATAATCCTGATGTCAAAGTGGTTTGTATGTCAAATCTTTTGCTTGAATGGCTGGAAATTGATTGTTAATTGGCTTGGAATAATACGCCAAAAGATATTGTTTTCTTATTTTTGTAATTAATTGTTATATTAATTTATGTGACTGTCTCATTTTTAGATTTTAGAATATGTATTTGCCCTGATTAATATACCAGAATATAAATTGTCTTTAAATAACAATTAATAATAAATGTAAATATAAATATTAATAATTAATAAGTTTGGCAATTTCTTGGACGTGACACGTGATAATTAAAGAGGCACCTGATTTTAGTTTTAATATAATATATGATGATATATGATATGATACTGCAGCGATTTCAAATCTTAATACATATGGTGATATTGATATCAAATCAAATTTTTAAAAAAAAAAGAAAAAAAAAACACAGGAATGAGTGACAAAAGATGGCATGAGATAATTAAAAATATTTGCTCCCAAAACTATAGTTATTCCCCTACGTTTGCTAATTTCCTTCTTGATCTTTATTAAAACAGAGTAAATTGTGTTGTCTATTAAATAAGGAAATGAATGAGTATATTTTAGTTGCATGGTCAACCTTTTCAAATACCATCTATATTTTATATTATAAAATCTTTTAAAAGTGGACAAATTTGACTAAAATAATTAATTGATTAATTAATTTTGCCAAGATTTTAGGAGATATTATAGGGAAGTTTTTTTTTTTAAAAAAATTGCTAAATTTATTTGTATTTTGCCATGGAAAAGATTTTGAGATTGATCAATCCCAATTGAATTTCAAATTAGGCAACTTAATGCCAATCATGCTAATTTTTTCTCTTTGAATGACATTTCATTTTTTTTAATTTTTTTTGTAAATTACACGTCGCAATTAAATAGGTGGATGACACATGGCAAAGTATTGGGACGTGACACATGACGATTAAAGAAGTGGATGGTTATTGTTTTAATATAATACTCGTCTTAAACCCGTGCAAATTGCACGGGTTTGTTATTTAGAATGTTGTAGCAAGGTATGTTAATAGTGCTTGATCTTTAACAGAATTCATATTTCATGTTCTTAATGCGTATCGTAATTTCGTTTGCAATTACCAAAATTGTATCTATCGAGGGTATCTAAAATATAGCAATAATAAAATTACAATTTATATAGTCATATATCAAAGCATAATAAAAGTAAATGTTGTAGCAATGTGAATTGTTGTATAACCCGTGCAATACTAATTATATTAGTCTTAAACCAATGCAAAATGCACGGGTATGCGCTTTTAAATTTGTTACTATGCAAAAATCTAAATTTTTAAGATGCGTTTTACATTGATTAATAATATTTCTGTTAAAGTTTATTATCTTTAGAAATAAAATTTAAAAATAAAGCAATAATAGCTCTTTACCTTTTTCTAGACAATTTTATATTATAAAAGCTAAGTAATAGTTGAGTTTCGCATAGTCATATTATGTTTTTATATTTGGATTATAAATTTCAATTACAATTAGCGTAAATAATATAAAGCGGCGTATGAAACAAAATTACTAAGATAAAAAAACAACACATAATTAGTCAAATTGCACGAGTCACCCATGCAAATTGTTATACTCGTTTTTAATTTAGTCAAACCCGTGCGTGCATGTTTGGAGAACCGGTGCACTAAAATGAGAACTTTTGGCCCGTACAAATCATGTAGTATAACCAATGAAAGTAGGACAAAATGAATTGTGACCCGTGCATATTTTAGAACAATTTTGTCGAATTGTTAAATATACAAATCCGTTATATAATTATACAAATATGATGCAAAATTTGATATACGAACCAGTGATATAATTTTAAAATCGCAAAAACTTTTAACCAGTGCTTTCCCCACAAGTGTATTTGCCTATAAAGATGTTAATTAACCTATACAAATATGGAGAATAGACAATTTATGTGTAAAACAGGATAACTCAAAATTTACCAGGCAATACTTGCTAAAAAAAAGTTGGTCTCTCTTATGACGGTCACAAACTGTGACGGTCCTAAATGTTACCACGTTATGATAAAAGTAATCCCTTACAAAATGTTACTTATCAAATAATGGTCACATTTTTTTCACTAAAATGGTCACATTTAGATACGTCATAATTTGTGACGAAAAGAGCCCGTAACAAATGAGAATTGGTGAAAAGAATATGGCCCATGTCGTTTTCAAATAGCCAACATTCCAAAATTCCACTCAATAAATACACCTACACTAAAATTCCTCACCCTTAACCCTATGTGAATATCGTAACTCACCTCCATATCAATTAGGCAAGCAATTACCTCTCCAATCCTCCAACTAAAGTTTTGTGAGATTGATATTGGGTAGTGAAAAAGGTAGCTCTGTGTTTGCATGTCAAAATAAATTGATCTACAACATTTTTGGGCATTAACTATTTTTTTTTTATAAATTTTACTTCATTTATTTTTGTTAGAATCAAATTTGCCTTTTATTGAAGAGTTCCTTCTATGTGTTTTAAGGTATATATATATATATATATATATATATATATATATATATATATATATATATATATATATATATATATATATATATATATATATATATATATATAGCCAAGTTCAAATGAGTCCACCTAAATTTGTGAGTCCACTAAGTCCTAATCCTAGCCATTGATCTTGTAAGATTGATGATTGAGATTTTCAAATTTTAAGATGGAACTTTAATGTTTTATAAATGAAACTTTAATTTATGATTGTAACTTTAATTCTTTACATTTACAACTTTATTATTTAAGATCATTTTAAAAATAACAATTTAAATTTATATTAAAAACATTTATTTTAAAAATATGAAATTGGTTTTTGAGTGAAACTTTAGTGTTTTACGAGCGAAATTTTAATGATAAAAATAAAAACTTTAATTTTTTTAGACAATTTATTATATAAAAATTTGAATTTATTTAATTTACCGATTTATAAATATAACTTTAATGTTTTACGAGTGAAACTTTAATAGTAAAAATTAAAACTTTAATTTTTTAATATAAAAATTTGATTTTTTAACACAATTTCTAATATAAAAATTTGATTTTATTTAATTTTACTGATTTGTAAATGCAACTTTAATGTTTTACGATTAAAACTTTAACAGTAAAAATTGAAACTTTTATTTTTTTCGACAAATTTCTAATATAAAAGTTTAAATTTATTTAATTTTATTGATTTCCAAGTGTAATTTTAATGTTTATGGGTGAAGCTTTAATGCTAGAAATTGAAACTTTAATGTTTTACGATTGTTACTTTAGTCATCATTTTTGAAACTTTATTCTTTTAAAATTGTGACTTTACAATGATTTAAATTTGTATTTTAAGTCCTTGCATATAATTAGTCCATATCAACGTAACTTTTGTCCGTATAATTAGTCCATATCAACGTCACCCGACCAATACAACCAGCCACCACCACTTCTGACCACCAGCCACCATGCACCACCAATTTGGTCATTTTAATCAAATTTCCGTTTAAAGATGAAATCTCTAATTTTTATTTGAAGATCTAAAATTTTCGAAACAAAAAATGGAAAAAGGAGTAAATTTTCGATAAAAATTGAAAGATCTCATTTTTATTGTAGATCTGAAAATTTCGAATAAAAAAAAGAAAAAAGAGAAGGTGACGGATTCGGCAGCGTGGTGGTTGGTCCATCTCTGACCGCCACTAACAACAAATCGAAAAAAAAAAGCAATCATGACCTACCAAATATGAAAAAAAAAGGAAAACTGAAGAGGCAGCGGCCTGACCAACCACCCCACCACATTACCACCCCAAACAGCCACAAAGATGGCCTACCAACAACACAAAATCTGACGAAAAAAAAAGAGAACGAGGGGATGTCTGACCAACCACCCCACGACATCACCACCCCCAACCAACCAACCAAAAACAACAACCATTCATTTTTTCAGATCTAAAAAAAACAAAAAAAAAAAACGTGGCGGCGGAAGAGGAAACGTGGTGGTGTCGGGTGGAGTACGAGGGGGATAGAAGAGGGGGATGTGAGGCGGCGGGAGGAAAGAAGAGGCGGAGGGCGGCGGAAGGGCCGGTGGTGGCGTCGGGAAGAGGAGATGTGGGATGAAACTTTTAGGTTTTAGAGAGAGAGAGTTTTTAGAGAGAAGAAATGAAGAGATGAAATGAAATGGGAGGTAGGGTATGTTTAGGGTTTTTATTGTATTTATATCTCATCTTTTTTTTTTTCCTGAAATCTTAGCCCTTCATTTTTTTTGATCCAAAGGTTTATAATGGGACTTATGGACTCATCTAATCTAAGGGGACTCACTTGAACCTAATTATATATATATATATATATATATATATATATATATATATATATATATATATATATATATATATATATATATATATATATATATATATATATATATAGAAATAGGATCCTATAAGTCCACCTTATTTAGGTGAGTCCTTGAGTCCTCATCTAAGCCCTTAGATCTAAATAATGGATGGCTAGGATTAGAGAAAAATAAAGGACTGTGATATAAATACCCAAAACCCTAAACACTCATTTCATTCCCTCACAACACAAATATCTCATTCTCTCTCTTCTTCCCATCTCTCTCTAAATTCCACTGCCGCCACCACCATTCCAATTCCGCCACCACCCACCTCACCGCACACACTTTTCCCACTGCAGCCACCACCCACATTTTCCACCTCACCGCACACCTCTCATTCCACTGCCGCCACCACCATGCACGCGACGCCGCCCCTTTAATCCACCGCCGACAACAGCAACAACACCAACACACCGCCACAACCACGATGACGCCGCCATAAAAACCGCCGCACTTCCTTTTTTTTTTCTTTTTTTTTTCAGATCTATATTTTTCAGATCTCGTTTTGTTAGATCTTGTTTTTAGCGTTTTTAGAACTTCTTTTGGTCGGTGGTTCTAGGTTAGTCTTGTGGTAGTGTGTTATTGTTGTTGATGGTTTTCGATTTTTTTCAGATCTATATTTTTTTTTTTTTTTTTTTTTTTTTTTTTTTTTTTTTTTTTTTTTTTTCTGATTTTAATGGGTTGGTTCCCTTGGTGGTGTTTGCCGCGGAAAGGAAAGAGAGGGGATAAAGGATGAAGATGTGGCGGCAATATGGAGGATTTAATTTTTTTTTTGAGGTCTTTTGGATCTCGGTTTTTATGTGTGTTCGTTTTTTTTCAAATCTTTTTTTTTGGTTGGTTGATGGTGGCGGCAAGGGTGGTGGCGGTGGTGGTCATGTTTTTTTTTTCCAATTCGTTTTTTTATTCTCTGTTTTTTTTTATTTTTTTTAATTTGTTGTGGTCGGTGGTTAGAAGGCGGCGAGGGTAATGGCGGTGGTGGTCGTGGTTGTGCACAAGGTGGTTAGAATAAAGTTACACTCTTTACGGACAAAAGTTACACTCTTACCAGACTGAAGTTACACTCTTATAAGTCTCTTTTTTACACTCATATCGGACTAAAGTTACACTCTTAACGGATTGAAGTTACACTCATATCGGACTAAAGTTACACTCATATCGGACTAAAGTTACACTGATTATGACTATAGTTACAATCGTAAATGAGTAAAGTTACATAAAATTGTGTTAAAATTATAAAATTTCAACATAAATTAAAAATTACATAAAAGATGACTTAAAAATTTAAAGTTACATCCTTAAAATACTAAAATTACATTTGTAAAATAGTAGAGTTACACTCATAACGGATTGAAGTTACATAAATCGTTAAAATTACATAAATGTAAATTTATATATTTAAAATAATATTATATAACATAAATTCAAATTTTTGTATAAAAAAATGACTTAAAATGAACAAATTCAAATTTTTTATATTAAAAAAATGATTTAAATGATTAAAGTTATATTCGTAAAGAATTAAAGTTACACTTATGGACTAAAGTTACACTCATAAAGTACTAAAGTTACACTCAAAAAATGAGTGGCTAAGATTAGGACTTATGGACTCAACCAAATTTGTGGACTTATCAGAACTCCTCTATCTCTCTCTCTCTCTCTCTCTCTATATATATATATATATATATATATATATATATATATATATATATATATATATATATATATATATATATATATATATATATATATATATATATATATATATATATATATATATATATATATATATATATATAGAGAGAGAGAGAGAGAGAGAGAGAGAGAGAGAGAGAGAGAGGCAGGATCCGGTGAGTTTGCCACTTTTCGTGAGTTACCCCCGCATATATATACAATTGATCTAACAAAACTAATTCCTCACAATCAGACGTCACAAAACAAACAGATGCTTCCCTCTCTAAATTTACCTACTTTCGTTTCTCTGTTTTCACATCAAACAAATAACATGGAAAATCAATCAAAATCTTCCATGATCATCAACAATTTCATCAAATTTTTCCCAATTTTTTTTGTAATTCCATACGATTACAACATATTCATTCACAGTTTCAAGTATTTCAATTGAAAAGATCAGTTTTTCTTTAATTAATAGTCAATTTTCGGAAAACCCTAACGCATCAAGTCAAACAAAGGTATGAATATTATTTACGATTTCTTAGCTAATAATCAAATTAATTAAGTGATTTTCTCGTAGCTATTGAAATTAATACCAATTCTAATCAAATTTCTGTGATTTTCAAGAGATTGATGAATTATGATGATCGAATGATGAATTCTGATGATCAATCTCTTTCTCATCAAAACGATGATGAATTCAGGTGCAAATATGTGTAATTCAGATGAACAATCTCATTTTTCATTATGTTGATTACTTTAGTTATGTTATTCGTCATTAATTACAACAAATTCTAATAAGATTTCATTATTTCTGCGTAATTTGCAAGTGGAATGACGTTGAAAAGGGATAATTGATGCTCAATTGAATAGTTGACCTCTGTAATAGAATAATTAATGTTGTATGATAGAATAACTACGTTATTGTAATAAAATAACTTGTTTACTGAGAATAAAGTTCTCTGATATGTATGGTTATTTTAATGTAGAAACTCAGTTATTGTAATGAAGAAACGTAGTTATTTTATAGTTAACTCAGTTGTTTGCTGAGAATAATGTTCTCTTATATTTATAGTTATTTTAATGTAGAAACTCAGTTATTATAATGAATTACTCAAGTTATTGTATTGTGCTGAAACTTAAATATAGCCAACTTTTAATCTTTGTTTTGTTTTCATCTTGTTTAATTGAATAACTCGTATTTTCAATAGAATAATTCATTTTCTTCAATAAAATGATTGAGATTTAATTTAGTGAGGATCGATAACAACAAATCTGATAAGATTTTGAACAACAAAGGCAGTGCGAAGAGATTGATATCCAACAAGAATAAGGCAATTGAAAAGGCGGGCAAACCGTTGAGGTTATATAATAACTGCACACAAATGGCACACAATGACAAACGAAACTGACAAAATCCATTTGTTGAGGATGCTTTGGAGGAAGAAAAAGAATAGGAAGATGAACGGGGGGATGGATAAGAAACTGAGTAAAAGAAGAGGAGGAAGATGCGTTGGAATATGAATTTAATAGAAGCAATACTGATTTACATTACAATAATTGATGATAGAATAATTACATTAGAGCAATAGAATACAATAACTATTGTAACTCTTTAGAATAACAATTCTAACTCTTTACAATAACTACATATCAACCTCTTAATCATAGCCTTTATTTTCGATTTGCTATAATTTTTTGACAATATCTGGTAGAAGACAATGATTGATTTTTTTCTTGTGAATAATTACATTAGAGTATTACAATAACCATGTTTTTACTTTACTATATTTGTTGAAATAAAACAACTGTTTTTATACATTGAATAATTACATTAAACTATTAGAATAACCGCGACTGACCTTTATAATAACTATGACTAAATATTACAATAACCATAATTGAATATTACAATAATTGCTTTTGTTCATTGGAATAACTGACTAATTAAAGCATTACAATAACATGACTGGTTATTGAATGACCTCACAAGCTGAATACAATAACTTGTATGTATTCAAATAACTGGTTATGTGCATCGAAAGAAATTAACAAATTGAATTCAATAACTGCTCATATGCACTGAAATAACTGGCTTGATTTAATATAATAACCATATTTAAAAAATATTTTATTACACATTCATCAATTCAGTATCCACCATTAAATCTAATAATAAAAATACATCACTAATTATTCTAGCTCTTTGGCTGCTGTGAACTTGTTTAACTCTTTTCCCACCAGCTCTTCTCGATTTTGAAATATGATTCTCAACCTGCAATATATCTTTCTTGAGATCCTCACGTATTGCAAAAGACATGCTCTTCCATCATTTACGTCTGACATCATCATAATACCCAACATATCAAGCCATATAGGGGATTCTGTCCATTTTCCACTTTATCATCGACGTAAAGTTCTTCCCCTCATATGTGAGCATGTGATACATCGTAAAAAGTCCCGATTCATTATCGTTCAGCTGCTTTGTTTCCCATTGAAAATTAACATCAACAATTTTGAATGTAGAAACGACAATCTCCTTCTTTTGCTGTTTTCCTTGTTTCCAAAAAGTAACAGAAGCAATCAACCTACTACATGGACAAACGGAAAAGAACTAGGAATTATATAAAACATAAAATACGCAACTTCAGAAAATATATCACTGAAAGAGAACATATGAGATTATATATCAACACAACGAACAAGAAGTAACTATAAAATACAATAACTGAGTTTGAATAATATAATAACTCGATCAATGTAATACAATAACTGTTATTAAACAGATTATACACTAACAAACTAAAACAAGAAGTACAAGATAAAAAAACTGAGTTTGAATAATACAATAACTCGGTTAAAGTAATACAATAATCGAGATGCAACGTAACAATATCTGCATTTGTAAGAACATCATATAGAATATCTAACTCAATATATTACAGTAATTGGATTGCAAAATGACTATGCCTGACATTAAAACACTAACCAAGGAATAACTAAATCATATAGAATAACCAAATTCCTATATTATAATAACTACATCAATATATTACAATAACAAATAATTTCAACAAATACATTATCTTCATTAGAACAAAAACACAACAAAATCATCAAAAAAACCAGAAAAAACAACATCAAAATACAATTACGAAACCCTAGAATTATGCGAAAAGAATAGAAAATGTAATTTAACAACAAAAATACGATAAATTGATTTACATAATGAAAATGATTAAATAAATTGAAGATTAGACACACAAAATACAAGAAATTCAAGTAAAGAAAAATAAGATCAAGTACAAAAATAAACAAAAAAATAGTATAAATAAGAAGAAATGCATTACCTGATTGCACGAAATTGAAGATGAAGACGAAATAGAATTACTGAGCAAGAAAAACAAGCACGAAATCGCTCTGAAAACGGAGAGAAATTGAAGATGAAGAGCACGAAACAATTGAAATTGATTATCGCAGGCTATTTTTTTGTTCTTGCTTTTTAGAGAGAGAGAAGGAGGAGAGAAGAGTGATTTTCTAATAATGAGGAGATTGAGAGAAAAGTTAGTATTTATAGTTTGGGTAAGATTTAATCTCAACCATGCATCTTAGATGAGATCAATGGTCCAGATTTAGAGGGGTAACTCACCAACAATAACCCAACTCATATGATCCTACTTTTATATATATATATATAATTACAAAATGTTGAATTTCATTATTTCTGAAATCCAATTTGTTTCATATTTCTTCACAACTTAAACATAATTTTCATATAGCTACGTTTTCTCTATTTATTTACTCGGTTTAATTAGTCGAAAAAAATATAAGTGTTCTTATTTTTTTTCATGTCACATACATGTGGTAATATTGTTATGGTATACCATTATTAAATTATCTCGATATCAATAAATTTTATTTTATATTTGTATTATGATGCTAAATTATAATTAGTATACTATAGTATAATTACATTGATTATTCAAGTTTTTTAAATTTTTTATTATAATTGTAACTGATTGACTGAACAATTCATATTGGCAAGTAACAAATCAAATTGTGTAATTAAATCCTAAAAGAAAGTGGCTCCTTAAAATTAGCAAAGAAAAGGCCCTACTTTGAATAGTTGACTTTTAACCACAGAGCGACACCTATGCTCCGTGGTTGTTCCTTTAATAAATAAGATATGATTCTGTGTGACTAAATATTTTGTATTAAGGAAAGTATTCATACGATTATCTTATAATAGATTGCCGCCTAAATTACAAGTATCCAAAAGAAGCTAAGGGGGTGTTTGGTTGGGAGGTTTGAAATAGAATAGAATGAATTCTAGTCATTAAAGTGTTTGGTTGAGGTATTTTGGAATGGAGTTAGAATCCTGATGGATTCTCATTTCACCTCAACCCCTTGGAATCCCATACCCAACTCCTCCCCATGGATTCAAACTCCATTCCTTCATGTTTATTTTTCTAATGAACCAAACATATTTTGGAAGGTATGGAATTGGAATCCCATACTCCTATGTTTCTCATTTCAATTCATTCCATTCCTAAGTAGTGAATCAAACGACCCCTAAATAGAATAACTTGTTATTTGCTATCCCGGCATTTAGGTTACGCTTGGCAAGGTAAATAAGTAACTTATTTGACAAAAGAAAACCGCCCGAAAATTACTAATATCGGCAATTTAAATTACAAAATTACCATTCTATAATTAATACCCTTGCCAATTTACCCTCATATAATTAATTAACACCCTGATACAGTGATACTACCACCTTATCCCTCTAAACTTGTCTGAATAATACATCGTTTCTGTTAAAATCTTCTAATAATACGGCTTACAAACAAAAAAAAGATTAATTAGAGTTTCAAACAATTTAACAAAAATAATATAACGGAACAAACCAGCAACCCTGATTGTGTAGGCCACATGACATAAACACGGAAATCTCACGTAGATTAGACGGCCATGCCATGGTCTGTGTCGTGTAAACCAAACATCGGCGCCGTCGACTGGACGTGTAAGCTACACAAGTCAGCCGTGCACTGGTTGTGTAAGCTACACAATTTTCTGGTGGGCATGTCGTGTTTCAAACAAGACAAAACACGCACTAACCGGTCCCCCCACAGCCCACTGTATATGGTCATCAGCAGTGCGTAGATGGCAATCCAGTCGAAAGTTCAGTAAAAAAAATCAATTATAGTACACATTCTACGTCCTCTATAGTCCATACGCATAAACTGTAAATTTGCTAATGAGATCGAAACCATTAATGGTGATACGCATATCTTCTCTTTTGTCGATGATGATGCTTCAACAACCGTATATATCAATACTATATATTAAATCCAGAAATCAAGGGACTTTAATGTAATTAAAGAAAGTTATGCAAATTAATTATACTATATAGTTTTAAATCAATAGCACCGTGTGATGGACCCGATTAAGGGATATCAATGCAAATATTATATAGTTTGGGTTAAAATTAAATTATATAGAAGCTTGGTAATTTTTCTAAACATGGTCAATTTCCTTAAAATAAAATAATTAATTAAGATGGTCAATTTCCTTAAAATAAAATAATTAATTAAGATAGTCAATTTCAAG
Organism: Silene latifolia; assembly: GCF_048544455.1. Lineage (NCBI taxonomy): Eukaryota > Viridiplantae > Streptophyta > Magnoliopsida > Caryophyllales > Caryophyllaceae > Silene > Silene latifolia. The sequence goes on from NC_133526.1 coordinate 151,425,721, forward strand.
GAGAATAAAAGAAAGAAGATGCCTGGTAATTTTCCTAAATATTTATAGAAGACTAGAAGATGGTCCATTTCCTTAAAATAAAATAATTAATTAGTATAAACATGCACACTTATGGTATTAATTATTATCATCATAAAATTATATATTAAATTTAAAATCTATGCAATTTTATTAAACTTTATAGTTTATTAGTTGTATATAGAGATGTTAATTATTTAACATACAAAAATATAATAAGTAGGTTATAAATAATTCAAGTTAGATTCCATAATATATAATATTGCATAATTCTTTCGATTTGATTTAATGCATATATGTAATATATTTATATAAATATATAATCCTCTTAAAATTGCATGTCTAAGAAGTAAAAGTAATTTCGTCAGTAAAGAAAAGAATTGTAATAATATTGGATATAGTTATATGATAGTAATGACTCATTTGAATAGTAAAAGTAACAATATTATCAGCGAGATTAGTGAAAGTGGTAGAACAACAACGAGAGTATATATTGAAATAATCAATATTAATGTGGCAATAGTGAAAGTAACAATAATTACGGCGGGAGTAATGAAATTATCAATATTAATGAGACAATAGTGATAGTAACAATATTTACGGCGGGAGTAGTAAAAGTAACAATGATTACAGGCAAGTAGGGAAATGTTATTACTATTGTTTCATTAATAAGAGTAAAATATTAATAGCGGGAATAGTGAATTTGTCTCAAAATTTATTTCATCGTAATTTTAGGATATGTCATAGAACAATATATTAATGATAAATTTATGGGTTATGCAACTTTAAGTAATTTTATTTAATGAAAAAAAAAATTAATGGTGAGCAGAGATAGCCCGGGCGAAGCAGGGCACCAATACTTACTATATATTAATTCCATAAACCAAGGTACTTCAATGTAATTAAATAAATCTATACAAATTAATTATACTATATAGTTTTTAATCATAACACTTTGTGATGGACCCGACCAAGGGACTTCAATGTAAATATTATATAGTTTTGGTTGAAATATAAATTTAGAGAACACTATAATGTGATGATTTTTCTTAAAATAACATGCCTCACTTATGGTGTTAATTAGTATAAAGATGTTAATTATTTAACACACACGAATATAATATGACATAAGTATATTTTGAAAACTATTAAAAAGTAAATAAATCAATCTAGATTTCCAAAAAATATAATATTCTATAACTCATTAGATTTGTAATTTAAATAGTAAATAATAATGATTGTTCTTAAATAATATTCTAATATAATATTTCAGATTTATTTAAATATATAACTCTGATGAAATTCACAATAATAAATGCGGGAGTAGTGAAAGAAAAATATGACGTCGGGAGAGGTGAAAATAATAGTACTGTAGTAGTCACAAAACATGTATGAAAGTAACAGTAGGAACAACAAAGAGAGTATGAAAAATTAACTAACAATTCGATTTAAAAAAAAAATATTAATTTATTTAAATATATGAGTTTGACAAAAGTAACGGGTTAACCGTAAAAATAGCAGGAATAGTTAAACAAACAATATTAACCGAAGAAGTAGTGAACATAATAGTATTAACATGCGATGTAGTGAAAGTAATAATATTAACAGCGGGAGTGGTGAACGTGTCACATAATTTGTTGATTAATTTTACATCTCATAATAATTTCAAGATATAAATGGTAAATCTATGTGTTAACCAAATTTAGCGAAACTTATTTCATAGAAAATAAAATCTAAATGGTAATAAAGGTAGCCCGTGCGTAGCCGGGCACCAAACCTAGTTAGTATACATAAACTACCACACTAATATTTTGAATGTAAACAAATTATACTTATGCTTATGTCGGATATCATGTTTAGACTTGTGTCTTTTACTCCCACTTATTCAGCCAAATGTTCCCCTTTCATTATAATACTTCTCACATATATTAGAGAAAGGGGAACGTTAGGTTGAGTAAGAGGGACTAGGGAGTATCATTTAGTCTTTTTCAAGGCGACAAATTCTCTTTTGTGATGAGCATATCCGTCGCAAGCTTGCGACAAGTCAAATACTACCTATGTGGATAGGTAAGACAAAAGCATAGTGCATAGAGAATAGCATTCTGTTTTATCGTATCTATCCATATGGATTATACTTACTTAATCCGTCGCAAACTTGAGAAGAAATGTCCGTCACAAGGGAGGTTTGCTCTCCACGGGCACTTATAACTCTAACTCTCTAAGAGCATGCACTATGGTATAGGTACAAAAATATAAGAACAAAAGAATTCATTATGGCATTTTATTCATTGTTCTTACCTAAGAACAAAACTAAACACAAGCAAAAAGAAGGAATTTTATTCTCCACCAAGAACAATTTTAAGTACAAAAACATATGGATGCATTACATTTTTCTTTTTCATTTTTTAATAGCCGCTTTTACATGCAATGGAAAGGGGACAAGAAAATTTAGTAAAACAAAAGTATAGTGACATGTAGTAGGTGGGGGGTATAACTCAAAAGTAGGAAAAGAAAAGTACAAATTTGAGCTGTTTACCATAGCAGAGGAGAAAGTTGTTCTTACATAAATTAGAACAAGCTGAGGCGGAGGAGTAAGAAAGAATGAGAGAAAATATGTATGAGCAAAATATTGTACACCATAATGCATGCTCTAAGGCCACCATGCTAATACTATACTCGGTATTTCATGCCATGAATCATGATATAGTAGATAGATTCTTAAAAATTGAGAGTCTAGTTAACTTAAAACAATTTCTCATAGATATATTTGCAGCTGCTAGATTTTAGAGTGTATAACTTGCACATTAATGAGTCTTGTTTGAGAATGTTGGACATTTTAAGGTTGTAACTTCATTCCGTTTTATTCAAAGAAAAGATTTTTAACTTTTCATCAACTAACGGCAATAAAATGGTAATAACAACTTCTCTCTCTAAACTCCCATTTCTCTCTAAAACAAACAAAAAACCCTAAATTTTTTTTCCTGTGCGCCGCCGCATCTTCTTACCACACACTTCCCCTCCATTTCCCCCTACCCTTTCGCCGGAGATGGGGTCTTACCTTGGCCTATTTCCGGCGACCGCTCATGCCTCCGATCTGTTTCTGCTCTTTGGCTTGATCTCACCTCCTTTTTGTTTTGACGGTGCTTGTTTCCATCTCGTTGTCCGGCTGGTTGCGTTGAAGTTTCGTTTCGTGCTCCGAGGTCATTCCGTTCCTCCGATTCCCCTGTCCTGTCATCGAAAGTCTCGCATGCAACTCAGGGGTGTTTCCTTCTCCCTCGCCCTTTTCCCCACCCCTGGTATGTTCCCATTTCCTTGAGTTCTACGGTCTTGTCGATGAGTCTAGCTCATCTTGGTGTTTTGTTCTTTGGTTCTGGTGGTGGTTTTGGGTCGTTTTGATGTATTCCCCTTCCCCCACCGTTTCGGTCCCATTACCTGATTGTCTTGTGTCGGTCTGTGTCGTCTTCTTGGTCTGTTTTTTTGCATGGGCGCCGATGGTCCGGGGGGGGGGGGGGTGTTCATTTTTCGGATTTTGGTGTGTGCTGGGTTTTTTCATGCCGATCGTGGATGGCTTGTCGAGTCCGTCTCGTTCTCTGGTTGGGGTGCGGTCATGGTTGTTGGGTTTCTTTTCGGTCTGCTTGAGGCGTGTTGGGTAGGGTGGAATTGGGGGTTTTGGCAGTGTAGTTGGTTGGGTCGGATGCGGTTGATCCATCTCTAACTAATGTTTATTTCTGGTTTATTGTGTTTTTTGTTATTTCAAATAATAAGCTTATGTTGGTTTGGGTGTCCTATCCCCTTATCCATGGGTTAAGTAGGACGACTTGTATATTGCATGCGGTCTGTATTGCGCCTAGATCTCAGCGGTCTCCAGAGATGGTTTTGGTAAGGGGGATGTTCAAATGGATTTTTCCTTTGTTACCCATCTTTTTACTCGCTTCTACTGTCTACGAGATCCTGGTCAGCGGGAGGTGTGTTCCAAAGTGTAGGAGTTTACTCACCTTTGGAGACAGATTTTTGTGGTTTGATTTCCGCCTTTTCTTTCTACGTCGTTGGGGGCGTAAGTGCACTTTGTTCTCTCTTGTTGGGTTAAGGGACTCATTGGTTTCCAAATGGCGCGTGTCACAGCCGAGGAGATGAATCTCCGAGATGCTTTCTTGAGTTTTGTTGCAGGTATTTCTCTGAAACTGCATCAATCAAGACGAGTAAAGATGAGTGTATGGGGGCTCGTTGGGTTCCTGAGGAACTTTATCACAACCGAGGAGATGAATTTTTAAGACGCTTTCTTGGGTCTTGTTGCAAGTATTTCTCCGAAACTTCATCAATTAAGACAAGTGAAGATGGGTATTTTCCTTTGGTCATCGCTGCTCGTCCATTAAAGATTGCTATGGATGTTGATTTTGAAGTCCGTGTTTAGGCTTCCGTCGTACGCCATCTGATAAGGCTAAAGTCGTATCACCTAATCAAAATAAATCTATCTCAGTACTAACAAAATAGCTAGTGGTAAGACAGGTATCGAATCCACGAAGAGGCGGTAATATTCAGTTTGCTAATATTTAAAATGTCTTAAAGGTAACAATTTTATGGGGGTTTTGTTTGTTTGTTTTCTATCAACTAATAACAAGTAAATTAAAAGATGTGTAACAATAATATTAAAAAGTCTAGGATTCCGGTTCACTAGGTCAATTATATGGGGTGTATCTTAATCAATGGTTAGGTCAATCAAACTATCATATACAAGATTGATTAATTCTATTATGCCCTTTAGATTAAGTCTAACATGCAATCGTTAATATTAAACACAATCTATCTGATTATCGCAGCCTATATTAATTCTAACCCTATCGAAGAAAGCATTAATTCGCTACACTAGTTATGACTCAGGCCTTAAATCATATAATTAGAAGAAGAACAATAATCAAACGATAGTTTAAACGATATTAGTAACAATCAATTAATAATACCCTTTCTCATCAACCTAGATCCACTTCATCCTAGATGAATGATTTAGCTACTCATAGTAAATTGATCAACAACAATAAAGATGGATGAAAACATAATTGAAAACATGAAATAACAATAATGAATTAAAAGCATAAAACTTGAATCAATAAATTATGAAGAACGATTAGTACCTTAATTATTAATGAGGAAAGATTAAAGATCCAAAAACATGAAAGCTTAGAGTATTTTTGCCGTACGAAAAGTAATAAAAGCGTAAAAACATAAACCCTACGAGTTTAGAATATATATTACAAACAAGACGTGTTTTAGGAAAATACGGAAATATGCATCAAAGAAGATCCTCGATCGAGCCTCGACATACTCGATCGAGCCCTCATGTACTCGATCGAGGAACCAAGTGCAACAGCTTGATTTCGTCTCATCTTATCTTCTTATCTTCAAGTCTCCTCGTTTCTCGTGCCATGCCCAGTGTACTCCGCTATGCCATAACCGCAATGCTCATCTTTACTTGATTCACCTCGTAATGTGTCATTTCTGCATTAAAACATAAAGAAGCAGCAGTATCGACATTTCACTAATAAAGGCATATAAAATAATAGGTACAGAAACGGTATCAAAACAACATGAAAGGAGTTATAAAAGTGTATATAAAAGTGATACATTAAACACCCTCAAACCAAACCTTTGCTTGTCCCTAAGCAAAGCAATCACGCCATACAAAAGACAAACATCTAAATGGTGAATGAATAACTCAGAGCAAATGTCAAAGCACATACAAATCCCAAACTATCCATATCTATAACAAAGTAATGACCAGAAATTGTGCCAATAAAACAAATTCAAGGGCACGGGTAATATATAGAATAATGCAGCTCAACTAAAGATGTGACATGATACCATGACTCAGCCAAATACCTTTCAATCTTGCAAGACAAATTAGTTGGATTCTCGCGGTTTCACTCATGCACTCATAAGGGGTTAGATATATGTAAGATAGAAAGAATTAGGACACTCACTCAACTTATGAAACATGCATGCAATCTTATGTGATAAAAATTTCTCCAACTAGTACGCATTCACAATAAAGACTAAGTACATGTATCAAGGACAATAGGGTGGCAAATGGGCAAGGGTATATAAGTGGTTTGTGTCGAAACACGTATGGATATGTGAGGCTAAGACGGTAATCGCAGCGCTAAACCAATAACCAATTCTAATAAAAATAAATATAACCATCCCAACTAGAGAAATCATCTCAACATTGACAACATATGAGAGAATATGAAAGACTCTCCAAAAATGCATTAGACTCTAGTAAACATCACTTATGATCTCCTAACAAAACTGAATGAAGCAATTTCTTTTTTTTTTCTTTTTCTTTTTTTTTCTCTTTTCTTTTTTTCTTTTCGGAATTTTCATATTCTTTTTTTTTCTTTTCTTTCTTTGCTTCATAATTCTCTTTTTTTTTTCAACATAGGAGATCAATACAATTGCTAACAAAATTAAAGCTACAACCCACATGACATAAAAGTCCCAATCCCAACCAATGTAGCTAAAATAACATGAGACTCAAGCAACTGTCCCGAAAAGGTAGGCAAATTCTAGATTGTAGTTATGAAATAGGATATGAAATGGCTACAAGGTTCAAACGGGCTAACAAAACAAGGTAATGTATGGCTTATTTGAACGGTAAGAACCGCCTTTCATCATGTACTTAATCATATGAACATGCAAAAAGTTAAGAAACTAATGTCACACTTATGCAGTTTGATATTACACATTCCACAAGGAGACCACACTCTTTAGCCTAAATAACAAATGAGACCGGTTTATTAATGTTCCTGGTCTAGGAAGCTCTATAGACCTCTGAAATTTAAGTGGTTTACTAACATAATATTGTCAAATTTACTTAGCATAAGGCATATTGTAACGGTCAAGACTTGAGTTATGAGCTTTGTTTTTCATAGCAAACATGTCAAAACAATGTACATGGACAACTTAAGTGGGATTCAAATGCAAAGACAAAGCAAATTATCATCATTGCTAAACAATTCACCAAGACTCAACCTAAAATAAATAAAAACATGTTTGTGTATTTTCTAATTTTTTCAATTTTTATGGATTTTTTGATTTTAAACACAAAACATAAATAAAACACACAACTGAAAGTAAGTTACACAATAGAAATAAATACTCTCCCCCAAACCTAAATGTCACAGTGTCCTCATTGTGACGCCTACAATATAGCAATCACACAAAATTTAAGCAACCTAAAGGACACTACTAACAAAGGGAAGAGGGAAATAAGAAACACAATAAAATAAATATAAGGAAAGATAGTACCAGCTGTGTAGCAAAAGCTCCCCCAAACCAGATGGAAAGTGAGGGATGTAGTGACCAGCTGTCACTACTGCGCTCTTCCATCATCATCATCATCATTGCCACCATGGATGGCCTCATCAAACCCATCAATCTCTGCGAACATAGCATCCAACTCAGGATCAGGAGAACGGCCACCACGGCCTCTAGTACGACCACCTCATCGACCACGGCCTCTAGCACAACCGCCTCTATGAATAGCTGCTGCAGCAGAAGAAGCTGCAAACTGGCCAAATGGACCTCTATGAGAAAGAGGGACACCAACTTCCTCAGGAAACACACTGGTAGGCTGGTGAAGACGAATAAGAGTGTAGAATGGTCGACCCAGAGCACCATACTCCCTAGTAAACTGCCCGTACTCCGCATGAGTAACACTATAGAGATGGAAACACGACTATCATCACCAGGTGTAGTATAAAAGCTCGAAGTAGTACCAGTATACTGACCTCCCCCAGAAATAGTAGTGGCCTCTATCTGCTCCCATAAACGCCTCTGTGTCAAGGCGATGTTGATATCCTCGTGAACCCTCACTTCCCTCTCAATAGCTCGATCGAAATGGTATTCGTAGTGGGAAGAAGAGGCAATAGAAGAAGCAAAAGGTTGAGGATGGTAAGAACCAGGCAAGTGGGTAGGAGGTCTACGACGCCCTCTAGTGGTAGCTTTAGTGCTAGAACCAGGTAGAGTGACCAAAAGTTCATCCGGAATCAAATATGTAATGGGTGCAGGTCTCTCCTCAAACTTATTCTCCTCTAGAGGTGAAATAGCTGGCAATAGAGAGTTAGGCAATAACATGTAAAAATGATCCCTCACCTTCCAATAATGATCTTTACCACCAATAATGTCAATATAGGATATACCATAACGTAGATAGTCGTCATCTACCAATGGTTCAGGATACTCCATAGGCTCATAAGGAGCATCTCCCTCAAAATCACACAAACGGCGTGCAATCCTAGTAATAATAGCCCCATAATATAAATCCGCATACTTACCAATCATGCGGTCTAAGGTGTGGCAAACAAGGGCCGATGGACTAAACTGGGAGGGCTCCTCCTGATAAGGGTTCAAGTAACTAGCCAAAATCAACACTTCTAAGGACTGAGCCTTACTCCTGTCATACCTCCGAAATAATAAATAACTCAAGTACCTCAAAAAGAACCTAAGGCAGACATGCTGCACATCAAGCAAAACCATAGAGTTAACATCTGCATTCGCAAAACCAGTAAACAAAAGAAAATATTAAACATCAGATAAACCAGCAGCATTATACAAATCCCCATCAGAATGCTTATCTATGCATAGGTACTCAGAAAGCCGATTAAATGTCAAAGACTGTTCAACATTGAACAATCTAAATCGAATCAAGTGTTTCTTCGGGAGATAGATATATGAGCTAAGAAACTCAAGAGTCAAAGCACGATAAAAGAGTTCATGCATAAGAAATAGACCTTGCAACCTAAGCTGAAAGAACATATTATACATAGCCGTATCAATTTTCATAGTATGAAAAATCTTACGGTCCACACACCTAGTTGGAAGCATTGTTTTTGTAGTCATCAATTCCACAAATTTATCCCGTTGCTCCTTATTATGAAATTCAACAAAAGGAAACTCTTCTATTGGTAGAAGCTCTTCTTCTTCCTCCTCAGAAGTCTCTACTACCACCGGCTGACAAACGGGAGCGCGCCTCTCCCGTGGCCTCTTTCTACCTTGTCCACTACTCGACATATCTGTAAAAAGACAACTATATAATCACAAACCAATTTAATTGCCAAAACAGCCCACGTTTTTAAGACCACGTGAGTCGGAAAATTCGATTTTGAGGTCGAAAATCACACATAAACCATGTAAAAGGCAAGGGAATTGCAATTATATAACAAAAAGTTAATATTCCAAGCAAATAAACACAATTTCTAGCCAATTTAATGCAAAAAATCAACCCGGATTTATGAACCCTATTTCCCAAATTTTCAAAATTAGGCCTTTAATTCATCAATTATAGGGTTAAAAAGCAAGGAAATAGCAATTGTATATAAGCAATAATGGAAGATTCAAGGCAATAAACATAAGATTTAAGCAAGAAAATTGCAATTTTTTGGACCAAAAAGAGCAAAAACCGGGACTTACTTGATGGAATATGAGCAATGAAATACACAAGTAAGCAAAAAGGAGTGATTTAATCCACTAGCAAGCAATTTAGCACAAAGTAGAATGATGATTTGATAATGATATGAAGATTTAGAGATGAAGATTTGAGTATGAATGAGAGAATAAGGAATAAAAAGTGACAGAATTAACAAGAAATTAGAACAAGTATGAGGAAGGAAGGACAAAATAGCCGGTTTTGAAAAACACGAAACGCGGTCCAATGTGGCTCCTCGATCGAGCCTGACCATACTCGATAGAGGCACCAAAATATAAAGTAGCCAACTCTCGACATTTGACAATTTAATTAATTTTCTAGGTTCCTCGATTAAGCCCTGCATTCAGTTGATCGAGCACAAAATATCCTCGATCGAGCCTCTTAGTACTCGATCGAGGCACCACTTTAATCCCCTTTTCTCACACGTATGTTAACGTGTCGTCTTGAAATCCGTCTTTAAGCTGCAAAAACACTCGAAATACATTAAATTCTCTCCCTCACATCACTCAAAACAATGAAATAACTTAATTGAAATACGATTAATGAAATTTAAATTCCTAAATTACAAATTATTACAATGCAAACTCAGAGCTGCCTCTCGGTAGCGCTGGTTTAAGTGATCCCGCACGACCGTAATACCTCATTAGTAAGAGGAATCAATGGCGAAGAGGTCAACGGCCTCTATCACTCCAATATGGGCACCTTCATAGTAGATTTTCAATCGTTGCCCATTCACTTTAAAAGTCTCACCTTTATCTGTTTTCAGTGTAACTGACCCAAATTTGTTCACCTCAGTAACTGTGAATGGTCCAGACCATCTACTCCTTAGTTTACTTGGGAACAAACGCAAACGAGAATTAAATAACAATACCTTTTTACCAACATGGAATTGTCTTTGCAAGATATGCTTGTCATGCCACTTCTTTGTTCGTTCCTTTTACACTTGAGCACTATCATATGCATGCAGTCGAAACTCATCAAGCGCATTCAACTGCATCCATCTTTTCTCACCCGCTAGTGAGGGATCCATATTTAGCTCTTTTATGGCCCACATAGGTTTGTATTCAAGCCCCACAGGTAAATGACAAGAAATGCCATAGACTAATCGCTAAGGTGATGCTCCAATCGGTGTCTTGTATGCAGTACGGTAATCCCATAAAGTATCATCAAGCTTCTGACTCCAATCTTTTCTATTCTTGCTTACTACCTTCTCCAAGATTTGTTTCAATTCTCTGTTGGAAACTTCCACTTGTCCACTAGTTTGAGAATGATATGCCAATCCTCTACGGTGTGTAATGCCATATTTCTTCAACAAGGAGTTGAGATGACGTTCATTGAAATGCTTGCCTCCATCACTAATCACCGCACGAGGCACTCTAAACCGTGGAAAGCTGATTTTCTAAAACAACTTAACAACAGATTTGGCATCACAAGTGGGGGTGGCAATTGCCTCCACCCATTTAGAAACATAATCTACAACTGCTAAAATATGTTGATTCCCATGAGAAGTAGGGAATGGCCCTTGGTACTCAATACCCCAAACATAAAAAATCTCCACCTCTGAGATTCCAGTTTAAGGCATATCGTGCCTTTGCGAAATATTACCTGTTCTTTGACACGCATCACAAGAACGGACAAAAGTGGTAGCATCTTTCAAGATAGTTGGCCAAAAGAAACCCGATTGCATTACATTAGCAAAAGTCCTTGAAGGACCATGATGACCACCATAAGAACTAGAGTGACAGTGAGAGAGAATGGAATGTACATCACCCTCTGGAATACACCGTCTATAAATACCGTCTGCGCACTCCCGGAACAAGTATGGATCATCCCAAAAATACCGCTTCACATCATGCATAAATCTCTTCTTCTGTTGATAAGACAAGTCAGGAGGAAGAATACATCCAACCAAGTAATTAGCATAATATGCAAACCATGGAGTGCTCGCAGCAATAGCTAGAAGATGGTCATCTGGAAAAGAATCATCAATAGGTAAAATATCTCTTCCTGCAAATCTCAATTGATACAAATGATCTACAACAACATTCTCAACACCAGACTTGTCAAGAATTTCTAAATCAAATTCTTGTAATAATAAAATCCATCTAATAAGTCATGGTTTAGCTTCTTGTTTAGTTAAAAGATACTTTAATGCTGCATGATCAGTATGAACAATTACTTTAGAACCAACAAGATAAGCTCTAAATTTGTCTAAAGCATAGACAACTGCAAGAAGCTCCTTCTCCGTAGTAGCATAGTTGATCTGCGCATCATCAAGAGTCTTACTTGCATAGTAAATAGAATGCAATATCTTATCTTTTCTTTGCCCCAAAATAGCTCCAACTGCATAGTCACTGGCATCACACATAATCTCAAAAGGTAGACTCCAATCTGGAGATCGGATTATAGGAGCTGAGATAAGAGCTTGTTTAATCCTGTCAAAAGACTTAACACACTCATCAGTAAACATAAAAGATGTATCTTTATGAAGCATGTGGGCTAGAGGTTGAGCATGTTGGAATATGTGTCCTCCGACAATAATGCGATCACAACTGTTGATCATGATGATCACATGTTTAAGTCTCATTTTAAAGAATACAATTGGGAAGTATTTTTACTGTCAACTGGTCAACATATATCGGTAATGATTGGCTGACTAGAGTTTGACATTACTGTCGTGCGACGATGGTGATCAGTTGATCCCCTAGGTCATACCTAAAAGATAATACTCTTAATTGATCATTTAATTAATCGTATAACGTTACGAGTTAATTAAAAATAATTGACGGATAATTTTGGAAGTAAATTTACGTATCTCATTATAATCTGATTAAATAAGATACGGTCTAGGTAATTGAATTGTTTCACTACTTAGATGAAATTACTGTTTAAGGAAACAATTGAAATTGAATGAATTATTATAAATACAAGTTATTGTAATTTATAATTGGTAAATTATTTTGGTACAAGTAATTGTGAATTACTAAGTCAATTTTTGTATATGACGTATTTCATTAATACGTTGATTTTTAATATGTTAAAAATACATAACAATTTTATGTAACATGTGACATGTGACATATTGACAAATTGACAAAGATAAAATGGAATCCATTTTATCCTCAAATGGACCGAAATATTGGGTGTGATTAACAATTCATATAATGTTAATTAAGATTAGTGGAATATATGATTATTTCTCTACACTAGGCATGCATACCTAGTGTCTCTTGTGTAAGAGCACCAAGCCCATGCATTGGCCATTCCTCCACCCTTCTACCCGGTTTCCCCTAGAAAAGAACAAAGGGTCTTTTGCTTAAAAATTGATCATTCACTACATGCTTTAGTGTGTGATTTATTTTTATTCATTCTATCATTCAAACATTATTTTTTAGAGAGATAAAAATAATTCTTCCATCTTCATCCTCCACTTGACCGAAATACAAGAGGACCAAAAATATTTTTGGGTCTTTTATTTAAGTTAATATTATTCTAGTTTTGATAATACTAATTTTATTAAGGGTATATCTTGGGTATTAATCCTTGGGAGGGATACTATACTTGTATCCTCTTTGTTCATCCATTTAAGGAGAGCTCAAGAACAAGAGAGAAGGAGAACTCTCTTGTGCCCTATTGATCCGAAAATCACAATGTAAGATGATGATTTCTTCTATAAATTGTTTATAAGTTTGCATGCATAAGATCACTTATTATTTTTATGACAAATTAAAATAAAACATATATGAATATGTTAGTATATAGATCTACTTTTCCTTCAATCTGTATCATGAGCCATGGTTGTTTGCATACAAATCGGTTAAAAGTTTTTCCGAGTTATAAGATTAACATATAAAACTTGTATAATTTGTGTTATTATGATATATCACGAAATTAATTTATGCATGTTAAAGTTTCTGGTCCTAAAATGTTTTTAGGATATTTTGGTTAATTTATGGATTTTTATTGTTCATATTACAAAATAATGACATTAAAAATATGATTTTATGAATAAAATGTCATTTTCGGACTAAAATTAGCTAAACTTCGAATTTTCAAGTGATTTTTGGATATGTTGTCACATATATTATTTTGAGATGACCTGTAAATTTTCATAATTTGTGGACTTCTTATGCTCGAAAAATGGATTTTTCATTATTAAAATCGATTTTAGGTAAAAAATAGGTTAATATGAGATAAATTTCGAATCTCGTCATAGAAATTTAGTATGTTGTCTCATGCAATTTTACAAGATGTGTGTATAATAACAGGCTATATTGAAGTCCTTTTGCATGATTTATGGATTTTGGAAGAAAAATAGCATGAATAGTGACTTAATTAGTGAAATATTAATAAAACATACTCCATGACTAAGGAAAAACGTCACATGTTGCATTTTATTATCTTTTTCAGATCTAAAGTTGAAAAGTTGATGAATATATTTTTCTCATGTTTTTATGATTATTTTGTTAAAACCGATAAACCGCAACATTGTTTTTCCGGATAAAATTCGAAATTTTTAACCTAAGTTTTTTTTGAACATTATGAGTGTCATGGTATTTTTCCAGAATGTTCATGAGTTTAAATTTCAAATTTTGAATTTGTTTGTAATTTTTGTGATTTATTTGAAGTTTATAGCTTTTTATTATAATTTTAAGTCCATTAATGAACAAATTTTAGAAATATGAGTTAATTATGGTCAAATAATTAGTGAAGACTAAATTTTGAGTCCTAAGAGGTTAGGGTAATTAACTTATGCATAAATATGAATTTATGTAATTTTTGTGATTATAAAATGTTGAAATCACACAAATCCGTAAAAACCGAGTTATATACGATATTGGCTACTTAAAGGCGATTTAGCATAAAATTGGGCATGTTCATACATATTATAATGCTGCATTTTCCTTATGATTGTCATAATTTTATTTTATGTAATTTTGAATTATGTAATTTTTACTTAGTATGGCCTTAGTTTTTAATTGATATTACCCGAAATGTATGGGAATATCGATTCGGTTGTAATTTATTGTGATCTCGTATCACCGTTTTGTAATTTAATAGATTTATTTTATTTTAGTTACAAATGTATAATAGGAAATTATGTAATTTGTTATGTATTTTATTCATTTCGGAGTTCCCAAAGACGGATTTCTTCAAGAATGGTGATACATAAAGACGGTGTTACCTCGAGACGCGTGCCACAACCGAAGTTCAAGGGACCAATGGAGTTGGTTTCCGAATATGTAATAGTTAAATAGTTTTTCTATTTTAGGAAGGCCATACTAGGATTTATTTTATGTTTGCATTTTATTTATATGTCGCATGTATCGCTAAATCGCCATAACTAAAACATGCATTGTCATTTTATCGAGTTTATCGACCGTGTCAATTAAAATTATTGTAGTTCACCGCTTTAGTTCACTTAAAACGTGATAGATAATAAATTGACATGACCTCTCGCTAAAACAATCAATTGAGACATAGCCTTACCAAATAGTAGAAACCATGAAAACCTATTTCGCGAGGGAGTGCACTCGGCTACCCCGGGGTACAAACCTTGTTACGTAGGGGAAGTGGGTGATAAATGTCTATCCACCGAATTCATGTTGATGAGGGTTTCATCGGCTACCCCGTGCCCAAGTTAATGTGGGTTTGGATCATGGACACATTTATTCGAAATTTGGATTGAACTCAACAAAAGTTTTTGATAAGGGTTTCATCGGCTACCCCGTGCCCTTGTCAGATGTGTTTTGGGCTATAGATAAATAATTAGAGTAATTTTATCGACCGATAGTTCTAAAAGTAGAATCGATTAAAAAGTTAGTCCACCGAGTTATATTGATAAGGGTTTCATCGGCTACCCCGTGCCCAAGTTAATATGAATTTGGATCTCGGAATCATTTATAATATTTGGGTAGAGGTCACTATATAAATGCTCATATCTTGTTAATCTTTTTACAAGTATGATTTAAAAAGACAAATGTTAATATTTCCTTTTCCTCCATACTTGTAGTTCATTACAATGAATCCATCAAATGCTACCGCACCGATAACTATTGAGTCTTACCACAATGTTTTTGACGACGTTTGCTCCAACAATGATTTCGACACTACTAGAGAACTTCATTTTGGGATAGGTTCGGATGGAAACCTTAACTTCATCACTTCTTCTAAACCACCTACTACTACTAGATCTCGTGTGAGCCTATCTCAGGAAGACTACCTCATACAATCTATAGGGTCTTTGTCTCTGGAAGATAAAGATGCCAAAACTAGTGGGAGCTCAAGCAATCAAGTTCTTGCTTCAAAGGGCAAAAAGTTCAAAAAGAAGGGAAAGAAAATCAAAAACTTCAAGCAAGTTAATGATGAGTGCCATTATTGCTATGGCATGGGACATTGGCTTAGGAATTGTCCCGTATATTTGCGAAATATAAGGGAAGGAATCATCACTCCAAAAGGTAAAATTCCTAAGGAAATTTATGTTATTGATATAAATTATACTTCCACTACGACATGGGTACTAGATACCGGTTGTGGTTCTCACCTTTGTAATCATTTACAGGGTTTAAGAGATGTGGAGAGGCTTAGCAAGGGAGATGTGGATCTACGCCTTGGAAATGGAGCTCGAGTAGCGGCCGAATCCAAAGGAACTTATGTTTTAGCTTTGCCTAATGGATTTGAGTTGTATTTACATAATTGTTTTTTATGTGCCTACACTCTCTAAAAACATTATTTCAATCGCCATGCTAGACATGGACGGTTTTTGTTTTGTCATTAAGAACAATCGTTGTACTATTTCAAGGAATGATTTGGTAATAGGCCAAGCTTCTTCCATCAATGGCATTTACATTTTAGAGACCTCAAATCCGACTAATGATATTTATAACATTCAATCAAAGAAACTCAAATCAAGTGACCCAAGTGAAGCGTTCATTTGGCATTGTCAATTAGGTCACATAAACGAGAATCGCATCAAAAGATTAATTTCGACTAATGTGATTACACCATTTGATTATCAATCATATGGTACATGCGAATATTGCCTACTTGGCAAAATGACTCGTAATCCTTTTAGTGGTAAAGGGACACGAGCTAGTGAACTATTGGGACTCATACACACCGATGTGTGTGGACCAATGAGTATCACCGCTCGTGGAAATTATGACTACTTCATAACTTTCACCGATGATTTAAGTAGATATGGGTATATCTATTTAATGAAGCATAAGAGTGAAGCGTTTGAGAAATTCAAGGAATTTCAAAACGAAGTAGAGAACCAATTGAACAAAAAGATTAAGGCACTACGATCCGATCGTGGTGGAGAATATCTTAGTCTAGAATTCGATTCACACTTGAAAGGTTGTGGTATTATATCACAACTTTATCCACCCGGAACGCCACAACTCAATGGTGTTGCCGAAAGGAGAAATCGAACCCTACTTGATATGGTTCGATCCATGATGAGTCAAACCGAGTTACCGAACTCGTTTTGGGGATTTGCAATCCTAACTGCAATTCTATCTTTGAATAATAGTCCCACTAAAGCCACCGAAAAGACTCCATTTGAAATGTGGAAAGGAAGAGTTCCTAATCTATCCTATATGAAAATTTGGGGATGTGATGCTTATGTCAAGGCAAAAACCGACAGTAAGCTTGCCCCAAGATCCGTAAAATGCATCTTTGTAGGTTACCCTTTGACCTCTCGAGGTTACTACTTCTACAAACCTCAAGAAAACAAAGTGTTTGTGTCTTCCGAGGCTGTCTTCCTAGAAAGCCAATTTATTTCTAAGAGACAGAGTGGGAGAAATTTTGAACTTAATGAAGTTCAAGAGCCACAAACCGAGGAAGAGACGCAAGAAGATATTCCTTTGCCGTCTAACGCGGTTGTACCTCCTCCACTAAGAAGAACGAGTCGAGTAATTCACCATCCCGATCGATATGTGGGACTTATCGAAGAAGATGGGACACTCGATGTGTTGCTTATAGAAAGTGACGAGCCCGCCACCTACAAGACTGCAATCTCTAGTCCAAATTCCTCCTTATGGCTTGAAGCCATGAAGTCCGAAATGGATTCTATGCATGAAAACCAAGTTTGGGACTTGGTAGATTTGCCTAAAGGGGCAAGAACCCTTCAATGCAAATGGATATTCAAAGTCAAGAATGGCATAGAAGGACATGACGATCTCTACAAAGCTAGGCTAGTGTCAAAAGGATTTACCCAAGTCCAAGGTCTCCATTATGATGAGACCTTCGCCCCCGTAGCCATGCTAAGATCCATACGGATTTTGTTAGCGATCGCTGCATTTCATGATTATGAAATATGGCAAATGGATGTCAAAACCGCTTTTCTAAATGGGCATTTAGAAGAGGAGGTGTACATGATACAACCCGAAGGTTTTGTTGACTCTAAAAATCCTAACAAAGTGTGCAAGCTTAAGAGATCCATTTATGGTCTTAAGCAAGCATCTAGAAGTTGGAATCATCGATTTAATCATGTTATAAAGGAGAATGGTTTCACTCGAAATGTTGAGGAACCATGTTTATACATGAAATTTAGTGGGAGCAATGTTGTGTTCCTAATCTTGTATGTCGATGACATACTACTCATTGGAAATGACATTCCAATGTTGTCTTCTGTTAAGAAGTGGTTAGGTAACCACTTCCAAATGAAGGATTTAGGAGAAGCACAACGCATATTAGGTATCCGGATCCATAGAGATAGATCCAAGGGGATATTGGCACTAAGTCAAGAGTCTTATGTTGATAAGATTCTTCGACGATTCAGCATGGACAAATACAAAAGGGGTTTGGTACCTATGGTAACCGGGACGATATTGAGTAAGACTCAATCTCCCTCCGAACCCCATGATGTTGAACGCATGAAGACGATACCTTATGCTTCCGCTGTTGGATCAATCATGTACGCCATGATATGCACACGTCCTGATGTCTCGTATGCTTTGAGCATGACGAGTAGATATCAAGGAAATCCAGGTGAGAGTCACTGGATTGCTGTCAAGAACATCCTTAAGTACTTGAGAAGAACTAAGGATTCTATCTTGGTGTTTGGAGGAGACACTGAGCTACGTGTTAATGGATACACGAACTCGAGTTTTCAAACAGATAGAGATGACATGAAATCGCAAGCTGGTTTCGTTTTCATGCTCAATGGTGGTGCCGTTAGCTGGAGAAGCTTCAAGGAAACTGTGACCGCGGATTCAACAACGGAGGCTCAGTACATTGCAGCATCAGAAGCTGCCAATGAATCTGTGTGGATCAGGCAATTCACGGAAGGTCTAAGAGTAGTACCTACCGCCAATGATCCCATCACTCTCTATTGTGATAATAGTGGGACAATCTTCCAAGCTAAGGAGCCAAAGTCTAGTAATAGATCTAGACATGTACTTAGAAAATATCATGTAATAAGAGATTTCATTGAGAGAAAGGAAATTGCGATTTGTAAGGTTGGGACGGATGACAACATAGCCGATCCGCTCACCAAGCCTTTATCGCAGGCTAAGCATGATGGACATGTTGCGTCCATGGGACTTAAACGTGTACCAAGTTTTTGTTAGATTTTGAAATGAAATAAAAGTGTTGTTTTTGTTCATGTTCACAATCACATTTGTCTTTTATCTTTAATTTATACATTGTTACATCCAAACGGGTTGTAGTGACAATTGAACCCCATTAAAGTGAACACGGATTAATATAGTATTTGCCCATAGTCACTTGTATGAGGTGACGTCTCGAATTGACTAGAGTGTGATGCGATTGATGACAAGTTCAAGTGCCATAGAGTCATGTGAGATGACTAGTTGATCACATAGGCAGACTGTTAGGAACATTTTGTCAGGCCTTATGACCGCTTATAGAGTTCTGGCAAATTTATATAGCCTGGTCGTGGCGAGAGCTGCTATAGTATTCAAATGATTCGATTCTTTTGACTAAAGACTATTCGCCTAAGATGGCACAGTTTCAGATTAACTTTGATTTATGTTACTACGACCGTCGTAAATGGGGTCAAATGGCCATATTTTGGGTTATGATGGCTGTGGCTAATTGAAGGGAATGAGTGCAATAGGAATTGTCCACCCCTAGTCAGGTTTATAACAATATCTCAGGGCCACTCGAGGAGTAATGAACTGGAAATGCGTGGCCACGCTCGGAAGGTATCTATGATTGATAAATCCGCTCAATCAGTTATTCTCCAGATCGAGGAAACCACTCTCGATATGATCACTTGCAAGTACGACCTGAAACACACCTTGCATTGAGTGGAGATAGTAATAGGACAAGAGAATTGGTGACGCACACTTGTCGAAGACAAGTGGGAGATTGTTGGAATATGTGTCCTCCGACAATAATGCGATCACAACTGTTGATCATGATGATCACATGTTTAAGTCTCATTTTAAAGAATACAATTGGGAAGTATTTTTACTGTCAACTGGTCAACATATATCGGTAATGATTGGCTGACTAAAGTTTGACATTACTGTCGTGCGACGGTGGTGATCAGTTGATCCCCTAGGTCATACCTAAAAGATAATACTCTTAATTGATCATTTAATTAATCGTATAACGTTACGAGTTAATTAAAAATAATTGACGAATAATTTTGGAAGTAAATTTACGTATCTAATTATAATCTGATTAAATAAGATACGGTCCAGGTAATTGAATTGTTTCACTACTTAGATGAAATTATTGTTTAAGGAAACAATTGAAATTGAATGAATTATTATAAATACAAGTTATTGTAATTTATAATTGGTAAATTATTTTGGTACAAGTAATTGTGAATTACTAAGTCAATTTTTGTATATGACGTATTTCATTAATACGTTGATTTTTAATATGTTAAAAATACATAACAATTTTATGTAACATGTAACATGTGAGATATTGACAAATTGACAAAGATAAAATGGAATCCTTTTTATCCTCAAATGGACCGAAATATTGGGTGTGATTAACAATTCATATAATGTCAATTAAGATTAGTGGAATATATGATTATTTCTTTACACTAGGCATGCATACCTAGTGTCTCTTGTGGAAGAGCACCAAGCCCATGCATTGGCCATTCCTCCACCCTCCTACCCGGTTTCCCCTAGAAAAGAACAAATGGTCTTTTGCTTAAAAATTGATCATTGACTACATGCTTTAGTGTGTGATTTATTTTTATCTATCATTCAAACATTATTTTTTAGAGAGATAAAAATAATTCTTCCATCTTCATCCTCCTCTTGACCGAAATACAAGAGGACCAAAAATATTTTTGGATCTTTTATTTAAGTTAATATTATTCTAGTTTTGATAATACTAATTTTATTAAGGGTATATCTTCGGTATTAATCCTTGGGAGGGATACTATACTTGTATCCTCTTTGTTCATCCATTTAAGGAGAGCTCAAGAACAAGAGAGAAGGAGAACTCTCTTGTGCCCTATTGATCCGAAAATCACAATGTAAGATGATGATTTCTTCTATAAATTGTTTATAAGTTTGCATGCATAAGATCACTTATTATTTTTATGACAAATTAAAATAAAACATATATGAATATGTTAGTATATAGATCTACTTTTCCTTCAGAGCAAATTTTGAAAAATCCTTAATAAAGCGACGATAGAACCCTGCATGACCAAGAAAACTATGTACACTCTTAACATTAACCGGGTACGGGAGTGGCTCAATTATCTCAACCTTAGCATTATCCACTTGGATACCTTTACCTGACACCAAATGACGAAGTACCACCCCTTCAGTAACCATGAAGTGGCACTTCTCCTAGTTGAGCACAAGATTGCTCTCCTCGCAGCGCTGCAAGACCTTAGTCAAATTTCTCAAGCAAACATCAAAATCAGTACCATAAACACTGAAATCATCCATAATGACTTCCATAATAGACTCTATATAATTAGAAAATATGGCCATCATACAACGCTGAAAAGTAGTTGGGGCATTACATAAACCAAAAGGCATCCTCCTATAAGCAAATACACCATATGGACTGTGAAAGTAGTCTTTTACTAATCGTCAGGATGAATGAGTATCTGAAAGAAACCGGAGTAGCCATCTAGTTAACAAAAATAACTATGACATGCTAGTCTCTTTAACATCTGATCAATAAAAGGAAGTGGGAAGTGGTCTTTCTTAGTAGCTGTGTTCAACTTCCTATAATCAATACACATCCTTTAACGTGTAACAAGTCTAGTAGCAATTAATTCATTCTTATCATTCTTCACTACTGCAGTACCTCCGTTCTTAGGTACAACTTGGACAGGACTGACCCACTTAGAATCAGATATAGAGAAAATAATGCCAGCCTCAAGTAATTTCTGTACCTCTTTCCTTACCACCTCATGCATTGGAGGATTTAATCGTCTCTGACCCTGTGCACTAGGCTTGTGGCCTTCTTCCAAGTGAATACGATGTTTACAAAAGTCAGGACTAATACCTTTTAAATCATCAATGCTATACTCAAAGGCCACTATTTGAGTTTTCAAAACAGTCAACAAAGCAGAAAGTTGGCCTTCAGTTAGGCTAGCATTGACAATTATTGGGTTTATTTCACAGTCATCCAAAAATTCATACTTAAGATGAGAGGGAAGGGGTTTAAGTTCAAGTTTCTTTACCTCAGTAGCCTTAGATGGGCTACCTAAGCTGTATACCTTTTGCTTTGGGCATTCCTCTCTAGTAAGCAACTTCTCAATCTCATCCACTTCTTGACTCCATGAACCCGTCTCAACAGCTGGATCAGAAATCAAGCCAATCTATAGAAGATCCCTGCTTAAACACATAGCAAGACAGTCATCAATAGTAAAATCAACACCATCAATACTATGACGAGTTTCTTCTATCATGGGTTGTTTTAAAGCTTTTTCTAAGTAAAAAACAATGGTATCATCCCATACAGCTAAAGTCCGTCTCCCTTGCCTAACATCTATAACCGCCCCCGCTGTGTGAAGGAATGGTCTACCCAAGATGATAGGAATTTGGCTGTCCTCAACCATATCTAAGACAACAAAATCAACGGGAATGAAGAATTTCCCAACTCGAACGAGAACATCCTCCAACACACCCAATGGGTGTTTAATAGATCGGTCAGCCATCTCCAAAGTCATATTAGTAACAGTCATTTGACCCATATTTAATTTCTTACAAATAGAATAAGGCATGACACTAACGCTAGCTCCTAAATCACAAAGAGCTTTACTAATAGCAAGATGACCGATATGACAAAGAATAGAAAAACTCCCTGGATCCTTAAACTTAGGTGGTGAATTAGCTTGCAACACGGCGCCGCACTTTTGAGTAAAAGCAGCGATCTCCACTTCATCAAAAGACTTCTTCCTTGTCCATATCTCCTTCATAAACTTCGCATAAGCCGGCACTTGAGTGATCAACTCAGTAAAAGGAACACTTACCTGCAAGTTCTTCACTACCTCCATAAACCTTCCAAACTGCTTGTCCAGCTTAGACGTTTGTTGACGATGCGGAAAAGGTAGTGCAATAGTAATTGGCTCGGCTTCCTTTGCTTTAGAAATGACTTTTGAAACGCCGTCATCAGCCAGAGGGGTGCCTCGATCGAGTCCGGGCCTACTCGATCGAGGAACCAACACAGCTCCGTCTTTTTTCTTTTTCTCGCTTTTATTCTCGTTTCGTGTTTCAGTTTCGTCAACTTCTTTTCATCGTCACTTAGCTCCAAATTACCCAATCCCTTAGGATGCATATAAGGCACCTCATCTTCAATAGTGGGCAATTCTTCTTCATTATTTGGCAATTCCGGATTTTGATATATGGTATCGCTCCTCAATTGAATGACATTAGCTTGCTTATGAGCTTGCTTACCTTGAGGAGGAATATATCCGGGTTTTTTTGAAGAATTATGAACCGCCATCTGAGCCACTTGGGTATCCAACATCTTATTATGGGCAATCAGCTCAGAATTTTGAGCCGTCTGCTTTTGTTGCATTGCCAAAGTTTGTTGCAAGAGATTTCTCAATTATGCCATATCATTATTTGGAGCTTGTTGAGGAGTTTGTTGAGGAGGTTGTTGATATTGATTATTAAACTACTAACCTCCTTGATTTTGCCTTTGATATCCTCCTTGTGGTTGATTACCATGGTTTTGAGGAATTGTATATGATTTTTTCTGTGGTTGTTGCGGCTGTGGATTTTGCACATTCTGACTAGACCATTGAAGGAAAGGATGCTCCTTCGTTCTTTCATTGTAAAAATTAGAGAAAGGTGTACCTTGCCTGAAAGACTGACAGGCATTAACCTGCTCCAATGTGCTCAAACACTCAGCTACATTATGACCATCCATACCACATCTAGCACAAAACTCCTCCTGTTGACTTATAGCATGAACTACCTCTTTTTTACCCAAAGATTTGGCAGTCTTCATCTTAACAATTTGGCAAGAAATAACCTCTAACTGTGCCGCAATATTGCTATCTCCACCATTCCCACGTGTACTTCCCCTAGGATTTCCATACTTAGCAGTATGGGTAGCAATCTAATCAATTAACTTCCATGCGGTATCATCGTTAGTGTTGTCCTGAAACCTCCCATTAGCTGAAGAATCTAGCAAAGCACGATGATCATCATACAACCCGTTGTAAAACTGGTTGAAAAGAAACAACTTTTGAAAGCAATGATGTGGAACTGAACGGACCAAACGTTTGTAGCGAACCCATGCTTCATTCAAATCTTCAGTAGCTGTTTGTTTGAAGCTGGTAATCTGATTTCTCAAGGCATTAGTCTTATGTGGTGAGAAGTACCTCTTGTAGAAAGTAATAGCTAGAGTATTCCAGTCAGTAACTCCTTGATCCTCCATATCTAAATCTCGCAACAACTACGCAACACCATCTTTTAGAGAAAAAGGAAAGAGCACCTGCTTCACCCGATCTTGTGTCACCCCAGTAGTTAAAGGGATGGAACAACAATAAGTAACGAATTTCACCATATTTTTTGCAGGGTCTTCAGTAGCTCCACCTCCAAATAAATTTTGTTCCACTAAATAGATGTAAGACGGACGAATCCCAAAAGTTCCATTATCTGTGGTAGGGAGCTTGAATCCTTTTGGGATGGAAGCCAAAGTAGGCTCAGAATAACTTGCTAAAGTAGGCATGATGGTAATCTCAGGAACTGGAATTTCAAGATCAAAAGTAGTCTCCTCTTCAAAGGACTAATTTTCTGAAGTAGTAGAATGCTCCGTCTTGACGTCAAGTACACTCATGTCCTCTACTTGACCCACTTCTTTCTGAAACTTTCATCTGTAGCGAAAAGTCTTCTCTGGCTCGGGATCTATTGGAAGAATCTCGGACCTAGTTGACCCGGGCATACACGAAACTACCAAGAAAAGTGTGAGAATGGTCTCAAGGAACTAGGTTCCCTGAGACAAAAAGACAAAATAAACAAAAACAAACAAGAAAATTGTTACCTCCTCGGCAAATGTGCCAAATTTGATAAGGCTAAAGTCGTATCTCCTAATCAAAACAAATCTATCTCAGTACTAACAAAATAGCTAGTGGTAAGACAAGTATCGAATCCACAGGGAGGCGGTAAAATCCAGTTTGCTAATATTTAAAGTGACTTAAAGGTAACAATTTTATGGGGGTTTTGTTTGTATGTTTTATATCAACTAATAACAAGTAAATTAAAAGATGTGTAACAATAATATTAAAGAGTCTAGGATTCCGGTTCACTAGGTCAATTATATGGGGTGTATCTTAATCAATTGTTAGGTCAATCAAACTATCTAAGGTCACAAGATTGATTAATTCTACGGATAATTCATGCGGTACCCTTGAAGTTTGCCACTTTTGCACGAAATACCCAAATTTTTGATCCGAAGAACTTAAAGAGGTCATAACTCGTGTTTACGAGTTCAGAAAGTGACGAATTTTTTTCCAAATCGCTTATCTTTCCCTTTAGATTAAGTCTAACATGCAATCGCTATTATTAAACACAATCTATCTGATTATCGAAGCCTATATTAATTTTAACCCTGTCGGTGAAAGCATTAATTCGCTACACCACTTATAGACTCAGGCCTTAAATCATATAATTAGAAGAAGAACAATAATCAGATGACAGTTTAAACGATATTACTAACAATCAATTAATAATGCCCTTTCTAATCAACATAGATCCTCTTCATCCTAGATGAATGATTTAGCTACTAATAGTAAATTGATCAACAACAATAAAGATGGATGAAAACATAATTGAAGACATGAAATAACAATAATGAATGAAAAGCATAAAACTTGAATCAATAAATTATGAAGAACGATTAGTATCTTAATGATTAATGAGGAAAGATTAAAGACCCAAAAGTATGAAAGCTTAGAGTATTTTTGCCGTACAAAAAGGAATAAAAGCGTAAAAACATAAATCCGACGAGTTTAGAATATATATTACAAACAAGACGTGTTTTAGGAAAATACGGAAATAAGTCCATCAAAGAAGATCCTCGATCGAGCCTCGACATACTCGATCGAGGAGGGTTACTCGATCGAGCCCTCATGTACTCGATCGAGGAACCAAGTGCAACAACTTAATTTCATCTTATCCTCTCTTCTTATCTTCAAGTCTCCTCGTTTCTTGTGCCATGTCCAGTGTACTCCGCTATGCCATAACCGCAATGCTCATCTTTACTTGATTCACCTCGTAATGCGTCATTTCTGCATTAAAACATAAAGAAGCGGCAGTATCGACATTTCACTAATAAAGGCATATAAATGATATAATAGGCACAAAAACGGTATCATAAAAACATGAAAGGAGTTATAAAAGTGTATATAAAAGTGATACATTACCATCAACACGATGTTGTTAGCCGGATGGAATTACCTTGTTGGTTTAGTTTATGATATTAATACTATTTTGGTGTTTTATGTTGTAACATATATGTATGGTTTAGTGAGCCGTACCACCATAATGTAGAACACTCTTTCTTTCCAGCTATCAGAAAATAAAAAAAAAAAACTTGTCATCAACTACCCCTCATTTTCTTTGATTTTTTTTCACTTTTTTTTTCTCTCGGATCCAATTTTATTTGTTTTTTCAGTTATCTAATACAGTCTCAACTAATTTTTTTTGGATATTCTCTCGTGTACTTAAGAACTTTGACCGTTAATAACTTTTGGCTGTAAGTTCAGAATATAATATACTGTTTTTGTTTTTTACAATTTGACCGTCTTTAAGACGTCTTCAGTTTGAAAAAGAATTTACCGACGTCTGAACTCGTAGTTTTAACTAACCATAACTACAGGATACGGTTTCAAAAACGGTGAATTTTTTTTTCAAATTCAAGGCCTTGACGAGATAATTGGTTTGAAAAAAAATTACTGCTTTCTGAAATCGTAACATTGAATTATTGTCGGTCAATGTGTTTTTTGTGAAAAACGAGGGATACACCTTAGAAAACGTAAAGTTCAGGGGTATACAACTGTTTGTGTGAAAACAAGATTAGTACCTTAAGGTACCCCGGAGGTCGTAACTACCCTCATACACTTTGTGATCTACCCTTAAATGCAAGGGTTTGAGCCACGGTTGTAGATGCGTAATCTAATAAATAGCGCTAAATTACTTATAATAATTTAGCGCTCAACAATGAATGATATAATTCTCAAACTTAAACACAGGAATCCCAACGATACTTATGAGTCGTTTGTTTGCATGCAGGAATTTTCAATTCCTAGGAAGTGATAAATCACATGATTTTAGAATTCATGTAAATTTGAAAATGTTGCTTGGTTGCATATAGGAATTGCAATTCATGTAGGCATTCCCACTTACCTGGGGGGACCTAGGTAAGCAACTTTCTCAATTATGGAGGAATTAAAATTCATGGGAAATTCCAATTCATGTGAATTAGGGTAACCAAACAAGTCACCCATTTTGCAATGCACATGAATTTTAGTTCCTGTGTTTTTTTAGTAGGTAACCAAATGACCCCTTATATATCAAGAATATTCCAATAACACAACATCAACTAGAGTCTTCACAAGAGTACTTGTGGATGTCAAATTACAAACTAAAGGATAGATGGTCGATCACCTCCATGATCGGATGGGCTCGCCGTGCTACTTCTACTTATACTTCTAATGCTAATCTATGCTACGCCGCCTAAGAGACTAATCAAAAGATAGACTAAGTTGTAGTTGTAGTATTTGTTGTTGTTGTTTGAGTTGTCTTTTGCTTGAATGAAATGCCTCCTTATATAGGCATCACTCGGCTCCTTGGAAACTACTCCTTAGTTGGAGGCGGTTGATAAACCGCCAAGTCTTCTTGAAGATTCACATAGGCGCTTATCATGCCCCTAGCCCAACGTTCCTCCTATTGGACTTCTTTGATCTTTTTGGACTCCGCTTGTCTTCAATCTTGGATCAATAACGACTTAGGCCCAATAACTTTATTCTTTAGTTTTCAGGCCCATATACCCTTAAAATAATTAATTTAGTACTTTAACAAAATTAGGCGCCAATTAATACCCCCATCGTTCGAAGGTTTGCTAAAAACTTCTCAGGCGACACGCCTTACCTTAGGCCTATTATGCCAAAAATCCTAGTGCTTTATCCACATATACCATGTTCTACAAATTCCAGAGCAAACCACCAGATTCTTCCATCCTAGTTTAGGAAAAATCTTCAAAATCATCATAGACTCATCGAACCCTATTATGAATGAAGGATTTGACCCTTCATCATTCTCCCAAGGCCTTAGACTATCCTTTTCAAGCAGATCTCTTGCACGCTTTCTTGAAAGATTTGCTATAATTTTTATCAGTTAATACTAAAAAGAAAAAGGAAGATGAACCTCTCATGCATAAGGTATCATATTTATAATACTCTGAGAAACTCAACCATTTATAACGTTTGGAATGTGAACAACTGCTCCACCCCTTCACATTCCGTTTTTCTCGATTTTCTCAAGTAATTCGTTTTCCGAAAAACCTTTGTAATAATAAATAAATCTCAATCATTACATTAAATGAAGGAATCTATTTCATAGGCGCATTTATTCCCCCTGGTTTATATTTAATTAATTCCCATAAACGTCCTCAGCGCTAGGGTTTGATCGTTCTTGGCTTTCTGAAGTCGACCAATCTTCTAAAATTGGTTGCTGCACTTCATCATCATCGTCTTCATCAGAACTATCAATTTTAATTGGAGACGACTCACTGTCTTGTGCTGGGGCTTTATCCTGAAACTTTTCGTGAAAGAGTCTTATCTCTTCAAAGTTTGAGAAATTCAAACAACCGCAATTCACGGTCACTTCTACTGCATTCCTCATGGTTCTCCTCCTCTATGGCTGAGTAGGGTTTGCTTCATCAGTAAAAATTAACTCATACGCCCAATTAAACCCTGGACTGTCAGGATCAAACGCGAATAGCCAAGCCCAACATTGGCACGTTCTGATTACCGCCAATTTTGATCGAAGTGGAAGTGTTTTAAAGACTCCTTTCATGAATTTTATTTGCCCTAAAACCTCATTCAAACAAGGCCAGGCGTTGTTTTCTCAATTTGGCACGAAGCCCCGAGAAACGGTAACCTCTCTTTCATGAGATCCCCGGCAAATTCGGCCATATTGGAGGCCTTAATTCCATCATTATATTGATATTGCGCTTCAATGTCAACTCTCATTGACACAAACCTCATGTTTTAAAGAAAAAAGGCAAGGTTTTTTTTAGGATTTTCCACATGTTTTATATTTAAAATAGGAAAGAAGAAAGGAATAGCCCTTTTTAAATATAAAAATAAAGTAGGAAACATTTTGTTTCCACAAATTAACTGTGAGAAGTTAAAATAATTAATCCTCTTTCCCCTTTTCAAGGGTAATCATTATCCTTAGGCGGCGGTTTATATGCCTAGTCTGCCACGTTTACCAATGTATCAAATCAATCCCCCTACTGTCTCACCATATTCGAAGAGACACGCAAGTGGGCAACAATAATTCCATGGATTGAATCCAAATTTTGCCTTTTTATATGAAGGACTTCTGAGACATGCAGCACTGATCCGAGCTTCTCGCTTATTCCTTTAGCGCTTGATTACTTCATTCACTATTCTCAACCTTTTATGGATTTATGAATATTCTGTGAACTTTAACCAATTTATTTATTAGAATTTTATCTAATATATAAAACTTCCATTTACAGAATGTCAAACAATTGAAAAGAAACTGATAACTTATTATTATCATCTCTTAATACTTTAACACTTTACAAATAATGCAACAACTTATAATTGCCGCATAAAGATAAAATAAAATGTGACGAAATATACCATGTCACTCAAAATACGAAGTACCATGGATAAAAAACATTATTTTATCGCGCCAACCGTAAAATAATACACCTACTGGCAAAGAACGGTCCACTATGCTAACACCATCCTGGACACCTGAAAACCCTAGAGGTCTTCTTGCCTCAAAATCTCGTTCCTATTATTGTCATACTCAGGAACATGTCCTTCATCATCGCCATCCACTTCCATTTCTTCTGGAAAGTCATCAACATCATTTTCCTGCTGATTCCATTCAAACTCAATGGGCCCTATTAGCATAACAGGGTTATGGTTATGAAGTGTAATCAGATCATACAATCCTTCTACTAAATAAGCCAACAAGCTCGTCCTCCTCAAAACCTCTGAGGCGACGGGCTTGGTACCCAAATAGGCTGTTATAGTTGACTCATTGCACCCCACTTAACTCCCTATTGAAGCTGCCTTTTATATTCATGCTTCAAATTCCCAGGGCCAGACGGCAACAACCATATCCCCCAAGTACGGCATACCATACCTTGTGCGACGATCTACGCAAACCAAGATCTTTCTCAATACATCCTCCGCATTGTATATCACGTGGAATGGTTAATCCTCATCTAAGGGCTTTGCTCCCTCACCTTCTCGGCTAATTCAATGAAGGTTGTCCTCTTATATACTTCCTTAAAATACAAACTTGTATAAGCATGGATATCCTTTTTCAGGATCCTATTTGCCTCTTTAGTTTCAAATCGCATTAAGGCTGCGTTCATATTGGTTGATGAGAAAAAGAAATCATTTTTCTCAACTGGAATTATTTTCATGATGAAAGATGTAAACAAAAATATTTAGAGGGTTCTCTAAACAAATATTTTGGGATAACTCAAAATGAAGTATGGTTGCACTTAAATAAGAAAGATTTAAGAAATACTCTTCATAACCCAGGTTTTGTTAGACACGACTCGCATCTACTTGTTACACGCCTCATAACACGTGTCCTTCATGACACCGCTTAAAAAATACGGTAATCTAAGAGACACCTCTTCGTAATACACATCAGATTTTCTTGGATTCCTTTATTAAGTACCCTTTATTTTATAGTGAAAACGTCTTCTAGAATATCTTATTCCACAAGAAAAATCCTCGAATCTCTTTTCAAAAATTTTCCTCATTATTCAGTAAAACTCTCAAAAACAACTGCAGCAAGAGCTGGATCAGGGGTTCACAACCCTGACCAAGCCATAGTCCAAGACCAGGCAACACCCAATTCTCCACACCCAACATAGCCTGTCAAGAGGTTTACTAGGTCTAGCTTTTAGCTGCCTATATGGCGAGCTGGAAGGGGTCTCAATTAAGTCCAAGCAAAGGTTCTAAGAATCCAACTTAAGCCAAGGAAATTGCAATAAAATTCAGCAAGAAACTGAGCAAGGAAATCAGTCACATGTTACTGAAAAAAGCATAAAGCATTCTTTCTATTTCTGGTGAGTCATTTGTGGGACTGTCCAAGAAGGACCACTGCACCTTTTCACCACCAAAGCCTGCCATAAAAATATTATAAAAAGCCTTGACTTTTATAGCAACCAAAGCAACAGTAATCTGTGCACAAGAAGACAAATGACAGGACAGCATTCCATGCTTTATTTTAGTCTGTTTTTACCATTGCTGTTTATTTCACCTAGTAACTTTGAACTTCCAGCTTGTAATATATTTAAGGTAGTTTGTACTCGTCCTAGAACAAATGTTTGCCCTTGGATTGCTAGGTTTCCGAGATGTAATTCAAAGACAAGGCTTATATAAGGATTTGTGTCTCAGCTGTTTTAGACAGATTGCTTTTGAATGAAAATTAAACCTTGAGACTTGTCTCATTTCTTTTCAAACTTGTGCTAATCTGTAGTTTGAATCCCTGACCTGATAATTAACCTGTGACCTCTATGGTTAATTGATCAAAGTCAGTTTGACATCATTAAGTTGAACTTGTGCTTGACTGTGGTTCAGTTTAATTGTGTTCAGCAAAGTTTAAAATTTAATCCTGCGTTTACTATGGATTTGAGCCTAAAATTTGCTAAGTTAATAGCTTTGATTTCGTGTGAATCTTCTGTAGAAATTTAGGGTTTGACTATATCTTTTCTTTACACAAACAAGTCACGCAACTCAGTTGAGTCTGCTGACTGTAATTGTAGGATTTCAGGCTATTTCAATCAATATTAAAAATACTTAGAGTCCCTCATAAATCTTGAAATTTGGCAAAGTTTTAATTTGATATTTAAACTTAATTGTCACAAAATTTCAGGATTTTTAAAAGCCATTTGGTGTTTTTAAGTTGTCCTGCAGGCCAAGTAGCATTATTGTCTGTCTTGGTCTTTATACTACAACTACCATGGCATCTTCTTCGTCTGCCACCATAATTGGACCCATTCGGTACAATTCTTTGCATGCAAAAGATCTCCCTTCACTCTACTCGGTTGCAAACACTCATAACACAATTTAGCACCCCCGGGTTTAGTCCTGGATCTCAAACCCAATGATGGTGAGTTTCTTGACGCCACCTTAGGCCCTTTAATCTAACCACTCCGATATGCCGGCGGTGATAAAGTTTTACTCGAGACCCAAAAAGGGCTGGCCTCTTACTACCCGGATACATCTGATATGCGTCCACTTGCCTTCCATCAAGAGCCTTTCCAAATTAATTCCAACCCAATCAAGCGATGATGCAATGGTAAGGACAAAAACAAAACTCTGGGAATCAGTGCTTGGTACAGTCGCCTATCCAGCTTCCACGATAAATGGATAGAAAATCGAATCGATCCATTCATCCATCTAGCACATTATAACATTCCCCCCTTTGAAAATACCTTATGTTCAGTACCTGTGTCATTATGGAATCCTGCGCTAAACTGCTTCTTTTTACCGCATGGCGCCATGACAACTACCTTGGTTGACATTAGTTATCTGACTGGTTTATCACCGGTTGGCCCTGCTAGAAATTTCATTTTTTATACAAGAGTAATATTTCAAATGAAGGCAAACGTCTCTGCGAAGGAGCGTTTAATTTATGGGATATACGTATTTGAGCGCCAAAGAAGGTTTTCTTGGAGATCTAGAAAAAGTTCAGAAGCGGCCCCCTAGTTGAATTAGAGGATGTCATCTTCCTTGCTTATGTAGTTTCCAGGCTCTTGATGCCCAAGAGCGGTGGATGCGTTCGCGAATTCACCCCATTTGCCGCCGAAATTAAATCATGCACCGGCCTGATTCCTCTTACGCCTTTGATATTAGGCCTAGTATATAGGATGGTTCGTTGCGGCCATCAGTTTGCGAGCAAATTCCCTGAGGACGATGGCAAAGAAGCCAAAGAACCAGGCCTTACCCCAGCTTGTTGCAGTGTAAGTGGTCCCCTCTGACTTTTGTCCTGTTGGGCAGCTCTTTATTTCCTTACCATAGCTGTAGCACCCCCATTTATTTAAGAGCCTTTTAGCAAGGCATTCTCAAGTAATAAAGGTGTTACCATCTTAGTTGCCTGAGGTAGTAAGTTGAAGAGTCTATCAAGGTCGAAATTCGAGGGGGGGGGGGTGAATTAAGTATTTAAAAACTTATGCCCACTTTTTATTTTATATCTAAGTAATTAATTACTTAAAGTTTATTGATTAAACTTTAAGTAATTAACTAAACGATTATCATGTAATGAAATGAATGATAAAGAAAACTGCAAGGACACACGATATTTGAAGTGGTTCAACTTCACACGTTGAAGCCTAGGTCCAGTATTCTCGATTAATAGTTTTATTACCTTTCTCCAGATTACAAAATTATCAACCCACTCGTATAACTAACTCTAGCTATAACTCAATTTGAATACCACTAGATATTCGGTTTTGACTATCTTAAGTTACTAAGAAAACACTTGATTGTTCTTCTAAGTGTTCACACAATTGAACGAGTAAGAAACAATATGAAGCACTATTATCCAATAATGTAATTTCAAAAGTAATTGCAATAAAGAACAACACGACTTTTCAAAACAATTTTCGATTGTAAAATAATTATAAACTTAATTTGTTTGCAAGGATATTTTAAAGCTCAAGGTTGAAAAGTAATTTGAAAGAAAGAATAAGTGTTTGTATTTATAGTAGAGAATGAGATCTAGGTTTAAGCTAAAACCCTAGATGTGCCGTGTGGATCTCTTGTAAGGCAAGAAAGAGATTAGGTCAAATCTTCCTTAATCTTGAATAGTAAGAAAGAATAAAAATAATATAAGGAGATAAGAAATCTCTAACAAATATTATTTTGATCTACTTTAATTCTTATCCAAGTAAGAAAAAGATCTGAATCCATTTATTTATTCTAATAATATCTTAGTAAAAAATATGGAATAAATATAAGGAGATAAAATATCTTTAACATATATTTTATCTAAGATCTTTACCTAGACCCTAGATCTCGTGTAGATTAAGGAAGGAATAAGATCTATCTTGTTCCTATTTAAATCCAACAATATCTTAGAAGATAGGAAAGAATAAATCAAATAATATAAAGAGTTAATATATCTCTAACAAATATTATCTTTGAGATTTACTCAATCTTATTATTCTATCTTTACAACAATAATATCCTAAAAGACAGGAAAGAATAAATCTTAATAATATAAAAGAGATAAAAAATCTCTAATCAAATATTATCACTAAGATTTATTCCAAACCCTAATTTGTACAAGGAGTATTCGAACAAGGAAGAAAAATGGCTCATAGGCCAGCCACCCAACTCGAAACCCTAGCTAAGATATTAGGTTAGATAATTAGGGTTTAGATAAGAGTAGAAGGAAAACCCTAAGATAGCATGACAACTCATAAGTTGTTTTACTAATCAATAGGATAATCTCAATCTCATTTGATCTAATCATATCCCAAATCTCAGTCTACTATAAACATACTTTTCTTTAAAGATTTTATGATTTAAGCTTTGAAAAATGTATTTTTAAAACATAAAAATCGTGTTCTTCATATTGCAGCTCAAAGTTATAGTAGAATCACCTATATCTTTGAGTTCAACTATTAAAGTTATAACTAAAATAGCTATAACATTACTTGTCAAAATTACTTCCAAAATTACCGTTATTGAACGACGACCTATACTAGCTAATCTTCCTGGAGATCTTCTGTAGTAGAATCATCTCTTCATCTTGATTATAATCTCTCCATATTGAGCTAGTTATAGACTTGATCGAGCCCTTTGCTTGAGTGATCATCATACTTGAAACTTGTTACAATTACTATGACGCTTTAAGAATCTTCAATGTTATAGCTCAAGCTGCTATAACATTACATGAATGATGCTTCACAAATCTTCAATGTTATAGCCAAGGTTGCTATAACATTACTTGCTTAAAGTGTAAACTTTAATCAATCTATTAAAGACTGAACAAACGATTACAAGCAAGTGTATATAATTTAAAGTACGCACTTGTCCTTATCAAAACTAATCATATATCTATATGGTCAAACAAATTCCCCCTTTTTGATGATGACAAGTCTCTTACGATTTGTGACTTAGTGTAAGTTCCCCCTCAACATAATACTTTAAAATCTGTAGTCAAATGAAGCAAGAACAATCCACTTATATACAAAGTACAGCATCTAAGGACCTTAAGAGACTAAAGGTTCTGACAAGAAGCAAGCTTAAGAAATACGTAAGTTACGATCATATTCTTCCCCCTCTTGACATTATCGAAAAGATGAGAAAAGACATAAAACAACTAGCATAATATAGACCGAGACGCATATTAATCATGCAAAGAAAGATTATAGAACGAGAAAGTAATCTACGATAAGCATGCAAAATATAAAATATGTCTACTACAAACCACGGAGTTGAATGCCAAAGGGCCAAATAGATAACAAGTATTAATGCCGAATGGGCCGAATAGAGTGTTAAGCCAAAATGGGCCGAATTTAGACAATTATATAAAATATAAAGTCTAATGATAAAAGGTAAGGAAAAGCAAGGATAGAAACGTTTTAGGGCATGCGGTGGTTAACACTATGAGGATTCACATAATCGGGACGAGTGCAAAACTCGAGTGAAGAAAGACGATCAAGGCAAGAACTCACGTACGCAGCTTGAGCGGTAAGACACCGATCAAAATTGAGCACTTTCAACGATAAGGCCTTTGTTGCCTCAAAGATCAACCTCGTTTCCTCCCTCATTGCCCGACTCGCCATCATCACCACACCTCCTTGACTACACAAATTGGCCAACGAAGTGGATTGACGAATGGCCTCATGCATACACGAGTCAGCAACCCTTTCCACAACCGTGAGAATGCTTCAAACTCCCTTAAACGAGATAGCACCTCGTCATAACCACGACCCAAATCCAGAGGAGCCACAACCGATTTCTTACCCACACCCGAGACCAATTGTTCCAATACCGGGTCTGATTTCCCATGACGACACCCATATTCTCCATAAAAAAATCCAATTTATTTTCCAAAGTGACAACCGAATCATTCGACTTCTCCTTAACACCACCTTTCGGTGTAAAACCCAACTCGGGACCGACGGCCATAATACCCATTAAACCGAGATACTTATCACCCATGGAATCCAATGCCTTAACACCATAACTACCCGGATTTACCACCCGAATAATTTCCAAAAGACGGGATATCCACAACCCATATGGTAAATCAAAAGTGGTAAAGAACTTTTCACCGGTCACCGGCAAACTAACTTGAATAATCTTATAAAAGACGAGTAATGGAAGACTTATTCTTTCACCTTCAAGCCACGAATAGAGAATTAACTCATAGCTTGATACCTTCTCTCGACCATTCTTCCTCGGTACAATAGTGCTCCACAAGTAATTGAGAAAGAACTTCTATTTGGGAGGAAACAATCCGGCTAAGACATTGCTATGAAATGTAGCACCGTCATCAAAATAGCGTTTGATGATCATCTTCTTTTCATCCGTGACATTGCGTCATTCTGGACTCGGATTGATCTCTAAGCCATCATTTGGAACCGAGAAGGCCGAACAGAAATCCTCAATGGAGATTTCAACCTCATGACCATTTACCATTCCATAGAAGACCCCATTGTTTGCCGAAACAGAGGCAAAGAATTGAATGACTTCAATCGGATAAACCGGACCCGAAAACTGACTGATTTTCTCCCATTCTTGAAATTTTAAGAAATCGCGAAAGAATTTGATAGCATCAATTTTCGTGTATCAAGAAGAAGGATAATATCGGCCTCCATGGATAGGATAACGGAGAGTACGATTAATCCGAGTTCTTTCACCATTGGTAAGACGGACTTTATCCAACCCGGCAAGAGTAGCATGTTCCATAGCTTCTCGAAACAGAGTAAGCTGAAACCCATCACGCACAACAACCGCACTGACCTCGTCTCCTACTACACCTTCCTCAAAAACAACCCCTTTCGCCTTTGCGAGCTTGCGTCTCTTCCCACTTATGTCAATATCCGCACAGTTATTGTTAGGATTGGGCATTATTTGGTTAGATATCGGTGAGGAAGTGGTTTGATATTGATTGGAGGGATTGCATGGTGATTTCGGAGTCTCGGTCTTAGTGGAAGACCAAGTTGTGTGAAACCGGGTTTTGGGTTTAAGAGATATGATGATGATGAAAGGTTGAGTGCTGGTAAATTTTTGAGTGAAAAGGTTTGAGGGATTAGTGATGGTGATAGGGCGGTGGAAAGGAGGGAGTATTTATGATGATGGTAATTTTGTGGTTGGGTAGGATTAGGAAAGTGGAGATGGGTAACGCATAGGATTAGTTAACAAAAGATATGGGTAGATTTTTTTTTTTTTTTTTTTTTTTTTTGTTCTTGTGTTTGTTTATACATCATATACAAAGATTAGGAAAGATTTTTAGGGTAAATCATTTTGGAAAATATGATAAGATAATATTAGGTAAAAGGATAGAATTTTGGTAAATGTTTCGGTAAAGAGGATATAGAAGAATAATTTGTTACCGAAATTATGGTTCGTAATAAGACACAAGATATACATGACTAGCAAACGGAATATTTTCGTAATATAATATAATATTTAACATAAATAAACATGTAACGAAATATACGGACACAGTCATATAATCTCGTTGAATCTAGTCAGTCATACGGAAAATAAAATATTTGTGACAAGTTTAGTTGCCACCAATTAAACCAATTTCCAACCGTAAAATCTCAAAACGTTCTCTAGCTAATGCTTTGGTAAAAATGTCAGCCCATTGTTTTTCTGTACTACAAAATTCTAGTCTTATGTTGCCTTTATCTACATGGTCACGTAAAAAATTGTATCTAATGTCTATATGTTTAGTACGCGAGTGCTGTGTAGGGTTTTAGATATAATTATAGCACTCGTATTATCACATAAAATGGGAATACACTCAACATTAACCCCGTAATCACATAACTGTTGCTTAAGCCATAAAAGTTGAGAACATACCAACCCAGTGGCAATATACTCGGCTTCTGCTGTAGATAACGCAACAGAATTTTGCTTCTTTGATCCCCATGTAATAATGTAAGGTCCAACAAAAGTAGCTATGCCGAAAGTAATTTTTCTATCAAGTGAACAACCTGCATAGTCTGCATCTGAATACCCTATAAGATCGAAATTACACTCAAGAGGATACCACAGATATAATTTTGATGTACCAATTAAATACTTCAAAATTCTCATAACTGCATTCATATGCGATTCTTTAGGGCACGATTGAAATCGAGCACATACGCATACACTAAACATTATATCAGGACAACTTGCAGTTAAATAAAGAAGTGAGTCAATAATACCTCGATAAGTTGTCTCATCGACAGACTTACCGTCATCATCCTTAGTCAACTTCTTATCAGTAACCATATGAGTTGGCTTAGAATTAGAATTTTCCATACCAAATTTCTTGATTAGCTCTTTGATGTATTTCTGTTGGTATATCATAATTCCTTCAGTAGTTTGTTGAATTTGAAGCCCAAGGAAGAACTTGAGTTCTCCCATCATGCTCATCTCGAATTCAGAGGTCATCAATTCTGAAAAGTACTTACACAAAAGATTATTTGTTGAACAAAAAATAATATCGTCAACATAAATTTGTATGATTACTAAATCGGAATTTTCAGATTTCAAGAATAGGGTTTTGTCGATAGATCCTCTTTTAAAACCACTTTCAAGAAGATATTATGACAATCTATCGTACCAAGACCTAGGAGCTTGTTTCAAACCATATAATACTTTATCTAATTTGAAAACATGGTTTTGAAACTTGCTATCGAGAAATCCTGGAGTGTAATACCCCGTATTTTATTATTGTTCGGGCGAGTTTTATTATTTTATGGTAGCGTAAAGGTCATGGTAAAAGCGTAAAAAGAATTGTTTAATTTATATCGCGAGATAAGTCGGGTTTATAGTCGAGTGACATTTTGGGTCGAGAGGTCATAGCCCATTTACCCACTTACTACCCATTTACCCACCTACCATTTTACCTCACCAAACCCTAAAAACAAACCCTAATTCACCTTTAAAACC
The DNA here is from genome assembly GCF_048544455.1 of Silene latifolia. Lineage (NCBI taxonomy): Eukaryota > Viridiplantae > Streptophyta > Magnoliopsida > Caryophyllales > Caryophyllaceae > Silene > Silene latifolia. The sequence goes on from NC_133526.1 coordinate 151,465,047, forward strand.
CTATCCCTTCCCCCTACCGTCATTTTGACAACACAAAACAACAACCCTCCTTCCTCTCTTGTTTAAGCTTTGTACACGGCCAAAGAGGGCACGCCAGTGAGGGTGGAGGTAGTAGGGTCTGCCAGGAGTCCAGGGGAGTCTTTACTGGTGGTCGTTGGTGGTTGTTCTGGCCGGAAAAGCTCAGGTCGACGGCCGTCATAGGTAAGGGTTCTCGTTTTTATTTCTGTCCCACTGTTTTGTTTTGTGTTATGCGTCTTTTAGGGACTGTGGTGGTGGTCGTGGGGTGGTGAGATGTGTTGTGGGTGTAGAGTCGAGTCGGGTGGTGGTGGTTAGAGTGGTGGTCGTGGCTGGTGGTGGTTGCAGTGGTGGTGTTTAGGTGTCGGGGTCGATGGGGTGTTTTTGGGTAGCATTTCAGACATAGGAAAAGGGGTGGCACCACCGTGGACTCGGGGGAGGTCGAATCGGTGGTGCCACGTGTGTCAGAGTCGCCATGCGACGGTGGTGGCAATGGTGGTGGTTAGTAGGGTGACAGGGGAGTGTCGTGGTGGTTGTCGGGTTAGATAAGGGGGTCATTCGGGCGTTTGGTGGCGGCGGGGACGCAGCGGGGGTTTTGTGGTGGTGGCCAGGACCGCCGGCGTGGGTCGACCACGTTGGTGGTGGTGGGTAGTGACCAGGCCAGACACTGTGTCGAGCCTGGTGGTCGGCGGTGAAGAGTGGTGGTTGAGGGGCGGTTTGTGACGGGTTGGAAAAGAGGGGTGCGTGTGTCTTTGTTTTCGAATTAATTTTGTTGCGGGTTTTATTTTAATGAGTCGGGAATGCGTATACTTATAATATTTATATTATTAGTTTTGATTATTAAGTTAATTTTAAGTAGCGGTGACGGAATAATGTATTTAAGCTTTTGAGTCGGGATTTTATTTTGGGAAAGTTACTATTTTTAGTAACTTGCTATTTTGATAATCGCTACTTTGGGAAACTTCCCATTTTAGGAAAACCTTCTATTTTGAGTAACTTATATTTTTAGTAATTTCTAAATTGGGAAGGTTTCTACTTATAGTAGCTCTTGAGTATGGGAACGGGAATAGTTAATTGAATTAATTATATTATGTATATGTTTAGGTGGCGAGTTTCGGTGGAGTACTTCGATCTGCAGCTTAGCCTTTATCGCTATTTGAGGTAGGGGAATACACTGGACTTGATATCATGTTATGTGACTGGATTGACTGAATCGGTGATTTACATGTTATAATATGATTGTCTGATTTAATTCCGTTAAGTACTATTGTGGAACTGTTTTATTATATTATTACTGTGGAGTTGGTGGAGGTGGAGATGATGACGTTGTGATAAGGCCCAGGCGGGTTCTGCAGGACTTGCCCTGGTGTCCTCACCAAGCGAGTGCGGATCGGCTACGGTCGATATTTATAGTCTACCGGGGATCGGTATGGCTGGGTTGTCCGGGTTGTGAGTTGTGATGGCGGTGTTGGTGATGGAGGAGTATGTGTTTTGTGTTACTGTTTATCGTATTACCTACTCAGCTTCGTGGCTGACCCCGTGTATTCGTGTACGCCTGTGATGATCCAATTATTGGGGAGCAGATTGACAGTATTCCAGAGACTGATGGGAGCTGGCCGGGAAGAGAGCTTGGATGACCGACTTAGTGCCTAGCTCACCTTAGTCTTTTGAGTAGTTTTATCAGACTTATTATTTGGTCGTATTTGGAGACTTGTTTTTATTTCAGTTGTAATGTCACTATAAACATTATAATAAAGTACTGTGTTTCTTTCCTTTGTTATCTACTGCCTCGGGCTTCCGAGATGGTAACACCATTATTTATCTGAGGAGTCCTAGTCCAGGCCCTTAAATAAATGGGGGTGTTACAAAGTGGTATCAGAGCGAACCGATCTTCGTGCCTAAACCAATGAATCCAATGAATATCGGAAGAGTCTAAATAAAATGAACCCCTGGACAAAACTGTTAGGAGCACACTAAAGGTAAGGGATGAGTTAGGGGCCCCCTCACACCGAACCATTGGCCCTCTCGGTTGACCCGGAACCCCGAGTGCATATGAGAGGAAGGGTAGAGAAGTTGCATGATACTGAGCATAACTCCATATATTATTGCCTAAGTATTAACTGATTGATATGATAATTGTTGCATATAAAAGTTGATAGGAGGTTGTGGCATAATACTTGGCATGTTTTAAGATTGATTTATACTTATACATCTATTAAGTTGTGTCAGAAGGCTATGCCTAGTGATATGCGGTTATGTGATCCCTAAGCCATGCTAGATAGACAAGTAAGATAAGAGTAAAAGAATTGGCTAGAATTACCAAAGTGTTTTGTGTTGCAGCTAATCCCTAAAATTCTCTTGTAGTCATGCCTCCAAGAAGGAACACGGTGTAAACATCACCCGGAAGAGTTAGATCAACTACTGGTGAGAATGAGGCCCTAAAGGCCAAACGATTGATCCGGAAAGATGAGTACCATTGTGGCAAGGCATAACCCCACAAAATTCACTGGAGAGGGGGAACCACAGATTCTTTGGGGAATGGTGTAGAGAGTTCACCAACTGTTTGAACTGTTAGCATGTCCTAAGAGCTGCAGTGGACCAAGCGCCCACTATCTTAGGGCCACAACCGGTGACTGGTGGACCAGGAACAAGGTGGAGATACGAGAGGTTGCTAGGGATCTTGAGACGGGACATGTATCTTGGTTGGAATTCCAAGAGCTTCTGAAGAATGAGTTTATGCCCGAGTTCCAAAAAGCCAAACTTCGGGAGGAGTTTGACACCTTCAAGATGACAAAGATATGACAAAGTGGAGACTTATCATCGGAAATTTCGACGCTTATCCTCATACATTGATGACTTTGGGCAGAATGAAGCTATGATGGCTATGAGGTTTGAGCGGGGACTCACTATGGACATCAAGAAGAGGCTCACAAAGCAGCTCCACCCACGACGATTCGGACATTTACTTGAGGGCTGGTGTCTGCCGAAAGACTCTCGGAATGATCAAGGCCGATAAGAAAGGCAAGGCCGAGAAAAGGAAGCTGGAGACCACAAGTGATAATCTTGGGGCAAAGAAGCGAGTTCGGGCAGATATGGTGGGTACTCCACTAACGGTGCCCCGGGGGGGTATGAGAGCTCGAGTGGAGGTGGCTTCGGGGCACCGGTGGGGGGGAGGTAGTTCTGCGGGGCTTACTTGTTTTGGCTGTGGAAAGACAGACACAAGAGGTTTGAATGCCGATCATCCGGGGCGAATCGGTCCCGGTGGATACAGGGGCACCCGTGTCCGGGTTCGATGGCTCTCGTTCAGTGGGGTCTGGGTATAACAGTTATCGCACACCTATGTCTGGCTATGGGGGAGGTGCGAGGTCTGGAGCTAGTAACAGCTACCAAGGAAGCTACAACAACTACCAGAACCGTAATCAGCAGAGCCAGCAGAGTGGGAGCACCAACTTTCAGAAGACTGCAAATGAAGGGAACAAACAATCTGGAGCAGCTTCTTCAAACCAGAGTGGGGCTAAGTCCAGTGGCAAGCTCTTCGCCATGGGCAAGGAGGCAGCTAAGAATGACTCTCATGTGGTGACTGGTACATTTCCTGTTAACTCTAAACCCACCTTTGTGTTGTTTGATTCCGGAGCTACACATTCTTTTATATCTCATGAACATGCCGAGTCTTAAACCTTAAGTCATATGATAGAATTGTTGATTCGGTAGTGGTACCTTCGGGGGAGTCGGTATCTTGTGATAGAGTCTACACTGGGGTACCAATTCAGATCGGAGAGGTTGTGTTTCACTGTGACCTTATAGAGTTTCCCTTGGGGGGTTTTGAGGTGATTCTGGGGATGGACTGGTTAGGGAAGTACAAAGCTTTTATCGACTGCCATCAGAAGAAGATCTCTTTGAGGGGACCTAAGGGAGTTAGGGTGTCTTATAAGGGGTATGTGGTCAAGCCAAGAGTCAAATTCATATCTGTTAATACCACAAGTCGAGTCCGAGGAAAGGGGACCAGTTAATCTTGTGTCAGATGTGGGATAGTGAGTCGGAGACCCCTAAGGTGTCTGAGATTCCAGTGGTGAGGGAGTTCGAGAATGTATTTCCGGAGGACATTCCAGGGTTACCACCGAAAAGAGAAGTGGACTTTTCCATTGATCTAAAGCCAGAGAATGGGCCGATTTCTAAACCACCTTACCGTATGGGGCCGAAAGAGATGGAAGAATTGAAGAAGCGATTGGATGAGCTAGCGAGAAAGGTTACATACGGCCTAGTGTTTCACCTTGGGAGAGCACCGTGTTGTTTGTCAAGAAGAAAGATGGAAGCTTGAGACTTTGCGTGGATTACCGTGAGTTGAACAATGTGACCGTCAAGAACCGTTATCCTTTGCCAAGGATCGATGATTTATTCGATCAATTGAGTGGAGCCGGAGTTTTCTCTAAGATCGATTTGAGGTCGAGTTATCACCGATTGAGAATTAAGAACGAGGATATACCTAAGACCGCTTTCAGAACAAGATATGGGCACTATGAGTTCGTGGTCATGCCATTTGGGTTGACTAATGCGCCAGCCGTGTTTATGGACCTGATGAATCGGGTGTTCAGTCCTTACCTGGACAAGTTCGTGGTTGTATTCATCGATGATATTCTGGTATACTCCAAGAATGAGGAGGAACATGAGGAACATTTGAGGTTAGTCTTGAAAACCTTGGAGGAGAACCAGTTATATGCCAAGCTGAGCAAGTGTGAGTTCTGGTTGAAGAAAGTTGCTTTTCTGGGCCATGTGATTTCCAAGGAAGGGGTGTCGGTTGATCCTAGCAAGATTGAGGCAGTGACGAGATGGCAGAGTCCTAAGAATGTGGGTGAGATCCGAAGCTTCTTGGGGCTAGCAGGTTATTACCGAAGGTTTGTCAAGGACTTCTCAAAGATCGCCAAGCCATTGACGTCCTTGATGCGGAAGGAGAACAGATTTGTTTGGGATGAGAGTTGTGAGGAGGCGTTTCTAACCCTCAAAGAACGACTCACTACAGCTCCTATCCTTGCACTACCAGATGGGAATGATAATTTCGAGGTGTATACCGATGCTTCCAAGAAGGGTCTGGGGTGCGTATTGATGCAAAACGGGAAGGTAATCGCTTACGCTTCTCGACAATTGAAGACCTATGAGGAGAATTACCCTACTCATGATCTGGAGTTGGGGGCAGTGGTGTTCGCGCTCAAACTATGGCGACATTACCTTTATGGGGCTACCTTCAAAGTGTTCTCCGATCACAAGAGTTTAAAGTACATTTACACACAAAAGGAGTTGAACATGAGACAGAGGAGATGGATCGAATTGATTGGCGACTATGACATGGAGATACTTTATCATGAAGGGAAAGCGAATGTCGTAGCCGATGCCTTAAGCAGGAAATCCATCCATGCTTTGAGCAGTGCTAGATCTAGAGTGAGGATGCATAATGAGCTGCGAGGGATGGGAATCCACGTGATCCGGCAAGGAGAGACTCTTGGGGACTTGACCGTTGAGCCAGAGTTATATGAGGAGATCGAGAGCTACGAGAAACCGATGCTAGAATTCGAAGTGGCGCAAAGACACGGAGAACAGGCAGAAGCTGGGGTTGATTCCAGGTTTGTTATCCATGCTGATGGTAGTCTGAGGTTTGGGGGACGGTGGTGTGTTCCGGATAATGATGAGCTGAAGAGGAAGATTCTTACTGAGGCACATGCCACGCCATACTCGGTTCATCCTGGGGGAGATAAATTATACAAGGACCTCAGGAAGACCTTTTGGTGGCCGAATATGAAGAGGGAAGTTCTTTGAGTTCGTAGCTCGATGCTTGACATGCCGTAGAGTGAAGGGTGAACATAAGAGGCCGTAAGGGAAGGTCCAACCACTAGAGGTGCCAGAGTGGAAGTGGGAAAGCATTTCCATGGATTTCATTGTCGGGTTGCCTCGAACTCAGAAAGGTAACAATATGATTTGGGTGATCGTGGATAGGCTAACCAAGTCGGCTCACTTTATTCCCATGAAGGATACTTGGAGTAAAGCTGAGTTGGCCAAGGCTTATGTTCAGTATGTGGTGAAGCTGCATGGTGTACCCAAGGACATCATTTCCGATAGAGACTCCAGGTTTCTATCCAAATTCGCGGGAGTTACGATCACTAATGGGTACTCGATTAAAGATGAGCACCGCTTTTCATCCAAATACGATGGTCGACAGAGGACTATTCGGACGCTCGAGGATATGTTGAGGGCTTGTGTTTTGGAGTTCGGCGGGTCTTGGGAGGATAGACTGGGTTGATTGAGTTTTCATACAACAACAGTTACCACGCTAGTATTGGGATGGCTCCATTTGAGGCTTTGTATGGCGGGAAGTGTAGGAGTCCTGTGTGTTGGGATGATAGAGCGATGCGGTAGTTTTGGGACCGAGATGATTCAGAGATGGTTGAACAGTGCGATCATTCGACAGAGGATGAGGGCTGCCCAGGACCGGCGAGAAGAGCTACGCGATGCTAGGAGAAGCGACATTTCTTTCCGGGGGGGAGAGAGTACTTCTTAGAGTGTCTCCGATGAAGGGAGTGATGAGATTCGGGAAGCGGGGAAAGTTGAGCCAGAAGTTTATTGGGCCATATGAGATCTTGGATAGAGTTGGAGAAGTGGCATATCGACTAGCTCTACCACCAGCTTTAGCCAGGGTACATAATGTCTTCCATGTTTCTCAGTTGCGGAGATATATGAGTGACCCTTCGCACATTTTGAGCCATGATGTGGTCGAGGTGGACGAGCAGTTGACTTACATCGAGACGCCTAAGGAGATCTTGGACAGGAAGGTTAGAAAGACCAGGCACGGAGAGACTGCTTTAGTGAAAGTGTTGTGGTCTAATCATAAAGCGGAGGAGGCTACCTGGGAAACTGAGGCCGCGATGAGAGAGAGCTATCCACATCTGTTCGCTTGAGGTAAGTTACGGGACGTAACTTTCTTTTTAGGAGGGTAGAATGTAACATTTCGTGTTTATGTAGTCTAGTAGTGTGCTTGACCGTGTTAGTTATACGAGATGTCTTTTATATTTTCGTATGACATGTTTGGTATGGGGGCGAACTTCGGGACGAAGTTCTTTTTAAGGGGGGAAGACTGTAATACCCCGTATTTTATTATTGTTCGGGCGAGTTTTATTATTTTATGGTAGCGTAAAGGTCATGGTAAAAGCGTAAAAAGAATTGTTTAATTTATATCGCGAGATAAGTCGGGTTTATAGTCGAGTGACATTTTGGGTCGAGAGGTCATAGCCCATTTACCCACTTACTACCCATTTACCCACCTACCATTTTACCTCACCAAACCCTAAAAACAAACCCTAATTCACCTTTAAAACCCTATCCCTTCCCCCTACCGTCATTTTGACAACACAAAACAACAACCCTCCTTCCTCTCTTGTTTAAGCTTTGTACACGGCCAAAGAGGGCACGCCAGTGAGGGTGGAGGTAGTAGGGTCTGCCAGGAGTCCAGGGGAGTCTTTACTGGTGGTCGTTGGTGGTTGTTCTGGCCGGAAAAGCTCAGGTCGACGGCCGTCATAGGTAAGGGTTCTCGTTTTTATTTCTGTCCCACTGTTTTGTTTTGTGTTATGCGTCTTTTAGGGACTGTGGTGGTGGTCGTGGGGTGGTGAGATGTGTTGTGGGTGTAGAGTCGAGTCGGGTGGTGGTGGTTAGAGTGGTGGTCGTGGCTGGTGGTGGTTGCAGTGGTGGTGTTTAGGTGTCGGGGTCGATGGGGTGTTTTTGGGTAGCATTTCAGACATAGGAAAAGGGTGGCACCACCGTGGACTCGGGGAGGTCGAATCGGTGGTGCCACGTGTGTCAGAGTCGCCATGCGACGGTGGTGGCAATGGTGGTGGTTAGTAGGGTGACAGGGGAGTGTCGTGGTGGTTGTCGGGTTAGATAAGGGGGTGTTCGGGCGTTTGGTGGCGCGGGGACGCAGCGGGGGTTTTTGTGGTGGTGGCCAGGACCGCCGGCGTGGGTCGACCACGTTGGTGGTGGTGGGTAGTGACCGGGCCAGACACTGTGTCGAGGCCGGTGGTCGGCGGTGAAGAGTGGTGGTTGAGGGGCGGTTTGTGACGGGTTGGAAAAGAGGGGTGCGTGTGTCTTTGTTTTCGAATTAATTTTGTTGCGGGTTTTATTTTAATGAGTCGGGAATGCGTATACTTATAATATTTATATTATTAGTTTTGATTATTAAGTTAATTTTAAGTAGCGGTGACGGAATAATGTATTTAAGCTTTTGAGTCGGGATTTTATTTTGGGAAAGTTACTATTTTTAGTAACTTGCTATTTTGATAATCGCTACTTTGGGAAACTTCCCATTTTAGGAAAACCTTCTATTTTGAGTAACTTATATTTTTAGTAATTTCTAAATTGGGAAGGTTTCTACTTATAGTAGCTCTTGAGTATGGGAACGGGAATAGTTAATTGAATTAATTATATTATGTATATGTTTAGGTGGCGAGTTTCGGGTGGAGTACTTCTGATCTGCAGTTAGCCTTTATCGCTATTTGAGGTAGGGGAATACACTGGACTTGATATCATGTTATGTGACTGGATTGACTGAATCGGTGATTTACATGTTATAATATGATTGTCTGATTTAATTCCGTTAAGTACTATTGTGGAACTGTTTTATTATATTATTACTGTGGAGTTGGTGGAGGTGGAGATGATGACGTTGTGATAAGGCCCAGGCGGGTTCTGCAGGACTTGCCCTGGTGTCCTCAGCTGCGAGCTGGCAGATCGGCTACGGTCGATATTTATAGTCTACCGGGGATCGGTATGGCTGGGTTGTCCGGGTTGTGAGTTGTGATGGCGGTGTTGGTGATGGAGGAGTATGTGTTTTGTGTTATTCGTTTATCGTATTACCTACTCGGCTTCGTGGTGACCCCGTGTATTCGTGTACGCCGTGATGATCCAATTATTGGGAGCGATTGACAGTATTCGAGACCGATGGGAGCTGGCCGGGAAGAGAGCTTGGATGACCGACTTAGTGCCTAGCTCACCTTAGTCTTTTGAGTAGTTTTATCAGACTTATTATTTGGTCGTATTTGGAGACTTGTTTTTATTTCAGTTGTAATGTCACTATAAACATTATAATAAAGTACTGTGTTTCTTTCCTTTGTTATCTACTGCCTCGGGCTTCCGAGATGGTAACACCATTATTTATCTGAGGAGTCCTAGTCCAGGCCCTTAAATAAATGGGGGTGTTACATGGAGGTTGCTCAAAAAAATCTCCCCATTTAAATAACCGTTAAGAAATGCTGTCTTAACGTCCATTTGAAATAGTTTAATTCCTTTGTGAGCTGCAAAAGCTATTAATAGCCTAATAGCCTCAAGTCTGGCTACGAGAGTGAAGGTATCATCATAGTCAATTCCTTCTTATTGATTATACCCTTGTACGACCAATCTGGTTTTATTTCGTACAATAACTCCCGTATCGTCCAACTTGTTTCTGAAAACCCATCTTGTACCAATAACAGTTAGGTCTTTAGGTCTTGGCACCAAATGCCAAACTTTTTTCCGTTCGAACTGTTGAAGCTCTTCTTGCATAGCAACAATCCAATATGGTTTTGCAAGTGCTTCTTTGATATTCGTTGGCTCAATGGTGGAGAGGAAGGAGTAAAATGAGCAAAAATTGTTAAGCTTTCTACGAGTTCGAACTCCTTCATTTAAACTGCTAGAATAGTTTCCATTGGATGAGAATCCTTATATCTCCATTTCTTTGATATAGGAGGCACATCGTCATCTGAACTTGGCTCACCTTCTTCGAATGATTGAGGTCTAAGCCTTGTTCCCCCTAAATCCAATCCTGGAGTTATAACAGAATCAGGTATAACTCTAGATCTTGTTCTTTGATTTGGATTTGATGTTATAGCATCATTAGCTATAACTTCAGTTTCTAATTGCTTGGATTGAGAAGAGGTTATAGTATCATCAAGTATATTGTCAGTTCCCTTTCAATTATCATTCGAAGGACTTCCTTGTTCATCGTTTGTGCCCTCAATTTCTTTATCTTCCTCATCCAATTCTGGAAGATCATCCCTAGATTGTCGAAAATCAGGTTCATTTAAATGTTCTTCCTCATCCTGCTCAGCTTTATCAAACATATTATTCTCATCAAAAATAACATGAACACTTTCTTCGATGCATAAAGTTCTTTTATTAAAAACCTTATATGCTTTGCTATGATTAGAATAGCCAAGAAATACAGCTTCGTCCCTTCTGGGATCTAATTTGCTTAACTTTTTTTTACCATTATTATGGACAAAACATTTACTCCCGAAGCAACGTAGATGCGATATGTTGGGTTTACGTCCCCTAAGAAGCTCGTAAGGAGTCTTCTTGAGAATTGATCTAATCAAAGGACGATTATGTACATAGCATGCAATACTAATAGCTTCATCCCAAAAGTTACGAGGTAGACCACTACATAATAACATAGTGCCTGCCATATCCACCAATGTTCTATTCATACGCTCAACAACACAGTTTTGTTGTGGGGTTCATGGTGCTGAGAAGTTATGCCTAACACCATTCTCCCTACAATATTCTATAAAGGCATGGTTGTCAAATTCGGTGCCATGATTCGTACGAATAGAAACTAATTTTGATTTATACTTATTTTGGGCAAGCTTTATTAGAACTGCAAACTCTTCGAAAGTTTTGTCTTTTGAATTGAGAAAGATTGGCCAAACATATCTAGAAAAATCATCGACAAGAACGAAGACATACCTGGATCCCCCTCTACTTCTTACCTTCATTGGGCCACATAGATCCATATGCACGAGTTCTAGTGGTTCATTTATGCTTACCATTCTCTTGGGTTGGAATGATGATCTTACATGCTTGCAGCGAGCACACGAGTCACATAGCGTTTCTTGATCAAATTTGATTGAAGGAAGTCCCTCAACCATATCCCATCTCTTTAATTTATTCAAAGTAGTTGAACTATTGTGAGCAACTATTTTGTGCCAAAGACAGGGATCATCTGTTGTAACTTTCATGCATGTGAACGAGTTAGTAGGAATATTATTTAAATTAATCATATAAAGATTCCTTTTATGCTGTCCTTCAAGCAGAACATTACTTGTTCCTTCAATTATTATCCGACAAGAATCTGAGTGAAAAAAACTTTATTTCCCTTGTCACATAATTGAGAGATACTTAGTAAATTGTGCTTTAGACCACTAATAGGATAAACATCACTTATAGCATGAGAACAGGATATGCCAACTTTCCAATGCCAATAACCTTACGCTTCTTATTGTCACCAAATGTAACTTTACCTCCGTCAATGGGTTCAAGTGAAAGAAATAAGTTTACTTCCCCAGTCATGTGCCTTGAACATCCACTATCAAGGTACCATAGATTATTTTCTTTCACCACAACCTGCAAAGTAATTAGATATAGTTTTTAGGTACCCAAGCAAAGTTGGGTCCTTTGATGTTAGTCACTCTAAAAACTAAATCTTTTCTAACCCAAAATTGTCTAATAATATTTCGTTTAGGAAACGAATATGCTTGTCTGGGAACCGTCTTTGGTTGTGTTTTGGGTTCTTCTTGACGTGGTCTTTCAGGTTATTTTGGGGGAGCTTTAGTTTTGAAGGGATCTTTAGGCTTAGGTGAAGGTTTTGATTCGGTAGCCTTCTTAAAGCCGAAGCTCTTATCATAGAACCAACGATGATTATTGTTGCGTTCTTCATTCGTCCTAGGTTGAGATGGGGAGAAGTCATTATCCTCTAAAACAATGTCAGTTACTTTAACAAAGTTGATTCCATTTCTTAAATCCTGAACGTATTTGACACAGTTTTCTTGGATATGACCCGTATGACCACAGTAATTGTTAATTAAATATTCTGGTAGATTAACATATTTTCTATTCCTGAAATCTTGTTCGAAAGGTGTTGATTTGCATTTAGAGTGTTCTCTACGACCATAGCACTCATGTCCTAATCCCATTTTCATATTATTATCTGATTACTCAGTTAGAAAATTTTGGACACGTGTGCTACCTTCCCACTTGTCGGGGACCTTTCTAGGATGTAAGAGTAAGTCTTTTAAAGACTGGTTCTCTTTATTGCATTTGGAATGGTCTCACTCAACAACCTTGGGAGGATGAGTCTCTTCATAATTGTCACGAAAGTTTTGTAACCTCTCGTTAAGAACTCGTACCATCTCAGTATGCGTTCTTTTTGTATTTAATAGAACGGTTTTAGATTCCTTCAATAGCTGAGTTAAAGAGTCAATTTTATTCTTTTGATCTAAGATCACAGCTTTTCTAGCTGTAGCCTTTGACTCAAGAAGCTCTTTGACTTTTCTCAATTCTAAGGTTATAGCTTCACCGGCTGTAACCTTGGCTTGAAGATGCTTAATGTTGAGTTTCAGATCTGCGGTTATAGCTTTATTGGCTATAACTTTAGACTCAAGAACCTTTTTCTCAGCATTTGTCACATCTAAAGTTGTAGCCATATTGGCTGTAACTTTAGATTTTAGCTTCTTGGCCTTGGCTTTAAGGAGATGATTCTCTTCAGCAATATCGAGAATCTGTTCTTTTAAATCTTTCAACTCCAAATCTTGTTCATGACACTTATCAAGAGATTGCTCAAAGTATTTGATTAAAGCATTTTTAGGCAATTTCTTAAGTTCAAGATAACTTACCTCTTCTTCTTCTTTTGAATCTGAATCTCCTAGGAAGCAGCAATAGGAGTCCACGCTATTTTATCATCGTCTGAGAATAGGTCAAGACTTACGTTGCTTAGGCATAGATTAGAAACTTCTTCTTCTTCAGATCCTTCATTGTCCTCCGTGTCAAGATCTCCCCAGCACGATGCCATCATTACTTGCTTGAACTCTTTCTTAGTCTTTTCACGCTTTGCTTTGTCTTTAATTTTCTCCCATGTGGGACAATCCTTAATCATATAACTGGATTCTCCGCACTTGAAGCATCTTCTATTAGCAAACATATTTTTAGACTCAGAAGTTTTTTTATTATAGCACTTGTTGTTGTTATTGAACGATTTTGCTTGCTTGTTTCTAAAAATTCGTTTATTGAATCGTTTAGCAATCAAAACCGTTTCGTCCTCTATTTCAACATCGACATCTTCCTTAGTAGAAGCTTGTAGAGCCATGCTCTTACTGTTACTAGACTCGGCCTCATAGTTATCTAGGACGAGTTCATGAGCCATAAGAGTCCCAATAAGCTCTGCATATAAGGTAGAGAGATGAGATCTCTAACTTCCTCCATAACCGTGACCTTGGGACGCCATTTCTTGGTCAAACTCCTAAGTACTTTCCTAGCAATATCCTCGGAGTTAAAAGTTCTACCAAGATTTTTGAGCTTATTGATGAAAGTAGAAAATCGTGCTGACATGCTATCGAGTGATTCATTCTTTTCCATTTTAAAAAGTGGTCGGATCGTATTTTTCGGTTACTTGTCTTTAGTAGCACCTAGACCAAAACACAATTTATAACTTCACAAACAACTCTACAATTAGTAAAGAGGCAAGTAAAGGTCGGATCCCAAGGGACGGGAATTGAGATGAGATTTCTATTGCAACTAGTGGTGTCTTAAGGGTGTCACAATTGGGGTTTGATGTAGAAGGTCACTAAACTAAATAGCAATGAAAGTAAACAAGCAAGATGAATTAAAAGGGATGTAAACAATTGATAAAAAGGCACTAGGGTGTCATGGGGTCATAGGGGATTCATGGGAATTAATCATACAAACATGTTCTCAAATTATAAGCAAGCAATTATTGTTGTGATGGATCGAGTTGGTTTATATCTTACAATCCTAGGAAAGTTTGGGTCCCGGAGCCGAATCGATTAGATTGTACAACACCTACAAGTCGACTTAATCTTCCCTACTCAACAATATGCATGGTCTAATGAGACTCGAGTTGGTTTATGTCTTACAAGTCTCATTGAAAAGATAGGTGATGGGTAAAAAATGTAAGGATTCATAGGCTCACATTTCATCAAATATAACATGTGCATAAGTTGAGATCACAACAAGCAAACAAATAAACTATGAAAGCATATTAATTTAAGCATGAATCATTCCCCAATGTTGGTTTTCCCTAATTACCCATTAATCCTAGCTAAGGAAACTACTCACTCATTATCATGTTGAACATGCTAGGAAGGTTGTCAATCATACCAACAAAGTGAAACATGATGAATAAATGAAAGTAATTAACAATAATTAAAAAAGGGATTAAGAGAATTATACCTACTAATGATTCCAATAATAAAGCAAAGAATAAAAGAAGTACTTGATGCTTGATTGGAAGGTTGTCAATCTCCCAATAATAACCCAAATAATCTTCAATTACCCAAAATAAAGGATGAACAAGAGAGAGATTAATGAAATAAAACTTGATTAAATGTTGATTACAAGATTAAAGAGAGATTTGATTGATATTAACTACCCTAAAGATTGCTAAGAAGAACATGCTCTTCTAATTAGACTAATGGGGTATTTATAGTGGGGATTAGGTGCATGAATTAGGGTTAACTAAGGGCTTAAATGACGATTAAGTCCCTTGTTGAGGAAACGCCGGTCTTTTTGGGAAGACTCCGGTCTCTAGGGAGACTTCGGTCTCTAGAAAAAGATGTGCATCTTTCCTTGAAGCTTGAAGAAGACGAAATGGTTCTGCCTGGGAATCCGGGCGTCTTTAGCACGGGACGGGCGGATTTGGTGGTCTCTGCACGGGCGTCTTCTGGGGAAGACGGGCGTCTTCTGGGGAAGACGGGCGTCTTCTGGAGCTTTTGCCCGGGCGTCTTGGGGGTGAAGACGCACGGATTGTGGAGTGAAGACGGGCGTCTTCTGGACAATCCGCACGGATTGCTAGGCAGTGTCGTTTCTTCTTCTTTTCTTCCTTTTTCTTTATAAAATCCTTGGGGGTTTCCTCGGGGATGCAAGGATCTTTTCTCATCATTGCCCATCTACTATAGTATGTACAAATGCCTTCTAATCTTGTCTCTCCTTGATGCTTGGTCATTGAATTCAATCAATTTAGTCTCATTTTGCCATGAAAATGCAAGGTTTGCACTCCTTTCCTACCAAGGGATCAAAACCTCAAAGAATATGCAAAACAAAGAACTAAAGACAATAAATGACCCAAATATGCACTAAAAAGCATGGGAACAAGGCTAATTCGGGGACTAAATATGCTCTAATTATGGTCACATCAAATATCCCCAAACCGAACCTTTGCTCGTCCCGAGTAAAGAGGTGACAAAGACTAGGACCATTATTTAAACTAACCTAATAACATAGCCGATATGAGACAATTAGCGGGTCTCACTCCGCCCCTTCAACTCACAACAAGACAACCATGAGGTAGGATGCCTTCTTGCAAGGCAAGGTGGGTCTTGCCAAAATGGCGACACATCCAATCATTAAGCACACAAAATCAAGTAATGGATGCATCTACAAAAGAATAGCCACTTTCCTCATCTAAGTGGCGGAAATTATCTACAAGGGAAGCAATTCAAGGGTACACAATCCTTCATAGATGCAATTTCTTCAAACTACTAAGCCTAGAAGGATACCAATAAATCACCTCCAAGTTGTGTCAAGCTAGGGTACCTTTGTCCTCAATCATTAAATGCTTTTGTCAAGAGTAGACTCCCTATGGTGTTAGAAGCACTGGAGGATTGCGGAATTCCCCCTCTTGCCTAGACAAGAAGAAGGGTCGTCCCCTCTCTACCATGCACAAAAATGGATACGATGGATAAAGGGATCAATAGATATTTGAGTTTCACTTTGGGAGTTTGCTTTTGTTTTTGTTTTCCCTCCAATTTCTTGTGGCATATAACATTTGAGAACACTTTCTTGCCATTTCTTTTTGATTTTTGTCATTTCAACAATTGACAACTTTTCAACTTTTGAATTTCTTTTTGAACATTTTCAAAGTAACCCCATATGTAGTGAGGGTGGGTTATATTTGAAGCTTTAGGAGTCTATTTTTGCTCCTCTTTTGATTTGATGCATTTTTGCAAACTTTCTTTCACTTTTCATTTCATTGAACTCAAATCGATTTTTTTTTGTGCCCATTCCCTTTGATGACGAAAATGTGGTAGAACATGGATGATGGATGGATGCATGGTTTTAAGGGTCACCTTGGAATAAACAGTAGCCAGGGAGTTATCACACCACAAGGTACTCTTGACTAGGCCTTAATCCATGGGTCAAAGGATACTAGCATGACACATTCTAGGGTGTTTTACAAGTATTCTAACAAGCAAAGTCTTAAGAAGAAAAAGCATCTACTAGGGCCTATATACACTTGTCAAGCTTCCCAAGTAGACGGTTTCACAAAATTTTTCTAACATGCAACTATATGCCATGATGCAACTAACATATATACATCCTAATGCATATGATTCTACCAACTAATATGACATATAAACTAAATGCAAGTCCTAAGTTCACATTGTTATACCGCATCAATCAAAATAAAGCCACATAGTCATTAACATAAAGAGGAAAAAGGAGATTGGATAGCTCATACCATGCGGTCTTCAATATCCTCATGTCTCGGATGTGGCGTAGTCGATCAATGTGAACAAGGATAAAACAAACACAATATATACAACAATATATACATGACTACACTACAAAGGAAAAGAACTTGTTTTTAGTTTTTCAATTTTTCAAATTTTTATGGTTTTTCGAAATTTTTCAATTTTTTTGAGTTTTTGAATAAAAGTTAAGTTAGAATTCCCCATCCCCACACTAATATGGGCATTGTCCTCAATGGCCAAGATGATGGGAAATTATGCAAACATGATGCATGATTTCTACACTAAATGCAAGGTACACTAATCTACACTACATGATGCATGGGTTTTTGTTTATGACGGAGAGCGTAATTTAGATTACCTCCCGTTGCGTATGCATGTACTTCCCCAAACCGAGATAGACATTATTTCTAATGTCCTAAAGTTGGGGGTAGTTCATGCACACAATATGCAATGCATGAAACTAAATTTGTCATTTTGGATTTTCAAAAGTGGGAACAATGAAATAAGAACACCTCAATGGGGCCGAGGTGTTAGTCCTCTATGTTGCTAGGACTACTCTAACCATGATCAAGATAAATAAATAAAACAAAGAAAGAAGTAGACAAACCTCAAGAGGGTAGGAGCCTCCAAAGCTTGCTAGTCTTCCACCATATCATCATTATCATCATCTTCCTCAATAGAAGTGGACTCATCACCACTTCCCTCTTCACTTCCTTCATCATCCTCTTCTTCTTCATCACTAGCCTCTTCCTCAATGTTATCATCAACAACCTCATCACCGACAACCTCATCGTCACCCGGAATCTCACCCCTAGATGCACTCGGAAAGAAGACTTCCCTATCCGCCCAACTAGGCAAAGGACATGAAGGATCAAGTAGTCCTTGCCTAGCTAAATGAAGGAGGGGTGGATATTGGGCTAAGTAAGCATCTTCCCGATCCTTAAAAGCTTGTTTGTGCATCTCTTGCATAAGTAGAGTCATTTAATCTTTGCTTGCTTCAACACCTTCGGGTTTGAACTCTTGATACTTGAATGGATAGGGTGGTGTGACAATGGAGGAGGAGGGCATTTCAATTTCACCCCTTTATTGACGGATGATGTATTCGGCTTCTTTTGAGAGGGGAAGAAGGTAGTTGGTCCGATGGACACTCAAACGACATATCTTGGAAGGCAAAGTAAAAGATCTAGCCTCATTGGTGAGCCACCCATACTTGGTGTCAAGAGGGTTGTGAGTGACCCACTTGTACTTGTTAATCATAGCATCCATGTCAATGAGATGACCCCCCTTTTTCGCCACATACTTGCTATCCTTGTTGAAATTCGGATCAAAGTACTTAGCCAAAAGAGTGACTAGACCTCCATTTACAATAACGGTGGTGCCTTGCTTTCCACAATCAACATTTAGCCATATTTCCACCAAAAGCCTTAGAGAATTGTAAGGCTTGGTGAATTCCCTTCCAATATTTAAGGCCGACTCAAGAAGAATACAATCGAGCTTAGTAAAGTGGTTGGTGTCTTTTCTTGAAATGATGGTATTCCCGATGACCTTGTGCCACACTCTAATACCCAGATGGTGGACTAATAGAGCGCGACTAGCATGATAGTTCTCAAATTTCCTTCCGGAAATCGCCTCCCAAAGAGGAGCGGGGTCATACTTTCCAGGATTCTTGAAATAACTAGGTGAATCACTAAGACCCAATGCTTTACCCAATTCATCAAAGGTGATGCGCCTATTCACATTAGCAAGGCGGAACTCGATGTTTTCTCTAGTCTCTACCTTAGTAACTTTCAAAGAACTCGAGAATTCTAAGGTAAGGGAAGGGTATGTCAATTCTTTTGTAGCAAACAATTTTCCCAACCCCATGGCTTCAAAGAAGGCTTTAGTTTGTTCAAGGACACCTAATTTGTTCAAGTCATCTTCACATAGAAAGGATTTTCTTGCATACTTGGCAAATGTTTCCCTATGGGAGTTAGAAATGAAAATTACCTCCGGATAGTTCGATAGTTGAGCAATTTCCGGAGATGTTGATGTTGTTGCTTCCAAGGGAGGTTGTTGTTGTTGCACTTCCAAGTTTGAACTAGCTACCACCATAGCCAATGAGGCTTTCTTTGCTTGAAGACTCTTTTGTCTTGTTGAGTGTACCTTTGCCTTAGGTGCCTTTGTTGCTTCTTTTGTCCCCGCCATTGATGATTGAACCAAGAAAAGAGTGAAAATCTTCAATTTCCAAGTATACCCAAATCGATTTGAAGATGAAAGGCTTTGTCTTTATAATTTCAAAAATCGATTCAAAGGTTGAAGATTTTGGTGCTTGGTTTGATTTTTGTTGGAAGAGGAGTGATTAATTGTTGTTAAAAGGAAGTTTGGATTTGGTTTTGTTGAATTTGGTTGAGGAAATCTTGTTTTGGTGATGGAGAGGATGAGGGTTTTGAGTTTTGGGGTTTATGGGTAGTGTTTTGAATGAAGAAATGAAGGAATGAATGTGGGAGGGGGGTATTTAAAATACCCAAAAAATTTAAAATAGCAGGGGGAGACAGGCGTCTTTCCGTCGGGACGCTCGGATTCTGCCTTTTTTGGTTTGAGAATTCTCGCCTAAAGACGGGCGTCTTTCAGTAAAGACGCTCGGATTTATCAACTGCGGGACGGGCGTATTCTGCTGAAGACGGGCGGATTCTCTTCCAGTGAGTTTTCTTGTTTTCCCCAGCCAAAAAGACGGGCGTCTTTCCTTTCAGGACGAGCGTCTTTCTGAAGACGAGCGGATTCTCTTGCAGGACGCTTGGATTTATCAACAGTCCCAAAATTTCAAATTCTCAGCTCAGATGGAGGGTCGGATTTTGACCAAGACGCCCGGGTTGCCTGAAGACGGGCGGATTCCCTAGAAAACGCTCGGATTCTCCCTGTTTTACCCGGATTCAGTTCCATCCGTGCACTTGCATATCCCGTGTCATTTTCCTCATTCTTCAAATCCCGTGTTCTTCATTGTGGGGGCACTACTAAGGCATGAATAGCCTAGGCAATTGCTATCCCCACACTAAGCTAAAACACTACACATCAATTAAAATCATTAGTCTCTCCCTCACTTCTCTAAAAAATGATAATTATCTTGATCAAAGTATCAAAATCCAAAAATGACAAAAATGCAATGTAAGAATTAAAATGCGAGTTAGGGAGTTAGAAATATTTACAAATGGTGGTTTAGGGAGGACTCCACCAAACTCTCATCCTTAGTGAGATGTCATGGGGGCATGTCCAAGGTGTTGTTGATGTTGCACAACACCTTGAAGAAGTAATCAAAAGCTTGTTCATTATCATGATAAAGATCTTCAATAGATCTTTGCCCTTGTTGTCGGTCTTGATCGATAGCATTACCAATGTAGGGATTGAAAATCCCTTCAAACTCATCATCCCAAAGACCACAAACTTCATCTACTTGATCATTAAATATCTCTTGAGTTGATAGAGACAACTCTCCCACTTTCTTGTCTTGGCCAATGAGGCCATCCTCTTCATTGCTTGACTTTGGTGAGCTTTTCAAGCTCTCTTTGTCACAATTCACTTGCTATTTGAATGGAGCATCTTCAATTTTCTTCTTCCATTGGAATTCCGACTTCTTCCTATCATCCTTCCGGCTATAATGATCAACCATAAAACATGGTTCATGCAAACGGGGAGCTCTCATGGTCTTGTCAAGATTGAAAGTTATGCTCTCATCTCCCACTTCTAGAGTGAGCTCTCCATGCTTCACATCAATCACCGCACCCGCAGTGTGTAAGAAAGGTCTTCCTAGAATGATTGGAATGTTGGAGTCTTCTTCCATGTCAACAATGACAAAGTCCACCGGGATGAAAAATTTCCCAACTCTTACGGGAACATCTTCCCATATCCCTAATGGTGTCTTGGTCGATCTATCGGCCATTTGGAGTGTGATATTGGTGCATTTAAGCTCTCCCATTCCCAACCTTTTACTCACCGAGTACGGCATAACACTCACACTAGCCCCTAGATCACACAAGGCTTTGTTGATCGTGGTGTCGCCAATGGTACACGGTATTGAGAAGCTTCCCGGATCTTTGAGTTTTGGAGGTGAACTCCCTTGAAGTATTGCACTACTTACCTTAGTGAAGGCGATAGTCTCAAGCTTCCGGATCGACTTCTTCTTTGTGAGGATGTCTTTCATGTATTTTGCATAGGCCGACACGTGATTGATTAATTCCGTGAAAGGAATTGAGACTTCCAAATTCTTCACAATTTCATAAATTTTCCAAGTTGGTCATCAAATTTGGGCTTGGCTTGACGACTTGGAAAAGGAAGTCTAATCACAATGGGCTCCTTCTCTTTTACCTTGTCTTCATTTTTCCCTGAAATTTCTTCTTTTGATGGTTCTCCATCCTTGGGGTTTTGCACAATTTCTTCTTTGTCACTGGCTTCCACAACCTCATCCTCAACTTGCTTCTTCGGTGCTTCATACCTTGTACCACTTCTCAAGTGAATGGCACTAACCGTTTCATGTCTTGGGGGATTACTTTGAGGTGGTAATTGCCCCTTTTGTCTTTGTGAGCTTGAAGATGCTAGTTGAGTGAATTGGGTTTCCAACATTTTGGTGTGAGCTAGGATGTTGTTGATGGTGATTTCCTTTGCTTGGCTATCTTTTTGCATTTGAGTGAAAAACTCTTGTTGATTCTTTTGCATTTGGAGTACCGCTTTTTGAACATCAAAACCTTGGTCATTTTGTTGATTGTATGGAGTTTGATTTTGGTAACCTTGGTTTTGGTTGTAAAAGGGTCTTTGATTTTGGTTTCTCATGGGAGGTGGGGTGTATGTTGGTTGAGGGTTTTGAACATTTTGGCTTTTGTATGAGAGATTTGGATGGAATTTGGTGTTTTCATTATAATAGTTGAATAAGGGGTACCACTCTTGTATGCTTGGAAAACATTCATTTGTTCATTTGTTCCCCTACATTCACTTTGGTCATGTCCCAAAGTTCCACAATTATCACATATCCCACTTGGGATTGATGAAGTTGCCGTCATGGCATTAACATGATGCTTTGGTGATTTTGAGGTTTCTTCAAGTATAGCCATAGCTTTTTCAAACTTCAAATTGATGGTATCAATGTGAGCACTAAGTTGAGCACCCAATTGAGTAATGGAGTCCACTTCATGCTTTCCTCCTCTTGTAGCCTTGCGAGGTCTACTATATTGTGAGTTATGGACCGCCATTTCCTCAATTTTGTTCCAAGTTTGATTGTCATCAACTTCGGTGAACATTCCATTTGATCCCATGTTGAGAATGTTTCTTGAATCTTCATAAAGACCGTTCCAAAATTGTTGTACCAAGAACCACTCGCTAAGTCCATGATGAGGACATGAGCGACAAATTCCTTTGAATCTCTCCCAAGCTTCATACAAAGATTATTCATCCCTTTGCTTAAAGCCCGTAATTTGAGCTCTTTGCATGTTAGTCTTTTCCGGTGGATAGAACTTTTTGTAGAAAGCTAGAGCCAACTTCTTCCAAGAATCAATTCCGAGAGTAGCCTTATCAAGGCCTTTCAACCATTGTTTTGCGGTGCCAATGAGAGAAAAAGGAAATAAGACCCATCGAATTTTGTCTTGAGTTACACCGGTTTGAGAAATCGCATCACAATAGTCACAAAAGGTTTCCATATGAGAGTGAGGGTCTTCACTAGGCATCCCCCCAAATTGGCTTCTTTCGACTAATTGGATAAATGCGGATTTGGCAATAAAATTTCCGGTTAGATGTTGTGGTGTGGGAGTACCATTGGGTAGGTTCTCCTCGGTAGGTACGGAATGTGATGAAAACTTAGGCATTGTGGGTTGATTTTATGTTGGATTTTGTGTTGGGTTCTCCTCACCTTCTCTTGCAAAAGGGTTGATGAACTCAATAGTATTTGGTTGAATATCTACAACCTCACCAATACTTCTCAAAGTTCTCCTAGCAAGTCTTCTATTGGTTGTCAAAGTTCTTTCAATTTCGTGATCAAAAGGTAACAAGTCACCTTGTGACCTTCTAGATATGCAAAATATCAAACAACTCGAAAATAATTAGAACAAACCTTGAGGATTTTTACTTCCCCAAGGAAAAGAAAGACACAACTAATAACAATACAAGAAAATCTAAATCAAGTTAACACCGTCCCCGGCAACGGCGCCATTTTTGGTCGGATCGTATTTTTCGGTTACTTGTCGTTAGGAGCACCTAGACCAAAACACAATTTATAACTTCACAAACAACTATACAATTAGTAAAGAGGCAAGTAAAAATCGGATCCCAAGGGACGGGAATTGAGATGAGATTTCTATTGCAACTAGTGGTGTCTTAAGGGTGTCACAATTGGGGTTTGATGTAGAAGGTCACTAAACTAAATAGCAATGAAAGTAAACAAGCAAGATGAATTAAAAGGGATGTAAACAATTGATAAAAAGGCACTAGGGTATCATGGGGTCATAGGGGATTCATGGGAATTGATCATACAAACATGTTCTCAAATTATAAGCAAGCAATTATTGTTGTGATGGATCGAGTTGGTTTATATCTTACAATCCTAGGAAAGTTTGGGTCCCGGAGCCGAATCGATTAGATTGTACAATACCTACAAGTCGACTTAATCTTCCCTACTCAACAATATGCATGGTCTAATGAGACTCGAGTTGGTTTATGTCTTACAAGTCTCATTGAAAAGATAGGTGATGGGTAAAAAATGCAAGGATTCATAGGCTCACATTTCATCAAACATAACATGTGCATAAGTTGAGATCACAACAAGCAAGCAAATAAACTATGAAAGCATATTAATTTAAGCATGAATCATTCCCCATGTTGGTTTCCCCTAATTACCCATTAACCCTAGCTAAGGAAACTACTCACTCATTATCATGTTGAACATGCTAGCAAGGTTGTCAATCATGCCAACAAAGTGAAACATGATGAATAAATGAAAGTAATTAACAATAATTAAAAAAGGGATTAAGAGAATTATACCTACTAATGATTCCAATAATAAAGCAAAGAATAAAAGAAGTACTTGATGCTTGATTGGAAGGTTGTCAATCTCCCAATAATAACCCAAATAAACTTCAATTACCCAAAATAAAGGATGAACAAGAGAGAGATTAAGGAAATAAAACTTGTATTAAAACTTGATTAAATGTTGATTACAAGATTAAAGAGAGATTTGATTGATATTAAATACCCTAAAGATTGCTAAGAAGAACATGTTCTTCTAATTAGACTAATGGGGTATTTATAGTGGGGATTAGGTGCATGAATTAGGGTTAACTAAGGGCTTAAATGTCGATTAAGTCCCTTGTTGAGGAAACGCCGGTCTTTTTGGGAAGACTCCGGTCTCTAGAAAAAGATGTGCATCTTTACTTGAAGCTTGAAGAAGACGAAATGGTTCTGCCTGGGAATCCGGGCATCTTTAGCACGGGACGGGCGGATTTGGTGGTCTCTGCACGGGCGTCTTCTGGGGAAGACGGGCGTCTTCTGGAGCTTTTGCCCGGGCGTCTTGGGGGTGAAGACGCACGGATTGTGGAGTGAAGACGGGCGTCTTCTGGACAATCCGCACGGATTGGTGGGCAGTCTCGTTTCTTCTTCTTTTCTTCCTTTTTCTTTATAAAATCCTTGGGGGTTTCCTCGGGGATGCAAGGATCTTTTCTCATCATTGCCCATCTACTATAGTATGTACAAAGGCCTTCTAATCTTGTCTCACCTTGATGCTTGGTCATTGAATTCAATCAATTTAGTCTCATTTTGCCATGAAAATGCAAGGTTTGCACTCCTTTCCTACCAAGGGATCAAAACCTCAAAGAATATGCAAAACAAAGAACTAAAGACAATAAATGACCCAAATATGCACTAAAAAGCATGGGAACAAGGCTAATTCGGAGACTAAATATGCTCTAATTATGGTCACATCAAAAAGTTCGTATTTTTTTTGGAAAGGTTAAGTATATTAATCATCATCAAAGGAACTACAAAGTCTGTATATATGACTATTACAAAAAAGGATATCTATCAGCTATAATCAAAAAATTCTCCTATTACACTAATCTAGCTATTGCATCAAATGTTGCAACCAAGCTTCATCTCCCCTGGTAATCGCAGATGTATTCCTGGACCTGAATCTAATGCACACAGCTTGAATTCCTTGCTTTAGTATAATCACAGGATGAGTGACTTTGGAGTACAGTCTCGCCTTGTTGCGTTCATGCCATATATGGTAAACCAATTGAACATAGTAAGCACAGGTAATCCTTCTAACCAGTATGCTATTCCTTCTTCCTCTTCTATTCCAATTAACTAAATCTCGAGGATTGAAAGAAACATTAAGTTTTTGTTGCATAACCTGCACACATCTGTTACTGAAGGGACAATAAAAAAAGAGATTCTCATGGGACTCAGCATTATTGTGACAAAGATAGCAGCTCAAGTCAGAAACTCCTCCCATGCGATTAAGACGATCTTTAGTTAATAACCTTCTAAGTACAGCAGCCCAATAAATAAACGATGCTTTAGGG
This sequence comes from Silene latifolia, assembly GCF_048544455.1. Classification (NCBI taxonomy): domain Eukaryota; kingdom Viridiplantae; phylum Streptophyta; class Magnoliopsida; order Caryophyllales; family Caryophyllaceae; genus Silene; species Silene latifolia. The sequence continues at coordinate 151,490,152 of NC_133526.1, forward strand.
ACATTCATTGTGTTCCAACATATTTTCCACCAACTGACTTTAGGAGAAGGTCCTCTTAGCCAGTTGTATCCCTCAATAATTGTATAATCAGACTGCTTCCCCATCCAACAATCTGTAGAGTAAGCAGCTTTAAGGATGCTCATGATAAGTGCTATTTTTTTCTAAGACCAACTACAATCAATAGGAGGATTGTAGTTGGTCCAGTGAGTACTTTTCAAATAAACATGAGAGATCCACTTCACCCACAGATGGTCCTTCTTTGAGGCAATCCACCACACATATTTGCCAAAAAGTGCCTTCTTCCAATTCTTGGAGTTCTTTATCCCCAAACCCCCTTCTGCTTTGGGAGCACAACATTTATCCCAACTCACAGCAGGGGCACGTAAATAAGAGTCTTTTCCCCCCCACAAGAAATTCCTACAAATGCTATCAATCTTATTCATAATACCATTAGGAATTAAAAAGATAGTAGACCAGTAAGAGTGCAAGGCCTGCAGAACAGAGGAGACCAGAGTGAGTCTACCTGCATAGGAAAGATGATTTGCCCCCCCCAAGCTATAATCTTAGATGTAATCTTCCCCATAAGTTTCCTGCCCTCATTTTTAGTGAGTTTCATGGAAGAAATAGGGACTCCTAAAAAGTTCGTATTTTTGAATCAGCAAGTCAATACGATATTTTCTAACAACTGGCGTTCCTTCATATGCCAATTCAAGACCATCCCATATTTCCTTGGTTGAAGTGCAAGAAGAAAAACGATCGAATTCAGTCGATGTCATGCCGTTTTGCAACAGGCTTATCGCTTTCGAGTTTTTCTCAGCCTTCTTGTAATCAACCTCAATATAGTCTTCTTCCTTCTTTTCATAGGTAGTGCCTTCAGTAGATCCAACGACCAAAATTTTATTTGGTCCGTTTTGAACGATCTTCCAGCATTCCCAATCATGTCCTTTTATGTAGTGTGTCATCATGTTTTTCCATAGTCTATAATTCCTCCCATCAAAGATAGGACACTTAAGATACTTGGAATCCATTTCACACGTGTAAGGCAACAGAATTAAAATAAAATAAAAAGATAAAGAGATAGACGGATCAGTCTCTTTGCGGTTAGGAAATCAAGAGCACGAGGCTCTGATACTAATTGAAGAGTCTATCAAGGTCGAAATACTCGAGAGGGGAGGGGGGGGGGGGGGGGGTGAATTGAGTATTTAAAAACTTATGCCCACTTTTTATTTTATATCTAAGTAATTAATTACTTCAAGTTTATTGATTAAATATTAACTAATTAACTAAACGATTATCAATGTAATGAAATGAATGATAAAGAAAACTGCAAGGACACACGATATTTGAAGTGGTTCAGCTTCATACGTTGAAGCCTATGTCCACTATTCTCGATTAATAATTTTAGTACCTTTCTCCGGATTACAAAATCATCAACCCACTCGTATAACTAACTCTAGCTATAACTCAATTTGAATATCACTAGATATTCGGTTTGGACTATCTTAAGTTACTAAGAAAGCACTTGATTGTTCTTTTAGGTGTTCACACAATTGAACGAGTAAGAAACAATATGAAACACTATTATCCAAAAACGTAATTTCAAAAGTAATTGTAATAAAGAACAACACGACTTTTTCAAAACAATTTTCGATTGCAAAATAATGATAAACTTAATTTCTTTGCAAGGATATTTTAAAGCTCAAGGTTGAAAAGTAATTTGAAAGAAAGAATAAGTGTTTGTATTTATAGTAGAGAATGAGATCTAGGTTTAAGCTAAAACCCTAGATGTGCCGTGTGGATCTCTTGTAAGGCAATAAAGAGATTAGGTCAAATATTCCTTAATCTTGAAAAGTAAGAAAGAATAAAAATAATATAAGGAGATAAGAAATCTCTAACAAATATTATTTTGATCTATTTTAATTCTTATCAAGTAAGAAAAAGATCTGAATCCATTTATTTATTCTAATAATATCTTAGTAAAAGATATGAAATAAATATAAAGAGATAAAATATCTTTAACAAATATTTTATTTAAGATCCTTATCTAAACCCTAGATCTCGTGTAGATTAAGGAAGGAATAAGATCTATCTTTTTCCTATTTAAATCCAACAATATCCTAGAAGATAGGAAAGAATAAATCAAATAATATAAAGAGATAAGATATCTCTAACAAATATTATCCTTGAGATTTACCCAATCTTATTCTTCTATTTTTACAACGATAATATCCTAAAAGATAGGAAAGAATAAATCTTACTAATATAAAAGAGATAAGAAATCTCTAATCAAATATTATCACTAAGATTTATTCCAAACCCTAACTTGTACAAGGAGTATTCGAACAAGGAAAAAAAATGGCTCATAGGCCGGCCACCCAACTCGAAATCCTAGCTAAGATATTAGGTTAGATAATTAGGGTTTAGATAAGAGTAGAAGGAAAACCCTAGATAGCATGACAACTCATAAGTTGTTTTACTAATCAATAGGATAATCTCAAACTCATTTGATCTAATCATGTCCCAAATCTCAGTCTACTATAAACATACTTTTCTTTAAAGATTTTATGATTTAAACTTTGAAAAATATATTTTTAAAACATAAAAATAGTGTTCTTCATATTGCAGCTCAAAGTTATAGTAGAATCACCTATATATTTGAGTTCAACTAGTAAAGTTATAACTAAAATAGCTATAACATTACTTGTCAAAATTACTCTAAAATTACCGTTATCGAACGACGACCTATACTAGCTAATCTTCCTGGAGATCTTTAGTAGTAGAATCATCTCTTTATCTTGATCATAAGCTCTTCTTATTGAGCTTCTTATACACCTGATCGAGCCTTTTGCTTGAGTGATCATCATACTTGAAACTTGTTATAGTTACTATGGCGCTTTAAGAATCTTTAATGTTATAGCTCAAGTTGCTATAACATTACTTGAACGATGCTTCACAAATCTTCAATGTTATAGCCAAGGTTTCTATAACATTACTTGCTTAAATTATAAACTTTAATCAATCTATTAAAGACTGAACAAACGATTACGAGCAAGAGTATATAATATAAAGTACGCACTTGTCATTATCAAAGTGCCGCAAAAAGATTTATTACTAATATCTAATGAGATAAATAAATATTATGAAATTCTTTTAACAACTTTATGCGAAAATAAAATAAATAGTGTCTGAATACTAATTAAGGCGATCTCTAGACTCAAGTGATCTCGTCCCAAGCTCCCCTTTAAGCATCCAGCACTTCACACAAGCTAACCTGAAATAAATCTGCTCCCCATTATGGTTCATCACAGGTGTTCACGAATACACTGTCATCCACGAGGTTGAGTAGGGTAACCAAACAATAATAATAATAATAATATAATAATAATAATATGACAACCTGCAATAAAATTAACGATCCAAACCAAGACCGTCACACACACGCACGACTTAACTATGAAACCCATCACATGCACCAACCGATCAGGCCACACACGACACCACACGGTGTACTGCTCAGATCCACGGCCACTCCCAATACCACCGTGCCTGGCCAACCATAATTCGTATAGGACCACGACACTTGGACATCCCAATGTCTGACCGACCAATTAATCTCAATAGCAATATCAATCTCAATGCCAATCTATTTCACAAAACAACCAACAATAGAGAACCAACCAACAAGATAATAACATGATCACAAGACAACAATGATAACAATATGCTCAAGACAACAATTACGACGATATGCTCAGGATAACAATTACAATAATAAACCATCTTTCAACAATTCTCCAATAACCAATATAGTATAGTTGAGTAGTTAACCTACCTTTTAGCAAATATTCTCAAATAATCAAAATCAAAAGCTTCTTCAACAATTTCACCATCTAAACAATAATTGAATTATGTATAATTATTAACTAATCTTATTAATGAATTTAAGATGTTAACTATCCAAAACAATCCCGCAAAATCGACACAAACACACCCCCAATCACACGACCAACCGACTGTGGTCAACCCGCCAGTTAAACAGCCACGACCTGGTCAATGGTCCTGACGGTCAATGGTCCTGACGGTCTTTAGTCAATACGTAAACAATTGACATTAGTTGATTAGATAACTTACCACAATTTAATTAGCGCAAGGTGAAAACTACGTCTTTGAAAGGATTCTAAACCCTCTAATTAAACTCTTTTAATGATTTATCTAAATTACTCATTGATTTAGATGTTGATCTAGTGCATGCATAACATAATATAAATAGAAAAGTATGAATAATGTTCCTTACATTAGTAAAAATCGGTCTAAGGGCACAAGTGAGGACTCCTTCCAACACTTGTTCTTGAGCTACAAATTAAAGGATGATCCTCCAAAACCCCAATAGTAGAGATTCTCCTCTTGATGGCACCAAGACTACCCCTTAATTCTAATTAATATATTAACTAGATATATAATTAGAGACCTTAAAATATGATCTAATAATATTTCTTATTACTACTTTATTTATCTAATTTTATTAGATTTTTGAACAATTTATTTTCTAAAACTAATTTTAGAGAGATAATGAGAGAAGTAAGTGAGGTGAATAATATATAAGAATGAATATATGAGAGAATAAGAACAATTCTTATGCAAGTATAGAGGGGGAAAACCGGTGGGTGGGGGTGGTCTAAGGACCCAATGCATGCCCTTCAACTTTTAGAATTGTTCTTATCAAAAGAACTAGGGTGTAGATTAGGTTAAGAAATTAATCATTGTGTTTTCCACAATATAAAACAATTAACCATTTCACCCTATTTTTTTCCTCTATAAACCGGTGCCTCTATGTAATATGGAGTCCATTTTATTTTTGTCAATTGTCATTTTGTCATATAATGTGTAACATGTAACATGTAACATGTTATTAATAATATTAATGCATATTTAACAATTAAATATCATTACATATTTTAATTCAATTATATATAACAATTGACTAGTAATTCAAAATCACAAGTGTATAAAATGGTTTATGTTAATATAATCTACAACACATTGTAATTATAATTAACCGATCATTCTTAATTTAATTGTTTCATAAACAAAGTTTTAGTAATATATAACATTTTATTTACTAAAACGAATCTCATTTAATCGAATTACAATAAGATTCATATTCTTGCTCACATATGTAAATTGTTCAACTTTAAGGAATTAATTAATCCGTATCAGTATACAATTAATTAATTTATCTATTAATGGATTCGTCTTTTAGGTGTGACCTTAAGGGATCAACTGATCACCACCGTCAAACGATAGTAATGTCAAACTCTAGTCAGTCAATCCTTACCGATTAATGTTAATCATTTGACGTATAAAATGAATCATCCCTTCATGTATTCTTATCATGAGTTTTAATAATGTGATCGCACTATTGTTGAGGACCCATACTCCAACAATCTCCCACTTGTCCGAGACAAATGTGCGTCACCAATTCTCTTGTCCTATTATAATCTCCCACTCAATGTAAGGTGTCTTGCAGGTCGTTCTTGCAACTGATCATATCTAGAGTGGTTTCCTCGATCTGGAGAGTAACTGTCTGACCGGAATTATCTACCGTAGATACCTTCCGAGTGTGGCCACGCATTTTCAGTTTACAACTCCTCGAGTGGCCCTAAGATTTTTAAATAACCCTGACAAGGGGATGAACAATTCCTATTGCACTATTCCCTTTGTTTAGCCAGAGCTCATCATGACCCAAAAGATGCCCATTTGACCTCATTTACAAAAGTCGTAGAGCATAATTTAAAGTCACTCAGAAACTGTGCCAACTGGGGCGAACAGTCTCTAGTCAAAGAATTGACTCAAAAGAATACTATAGTAGCTCTTGCCACGACCAGACTATATGAATTACCAGAACTCTATCAGCGGTCACTGTCCGACAGAGTGTCCCTTACAATCTGTCTATGTGATCGACTAGTCATCTCTTATGACCCTATGGCACTTGAACTTGCCATTAGTGGACTCACACTCTAGTCACTTAGACACGTCAGTAACTAGGGGCAATTGCTAAGTTAATCCAGTTCACTTTAATAGGGTTCAATGGTGTCTTGACAACCTATTTGAATATAACAAAGCAATAGATGAGTTTAAGAAACTCAAATAATAAATGCGATTATCACATATGAATAGACAATACCATATTACTACTTCATATCTTATAATCTAAAGTGTACATTTTACACTTGTCAAAGTGCAATAAAAGCTCGGTTAGTGGATATACCATGTATCCATTTAGTCCAACTTTATGAATTGCATTTTCCTTCTATTCAATGTCATTTCTAATGTCATGAACTTTTCTAAGTACATGTCTAGACTTCTTCTTAGACCTGGACTCTTTAACTTGAAAGATGCTCCTACTATCATTATATAACTTGTGATTAAATACTTGGTGGAAGGAACTACCTATAGTCCCTTTATGAATCACCTTATCACAATGTACTCAGACTCTCTATGTAGAACTTGCAATGGCTGATTCTAAATCATTTTTCTATTCATTTACTCCTGAGTCAACAAAATTAGCCTAGGATTTCGATAAATTCTTACAGGTTCGGAAACTTGAGTCTGTGTAACCCTTCAACACATAACTTAGTACGTTATCCAAACACAAGAACGGATCCTCATTCATTCTCAGGAATTTATAATGGATGTTCTTGAAGGCTTTCAAATGACCTTCATATGAAATAACTTGTCACTGACTCATTATGCTCCAAGCATATGATTCATCATGGCATGTGCATATATTGGCATACATGATCGTTCTAATGGCGGAAGCATTTAGCAATCGATTTCATGTGATCAACAACTCATGGGGTTCAGTGAATGACTATGACTCTATCATAGTAATTCCACTTTCATCAAAATGAATAACCTCCTCAACCTATGTTGATATTAAACAGATAAAGAATCTTATCAACATAAGATACTTATCCCAGTGCCAATTAAAATTTCCCTATATCATAATAGATTTGGAATTTTAGAATGCATCATGTTTTCTTTCATCGAGAATTGAAAACAAAAACACTCCTTCATTGATGGTAGTGTTAGCATGTCATCCTCAATGACATTAACATGAAAGACAATTTCTCCCACTGATCTTCATGTCTAAACATGACAATATTGACTCCCACTGAAATCCATGTATACTTATGGCTTCTCGATAACTTGAGTGAAATCATTTTCTCATAACATAATTGTAATGATCATTGAAATTTTTAAGTGTGAATTAAAACCTCGTGCTTATGTCACACATACACTCCTTTCTAAATATCTATTTAGAAATTGGTCTTAACTTGCTTATACACACTATGAGGTGTAGCAATGATGATATGGATCTTAGCTTGGTTACATTTTAACTTAGCTTTCTAGACAACTTTAGTGTCTATCCATGCAACTCTTATGCATAGACTTCACATTGGTTCATTAGGCTCTTATGTAAAATTGAATTGAATTTACTTGATACAACTACTACATAATCTTTACTGAAAAACACTTTCTCTTGGTCTCCTCACTAGTCTTGAGTTTGACCTAATAAGCTTTCTTTTGGTCTCCTCACTAGTCTCGATTTTGACCTAAGAAGCTTTCTTTTGGTCTCCTCACTAGTCACTAGTCTCGAGTTTGTTGCTAATTTTTTCCCACTCTATCTTTTGAAAAATACACCTATTTTTCTTGAAAGATAGCTATATAAGCAACAAACAATTTGATACTTAAACTTGTGAATGAAGAAATATCACACATTATGACATTAATAGATGACCCTCTTGTAATGACATTGTAATCTAGTAGTAAGATAAACTAGCCTTTATAAGATAAAGGATTGGATTCATATCCATGTCTTATACAATTTTAGGGTCTTAAGACTTCCCGTAACTCGTATGGAGTCTTATAAGTGGTGTTTTTCAATTGGTTTATTAAATTCCTTACCATGAGTTCAAATAACTCTATTTGACTTTACAATCGTTCTTTCTTATGTCAAATAAGATGTGATATTTGGTCATAAAAGCATAAGAGGGAATCAAATTCATGGCTTATGAACTTATTATAATGATCCAATCGTTGTAATTCTTTTATGATCAATTGGAGTCAAATCAATTTATGTTGTTGATGTAAGAGGTGTGTAATGACAAGTTTTTAGAACAAAGAAAATTCCATAAACCGAATGACTTGGGTTGAAAGCCAAGTCATTAAAATTCATACAACCATTGTTTGCAAAATGGAAATAAAACAAATTTCCATGTCCAACACAGAAATCAAAATGAGTTCTAAAACAACAAGTCAGAATACAATAATGCAAAGAAGACAATATAAAATAAAAGCCAAGCTTCCATAGGTCTTCTACTATGGGCGGCTACCCTAGCATCCCTTGTTGAAGATCTTCCTCAAGCTTGCTTCTCCTTGCCTTTGTCTTTGGTCACATGCCCTAAATTACATTTAAAGGGGGTGAGAATCACAACTTGTATCTAAATACCAAAGTTGGGATTTATATCAATAACACAATAGATTAGAGAATTTATTACCTACTGGAGTCACACGTCCAGCTTTAACATCTCCTAGATACTTCGGGCAATTGCGTTTCCAATGGCCCGTACCACAACAATAGTGGCACTTATCCTCGGAACAAGCACCCTTTTTGGGCTTGGATGAGCTGTTCCCAATAGCTTTCCCTTTGCCCTTGTTGGGAGTGGGTTTCTTACCCTTCCTGGCGCTTTTCTTGAATTTCCCTTTACACTTATCATTAATATTGAGCACATCCTTGGTTGTACTTACGTTGAGACCCATGTCTCTCTCGGCTTGTACAAGCAAGTTGTGCAATTCATGGAGAGAGGTTTTTATGTTTTGCATATTGTAGTTTACCCTAAACTGAACATATGCTTTGATGCGATTCAAGGAATGGAGAACTCGGTCAATAACGAGTTGTTCGTGAATTTCAACCCCTTGTAATTTGAGCGTCTCAACATGCTCAATCAATTTGAGCACATGAGGGCTAACCTTTTGGCCCTCTTTGATGTTGAGCTCAAAGAATGCGGAGGCCGCCTCATATTGGATGATCCTAAGAGCTTGTGAAAACATGGTCACAAGCTTGGCGTAGATCACATAGGCGGTGCCTATCTTTATAGCACTCCTTTGGAGATCGGCTTCCATAGAGAAGATCAAGACGTTCTTGATTGCGGCCGATTCTTTTAGGTAAGCCTCATAGGCCTCCCTAACCGTGGCGGCTGACCTAGCAGTAGGTGTAGCAGGAGCGGCTTCGGTAAGGTAACGAAGCTTGTCATCACCTTCCGCGGCCAAGCGGAGTTGTGCGTCCCAATCGGCAAAGTTAGTGATACGTGCATTTTGTATAGTCTTTTTAGCCTATTTTAGCACGTATTTCCATGTACTTTTGTACTGTTTACATAGTATTATGCCCTGAATTGGCTACTTTGGTTCGTTTTGTCCATTTTGTTGAAATGAACGTGAAAGTAGTGGAATCGTACCATTTTCATCCCTTTTTGCATGTATTTTGAGGAGACGAGATTGTTCAGAGTGAGATCTTGCATTGGGATGCGTGAAGGAACGGTCTACGGAGCACTCGGTCATGAGTTAGAGCTGTTTTGGAGGAAGAATACTCGATCGAGCTGTTTTGTTATTAGATCGAGTGGTTTCTATGGCTGAGGTTCGTCGATCGAGTAGTATTGTACTCGATCCAATAGAGCTGGAATTAGGAGTTACTCGATCGAGTAACAGTTTTGGTCGATTGAGTAGATATCTTGGAGAAGTACTCGATCGAGTTGTTTCAGACTACTCGATCGAGTGGTTTTGGCTGTCATGGGCTTTAATTAGTCCGTGAACGTGTTTTAGCTTATGGACTTAGTAATTTTTCTATTTAAGCGCATAATAACTAGGTCATTAGCATCTATTCTCTTCAGTTTTTCATCTATCATTTTCAACATTACCTTGCTTTCTCCCTTTCACTGTAACTTTGCTTTCGGTGTTATTTAGCTCGGATTTGTTTGTTCTTTACGCCAGATTCTTGCGATTATAATCTCTTCCTCCCTTTTTAATATTAATCTCTCTTTTATTCATCTTAATTACTTGTTTTTCTCTTTCTTAATTTCTGCCCTAATCTTTGTTTATGCATTTTAATTATTATTTCATCATGCTTTATATTAGTTATTTCAATATTGTTATTATTGACAACATTAGCGATATGAGTAGCTAAATCATTTCATGTTGGGATTAGGGGATCTACGGTAGAAATGTGACGATGTAGTGAATAGGTTAGATGAATTAATTGTGAGACTCTGTCCCCATAGCAATATAACTGTATTTAGCGACTTAGTTGAATGCACGCTTCTGAGTCACCCTATTAATCTGCATAAATTTAATCCTGGATCGGAAGATTGGACTAAATAGGCCTGCTATGAACAGTAGACTACCCTGATGAGGACGGAAGTTAAGTTTGTGGTATTTTAGGATAGAAAGTGGACCGGAAGGACCTTTCCATACCCGTCTCACAGTAATTTATCTAAGTTGTTTGCAGTTGAGTCACTGGACTATCGTAGTGAACCGAAATCCTGACATGTCCTCTCTCTATTGATAGTTTATTCTCATTTTCTGTCTTTATTGCTCTTTCCTTGCTTCTCTTCTTTTAAACCCTTTTAGTTTAGAAAACCAAATACAAACACCCCCCCCCCCCAATTTGTGACCAAATAGACGAACCTTTACAGATATCTTTGTTAGGAAATATTAATCTCATTAATTTACATATTCATATATATATGTGAGAAATTATTTAATCATAAAATAAATTGTTAATCTTATGCATGCAAACTAAATAAGAAGAGATAAGAGATCATTGTTCTTACTATATGATTTCGGTTTTATGGGCACCAACAAGATCTCCTTCTTGTTAGTTCTTGAGCTTTCCAATAATGGATGAACAAGATTCAAGTTTAGAATCTCTCCCAAAAGCATATACCCAAGGAAACCTCTTAATAACTAATATTATTATGATCTAGTAATAATATAAGTCTTACTAAAAATTGACACAAAAATATTTGTAATTGCTCTTGAATAAATCGATCCAAGAGGGAGTAATTTTTGTGATTTTATTTCTCTAAGATTCTCACAAATATTAGAGAGAATTATTTTTCTTACACTAGAAAATGAGTTGAAGTTGTCAATGAAAATTGTAGAGGAAAAACTCTATCATTCCTCTTGTTAAAACCGGTTGGAGGAGTGAGAGTGCCCAATGCATGGGCTAGTTTTTCTACCCAAGAATCATAGGCATGCAAGGCTACAAGCAAGGTCTTATCATTGTGTTTTCCACTTAAAAAATAATTAACAAAATTTTAAAGACCCTAACCCTCCTATTTCGGTACACTTAATAAAATGGGAGGTCCATTTTATTTGTCATTTGTCAATTGTGACACATGTGACATGTTACTTGACATGTGAAATTGTAATGTATTTTTAACATATTAAAAATCAACATACTCATAAAATATGTCATTTACAAAATCGACTAGTAATTCGTAATCACTTGTACCAAAACGGTTTATCAAGTTATAAATTACAACGTCTTGTATTTATAATAAATTATTCATTCAATTTCAATTCCAGATTATTTCGTAAACAATAATTTTATCTAAGTAATAAAACAATTCAATTACTTAGACCGTATCTAATTTAATCGAATTACAATAAGACACGTTAACTTTACTCACAAAATCATCCGTCAATTTTAAGCAATTTAATTAACTCGTATCGGCATAAGATTAATTAAATAATCAATTAAGAGTATTTTCCTATAGGTATGACCTAAGGGGATCAACTGATCACCACCGTCGCACGATAGTAATGTCAAACTCTAGTCAGCCAATCATTACCGATATGTGTGGACCAGTTGACTGTAAAAATTACATCCCAAATGTATTCTTAAAATGAGATTTAAACATGTGACCATTATGATCAACAGTTGTGATCGCATTATTGTCGGAGGACACATATTCCAACAATCTCCCACTTGTCCTCGACAAGTGTGCGTCACCAATTCTCTTGTCCTATTACTATCTCCCACTCAATGCAAGGTGTCTTTCAGGTCGTACTTGCAAGTGATCATATCGAGAGTGGTTTCCTCGATCTGGAGAATAACTGATTGACCGGAGTTATCTACCATAGATACCTTCCGAGCGTGGCCACGCATTTCCAGTTCATTAATCCTCGAGTGGCCCTGAGATATTGTTTTAACCCTGACAAGGGGGTGGAGAATTCCTATCGCACTCATTCCCTTCGACTAGCCACAGCCATCATAACCCAAAATATGCCCATTTGACCGCATTTACGAAGGTTGTAGTAACATAAATCAAAGTTAATTTGAAACTGTGCCACCTTAGGCGAACAATCTTTAATCAAAAGAATCGACTCATTAGAATATTATAGTAGCTCTCGCCACGACCAGGCTATATAAATTTGCCAGAACTCTATAAGCGGTCATAAGGCCCGACAAAGTGTTCCTAACAGTCTGCCTATGTGATCGACTAGTCATCTCACATGACTCTATGGCACTTGAACTTGCCATCAATCGCATCACACTCTAGTCACTTTGGGACGTCACCTCATGTAAGTGACTATGGGCGAATACCATGTTAATCCGAGTTCACTTTAACGGGGTTCAATATTGTCTCCACAACCCGTTTGGATGTAACAAAGTATAAAAGGAGTGTTTGATTTAAAAACTCAAACGACAAATGTGATTATCATATGAGTAGTCAATACTTGATTACTACTTCATATTCTATAATCCAATTTAGATCTTGTCTGTAGTTGTTCATCTCAATCCAATTGAAATGACATATGACATGACTCATCATGTTAAACCTATGAGAAGGCTTTCGTTAGTAGGTTTTATCATTTTCTTGTACCTTACTCAACCTTACTACATACTCGTTTTCCTTTTTAATGTATACATTTGCATTACAAAACTTTCTGAGTACGTGTCGAGATCCAATCAAGACATAGGCCCTCTAGCCTTAGAATAGCTCCCACTGTTTTCACAGTGTGCGGGACTCATCCTTCTTGCACATCTCATGATTGCAAGTGTACTCAATTTCCGTTGTAAATATTTCTCATTGTTCTTTATTGCCTAGAACGATTCTAGAAAATATATTTCTTAAATAACATAGCCACAATGGTATTTTAACCATCCTAATGTGTTTTGATTATGGTTTTGTCGGAAACCATGCGCAATCTCAATTGTCAATTGTCATTTGTGTAACATCCTTACACAAAATTTCATCAAAACACTTTGCTTTACATCCCTAATGCTTCTGCAAGCACTTAAGGGTAATCTTTATGGCTTACTTGGTAACTATTACTTAAATTCGATTTGAAACAATTCATCATACTCAAAGTATATGAAGTATTATACATCATTTCCTATTTAATTGATTCGGCAGCGGAAGCAAATGGAATCAATCAAATATGTTCAACTTGATTGAACTAGTCATGAATCTTATCAACATAAGACTCCTTGTTTGACATTAATATCATGTAGATTTATCTCCATAAATCCGGATATTAAAGATGTACTATATTTCTCCAAATTCTTAAATCATTCGCAATGATCAATATGTCATCCACATATAAGACTAATTAAAATTTCCGTAACTCCCACTAAACTCCATGTATAAACACAACTTCTCGACTTATCGAGAAAAGTTTTATAACATGATCAAAACATTGATTCCAACTCATTGATGTCCTACTTAAGACCCTCTCTTAAGTTTCACATTATCTTAGGATTGCAAGAATCTACAAAACTCAAGACATGTATTGAATACATTCCTTCTAATTGAAGAAGTGGGTTTTAGATTCACTCTCTCTATATATATATCATCATAACGACACACAATCCCTAAGAAGATCCAAATAGACTTTAGCATTTCAACTAGTGCAAAACCCTTTGCAACCAATCAAGCTTTGATATCTAACAATTCACTTGGAATTTATTTCAGATTTTCATGGCTCTAAGCCTTGTATTGAGTTGTGACTTCAACATTCTCATATAAGTCATATGTTCATTACTTTCCAGAAGTAATCAACTTGAATCAAATAATTTCTTTGTAAGTTGCAAGCTCTTTACTTTCTAAAAGTAACACTAATTCATCATCTTCAACAAGTGATGACTTTAACCTCCTAGGTTTTGAAGAAACAACGTCTTACACAAAACGTCTCATGTAGCCAAGAAAGACCAGTTTCTTGTGACATAACATTCTTTGTGGCTCTTGAATTTGCGACATAACATTATTTGTGGCTCTCTTGAATAATTTCTCCCACTCTGTCTTCTAGAAATAAACTTGTATTCTAGAAAGACAGCCTCACGAGCCACAATTCCGTTGTACTCGTGATTATAGTAAGGAAAAATGAGCATTTGTTTCTTTTGAAAACTTACAAACATGGTACCCTACCATTTCATATCTCATATGATTCGTTTTAGATTTAGTAGAAAAATAATTTAGACAAAATGATAAAATCCCCAAAAGGATCAAGTAACTCAAAGTAACTTGATTGAAGTCCAAACCATATCGAATAGCGTTTGATTTCTTATCCAACCACACATTATCCCATAATGTGTGTTAAGAGAGATTAGCTTGTGATACTATATCACATCTCATTTGGCTTATATCAAAGTCTTCACTTTGATAATCCCATCACGACTAAATCGTGATTCCTTGAACTCTTTGAACTTCTTCAAAGATTTCTCTATTTACCTTATTAAGTGAACACATTAGCATTAACTTAAATTGTTGGTAAAAGAAAATGATTAACCTATTATGGATCAATGATTTACAACCTCGATCTCCTTTTCAACCAAAAGGCACGAGACATCTTGCTTTGAATACAAGATACGCATGTACCATAAGATCTAATGGTTTCAAGAGTACTCGATAACTCTTTACGTTCATCATTCCAGAATCTAAGGTTTAATCTTGGGTTACCAATTTGAGTCTTGCATCATCTTCATGATATATCATTCTAGTTTGGTTTAGAATATAATCACCTTGATAATGGGCTAGCCATACATCAAATCATGGTGTATAGGGTCACAAAAGTGAAACCTCTTTTGTATCTTAACAAGTTTATATTCTTATTTAGAGTTTATGCACTTAATAGTCACAATTAAGTACAACTCTAAACTCAAAAACTAGATTGAGTTCACAATGACTCTATCTCTCAACATCATTGTTGCTAGTCGTCATATTCTAATCATCCTATGTATCAAATACAATGATGAAAACCACCACCGGTTTCTAATATTGACGAAGTAGTATTAGCAAAATTTATGTCAATCAAATAAATATTTAAAGAAGAATGTCCCATTAGATGTCCCACAACTAACTTGTTGATTCTTCAATAATTTGGAGTAGTTTCCTTTCTAGCGTCCAACAATTAATACAATGGAAACATTATCGGTCGGGATTGATTGGTTTAGTATTGTTATTCTCAATAACGTTACTTTAAACATTAACTTGTATCAATTCCATTCTAATTTTACTTCTTTAAACCTTATCCTTTTCTTAACGGTTTAAGAGAATGCTCCCACTCATTTCAATGAGTCTTTGCTAAGAGAAGCAAAATTGAATTTCATGAAGACTACTCTTCAATTCATTTGTTTAGTCTTAAAACTTTCATTGAAGTGGTTGCGGTATTTTGGTCAATTTTGATTTCAAACAAATCTAGTTACCAAATGATGTAACGTTTCAAAGTACTTAACTCAGTTAAGCATATGAGAAACAATTCATTGTAAGTAGATATGTTAGTCAAGAATCAAAAACCCGTTTGCTCATGAATAACTTTTATCTATATTCTTCACAAGAGATCCTTACAATGGATAATATGAGGTTTTAGAAGCAAATTCTAATTTTGTCTTTCGTTACGATGTTTTAATGGAGATTTGAATCAAAAATCGAAATGATATCGTATATGAATTGTGGTAAAAAAAAAAATAGAACAATATGATAACAGAATAGTGGAAAACTTAACATTTATCGTTTTATTAATAACACTTGTAAATAATTTAAACAAGTTTTATAGCATTTATCTAGTGACCTCTACCCAACTTGATAAATGATTCCGAGATCCAAATTCATATTAACTTGGTCACGGGGTAGCCGATTCATCCCTTATCAATATAACTCGGTGGATTAACTCTTTAATCGATTCTACTTTTAGAACTCTCGGTCGATAAAATTACTCTAATATTTATCTATAGCCCGGAACACATGCGACTACGGTCACAAATACTTCCGTTGAGCTCAATCCAAATTTCGAATAAATGTGTCCATGATCCAAATTCACATTAACTTGGGCACGGGGTAGCCGATTCATCCCTCATCAACATGAATTCGGTGGATAGACATTTATCACCCACTTCCCCTACGTAACAAGGTTTGTACCCCGGTGTGGCCGAGCGCACTCCCTCACGAAATAGGTTTTCATGGTTTCTACTTTTTGGTAAGGCTAAGTCTCAATTATTTATTTTAGCGACAGGTCATGTCAATTTATTATCTATCACGTTTTGAGTGAACTAAAGCGGTGAACTACGATAATTGTAATTGACACGGTCGATAAACTCGATTTAAAATGCATGTTTAGTTATGGCGATTTAGCGATGCATGCAACATATAAACAAAATGCAAAGCATAAAAATGAAATCCTAGTATGACCTTCCTAAAATAGTAAATCTAATAAACTATTACAAATTCGGAAACCAACTCCTTTGGTCCTTTGAACTTCGGTCTTGGCACGCATTTCAAGGCAACACTTTATTTAATGGATCGCCTTCTCGAGTGGCACCGTCTTTAAGGAACTCCGGAATAATTAAATTTTATAATAAATTACATAATTTCCTATTATACATTTGTAATTAAAATAAAATAATCTATTAAATTACAAAATGGTGATACGAGATCATAATAATTACAACCGAATCGATATTCCCATACATTTCGGGTAATACCAATTAAAACTAAGGCCATACTAAGTAAAATTACATAATTAAAAAATTACATAAAATTAAAATATGACAATCATAAATAAAATGCAGCATTATAATATGTATGAACATGCTCAATTTTATGCTAAATCGCCTTTTAGAGCCAATATCGTATATAAACCGGTTTTTACGGATTTGCGTGATTTAACTTATTAAAATCACAATAATTACATAAATTCATATTTATGTACAAGTTAATTACCCTAACCTCTTAGGACTCAAAATTAGTCTCCACTAACATTTTGACAATAACTAAACTTGATTTCTTAATATTGTTCATAAATGGACTCAAAAACATAAAAATATGCTATAAACTTCAATTTAATTATAAAAATTTCAAATAATTTCGAATTTGAAGACTAAACTCATGAACATTTTGGAAAAAAATACCATGACTCATAATGTTCAAAACTTAGGTTAAAAATTTCGAAAATTTATCGAGAAAAACAATGTTGCGGTTTATCGATTTTAACAATTATCATCATAAAAATATAAGAAAAATTATATTCATCAACTTTTCAGTTATAGATCTGAAATATATGATAAAATGTAACATGTGACGTTTTTCCTTAGTCAGGAAGTATGTTTTAGCATTTTTACTAATTAAAGTCACTATTCATGTGATTTTTCATCTAAAAATCATAAATCATGCATAAAGACTTCATTATAGCCAAATATTTTACACACATCTTGTAAAATTGCATGTGACAATATACTAAATTTCCATGACCAGATTCGAAATATAACTCATATTAACCTATTTACCCATTTAAATACAATTTTAACTTGAAAAATCCATATTTCGAGCAAAACAACTCATTTAATCATGAAAATTTACAGGCCATCAGTAGATAATATATGTGAAAACATATCCAAAAACCACTGAAAAATTCGAAGTTTAGCTATTTTTCGTCCAAAACTGACATTTTTATCATAAAAATCACATTTTAATGCCAGTATAATATAAAATGAACAATAAAATCTATAAATAAACCAAAATGTCCTAAAAATCACTTAGGACCAGAAACTTTTAACATGCAAGGTTATTTTTAGGTTTATCTTTTTAAAACCAAATTAATTTGTTTTGTATGTTAATCATATAACTCGGAAAAACTATAAACCGATTTGCATGCAAACAACCTAAGGCTCTGATACCACATGTTAGGAAATATTAATCTCATTAATTTACATATTCATATATGTGAGATATTATTTAATCATAAAATAAATTGTTGATCTTATGCATGCAAACTAAATAAGAAGAGATAAGAGATCATTGTTCTTACTATATGATTTCGGTTTTATGGGCACCAACAAGATCTCCTTCTTGTTAGTTCTTGAGCTTTTCAATAATGGATGAACAAGATTCAAGTTTAGAATCTCTCCCAAAAGCATATACCCAAGGAAACCTCTTAATAACTAATATTATTATGATCTAGTAATAATATAAGTCTTACTAAAAATTGACACAAAAATATTTGTAATTGCTCTTGAATAAATCGATCCAAGAGGGAGTAATTTTTGTGATTTTATTTCTCTAAGATTCTCACAAATAGTAGAGAGAATTATTTTTCTTACACTAGAAAATGAGTTGAAGTTGTCAATGAAAATTGTAGAGGGAAAACTCTATCATTCCTCTTGTTAAAACCGGTTGGAGGAGTGAGAGTGCCCAATGCATGGGCTAGTTTTTCTACCTAAGAATCATAGGCATGCAAGGCTACAAGCAAGGTCTTATCATCATGTTTTCCACTTAAAAATAATTAACACAATTTTAAAGACCCTAACCCTCCTATTTCGGTACACTTAATAAAATGGGAAGTCCATTTTATTTTTGTCATTTGTCAATTGTGACATATGTGACATGTTACTTGACATGTGAAATTGTAATGTATTTTTAACATATTAAAAATCAACATACTCATAAAATATGTCATTTACAAAATCGACTAGTAATTCGTAATCACTTGTACCAAAACGGTTTATCAAATTATAAATTACAACGTCTTGTATTTATAATAAATTATTCATTCAATTTCAATTCCAAATTGTTTCGTAAACAATAATTTTATCTAAGTAATAAAACAATTCAATTACTTAGACCGTATCTAATTTAATCGAATTACAATAAGACACGTTAACTTTACTCACAAAATCATCCGTCAATTTTAAGCAATTTAATTAACTCGTATCGGCATACGATTAATTAAATAATCAATTAAGAGTATTTTCATATAGGTATGACCTAAGGGGATCAACTGATCACCACCGTCGCACAACAGTAATGTCAAACTCTAGTAAGCCAATCATTACCGATATGTGTGGACCAGTTGACTGTAAAAATTATATCCCAAATGTATTCTTAAAATGAGATTTAAACATGTGATCATTATGATCAACAGTTGTGATAGCATTATTGTCGGAGGACACATATTCCAACAATCTTGCCTCCCTGAGGAGATCGACCTGACTTCCTTAGCTATATAGTTTGTTTAGTTAGTTATTTTGATAGGTATACGACATCCCTGTCAGTTAGTACCATTCTTTTCAAGTTTACATCGATCCATAAAGGATCGGAGACAAGAAGCATTAGTGAGTGGTGGAGCGGTTCCACTAGTTGAAGCGGATGAAATCGAAGTTGTCATTGCAAATTAATCAAATTGACTACAAAAAGGAAATGAAGGAAACAATTAACATTTATCATTTTACTTGTAAACATTTTTAACAAGGTTTAAAAATATGCATTTATATAATGACCTAGCACCTAAATTATATAAATGATTCCGAGATCCATCTTTCCACAAACATGGGCACGGGAAACCGATATATCCCACACTTGCATAAATTTGGTGAATTAACTCTTTAATTGATTCTACTATAAAACTCTCGGTCGATGTATTTCATAAATTCCATCTCTAGCCCCGGAACATAAGACTAGTCTTTATATCCTGTTGTGTCCAACCAAATTTCGCTTGTAATAACGTTTTATTACCCCACTTACCCAATGATAAATGAAAGTACCCCGGGGAACCGAATCTACATACCCCAAATGTCAAAGGGATTCATGAGTCCTACTATTTGGTAAGACTAATCTCAATTTTAAATATGTGTGAGGTCTTGTCGATTTATTATCTATCATCTTTAAGTGAACTAAGTCGATGAATACATGATAATTATAATTGATAATAGTCAATAAGACGATAAAATATGCATGTGAAGTTATGGTGATTTGACAATGCATGCAAACATATAAAGCAGCAAATAAAGAAAAAAATTAATTTCCTAGTATGGCCTTTCCTAAAATAAAAAATCTTATATTCTATTAACATATTCAGAAAGCAAATCCTTTGGTCCCTTGAATCTTCATGTGACACGTCTCCCAAGGATAAACACCGTCTTGATCGGGACTCCTTTCCGAATGGCACCGTCTTTAGGAAACTCCGGGATTACAAATAATTAAATAATAAAATGTACATAGCACTTCCTATTATACATTTATAAAATAAAATCTAATAAAAATAAAATAAAAGTGATACGAGATCACATTAAATTACTACGGAATCAATATTCCCTTACATTACGGGTAATATCGGTTAAAACTAAAGCCATACTAAGATAAAATTACATAATTCAAAATTATATAAAAGAAATATGACATTTATCAATAAAAAATACAGCATTATAATATGTAATTAACATGCCAGGTTATTTGCCAAATCGCCCTAATTAAACTTATATCGTAAATACAAATCCGGTTTTATGGTTATTCGCGATTTTTAACTTATTAAAATCACAAAAGAATACTAAAATCTAATTTTAGTCCAAGTTAATTATCCAGGATAATAACCTTTTAGGACTCAAAAAGTGGTCATTACTCAATTTTTGACAATAATTCAACTTGATATAACATATATGCTCATTATAGACCTTAAAATCATAACTTTTATGAAATAAATCCAAATTAAATTACAATAATTTCAAATTTTGAATTTTAAATTTTAAATTTTTGAACATTCTGGAAAAATTCCATGACACTCATAATGTCAAAAATTAAGGTTAAAATGTTCGAATTTATTTCGAGAAAAATATAGTTGCAATTTATCGGTTTTATCAAATAAAATATCTAAAGCATATGAAAATTAATCTAATTAATGTTCCAAATTTAGATCTGATATGTAGGATAATAATGCAACCTAAAATAATTTTCTCATGCCATGTAACTCAATTTATCTATTTTTGCTAAAATAGTCACTATTTATGTCATTTTTACACTAAAAATTCATAAATCATGCAAAAATGATTCAAGTTCATCTAAGATCTTACATCCAGTGAGTAAAATGTGCATGTGACAACATATTAAAATTTCATGGCCTTTTTCGAATTTTAACTAATTTTAACCATTTTACCTCTATTTATTTTATTTTTATCATATAAAAATTAAAAATCATGCAATATAAATCAAATTTATATGAAATATTACATACAATAAGTAAAATATGCATGTGAGGTCATATAAAAAGTTCAAGTTCATAAACTAAGTTTAACTATTTTTAGCATTTAAATACCACTTTATACATTAAAATGTAATAAAATCACTAAAAATCATTAAAATGAGCCAACAATTACCATAAATCATCAAAATAACCTAAAAATATTTTAGGACCAGAATATATAACATGCAAAAATTTTCTTGACTTTATAATATAAATTACAAAATCTCTAGTTTTATATGTTATACATTTAACTCGGAAAAACTATAAACCGATTATGTATGCAACAACCTATACTCATGATACCACTTGAAAGGATTCTAAACCCTCTAATTAAACTCTTTTAATTATTTATCTAAATTACTCATTAATTTAGATGTTGATCTAGTGCATGCATAACATAATATAAATAGAAAAGTATGAATAATGTTCCTTACATTAGTAAAAATCGGTCTAAGGGCACAAGTGAGGACTCCTTCCAACACTTGTTCTTGAGCTACAAATTAAAGGATGATCCTCCAAAACCCCAATAGTAGAGATTATCCTCTTGATGGCACCAAGACTACCCCTTAATTCTAATTAATATATTAACTAGATATATAATTAGAGACCTTAAAATATGATCTAATAATATTTCTTATTACTACTTTAGTAATCTAAATTTATTAGATTTTTGAAAAATTTATTTTCTAAAACTAATTTAGAGAGATAATGAGAGAAGTAAGTGAGGTGAATAATAATATAAGAATGAATATATGAGAGAATAAGAACAATTCGTATGCAAGTATAGAGGGGGAAAACCGGTGGGTGGGGGAGGTCTAAGGACCCAATGCATGCCCTTCAACTTTTAGAATTGTTCTTATCAAAAGAACTAGGGTGTAGATTAGGTTAAGAAGTTAATCATTGTGTTTTTCACAATATAAAACAATTTAATTGTTTCATAAACAAAGTTTTAGTAATATATAACATTTTATTTACTAAAACGAATCTCATTTAATCGAATTACAATAAGATTCATATTCTTACTGGTTCGGTTTCAAACTCGTGTCAAAAGCTACCAACCAAAAAAATATTTATAACTTCACAAACTACTCTTAGTAAAGAGGTAAGTAATGGTCAGATCCCAAGGGACGGGTATTGATGTAGGATTCTCAATTGCAAATAGCTATGTCTTAGGGTGTCACAATTTGGTTGAGGTGATGTGTAATCTAAACTAATCAACAAGATGAAAGTAAAGTACTGAAAGCAAAGGAAGGCAATTAAAAGGAGTTATAAACAATTGATTAAAGGCACTTGGGTGTCATGGGTTCATAGGGGATTCATGGGAGTTTGATCATACAAACATGTTCTCAATTATATAGGACGCACTTATTGTTCTGATGGGATCGAGTTAGTGTATATCGTACAATCCCTGGAAAGGTTTGGGTCCCGGAGCCGGAATCGATTAGATTGTACAACACCTACAAGACGACTTAATCCTTCCTATTCAACTTTATGCATGGTCTAATGAGGCTCGAGTTGGTTTATAAGCTTACAAATCTCATTGAATAGATAGGTGATGGATAAAAAAATGTAAGGATTCATAGGCTCGCATTTCATCAAACATAACATGTGCATAGGTTGAAATCATAACAAGCAAGTAATTTAATTATGAAAACATATTAGATTAAGCATAGATCAATCCCCATGTTTGTTTCCCCTAATTCTCCATTAACCCTAGCTAAGGAAACTACTTACTCATGATCAAGTTTAGTATGCTAATAAGGTTGTCAATAATACTAACAAAGCAAAACATGATGAATAAATGAAAGTGATTAAAAATAATTAAACAAGATTTAGAGAGAATTATACCTATGAAGATGATTCCAAACAATAAAGCAAAGAATAATAGAAGTACTTGGTGATTGATGGAAGGTTGTCAATCCTCCAAATAAACCCAAATAATCTTCTAATTACCCAAAATAAAGGAAGAACAATAGAGAAATTAAGGAAAGATTAATATATGATTAATATTGAGAAATGTATTACAACTAAATTAAGACTAATTTGAGAGAATTATAACTTGATTAAGAGATGGTTAAGAAGTGATTAAGAGGGGATAAGAGTTGATTAAGGGATGATGCCAATCTAGGTAGTACAAAGGGGTATTTATACTAAAGATTAGTTACAAGGATTAGGGTTACTAAGGGCTTAAATGACTATTAAGACCCTAAGAAAAGTTGAGGAAATGCTACTCCCGAGGGAAATGAGCAGATCCTCCTTGCTAGTCCTGCCTCGGTCCGCTCGTCCCGTGGTATTGCACGGCCTGTTCTGACTTGTGATCCGCTCGGATCCTAGGTGAGACGCTCAGGTCCTGGCACTTCAAGCCGCTCGTCCTAGGGACAAGATGCCCGGATCCTGGTGTTTTAGGACGCTCGGGCCGTGCTCGATCCGCTCGGTTTCCTGGATAGAGTGCTTCTCTTCTTTTCCTCCTTAACAATCCGCAAGGATCATGTTGGGGATGCAAGGATCCTTTCATCCTTGCCCATTTCACTTTATTATCTACCTAGGCCTCTAGTGTTGGTCTTCTCTTTGATGCTTGGTCATTAGGTGCGATCTATTTAGCTCCATTTTGCCTCATAAATGCAAGGTTTGCAATCCTTTCCTACCAAGGATACAAAACCTCAAAGAATATGCAAAATGGGAAACTAAAGATAGTAAATGACCCAAATAAGTGCTATAAAGCATAGGAACGAGGTAAATTGGGGGACTAAATGTGCTCAAATATGAGTCACATCAAACATCCCCAAACCGAACCATTGCTCATCTCGAGTAAAGAGGTGACTAAAACTAGGACCTTTATTTAAACTAACCTACTAATATAGCCGATATGAGACAATTAGATGGTCTCACTCCGCCCCTTCAACTCACAACAAGACAACGATGAGGTAGCATGCTTTCTTGCAAGGCAACGTGGGGCTTGCCAAAATGACGACACATCCAAGCATTAAGCACACAAAAGCAAGTAATGGATGCATCTATAAAAATGAATAGCCACTTTCCTCATCTAAGTGGCAGAAATTATCTAAAAGGGAAGCAATCTAAGGGTACACATTCTATTATAGATGCGGTTTCTTCAAACTACTAAGCCTAGAAGGATACCCATAAATCACCTCCAAGTTGTGTCAAGCTATGGTACCTTTGTCCTCAATCGTTAAATGCTTTCATCAAGAGTAGTCTCCCTATGGTGTTAGAAACCCTGCAGGATCGCGGAATTTCCCTTCTTGCCTAGACAAGAAGAAGGGTCGTCCCCTCTCTACCATGCACAAAAGTGGATTTGATGGATAAAGGGATCAAGGTGTTTTGAGTTTCATATGCGAGTTTGCTTTTGATGTTCTTGTTATTCCCCCCAATTTCTTGTGGCATTTGACATTTTTGAGAACACTTTCTTTTTGCCATTTCTTTGATGTTTGACATTTTTGATACTTGATAATTTTCAACTTTTTGCATTTTTGAAAATTTTCAAAGCCACCCCAATTAGTAACGAGGGTGCTTATATTTGAAGCATAGGAGTTCTTATTTTTGTACTCCTCTTTTCTTTGATGCATTTTGCAAACTTCTTGACTTTCATTTCAATGCTTAAACTCAAATTGATACTTTTTGTGCCCATTCCCTTTTTGTTGACAAAATGTGATGGATGTGGAAGATGGTTGCATGGTTTCATGGGTCACCTTGGAATAAACGGTAGCCTTGGAGTTATCACACCACAAGGTACTCTTGACTAAGCCTTAATCCATGGGTCAAAGGATACTAGCATGACACATCTTATGGTGTTTTAGAAGCATTCTAATGAGCAAAGTCTTAAGAAGAAAAAGTATCTACAAGGGCCTTATATACACTTGTCAAGCTTCCCAAATAGATGTTTTCACAAATTTTTTTCCTAAAATGAAACTACATGCCATGATGCAACTATTATTTATACAACCTAATGCAAATGCTTCTATCAACTAGTATGCCATATAAGCTAAATGAAACTCCTAAAATCACATTGGTGTATACCGCATCAATCAAAATAAAGCCACATAGTCATTAACATAGAGAGGAAAAAGGAGATTGGAAAAGATCATACCATGCGGTCTTCATAATCCTCATGCCTCGGATGTGGTGTAGTCGATCAATGTGATAGAGGGATAATCAAACAAACAAACAAGTATATACAAAATATACAATTCTACACTATAAAGGAATGAACATGTTTTTTGTTTTTTCAATTTTTCAAATTTTTATGGTTTTTGTTTTTGTGAAATAAAGGAACATATTTTTGTATTTATAATTTTTGATTTAAAAGTCAAGTTAGAATTTCCCATCCCCACACTTGTATGAGCATTGTCCTCAATGGCCAATACGATAGGAAATTATGCAAGCTAAATGAGAATACATGATTTCTACACTAATATGAAAACTATATGACATATACACAAGTGATGCATTCTAAACTACACTATATGATGCATGAATTTATTGGTTGGAGAGCTAATTTAGATTAGTTCGCAATGCTTGTGTTTGAACTTCCCCAAACCAAGTAAGACACTATTTCTAGTGTAAAAATAGGGGAGTTCATGCACAAGTATGTAATGCATGAAACTAATTGTCATTTTGTATTTTCAAAAGTGGGAACAATATGAGATACCTCAATGAGACCGAGGTGGGAGTCCTCTAAGTGTTGCTAGGACTCAAAACCAATGATCAAGATTTAAAAATTGTAAACAAGAGACATAAACAAAGCTAGAAGAGGTGTAGGAAACTCACAATGGATTGTGGCATCCTCCAAAAGCTTGTCAATCCTCAATTGTCGCTCATTGCGACATCCTCATCACTATCTGGAGTGAAACTCAAAGGACTCGATTTTTGGACAAATAAGACTTGAAAACATAATTTAAATTAGATGGAATTAGACTCAACAAATGGACTGATTTGGACTCAAAC
Organism: Silene latifolia; assembly: GCF_048544455.1. NCBI lineage: Eukaryota > Viridiplantae > Streptophyta > Magnoliopsida > Caryophyllales > Caryophyllaceae > Silene > Silene latifolia. The sequence goes on from NC_133526.1 coordinate 151,516,684, forward strand.
AAGGACTAACTAAATGGTTTAAGGATTAATAAGATAAAAGACTCAAGTTTGCACAATTTAAGACACAACTAAACTTATTTGGGACGTGACAAACAACACAATTGAGACGATTAACATGAATGAAAACAACACAATTGAGACGATTAACATGACTTAAGGCAATAAAAACAGAAACTTTGGGACTGTTTTTGACACGAAAACAAGAACAAGTAACTGGGATATGACTTAAACTAGATCACGAAGCAGGTTTAAGCCTTGGAATTAAACTCAAGATCACGAAGCAAGAGCTAATTCCGCCTCAAACACTAAGTAATAAGGGGTTTTCCGCACTAAGCAAGAAGAAAGTTGATTGAAAACTTCAGTTTCAAACTCATATTTTAATTCACTCAAAATCTGATTTTTACAAAGAGAAAAGAGCTCCTTAAATAGAGTCTTTATTGTAATCCTAGCCATTCATCTAACGTAGCATCTAAGGCTCACAATGGTCTCCTAAAGAGACATAAAAAACGTCCCATATGCCTTACACAATCTGAAAAACAAAAGGCTACAAGACAAATGAAATAAAGAGGATTGTTGGTAATTGCACAAGCTTCCTTTGGCATGCTTCACTTATTTATCTATAAAGACTTCTTGGGCAGCTGGTGGGGCTCGTCTGTAAGGAGTATAAGACCCAAAATTATAGCAAAAGGTACCTTAAAGCTTGCCTGGACAAAAGAAGAAAGCTTGAAAGCGATGGTTGTACTTCTCTCCAAAACCGTGCCCATTGGACCACTCGGTTTGGTGCTGTCTTTTGCATCTGATTTAAACCCTTTCAAGATTAATTACCCTAGGCAAAAAGGCTCTAAACTCATCATAGAAGAGTCTTAGGCCGAAAAATGGCATGTGTTCTTAGACAGAATTGAAGTTGGACCTCGATTTTGGTGAAGAACCAAAACCGGGTAAAAGGATGTTTCGTGGGGCTGCCCGTTTTGCTTCAATCCCTCCCACTTCAAAAAGGATTTTTCCTCAAATCCTGGCCATCGTCATCCTAGACCTCATCATGACATGGTTTCGAATCACCAATGTTTAATGTGCTACGGATTTCCGAAAGATCGACCTTGCACTTGTTGGACTCAATTCTCTTGATGACCTTGCATTGACCTTCATTACTTGCCATTGGCTTGTTCTTTTTTCTTCTTGGTGACCTTTTCTTGCTGAAATGTACCCATACTTGTCCTCCGGGATCAAAAATTTTGGTTTGCATAGGAAACTTGGACCTTTCCTCACAAGTCTCATTGTTCTTCTCGGTTTGAGTATGGATGGAGAACTTCCCCTTGACTTGCTCCTTACCAATATGACATCCTTGACTAGAGCAAACAATTAGCATGATTTCTTGTATTAGAGCAGCCACCTTGTCAATGCTACTAGCTTCACTCTCAACCTCAAACAAATTAGTGAAATTTGGAATAGAGAAAGTAGGTTAATCACATTGCAAACCATTGAAAGCTCCCTCGGTTTGATCATGGACACCCCCCACATTGTTCACTTCTTGACTTAGCCTCTCAATGTGAGTACTAGATGCTTTCCAAGTAACCAAGCCAAGACCCACATCCGCCTCCGCCAAATCATCACCTATTTCCACATGACCCGTTTCTTCCCCATCCTCATTAAACACAAGGACCTCATCATCACCCCAATGCACTACCTCAAATGTGTTAAGGGTGAAGGAAATGTAGATCTTTATACATAAACATACTCATATATGTTATAAATTAATTTGCCATAAAATTAAATACGGATTTTATGCATGCAAACAAATAATAAAATAGAGGAGAAATCATGTTCTTACATTGGTGATTTCGATTTTATTGGGCACAAAAGAAATCTCCTTTTCTTTTGTTTTTGAGCTTTCCTAAGATGGAAGAAACTAGATCCAAGTGTAGGATCTCTCCTTAGGATTAATACCCAAAGCTTACCCTTAATTAAGATTAATATTATGAGAACTAGTACAATATTAATCTAACAAAAAATGACCCAAAAATATTATAATACACTTAATATTTTCGGTTTATAGGGAGAAGAAGAGGAGGATTATTATTCTCTCTAGAATTATATTTTGGATGAGTGAATGAATGAATGATAATTTACAACATTTTGTATATTATTAGGTAAAAATATGGAAAAACCATGATGGTTTTTGTCTTCTCAAAACCGGGTAAGAGGAGGGATTTTAGGGAGCCAATGCATGCCCACATTTGTCTTCACAATGAGTATTAGGGTTGCATGGCTAGGAATGTAGGTAATCATTGTGTTCTCTTATTAATTAAACAAACACAATATTAGCTTTTATCACCCCTTAATTTCGGTACACATGATAATATGGGATCCATATTATTTTTGTCAATTTTCAATATGTAGCATGTCACATGTCACATAAATTTATTATGTATTTTTAACATATTAAAAATCAACGTATTAATAAAATACGTCACATACAAAATTGACTTAGTAATTTCATAATTACTTGTACCAAAATATTTTTACCATTTATAAATCACAACAGATTGTATTTATAATAATTCATTCAATTTTCGATTGTTTCTTTAAACAATAATTTCATCCGAGTAATTATACAATTTGATTACTCAGACTGTATCTCATTTAATCACATTTCAGTTTGATACGTAAATTTTACTTCCAAAATCGTCCGTCAATTTTCAAGTAATTTAATTAACTCGTAACATTATACGATTAATTAAATAATCAATTAAGAGTGTTGCCCTATAGGTATGACCTAGGGGTCAACTGATCACCACCGTCGCACGACAGTAATGTCAAACTCTAGTCAGCCAATCATTACCGATATATGTTGACCAGTTGACAGTAACAATATTACTTCCCAATTGTATTCTTTATAATGAGATTTAAACATGTGATCATCATGATCAACAGTCGTGATCGCATTATTGTCGGAGGACACATATTCCAACAATCTCCCACTTGTCCTCGACAAGTGTGCGTCACCAATTCTCTTGTCGTATTACTATCTCCACTCAATGCAAGGTGTCTTTCAGGTCGTACTTGCAAGTGATCATATCGAGAGTGGTTTCCTCGATCTGGAGAACAACTGATTGACCGGACTTATCTATCATAGATACTTTCCGAGCGTGGCCACGCATTTCCAGTTCATTACTCCTCGAGTGGCCCTGAGATATTGTTATAACCCTGACTAGGGGTGGACAATTCCTATCGCACTCATTCCCTTCGACTAGCCACAGCCATCATAACCCAAAATATGCCCATTTGACCCTATTTACGAAGTTTGTAGTAACACAAATCAAAGTTAATCTGAAACTGTGCCATCTTAGGCGAATAGTCTTTAGTCAAAAGAATCGACTCATTCGAATACTATAGTAGCTCTCGCCACGACCAGGCTATATAAATTTGCCAGAACTCTATAAGCGGTCATTAGGCCCGATAAAATGTTCCTAATATCGCCTATGTGATCGACTAGTCATCTCACATGACTCTATGGCACTTGAACTTGCCATCAATCGCATCACACTCTAGTCACTTCGAGACGTCACCTCATATAAGTAACTATGGGCAAATACAATGTTAATCCATGTTCACTTTAACGGGGTTCAATTGTCTCTATAACCCGTTTGGATGTAACAATGTACAAGGTGAGTTAATAATAACTCAAACGACAAATGTCGACATCACAGTCGGGTAGTCAATATCATATTACAACCTTGTGATGTATATCGTCAGTGTAAACACTTATTGATTGCAATAGAAGTTTAACATCCCATGTGTCCATGTGTTCAAACTTCTTACACTTTCAATCTCCTTTACATTCATGTTCTTTCTCATAACATGAATCTTACCAAGTACACATCAAGGTTCCCGACCTTGGTTTCGGTTCTTTAACTTGAAAGAACTTTCTTATCGATTATCTCATAACGAACGAATTTGTGATGAATGATATAACTTGTACTGATCAAGTACTCCATCCACACACAATGCACTAGGTATATGTTTTGTAGAATCTTGTAACAATTGACAAGATTATTTAGCTTAGCACTTCTCACAAGTCCAAGCTTAACTAGGAAAGATTAATTTTTGAATAACCTCTTATTCAACCAAGCATCTTTCCAAAACTTCTCATTTCTCTTTCTAGGCTTGAAAGATTTGGGATTCTCATAAATCCTTACATGTGCTCGGACCTTTTATAATATGTGCAACCTCTTATCACATAATGGAGTATTCCGTCAAACACCGAAATCGCTCAACGGATTCTACTTGAGAATTCATGACGTTTCTATTATGGCTTACCAATCAATCATCATGCTCTTATGCATATGATTCATAATTGGACATGTACATGATCATTCTAATGGCTGAAACATTAGTTACTAATAATCATGAGATCAACCGTTCATAGATTCAATGAACGACCATGACTGCTAATGGCAATTCCATTTTCATCTACATGAATAACCTATGTGAATGTTGATACGATGTGTATCTCTTATTACTAATCCAACATCCCTTGATGTAATTGGATTCATCATTGTCCATTTTCATCCAGAATTGAAAACTCAAATGCTTCTTTATGAAAGAAGGTATTAGCTCATCATTCTTTAAGGAGTGATGAGTCGTAAACATTCAAAGGATGATAGCTCCCACTAAATTCCATGTCTTCACATGAGAATTTCCTAACTCCCACTCAATTTCACACATTTCGAAATTGACTTCTTAATCGAAACTTTATTAAGAATTGAAATATAAATTGCATTGCCAAGTTATTAGGATAAAACCATATATGTTCCCATCATATCCTTTCAAAATACCTATTTTGAAGTGGTCTCATCTTAACCTTACGGAAAGAGATTTTAAATCTCCAACACACTCATGTCATAATGATGTGTAGTAATGTCATTATTCAAATATAAACAATATCTAGAATACGTCCTTCGCAAATACCCTTTTGGAAGGAGGTTTAACCATTTCATAGTGAGGTTAAGTAATGACATTTGCGTGGTTAAAACTTTGGCCATTGAAGATATCGGTATATCAATTTTTGCAACTTGATCATAACTAGTATGTTACGATGATTCATTTAGGCTCTTAAGTAAATCTCAAGGTTGAAACTATTGGTCAAAATTTTCATAAACTTAGTCAAAACTTGTTAAGACTTTACATTAGTCATTTTTCTTCCAAAACTTTCTTTTGGTCTCCTCGTGTAGTTATCTTGAGAATATACTCTTATGATTACTTCACTTGGTCTCTTTAGTCATATAGAACTAACTTGAGACCATAGATCTCATCTATTCGGCATACTATGTAAATAGATATACCTTTATTCAAATCATTCTCTTTTGGGTAGATCTTCATTTACACAAGTACACAATTTTATCTTGCCTTGTGTGTTGTGTCCTCATTTTTCTCCCACTCTATCTTTAGAATAAATACACTATAGATTCAAAGATAGTATATGAGACACAAATTAATGATGTTGAAGTATAAGGAGAACTATCTCATAGATAGACTAATGGTTATTGATTTCATATGTGTACTTGGTGATTGACATTCCTTTAAGAGAGTTCATAGACTCAAAATCGCTTTATAAATGATCATACACAAGCCTTAAGCATGTGGACATATAATGAAACCCGTCATTATATTTGTCTATTAGATCACTTTAAGCGAAAGATCTTATGTTTCTAAGAGCAAGCATTTAAAGATGAATTTTAGAACATAAAAGGATAAATGATAAAACGGGTGACTTGGGTTGCAAACCAAGTCACCATCATCCAAAATACAAACCATTATCCAAAATACCTTTCCATGTCGAACACGGAAACTTAAAGTTCTAAAGATTCAAAACATAAATTAAAGTAAGACAATGAAAAGCAAAGCTCCATAAAAGCTATCCCTAGCTTCTTGATGGTTTCTCATGCTTGCTTTTCCTTTCCCTTGTCTTTGCTTGGTGGAGGCCCTATTTATGTACAATAAAAAGGGAGATACATTATCACAACTTTGCATCATAATACCATAGTTGAATTAGAAACATAAAAGAAGGATAGTCATTTACCTACTGGAGTGATCTTTCCAGTTTTGATATCACCAAGGTATTTGGAACAATTTCTTTTCCAATGTCCCATGCCATTACAATAATGGCATTTATCAAGAGGACCCTTCTTGACTTTTGAGGTGCTAGCTTCATTAGGCTTAGCTTTGGTGAATGTGGGAGCTAGCTTCTTGCCCTTTCTCCCATTCTTCTTGAACTTCCCCTTACTCTTAGTGCTTATGTTAAGCACATCCTTGGGAGGGTTCACATTTAACCCCATGTCCCTCTCGGCTTGCACAAGTAACTTGTGCAACTCCTCAAGAGACACATCCTTGTCTTGCATGTTGAAATTCACCCGAAATTGCACGTATGCCTTGACTTTGGACAAGGAGTGTAGAATCCTATCTACGATGAGTTCTTTGGGGATTTCAACCTTTTGAATTTTCAAGGTCTCGACAAGCTCCAATAGTTTGAGCACATGAGGGCTAACCTTTTGGCCCTCTTTGAAGTCGAGATCAAAGAATGCCGCGGCCGCCTCATATTGGACGATCCGCGGAGTTTGTGAAAACATGGTCACAAGTTTGGAGTAAATCTCATTAGCATTGCCCATTTTGAAGGCTCTCCTTTGGAGGTCCGCCTCCATCGCAAATATCAAGACATTTTTCATTGCGGCGGACTCCTTTTGGTAAGCCTCATATGCTTCCCTCGTGGCCGCGGTGGACCTAATGGAGGGTTCGGGTGGAGAGGCCTCGGTAAGGTAACGAAGCTTGTCGTCACCTTCGGCGGCTAATTTGAGTTGGGCATCCCAATCGGAGAAATTTGACCCATTCTTTTCAAGTTTACATCGATCCATAAAGGATCGGAGCCATGACGAACTAGCGAGAGGTGTGGCGTTAGGAGTTGGTGTTGGTGTTGCCATTTGTTATGAAAAAGAAGTGGTCTACAAAACAAAATATAAGGAGTAAAACAATTGTCGTTTTAATAATAATACTCGTAAAAATGTATGATTTAAACAAGTTTTATGCATTTTTCTAGTGACCTCTACCCAACTAGATAAATGATTCCAAGACCCAAATTCATATCAACTTAGGCACGGTATGGCCGATGAAACCTTTATCAATATAACTCGGTGGATTAACGTTTTAATCGATTCTACTTTTAGAACTCTTGGTCGATAAAATTACTCTAATAATTATCTATAGCCCGGAACACATGCAACTACGGTCGCGAATACTTCCGTTGAGCTCAATCCAAATTTCGAATAAATGTGTCCATGATCCAAATCCACATCAACTTGGGCACGGTATGGCCGATAAAACCCTCATTAACATGAACTCGGTGGATTAACACTCATCACCCACTTCCCCTACGTAACAAGGTTTGTACCCCGGTAGGGCCGAGTGCACTCCCTCGCGAAATAGGTTTTCATGGTTTCTACTATTTGGTAAGGCTATGTCTCAATTGATTGTTTTAGCGAGAGGTCATGTCAATTTATTATCTATCACGTTTTAAGTGAACTAAAGCGGTGAACTACGATAATTCTAATTGACACGGTCGATAAACTCGATAAAAAGATGATGCATGTTTTAGTTATGGCGATTTAGCGATGCAGGCGACATAAAATAAAATGCAAGCATAAAAATAAATAAATCCTTGTATGGCCTTTCCTAAAATAGAAAAACTATTTAACTGTTACATATTCGGAAACCAACTCCATTGGTCCCTTGAACTTCGGTTGTGGCACGCATTTCGAGGTAACACCGTCTTTATGTATCGCCATTCTTGAAGAAATCCGTGTTTGGGAACTCCGGAATGAATAAAATTACATAATAAATTACATAATTTCCTATTATACATTTGTAACTAAAATAAAAATAAATCTATTAAATTAAAAAACGGTGATACGAGATCACAATAAAATTACAACCAAATCGATATTCCCATACATTTCGGGAAATACCAATTAAAATCTAAGGCCATACTAAGTAAAATTACATAATTCAAAAAATACATAAATTAAAATTATGACAATCATAAAGGAAAAATGCAGCATTATAATATGTATGAACATGCTCAATTTTATGCTAAATCGCCTTTAATTAGCCAATATCGTATATTACTCGGTTTTTACGGATTTGCGTGATTTCAACATTTTTATAATCACAAAAATACATAAATTCATATTTATGTATAAGTTAATTACCCTAACCTCTTAGGACTCAAAATTTAGTCTTCACTAATAATTTGACCATAATTAACCCATATTTATAAAATTGTTCATAAATGGACCAAAAATTACAAAAATAAGCTATAAACTTCAAATAAATCACAAAATTTCAAATAAATTCAAAATTCAAAATTTAAATTCATGAACATTCTGGAAAAATACCATGACACTCATAATTTTCAAAATCTTAGGTTAAAAATTTCGAAATTTTTTCCGGAAAAACAATGTTGCGGTTTATCGATTTTTAATAAAATAATCATAAAAACATGGAAAAATTATTTTCATTAACTTTTCAATTTTAGATCTGAAAAAGATAATAAAATGCAACATTAGACATTTTTCCTAAGTCATAGATTATGTTTTATTAATTTTTCACTAATAATGTCACTATTTATGCTATTTTTCTTCAAAAATCCATAAATCATGCAAAAAGACTTCTTTATAGCCAATTATTTTACAAACATCTTGTAAAATTTCATGTGACAACATATTAATTTTCTATGACCAGATTCGAAATTTAACTCATATTAACCTATTTTTCACCTAAATCCGAATTTAATAATGAAAAATCCATTTTCCGAGCATAACAAGTCCAAAAATTATGAAACTTTATAGGTTATCTCAAAATAATATATGTGACAACATATCCAAAAATCAATGAAAAATTCGAAGTATAGCTAATTTTAGACCAAAAATGACATTTTTACTCATAAAATCATATTTAAATGCCATTAAAGTATAATATGAACAATAAAAATCCGTAAAATTAACCAAAATATCCTAAATTATTTTAGGACCAGAAATATTAACATGCATGGATTAATTTCGTGATATCTCATAATAACACAAATTTTACAAGTTTTATATGTTATTCTTATAACTCGGAAAAACTTTTAACCGATTTGCATGCAAACAACCGTGGCTCTTGATACCGATTGAAGGAAATGTAGATCTTTATACATAAACATACTCATATATGTTATAAATTAATTTGTCATAAAATTAAATACGGATTTTATGCATGCAAACAAATAATAAAATAGAGGAGAAATCATGTTCTTACATTGGTGATTTCGATTTTATTGGGCACAAAAGAAATCTCCTTTTCTTTTGTTCTTGAGCTTTCCTAAGATGGAAGAAACAAGATCCAAGTGTAGGATCTCTCCTTAGGATTAATACCCAAAGCTTACCCTTAATTAAGATTAATATTATGAGAACTAGTACAATATTAATCTAAGAAAAATGACCCAAAAATATTAAAATACACTTAATATTTTCGGTTTATAGAGAGAAGAAGAGGAGGATTATTATTCTCTCTAGAATTATATTTTGGATGAGTGAATGAATGAATGATAATTTACAACATTTTGTATATTATTAGGTAAAAATATGGAAAAACCATGATGGTTTTTGTCTTCTCAAAACCGGGTAAGAGGAGGGATTTTGGGGAGCCAATGCATGCACACATTTGTCTTCACAATGAGTATTAGGGTTGCATGGCTAGGAATGTAGGTAATCATTGTGTTCTCTTATTAATTAAACAAACACAATATTAGCTTTTATCACCCCTTAATTTCGGTACACATGATAATATGGGATCCATATTATTTTTGTCAATTTGTCAATATGTAGCATGTCACATGTCACATAAATTTAATATGTATTTTTAACATATTAAAAATCAACGTATTAATAAAATACGTCACATACAAAATTGACTTAGTAATTTCATAATTACTTGTACCAAAATATTTTTACCATTTATAAATCACAACAGTTTGTATTTATAATAATTCATTCAATTTTCGATTGTTTCTTTAAACAATAATTTCATCCGAGTAATTATACAATTTGATTACTCAGACCGTATCTCATTTAATCACATTTCAATTTGATACGTAAATTTTACTTCCAAAATCGTCCGTCAATTTTCAAGTAATTTAATTAAATCGTAACATTATACGATTAATTAAATAATCAATTAAGAGTGTTGCCCTATAGGTATGACCTAGGGGGTCAACTGATCACCACCGTCGCACGACAGTAATGTCAAACTCTAGTCAGCCAATCATTACCGATATATGTTGACCAGTTGACAGTAACAATATTACATCCCAATTGTATTCTTTATAATGAGATTTAAACATGTGATCATCATGATCAACAGTCGTGATCGCATTATTGTCGGAGGATACATATTCCAACAAAGGGCTTTATTTGTTGGGCATTCTTTAGCAAAGTGACCAAAGCCTTGACATTGACAACATTTTTTGAGAGTGGTGGCCTGTTTTTGTGAGGTTTCGGTTTCCTTACCCTTGTCAAGAGTTGTGGTTTCGTTTGGAGGGTTTGGTTCAACAACCTTGTTTTCGGTTTGAGCTTGGTGGTGGACTGTTTTGGAGGACAATTTTGTGGTGATAGGCTCATTCATTTCGGTTTTGGGCTGGGGTTTATAGGGGGCTGTTTTGGACGCCCATTTTGTGGTGGTAGACATGTTTCGGGTGTAGTTTCTAGGCACAAACTTTCTCATAAGCTTCTCCTTCAACTTAGACCAAGACTTAATAGGTTCCTTACCATCTCTTCTTTGAAATTTTAAGTTCTCATAACAAAGAAAAGCATGGCCTTTGAGTTTCAAGATTGCAACTTTAAAAAATTTGCCATCCGAATAATCTTTAAACTCAAAGATTATTTCCATGGTCTCAAACCAATCTAACCAATCATCGGGGTTTGAGCTACCATAAAAATCAGGAATTATTACCTTTAAATCCTTGGTGTGCTCTTGTTGGAAAGCCTTGGACATAGAATCCTCCGAATCCGAGTTGGGCTCACCTCCATTGACACCTTGAGTAACCTCGTGTTCTCTTCTTCTCCCTATGAACCCACGGCATCTACCTCTGCCCGGTGGTGGTTGTGGTGGTGGTCTTTCTCCTCCTCTTAGTGATGTAGGGACGTTTGTTGTTAGCTGATTAAACTTTTGTTCAAGACCACTCAATCTCTCTTCACTCATTTTACTCATGGCTATTGTGGTTTATGATGTGGTTAGGACATATGATGAACTCGCAAAGGCTTGACACTAACACAATAATAGAATTGTGTCATACTAACCAAAGCTCTGATAACCAATTTGGAGTAAAACTCAAAGGACTCGATTTTTGGACAAATAAGACTTGAAAACAGAATTTAAATTGGATGGAATTAGACTCAACAAATGGAATGATTTGGACTCAAACAAGGACTAACCAAATGGTTTAAGGATTAAGAAGATAAAAGACTCAAGTTTGCACAATTTAAGACACAACTAAACTGATTTGGGACGTGACAAACAACACAATTGAGACGATTAACATGAATGAAAACAATGGAAAATAAGTTTGTAATTTAAATGCTTATGAACTAAACATTCAAATAACAATTTCCACAATGACTTAAGGCAATAAAAACAGAAACTTTGGGACTGTTTTTGACACGAAAACAAGAACAAGTAACCGGGATATGACTTAAACTAGATCACGAAGCAGGTTTAAGCCTTGGAATTAAACTCAAGATCACGAAGCAAGAGCTAATTCCACCTCAAACACTAAGTAATGAGGGGTTTTCCGCACTAAATAAGAAGAAAGTTGATTGAAAACTTCAGTTTCAAACTCATATTTTAATTCACTCAAAATCTGATTTTTACAAAGAGAAAAGAGCTCCTTAAATAGATTCTTTGTTGTAATCCTAGCCATTCATCTAAAGTAGCATCTAAGGCTCACAATGGTCTCCTAAAGAGACATAAAAAACGTCCCATATTCCTTACACAATCTGAAAAACAAAAGGCTACAAGACAAATGAAATAAAGAGGATTGTTGGTAATTGCACAAGCTTCCTTTGGCATGCTTCACTTATTTATCTTATAAAGACTTCTTGGGAAGCTGGTGGGGCTCTTCCATAAGGAGTATAAGACCCAAAATTGTAGCAAAAGGTCCCTTAAAGCTTGCCTAGACAAAAGAAGAAAGCTTGAAAGCGATGGTTGTACTTCTCTCCAAAACCGTGCCCATAGGACCACTCGGTTTGGTGCTGTCTTTTGCATCAGATTTAAACCCTTTTAAGATTAATTACCCTAGGCAAAAAGGATCTAAACTCATCATAGAAGAGTCTTAGGCCGAAAAATGGCATGTGTTCTTAGACGGAATTGAAGTTGGACCTCGATTTTGGTGAAGGACCAAAACCGGGTAAAAGGATGTTTCGTGGGGCTGCCCGTTTTGCTTCACTATCATTGTCATCATCATCAACTTCCTCATTATCATCATCTTCATCTACCTCCATGGACCCGGAGGTTTCACCATCTTCATCATCACTAGAACTTTGCACTTCTTCCTCTTCTTCCTCATGGCAAGAGTCACTACCTCCCCCGTCATCAACAACAATCTCCTTCCCCTTAGCAACTTCACTATCCATGTTGGCATCTCTAGAAGCATTTGGGAAGAATACCTCCCTATCCGTCCAACTAGGCAAAGGATATGTAGGATTAAGTAGTCCTTGCCTAGCTAAATGAAGGAGGGGCGGATATTGAGCTCGTTAAGCATTGACCCGATCCTCATGAGATTCCTTATGCATATGTTGCAATAGTTGAGTCAAGTAGTCGTTGCCTACCACGACATTAGTGCCAATTGGTGTGAATTCACGGTAGGCAAATGGATATGGTGGAGTCACAATGGAGGAGGAGGAGGGCTTGGCATGCGATTCCCTATGTTGCTTCATAATCATCTCGGCTTCATCGGAGACGGGTAGTAGGTAGCTTTGACTTCGGACATTGATGCGGCATATACTGCTAGGCAAGATGAAGGACTTAGCTTATTTAGTGAGCCACTCATACTTGTTATCAAGATTATCATTCTTGACCCATTGGAACTTGTTGATCATAGTGGCCAAATCAAGAAGGTTGCCTCCTTTAACCGGTTTATATGTCTTGTCTTTGTTAAAATCTGGGTTAAAGTGTTTGGCTAACCATGTTACTAAGCCTCCGTTGACAATAAAAGCCGCTCCTTCTTTACCATTATCAATTTCAAGCCACAGATCAAGTAAGAGTTGAAGTATGTTGTATTCCTTGGTGAACTTTTATTAATATTCATGGTAGATTCAAGGTAGACAAAATCAAGCACGGTAAAGTGATTGGTGCCTTTTCTTGCAATCAAAGTGTTGCCCACAAACTTGTGCCATACCCTTATACCCGAATGGTGGATATATAGAACATGGCACTCCCGGAAAGACTCAAATTTTCGCCCGGTGATCGCTTTCCAAAGGGGTGAGGCATCATGTTGTGAAGGCTTTTTCTCATAATGATAATGTTATTCAAGACCAAACACTTTGCCAAACTTACTCATAGACATTTGTCTATCCTTGTTTTCAAGGCGTAATTCAACATTTTTTCGTGTATCTACCTTAGTCACCTTCAAGGAGCTTACAAACTCCATGGTAAGGGAAGGGTAAGTCAATTCTTGCATTTCAAAGAGGGTGAGTAATTTCATGGACTCGAAAAATGTCTTATTTCTCCCAAGCACACCTAATTTGTCTAAGGCATCTTGACATATAAACTTGGTAGAAATAATGGTCTTCTTAGTAAGGGATACAAATACTTTCCTATGAGAATCGTTTATGAAAGTTACCTCCGGATAATCTTGCAATTGTTCTATGACCGGAGTAGGTGTAGCTTCAACCATAGGAGTAACAATTTCTTGAATCTCCACCCTTGGTTGATGCACTACCATAGCTTTTGAGGCAAGAAGAGCTTGTTGCCTTTTGGATAGATTTGAGGTTGTGGGTGCCTTGTTCCCACCTTTCGTTCTTGCCATGTTGTTCTCCTTGTCAAATTTGTATCAACAAACCAATATTGTGCTTGAATGATTCTTGTTTCCTCAGGCTTCAATCAATTCCCAATCGATTTTAGGATTTTCGAAATTGTGCTCAAACCCTAGAAAATCGATTCAATTTGTGAGGATTTTGATGTTTGGATGGTCTTTTGTTGATAAAGGAGTAGTTTAATTTTGATTTGAGGAAGTTTTGCTTTGATTTTGGTGAATTTGGTTGAGGAATTTGTGTTTTGTTGATGAGGGGATTAAGGGTTTTGAGGGAGAAAGGGTGTGTGTTTGTATTTGTAAAAGATAGAAATGAATTGGGGAAGGAAGGAGGATCCCGTGTTTTTAGTTAAGTAGCAGCAGGGGACGAGCGGCTTGGACTGGGGACGCTCGGATCTTCAGTAAGTATGCTCTGGAATTTCAAACCCGTGCTGGGACGTGCGGATCTCTGCCAAGACGAGCGGATTCCTGCTGGGGACGCTCGGATTTATAAACAGCGTGGAATGATAACTTTGACAGTAGCCAGGACGCGCGGATTTCCCTCAAGACGAGCGACTTATGGCCTGGGACGCTCGTCCTGCATGTAATATGCTCAGATTTTGCAACAGACCCATTTCTTCAATTCCAGCACTCCCAAGACCCACGACCTATAGCCAGGACACTCGGATCAAAGCCAGCTCGAGTGGATTCCCTTCTGGGATGCTCGGGTTCTCTTGTGCACCCACGAGTTCAGTTCCACCCGTGGGGGTCTTCATTTCCCGTATCATTCTTTATTCATTTCTTTGTTCAACATTGTGGGTGCACTATGAAGGCTCGGTTTGCCTAGGCATTTGCTATCCCCACACTAAATCAGACACTACACATCGAAACACATTAAAATACCTCCCTCACTTTCTCTCATAATGAAAATCTTGAACAAAGTATGAAATTGCAATTCCAAAATTGACAAGAATGCAATAAATGAAATAAAATGCTAGTTAAAGGGTTAGAATATTTACAAATGGTGCTTTAGGGAGGACTCCACCAAACTCTCATTCTTGAATGAGATGTCAAGGGGGAAAAGCCAAGATGTTGTTGATGTTGCTCAACACCTTGTAGAAGTAATCGAACGCTTTTTCATTTTCATTGTAAAGATCTTGCATAGACCTTTTCACATTATGTTCTTCATGGTGGTGATGACTCGAGTCAAGATGATGATAAGGATCACCAAAACCTTGGTCTAAGGTCATAGCATTGCCGATGTAGAGATTGACTAATCCTTCAAATTCGTCATCCCATAGACCACAAACTTCATCTACTTGCTCCCCAATGGTATCATGAGTTGACAAGAGCAACTCCTCTTTCTTGTTGTCACGGCCAATGAGGCCTTCTTCCTTTCTTGTCATGATTGGTGGTGAGCTATTCAAGCTCTCATTGTCGTTGAAATTTCCTTGCTCTCCGTATAGAGCATCTTGAAGATTATCCACTTTTTTCTTCCATATGGGTGGTGATTCTTTACCCATAACTTGATCTTTGCATTGAGATGCCAACTTCTTACTATCACTTTCTCGGCTATAATGGTCGATCATTAAACATGGCTCATGTAGTCGGGGAGCTCTAATTGTTTTGTCAAGGTTGAAAGTGATTGTCTCATCCCCCATTTCAAGTGTAAGCTCTCCATGTTTCACATCAATTACCGCTCCCGCGGTGTGCAGGAAAGGTCTTCCTAAAATGATAGGAATGTTGGAAATTTGGAATCCTCCTACATGTCTACAATAACAAAGTCTACCGGAATGAAGAATTTGCCAATTTTCACGGGTACATCTTCCCATACTCCTAAAGGTATCTTTGTTGATCGATCCGCCATTTGAAGCGTAATGTTGGTGCACTTGAGTTATCCCATTCCTAGCCTCTTGCACACCGAGTATGGCATGACAATTAGACTTGCTCCAAGGTCACATAATGCTTTGTTGATTGTAGTGTCGCCAATGGTGCATGGAATAGAAAAACTTCCCGGATCTTTGAGTTTTAGAGGGAAACTCCCTTGTAGAATAGCACTACTCACTTTGGTAAAGGCAATAGTCTCTAGCTTTCGGATGGATTTCTTCTTGGTAAGAATGTCTTTCAAGTATTTTGCATAGGCCGGAACATGATTGATCAATTCCGTGAATGGGATTGAGACTTCTAAGTTCTTCACAATCTTAATGAACTTTTCCAGTTGTTCATCAAACTTAGGCTTAGCTTGACGACATGGGAATGGAAGTCTAATTACAATAGGCTCTTTTTCCTTAGCCTTCTCTTCACTCTTCTTCTTTGAAACTTCATTGATGGCGGGTTCTTGTTCTTTAGAGTTCTTTACAACTCTTTGGTTGTCACTAGCATTCTCAACATCTTCATCAATTGGCCTCTTTGGCCCTTCATATCTTGTACCACTGCTTAAATTGATGGCATTCACCGTTTCATGTCTAGGGGGATTACCTTGAGGTGGTAATTGCCCCTTTTGTCTTTAAGAGTTAGAAGATGCTAATTGAGTCATTTGTGTTTCTAGCATCTTGGTGTGGGCTAGTATGTTGTTGATGGTAATGTCTTTTGCTTGGCTATCTTTTTGCATTTGGGTGAAAAATTCTTGTTGATTCTTTTGCATTTGGAGGACCGCTTTTTGAACATCAAAGCTTTGGTCACTGGATTGATTGTAAGAAGGTTGATTTTGATAACCTTGGCTTTGGTTGTAAAAGGGCCTTTGAGCTTGATTTCTCATTGGAGGTGGGGTGTATGTTGGTTGAGGGTTCTGAACATTTTGGCTCTTGTATGAAAGATTTGGATGGAATTTGGTATTCTCATTTTAATAGTTGGAATAAGGGGTGCCACTTTTGTATGCTTGGAAAACATTCACTTGTTCATTTGTTCCCCTACATTCACTTTGGTCATGTCCCAAAGTTCCACAACTCTCACATACTCCACTTGGAATTGAGGATGATGCCACCATAGAATTAACATGTTGTTTGGGTGATTTGGAAGCTTCATCAAGCTTAGCCATGGCCTTCTCAAACTTCAAATTGATGGTGTCAATATGAGCACTTAGTTGTGCACTCAATTGAGTGATGGAATCTATCTCATGTTTTCCTCCTCTAGTAGCCTTTCGAGGCCTACTATATTGTGAATTATGAACCGTCATCTCTTCGATTTTGGCCCATGTTTGATTGTCATCAACTTCGGTGAACATTCCATTGGATCCCATGTTGAGAATGTTGCGGGAGTCTCCATATAAACCATTCCAAAATTGTTGCACAAGGAACCACTCACTAAGTCCATGGTGTGGACAAGAACGACAAGTGTCCTTAGATCTCTCTCATGCTTCATACAATGATTCCTCATCTCTTTGCTTAAACCCGGTGATTTGGGCTCTTAACATGTTAGTCTTCTCCAGAGGATAGAATTTCTTGTAAAAAGCTTCTTCCATGAGTCAATTCCAAGGGTAGCCTTGTCTAGGCTCTTCAACCATTGCTTTGCGGTACCAATCAAAGAAAAAGGAAATAATACCCATCGGATTTGGTCGTGAGTAACTCCAGTTTGAGAAATCGCATCACAATAGTCACAAAAAGTCTCCATATGTGAATGAGGATCTTCACTAGGCATCCCTCCAAATTGACTTCTCTTAACTAGTTGTATGAATGCGGATTTGTCAATGAAATTACCGGTTAAATGTGGTGGTGTAGGAGTACCATTTGGTAGGTTCTCCTCGGTTGGTATGGAATGTGATTAAAATTTAGGCATTGTGGGTTGATTTTGTGGTGGGTTTTGTATTGGGTTATCCTCTCCTTCTCTTGCAAAAGGGTTGGTGAACTTAATGTTATTTGGTTGAATGTCCACAATCTCTCCAATTCCTACAAATCTTGAAGTACCTCTAACAACTCTTCTATTGTTGGTTAAGGTTCTTTCAATCTCGAAATCAATAGGTAATAAATTACCTTGTGATCTTCTAGTCATGCAAAATATCAAACAACTTGAAAACAATTAGAACAATCTTGAGGAGATTGACTTCCTCAAGGTAAATAAAGACACAACGAAAAACAATTAATGAAAATCAAATCAATTTAACACCGTCCCCGGCAACGGCGCCATTTTTGGTTCGGTTTAAAACTCGTCGTCAAAAGATACCAACCAAAACAATATTTATAACTTCGCAAACTACTCTTAGTAAAGAGGTAAGTAAAGGTCGGATCCCAAGGGACGGGTATTGATGTAGGATTCTCAATTGCAAATAGCTATGTCTTAGGGTGTCACAATTTGGGTTGAGGTGATGTGTAATCTAAACTAATCATCAAGATGAAAGTAAAGTAATGAAAGCAAAGCAAGGCAATTAAAAGGAGTTGTAAATAATTGATTAAAGGCACTAGGGTGTCATGGGTTCATAGGGGATTCATGGGAGTATGATCATACAAACATGTTCTCAATTAGATGCAAGCACTTATCGTTGCGATGGGATCGAGTTAGTGTATAGCTTACAATCCCTAAGAAGGTTTTGGTCCCGGAGCCGAGTCGTCTAGACTGTACAACACCTACAAGTCGACTTAATCCTTCATATTCAACTCTATGCATGGTCTAATGAGGCTCGAGGTGGTTTATATCTTACAAGCCTCATTGAAGAGATAAGGGATGGGTCAAAAAATGCAAGGATTCATAGGCTCGCATTTCATCAAACATAACATGTGCATAAGTTGAAATCACAACAAGCAAGCAATTTAATTATGAAAACATATTAGATTAAGCATAGATCAATCACCATGTTTGTTTCCCCTAATTCCCCATTAACCCTAGCTAAGGAAACTACTCGCTCATGATCAAGTTTAGCATGCTAATAAGGTTGTCAATCATACTAACAAAGCAAAACATGATGAATAAATGAAAGTGATTAACAATAATTAAACAAGATTAAGAGTGAATTATACCTATGAAGATGATTCCAAACAATAAAGCAAAGAATAATAGAAGTACTTGATGATTGATGGAAGGTTGTCAATCCTCCAAATAAACCCAAATAATCTTCTAATTACCTAAAATAAGGGAAGAAGAATAGAGAAATTAACGAAAGATTAAGATATGATTAATATTGAGAAATGTATTACAACTAAATTAAGACTAATTTGAGAGAATTATAACTTGATTAAGAGATGGTTAAGAAGTGATTAAGAGGTGATAAGAGTTGATTAAGGGATGATGCCAATCTAGGTATTACAAAGGGGTATTTATACTAAAGATTAGGTACAAGGATTAGGGTTACTAAGGGCTTAAATGACTATTAAGACCCTAAGAAAATTTGAGGAAACGCTACTCCCGAGGGAAATGAGCGGATCCTCCTTGCTAGTCCTGTCTCGGTCCGCTCGTCCCGTGGTATGGCACGGGTTCTTCTGACTTGTGATCCGCTCGGATCCTAGGTGAGACGCTCGGGTCCTGGCGCTTCAAGCCGCTCGTCCTAGGGACAAGACGCCCGGATCCTGGTGTTCTGGGATGCTCAGATCCTGCTCAATCCGCTCGGTTTCCTAGACAGAGTGCTTCTCTTCTTTTCCTCCTTAACAATCTGCAAGGATCATGTCGGGAATGCCAGGATCCTTTCATCATTCCCCATTTCACTTTATTATCTACCTAGGCCTCTAGTGTTGGTATTCTCTTTGATGCTTGGTCATTAGGTGCGATCCATTTAGCTCCATTTCGCCTCATAAATGCAAGGTTAGCAATCCTTTCCTACTAAGGAGACAAAACCTTGAAGAATATGCAAAATGGGAAACTAAAGATAGTAAATTACCCAAATAAGTGTTATAAAGCATAGGAACGAGGTAAATTCAGGGACTAAATGTTCTCATGAGTCACATCACTTACTCACATATGTAAAATTTTCAACTTTAAGGAATTAATTAATCCGTATCAGTATACAATTAATTAAATTTTCTATTAAGGGAATCGTCCTTTAGGTGTGATCTTAAGGGATCAAGTGATCACCACCGTCAAACGACAATAATGTCAAACTCTAGTCAGCCAATCATTACCGATTAATGTTGATCAGTTGACGTATAAAATGAATCATCCCTTCATGTATTCTTATCATGAGTTTTAATAATGTGATCGCACTATTGTTGAGGACACATACTCCAACACTCTTAAAGTTTTCTCACAAAACCTCTCCTCACAATAAGTATTGAGTTTATGAAGAAGAATAATTATGATGGTGAGGTATAGGGCTGATATTTATATAAATTGGTAGGAGAAGTAGGAAGGTTCTAGGAAAGTCCTTTTAATATTAAGATAATGAAAATATCTTAGAGCATAGGTAAACCCCAAACCAAATACTACCTTCCTTCAACTTGGTCCAACCGTGGTACTACACGGTCCATATACACGGTCCAAACCGTGTGCTTACCCGGTATCCTATACTGTCTTATTTGCTTATTTTATTTTACGACAACAACTTAGTATTTATTTATTCACTACGCTAAATAATAGGTGCAACAACGGTTAGATAAGGTGATATACCGTTGTAATACAAAACACGGAATCATTATTACATCGAGCGTTGTTATTTTGTGACCACGGTTGTTAAAAAGGCGGAGCCGTTATGAAATGTAAATAACTGGTTCAAATAACCGTAATACAATATTAAGAACGGTTCAAAAACCGTTGTCTACAATATTGAAACCGTGGTAGTATTAGTTGGAATGCTCTACGGAAAGATATGACAACGGTTTTACTGAAACAAATCCGTTGTAAAATAGTAAATATGACAACTGCTTATTAAACCGTTTTAAATGTCATGAATTCGACAACGGTTTATGCTTATTAAACCGTTATATTATGGATGAACATGTCAACGGGTTTCTATTTAAATGCAATCGTTGTCAATATATTTATTGACCACGGTTTTATTTTTAACCGTAATCGAATTTATAAATATTTTTTTAAAAAATTGTTTTAGCTGGTTCCAGCAGCTGCTGAAATGCAAATTTTTACAGTAGAAGGTTCCGCTGAAATGCTACTGCAAAATAGCATTTCAGTAGCTGCGCATTGTAAAATTTCAATCCTGCAACATCACAATATTACACAAATTGATCTATTCAACCCAGCATCAAAATATTATAAACAGGGTGGCCAAAACTAAATACACATGGCTCTATATACACACATACATAATGAGCGAACTATTTACACTCCGGTAATGAAAGAAAATAAGTGGCCCACTTATTTCTCATGTCGGCGATGTCTTCCTTCGAATAGGTTGGGTCTTTGTTGTTGATTGAAGGTGGGAACTACAAATCAAAATATACTTAAATCAAAATAGGCAGAATAAGTGGAATATTACACATAATTAAACCCAAGTTACATTTGAAATAGTTATTAAAACACATTAACCGGTGACTCTATGTTGATTTACTTTTGGGTGATAATCTCCCACATGGGCCGACAACAGAAAAAAGTACATTCTTTGTTGTCTGGTTGTTGTAGGGGAGACTATTATATAAATCACATACAAATAAGCTAAATTCGATCAACCTTTCGCATAAACATAAATTAAATGATAGGAGTAATTATTTAGAATACACTTACTTTTATCGTGACAAAAGTTGGACTTGATGCTCCAATTGCTTGAAACACACTAATTCATAAATATATACAGGAAATTATAATTAACATTTGGCTCAGTAATATTGATGGGACATTAAAAAGAGCCTAGTCTTCAAAGATCATACAATAACAATTGACATTATAATGTAAGGTTGTAAACTTACTCAGTTATCATCTTTACATATTTCTCAGTGGGACTATTTTCGCAAGAGTCAATCCAGTACACTATGCTTTTTGTCACATTGATTGCCGTTAGCAGTCAATGCTTCCTATGAAATATTGAAAATTGAACTGTTAGTTCATATACATGCATGTAAGCGTGTTAATAAATGACTAGAATCGTGATTCATTATAATAAAGTGTTATACATACCGATTCTCATTGTATGAGGCAAACCATAGGCTTTTCGGCGTCCTCAACCGTTCAGCAATTTTATCAATGTGGTCTCTATATGTGTATCCAATCACCTTTTGAGAGAACAATTCAGGCTACACGAATCCGTAGTCATGAGAAACATAGTTCTCTCAGCAATGTGTGTACACAGGTACCTATTACGTCAAATAGAACGAAGAATGTTATTTTCATTGATGATTTAAATAAACATCATTATTCGTAAAACCAAATGCCAAGTTTTATTAATGACCTTACTTCATCCAAATTATAACGTGCATAGTATCTAACTCGTCAAGGTCGAGAAACTGACACAGTGATTCCCCATCCATAAGAACAACTGTACCTTCGCCCAGAACATCCTTTCCGATCTCAATAATGAGTACAGACTCGGTAGCTGCCTTCTTTTAGCCAACTGGTGCAAAGCTACAAATGTTGGAGTATTCAATTTTTGCTTATAATCATCAGTGTGATATCTAGGTTTAAGAGGAACAACAGCGTTGTGTGCAGCAAAAGTAAATGGCTTATATTGTAAGTCGTCTGATTTAACCTCGGTCTAAAATTTAGAAAAAAAAATATATACATTACACGAGACGTCTTTTATAATTTAAATAAGCAAAAAAAAAAGGAAAACTCACAATCTATTATTCAAATTATTACTACCTCTTGAATTTTGGGTGGAGAGGCAGTCGAATCAGTGACTTTGGGTGTTGACGTAATAGTCCTAATTTCAGCCATAATGACTTCATGTAACTCCTGCAAATGTAAAAATTGAAATACTTACTATATGTTAGATAAGGTTACCCTAATAAATTTAAAGGCGTTCATTATATAAAATGCGTTCACTTTAGCAGAACTACCCCGGAGATGTCAACACTAATGAATGTTTCAGGCCATTGCACAATAGAACCCACGACATCTTGCAAACGCCAATTATCACTAGGTGGTACTATTAGAGTACCATACTCCTCCAGATATAAGTCGATCACTTCCACTTCCCTCCATTCCTCACGGAGGGCAATGCTATCAACCTCAACTTCTTGAATCTGGTCGTAATAGAACGCTACTCCCCTAGAAACAGCGATTTTGCTCGATGCTACTGCAGGGGCTTTGTAGTAAAGAACACAAGACTTCTTACAAACGACCTTCACAATTTTAATTAATTAGTATATATACATGCACAACTTTAATTAATAAATTTAATTAATTAGTATATATACAGCAATTATAAACTAGTCGTAGTAGCTAATACCTCGTCAAAAGCCGGATTTGGGGATGATAAGAACGTGTTTTCGGCTCCCACCTCCACCTCCTCTCTCACGGCCTTCATGGCTTCCTCTTCAACTACCCGATCTTGATCCTTTGCCATGTCTTCGTCAGTTCGCATGCCCGCTTTTTCCTTCCTCTCCCCTGTTTCCTTTATGACTAGCCAAGCCATAACCAACTCTTCTTCAGATGGCTTATCCCCCGTTTGCACCATTCTGAGTATCAACCTGGCCATTGTTTGTAGCTGTGTAGTAGAAATGAATATGATTAAAATAAGTAGTATAATTTCAGCATATATATATAAATTATGTTGAATAAAATACAATATTTATATACCCTATCATCACCACTCATTGTCCTTCGAGTAGTTTTCACAAAATACTTAGTGATACCAACATGCGTCAATACCCCTCTCACACGACCTGGATGCTCTACTTTACCGATTGCCCAAGCAAGAATGTCATCACGTCCTTTAGGCTTCCATTTTTCTTCCTCTACCTCCTTCTCACAGATCCTCTACATACACAAAAAACCATTATGCAACTAAATTTTATTTAACTCACAATTATATAACCGACCACCAGTGGTAGGAGTGACATATTTATTCAAACTTAAAATTTTCTCTTTGACGACCTTATCATATGGAGATTCTAACTTTCCATTCTTAGGAGTGTGACTGACCACCCAAGCGTCGTGACGATTGACAGTTCCAAGCTTTATATATATATATATATATATATAGAATCAGGATCCTGTGCGAACTAAATTACGGTGCGAACTGTACGAACTTAATAACAACCGTCAGATTAAGATTTGATATAGAAGTCAGCGGCCCACGTTAAAATCTATTTCTCACAAATAACAAACCCAATATGCTAACCTACTGTTATCATTTTCCTGACAACTACTTTCACCAATATCAGGTCACATCCATCATACCGTCGCCGGCGCACAACCTGAGCTTCCTCGCCGGTGGTACTCGATCTCCTTTTTTTTTCTTTCTCCTCGCCATCTTAACTATATGGCCGAAGTGTTTGCCGCACCACTACCACCACAATTATAGTCATTTCGGTCGAAATTAAGTCTATTTGACTCGGAATCTTCCAATAATGTTATTTTTTTTAAATTCTTCTTTGTTTCTCATAGATCTATGATTCAAATCACATTTTTTTTAAATAATTGAGATCTATGGTCATTGTGGAGGTGCGTCCATCGAGCCATAGTGACGAGGTGGTGCGAGTCTAAGCAGCAATGGAGTTGTAGGTGTTGCGGCTTGATGTTTAACGGTATAAGTCCGATTTGTGATACAAAGTGCGGCTTGATGTTTTCTCTTGTGGAGAGAGGAGGGGCGTTGAGTGTGGTGGTTTCGTGGTAGTGATACAAAATGGGGGTGACGAAGAGGATGAGTGGCTGGTTTGGTCGTTGGTGACTACGGGGATAAGTGATAGGTGGTGGTCAGTCTAGTGTTAGTCGTGGGTGTGAGTATGGTGGTGTGGTTTAGCGGTATAAGTCCGATTTGTGATCGGAGGTCAGAGAGGGGAGTATGATACTGGTTAGTGACGATATACTCAGTGTCGGCATCATGGTGGTGTTGGTATGGTTGTGGTGGTGACGGCAACAGTGGTGGTGGGTTGTGGTGGGCTGGGTGGATCGTAGTGGGGCAGTAGATACACAAACTACCAGCCCGGTTACCCGTGGTATTACTACTAGATACACAAATCGATTTGTGTATCCAGTAGTAACCCCATGTGTATATGAGGTAATAATATATGTATCCACTGTGTATGATAACATATGTGGTATAAGTCGGTAGTGATGGTGGCGGTGTAATGTGGTGTCACCAGAGATATCGCCTATGTAGGTTTAAATGGTTGTCGGGGCTGATGGCGGAATGGGGTTCAACTTATAGTTGGTTGCAATGCTTGACCTTTTCATCAGTAGTAGTATATATTATACCGGTGATGAAATCCGTATTGGAAGTTTAGAATCCGTATTGGAACTTTGTTTGGGTACAATTTATGTGGCGTGTGCGGTGGCGATGAATTCCTGGGGTTTTGGTGGTGGTGGTAGGCTGTAGTAGTTTAGTTGGTTTACGGATACACAAGCTAATACCTCCGTATACACAAATTAATACTTGTAGATACACAACACAATATGTGTATCTAGGGGTACTTACATGTGTATAAACATGTGTATCTGACCATTAGCCATTGTGTGATCGTGATTCGTGTGTACATTTACTAGTGTACTTAATACTTGTAATATTTATGCTCTATTAATTTGACAAATACATAACATAAAGTAGTGAAAAATTCAAAGGCATACATGCATCATATGTGGTGTACCAAGTCATTAAGCCATTTCACTAGGGAAAAGTTTTGTTTATAAATTAATAATATTGATTTTATTTTGTTTAATCTCATTAAGTTACTACATACTTACCTCTAACTAGTTAGATATATTCTTTTAAGTTGTTTGATACTTACCTTTCACTAGCTAGATACATACCTCTAGCATACACTCTTTTAAGTTGCTAGATACACTCCTTTAAGTTGCTAGATACATACTTCTAACTAGCTAGATACACTTTTTTAAGTTGCTAAATATTTACCTTTAGCTAATTAGATACACTTTTTTTAAGTTGCTAGATTCATAATAAAGGAACGATGTGTCAATACACCCTTGGTTCAAAAACTCAGCTATCGACTGAAATATATCGGTCTTTGTAGTTGCTGAGTCACAATACAACGATATAAATTGAATTTTATTTTAGAGTTAAATTAACATAAACTAATTTGATTTAATGCAACATAAATTAATTAAACTTACAAATTTAACTGAACTATGCAACCTAACTTGAATTGAATTGAAGAGAAATATGGCACTATTATTCGAGTACTCGACTTCAATCGCATCTACTGTATTAAATTATCATTTATCTCAGCAGTATACAACTATACACGGCAAGGTATAAAGAATGAGAAAACCAAGACCAAACAACAAAGAGTTAAAGGTGCAATTAAAGTTTTCTTTTGCGGCCATCAACATCCTTATCTGAATTCTAAAATCACTGAGAAGAGAAGCATTAATGCTAATAGCTAAAGCCATCAACTCAATTCATGTAACATTTGTCATTTTTAACTGAAAAAACAATGTGAAGACAACAAAATGAACGCAATTGTTCTGGAGAATCATGGCAAAAAAAAATAAAAGGACTTGAAAGCAAAATGAAAACAATTCATTCTCAAACATTAACAAGAACTCAAAATTTTCAGGAGGGTTACAGTTTGCACCAAAAACAGAACCGAAAATTCACAATCAAACAAGGCAAATTCTAACTTAATTAACATTATGCTAATATCGTACCAGGCTTATTCAAAAACAAGAAGAAACAAATGTAATATTTGATGCAGACAGACAGTTATGGGTGTCGCACCCGAAATGTGTCCCAGGAAGAGGGTACATCCCTACTAAATGAAACATTTGAACCTCCTCCATTCTCAGCACTAACATACTTCTGCAAATTCATAGACTTTAACTACACCTTTGTTCCATCCTACATATCAATTTCCTCAAATAAATACAGTCTTTGTTGTAACAAATATGGCTCATTTTGCATTATATACTCATATTAGTGGCCCACCTGAACTTGATCTCTTAACTGAATAACTGATGCAATGATCCGCAGCACGTCAGAGTCGGAAGAATCATAGTCAGAGTTGATGATCTGAAAGCTGGGATCACTGAAGACTTTAAGCTTGGTATAATTATAACCGACAACTCTAGCTATCGTTTTTGAAGTGGTTCCTAAGCAGTTTTTGAGCTTACGCCTTTTCATTCCCATATAACTCCAACATAATGTCGCCACACATGCTATTCCAACTGCTACCATGGCTGATCACCTAGACTCACACTACCATCACCACTACACACCTTTAACTAACACCACACCCACCATATTGACACTTGTCATCTTAGCAAACCCCCACACCCCACCATCAGCCTCTGGCCCTACAACGACCACTTTGCAGCCACACTGCCATCACGACGCACCTCATAACCTTCACACCTCCACCATCAGGCCACCAAACCACCATCGACATTAAAAAATGGAAATCCAAAAAACCAGATCTACATAATGATGCTATGATTTTAAAGATTACCATCGGAGCTTTGTCGTGGGTGGCCTGATGTTTGTGATATCTATGATGCACAGCAGGTCGTGACACAGCAGTAGCCGCGGTTTGTGATATCTATGGTCTAAGAGGCTTACGTGGCGAAGAAGCAAAAAGAATGGGCATTGGCTTGGAGATACTCACACGACCTGGACTTATGTTTCTCGATGAGCCCACCAGTGGGCTTGACAGCACACCAGCCTTCTTTATAGTACATGCTCTCAGAAACGTGGCTCGAGAAGGGCAAAGAACCGTCATTTCTTCAATTCATCAGCCAGGTGGCGAACTCGTTGCTTTGTTTGATGATCTTTGCCTGCTGTCTTCTGGAGAATTAGTCTGTTTTGGCGACTCTGCAAATGTTGTTCAGGTATGTAAGGAAATTACATGCTCAAAACAAACTGAAAAATAGAATGTTAAACTGATAGATAATCTACTTTTCGCTTACAGTTTTTTTGCAGAAGCGGGGTTTCCATGTACGAGCAGAAGAAATCCCTCTGACCATTTTCTTCGCTGTATCAATTCGGACTTTGATAAGATTACTGCAACACTGAAGTGATCATTTAGAGCCAAAGTATGTGTAAAATTGAATGTCTAAAAACTAATGTTTTAATAAGTTTATGTAATTCTCCATCTGATATTTTTATTTTCGGCTTATTTGGATTTGCTGTATGAAGCAAATACAAATATTATCAGAGCTTCGTGGATTTGGAAACAGATCAAAGCAAAGCTTATTGAGAAATATCAACGGTCATAATACAGAGAAAGGGTGAGATCCAGAATTCAAGAAATTGCATCAACTTTAAGCATCTTGCATCAAATTGATCCTTTCAATCCAAAAGTTTGCAAGCAGATTCAAAAAGCAAAACATAGACTGCAAGTACAAGCCTGGTGGCTCTTGAAAATATCTTAACGAAGCGAAATGCAAATACAAGGAGGCCGCAATTCAATACTATCACAATCATAAACAGTAGAGCATAGATACATTGACTAAAGACCACACACAACCTGATCTGATACTCATTCTAAAATCAATTGGCAATAAGACTGGCCTACCGCCAACCCGACTTATAAATTAGTCTCCTCACTCTACTAGTCTACTATCGACCATAAAACTCGACGACAAAAAACTAAAAGAATGAATAATGAAGAAAAGGGTAATGAATTACTTGATAATGTAACGGATCAGTGCTACTACTGGACTCCATAGACAGTTTTTGAAGCTTGTTTTTGAATGTCATTTCTCTTGCCATTGCAATCTCAGCTGACATTACATAGTTCCTCCCGTCTATCTGGCAGTAATACCATAGTTTCGCTTAGCTTTGAGTAGTAGTTTGATTCGTCGTTTTTAGACTAAGCAATAATCAGAGTTAGAGAATACGAGGCCAATCAATATTTAAACTGAGGAATTAGAGACCTAACCTAACCTTTATACAAGAGATTATCTAGAGTATCAACATATAGTAGCTTGTAAACTGTAGCAACATGCCACCACCACACCTACTGCCAGATAAAATAGATACATATGGTATTACTACCGGATACACATGGTATTACTACTAGATACACAAATCGATTTGTGCATCCAGTAGTAATATCATGTGTATCCGGACTGGTATTTAGTGTATCCACGATCTAAAGATCAACTACGACCACCAAACTGGACACCACCACAACAGAATAAATATGGTTCCTTCTTCACTTGTCTCATTTCTCCATTTGTTTGACAAAATACAATCTCAAATCAATCAGGAAACACTAATTTTTTGAATTCCAATTGTTTAGTAAAACCTAATTTTTTGTAGATACTATTCATGAAAAAGGGAAATAGAAGTCGGAATAAAAGCTTACCTTTTCTGATAATGGACTGAATATGACGGTGTAACATTGGAGTTAGGGGAGGTGTAGCGATGGACTGCGTAAGAAAAGCGGGAGCGAGAATGTTAATTAAGCGGAAGTTGGAGATGAAATGATGGTAGTGAAATGAGATGGTTGGTGACAGATAACATCATGCCCGACGGTCGACTGGAAGCTCCGACATGTGGTGGCGATGGTGGTAGTGGATGAGGGAGAGGGAAGTCGGGTGTGGTGGTAGACTGGTAATGGCGGATAAGAATGAGAGAGAAGGGGGTAAGGGCGTTAAGTTTGGTGGTAGAATACAAACGATGCGCGTGTTTTATTAATTTGGGGTAGTTCGTACGGTTCGTACTGAACTCTAGTTCGTACCTGAACCCGCCCCTATATATATATATATATATATATAGAAGAGATCAAATGAGTCCATGTATATATATTAAGTCCATAAGTCCTATAGAGAGCCATTGGATGGAGGGAGATGGAGGGATGAGATGAACTCACCCAAAGGTGATTAAAAGCGTAATTAACACACCTCACTAATCCACCTAATTAATCACTAATTTACTATATATTTGTTTCCACTCACCTATTTCTCTCTCATCTCACACATTTCACCCACCTCCTCTCTCAAACTCCAAAAAATAAAAAACCTAAAAAATCCAAATAAATAAAAAACCCAAATAAATTAAAAAATCCAAATAAATCAAAAACCCAAAAAATGAAAATAAATCAAAAACCCAAAAAAATAAAAAATCTAATTAAATCAAAATCTTTCTTCCTCATACACCACTACCTCACCTAACACCACCCACCCACCGCCACCGTCTCAACACCCGATCACGTTTCACTCTCAGTTAACGTTTTTTTTTCTTTCAGAATGTGTCCTTTTTTTTGTTGTTTTCTGCTTTTGTGTTAAATTTGTTGTTTGGAGTTATTTTTTTCTATTTGTTAGTATTATTCTTAGACATATTAAGTTATTATAATGCATATTTTGACATTTCAAATATCGTTTTGTTTTTTATTTTTTCAAATCTCGTTCTTTAAAATTCGTCTTGTTATATAAATGTTTCAGTTTTAGTATTTAAATTTAGATGTATATTTATTTATTTTCTCAAATTTCAATGTTTATAACTTCAACCTCTTGTTTTATAAAATTATTTAAAATTTCAACGTGTATAACTTCACTAACATTATGTATAACTTCAATCCACATTATGTATAATTTCAATGACATTATGTCCAACTTCAATGCACATTATGTGCAACTTCAATGACATTATGCGCAACTTCAATCTCATCTTCTTATTGTGTTGGTTTCAAATCTGAATTTATATTTGTACTAAAGTTATACAAAAAATCATTAAAGTTATAATATTATGGACTAAAGTTACACAATTTTGGATTAAAGTTATACAAAAAAGGACTAAAGTTATACTATTATGGACTAAAATTACACAAATTTGGACTAAATTTATACAAAAAAGGACTAAAGTTATACTATTATGGACTAAAGTTATACAAAAAAGGATTAAATTTTTACTATAGGTAATTCACAGAACAAGTTTATATAAATTGTCATACTGTAATTTTAGTTTTTTTGGTGTAACTTTAGTACAAAATTATGTAACTTTAGTCAAAAATTATGCAACTTTAGTCCAAAAAAAGGAGAAATGAGAAGAATAAGAGATTTAATATTATAAATTTATAATATTACTCCATAATGATATAACTTTTGTCCTAAATATTTTAACTTTAATGTTTAAAGGGTATAACATTAGTTGTGAATAGTGCAACTTTAGTCCATAATAGTATAACTTTAGTCCAAATTTGTGTAACTTTAGTCCAAAATTGTATAACTTTAGTCCATAATAGTATAATTTCAGTCAGGTTTTGTATAACTTTAGTCCAAATTTGTGTAACTTTAGTCCAAAATTGTATAACTTTAGTACAAATATAAATTCATATTTGAAACCAACACAATAAGAATATGAGATTAAAGTTACACATATTGCCAGTGAAGTTGCACATAATGCATGTGAAGTTGCGCATAATGAACATTAAAGTTGCACATAACGAACACTGAAGTTACACATTATAAATTGTGAACAAAAGTTAACCAATAAATCAAAAAAGTAGACTCCATTTTGTTTATTATGTTGAATTTATGTATTTTTACTACAAAGTATATGTAACTTTAATTTTTCAAGGGTATAACTTTAGTCGTAAATATTATAACTTTAGAGATTAATAATACTCCCTCCTATTCACTATATTCTTCCCTATTTTCTTATTCGGATTATTCGTGTTTTCTTCCCTATTTCACTTTTTGAGTTGATTTTTGTGGTCCAAATTAAATTGCATGTGGGGTAGTGTGTTTTGTGTGGTCCAAATTCACTTTCTTAATTCTTGTGCAAAAAGGAAAGGGGAAAAATATAGTGAATAGGAGGGAGTATAACTTTATTTTGATTATTGTATAACTTTAGCACAAAATATGGAACTTTAAAAAAAGAGAAATAAAAAACCGAAATACTAAAAATCAATTCTAGATCTGAAAGTAGTAACACTCAAAATTGCAAAAAAAAACCAACAATAATATTGCAAAAAAAAAAACATCCGAACTTTAAGATTAGAATCTAAAAAAAAACAATACTAAATTTAAACCAACAATACTAGATCTGAAAAAAAAAAAAACATTATCTAAAAACAAAAAAATATGTAACAATAACAAAAATATTACGAAATAAATTAACAAATAGATCTTTAAAAAGCGTAATTTCTCTACAAAAATTAATAAATTATATCGGAAAAATTAAAAATGTCATCTATTAATAAAAATTCACCCATAAATAATAAAAAAAATCTGAAAAATTTAAATAAAAAACTGAAAAAAGCAAACCAAATCAAACAAAAAAAACCGACACACCTCCTCCCCCTTCCTCTCCTTCCCCGCCTGCCACACTGACCACCACCACGCTCCGTCACACCTCTGTCTACATCCTCCAAAACGACCACCACATTACCACCACCACTACCAACAAACCAAAAAATAAAATAAAAACTCACCCGACACCTCTGCCCACAACCATCGTAAAAGACAACCACCGGCCATGACCCACCACACGACCCACCATCAGAAACGATGAGTAGGTTTGTAGATCTGAAAAAAAATGAAATAGAAAGGAGGTGTGCGCGGTTCAGGGGAGAAGAGAGGAGGTCGATGTGGAGTGGTGGTGTTGTGTCGGTTTTGGTGAAGACAAATTTGGAAAAAAAAAGGAGAAAGGGAGGTGCGGTGGTGGGGAGATGCGTTAGGGTGGCAGTGGAGGGAGGCGGCATTTGAGGTGGGTCCGCGTGAGGGGTTTGGGGTTGGTGGTGGTGGTGGTGGTTTGTCGGCGCGGCATGAGGCGGGAGCAAGGACGGAGGGAGTTTTTTTCCATCAGATATGTTTTTTGGTTTTTTTTTTGTTTTAGTTTATTTTGGTTTGGTTTTTTTTTGTTTTGAGAGAATGAGAGAGAATGAGGGGATGAGAGAAGTGTGAGAGAATGAATAATGAGGAAGTGAGTAGGGAAATTAGAATGAGGAAGGAGTTATACAGGATTAGGAGGATTTATGGAGGATTAGGGAGGGATATTAGGGAGGGAGATTTATGGCCTTCATTGAGATGTAATCTCATCCCTCCATTCCCTTCATCCAAGAGCCCTTATAAGGACTTAGGGACTTATATCATATGAAGGACTCATGAGAACCCTTCTCTCTCTCTCTCTCTCTCTATATATATATATATATATATATATATATATATATATATATATATATATATATCGGTATAAAACACCTAATAATATAAGAATTAAGTACTTACAAGCTTCTTCTTAATCAATCTATAACCACCTCTGGAGCCATGAAAGACGCTCGATCTCTTTCTTTAAAATGTTCTCTAGGTTCTGCTTACTCATAGTCTTCATAAAATGAATTGTATCGAGTAACGTAAGCATATTTCATTACTTATTAAGTGATTACTAATAAAGTGATCCCAATGAGTCGCAGATAAATTACCTTAAACTTGTCAGACTGCATATAAGCAATAAAGTTATACCAATCTTGCTGGCTGACATACCAATACTTCTTCGTTGGTGGTTTCTTGTTTATCTCCCAGGTCTTCTTGTTGAACAAGTGGTTCCGAGCAACCTTTAACTTCCATATTCTGAAGGATTCCCCTATATTTTTTTTAGGTAACCATTATGTTCTTGGGGGATAGTCTAAGCTGCCTACATATATGGTGAGCATATTTGGTTAGTTTCGCCTAATAGCGTATATTGAATACTTAGATAATTTCATCTTACTACATTTATTATTGTATATACATACCTTTATTCTCCCCCATAGCTTTTCCTTCTGGTCTTTACTCAACTGATCGATACGCGGCAAGCCGAGAGGCACACTCTCTTACATAACCACCAATCCAACTCGCGAATTTTGCAGCAAAGATACCATCTGGCAGCCCCGTTAATTGATCTCATTGAAGTTTATTAGGTATCCCACTATCTATTGCTTATAGGGAAACCATATGGCTCCTTCGCCCAGTGTCCGATTCCAAATTATTCTCATCACCTCAATCTTCTTCGTTTGACTTTTTCCCATCTTTTCTTTTCCGCTTTCCACCCATATCTAAACCAGAAACTAATAAACTACTAACTGTAAGCATTAATTCGACATAGCAGGAGCACCGTCTCAAATAAATGATCACACAGTATACCGAAAAATATGGGTGTTGTTTAACACACAATATACTTAAAATAGTAGGTGTTGTTTAACACACAATAAACCTAAGATAATTAGGGGATAATATCGCAACTAAAAAAGAAAATAAAGACATTAAGTTAATAAGACGAAGGAGTAGGGTTTATTATTACTTCTTCAAAGAGGAGAAGCCGGCCCTGGTATGGCGATGACGGAGGGGACAGTAGAGGCAATGGGGATGGCGACGACGACGGAGAATACTAGTGGTTCTAGGGAACTCAGTGTTCGATGATTTTAAGTGAGCGAGGAGAAGGTTTTCATGTGTGTTGGTTGAAGAATTATTTAATTGAAACTAATAAACACGGGTTAAGCAAAACCGTCTTCTGTATTTTGCAATATGACAATCGCTGACTATAAACCGTAATTGTTTTCATTATAATACATCGATTGGTGTGTAATCGTTGTCATCTATAAAATATAATTAAAAGGCTACCCTAAAATGACAAATAAACGCCACCTAGACAAAGCCACATAGGATCCAAAAAGCCACCTAGATTAAAATTTAATGTGACGTGCATTATTTAAATGTGATGTTGCATATTTTTATTGTGACATGCCCGAATTAATGTGACATGGATTATCAATTTATTATTACATGACATTAATTTAAATCATTTATTTATAAATTAATTTAATTCACTTATATCTATAATATGAAAGGATATTATCATTATTCTTAAATTAATTTTGTATATTAAATATATTATCTTCCAAAATTTATATAACCCTTTCAAATTTACATCAAATTTCATAATTTATAATTAACATTGACATTTTAATTGATATTTTTGTAATAAAACATGTTAATAAATTTCATAATTTATAATTAAAACTGAATTTTTAATTGAATTTTTTGTAATAAAACATGTTAAGGAATTAATTAAACCTCTTCATATTATTAAACACTCACCGTTATTAACATTTTCCTATTTAATTCATTGTTTTTAAAAATTTTGTAATAAAACTTGTTTATAAATTAATTAAACCTCTTCATATTACTGAACACCCACATTATTAACATTTTAGTATTTAATTTTTTTTTAATTAAATATTTTAATAAATTGATTAAAACTCTTCATAATACTTAACACACGCCAAATTAATTAAAAGTTTTTCCTATTTAATTAATTTTTCTAATATAATATGTTAATAATTTTATTAAAACTCCTTATATTACTCAACACCCATAATTTTCATTAACATTTTGTCCTATTTAGTTCATCTCTTGAGGTCCTCGGCAATCAATTATCTAATTTATTAATATCACAAAATAAATTAAAAATTAAATTAAAATATGGAACCAAGTGGTGTTAGTCCAGTGGTAGCCGAGTTAAACCTTGAAGCTTGCAAAAATGTAGGAGTTGAGAGGTCTCGGGTTCAACTACCAGCTAGGGCGATGATCACTTGGCCATTGCAGCCCCCGAAGGGGGTGGCTTACATGGTCCATGTGGTGGTGCGGGAATGCATGGGCCCGGGGGGAATTCAAATAGTTTCTATAATAGTTTCTGTTCACTTTATTTATGGGAATTTATGGTTGTGTAATGACTATAATGTGGGGTAATATCCGTATACGACCCTCTAAATTTAGGACTATAACGTAAAATTTACATGTGATTATAGTCATAAAACGAAAAACATAATGAAACGATAAAGATATAGAAATAACCTTCGGTCGTAGTGCAAAAGGCAATGAGAGATCAAGTTAGATCTCCTCCTAATCGTTGCACCCAAGATGTCCGAGTAATGCCCTTGTGCTAGAGAGAATCCCCTAATTGCCTTGCAATATCGAGGGGATTGTTTTGTGAGTTTGTGTTGGATGAGAGATCCGAGTTCTGAGAGGCACAATTCCCAAAACCCTAGTTTTGTTTCAAATGAATCAGTTAGGTTAGACAAGAGGAGAGAACTCCCCTTTTGTCTATGCAAGTCTCGGCCAAACCGAGTGAGAGGAGGGAAATGGGCTTTTCATTTCCTCTTCACTTAAACTCGTGGTCCGGTCCATAGCTTGCTAAGTGTATACGACGCGGTTTCATTATAAACTGTTATCGGTTATCGGAAATTAAGGCATCAACTAATAATACGGGTTAGTTGAATTATTAATACATGTCCGACAAAACAGTATTGTATAATTATATTCAATATACATTTAATTAAATATAAAACGCTTATATTTAATTTTACGAATTAACTGGTTAATTCGCCTTTAGCCCATGATATTTAATCCGTATTAAATATAATATCTCAACATCACATTTTGACTAATTATTAGTCAAATAACTCAGACTAACTGGTTAGTCAAATTTGGCATCTACATGACTGTATTTTCATACCGTCACGTCACTCAAGACGTATCCTATAGGTGTGACTTTTAGGGACCAGTTGATCACCGCCATCTGTATGACAATAACGTCAAACTTATCTAGCAAGCCAACCGTTATTGATAAACGTGGATCAACTGATAATAATACCAAAGTATGCCCTTTGATCCTTTTAGAGGTTTATAAGTCCTTGCACTAACTGTTAAGGACACCAACCCCAACAAGCTCCCACTTGTCCGTACAAGTGTATGTGCAATGACGTTATCCGCACTAACTGGAGGACACAAGCTCCAACAAACTCCCACTTGTCCGTACAAGTGTATGTGCGATAACCAATTCTCATATTCATTTAAAATCTCTCCCACTCAATGTAAAACAATTTGCAGATCCGGATCCGCAAAGGTCGTATTTTACAATCGATCTGTATCTAGAGTGGTTTCCCCGACTAGAGAGTAACTTAACTGATAAAACGAATCCGTATTCGAGCATGGCCATGCATTTCAGTTACAGCTCCTTGAGTGGCCCTGAGAAATATCGAGTACCTGATAGAGGCTGAATATTTCCTTCAACTCGAACTCCTTCCGATCTAAGCACACATGAAATGACCCAAAAAAAATCTACTTGGCCCCCTGTTACGGATGACCGTGAGAAAGAAACCCAAGTCACCCAAAATCTGCCTTAGTCTCAAGAGACAGTCGATAGTCAAAAGAATCGACTCTTAGGATCACCATGGAAGTCCTATCCACGACCGGGCAACGAATGTTATAAAACATTTAGGACTCCACGTCGATGTCACAATTGTGTCCTACGAAATATCCGTATAAATCGCCTCTCTGCGTGATTGGTCACAACCGGTTGACTTATGGCTCGTTGAACCCACCATCAACCAACGTCACAAAATAATTGCCAGAGTTATCAGCTCATGTGGCCAATTAAGGACTGAAAAATATAATGTTCGTTCAGTTCACTTTGTGGTGTTCAAAATTGTCGTACAATTCCACATGAAAAACAAAATATATATATATATATCAAAACGATGATGTTGTATAGAGTACAAAAGCGAATGAATCTAATCCATAAAAGAGTACTACAACTTAGGAACACGTTTAATTCCCATGGAATTAACATGCCCTTCATGCTTATCTTGTCGTAATGGTTTAGTGAGAGGATCTGCTATGTTATCATCAGTAGCAATCTTTTCTATCACTACTTCCTTTTGCTCCACGTAATCTCGGATTAGATGAGCTTTCCGTTGTACATGTCTAGACTTGTTGCTAGACTTTGGCTCCTTAGCTTGGAAGATGGCACCACTATTGTCGCAATAGATGGTGATCGGGTCATTCGAACTAGGCACTACGGATAGCCCATGTAAGAATTGACGCATCCATATCGCTTCCTTTGTAGCTTCGGGCGCGGCATAGTACTCGACTCGATCGTAGAATCTGCTGTAACAGTTTGTTTCGAACTCTTCCACCGATGACTTGCGCGCCATTAAGAGTAAAAACGAATCCAGAATGAGATTTCGAGTCATCTCGATCCGTTTGGAAGCTAGCATCTCACAGAATCGGTTGCGCATAGCGTTTGAGAGCCTCCATAAGTCAATGCCCAATCTTTAGTCCTCCGTAGGTACTTAAGAATGTTCTTGACAGACCAGCCAATGTGGTTCACCCGGATGCTTTGTTGGAATCGACTTGTCATACTCAATGCATATGCCACGTCCGGACGTGTGCATATCATGGCATACATGATTGATCCTATAGCCGAAGCATAAGGAATCCGTGTCATGCGCTCTTTCTCTTCCGGTGTCTCTGGTGCCCGAGACGGCTCAAATGCACCCACTGGAGCCATAGGAAGGAACCCCTTCTTGGAGTTAGTCATATTGAATCTCTCTAGGACTTTGTCTATGTAAGACTCTGATCGAGAGATAACATCCGTCGTGATCTATCTCGATAGATACGGATGCCTAGAATTCTTTGTGCCTCTCCCAGATCTTTCATCTGGAAATGGTTTTTCAACCATACTTTCACCGAAGTTAAGAGAGGTATGTCATTCCCAATCAGGAGTATGTCGTCAACATACAATATTAGGAAGACAATCTTGTTCCCACTCGACTTGATATATAGACATGGTTCTTCGACAGATCGAGTAAATCCATTTTCTTTTATCACTTGGTCGAAACGATGATTCCAACTCCTTGATGCTTGCTTAAGTCCATAAATGGAACGCTTAAGTTTGCATACTTTCTTAGGATGTACTGGATCGATGAAACCTTCGGGTTGTACCATGTACAACTCTTCCTCCAAAAAACCGTTTAAGAAGGCGGTTTTCACGTCCATTTGCCAAATTTCATAGTCATGAAAAGCGGCGATCGCTAAGATAATCCGAATGGAAAGCAGCATGACTACGGGTGCAAAAATCTCATCGTAGTGCAAACCTGGCACTTGGGTGAAACCTTTAGCAACTAGTCGTGCTTTGTAGATATCTTGTTGACCTTCCATAGAATGCTTTATCTTGTAAAGCCATTTGCATTGAAGGGGACGAACCTTAGCAGGTAAGTCAACAAGATCCCACACGTTGTTCTCATACATGGAGTCCATCTCGGATTGCATGGCCTCAAGCCATAGCTTTGAGTCAGAACTAGTCATGGCACCTTTATAGGTTGCGGGTTCACTACTCGTTAAGAGTAGAACGTCATCTATGTCATGTTCCTCGACCATACCAATGTATCTGTCCGGAGGAATAGAGACTCTTCCCGACCTCCTAGGTTCCTCAGGAATATTCACCGCAGCCGGGATTAAAGGAACAGGTTCCTCCAATGGTTGCTCGGTGTTTGGTTCTGGAATCTCCGACAGGTCGAAGGTTCTATCACTCTTTGCATTCTCGAGAAATTCCTTCTCTAAGAATGTCGCATTAGCCGCAACAAAAACACGTTGTTCGGTTGGCGAATAGAAGTAATGACCAAGTGTTCCTTTAGGATAACCTATAAAGTATGTCTTGACCAATCGCGGGCCGAGCTTATCCTCGTGTCTCCACTTGACATAAGCCTCGCAGCCCCAAACCCGTATAAAGGACAAGTTAGGGACCGTTCCCTTCCATAGTTCATATGGAGTCTTGTCAACAGCTTTAGACGGACTTCGGTTAAGTATTAGAGCGGCTGACATAAGAGCATAACCCCATAATGAATCAGGTAAAACCGTGTGACTCATCATGGATCGAACCATATCAAGTAGTGTTCGATTTCTCCGTTCGGACACACCATTCAGCTGAGGTGTTCCAGGTGGAGTTAACTGTAAGGCAATCCCACAGTCTTTGAGGTGTTGATCAAACTCGTGAGAAAGATACTCGTCACCACGATCCGAACGCAGTGTTTTAATCTTCCTACCTAATAGGTTCTGTACCCTATTCTGGTATTCCTTGAATTTCTTAAAGGATTCACTTTTGTGCTTCATTAAGTAGACATAGCCATATCTACTTAAATCGTCCGTGAAAGTGATGAAATACCTATAGCCTTCTCGTGCGGTCATTGACATAGGGCCACATACATCCGTGTGTATGAGTCCTAATAGGTCAGCAGCGCGCATTCCAACACCTTTGAAGGAAATACGAGTCATCTTACCGATGAGACATGATTCACACGTGCCAAATGATTGAAAATCAAAGGCCGAGATAGCTCCATGTTTGATGAGCTGTTTTACGCGTTTCTCATTAACGTGTCCCATACGGCAGTGCCATAGATACGTTTGATCTTTGTCACCAACCTTTAACTTTTTATTCATTACGTGTAATATTTCCGTGGTCTGATCTAAAACATAAATTCCGTTCATGGAGACTGCCTTGCCGTAAATCATATCGTGTAATGAGAAAATGCAAGTATTATTTTCTATCACAAATGAAAAACCAAGTTTATCAAGTGCAGAAACTGAAATAATGTTTTTCGAAAGACTAGGAACATAATAGCAGTCATATAATGACAACTCAAATCCGCTAGGAAGCTGGATCACATATGTCCCCTTGGAGATGGCAGCTACTCTTGCTCCATTCCCGACACGCAGTCCACCTCACCCTTTACGAGGGGTTCGATGTTTCGGGCCCCCGCACATGATTACACAGATGAGAACCACAACCAGTATCAAGTACCCAAGTTCCGTAACTTGCGTGGTTAATCTCAATCATATGAATAAAAGTAGAAGAAGAGGAAGACATACCAACAGGTTTAACACGACCTGCCTTTAAGTCCTCATGATAAACAGGACATGTGCGTCTCCAATGCCCAGTCTTGTGGCAATGATGGCATTCCATGTTTTCATTCTTGCTCTTTGTCGCGCCTGATGAGGTGCTCGACTCACCAGGCCCACTCTTACCTGAACCCGACTTCTTGAACTTCGCCTTACCTCTCGCTAGGTTTGCCTGAGCTTTGCCCTTACCCTTCCCTTTATTTGACACAACGAGAACATCCTGTTTCATGCTCCCACTGAACTTCATGTCCTTCTCGGTCTGTACGAGGAGGGAGTGCAGTTCATGCGGAGTTTTCTTCAAATCATTCATATAGTAATTCGCTCTAAATTGCGAATAACCATCGTGGAGTGAATGAAGAATGCGGTCGATAACAATGTTCTCGCTGATGTTACGATTAAAGGTCTCCGGTTTCTCGACATTCTCAATCATGCTTTGAGAATGTGTGGGCTAACCGGTTGGCCCTTACGAGTCTCGCATCAAAGAAGCGAGTGGTATGCTCATAGGTCACGATTCTCGGTGCTTTCGAGAATTCCTTAGTGAGCGTGGTGAAAATCTTGTTTGCACCATGGGCTATGAAGCGTTTCTGCAAATTGGGTTCCATTGCAAAAATGAGTACGTTTTTAATCGCACCCGCTTCCATACAGAAATCATTAAACTTGGTGATTTCAGCAGCTCTAGCCGTGGGACCTGGGTTTGCCGGGATGGGCTCCAAGAGATATTTGAGCTTCCGTCGGCGGCGGCGGCATTCCGTAATGCCGCCTCCCAGTCCGCGAAGTTTGATCCATCATTCTTCAGTCGAGTAGACTGATTCATCTGATTCATGAAGATCCGAAGCCAGGACTCACGGTCCAAAGTGGCACTTGGCATTGGGTTATCAGTAGAACCAGCCATTTGTTATTTGCAGTTTAAAATACGTGATCTACACTGAAAAAGAAAGAAAAACAAAAACGAAATAAGCAACTCATCGAGGTGATTTAAGTCTATTTTAAAATTCATTTTAAACATGTAGACTCTCGCACTTGCATAATTGATCTCCCTCAAGAATGACACAAGTGATCCCAAGACTCAATTTCTGTAAATTGATAAGCCAACTGTTTAGCTAATTCTTCCGGAAGAACTCTTGGTCGATAGATTTCCGTAAATCCTATCTATAGTCCACCATAGTCACAGGATCGTACGAGTGACCATAGTGTTGAGATAAAATAGGTCAATCGGTTCCAACTTACCCGACGTAGAAGGGGTCATATTATGCCTACCGACGAAGAAGGGACTCATTGGAGTTTGACCTATAAAGTCCGTTCTCAATTTTTGTTTATACGAGGAAGATCCCATCAACTAAATTATAATTCATTTTAAGTGAACGAATAACTAGCGTCTGTCGTGAATGAATTTATTTGGATGATGGCTTTAAAACGTGTGACATGAGAATGTCAATGAAAACTAACTCGTGACCTCTATATGTGTCAGTTTTCATGCAATAAATAGGTGGTTTGGTTTTTAGGCGGAATATGATGCATATTATCGTTGCGAAAAATAAATAAAAGAATGCAATACGTAAATAAAAATTTCCTAGTGTGGCCTATCCTAGTGTTAGAACATAATACAACTTTGGAATCCACCGTTGGACCCGAAAAGCTTGTCTTGATGTTCCATCTTGATCCAAGTAGCGGGAGTGAGCATCTGGTCTCCATCTTTGGTCTTCTCAAAAATTACAATTAAAATTACAAAATATAAACCTATTTACATTCTAATTAAAAACTGTAATTACAAGTGAAAAATCCAAAACGGAGATACGAGATCTCAAAATACAACCAAGACCGTGTTCCATCATTACGGTAACACGTTCTACTAAGGCCACACTAAGTTACAATCGATTGTAAAAATTAAATACGTAATAAAAGGCATTCACAAGCATTCAAAAATAACGATAAATAAAAATGCATCAACTAAAAACAAATTCATTCGTGACATAATTCCGTAATTATGTTAAATTTATCCAAACCACCTTTTAATGATTAAAATTCATGTGATAAAACTGCTTCTATCAATTTAATTTTAATCTAATACAGTCCGTTACTTTAAATACATGTTAAAATAACTTAATGGTACGTGTGTGAACCGTTTCACAATCATAGCTAGTGTACAATATCCGTATAATGTACATTTTGTAGCCAAAAGAAAATTTAAAGCAAAAAGAATAAATTTTCAAAGTCATCCGAACAGAAATCCCTCGATCCAGGGACACAAAAAGCTCGATCGAGGAACAAAGGGCTAGATCGATCAACTCGCAAGTCGATCGAGAGGTGTGCTAATCAGGAAGTACTCGATCGACAAAACTGGTAGTCGATCGAGGACTTATATCGGCAATACTGCTCGATCGAGTACGAGGACTTCTCGATCGAGCAGTGGGGTTTTAAAAGCAGGTCGATCGAGTACAGCAAGGACTCGATCGAGCAAAAACATGTCAGAAAAACCATTCGATCGACTAAAAACATGCTCGATCGAGGGAAAAAGTTTCTGAAAACATAAAACCCTCGTGAAAACAGTTTGACAAAACAAAATCAATTGCAATTTTGATCAAAACGCATCAAAAACAATTTAACAATTGACAAACTTGACATGTTGCTGTAATCTTCGTATAAAACAACAATATGCATAAAAACAAAACGAAAACAAGATGATAAAACCGTGTAAGACATGTCACGGTTTCAACAAGAACAAAAACCGAATCAGCCGTGTATACATGGCACGGAATTCGAGACAAAACAATCGTTTCAAAATTGGTTTTATGAAAAACACATGAAAAAATTTACGTGGCCTCGCTCTGATACCACTTGTGGGGTAATATCCGTATACGACCCTCTAAATTTAGGACTATAACGTAAAATTTACATGTGATTATAGTCATAAAACGAAAAACATAATGAAACGATAAAGATATAGAAATAAACTTCGGTCCTAGTGCAAAAGGCAATGAGAGATCAAGTTAGATCTCCTCCTAATCGTTGCACCCAAGATGTCCGAGTAATGCCCTTGTGCTAGAGAGAATCCCCTAATTGCCTTGCAATATCGAGGGGATTGTTTTGTGAGTTTGTGTTGGATGAGAGATCCGAGTTCTGAGAGGCACAATTCCCAAAACCCTAGTTTTGTTTCAAATGAATCAGTTAGGTTAGACAAGAGGAGAGAACTCCCCTTTTGTCTATGCAAGTCTCGGCCAAACCGAGTGAGAGGAGGGAAATGGGCTTTTCATTTCCTCTTCACTTAAACTCGTGGTCCGGTCCATAGCT
Source organism: Silene latifolia (assembly GCF_048544455.1). Lineage (NCBI taxonomy): Eukaryota > Viridiplantae > Streptophyta > Magnoliopsida > Caryophyllales > Caryophyllaceae > Silene > Silene latifolia. The sequence goes on from NC_133526.1 coordinate 151,560,710, forward strand.
TGCTAAGTGTATACGACGCGGTTTCATTATAAATCATATCGGTTATCGGAAATTAAGGCATCAACTAATAATACGGGTTAGTTAAATTATTAATACATGTCCGACAAAACAGTATTGTATAATTATATTCAATATACATTTAATTAAATATAAAACGCTTATATTTAATTTTACGAATTAACTGGATAATTCGCCTTTAGCCCATGATATTTAATCCGTATTAAATATAATATCTCAACATCACATTTTGACTAATTATTAGTCAAATAACTCAGACTAACTGGTTAGTCAAATTTGGCATCTACATGACTGTATTTTCATACCGTCACGTCACTCAAGACGTATCCTATAGGTGTGACTTTTAGGGACCAGTTGATCACCGCCATCTGTATGACAATAACGTCAAACTTATCTAGCAAGCCAACCGTTATTGATAAACGTGGATCAACTGATAATAATACCAAAGTATGCCCTTTGATCCTTTTAGAGGTTTATAAGTCCTTGCACTAACTGTTAAGGACACCAACCCCAACATATAATACCTACAATACCTATAATAGTTTCTATTCACTTTATTTATTTAAATTATGCACATTTGTCCCGAGTTTCTAAGTTGTGGATTGTACTTTATGTTTTAATTTATTTATTTGATTATATTTATTATATTGAGTATATTGAGTATTGTTGTCGAGTATTATTGTTGAGTATTGTTTTTGTTGTTGTTGTTGTTGTTGTTGTTGTTGTTGTTGTTGTTGTTGTTTTTGTTGTTGTGTCCAATAAAGTATCTTTTAATTTGTTATGTTGTTGGTTTTATGAATCGTTTACTTATATTTGAATTCATGTTATCCAGTTGATTTAATTTAAGTGACTTACATGTGGCAATGTTTTGATTCCTTTGTCAAGTTTTTGCCAGGTTGATGTTTTATCTTTTGGTCAATGTATTTTTTATATAACTTTAAAGCACCATGAAACGTATGTGAATGCAGATAAGGCAAACCATCATGTGGGTATCTGAAAAGGGAAGAAATTCAAAAGGCATGAAACTGAGGTAAAATTAAAGGTAAAAAAACGTAAGGTAGAAACTGATAAGTAAAGGATGATTGTTGATCTCAAAATAGAAGTCTTATAATATTTCTTTTAATTTGTTATTAAACGTATATTGTGGTGTAATTTTACTATTATACTTTCCTGATCAACCTATTTGAATTCATGTTTTTGTATTCACGAGTATAATCATCTCTAACATATATTTTTCTTTTTCATTTTATATGAACTATTATCAAGCCATGTAATAAAAGGAAGCGAAAGTAAACCTTTAGGTAAATATTAAATAGTATGATTTCTAAATTTTACTTCGTCTGTTTTTAAGTTTATGTATTTTTTTTTTGTCAAAACATACATAAAACTTACTCTCATAATTTTCTTAAAAAAAAACCTATTCTCATATATAATTAATGGTAAATAAATAAGTAAAAATAATTGAATGAAGTTTTTTAAAAATTTCAGAATTTACTTTTTGAACCATCAGGACAATAATTAATCATTTTAATTATGTTATTTCTTCTTCCAATTTAAGTTTTCTCTAACTCTCATCTTTTGATTTTTTTTCTATAAAATTTACTTTACTTTTTATAGTAGTTTATGCTTTTTTAACCATTATAAGATGATCGTTGATCTCAAAATGGAGATCTTATAATATTTCTTTAAATTTGTTATTAAGCGTATATTGTTGTGTAATTTTACTATTATGCTTTCCCGATCAACCTATTTGAATTTTTATTTTTGTATTCATGAGTATAATCATCTCTAACATATTTTTTTCTTTTTCATTTCATATGAACTATTATCAAGGCATGTACTAATAAACGAAAGCGTACTAAAAGGAAGCGAAAGTGAACCTTCAGATAAATATTAAATAGTATGGTTTCTAAATTCTAATCCGTATATTTTTAAGTTTATGTGTGTTTTTTTTTTCAAAACCGGAATAGATTATTTTATATTCTTTAATACTATTTTTATTTTTTATATAGGATCGTAGACATACGTATAACAAGACATGGATCAAATTCTTGAAATAGTAATAAGGAACTTAAAATGAAAATTTAATTCGTAATACATGGAGTAGATACCGACCATACTGTTCAATCGTATCTAATATTTTTCTATCGATATGATAAATATTTTTTCGGATGTAAATAATATTTGAAGCATGCACGTGGTGATAAGACTTCAAAGATATTTTTATGGGAGGGTTGATGGAGAGGTCTGGAAATAATTTCGAGATGACTATACTGAGGTATTGATTTACATCCTTAGAAGGCGTCATTGAAGATTTTTCCATACGGAATTTATTATATAAGGATGGTTTCAACTTTTAATATTTAAAAAACTCACTTTATTATATTGCGGAGTAAAACACACGTATATATAATGAGTCGTCTTTGTCATTGCTCCGTTGTCAACTTTCTCAAAATTAGTAACTACCACATTGTCACTTGCTGGATTCGGTTTAAAAAAATAAACCAAAGTTGTCAAAGAAATAAGGTATTAACTAACTAATTTCTATGTATTTCAAGACTGTATATTTTTAAATGGATCAACAACTAATTGCTCGAACAAATATTAACAATACGATAAAAATATCAAAACTAAAACAGATAAACCCGTGAATTTCACGGGTCACAGACCTAGTTTATCTTTCATTGTGTCAATTTTTTCCCGCAAAAAAAAAAAAAAGCATCTTCCATATTTGGTACTCCGTATTAAGTTAGTACAAAGCATCTTGATTGTGGACATTATCCGTCACAAGCTTATGACGGGTCAATTATCTCCCACTTGTGTAGATAAGACAAGTCTAGTGTAACACCCCGGTTTATGAAGGAGCCTTCGTCAAGACATTCCCTAATAACCCGGACTGTTACCATCTCGGTTTCCCGAGGTAGTGAATAACAAATTAAACTCCAAGGCAATTTATATAATTATTTTTAACTTAATTATTACAAAACCTCTTTTACGTCAAATTACAAAGAACTAACATAAATAAAAGTGAAGTCTTCTAGATGATGATCTAGCTACTAAGTCTTCTGATCCAATGTCTCACGCCCACCAAGCTCCCGTTCTATCTCTTAAACCTGTCAAGTCTGCTCGCCAATATTTGGGTCATCACAGGTGTTCACGAATACACGGGGTCAACCACGAGGTTGAGTAGGTAATACAATGAAACAACAAAATATGATATGCATGCTCCTCCGTCACCTCCATCTCCATCTCAACTCATATCTCATAACTCATATCTCATATCTCATATCTCATAACTCATAACTCATAACCCGGAACGCCCAGCCATACCGATCCCCGGTAGACTATATATATCGACCGTAGCCGATCTGCCAGCTCGCAGCTGAGGACACCAGGGCAAGTCCTGCAGAACCCGCCTGGGCCTTATCACAACATCATCTTCACCACACCACATCACCACAATGTCCTCCATCTCCAATGCATATGAATGCTCAAACGAAATTAATGCAACACAATATATATATCATTGAGCTGATGAATCATAAAATCACGTCGGTTACCAAATGTTGTGATAACATACTTAATACAATCAATTCAGTCAATCACCTTCTAGTATATGAATCATAACGTAAATCAACAACCACGAATCAAGTCAACGTTCACCATTTGGTCATATGAAACACAAACAAGTCAACACAATTCAACATCAACGATAATAAGTCAAGTGTATTTCCCTACCTCAGTACTGCAGTCAGATAGTCGGGTGTCCAGTAATATTCCACAACAATTCGCCCTCTGAAAGATGATTAAATGATAACAATTACTTAACTATTCCCGTTCCCAAAATAGAGAGTTATTAAAGATAGAACTTCCTAAAAATGGAAAATTCCCGATATAGTAACTTTTCTATTAAACCCGTCTCTAATTAATTAATTATTATTAATTATTATTTTATTTTAAATAACTCGGAACTAAAACCAAATCGATAATTAAAGGATGAAACGAATTATGCGATTAAGAAAAACCCGAATCAAACATTGAACAACTCAACAACCCGACTCAAAACCCGTCTCTAATTATTTTAAATAACTCGGGAACTAAATTAATTAATTAAGAATACGACCAATTAACGAATTATAACGATTAAATCTACGACAAACCCGTTATAAAACTAAAAACACCCGTCATCAACCACCGTCCCTTTCCACGCTCTCCCACGCGCCACCTCAACACCGTGTCAGCCACCAGTCCAAACCCCCACTCTGACCCAGCCACCAACGACCACCCCCACTAGGGTCGACTGTCGCCGGCGAGTCAAACCAGGGCCGTCTTTTGGCCTGGTTCAGCACCGAGCCTCACCAACCACCCCCTGTTCTCATCTTACCACCACCGCAGCCAACACCTATCCCCTGCCAAACCACCACAGTCCTGCTCGCCGTCAGCCCACGAACCCAGACACAGTGGCACCGCCGTTTTGACCTCCCCCAAGTCCATGGTGGCGCCACCCCAAACCTACCCATTCAAACTCGCCTGAAAACCCGTATCTTAACCCGTTTGCTACCCCCCTGTCGCTGCCGCCTCTCCCTGCCAATATCACCACCTAAAACCACCCCAACAACCACCACGTCACTCGTCACACACCACCCTATTCCTATACCCCGTCAACAACCACCAGAAACGCCTCTATAAGACACGCAACCACCAACAAAACCGATAGAAATGTGAAAAGAGAGGAGGAGGGTTGCTCTTACCTTTTTCTGCCACCACTACCGCCACCAGAGCCGCCTATGAACGTCGACAACCGCCCCTAGCTCTTCCCTGCTACGCCGTCAACACCCACGACCACTCTCTCTCTCTCTCTATGCGTGAAGGCTGAGATTGGTGTTGATGAAGAAGGGAGGCGGGTTGAGGGAGTAAGAAATGAGGGAGGCGGGTTGGGGTAGGGTACTATTAGGGTTAAGGTACTATTAGGGTTAGGGTACTATTAGGGTTTAGGGTTAATGGGCTGAACATGTTATTGGGCCAGCTCAAATGGGTTAGCTCACATTTCGAATTCCATATAAACCCGTCTCAATTAACTTAGATCGATATAACGCGAGTCAAGTAAAATAACTTAACGTAATTATCGACTCAACAATTAACCCGACATAATTAGTAATATAAAATGTATAATAATTAATATATAATAATATCCGTTTAATTGATTATATAAAATACGGGGTATTACAGTCTTCCCCCCTTAAAATGAACTTCGTCCCGAAGTTCGCTCCCGTACTCAAACATCAGAAGGGGTATTGTATATCGTACATACGGACGTCACGCATTTCTAACACAGTTCACACACACTTTTGACACATCAATTAAACATAACAGACACGAAATGTTACATTCTGCCCTCCTAAAAATAAACTTCGTCCCGAAGTTTAACTCATCTTCACTTAACCCAACTAACTACAACTAATAACTACCTGAGAACACAAATGTATAACAATTAAATAATCACCTGAGAACACCGTCATCTTCCATCTAAATTCCGATCTCAACTCAAATAACTCAATAACCATGGTCACACTGGACCATAAACATAACTCCCGTAACATAACTCGGCTCATAGGCTAACTCATAACTCAATACCAGTAGTTTAACTACACTCTCCTTTTACACATCAACCATCTAACAGAAGTAGGAACAAAACATATAGGACTCATTTGCATAGGTACCCCACAACGAAACATCAACTTGATCAAAACTACAATCTACAAATAAGTGCAACATAAACATTAAGATTTTACAATCCTACCCAACTAGAAACATGGTTACGTCCTCGTAACCTCTTTTCAACTTTCATATCCATATGCAACAAAATCACTGTCAACCACATGTGACAGGAAAGAACACATGATAAGAGATTGTGCATTAACATTAAAGTCGAAAACAAGGTTTAATTATGGAATTAACTGATTGTCAACAAGTAACATTTATTACCTAGCTCATGCTTAACTTAAAAACACCACATCAAACTAAAAGAACAACAAGAAAGGAACCAAGGTTTACACGGTTTCACAACTAAACAAATTTGATGATCAATTATAGACCATGAACGAGCGAGAGTAAAATCAACAAACAATTTAAGAAACTTCTCACATTTGTAAACATATCACAGAAAATAGATCTACCACTACTATCCATCACAATCACACGATCTTATTGACATGTCCGTACAACCATTTACTCACTCACTGGTTTAGGTCACGAATTAGGCCGATGAATTTAAGCAATCAACAACATACTCATAATTCATATTTTAAATTATCAAAATTGTTTGCACGATATCGATTCTGAAAACATATTTCCCAATAAAAGTAACAACATATGATCTATGACAACAACAACATTACTTCCATATCACACATGTGTTTAACATTTTAGCAACCATATCATTCAATCGTGTCCAAAGAATCGAGTATAACTCATTTTCAAAAAAAACAAAAGATATTGTATAATTAGCTTAAACATATACATTTGCCATCATATACTTTGTAGAACACTAGCTATGATAAAAGATTAGCAACTTGAACAACTTCTCTGATTTGCACGATTTGAATAATTAGGCAACTCGTAGGCTCAATTAAACGTAACTATAACGACTATCATTTAAACCAATGCATATCATGTGAATCATCAAAGGGTTATCCCATTATAATTGTCAACATAGTTATCATAAACAATCTTATTAGAATATAATTGATAGTAACGACTCGAGAATATAGATATGCCAAATGTCGTGTTATATCAAACAGTTTCCTTTATATCACGCCCATACAATTGCAAGAATCACTTTAGCATTTTATGATAGTATAATAACGAACATATCCAGTAAGGAATAACAACACTGTTTATTATCCTGTCATAGGTTTAGGTTAAACTGAAATAATTTAATGCGATGAAGGTAATAATTATAACTATAGGCACACAGACTCACATAAAAGACGTTAGAACTCAGATAACATTCTACATGTGTGAACATGTAGACATACTCATTACTACCATCCATGTGTAAACATTTAAACATAATTATTATAAATATTCATGCGAGTATATTAGAACAATCAAATTATCATTTAACGCCATCAACTTTACCAAGATATGACAATGTAGTTTTATATTTATATATATCCGACCACTATGCAAATATGATGAACACACCAGAGATATTAAAACATGCCAAACATATATAAAATATGCAAACAACTGGACTCGTATAAAATATTTCACCCTTGATTAAGAATCAAATTAAGCTATTCAATTTCACTCATACTATCATGCCAACAATGTTATCAACTAAACTTTAATTTTATCACTTGTTAAGATACATAATTACTGAACATGCGTGCTACTATCATCATATAAATACATTATAAGGTCACATTAACAAGACTTATGAAATAACCAAACAACTGTATGAAAACTCAACATAGAACGCACATTTTACAAGTCATGATTCACGTTGTAGCTTCCAAAGACCACGAACAAATAATCGTTCGATTAAAACTTGATTCATATTACTTTTATAAAATACGGAGAGTAAAAAAACACAGAGGAAAAAGAATTAGGTCTAAAGCACAAGAATTCCATTTTTAAAGAATTTTACAACTCAGTTGGTCCAAACAAGTATGTGACAACAATTGGTCCGAAACTTGGGTCAGTTTGCAAAACTTACCATTTAATATAGAGACATCAAGAATTTTCGTGGCTTATCAATTTGAAAACGTATGCGAATCTTCTGATCTATGGAGTTGGATTATGCAAAAATTATTAACACAATTTAAATGAGGATTTTTACAAAATTGTTTGTCAAAACATCACTGCACAGGAACTTCCTGACCACAGCCCACTAAAATATTTATTACTCCTAATCCGTATATCCTATAAGCATGAAACCAACGCCGAATGAACACTAACGCATGAGGCTATCTCTCATAAAATTTTCATCCATAGGAAATATACAGAAAAGAAATGGCAGTAAGGTCAATTAAAGAGTAACATCAAACAAAACGAGTTTCAGCACTAAGTCATTCATTTTCTATGTTCCAAACTCTTACAACCATACTATCGATACTAACCCATCCTAACTTAAATCTCACACTGTGTACTTTGTAACATATACCCCATAGAATCCCTTCGCATCCCGATCTACTCCTTACATCTAAATCACGATTGCTATGACTAAAAACATGCAATTCAATAGTGTTTCTGATTACTATCACAATACTATACCAGCATGGCTTCGGGATCACATAACCGCATATCGCTAGACATAATAGTACTATCAACACATCATTCATCATCTATCCAGATAATTATCATCAATTCGCAATTATTTTCACGCTCACGATTACCACAATCCAACACTTCATTGATTATCAACCTGAACTCGAAAATTTATTTCTCATCTCCACAACATCATATGATCATGCCATCATTCATACAAAATACTTACCGTAGCGTTGTCTTGCAGAATGGTTAGAATATATGGGTCTCAAGGTATACATCAACTCGATTGTATCCAAGGTTTTCCTTCTAACTACCCCATTCACTCAATTTACCTCGGGTTGCCTGGTTCAAAACTGAGAGGGCAAAAGAGTACGTATTAAGGGCGCCTTCTTAACCGCACTATGAGCTCCTATCAGTTCCTACCCAGGGGTTCATTTTAATTAGACACATCCTACGTTCATTGGGCTCATTGGTTTAGGCCCGAGGTTCGTTCGCTCTGATACCACTTTGTAACACCCCGGTTTATGAAGGAGCCTTCGTCAAGACATTCCCTAATAACCCGGACTGTTACCATCTCGGTTTCCCGAGGTAGTGAATAACAAATTAAACTCCAAGGCAATTTATATAATTATTTTTAACTTAATTATTACAAAACTTCTTTTACATCAAATTACAAAGAACTAACATAAATAAAAGTGAAGTCTTCTAGATGATGATCTTGCTACTAAGTCTTCTGATCCAATGTCTCACGCCCACCAAGCTCCCGTTCTATCTCTTAAACCTGTCAAGTCTGCTCGCCAATATTTGGGTCATCACAGGTGTTCACGAATACACGGGGTCAACCACGAGGTTGAGTAGGTAATACAATGAAACAACAAAATATGATATGCATGCTCCTCCGTCACCTCCATCTCCATCTCAACTCATATCTCATAACTCATATCTCATATCTCATATCTCATAACTCATAACTCATAACCCGGAACGCCCAGCCATACCGATCCCCGGTAGACTATATATATCGACCGTAGTCGATCTGCCAGCTCGCAGCTGAGGACACCAGGGCAAGTCCTGCAGAACCCGCCTGGGCCTTATCACAACATCATCTTCACCACACCACATCACCACAATGTCCTCCATCTCCAATGCATATGAATGCTCAAACGAAATTAATGCAACACAATATATATATCATTGAACTGATGAATCATAAAATCATGCCGGTTACCAAATGTTGTGATAACATACTTAATACAATCAATTCAGTCAATCACCTTCCAGTATATGAATCATAACGTAAATCAACCACCACGAATCAAGTCAACGTTCACCGTTTGGTCATATGAAACACAAACAAGTCAACACAATTCAACATCAACGACAATAAGTCAAGTGTATTTCCCTACCTCAGTACTGCAGTCAGATAGTCGGGTGTCCAGTAATATTCCACAACAATTCGCCCTCTGAAAGATGATTAAATGATAACAATTACTTAACTATTCCCGTTCCCAAAATAGAGAGTTATTAAAGATAGAACTTCCTAAAATGGAAACTTTCCCGATATAGTAACTTTTCTATTAAACCCGTCTCTAATTAATTAATTATTATTAATTATTATTTTATTTTAAATAACTCGGAAATAAAACCAAATCGATAATTAAAGGATGAAACGAATTATGCGATTAAGAAAAACCCGAATCAAACATTGAACAACTCAACAACCCGACTCAAAACCCGTCTCTAATTATTTTAAATAACTCGGGAATTAAATTAATTAATTAAGAATACGACCAATTAACGAATTATAACGATTAAATCTACGACAAACCCGTTTCAAAACTAAAACCACCCGTCATCAATCACCGTCCCTTCACACGCGCTCCCACGCTCCCACGCACCACCTCTCCACCGTGTCAGCCACCAGTCCAAACCCCCACTCTGACCCAGCCACCAACGACCACCCCCACTAGGGTCGACTGTCGCCGGCGAGTCAAACCAGGGCCGTCTTTTGGCCTGGTTCAGCACTGAGCCTCACCAACCACCCCCTGTTCTCATCTTACCACCACCGCAGCCAACACCTATCCCCTGCCAAACCACCACAGTCCTGCTCGCCATTAGCCCACGAACCCAGACACAGTGGCACCGCCGTTTCGACCTCCCCCAAGTCCACGGTGGCGCCACCCAAAACCTACCCATCTAAACTCGCCTGAAAACCCGTATCTTAACCCGTTTGCTACCCCCTGTCGCTTCGGCCTCTCCCTGCCAATATCACCACCTAAAACAACCCCAACAACCACCACGTCACTCGTCACACACCACCCTATTCCTATACCCCGTCAACAACCACCAGAAACGCCTCTATAAGACACGCAACCACCAACAAAACCGATAGAAATGCGAAAACAGAGGAGGAGGGTTGCTCTTACCTTTTTCTGCCACCACTACCACCACCAAAGCCTCCTATGAACGTCGACAACCGCCCCTAGCTCTTCCCTGCTGCACCGTCAACACCCACGACCACTCTCTCTCTCTCTATGCGTGAAGGCTGAGATTGGTGTTGATGAAGAAGGGAGGCGGGTTGAGGGAGTAAGAAATGAGGGAGGCGGGTTGGGGTAGGGTACTATTAGGGTTAGGGTACTATTAGGGTTAGGGTACTATTAGGGTTTAGGGTTAATGGGCTGAACATGTTATTGGGCCAGCTCAAATGGGTTAGCTCACATTTCGAATTCCATATAAACTCGTCTCAATTAACTTAGATCGATACAACGCGAGTCAAGTAAAATAACTTAACGTAATTATCGACTCAACAATTAACCCGACATAATTAGTAATATAAAATGTATAATAATTAATATATAATAATATCCGTTTAATTGATTATATAAAATACGGGGTATTACATCTAGGGAACCAGAAAGTGTTTGTCTTTACCTACTCATGTGGATAATATTTGACCCGTCACAAGCTTGTGACGGATATGTCCGTCATAAATGAGAATTTGTGATCCTCCAAAAGCTTGTGACGGATATTGCTCCTCTCAGAATAAGGCAACTGGGATAGCAAGTGGGGCAAAATGGAAATTCAAGAGTAAATTATACACAACCTAATGTAATTAATGCATATATTAAAAACTTCTTTCCTCAATTAGTTTCCTAAATACAACCCATTGAGCAATTAATAAACATACATTAATCAAATAACCCAAAATACACTACGTCATGGACAATATCTCTTCCCATTAATGGTGGTGTATGAGTCTACTTCAACTCTGGTCTTTTCCTCCAAATCCGACATCACTTTCGATGACCTAAACCACCATTGACGCCAAGCTTTTGTTGCTTCACTCACGGTAGATACATACCAATCGCATCTGGGTAATATATACCCCACCATCAAATCCTCAGAAGAACCAACTTCGAAATCCGATAAATTCTCATTTGTACCTTCGAGAATTATATGTTTAGGGGGGAACTTAATGAAATGGAAAGTACATTCTTCCTTTAACCTTTCTCGTAACGCATCCATTTTCTTCTCGCTTTCAATATAGCTCGGTTGATGATGCAATTCCCTTAATTTTTTTTTTCTACTTCATCTGACAACTTATGATCCCTCTGCACCCATGGACTCACAATACTTGTACCTTGGTTAACGATCATAATTTTAGAACAAAATTAAAGTTATAGAATCACCCACCAATAATACAACGTTGATTTAAACCCACCAATAATGCAACGTTTGATTCAATAGAAAATAATTGAACAGTCCGTGCATTGGTCAAAACAAGAATAATGAGAAATATTAGCCACGGCTTATAAAATCCCGTATGGTCAAACAATTAATTTTTTTAATATATTGAGTCGTATGGTCATATCTTACATGTATTATTTTTTTAATATATTGAGTCGTATGGTCAAACAATTAATAAACGGTCCACGTTAAAGTTAGAACGTCACGATTGACAATGGTTGTAGGTGAACCGTTGTTAATGAACAAATTTACAATGGTTGTAGGTGAACCGTTGTTGTTGAACCAATTCACAACGGTTGTAGGTGAACCGTTGTTGATGATTATTATATAGCAGCAATCTTGATCTTGATTATTGACTGATCTATGGAGGTTAAAAAATGGAAGCAAATCAAACAAGTATAACTCAACACTTTCAAAATGATCATTTCATTTAATTTTAAACCAAACACATTACAACATTTATCAGAAATCAAAAGATGTATAATAAGCCGGAACAACTCTTTTGCCGATCTTGTGCAGCTCTCATCTTTTGTCTAATTACATGTACTTGCTCAAACATCTGCTGAATCAACTGTGGACCTAGTGTCACGGTATCAGTGACATCGTCCCAACAAACTAGACTCCTACACTTCCTCCCATACAAAGCTTCAAAAGGTGCCATACCAATACTAGCATGATAACTATTATAAGAAAATTTTATTAAGTTCAACCTCTCTTCCCATGATTCTCCAAACTCCAATACAAAAGCTCTCAACGTGTCCTCTATAGTCTGAATATTTCTATCCGTCTGTCCATCTGTAGCCGGATGAAATGCAGTACTCATTTTCAAAGTCGTACCAATACACTCTTGCAATTCTTGCCAGAACTTAGAAATAAACCTTGAATCACGGTCAGAAACAATATCCTTTGGAATTCCATGTAACTTCACAACAATTCTTACATAAGCTTTGGCCAACTCAATCTTACTCCAAGTGTCTTTCATTGGAATAAAGTGCGCTGTCTTAGTTAGACGATCTACTATCACCCAAATCATATTATTGCCCTTATGAGTACGAGGCAAACCAACAATAAAATCCATAGAAATATGACGTGACTCATAATTGCCCACATTTAGTCCCCTAATTGAGCCTATTTTGCATACTATTATAACATTCCATAGCCATTTTATCCGTCAAATACTTTCTATTTTGCTTTCCTAGAGCATTTCGTATGTTTTGTAGGAAAGAAGACAATTAGGCAGAAATTCCCGTCTCTCGTGCATATTTGGAAGCTTATTGATGATATTTGGTGAACTAGTCTGAAAGAGGAGGCAAGAACGAAGACCGACAACACAAGAATAAGGATCATGCAAAAGGAGGAAAAGCAAGGACCATTATGAGGAAAAATCCGAGCGGATTAGGCAGAAGACGCTCATCTCCCCCTCTCATGATCCGAGCGTCCCGAGCAGAAGACGCTCGTCTCCTTGCCTCACAATCCGAGCATCTCCCTCCTTGGTCCAAGCGGATAGTGAAGACTCTAGCGCGATATGCCCATCTCCTTGAAAGACTTGCATTTCTCCACTTTAGAACTTAGCATTGTTATTTACTAATTTATCCTTACTTAACCTAGTAATACACTACTATAAATACCCCATTTGTAATAATCAAAGGAGGGGGGGGTTCCCATAGAAGAAAGTCCTCTTAGATTAGATTAGGAGTAGATCAGAATAGATTACTCTTTAATCTTTCCAAAAATCACACATGAATCTTTCCTTAATCATTGTTCAAGTTTATTATTACTGGGTTATTATTAGAGAATTGATAACTCCTCATCAATCAATCAAGTTCTCTTCTTTTATTCTTTGCTTTATTAATTGGAATCATCTCAAGTTTGGTATAATCTCTTTACTCTTTATTGTTTATTTCTTCACTCTCTTATCATGTTTATACTTGTTGTGATGATTGACACCATTAATGACATGTTCACCATGATAATAAGTGAGTAGTTAGTTAGCTAGGATTAGTGGGGAATTAAGGGAAACAAACATGGGAAATGATTCATGCTTAATCTAATATGTTTTCATGATCAATTTGCTTGCTTGTTGTGATGTCAACCTATGCACATGTTATGTTTGATGGAATGCTAAGCCTATGAATCCTTGCATTTTACCCATCTCTTATTGTAGATACCTCGTTTCTGCACCACCCGCAAACCACCCGGTGATGATTGGGCCGCATGTTTGATACGCGGAACGGTTTGTGACAATTCGTAAGATTATCGTCAAGTGATTGCTCAAATATTAATGTCTACCTCTTAGTTGTCATCTACGTGCCAATACGGTCGTTTTGACAGTAATTAGAGTACATTTGGAATCCGGGCCTAAAACCGTCTTCATTTTCTGATAATCGTTAAATCCCGAGTCAGAATGTTCTGGAATGTTCCGGATATTTCTATTCCATATTTCATAATTTTTCATCCTTTGGTAAACAATTTCCCGATATATTCACATAATATGTTAAGGAAAACCAAATTATTCCGTCCTACCATAACTTAAACACGGAAATCTTTCTTTTGCAGGAGGAAACCACTTGGGAATAGACGCAGCAGGTGCTGCGCCTCTTCCAAGAGACGCAGTGGCTGCTGCGCCTCTTCCCAGGTCCTTTTCTGCGTAATTTTCGTATCTTTTCTATATCTTTCCGAGAATCACTTCCAAAGAGTCTCCGAAACCCTAATCCTCCGCGTGATTAGTATAAATAGGAGCCTTCGCTCCTCATATTTCTCACGCGAGTGTCCGCCCTTCTCTTCTCCCTTTGCATTCTAGACCTTTGTTCTTACTTTTTGGCGTCTACGTGATTGAACATTCGACCACGTAAGTGTTGGGGCTGGTGTCCTTAACAGTTAGTGCAAGGACTTATAAATCTCTAAAAGGATCAAAGGGCATACTTTTGGTATTATTATCAGTTGATCCACGTTTATCAATAACGGTTGGCTTGCTAGATAAGTTTGACGTTATTGTCATACAGATGGCGGTGATCAACTGGTCCCTAAAAGTCACACCTATAGGATACGTTTGAGAGATGTGACAGTATGAAAATATAGTCATGTTGATGCCAATTTTGACTAACCAGTTAGTCGGAGTTATTGACTAGTAATTAGTCAAACGCGATGTTGAGACAATTATTTAATACGGATTAAATAATATGGGCTAAGGCGAATTAAACAGTTAATTCGTAAATTAAATATAAACGTTTATATTTAATTAATGTATATTGAATTAATTATACAATATTGTCTTTGTCGGACATGTATTAATATTTCAACTAATCCTTGTTATTAGTCGATGTATTAACAACCGATAACCGATGACAGTTTATAATAAAACCCGTCATATACATTTTAGCGGAATTGATCGGACCACAAGTTAAAAATGAGGAGAAAGTGGAAAGCCCACTCCCTCCCCTTATGACCATGCGGACGAGACAACAAAAAAAGGAGAGGCTCCCTCTCCTTTTGACCTAAGCATTTCATTTTACATGAAAATTAGGGTTTTGACGAGCAATTTTCTCTGAAAAACCTCGATCTCACATCGAATAACCTCACAATAGCTCTCTCAATATTGCAAGTCAATTAGAGAGCATTTCTAGCACAAGGGCATAGTCTCAGAAGGTCTTGGGTGCAACGATTAGGAGGAAATCTCTGTTGATTTCTGTTCTTTACGCCGCATTACAAAGGACCCGAGGTTGATTCTTAATCTTTATCGTTTTCTATTGTATTTCGTTTATGACCATATTTCACATGTTAAATTTACGTTATAATCCTTAAATTTAAAGGGTCTTATACGGATATTACCCCACAAGTGGTATCAGAGCCAGGCCACGTAAATTTTCATTGTGATTTTTCATAAAAACGATCTTGAAACGATTTTTCTGTCTTGAAAACCGTGCGGCCAAACGTGTCTTGCGGCTGTTTTTGTTTTCGTTTTCAATTTGTTCTTTTGCATATTGTTATTTTATACGGAGATTATAGCAATATGTCAAGTTTTGTCAATTATAGAATTGATTTTATGCGTATTAGATCAATTTGAAATTGGTTTTGTTTCACAAAAAACTTTTTTTTTCGCGAGGGTTTTGATTTTTCAGAAATTTTGGTTCTCGATCGAGCTTGTTTCTACTCGATCGAGAGGTTTTCTGTCTTGTTTTTGCTCGATCGAGTACTGCTTTGTACTCGATCGACCACTTTAAAACCTCTTTGCTCGATCGAGAAGTCTTCGTACTCGATCGAGCGCTTTTTGATAAAAGTCCTCGATCGACCTCGATCGTGTCGATCGAGTACTTTCGATTAGCATACCTCTCGATCGACTAGCGATTCAGATCGATCGAGCCCTTTGTTCCTCGATCGAGCACTTTTGTCCCTGGATCGAGGGATTTTTGTTCTGCGACTTTGAAAATTTATTCTTTTTGTTTTAAATTTTCTTTTGGCCTTAATATGTACTTTATACGGATATTGTACACTCGCTATGATTGTGAAACGGTTCACACACGTACCATTGAGTTATTTTAAAGCGTATTTAAAGTAACGGATTGTAATAGATTAAAATTAAACTGATAGAAGCAGTTTTATCACATAAATTTTAATCGTTAAAAGGTGGTTTGGATAAATTTAACATAATTACAGAATTATGTCACGAATAAATTTGTTTTAGTTGATGCATTTTATTTATCGTTAATTTTGAATGTTTTTGAATGATTTTATTACGTATTTATTTATTTTATAAACGGTTGTAACTTAGTGTGGCCTTAGTAGAACGTGTTACCGTAATGATGGAACACGGTCTTGGTTGTATTTTGAGATCTCGTATCTCCGTTTTGGATTTTTCACTTGTAATTACAGTTTTTTATTTAGAATGTAAATAGGTTTATATTTGTAAATTTTAAATTGTAATTTTTGAGAAGACCAAAGATGGAGAACCGAATGCTCACTCCCGCTGCATGGACAAAGATGGAACATCAAGACAAGCTTTTCGGGTCCAACGGCGGATTCCAAAGTTGTATTATGTTCTTCTTTTTACTAGGATAGGCCACACTAGGAATTTTATTTACGTATTGCATTCTTTTATTTATTTTTCCGTAACGATAATTTGCATCATATTCCGCCTAAAACCAAACTACCTAATTATTGCATGAAAACTGACACATATAGAGGTCACGAGTTAGTTTTCTTTGACATTCTTATGTCACATGATTTAAGCCATCACCTAAATTAATTCATTCACGCAGACGCTAGTTATTCGTTCACTTAATATGAATTATAATTAAGTTGATGGGATCTTCCTCGTATAAACTAAAATTGAGAACGGTCTTTATAGGTCAAACTCCAATGAGTCCCTTCTTCGTCGGTAGGCATAATATGACCCCTTCTACGTCGAGTAAGTTGGAACCGATTGACCTATTTTATCTCAACACTATGGTCACTCGTACGATCCTGTGATCATGGTGGACTATAGATAGGATTTACAGAAATCTATCGACCAAGAGTTCTTACGGAAGAATTAGCTAAACAGTTGGCTTATCAATTTACGGAAATTGAGTCTTGGGATCACTTGTATCATTCTTGAGGAAGATCAATTATGCAAGTGCTTGAGTCTACACGTTAAAATACTTTTTAAATAGACTTAAATCACCTCGATGAGTTGCTTATTTCGTTTTTGTTTTTCTTTCTTTTTCAGTGTAGAACACGATCTATTAAACTGCTATAACGAAATGGCTGGTCCAACTAACGACCCAATGCCAAGTGCCACATTGGACCGTGAGTCCTGGCTTCGGATCTTCATGAATCAGATGAATCAGTCTACTCGACTGAAGAATGATGGATCAAACTTCGCGGACTGGGAGGCGGCATTACGGAATGCTGCCGCTGCTGACGGTAAGCTCAAATATCTAATTGAGCCCATCCCGCCAAACCCAGGTCCCACGGCTAGAGCTAACGAGATCGCCAAGTTTAACGATTTCTTTATGGAAGCGAGTGCGATTAAAAACGTACTCATTTTTGCAATGGAACCCAATTTGCAGAAACGCTTCATAGCCCATGGTGCAAACAAGATTTTCACCACGCTCACTAAGGAATTCTCGAAAGCACCGAGAATCGTGACCTATGAGCATACCACTCGCTTCTTTGATGCGAGACTCCAGAAGGGCCAACCAGTTAGCCCACACATTCTCAGCATGATTGAGAATGTCGAGAAGCTGGAGACGCTTGATTGTAAGATCAGCGAGAACATTGTTATTGACCGCATGCTTCATTCACTCCACGATGGTTTTGCGCTCTTTAGAGCGAATTACTATATGAATGATTTGAAGAAAAGTCCCCATGAATCGCACTCCCTTCTCGTACGGACCGAGAAGGACATGAAGTTCAGTGGGAGCATGAAACAGGATGTTCTCGTTGTGTCAAACAAGGGCAAGGGTAAGGGCAAAGCTAAAGCGGACCTAGCAGTAGGTGAGGCGAAGTTTAAGAAGTCGAGTTCGGGCAAGAGTGGGCCTGGTGAGTCGAGCACCTCATCGGGCGCGACAAAGAGCAAGAATGAAAACATGGAATGCCATCATTGCCACAAGATTGGGCATTGGAGGCGTACATGTCCTGTCTATCATGAGGACATAAAAGCGGTCGCGTTAAACTGTTGGTATGTCTTCTTCTTCTACTTTTATTCATATGATTGAGATTAACCACGCAAGTTACGGAACTTGGGTACTAGATACTGGTTGTGGTTCTCATCTGTGTAATCATGTGCAGGGGCTCCGAAACATCGAACCCCTCGTAAAGGGTGAGGTGGACTGCGTGTCGGGAATGGAGCACGAGTGGCTGCCGTCTCGAGGGGAACATATGTGATCCAGCTTCCTAGCGATTTGAGTTATCTTTATATAATCGTTATTATGTACAGTCTTTCTAAAAACATTATTTCGGTTTACGCACTTGACAAACTTGGTTTTTCATTTGTAATAGAGAATAACTCTTGCATTTTCTCATTACACGATATGATTTATGGCAAGGCAGTCTCCATGAACGGAATTTATGTTTTAGATCAGACCACCGAAATATTACACGTAATGAATAAAAAGTTAAAGGTTGGTGACAAAGATCAAACGTATCTATGGCACTGCCGTATGGGACACATTAATGAGAAACGCGTAAAACAGCTCATAAAAATGGAGCTATCTCGGCCTTTGATTTTCAATCATTTGGCACGTGTGAATCATGTCTCATCGGTAAGATGACTCGTATTTCCTTCAAAGGTGTTGGAATGCGCGGCTGCGACCTATTAGGACTCATACATACGGATGTGTGTGGGCCTATGTCAATCACCGCACGAGAAGGCTATAGGTATTTCATCACTTTCACGGACGATTTAAGTAGATATGGCTATGTCTACTTAATGAAGCACAAAAGTGAATCCTTTGAGAAATTCAAAGAATACCGAACAGGTACGTAACCTCACTGGGTAGAAAGATTAAAACAC
Organism: Silene latifolia; assembly: GCF_048544455.1. NCBI lineage: Eukaryota > Viridiplantae > Streptophyta > Magnoliopsida > Caryophyllales > Caryophyllaceae > Silene > Silene latifolia. Next base: position 151,580,241 of record NC_133526.1, read on the forward strand.
TGCGTTCAGATCGTGGTGGCGAGTATCTTTCTCACGAGTTTGATCAACACCTCAAGGACTGTGGGATTGCCTTACAGTTAACTCCACCTGGAACACCTCAGTTGAATGGTGTGTCCGAACGGAGAAATCGAACACTTCTTGATATGGTTCGATCCATGATGAGTCACACGGTATTACCTGATTCATTATGGGGTTATGCTCTTTTGTCAGCCGCTCTAATACTTAACCGAAGTCCGTCTAAAGTTGTTGACAAGACTCCATATGAACTATGGAAGGGAACGGTCCCTAACTTGTCCTTTATACGGGTTTGGGGCTGCGAGGCTTATGTCAAGTGGAGACACGAGGATAAGCTCGGCCCGCGATCGGTCAAGACATACTTTATAGGTTATCCTAAAGGAACACTTAGTCATTACTTCTATTCGCCAACCGAACAACGTGTTTTTTGTTGCGGCTAGTGCGACATTCTTAGAGAAGGAATTTCTCGAGAATGCAAAGAGTGATAGAACCTTCGAACTGTCGGAGATTCCAGAACCAAGTACCGAGCAACCATTGGAGAAACCAGTTCCTTCAATCCCGGCTGCGGTTAATATTCCTGAGGAACCTAGAAGGTCGGGAAGAGTCTCTATTCCTCCAGACAGATACATTGGTATGGTCGAGGAACATGACATAGATGACATTCTACTCTTAACGAGTAGTGAACCCGCAACCTATAAAGGTGCCATGACTAGTTCTGACTCAAAGCTATGGCTTGAGGCCATGCAATCCGAGATGGACTCCATGTATGAGAACAACGTGTGGGATCTTGTTGACTTACCTGCTAAGGTTCGTCCCCTTCAATGCAAATGGCTTTACAAGATAAAGCATTCTGTGGAAGGTCAACAAGATATCTACAAAGCACGACTAGTTGCTAAAGGTTTCACCCAAGTGCCAGGTTTGCACTACGATGAGATTTTTGCACCCGTAGTCATGCTGCGTTCCATTCGGATTATCTTAGTGATTGCCGCTTTTCATGACTATGAAATTTGGCAAATGGACGTGAAAACCGCCTTCTTAAACGACTTTTTGGAGAAAGAGTTGTACATGGTACAACCCGAAGGTTTCATCGATCCAGAACATCCTAAGAAAGTGTGCAAGCTTAAGCGTTCCATTTATGGACTTAAGCAAGCATCAAGGAGTTGGAATCATCGCTTCGACCAAGTGATAAAAGAAAATGGATTTACTCGATCAGTCGTGGAACCATGTCTGTATATCAAGTCGAGTGGGAGCAAGATTGTCTTTCTAATATTGTATGTTGACGACATACTCCTGATTGGGAATGACATACCTCTCTTAACTTCGGTGAAAGTATGGTTGAAAAACCATTTCCAGATGAAAGATCTGGGTGAGGCACAAAGAATTTTGGGCATCCGTATCTATCGAGATAGATCACGTCGGATGTTATCTCTCAGCCAGGAGTCTTACATAGACAAAGTCCTAGAGAGATTTAGCATGACTAACTCCAAAAAGGGGTTTCTTCCTATGGCTCCAGGGGTGCATTTGAGCAAGTCTCGGCACCAGAGACACCGGAAGAAAAAGAGCGCATGACACCGATTCCTTATGCCTCGGCTATAGGATCAATCATGTATGCCATGATATGCACACGTTCGGACGTGGCATATGCATTGAGTATGACAAGTCGATTCCAACATCCGGGTGAATCACATTGGCTGGTCAAAGAACATTCTTAAGTACCTACGGAGGACTAAAGATTGGGCATTGACTTATGGAGGCCTTCAAAAGCTATGCGCAACCTAAGGTTCTGTGAGATGCTAGCTTCCAAACGGATCGAGATGACTAGAAATCTCACTGGATTCATTTTTACTCTTAATGGCGCTGCATCACCGGAAGAGTTCCAAACAAACTGTTACAGCAGATTCTACGACTGAGTCCGAGTACTATGCCGCGTCTGAAGCTACAAAGGAAGCGATATGGATGCGTCAATTCTTACATGGACTATCTGTAGTGCCTAGTTCGAATGACCCGATCACCATCTATTGCGACAATAGTGGTGCCATCTTCCAAGCTAAGGAGCCAAAGTCTAGCAACAAGTCTAGACATGTACAACGGAAAGCTCATCTAATCCGAGATTACGTGGAGCAAAAGGAAGTAGTGATAGAAAAGATTGCTACAGATGATAACATAGCAGATCCTCTCACTAAACCATTACGACAAGATAAGCATGAAGGGCACGTTAATTCCATGGGAATTAAAAGTGTTCCTAAGTTGTAGTACTCTTTTATGGATTAGATTCATTCCCTTATGTACTCTATACGACATCATCGGTTTGATATTTATATATTTTGTTTTTCATGTGGAATTGTACGACAATTTTGAACACCACAAAGTGAACTGAACAAACATTATATTTTTAGTCCTTAATTGCCCACATGAGCTGATAACTCTGGCAATTATTTTGTGACGTTGGTTGATGGTGGGTTCAACGAGCCATAAGTCAACCGATTGACTGACCAATCACAGAGGCGATTTATACGGATATTTCGTAGGACACAATTGTGACATCGACGTGGAGTCCTAAATGTTTTATAACATTCGGTACCCGGTCGTGGATAGGACCTCTATGGTGATCCTAAGAGTCGATTCTTTTGACTATCGACTGTCTCTTGAGACTACGGCAGATTTTGGGTGACTTTGGTTTCTTTCTCACGGTCATCCGTAACAGGGGCCAAGTAGATTTTTTTTCTGGTCATTTCATGTTGTGCTTAGATCGGAAGGAGTCGAGTTGAAGGAAATATTCAGCCTTTATCGGTACTCGATATTTCTTAGGGCCACTCGGGAGTCAGAATCGAAATGCATGGCCATGCTCGGATACGGATTCGTTTTATCGCTTAAGTTACTCTCTAGTCGGGAAACCACTCTCGTCTGGATCGATTGTAGAATACGACCTTTGCGGATCCGGATCTGCAAATTGTTTTACATTGAGTGGGAGAAATTTTAAATGAATATGAGAATCGGTTATCGCACATACACTTGTACGGACAAGTGGGAGTTTGTTGGAGCTGTGTCCTCCAGTTAGTGCGGATAACGTCATTGCACATACACTTGTACGGACAAGTGGGAGCTTGTTGGGGCTGGTGTCCTTAACAGTTAGTGCAAGGACTTATAAATCTCTAAAAGGATCAAAGGGCATACTTTTGGTATTATTATCAGTTGATCCACGTTTATCAATAATGGTTGGCTTTCTAGATAAGTTTGACGTTATTGTCATACAGATGGCGGTGATCAACAGGTCCCTAAAAGTCACACCTATAGGATACGTTTGAGAGATGTGACAGTATGAAAATACAGTCATGTTGATGCCAATTTTGACTAACCAGTTAGTCGGAGTTATTGACTAGTAATTAGTCAAACGCGATGTTGAGACAATTATTTAATACGGATTAAATAATATGGGCTAAGGCGAATTAAACAGTTAATTCGTAAATTAAATATAAACGTTTATATTTAATTAATGTATATTGAATTAATTATACAATATTGTCTTTGTCGGACATGTATTAATATTTCAACTAATCCGTGTTATTAGTCGATGTATTAACAACCGATAACCGATGACAGTTTATAATAAAACCCGTCATATACATTTTAGCGGAATTGATCGGACCACAAGTTAAAAATGAGGAGAAAGTGGAAAGCCCACTCCCTCCCCTTATGACCCGCGGACCGAGACAACAAAAGGAGAGGCTCCCTCTCCTTTTGACCTAAGCATTTCATTTTACATGAAAATTAGGGTTTTGAAGAGCAATTTTCTCTGAAAAACCTCGATCTCACATCGAATAACCTCACAATAGCTCTCTCAATATTGCAAGTCAATTAGAGAGCATTTCTAGCACAAGGGCATAGTCTCAGACGGTCTTGGGTGCAACGATTAGGAGGAAATCTCTGTTGATTTCTGTTCTTTACGCCGCATTACAAAGGACCCGAGGTTGATTCTTAATCTTTATCGTTTTCTATTGTATTTCGTTTATGACCATATTTCACATGTTAAATTTATGTTATAATCCTTAAATTTAAAGGGTCTTATACGGATATTACCCCACAGTAAGCTCAGATCCTTCTGAGTACCAGCCTCGTTTGCATGACCGACCAATTTGACCAACTCCACAACTAATCAACTTAATCAATTTGTTTTAATTCCTCTTACGAGGGCAGTTTCTTTGCATTCGCGTCGAGCATCACTAATCGATATCTTAGTCCTTCTCGTTTCGTCAACATGTAAGTCTGAGTGTGTAAATCTCTCTTTTATTTATTGTATTTTAATTATTGTATCATTAATGTAAGGTTTATGTCGAAAACATCATTAAAACCGATTTCTAAAACCTTTGTTAAAACCTGTTTTTTACGGATTTTCAGTAGACAAACGTCGAGAAAGGACGCAGCAACTGCTGCGCCTCTTCGAAGGAGCACAGTTCCTGCTGCACCTCTTCGTGAGGCTGCCGCAGTTCCTGCTTCCTTTCTTCTTCCTTCGTCCTCTATAATTCGTCTTGTTTTATTCTTTCTTTTTATTTCGTTTGTTTGTTAATTCTTCGCCATAATAGCATGATAATCTCATATGTATATTGTTCATCATTCTTTAACACATATAATTCGTCATAAATCCGACTTAAATCCCTTATAATCTCATATTTGCGGGTTTTCGTCATTAAATTCAATTCCGGGTTGTAGAGATTCAATTCATCCAATATTGAGTTTCTGGAATTCGTCTTAGATACCTCATTTCTGCACCTCCCGCAAACCACCCGGTGATGATTGGGCCGCATGTTTGATACGCGGAACGATTTGTGACAATTCGTAAGATTATCGTCAAGTGATTGCTCAAATATTAATGTCTACCTCTTAGTTGTCATCTACGTCCCGATACGGTCGTTTTGACAGTAATTAGAGTACATTCGGAGTCCGGGCCTAAAACCGTCTCCATTTTCTGATAACCGTTAAATCCCGAGTCAGAATGTTCTGGAATGTTCCGGATATTTCTATTCCATATTTCATAAGTTTTATCTTTTAGTAAGCAATTTTCCGTAATATTCACATAAGATATTAAGGAAAATAGAATTATTTCCGTTCTACCATAACTCAAACACGGAGATCTTTCTTCTGCAGGAGGAAACCCCTTGGGAACAGACGCAGCAGGTGTTGCGCCTCTTCCAAAAGACGCAGTGGCTGCTGCGCCTCTTCCCAGGCCCTTTTCTTCATGTTTGTCGTATCTTTTTCATATCTTTCCGAGATTCACTTCCAAAGAGTCTCCGAAACCCTAATTCCTTCACGTGATTAGTATAAATAGGAGCCTTCGCTCCTCATATTTCTCACGTGAGTGTCCGCCCTTCTCTTCTCCCTTTGCATTCTAGACTTTGTTCTTACTTTTTGGCGTCTACGTGCTTGAACTTTCGACCACGTAAGCTCGGATCCTTCTGAGTACCAGCCTCCCCGTTTGCATGACCGACCAATTTGACCAACTACACATCAATCAACTTAATTAATTAATCGTTTTCCTCTTACGAGGGCACTTTCTTTACATTCGCGTCGAGCATCACTAATCGATATCTTAGTCCTTCTCGTTTCGTCAACATGTAAGTCTGAGGGTGTAAATCTCTCTTTTATTTATTGTATTTTAATTATTATATCACAATTGTAAGGTTTACGTCGAAAATACCATTAAAACCGATTTCTAAAACCATGCTTTAAAACCTCTTTTTACGGATTTCCAGTATATAACCGTCGAGAAAGGACGCAGCAACTGCTGCGCCTCTTCGAAGGAGCGCAGTTCGTGTTGCGCCTCTTCGTGAGGCTGCCGCAGTTCCTGCTTCCTTTCTTCTTCCTTCGTCCTCTGTAATTCGTCTTGTTTTATTCTTTCTTTTTATTTCGTTTGTTTGTTAATTCTTCGCCATAATAGCATGATAATCTCATATGTATATTGTTCATCATTCTTTAACACGTATAATTCGTCATAAATCCGACTTAAATCCCTTATAATCTCATATTTGCGGGTTTTCGTCATTAAATTCAATTCCGGGTTGTAGAGATTCAATTCATCCAATATTGAGTTTCTGGAATTCGTCTTAGATACCTCATTTCTGCACCTTCCGCAAACCACCCGGTGATGATTGGGCCGCATGTTTGATACGCGGAACGATTTGTGACAATTCGTAAGATTATCGTCAAGTGATTGCTCAAATATTAATGTCTACCTCTTAGTTGTCATCTACGTCCCGATACGGTCGTTTTGACAGTAATTAGAGTACATTCGGAGTCCGGGCCTAAAACCGTCTCCATTTTCTGATAACCGTTAAATCCCGAGTCAGAATGTTCTGGAATGTTCCGGATATTTCTATTCCATATTTCATAAGTTTTATCTTTTAGTAAGCAATTTCCCGTAATATTCACATAAGATATTAAGGAAAATAGAATTATTTCCGTCCTACCATAACTCAAACACGGAGATCTTTCTTCTGCAGGAGGAAACCCGTTGGGAACAGACGCAGCAGGTGTTGCGCCTCTTCCAAGAGACGCAGTGGCTGCTGCGCCTCTTCCCAGGCCCTTTTCTTCATGTTTGTCGTATCTTTTTCATATCTTTCCGAGATTCACTTCCAAAGAGTCTCCGAAACCCTAATTCCTTCACGTGATTAGTATAAATAGGAGCCTTCGCTCCTCATATTTCTCACGCGAGTGTCCGCCCTTCTCTTCTCCCTTTGCATTCTAGACTTTGTTCTTACTTTTTGGCGTCTACGTGCTTGAACTTTCGACCACGTAAGCTCGGATCCTTCTGAGTACCAGCCTCCCCGTTTGCATGACCGACCAATTTGACCAACTACACATCAATCAACTTAATTAATTAATCGTTTTCCTCTTACGAGGGCACTTTCTTTACATTCACGTCGAGCATCACTAATCGATATCTTAGTCCTTCTCGTTTCGTCAACATGTAAGTCTGAGGGTGTAAATCTCTCTTTTATTTATTGTATTTTAATTATTGTATCACAATTGTAAGGTTTACGTCGAAAATACCATTAAAACCGATTTCTAAAACCATGCTTTAAAACCTCTTTTTACGGATTTCCAGTATATAACCGTCGAGAAAGGACGCAGCAACTGCTGCGCCTCTTCGAAGGAGCGCAGTTCGTGTTGCGCCTCTTCATGAGGCTGCCGCAGTTCCTGCTTCCTTTCTTCTTCGTTCGTCCTCTGTAATTCGTCTTTGTTTCGTTTGTTTGTTAATTCTTTGTTAGAATAGCATGATAATCTCATATGTAGATTAATTCATCATCTTTAACATGTTTAATTCATCACAAATCCGACTTAAATCCCAAGTAATCCAATATTTGCGGGTTTTCGTCATTAAATTCAATTCCGGGTTATAGAGATTCAATTTGTTCATATTGAGTTTCTGGAATTCGTCTTTGATATAGTTTTCATCTGTTTATTCACATATTCATCGCATATTCGTCACTAATCCATCGTATCTAACCTAATCAATTGAATTAATTTGTTTTGACTCATTAATATTTTTCACTTCTGTCATTATTCCATCTTGTGTTAATTCATTCAATCCGTCGCATTCATATTTTATTGTTTTCATGACCCATTCATATGTTAAATAACCTGCTGATAACTTTCATCCGAGTAAATAATTTAATCAATCATTAAATTTACCAATTGACATTAACGGCTTGCAATCACGGCTTCACAGCCAGAACTGAGCCAAGGAATAGACGCAGCGTCTGCTGCGCCTATTCCAAAGGACGCAGCTCTGCTGCGCCTGTTCCTGGCTGAGTTCTGTCCCTGAACTCCGTTTCTGCCTTGACCTAATTAATTAGTTTACATATTAACTGACTATTATCCGTAATATCACGCTAATTCCTGTTCGTTAATTTATTTCTTTCTTTTATTCCTCTTTTCTCAAATTATCCGTTTTAAAGGTATTTTCGACATAAATCGCCTAATCCATTGTAATTATTATAATTTTCATCATTGTAATTTATAATTATTGTATTTCTTTTATTGCTTGTATGTTTTCACATGTAAATGAGCATTAAATCCCTACTTCGACCCAATTGTTTGCTAATTACGTGTTTACCGACTTAGTTAATTTCTCACATGCTAGGATTAAAACTTGGATGTTGCATTGCATTCATATAACCGACGATATATCAAGTATGAATAACTTCCCTAATCATTAGTAGAGGCCGCTATCGAGGCGGGCGAGATTAGGTGTTCGATCAAAAGAGCTTCCTAATACGTACCTTCACCCCTTACTCCAGATATCCGTGAACACCCGTGTTCATTGGCATCCACGAGAGTCATTCTAGACATAGAATGCTAAGGGTAACGATTGCTTAGTGTTCATGTCTCTACTTTGTGTCTTGACATGACACGAGGTATTCGAACGGTTCCAATTTCCCATAAAAATTGGTGGCGACTCCATACAAAAATGCAAACGCTTGTTTCTCTTTTCCTACCCAAGCGCCCCCGTGGGCGGCCCGCTGTCCACAGTTTGGCGACTCCGCTGGGGACAATACACTTACGTGTAGTAAGGGTGAAACTTGAACAAGGTTAGGGAATATTTTGTACAAGACAATTGTCGTTTTTCATAGCTCGGTCTTCCTAGACCGTTTTATTCGGCCTTCCTAGGCCCAACCCAACCCATTCGACCAATCGTCCCGTCTAAACGGTCCTAATTCTTATTTGGGCCTAAGGATGGATAGCGATTGACGTCATCCGTACCATGATGCTTACTCTTGTTTGTATCGAGGGCCTTCACTACTTGAGGAAATGGACTAGGAATCGGCCTTACTCTTGTTTGGTACGAGCCTCTCCACAGACTTCGGGTTTGATGGTTCGGTATGGCAACCCACCTTTTAAACCAAATCCCTTTTAAATGCACTCAGCATCCCGTTATAATGCTCGTTTAAATATGTATACCTTACGTGATCACCATTTCTAAACGAAACCAAGACAATTTTTCAAAAAAAATAAATCAAAACCCTCTTTTTTAAACAAAAATTTCGAAAAAGCTTTTAATTAGCGCAAAATCCGGTCAAAACTCTGTCCGTTTGTCGTGTCAAAATTCGGGCCACAAGCCCATTTCAAAACCTCACTTCGAGTCCACTCCTACAACTACACTACAGTTGACTAGGACACACATTTTTAAAGACCTTGTCTTTCTTCAAAACTCACTCAACACAAGTGGCACACACCCACTTCACGAGTCAAAACATTTCTTCTTTTAGCAAGTGTGTTAGAATGGTCGATCGTGTTTTGATTCGTCGCCGATCTCTTATCCAGTTTTCAAGATGCCCGGATCAAGTGATGAAACAAACTTCAACCAACTTCAAAATGGTAATGATCGAATCCTAGCCGCGCTAGCCCAAATGCAAGCTACCCAAGAGCAAACCTATGACCGCCTCGAGTTCATCGAAGGCCGTATCTATGCCGTAGAGGGAAGGTTGCCTCCTTTTGAAAATGAAGTACTACGTAACTCCGATGATGAATCTAGGGATGAGAATCCTCCCATAGTGATTACTGTAGCTGAGAAAAGACTCCAATACCTAGAGGAGCAATTGATGTACCTTAAGAGTGATGACATTTATAGGGAGAACAATCGCAAGTATGAGGCCGTCAATTCCAAATTGCCAACTAACTTTAGTATGACGGATATCCCTAAGTTCAAGGGACACGAGAACCCTTTGAACCACATCCGAGCCTTCAAGGATTACATGTCTATCAAAGGCATCAAACCCGAGATGTTCTTAAGGATCTTTCCTTCTCTCTTGATACCATCCCAAGGCAATGGTTCTACTCTTTAGATCACAAGAAGGTCGCTACTTGGGAAGATGCCGCAATCGAGTTCTCTAAGCAATATGCGGATAATGCCGAGATCTAAGTCAACATGCGTACTCTAGAGGTTCTTACCCAAAATGACAAAGAAGGATTCACCGACTTCCTAAGTAGGTGGAGGAAAACTAGCACTCAACTAGTTGAACGCCCGGATGAGGCTACTCTTGTGGAAAAGTTTGTGGATAATCTCAAGCCCATATATGCCAATCATTTTAGATACCAAAACATCAAAACCTTCAAGGACTTGACTGTACTAGGGACAAGGATTGAAGATGACATCCGTAAAGGACTCTTGTCCAAAACGGTAGGTCGAGGATATCAAGGGTCCACAAGTCGTTCATACGGCTCTACTAGCAAGACCGATGAAGTTAACCTTCTCGAGCCATCCAAGAAAACTACCCCACCAAGAAAATTCACAAACCTTGGGGACACTTACTCCAACGCTCTAAAAAGGTTAATGAAGCAAGGTAAACCCCAACCCATTGGACCTACTCCCGAACCCGAAAGGAAGTCCAAGTTTTGGGACGAGAATTCGTACTGTGAATACCATAGGGGCAAAGGGCACGACACAGAAAAATGTTACAAGTTGAAAAACGTGCTTCAAGACATGATTGAAGATGGTCGATTGCCAATACCACCGGGAGGTAAGCCCAACAACACTCAGAATCCTCTTGGAGTTCTAGTGATCACAAGTGATGAATCTACCTTAGATTGCTCACACCTCATTTCTCCCATCGAAAATGAAATTCATGCAATCGAGAATGAAGGGCTCTACTCTACTATCTCCCCTACCATTTCCGACTTCATCACATGGGCAAGGAGTGTGGATAGACAAGTTTGGGAATTAGAAATTATGGTAAAAACTTTACGCAATCCCAACGTAATACCCGAAGAACATGTGCCATTAATCTTCTCTCAAAATGCAACTATACAAGAAATAATCACCGTGGTTGATAAACTAGTCGATCAAATCATACGACTAGAAGATGATATCATGAGAATGAGGGAACTAGCTGCAATCAATGGGGTTTGGGCCGATGATGATGAGGATGAGTATCTCATTGAAAACTCCCTAGTCAAGGAAATAGTACAAAATGGTGAAGACCAAGATGTGGACCACCTAACTCGTTCGGGTCGTCCATATCAAAACACTACTCAAAACGGTCCAACCAACGTCATCACACCAAATGACAACGAAGATGACTCCACTGATCATTTGCTCAAGCAATTACAGAAGACAAAGGCTGATCTTTCAGTCTGGCAATTAATAGCAAGCTCATTCCCACATCGCCAAGCTTTATTGCAAGCTCTAGCCAAGCTAAATGTAGCACATAACTCCACTCTTGAAGATATAGTCAACTTGGTCTTCCAAAAATCACCGAAGCTAAGTAATCCTATTACTTTCTCGGACGTTGCCACCCTTTGGCGCTAGTCACAACCTTGCTCTATACATCACTGACATTTGTCTAAAGAAGAATGTGCCAATGACCATGGTGGATGATGGCTCCGCGGTCAACGTCATACCCCTCAAAACGACATACAAGCTAGGCATGAAAGAGTCGGATTGGACCCCTACCAATCAAGGTGTGCGTGCATATGACGGTACACGACGAAAAGTAGTAAAAGTTGCTAACCTAACCATAGCCACAGGGCCAATCGAACGAAAGGTTAACTACCAAATAGTGGACATTGAAGCTTCATTCAACATACTTCTAGGGAGGCCTTGGATTCACGCTTCCAAAGCGGTAACATCCACCCTTCATCAAAAGATCAAGATCCCACTAAATGGCAAAGTAGTGACGATCACTTCATCACCCATCAAGGCAATAATCGAAAAACAATCGAACAATCAAGTCCTTGCAGATCCTATATACGAACAAGGGGGCTTCCAAAGTGTAAGTGTCATAGAAAGTGAGTTGGCACCTTTATACTATAATCCCTACTCCAACTTGGTGGTCAACCACATACTTAAAAACCCAGGGATACTTCCCCGGAATGCCCTTGAACCCTATTTGGAAGAATACCTTCGCACCATACAAGGAAGGCAACTCAACAAGGATACCACTTGGACTAGGGTACAAACCCACGAAAGAGGAGGTTCTCGAAATGCTCGCCCAAGTCCAAAACCGCAAGCACGTAGGAGTCCAAATGAGGCTCTATCTCCCTACTTTAAACGGGTACTTTGTTCAAGAAGGAAGTCTAGAACCCTTTCACGGATTTCCCGAACCTTGGCATTATCTCGAGAGGAAGTTAGCCGGAATCGAGATCTTTCACGATTGCTACTTCATCCCTCCAGAAACGGTTCCTACCGTCAAAACCCGTCAAGCACCTTGCTTAGACGAACAAGCTGTTAGCCTATTGTTTGGAGAAGATCGATTCGTTAGGGCCGCGCAGGATGAGATCATTACCATGATACTTCAAGACGATCGCTTCAACCCCACCGCGTTGATCACAAAAACCGACGCGAAACAGCTGAAAGGATGGAGAAAATCTATCAAATGGACCAACAACCAAGGAAGACTCTTCAAGTTCACCACTGGAGAAGGAGAAATGTTCAAAGGAGAACCAGAAGACGTTGAGTTCGAGTCGGAGTCGGAGTCAGAGTCGGAGTCTAGAGAAGTCATTAGAGAGTCTACTCTTGTCGTCATCCCCACTCACCGATGTGCATCGAACGACGGTCAGAGCCGGCTTATGTCCACCAAATCACCGATGAAGAGGAAATCGCACAGGAACCATGGTTCCAAGCAATCCTGAATTTTAAGCTTAATGGTACCTATCCACCAGATATGGACAAGAGGGGACAACGTGCTATACGCCTACTAGCTTCCCAACACATCCTCATGCAAGGAGAATTATACAAAAGAACACCTCTTGGTGTAGTCCTACGTTGCCTCGATCATTCACAGTCACGAAAGGTGATGGAAGAAGTCCACGACGGAGAATGCGGTCCTCATATGAGCGGGCCCATGATGGCAAAGAAAATCACACGTTTGGGATATTATTGGACCACAATGGAATCCGATTGCATCAAATACGTAAGACATTGCCACAATTGCCAAATCTTCGGGAATGTGCAACATGTCCCTCCTTCATTGCTCTATACAATGACATCTCCTTGACCATTTTCTGCATGGGGAATTGACATAATCGGGAAGATAACCCCAGCCGGAGCAGGAGGTCACTGTTTCATTCTAGTAGCAATCGACTATTTTACCAAATGGGTAGAAGCGGCTTCCTACACTGGTCTTACAGCTAAAAATGTGGCAAAGTTCATACAAAACAACATCATCTGTCGGTATGGATGCCCACATGAGATCATTAGCGATAATGGATCACATTTCCAGGCCGAGACCGAACAATTGCTAGCCAAATACAAGATTAAGCATCACCACTCTTCGCCCTATAGACCACAGACTAACGGCGCGGTAGAGGCGGCAAACAAGAATGTTGTCACGATCCTCAAGCAAATGATCGACAACTATAGAGATTGGCCAAGCAAGATACCCTTTGCTTTATGGGGGTATCGTACATCTGTCAAGACGCCCACTGGGGCCTCTTTTTCTGATATTTAATTTCGTGTTGACCTACGGCATGGAAGCTGTACAACCAGTCGAGCTAGAAATACCATCCTTGCGTATTTTACTCGAACGTCAAATCCCGGAAGCCGATTGGAAAAGGGATAGATATGAAGAACTCATCCTCCTGGATGAACGTAGGCTGCGCGCCTTGCATAATGTCCAAACATATCAAGCACGTATCAAACGGGCTTTCAACAGAAGGGTTAGGCCAAGGAACATCAAAGAAGGAGACTTAGTGCTCAAATCGGTTAGAGCTCTCTTACCAGTTGACCCATGGGGAAAATTCAAACCTAATTGGGCCGGACCATTTCTAGTCAAATCCATACTCTCAGGGGGTGTGGTAAGAATCACAGACCTAGACGGGAATGAGTTTTCAAACCCAACAAACCTTGACCAACTGAAACGATACTATGCCTAGAATAGGAACAAAAAAAACGCGCCTCGCGTAACCCCACGTGTCGCTCTTGTGGCACTAAATAAACGGCCCCTGGCCAAGCTGAAATAAGCTAATGTCACTATGCTCTTGCATTTTCACAAATTTGTCATCCTCATATCATCAAATAAACTAAATTCACACCTTCAGAGTAAGCAAAGGCTCATGCTTCGTTTCTAAGTTCATTACAAGCTCCTGCTTAGAACAATTATTATTTTACATTTACTCGAACTACGCGCAAGGGTTTTATTTCGCTTTTTTAAGTGAATACGTAGGCAATCCTTCACGCAACCCATCATATCTAAAATGTAAATAGAAGGACATTTGCATTGCATTTGAAATTCGACAAGAATAATAGAAAGAAAATCACAACGGTTTCATAACCATTTAACCTTTTTTTATTATTTCATTCATTTTCTAATAATAATAGTACGCTACATAATAAAAATAGAATAGGCTAGGATTCTAAAAACTCCACCTTTTTATTACAACAATAATAATAATAATAATAATAATAATCAAATAATAAATAAAGACTCGGGCTATTCCTCCATCTTCCCCTTGCCCTTGTCATTCTTGTCATACTTCTTGTCACGACCTCGAGCCGGACGCTCTTGCGCCACTTCAGACCTAATCACCAGCGGTCTTTCTCGAGGCCTAGCTTTTCCATTCTTGCCAATCACCATTTCCGCGATAGGAGTAGTCTTTGGTTTCTTCGAAGGATGAACAACTTGAAACCCGGCTTCCTCCTCTCCTTCCGTCAGATGCTTCTCTTTCTCTTTCTCTACTTCGCGCATCTTGCAATCAACGTGCTCGCGCTTCCTCAACTTCTCGCGCTCTTCCGGAGTAGTGGCCTTTCGCCATCTCAGATAAGAATCCGACACCCATAAAGCATTGGCGGAGAAGTTCAAGAACCACATGTTTCTTTAGGCCCATTTAATAGCCCATTCTCTTCGGCTTTCTGTAGTAAGTGCCATAGCGATCAAGGGACGGTATCAAGCCTCGGGATAGTCCGTTCAAACCCAACTTGCCTCATTAGCCTTTCCGGGAAGATGCACACCATAAACTCCAATCCAGGAATGCGCACGGACCTAGTGGGATCCAAAGAAGACACTCCAGTGACGGACTTAAGGTGCCACCACGGCCCGACCCACCTGATCAACGGGCCATCATCACTCTTCAGCTTGTTCTTCCAAAAATCACAGACCCGGATGAAGTCCACCATGTACAACCGCGTCCTCATCGCAATCGAACGAGCATGATAGGAAAGCGCATGAACTGGGGGCTCGATCAATAGGAGCCGTTCCATAAGCCAAACCTACCAAAAGAGCGTATTAGACATCGAAAAAAAAAACGAAACGAAAAAAAAAAAAAAAAAAAAAAAAAAAAAAGAAAAAAAAAAAAAAACGAAAAAAAAAAAAAAAAAAAAAAAAAACGAAAAAAAACGAAAAAAAAAAAAAAAAAAAAAAAAAAAAAAAAAAGAAAAAAAGAAAAACGAAAAAAAAAAGAAGAAGAAAAAGAAAAAAAAGATGTCTTTTACCTGTAGAATGACGGGACTCCCCAAGAATGGCAGATCACGATTGGATTTCTTATTATCCAAGCCCAAAATAATCTCTCCTAAGCATAAGCAAGCTGGGCTCCTACGCAGTTCCATCTGCTCAACAAGGCCCAGAAGGCGGGGATCACCTCTCAAGTCTTCATCAACATGCCCTTGAAAGACATATACATGCAACAAGCAAAAGCCAAATGCCCTCCGCCTAGCAACATGAGAAACAGTGGGGTCGGCCCTGTTGATGAATCGATCTATGAAGTCCAACATTCTCACACCTTTTGAGGTAACTAGACGGTCCACCTCAAGCCTAGTCAATCAGAGCAAATCTCTAAATTTGCTTTTGTACCCTTGAGAAGTAGAAGGAATAGCAGGCAAATGTTCGGGGTCCCATCCACCAATAGCAGCAATTTCTTCAAGAAAGGGGTAAATATCACCCCCAGGGAACACAAAAAGATGGTAGTTCGGGTCCCAGTAGTCAAGGCAAGCATCCAAGAACGGTTTCACAACCTTGATGAGTTTCAAACTCAACAACAACCCAAAATTATAAGAGCCCATATCATGCTTCTCCATATTTGAAAATTCATTGGTCCATTCCTTCAAGCGGATCTCCAAAGTATTCATGATGAAGAAATTATTTTGAGAATTTTATGTAAATAGACGAAGAAGAGACGGAAGATTTGTGTGAATAAAAGCTCTATCGACGTTTCTATTTATACTAATTTCTGTTTCCAAAAATCCGTCAGAACTGGACAGCTTGGCAACAGGCGCAGTACCTGCTGCGCCTCTTCAAAGGGACGCAGCTCATGCTGCGCCTCTTCCTCAGTTTCACTTCTGTGATTTTCCGCGTTGGATCTTTCCTAATTCCATGACGAATAATTTCCTATTCCTACGGGTTATTATTTTGGTAAATACGGGAAGATTACCATGTTTCAAGTTTCCTAATTTCGCGGGCACGCATTTCGAGACGACACCGACATTTCGCCATTTTACCACATTTGCACGTTTTCATTTTAGGAAATAAATTTCGTTTTCATTTTAGGAAATAAATTTCGTTTTCATTTTAGGAAATAAATTTCATTTTTAGGAAATAAATTTCATTTTCATTTTTTTTTATAAATTTCAAACAGGTATATATTAGTTTCAATTTCTTAATCGGATATTTCCCATGGTACCCTCGAACTTTGGCAGATTACACATGGTACCCCTCATTTTAAGTTTCTACATATGATACCCCTATGTTTACCTTTTTCTTTCCCAAAATACCCTTTCCCAAATTTCCGTCATCACTCCGTTACTCTTTTTACTAATGACCCCATTTTTTTGTTATTTAATTCACTAATCCTATTTCACCCACTAACATACCCTCTATTATCAATTCATCATCATTCATATGCTCTCCATCATCGGAACCCACCATAGTTGCCATCATCCATGTTTCTTAAACAACGGAACCCACCGCCACTTCATAGGGCCGACGTACGGTCAACCCAGATGAGTCCCTGCTCTTATTGCTTCTTAAGGTCGGCGGCCGCGCCTATTAACTTTGGTGTTGCGGTCTTTTGGTGGTTGAGGGTCACTGAGGGGAGAGGTTGCGATTGTGATGGTGGGGTGACGAGAGTTATGGTGGTTTAGTGAGAGGTAGAAGGGAAGGTGAAAGGAGAGGAGGTGATACAAGAGGGTAGCGGCTGATCGGAGGGTTTTGGGGATTTTCGAGGTAGTGCGGATTCTGGTAATGGCGGGTTCAAGAGATGGTGGTTCTGTGGAGGCGGTGGTGGTAATGGTGGACTATGATTGAGAGGTGGTTTGAAAAAGTGATGGATGGTTAAGGAGGAGACAGAGGTGCGGGAAACACTTCGTTATCGTCGCCGTTGCCATGTCATTTTTCGTCGACGGCGGTGCCGGAGGTGTGAGGTAGGTGGCTTTCAATTAATAGATTTGAGTGCGGAAATTGATGGTGAGTTTAGTTTCTCCCTGACAGCGCCAATCCGTCATCGTTGAATAATGATAGCGGCGGCTGGTCTGGTGGTGGGTGAAAAAGTAGGCGTTTTGGGGTGATGGTGAAGAAGATGATGATAAATGATAATGGGTGGGTTGGGAATTTAGATATTAAAGTTAGTTTATGGTATAAAATTAGGATTAATGTTTAGATGAGGGAGATTTAGTGTATTAAATAACAAAAAATGGGGTCATTAGACAAAGGAGTAACGGAGTGATGACGGAAGTTTGGTGAAGGGTATTTTGGGAAAGAAATAGGTAAACATAGGGGTACCATATGTAGAAACTTAAAATGAGGGGTACCATGTGTAATCTGCCAAAGTTCGAGGGTACCATGGGAAAAAACCGTTTCTTAATTTCATTACTACATTTCTAATTTATAAATTTCCTTTTTTCTTTTTTTTAGGGGGTAACCCTCCCTACCGTCCGGTCATTTTCGGCAAAATTTTTGCATTTTTTTGCAGTCTCTCATTTTGCGCTAATCAAGGCCATATGTATATACAAATGTATGTTTTGCATGTTTTCTATGTAATTTTCGGCAGCATGACGGCGTAAACCGTCATCTACCAAACCTGTTCGAAACTAACTTGCAGGTACAAGCAACACAATCCAGCAGCAAAGGCGCTCAGGCCATCGTATATATACCAAATGAAGGAAATGTACAACAAACTGGGGGCTCGAGCCCTAAACAAAGTCAAAAAAATGTTCAAAATCAATGTACAAATGTGCAAAATACGACAAAAGCTACACAAAACTACTCCTGGGCGCCCTCCAACTCTGCAACTCTCGCCACAAGAACGGCGATCTCGGCGTCCCGAACCTCGAGCTCCCTCAACAAGCGAGCCGTCTCCTCCCGGGACTGGGCCAACTCTCGCTCCGACTCGCGGTCACTCTGTAAACAATAAATTGGCTCATGTCAATCGTTTCAAGCAAAATCAGAAAATCAAAAAATCAAAAATGAAATAGGCGTAAGGTTCATACCTGACGACCTCGACCGCCGACAAGTGCCTCGACGGCAGTAGCTCGCAGCCGGTTGGCCACCCTCCACAACGCCACAAACCGAGACGGCGCAACCTGCATTTTCAAAAAGAAATTCTCAACAATTGAACAAACTCAATCAAATGTGTTCTTACACAAAGGTTATACAAGTTAGAGGCTCACCCTCCGAATCGATCTTTGCCGATCATCCAGGCAAGATCCGTCACAGCTACGTCAAAGTCACGCAGCTCGGAGATCGTCGTCCTCCCGGTCGCGTCAGTGTACTCAAGGGTCTCGGGGTACTCTGGGGGCTCGATGCCCGCCGCCTCGACCTCCTGCAAAGACAAATGGTTCTCATCAATCGATGATCCTTCATCATGATTCTCAAAAAGGTACACCAACCTCCCGTAAAGGAACGCCGAGTAGTCCTCGCCAAGGAGAAGAAGGTCGTCACCACTGGCACCAGCCAAGTCCGCCTCCCTCTCAGCCTCAGAAGGCTCCCTAAACATCATCCCGGAAGGATCGACGGGAACCGTCAACACGTCCCGTGAGCACTGACGAGCCAAACGCTCGCCCAAGTACCACACAGGACCCATCGACGTCCGCAACAGCAGCCGACTGGAGCTCCTAGGTCGAAGGACCTCAGCCACGAAAGGAGGCGCTCCAGCATACTCCGCCCAAGGTCTGGGCACCCACTGTGACAAGATAAAACAAGGATCATTCCTATGATCAACTAAAAGCGAATATAAGAAGCACGAGCAAATATAAGTGAGATACTCACGCTACTCAGCTGAAGAGCGTTCACGTCCCGCCGGTAGATGTTGTGAGAAGAACGCTTGCTCTTCGTTCGGCACATCACCCAATCCCTCACCACGGGATAGGCCCTCTCCAGCGGCTCCGTCCTCTTGGGCGCGAGGCTCGGGATGTAGGAGTACACCCACGCCTGTAAAACAAAATAATCAATGACGATCTTTCGTGATTTGATAAAGAAAAGGAATTTACTTTGGTCTAAAGGAAGGTTCATACCTCCAAAGCGATAGTCCGGTCCGATAAAGACACCGGGAGAAGTCCCCTTCTCCATCAACTCCGGACGAACCATGGCCCTCATGAAGCGGATGAGGACCGCAAAACCAGCAGTGACCTAGTCCCAACGCCCTAGGGAACTCAGGTCAGAAAGGAAGGGAAGAAGCTTCTTCGACAGCCTCTCACCCTTGTCTCCGAGGTAAATCGTAGACAGAAACCACCAAAGCCACAGACGAGCCCATCAAGTTTGTACATGGGGGAGGAGGAGCCTTCTCCCTCCCGTCAATCGTCACCAGCGCCGGGGTCTTCCCCGCAAAGTAGTCTCGAACGTAAGAACTGGGTATCAAACCCGGCACTGTAACAGCCTTCGGCGACAAGTTCCAATCAATCAATCTCCTCGCCTCGGCCGAATCCGCCCTCATGGCAGTCTCCGGCCACACCACCTCCTCGGTCCCACACGGCAGACCAGAAATCATGCTGTAGTCCTCCAAAGTGACTCCCACCTCACCAAAAGGCATGTGAAACGTGGAAGTCGTATCCCAGAATCGGTCCAAGAAAGCGCGGACTAGGCTAAGGTTAGCCCGCAGCTTCCTCTTTGCGATATCCCTCCAAACCTGAACCAAAGGACCGAACGTTCCACGCTCGATCATGGCCCTCTCCTCCGCCGACAGCCGCTCGTAGTGCTCCATCGCTGTCGTGTAACCCATGAACGACCTGATGTTCCCGGCCTCCTATTATGATTTAAAACAAAGCTATCTTTAGTTTTGAATGAAGTTTGAAAGAAATTTGAATAAAAGAATGAAAGAGGATGGGTAATGAGTAGTGAATTCCTATTTACCAGACTCTTCACCGTCCTGTAGGACAGGTGACCCTCTGTAGCCCACACCAGGTGCCTGCTCTCCCAAGTCTCAGCCCACGCGGGAGCCCCTCTCAGCTGACGACCTCCTCGTCCAACGTTGGCCCGTCTCGGCGCCTCCTCCTCCTCAACGGCATCCTCCTCGTGAAACTCGTCTCCAGCAGCCATCACCGCAGCGGTGAAGGCCTGCTATAAAACCTCCTCGACAGTGGCAGCGTCAATCTCCATGGGAGCTCTCCCAGAAGTAGAAGCCTCATCACCTGCAATATTAAAGCAAATTTAGGCCGCGTCACATGACGACAAGCCTTGGTTAAGAGATTTTCGAGCCTTCAAAGCCCTGAAACCACTCTTTTCTCGCCATCTTTGGCCATATCCCCACCTACTCGATCACTCATGTGGTAATTAGGGTCAAGTCAAGTCTAGTTTGAAGCCTAGTTCCGGGTTCGAGTCGAAATTTCGGCAGCATTTCGCTATAATGGCGATTATGCCCTAGAAAAGTGTCCTGAAAAAGCTGTCAAAAACCAAAATTCCGAAAGGGTAGAAAGTTTACCCATCATTCAAGGATCCCAAATATCAAGTTTCATCGCAAATGGGCAGTCCTAAGGCTATTTTCGAAGCAATTTACGGTTTAGCTGTAAAACCGTCTCAAAATTCACTCGAAGGCTCAAAACTTGATGAAAATTCGAAACAAATACATGGTTATGTTCCTAATATTACCTACTATCCATTTATAACGTCAATTTGACAAGGCAAATGCGTTTGGGGAAAAAGCCCCAAATTTTCGATCAAATGGGTCATAAACCCTAGATTTTTCGGCTCAAAATTGGACAAATGTAGACGATTAACGCAAGATTGAGACACATGCCTCGATTAGTCATGATTAATGCAAGCTTTTGGATCAAACCTTGGCGGAAATGGTGAATATTTGAGAGAGAAATGAGTGATTTATGTTTCGAGCAAATGAATACAAAGCCTCCTGATTTTCGCGTTTTTACGCAGGAAAATCAATTTGGGGAATAGACGTAGCAGGCGCTGCGCCTCTTCCAAGAGACGCAGCTCTTGCTGCGCCTCTTCCTTTTGTTCCCTCCATACGGATTTTCAAAAATTCGTTATGAATTCGTTAATTGTGGGCCCATCTTTGGTGCGCCTCTTCCCCGATGCTATTTCATTCTTTTGGTCTGTTTGGCGATTTTCTTTCGTTCCGGTCCGCATTTCCAAGCCCGCAGTAGGATGTTGCGTACTATTTATCCCATCCAAGACCTTCTTCATTCCTTCACAAAATTCGACGCACCTTCGTTATGTCTCCAGCGAGAGTAAGCGGATATACTTTCCCTCTCACGACAAGAAAAATAATTCCCAATCGTGTCTCTAGCGAGAGTAAGCGGACGTACTGTCTCTCTCAAGACACAAGGATTGACATCTACCTAAGCAGATTTCCCCTCAGCAGTTCCCGCCTGTGTCCTACTATTCGCAATTATTTCCCGAAGACTACCCAAACAGTTTTCTCCTAAGCAGTTCCCGCCTGTGTCCTGCTACTCACAATATTTCTCGTTTCCCCGCGGAGTGCGACAAAGGTGTCGTTCTCCAGAAGTTCCTAAACCAATAGAGTTCCTATACCCAAGCTTTAGTTACCCTTAAGTTGAACTTACTTTAGGTCTCCTTCCCGTCAATGCTTTCCTTTAGGGTCCCACACCCTAGTACCAATCCTTATATAACTTTTAGGTCTTACCCTTAACTCCTACGCTTAACCTTAGCTCTTACGCACATCCGGAAGCATCTCGAGAAGAAATATCAGGTATGGTATCTTCTTATGGCTGGCGAGCCTCCTTACGTAGTCTAATGGACTTTAAACGACCCTCCCCGATAGTCGACAGACTCTAAAATGTTCCTGACGACAGGTCCTTGGTTCAGACCCCTTAAGCCGCCTCGCGTCGCCATAGTCGTCAGGTTGTAATCTTCGATTGACCTGATGGCTATACTTTGACTTTCGCCTTGTCCAAGCCTCAGTCAAAGTGGGGGCTCTGTAGATACCTCATTTCTGCACCTCCCGCAAACCACCCGGTGATGATTGGGCCGCATGTTTGATACGCGGAACGATTTGTGCCAATTCGTAAGATTATCGTCAAGTGATTGCTCAAATATTAATCTCTACCTCTTAGTTGTCATCTACGTCCCGATACGGTCGTTTTGACAGTAATTAGAGTACATTCGGAGTCTGGGCCTAAAACCGTCTCCATTTTCTGATAACCGTTAAATCCCGAGTCAGAATGTTCTGGAATGTTCCGGATATTTCTATTCCATATTTCATAAGTTTTATCTTTTAGTAAACAATTTCCCGTAATATTAACATAATATATTAAGGAAAACCAAATTATTTCCGTCCTACCATAACTCAAACACGGAGATCTTTCTTCTGCAGGAGGAAACCCCTTCGAATGCACGCGGCAGTCTGCGCCTCTTCCAAGAGACGCATGGGCTGGCTGCGCGCCTCTTCCCGTGCCCTTTTCTCGCATGTTTCTCGTATCTTTTTCATATCTTTCCGAGATTCACTTCCAAAGAGTCTCCGAAACCCTAATTCCTTCACGTGATTAGTATAAATAGGAGCCTTCGCTCCTCATATTTCTCACGCGAGTGTCCGCCCTTCTCTTCTCCCTTTGCATTCTAGACTTTGTTCTTACTTTTTGGCGTCTACGTGCTTGAACTTTCGACCACGTAAGCTCTAATACTTCTGAGTACCAGCCTCCCCGTTTGCATGACCGACCAATTTGACCAACTACACATCAATCAACTTAATTAATTAATCGTTTTCCTCTTACGAGGGCACTTTCTTTGCATTCGCGTCGAGCATCACTAATCGATAGCTTAGTCCTTCTCGTTTCGTCAACATGTAAGTCTGAGGGTGTAAATCTCTCTTTTATTTATTGTATTTTAATTATTGTATCACAATTGTAAGGTTTACGTCGAAAATACCATTAAAACCGATTTCTAAAACCATGCTTTAAAACCTCTTTTTACGGATTTCCAGTAGATAACCGTCGAGAAAGGACGCAGCAACTGCTGCGCCTCTTCGAAGGAGTGCAGTTCCTGCTGCGCCTCTTCGTGAGGCTGCCGCAGTTCCTGCTTCCTTTCTTCTTCGTTCGTCCTCTGTAATTCGTCTTTATTTCGTTTGTTTGTTAATTCTTTGTTATGATAGCATGATAATCTCATATGTATATTAATTCATCATCTTTAACATGTTTAATTCATCACAAATCCGACTTAAATCCCAAGTAATCCAATATTTGCGGGTTTTCGTCATTAAATTCAATTTCGGGTTATAGAGATTCAATTTGTTCATATTGAGTTTCTGGAATTCGTCTTTGATATAGTTTTCATCTGTTTATTCACATGTTCATCGCATATTCGTCACTAATCCATCGTATCTAACCTAATCAATTGAATTAATTTGTTTTGACTCATTAATATTTTTCACTTCTGTCATTATTCCATCTTGTGTTAATTCATTCAATCCGTCTCATTCATATTTTACTGTTTTCATGACCCATTCATATGTTAAATAACCTGCTAATAAATTTCATCCGAGTAAATAATTTAATCAATCATTAAATTTACCAATTGACATTAACGGCTTGCAATCACGGCTTCACAGCCAGAACTGAGCCAAGGAACAGACGCAGCGTCTGCTGCACCTATTCCAAAGGACGCAGCTCTGCTGCGCCTGTTCCTGGCTGAGTTCTGTCCCTGAACTCCGTTTCTGCCTTGACCTAATTAATTAGTTTACATATTAACTTACTATTATCCGTAATATCACGCTAATTCCTGTTCGTTAATTTCTTTCTTTCTTTTATTCCTCTTTTCTCAAATTATCCGTTATAAAGGTATTTTCGACATAAATCGCCTAATCCATTGTAATTATTGTAATTTTCATCATTGTAATTTATAATTATTGTATTTCTTTTATTGCTTGTATGTTTTCACATGTAAATGAGCATTAAATCCCTACTTCGACCCAATTGTTTGCTAATTACGTGTTTACCGACTTAGTTAATTTCTCACATGCTAGGATTAAAACTTGAATGTTGCATTGCATGCATATAACCGACGATATATCAAGTATGAATAACTTCCCTAATCATTAGTAGAGGCCGCTATCGAGGCGGGCGGGATTAGGTATTCGATCAAAAGAGCTTCCTAATACGTACCCTCACCCCTTACTCCAGATATCTGTGACACCCGTGTTCATTGGCATCCACGAGAGTCATTCTAGACATAGAATGCTAAGGGTAACGATTGCTTAGTGTTCATGTCTCTACTTTGTGTCTTGACATGACACGAGGTATTCGAACGGTTCCAATTTCCCATAAAAATTGGTGGCGACTCCATACAAAAATGCAAACGCTTGTTTCTCTTTTCCTACCCAAGCGCCCCCGTGGGCGGCCCGCTGTCCACACTTTGATATAGTTTTCATCTTTCTTTTGTCGTATTTATCGCATATTCGTCACTAATCCATCGTATTTAACCTAATTAATTGAATCAATTTGTGTAGTTTGTTAACATCGTTCACTCCTGTAATTAATTCGTCTTAATTCCGTCTTTTCCATGTTCTACTGTTTTTATGACTCATTCATATGTTAAATAACCTGTTAATCACTTTCATCCGAGTAAATAATTTTAATCCATCATTAAATTTACCAATTGACATTAACGGCTTGCAATTACGGCTTCACGACGGACGAGCCGAGGGAATGACGCGAAGAATCGCTGCGCGCCTATTCCAAAGGACGCAGCTCTGCTGCGCCTGTTCCTGGCTGAGTTCTGTCCCTGAACTCCGTTTTGCCTCGACTTAGTTTATTAGTTTACGTATAATTAACTATTAATCGTATTCTCGCCCTCTGTTTTTGTTCGTTAAGTCCTTTATTTCGTTTTCTCAAATTATCCGTTTTAAAGGTATTTTCGACATAAATCGCCTAACCCGATGTAATTATTGTAATTTTCTTTTATTGTATTTATCATATTTCTTGTATCATTTGTACGCCTTCACATGTAATTGAGTATTAAATCCCGACTCGACATTAATTGTATGATAAATTACATGTCAACCGACTTAGTCTAATTCTCACATGCTAGGATTAAAACTTGGATGTTCCATTGCATGCATATAGGCGACGATATATCAAGTATGAATAAATTCCCTAATCATTAGTAGAGGCCGCTATCGAGGCGGGCGGGATTAGGTGTTCGATCAAAAGAGCTTCCTAATACGTACCCTCACCCCTTACTCCAGATATCTGTGAACACCCGTGTTCATTGGCATCCACGAGAGTCATTGTAGACATAGAATGCTAAGGGTAACGATTGCTTAGTGTTCATGTCTTTACTTTGTGTCTAGACATGGCACGAGGTATTCGAACGGTTCCAATTTCCCATAAAAATTGGTGGCGACTCCATACAAAAATGCAAATGCTTATTTCTCTTTCCAAAACAAGCGCCCCCGTGGGCACCCCCGCTGTCCACAGTTTGGCGACTCCGCTGGGGATAATACACTTACGTGTAGCAAGGGTGAAACTTGAACAAGGTTAGGGAATAGTTTGTACAAGACAATTGTCGGTTTTCATGACTCGGTCTTCCTAGACCGTTTTATTCGGCCTTCCTAGGCCTAACCCAACCCATTCGACCAATCGTCCCGTCTAAACGATCCTCATTCTTATTTGGGCCTAAGGATGGATAGCGATTGACGTCATCCATACCATGATGCTTACTCTTGTTTGTATCAAGGGCCTTCACTACTTGAGGAAATGGACTAGGAATCGGCCTTACTCTTGTTTGGTACGAGCCTCTCCACAAACTTCGGGTTTGATGGTTCGGTATGACAACCCACCCTTTAAACCAAAACCCTTTTAAATGCACTCAGCATCCCGTTATAATGCTTGTATAAATGTTTGTACCTTTCGTGATCACCATTTCTAAACAAAACCATGACGATTTTTCAAAAATGAAAACCCTTTTCTTAAACAAAATTTCGAAATAGGCCTTTGATTAGCGCAAAATCCGGTCAAAACTCTGTCCGTTTGTCGTGTCAAAATTCGGGCTATAAGCCCATTTCAAAACCTCACTTCGAGTCCACTCCTACAACTACATTATAGTTGACTAGGACACACATTTTCAAAAACGTTGTCTTTCTTCAAAGCTCACTCAACACAAGTGGCACACACCCACTTCCCGAGTCAAAACATTTCTTCTTTTAGCAAGTGTGGTTGAATGGTCGATCGTGTTTTGATTCGTCATCGATCTCTTATCCAGTTTTTTCAAGATGCCCGAATCCAACGAAACAAACCTCAACCAACTTCAAGATGGTAATGATCGAATCCTAGCCGCGCTAGCCCAAATGCAAGTTACCCAAGACCAAGTCTATGACCGCCTTGAGCTCATCGAAGGCCGTATCTATGCCGTAGAGGGAAGGTTGCCTCCTCATGAAAGTGAAGTACTACGTAACTCCGATGATGAATCCAAGGATGAAAATCCTCTCATGGGGATGACTGTAGCTGAGAAAAGACTCCAATACCTAGAGGAGCAATTGATGTACCTTAATGGGGATGACATTTATAGGGAGAACAATCGCAAGTATGAGGCCGTCAATTCCAAATTGCCAACCAACTTCAATATGACGGATATCCCTAAATTCAAGGGGCATGAGAACCCTTTGAACCACATCCGTGCCTTCAAGGATTACATGTCTATCAAAGGCATCAAACCCGAGATGTTCTTAAGGATCTTTCCTTCATCTCTTGACACCATCCCGATGCAATGGTTCTATTCCTTAGATCATAAGAAGGTCGCTACTTGGGAAGATGCCGCAATCGAGTTTTCTAAACAATATGCGGATAATGCCGAGATCCAAGTTAACTTGCGTACTCTAGAGGTTCTTACCCAAAATGACAAAGAAGGATTCACTGACTTCCTAAGTAGGTGGAGGAAGACTAGTACCCAACTAGTTGAACGCCCGGATGAAGCTACCCTTGTGGAGAAGTTTGTGGATAATCTCAAACCCATCTATGCCAATCATTTGAGATACCAAAATATCAAAACTTTTAAAGACTTAACCGTACTAGGGACAAGGATTGAAGATGACATCCGTAAAGGACTCTTGTCCAAAACGGTAGGTCGAGGATATCAAGGTTCAACAAGTCGTTAATACGGCTCTACTAGCAAGACCGATGAAGTTAACCTTCTCGAGCCATCCAAGAAAAGTACCTCACCAAAGAAATTCACAAATCTTGGGGACACTTACTCCAACGCTCTAAAAAGGTTAATGAAGCAAGGCAAACTCTAACCCATTGGACCTACTCCCGAACCCGAAAGGAAATCCAAAATTTGGGACGAGAATTCATACTGTGAATACCATAGGGGCAAGGTGCACGACACAGAAAAATGCTACAAGTTGAAAAATGTGCTTCAAGACATGATTGAAGATGGTCGATTGCCAATACCACCGGGAGGTAAACCCAACAACACTCAGAATCCTCTTGGAGTTCTAGTGATTACGAGTGATGAATCTACCTTAGATTGCTCACACCTCATTTCTCCAATCGAAAATGAAATCTATGCAATCGAGAATGAAGGGTTCTACTGTACTATCCCCCCTACCATTTCGGACTTCATCACATGGGCAAGGAGTGTGGATAGACAAGTTTGGGAATTAGAGAATGTGGTGATAACGTTACGCAATCCCAACGCAACGACCAAAGAACATGTGCCACTAATCTTCTCCCAAAATGCTACTATGCAAGAAGTAATCACCGTGGTTGATAAACTAGTCGACCAAATCATACGACTATAATATGATATCATGAGAATAAGGGAACTAACTGCAATCAATGGGGTTTGGGCCGACGATGATGAGGACGAGTATCTCATTGAAAACTTCCTAGTCAAAGAAATAGTCCAAAATGGTGGAGACCAAGATGTAGATCACCTAACTCGTTCGGGTCGTCGATATCAAAGCACTACTCAAAATGGTCCAACCAACGTCATCACACCAAGTGACAACGAAGATGACTCCACTGATCATTTGCTCAAGCAATTACAGAAGACAAAGGCTGATCTTTCGGTCGGCTGGCAACCGTAGCAAGCTCATTCCCACATCGCCAAGCTTTACTGCAAGCTTTGGCCAAACTAAATGTAGCACATAACTCCACTCCTGAAGATGTAGTCAACTTGGTCTTCCAAGAACCACCGAAGCTAAGTAATCCTATTACTTTCTCAGACGAAGATTTGCCACCTTTTGGCGCTAGTCACAACCTTGCTCTATACATCACTGTCATTTGTCTAAAGAAGAATGTGCCAATGACCTTGGTAGATGATGGCTCCGCGGTCAACGTCATACCCCTCAAAACGGCATACAAGCTAGGCATAAAAGAGTCGGGTTGGACCCCTACCAATCAAGGTGTGCGTGCATATGATGGTACACGACGAAAGGTGGTAGGACTTGTTAACCTAACCATAGCCACGGTACCAATTGAACGAAAGGTTAACTTCCAAATAGTGGACATCGAAGCTTCCTTCAACATACTTCTAGGAAGGCCGTGGATTCACGCTTCCAAAGCGGTAACATCCACTCTTCACCAAAAGATCAAGATCCCACTAAACGGCAAAGTAGTGACGATCACTTCGTCACCCATCAAGGCAATAATCGAAAAACAATCGAGCAATCAAGTACTTGCGGATCCCGTATATGAACTTGGGGGCTTCCAAAGCGTGAGCGTGATAGAAAGCGAATTGGCGTCCTTATACTATGATCCCTACTCCAACTTGGTGGTCAACCACATACTCAAATCCCAGGGATACTTCCCTGGAATGCCTTTGAACCCCATTCGGAAAAATACCTTCGCACCATACAAGGAAGGCAACTCAAAGAGGATACCACTTGGACTAGGGTACAAACCCACAAAAGAGGAGGTTCTCGAAATGCTTGCCCAAGTCCAAAACCGTAAGCACGTAGGAGTCCAAATGCGACCCTATCTCCCTACTTTAAATGGGTACTTTGTTCAAGAAGGAAGTCTAGAACTCTTTCACGGATTTCCCGAGCCTTGGCACTATCTCAAGAGGAAGCTAGCCGGAATCGAGATCTTTCACGATTGCTACTTTATTCCTCCAGAAACGGTTCCTACCGTCAAAACCCGTCAAGCACCTTGCTTAGACGAACAAGATGTTAGCCTATTGTTTGGAGAAGATCAATTTTTTAGGGCCGCGGAGGATGAGATCATTACCATGATACTTCAAGACGATCGCTTCAACCCCGCCGCGTTAATCACAGAAACCGATGCAAGACAGCAGAAAGGATGGAGAAAATCAATCAAGTGGACCAACAATCAAGGAAGACTCTTCAAGCTCACCACTGGAGAAGGAGAGATGTTCAAAGGAGAACCAGAAGACGATGAGTTCGAGTCGGAGTCGGAGTCAGAGTCGGAGTCTAGAGAAGTCATTAGAGAGTCTACTCCTGTCGTCATCCCCACTCCCTTTGTTTCTCCTAGCTTAGCCTCGAGTAGTCACAGTAGTTCGGGAAATGCCCCAACCACTGTCCCTTTTCCACTGCTGACCATGGATCAGTTGGCTTCTTTGTTTCAACTTTACTCAAATTTTAATATGAATAAATCAAGTTCTGCTTACTCTTTGTGTTATCTTGAGTGCAATTCTGTTTACGATGATACTGAGGATGACCAAGACCCAGACTCGATCGAAATACCTCCCTACATAGCCAAAGAAATACTGCAGGAAGGGGAAGGGGGACCAGTAATAGAGGACACCGAACCCATCAATGTAGGAACCGAACTAGAACCCCAAGAACTTAGGATAGGGACTACCTTGAGCTCTACCGAAAGGGCCGATTTCATAGACCTCCTAAATGAATTCAAAGACGTTTTCGCTTGGTCCTACAAAGACATACCAGAGATCGACAGGGATATCACTGAACGTAGGATTCCGATTAAGCCAGGTTTCAAACCTGTGAAACAGAAGCTTCGACGAATGAGGACAGAATGGGCTCTAAAGATTAAGGAAGAAGTTGACAAGCAATTCAAAGCCGGGTTCATCAAAGTTTCCGAGTATTCTGACTGGGTAGCTAACATAGTACCCGTACCCAGAAAGGATGGGAGAATCCGTGTTTGTGTTGATTTTAGGGACTTGAACAAAGCAAGTCCAAAAGATGACTTCCCTCTACCTCACATCGACATATTGGTGGACAATACTGCAGACCACGCGTTACTATCCTTCATGGATGGGTATGCGGGTTATAATCAAATCAAAATGGCCATGGAAGATATGCATAAGACCGCCTTCGTCACTCAATGGGGAACCTATTGCTATACGGTCATGCCGTTTGGATTGATCAACGCCGGAGCTACATATCAACGCACCACAACTACACTCTTACATGACATGATGCACAAAGAAGTTGAGGTATACGTAGACGACATGATTGTCAAATCCAAGGAAAGAGAAGGGCATATTGCGAACCTTCGCAAGTTCTTCGCAAGGCTACGAAAGTACAACATGAGGCTCAATCCTCAGAAATGCACATTCGGGGTAACATCTGGCAAACTCCTGGGATACGTCGTTAGCCAACGAGGAATAGAAATAGATCCTTCCAAAATCAAAGCTCTGATCGAAATGCCAGGACCTCAAACAGAAAAAGAAGTTAGAGGATTCTTGGGAAAAGTGCAGTATATAAGTTGATTCATATCGAAACTTACAATGATTTGTGAGCCTATCTTCAAGAAGCTCAAGAAAACAGACCACACCATGTGGGATGATGATTGTCAGAAAGCGTTCGACCGAATCAAAGAGATATTGGCTAAACCACCAGTGCTCATGCCACCACAACGAGATCAACCTCTTGGTTTATACCTCACAGTGACCGAAACAGCCATGGGTGCCATGTTGGCTCAGACTGTAGGAAGTGAAGAAAGAGCTATCTACTACCTTAGTAAGAAGTTCTTGGAGTACGAGTGCAAATACTCACAACTCGAGAAGACATGCCTCGCTCTTGTGTGGGCAACGAAGAAGATACGCCATTACATGCTTAGCTACTCCGTCAAGATATACTCCAAAATGGATCCAGTCAAATACCTCTTCGAAAAAACCCGTCCTCAACGGACGCCTAGCAAGATGGACCCTGATGCTCTCAGAATTCGACCTCAAATACGTGCCACTGAAAGTTATTAAAGGGCGCGCCGTCGCCGAGTTCTTCGCAGAAAATCCCATCAACGACGCACAAATGATAGACACTTGGTCATTTCCAGACGAGGATATACTCCAAACTGATGTAGATTCCTGGGACCTTTACTTTGATGGAGCATCAAACTTAAGAGGATTTGGAATAGGAGTGTTGCTCATTTCTCCTGAAGGCGAGCACACACCAATTGCTGTCAAACTCGACTTTGAGGTGACAAACAACGCGGCAGAATACGAAGCTTGTCTCATTGGACTACAAGCGGCAGTGAGCTTAGACATTAAAAACCTCCGAGTACATGGGGATTCATAACTGATCATCAACCAAGTTACAGGATCTTGGAAAATTCGAAGCGAAAACCTCGCACCTTATCAGGCCAAAATAGACCAAGTTGCTCAGTTCTTTGATCACGTAACCTACCTACACCTACCTCGGGAAGAAAATCAATTTGCAGACGCTCTTGCGAAACTTGCATATTTGATTAATATGCCAGATCACATGGTGGAAATGCCTTTGTGTATCGAACGACGGCCGGAGCCAGCTTATGTCCACCAAATCACCGATGAAGAGGAAATCGCACAGGAACCCTGGTTCCAAGCAATCCTGAATTTTAAGCTTAATGGTACCTATCCACCCGATATGGACAAGAGGGGACAACGTGCTATACGCCTACTCGCTTCCCAATACGTTCTCATGCAAGGAGAGCTATACAAAAGAACACCTCTTGGTGTAATCTTACGTTGCCTTGATCATTCACAGGCGCGAAAGGTGATGGAAGAAGTCCACGATGGAGAATGCGGTCCTCACATGAGTGGTCCCATGATGGCAAAGAAAATCACAGGTTTGGGGTATTATTGGACCACAATGGAATCCGATTGCATCAAATACGTAAGACATTGTCACAATTGCCAAATCTTCGGGAATGTACAACACGTCCCTCCTTCATTGCTCTATACAATGACATCTCCTTGGCCATTTTCCGCTTGGGGAATTGACATAATTGGGAAGATAACCCCGGCCGGAACAGGAGGTCACTGTTTCATCCTAGTGGCAATCGACTATTTCACCAAATGGGTAGAAGCGGCTTCCTACACTAGTCTTACAGCTAAAAATGTGGCAAAGTTCATATAAAACAACATCATCTGTCGATATGGTTGCCCACATGAGATCATTAGTGATAATGGATCACATTTCCAAGCTGAGACCGAGCAACTGCTAGCCAAATACAAGATTAAGCATCACCACTCTTCGCCCTATAGACCACAAACTAACGGCGCGGTAGAGGCGGCAAACAAGAATGTTGTCACGATTCTCAAGAAAATGATTGACAACTACAGAGATTGGCCAAGCAAGATACCCTTTGCTTTGTGGGGGTATCGTACATCTGTTAGGACGCCCACTAGGGCTACTCCTTTCTATTTGACCTACGGCATGGAAGCTGTACAACCAGTCGAGCTAGAAATACCATCCTTGCGAATTTTACTCGAAAGCCAAATCCCGTAAGCCGATTGGAAGAGGGATAGATATGAAGAACTCATCCTCCTGGATGAACGTAGGCTACGCGCCTTGCATAATGTCCAAACATATCAAGCACGTATCAAACGAGATTTCAACAAAAGGGTTAGGCCAAGAAACATCAAAGAAGGAGACTTAGTACATAAATCGGTTAGAGCTCTTTTACCTGTTGACCCACGGGGAAATTTCAAACCTAATTGGGCCGGACCATTTCTAGTCAAATCCATACTTCCGGGGGGTGCGGTTAGAATAACAGACCTAGACGGGAATGAGTTTTCCAACCCAACAAACCTTGACCAACTAAAACGGTACTATGCCTAGAATAGGAACAAAAACGCGCCTCGCGTAACCCCACGTGTCGCTCTTGTGGCACTAAATAAACGGCCCATGGCCAAGCTGAAATAAGCTAATGTCACTGTGCTCCTACATTTTGACAAATTTGTCATCCTCATATCATCAAATAAACTAAATTTGCACCTTCAGAGTAAGCAAAAAGCTCATGCTTCTTTTCTAAGTTCATTACAAGCTCTTGCTTAGAACAATTATTCTTTTACATTTACTCGAACTACGCGCAAGGGTTTGATTTCATTTTTTTAATTGAATACGTAGGCAATCCTTCACAGGATTCAACCCATTAAATCTAAAATGTAAATAGAAGGACATTTGCATTGCATCTGGAATTCGACAAGAATAATGAATTGAAAATCACAACGGTTTCATAACCACTTAACCTTTTTTATTTTCATTCATTCTTATAATAATAGTACGTTACATAATAAAAATAGAATAGGCTAGGATTCTAAAAACTTGAAACCCGGCTTCTTCTTCTCCCTCTGTCAGATGCTTCTCTTTCTCTTTCTCTACCTCGCGCACCTTGTAGTCAACGGGCTCGCGCATCCTCAATCTCTCGCGCTCTTCCGAAATAGTAGCCTTTCTCCATCGCAGATAAGAATCCGACACCCACAAGGCATTGGCAGAGAAATTCAAGAACCACATGTTTCTTTGGGCCCATTTAATGAACCACTCCCTTCGGCTCTCTGTAGTAAGCGCCATAGCAGTCTACGGGACGGTATCAAGCTTCGGGATCGTCTGTTTCAGCCCAACTTGTCTCATCAGTCCTTCCGGGAAGATGCACACCATAAACTCCAATCCAGGAATGCGCACGGACCTAGTGGGATCCAAAGAAGACACTCCAGTGACAGATTTGAGGTGCCACCACGGTACAACCCACCTAATCAACGGGCCATCGTCGCTCTTCAGTTTTTTCTTCCAGTAATCACAGACCCGAGTGAAGTCCACCATATACAACCTCGTCCTCATCGCAATCGAGCGGGCATGATAGGAAAGCACATGAACTGGGGGCTCGATCAATCGGAGCCGTTCCATAAGCCAAACCTTCCAAAAGCGGGTATTAGACATCAAAAAAAGAAAAAAAAGACGAAAAGAAAAAAAAGACGAGAAGAAAGGAAAAAAACGAAACGAAAAAAGAAAAAAAAAGACGAAAAAAAGGAAAAAAAACGAAAAAAAAGAAAAAAAAAAAGAAGAAGAAAAATGTCTTTTACCTGCAGAATGACGGGACTTCCCAAGTACGGCAGATCACGGTTGGATTTTCTATTATCCAAGCCCAAAAGAATCTCTCCTAAGCATAAACAAGCTGGGCTCCTGCGCAGCTCCATTTGCTCAACAAGGCCAAGAAGACGGGGGTCACCTCTCAAGTCTTCATCAACATGCCCTTGGAAGACATACACATGTAACAAGCAAAAGCCAAATGCCCTCTGCCTAGCAACATGAGAAACGGTGGGGTCGGCCCTGTTGATGAATCGATCTATGAAATCCAGCATTCTCACGCCTTTCGAGGTAACTAGACGGTCCACCTCAAGTCTAGTCAACCCAAGCAAGTCTCTAAATTTACTCTTGTACCCTTGCGAAGTAGAAGGGATGGCGGGCAAGTGTTCGGGATCCCACCCACCAATGGCGGCAATTTCTTCAGGAAATCGGCAAATATCACCTCCAGGGAACGCAAAGACATGGTAATTCGGGTCCCAATAGTCAAGGCAAGCATCCAAGAACGGTTTAACAACCTTGATGAGTTTTAAACTCAACAATGACCCAAAATTATAAGCACCCATATCATGTTTCTCCATATTCGAAAATTCGTTGGTCCATTCCTTCAAACGAATTTCCAAAAGTATTCATGATGAAAATTTTTTCTTTTGAGAATTTTATGTAATTAGACGAAGAAGAGACGGAAGATTTGTGTGAATAAAAGCTCCATCGACGTTTCTATTTATACTAATTTCTGTTTCCAAAAATCCGTCAGAGCAGAACACCTTGGGAACAGGCGCAAAGACTGCTGCTGCGCCTCTTGAAAGGGCGCACTCATCTTGCGCCTCTTCCTCAGCCTCACTCCTGTGATTTTCCGCGTTGGATCTTTCCTAATTCCATGACGAATAATTTCCTATTCCTACGGGTTATTATTTTGGTAAATACGTGAATATTACCATGTTTCAGGTTTCCTAATTTCGCGGGCACTCATTTCGAGGCGACATCGACATTTTTGTCATTTTACCACACTTGCACATTTTCATTTTAGGAAATAATTTTCATTTTCATTTTAAGAAATAATTTTCGTTTTATTTCATTTTCATTTTACATTTCTCATTTAATTCATTTATTTTAGAAAATAATTCGCAATTTGCCGAATTTCAACATTTATATATTAATTTTCATTTCTTAATTTCATTTCTGCATTTCTAACTTATAGATTTCTGTTTTTTTTCTTTTTAAGGGGGTAACCTTCCCTACCGTCCGGTCATTTCCGGCAAAATTTTTGCAGTTTTTTGCGTTCTTTTGAGTCACTCGTTTTGCGATAATTAAGGCCATATGTATATACAAATAAATGCTTTGCGTGATTTTCTGTGTAAATTTCGGCAGCATGACGGCGTAAACCGTCATCTACCAAACCTGTTCAAAACTAGCCTGCAGACACAAGCGATACAACCCAGCAGCAAAGGCACTCATGCCATGTTATATACAACCAGAAAAGGAAATGTGCAACAAACTGGGGGCTCGAACCCCAAACAAAGTCCAACAATGTTCAAAATGATGATCCAAATGTACAACTGTGCAAAATACAACCAACAAAACAAAAAAGCTACACAAAACTACTGCTGGTCGCCCTCCAACTCTGCGGCTCTTGCCGCAAGAACGGCAATCTCGGCGTCCCGAACCTCGAGCTCCCTCAGCAAGCGAGCTGTCTCCTCCCGAGACTGGGTCAACTCTCGCTCCAGCTCGCGGTCACCCTATAAACAACAACAAATTGGCTCGTGTCAATCAATTACAAGAAAAGTTGGAAAATCAAAAATTCAAAAATGAAATAGGCACAAGGTTCATACCTGACGGCCTCGACCGCCGACAAGCGCCTCGACGGCAGTAGCTCGCAGCCGGTTGGCCACCCTCCACAACGCCACGAACCGAGACGGTGCAACCTGCATTTCCAAAAAAGAAGTTCTCAATAATCGAACAAACTCAATCAAATGTGTTCTTACACCCAAAATTATGCAAAGTTAGAGGCTCACCCTCCGAATCAGATGCTGCCAGTCGTCCAGGCCAGCATCCGTCACAGCTACGTCAAAGTAACGCAACTCGGAGATCGTTGTCCTCCCGGTCGCGTCCGTGTACTAGAGGGTCTCGGGGTACCCTGGGGGCTCGATGCCCGCTGCGTCGACCTCCTGCAAAGTCTAAAATTTCTCATTAACCAATGATCTTTCATCGTGGTTTCAAAATCAAATCAAAAGGAGGAGTGAAAATGCTCACCACTACCGGCCAGTACGCCAACCTCCCGTAGAGGAACGCCGAGTAGTCCTCGCCAAGAAGAAGCAGGGCGTCACCACTGGCACCAGCCAAGTCCGCCTCCCTCTCTGCCTCAGAAGGCTCCCTGAACATCGTCCTGGGAGGATCGACAGGAACCGTCAACACGTCCCCAGAGCACTGACGAGCCAGGCGCTCGCCCAAGTACCACACAGGACCCATCGACGTCCTCAACAGCAGTCGGCTCGAGCTCCTGGGTCGAAGGACCTCAGCCACGAAAGGAGGCGCTCCAGCGTACTCCGCCCAATGCCTGGGCACCCACTGTGACAAGATAAACAAGGATCATTCCTATGATCAATTAAAAGACAACATAAGAAGCAAATGGATATAAGTAAGATACTTACGCTGTCCAGCTGAAGAGCGTTCACATCCCGCCGGTAGACACTGTGAGAAGACCGCTTGCTCTTCGTCTTGCACATCACCCAATCCCTCACCACGGGATAGGCCTTCTCCAGCGGCTCCGTCCTCTTGGGCGCGAGGCCCGGGAAGTAGGAGTACACCCACGCCTGCGAAGCAAGGATAATCAATAACGATCTTTCGTAATTTGATAAGGAAAGGAATTCATTTCAATCCAAGTGAAGGTTCATACCTCCAGCAGTAGTCCAGGTCCGACAGCGCCATGAGAAGTCCCCTTCTCCATCAACTCCGGACGAACCATGGCCCTCATGAAGCGGATGAGGACCGCAAAACCAGCAGTGACCCAGTCCCAACGCCTTAGGGAGCTCAGGTCAGAAAGGAAGGGAAGAAGCTTCGTCGACAGCCTCTCGCCCTTGTCTCCGAGGTAAATCGAAGACAGAAACCACCAAAGCCACAGACGAGCCCTCTGCTCAGCTGTGCAGAGAGGAGGAACCGTCTCCCTCCCGTCAATCGTCACCAACGCCGGGAGCTTTCCCGCAAAGTATTCTCGAACGTAAGAACTGGGTATCAAACCCGGCATTGTGACAGCCTTCGGCGACAAGTTCCAGCCGATCAATCTCCTCGCCTCGGCTGAGTCCACCCTCATGGCAGTCTCTGGCCACTCCACCTCCTCGGCCCCGCACGGCAGACCAGAAATCATGCCGTAGTCCTCCAGAGTGACTCCCACCTCACCGAAAGGCATGTGAAACGTGGAAGTCGTATCCCAGAATCGGTCCAAGAAAGCTCGGACCAGGCTAAGGTTGGCCCGCAGCTTCCTCTTCGCGATGTCCCTCCAAAACTGCACCAAAGGACCGAACGCTTCCCGCTCGATCATGGCCCGCTCCTCCGCCGACAGCCGCTCGTAGTGCTCCATCGCTGTCGTGTAACCCGAGAACGACCTGATGTTCCCGGCCTCCTATTGTGATGTGAAACAAAAGCTATCTTTAGTTTTGAATGAAATTTGAACAAATGAATGAAAGAAGATGAGTGATGAGTAGTGAATTCCTATTTACCAAGCTCTTCACCGTCCTGTAGGACAGGTGACCCTCTGCAGCCCACAGCAGGTGCCTACTCTCCCAAGTCGCAGCCCACGCAAGAGCTCCTCTCAGCTGACGACCTCCTCGCCCAACGTTGGCCCGTCTCGGGGCCTCCTCCTCCTCAACAGCCTCCTCCTCATGGACCTCGTCCCCAGCAGCCATCACCGCGGCGGTGAAGGCCTGCTCCAAAGCCTCCTCGATAGTAGCAACGTCTATCTCCATGGGAGTCCTCCCAGAAGTAGAAGCCTCATCACCTGCAACGTTAAAGCAAATTTAGGTCGCGTCACGTGACGACAAGCCTTGGTTAAGGGATTTTCGAGCCTTCGGAAGCCCTGAAATCGCTCTTTTCTCGCCATATTTGGCCCTATTCTCACCAACCCGATCACTCATGTGGTAATTTGGGTCAAGTCAAGTCTAATTGAAGCCTAGTTCCGGGTTTGAGTCGAAATTTCGGCAGCATTTCATTATAACAGCGATTATGCCCTAGAAAAGTGTCCTGAAAATGTTGTCACAAACCAAAATTCCGAGATGATAGAAAGTTTACCCATCATTCAAGGATCCCAAATATCAAGTTTCATCACAAATGGACAACCCTAAGGCTATTTTCGAAGCGATTTACGGTTTAGCTGTGAAACCGTCTCAAATTCGCTCACGGGCTCAAAACTCGATGAAAATTCGAGACAAATACATGGTTATGTTCCTAATATTACCAATTATCCATTTATAATGTCAATTTGACAAGGCAAATGAATTTGGGGGAAAAGCCCCAAATTTTCGATCAAATGGGTCATAAACCCTAGTTTTTTCGACTCAAAATTCGACAAATACCGAAGATTAATGCAAGAATGAGACACATACCTCGATTAGTCATAATTAATGCAAGCTTTTGGATCAAACCTTGGCGGAAATGGTGAAGATTTGAGAGATAATTGAAGGATTTATGTTTCGAAATAATAATGAGCATACCCTCTGATTCTCGCGTTTTTACGCAGAAATAACACTTTGGGGAACAGACGCAGCAGGCGCTGCGCCTCTTCCAAGAGACGCAGCTCTTGCTGCGCCTATTCCTTGTGTTCCCTCCATACGAATTTTCGAAAATTCGTTATAAGTTCGTTATTTGTGGGGCCATCTTTGGTGCGCCTCTTCCCCGATGCTATTTTATTCTTCGGTCCGTTTGGCGATTTTCTTTCGTTCCG
Organism: Silene latifolia; assembly: GCF_048544455.1. Lineage (NCBI taxonomy): Eukaryota > Viridiplantae > Streptophyta > Magnoliopsida > Caryophyllales > Caryophyllaceae > Silene > Silene latifolia. The sequence goes on from NC_133526.1 coordinate 151,619,782, forward strand.
GCCCGCATTTTCTCAGCCAGCAACAGACTGTTGCTTACTATTTATTCCTTCCAAGACGTTTGCTTGTCGCAACGAGCATTTGTTCCTTCGCAGAATTCGACACGCCTTCATAATAATGAGAGTAAGCGGATACACTTTCCCTCTCACAACATGGAAATTTATTTCCGATCATGTCCCCAGCAAGAGTAAGCGGATAGACTTTCCCTCTCAAGACATGAAGATTAACATCTACCTAAGCAGATTTCCTCTCAGCAGTTCCTGCCTGTGTCCTGCTACTCGCAATTATCTCCTGAAGACTACCCAAGCAGTTTTCTCTCAGCAGTTCCCGCCTGTGTCCTGCTACTCACAATATTTCTTGTTTCCCCACGGATTGCGACAAAGGTGTCGTTCTCCAGAAGTTCCCAAACCAAAGCCTTCTTTCTTAGGTTCGTAAACCCGAAATTAGGATTTTTAACCATAGGATCCCAAATCCTTTTAGGTTCATAAGCCTTTAGGTGCCCAAACCAATAGGGTTCCTATACTCAAACTTTAGTTACCCTTAAGTTGAACTTATATCCAGGCCTCCTTCCCGTCGATGCTTTCCTTTAGGGTCCCACACCCTGGCACCAATCCTTATATCTCTTTTAGGTCCTAACCTTAGCTCCTATGCACCTCCGGAAGCATCTCAAGAAGAAGTCTCAGGTATGGTCTCTTCTTATGGCTGGCGAGCCTCCTTACGTAGTCTAATGGACTTTAAACGACCCTCCCCGATAGTCGACAGACTCTAAAATGTTCCCGACGACAGGTCCTTGGCTCAGACCCCTTGAGCCGCCTCGCGTCGCCATAGTCGTGAGGTTGTAATCTTCGATTGAGCTGATGGCTATACTTTGACTTTCGCCTTGTCCAAGCCTCAGTCAAAGTGGGGGCTCTGTAGATACCTCGTTTCTGCACCTCCCGCAAATCACTCGGTGATGATTGGGCCGCATGTTTGATACGCGGAACGATTTGTGACAATTCGTAAGATTATCGTCAAGTGATTGCTCAAATATTAATGTCTACCTCTTAGTTGTCATCTACGTGCCAATACGGTCGTTTTGACAGTAATTAGAGTATATTTGGAGTCCGGACCTAAAACCGTCTTCATTTTCTGATAATCGTTAAATCCCGAGTCAGAATGTTCTGGAATGTTCCGGATATTTCTATTCCAAATTTCATAATTTTTCATCCTTTGGTAAATAATTTCCCGAAATATTCACATAATATGTTAAGGAAAACCAAATTATTCCGTCCTACCATAACTTAAACACGGAAATCTTTCTTTCGCAGGAGGAAACCACTTGGGAACAGACGCAGCAGGTACTGCGCCTCTTCCAAGAGACGCAGTGGCTGCTGCGCCTCTTCCCAGGTCCTTTTCTGCGTAATTTTCGTATCTTTTTTATATCTTTCCGAGATTCGCTTCCAAAGAGTCTCCGAAACCCTAATCCTCCGCGTGTTTAGTATAAATAGGAGCCTTCGCTCCTCATATTTCTCACGCGAGTGTCCGCCCTTCTCTTCTCCCTTTGCATTCTAGACCTTTATTCTTACTTTTTGGCGTCTACGTGCTTGAACATTCGACAACGTAAGCTCGGATCCTTCTGAGTACCAGCCTCGTTTGCATGACCGACCAATTTGACCAACTCCACAACTAATCAACTTAATCAATTTGTTTTAATTCCTCTTACGAGGGCACTTTCTTTGCATTCGCGTCGAGCATCACTAATCGATATCTTAGTCCTTCTCGTTTCGTCAACATGTAAGTCTGAGGTTGTAAATCTCTCTTTTATTTATTGTATTTTAATTATTGTATCATTATTGTAAGGTTTATGTCAAAAACATCATTAAAACCGATTTCTAAAACCTTTGTTAAAACCTTTTTTTACGGATTTTCAGTAGACAAACGTCGAGAAAGGACGCAGCAACTGCTGCGCCTCTTCGAAGGAGCGCAGTTCCTGCTGCACCTCTTCGTGAGGCTGCCGCAGTTCCTGCTTCCTTTCTTCTTCCTTCGTCCTCTGTAATTCGTCTTGTTTTATTCTTTCTTTTTATTTCGTTTGTTTGTTAATTCTTCGCCATAATAGCATGATAATCTCATATGTATATTGTTCAACATTCTTTAATACGTATAATTCGTCATAAATCCGACTTAAATCCCTTATAATCTCATATTTGCGGGTTTTCGTCATTAAATTCAATTCCGGGTTGTAGAGATTCAATTCATCCAATATTGAGTTTCTGGAATTCGTCTTTGATATAGTTTTCATCTGTCTTTTGTCGTATTTATCGCATATTCGTCACTAATCCATCATATTTAACCTAATTAATTGAATCAGTTTGTGTAGTTTGTTAATATCGTTCACTCCTGTAATTAATTCGTCTTAATTCCGTCTTTTCCATGTTCTACTGTTTTTATGACTCATTGATATGTTAAATAACCTGTTAATCACTTTCTTCCGAGTAAATAATTTTAATCCATCATTAAATTTACCAATTGACATTAACGGCTTGCAATTACGGCTTCACAGCAAGAACTGAGCCAGGGAACAGACGCAGCAACTGCTGCGCCTATTCCAAAGGACGCAGCTCTGCTGCGCCTATTCCTGGCTGAGTTCTGTCCCTGAACTCTGTTTTGCCTCGACTTAGTTTATTAGTTTACGTATAATTAACTATTAATCGTATTCTCGCCCTCTGTTTCTGTTCAATAATTCCTTTATTTTGTTTTCTCAAATTATCCGTTTTAAAGGTATTTTCGACATAAATCGCCTAACCCGATGTAATTATTGTAATTTTCTTTTATTGTATTTATCATATTTCTTGTATCATTTGTATGCCTTCACATGTAATTGAGTATTAAATCCCGACTCGACATTATTTGTATGATAAATTACATGTCAACCGACTTAGTCTAATTCTCACATGCTAGGATTAAAACTTGGATGTTGCATTGCATGCATATAGCCGACGATATATCAAGTATGAATAACTTCCCTAATCATTAGTAGAGGCCGCTATCGAGGCGGGCGGGATTAGGTGTTCGATCAAAAGAGCTTCCTAATACGTACCCTCACCCCTTACTCCAGATATCTGTGAACACCCGTGTTCATTGGCATCCACGAGAGTCATTCTAGACATAGAAAGCTAAGGGTAACGATTGCTTAGTGTTCATGTCTTTACTTTGTGTCTAGACATGGCACGAGGTATTCGAACGGTTCCAATTTCCCATAAAAATTGGTGGCGACTCCATACAAAAATGCAAACGCTTGTTTCTCTTTCCAACCCAAGCGCCCCCGTGGGCACCCCCGCTGTCCAAACTTATCTATTCAATAAGACTTGTAAGACATAAACCAACTCGAGTCTCATTAGACCATGCATATAGTTGGATAGGGAGGACTAAGTCGACTTGTAGGTGTTGTACAATCTAATCGATTCGGCTCCGGGACCCAACTCTTCCTATGAACCGTAAGATATAAACCAACTCGGTTCCTCTACAACATTAATTGCTTGCAACTTGTTAAATATGTTTGTATGATCAACACCATGAATCCCCTATGAACCCATGATATCCTAGCAATTTTAATCATTTATTTACATCCTTCCTTTTATTGCTTGTTTTACTTTATTGCTTCTATTAGTCTAGAACACAACTACAAACCCAAACAAATTGTGACACTAGCATAAATTGAGATAAATAGACTTAGAACCCAAAGCACACCGTCTCGTGGATCAACCTCGACTTAACCACTAACTAGTTGTTTCTTGAGAAATATAAATGTGTTTGATTGAGAGCCCCAACGACACTCTCATCAAAATGGCGCCGTTACCGGGGACGGTGTTATGTGATTAAGTTCTTGTTTGTTTATTTTAATTTTGCTTTAACCTTGAGGAACTTGTTCCTCAAGGTCAGGTCGTTCTTACCATCTTTGTGTAGTTTCCTTGGTTGTAGTTATTTCCTTGTGTTAGCTATGATGGCTCAAGACTTGACATATGGTGTATGTGGTGGATCTTTTGAGTATGACTACAATGGTTATGGGGAGTTTGAGGAGCAAGTCAACACAAATCTCCCTTACAACTCATACAATGAAAATCCTAACTATTACCCCAATTTTTCCCACCAAAATCACCACACCCAATATCAACAACAACCATCCACCCAAAACTCACTTTACAATCAATTCCAAATGCCAGAATATGACCACTTTCACACCCACCAACAACAAGAAGATGAGCCCATTCAAAAGGTGATTCTCCAAATTATGGGAGATCATCAAAATTTCTTCAAACAAGTGCTAGAGGAGAGCCAAAATAGGGACAATGTTCTTCAAAGCATTGTTGCCCATGGTAAAGAGTTGGAAATTCAAATGGCCTAAATGAAAGAAGCCCAAGTGACTAATCCTCACCATTCCTTAGACATTGTCCATGAATGCGAGTTTGAAGGAATGACCTTTGATATGGAAGATGAGAAATGGGAAGAGCCAATCTCCTTGAGCTCTAATGAGTATGAAAGTGTGGTATTTGATGAAGAAGACATGAGGTTGAGTAAGCCAAATACTCTTAGCCTTTGTGAGTATGAGGGTGTGTCTTTTGATGTGAACATTGAGGTGTTGGAGAAAGAGTTAATGAGGAGTAGTGAAGCCCCCATTTATGATTCTTATGAAGATAGCGATGATGACAAGCCTAAGGAAGGAGCTTATGCGGAATATGTGTCTTGCAATGACTTATGGAATGAAGAAGAGGAATGGAGTCGTGATATTGCCTCACTTGAGGACCCCATCCTTGAGAAGTTTGAGGTATGCTTCCATGAGGAAGATGAATGTCTCTTTCCTATTGACCATGAAGACCTTTCGCACCCACCATGGAACCTATGATTGTTGGAGATGATATGGTGGACCTTCTCCAAAAGGTCAAAACATCATATAAAGGGTACTTGGTGGAAGAGCTCAAGAACAAACTTGCAAATGAACTTGCTTGTGGAAATTTGGTACCCACAACATCAATTCCTAAGGTATCCGGTCATCAATGTCATGAGAATTCTCCTTCTACTCTTAAAGGATTTATACATCCAAATGCTATCATCATCACCAAAATTGAAGAAGAAGTTGGTGAGTGGAAGTCTCCGGACGAATATAAACCATACTTCATATCTTATGTTGACAAGAATCATGAGCTTGTTGGTTTGAAGCATTGCAAATACTCAAGTGCCAAGAAAAAGGTGAAAAATAAAATGAATGACAAATTCCCTTGGCCAAGCTTTATCTTGAAGTTAAGCAAACCATACTTATGCTTATTTGGGGCTTGTTCACAAGCTTTTGATCTCCTTCTGAGAGCCTTAAGCTTTATGGACAAAGAATCTCGACTAATTGAACTAGTTTTGTAGAGTCCTATCTCAAACCACCAATTGTAAGATATTCCTTTCCATAATATTTGCATTGTATAAAATTGTATATTATTGTATATAACTTCGCATTTCTTGCATGAGAGTAGTGAGAGAGGGTTTCTTACCTATATATTGAGTATAATTTCAGAAAAAAGATAAAAAGGAATCACAAAAGGGTGCAAGGGAACGATTTTTGATTGAAAAAAATAAAGGAGTGAGAAAGACGGCACGAGACGCTCGTCCAGAACCTCGTTATGAGCATTATTTGATCCTGATCCAGAATCCGAGCGGATTCCCAGCAAGACGCTCGTCCTAAAGGGAAGACGCTCGTACCACGCTAGAGACAGTCGTCCTGAGTATCATCATGAAAATGATTTTGGTCTGGAAGATAATCCGAGCGGATTCCCAGCAAGACGCTCGTCCCACACAAGACGCTCATCTCAAGCACGAGACGCTCGTCCCGAGCCAGTCTCAAAAGAGCCAAGATCACTGACTCAGATTCCGTGCGTATTCATTCCAAGACGCTCGGATTCCCCCTGGAAGACGCTCGGATTCCTTTGATTTTAGCTGGAAACTTCGTGAAGTCCGCCCGAGCCCGACCCTCATCCGCTCGTCCCTCACCCCTTTTTTTTATAAACACCCCCACCATCCCTCATTTCCTTACCTTATCTACCCTAAATCTCACATCATCATCTCCCTAACACTTCCATCACAAAACCAACCCCCAAAACCCTAGCTCTTTCAAATAAAAAAAGATGAACCTAAAGGGAAAAGAGAAGAAATCCGTTGAGACCGCCGCCAAGAAACGCAAGGGCACTTCTTCATCCACCCAAGGAGGGGCAAGAGGCTATCGTAATGTGATGATAGGAGGGGTGGAGCAACTTGAATACTTCCCGGAAGTGATCTTCACTTCCAATGAGCACCGCCAAAACTTCGTCACAATGCTAGGTAAGCATTATGAGCCGACTCAATTTGTTGGGGTTGGTGTCCTTAACAGTTAGTGCAAGGACTTATAAACCTCTAAAAGGATCAAAGGGCATACTTTGGTATTATTATCAGTTGATCCACGTTTATCAATAACGGTTGGCTTGCTAGATAAGTTTGACGTTATTGTCATACAGATGGCGGTGATCAACTGGTCCCTAAACGTCACACCTATAGGATACGTTCGAGAGATGTGACGGTATGAAAACACTGTCATGTAGATGCCAAAATTGACTAACCAGTTAGTCCGAGTTATTTGACTAAGTAATTAGTCAAATATGTGATGTTGAGATATTGTATTTAATACGGATTAAATATCATGGGCTAAGGCGAATTAACCAGTTAATTCGTAAAATTAAATATACGTGATTTATATTTAATTAAATGTATATTAAAAATCATTATACAATACTGTTTTGTCGGACACGTATTAATAATTCAGCTAACCCGTATTATTGGCTGATGCCTTAATTTCCGATAACCGATAACAGTTTATAATACAAACCCGTCATATACATTTTAGTATTTAACGAACCGGACCTCGAGTTAAAACCAAGAGGAAGTGGAAGCCCACTTCCCCTTGTGGGTCACGGTTCTCGGCCGAACAAGGAGAACAAAAGGAGACCTCCTCCTTCTGTTAAACCTAATCGTTCATTAGACAAATATTAGGGTTTTTGAAAGAGCATTCTTCTCTATCGAAACCGAGATCTCTCATCTCAACAAAAACTCACAACAGTTCTCCCTATATTGCAAGGCAATCGGAGAACACTGTTCTAGCACAAGGGCATATCTCGGACAAAGTCTTGGGTGCAACGGTTGGGAGGAAATCTGCTTAGATTTCTGTTCTTTACGCCGCAATTTAAAGGACCCGAGGTTGATTTCTATACACTTATCGTTTCTTTATGTTTTTCGTTTTATGACAATATTCACATGTAAATTTTGCGTTATAGTCCTACAATTAAAGGGGTAGTATACGGATATTAAACCTCAAGTGGTATCAGAGCGAGGCCACGTGAATTTTTCATGTGTTTTTCATAAAACGTTTTTGAAACGATGATTTTCTACTTCGAAAACCGTGCCTAGTATACACGGCAGAAATTTTTTTTAAAAACCGTGTCATGTATTACACGGTAATTCCATGTTTTTTCGATTTGGTTTTTGCATATTGTTGTTTTATACAGAGATTATAACAATATGTCATGTTTTGTAAATTGTCAAATTTGTTTTGATGCGATTTTGATCGTATTTGCAATTGATTTTGTCTCGAAATATGTTTTCACGAGGGTTTTGAATTTTCCAGAGATTTTTGCACTCGATCGACCTTGTTTTTATTCGATCGAGTGGCTTTTCTGTAAAATTTTCGCTCGATCGAGTCCCTGCTGTACTCGATCGACCCAGTTCCAAAACTTTTTGCTCGATCGAGTCCTTGCTGTACTCGATCGACCTGCTTTCAAAACCCCTCTGCTCGATCGAGTTGTCCTCGTACTCGATCGAGTAGTTTTGCTGATATAGGTACTCGATCGACCACCAGTTTAGTCGATCGAGCACCTCCTGATTAGCATACCTCTCGATCGACTTGCAGTTCAGTCGATCGAGCACTCCTGTCCCTCGATCGAGCACTTTTGTCCCTGGATCGAGGGATTTCGTCTTTAACAGCTTTGAAAATTTGTTTCTTTTGATTTAAATTTTCTTTTGGCTTAAATATGTACTTTATACGGATATAGTACACTCGCTATGATTGTGAAACGGTTCACTCACGTACCATATAGTTGTTTTAAAGCGTCTTTAAAATGACGGATTATAATGGATTAAAATTAAATGATAGAAGCGGTTTTATCACATGAATTTTAATCATTAAAAGGTGGTTTGGATAAATTTAACATAATTACGGAATTATGTCACGAATGAATTTTTTTTTAGTTGATGCATTTTATTTATCGTAATTTATGAATGCCGTGAATGCCTTTTTATTACGTATTTAATTTTTGCAAACGGTTGTAACTTAGTGTGGCCTTAGTAGAACGTGTTACCGTAATGATGGAACACGGTCTTGGTTGTATTTTGAGATCTCGTATCTCCGTTTTGGATTTTTCACTTGTAATTACAGTTTTAATTAGAATGTAAATAGGTTTATATTTTGTAATTTTAATTGAAATTTTTGAGAAGACCAAAGATGGAGACCGGATGCTCACTCCCGCTACTTGGATCAAGATGGAACATCAAGACAAGCTTTTCGGGTCCAACGGTGGATTCCAAAGTTGTATTATGTTCTTTTACTAGGATAGGCCACACTAGGAAATTTTTATTTACGTATTGCATTACTTTATTCATTTATTGTTACGATAATTTGCATCATTTTCCGCCTAAAACCAAACCACCTAATTATTGCATGAAAACTGACACATATAGAGGTCACGAGTTAGTTTTCATTGACATTCGCATGTCACACGTTTTAAAGCCATCATCCAAATAAATTCATTCACGACAGACGCTAGTTATTCGTTCACTTAAAATGAATTATAATTTAGTTGATGGGATCTTCCTCGTATAAACTAAAATTGAGAACGGTCTTTATAGGTCAAACTCCAATGAGTCCCTTCTTCGTCGGTAGGCATACTATGACCCCTTCTACGTCGGGTAAGTTGGAACCGATTGACCTATTTTATCTCAACACCATGGTCACTCAAATGCGATCCTGTGACTATGGTGGACTATAGATAGGATTTACGGAAATCTATCGACCAAGAATTCTTCCTAAGAATTAGCTAAACAGTTGGCTTATCAATTTACCGAAATTGAGTCTTGGGATCACTTGTATCATTCTTGAGGGAGATCAATTATGCAAGTGCGAGAGTCTACATGTTTAAAATGAATTTTAAAATAGACTTAAATCACCTCGATGAGTTGCTTATTTCGTTTTGTTTTTCTTTCTTTTTCAAAGTAGATCACGTTTTTAATCGCTAAACAACAAATGGTGGTTCTCCCGATAACCCAATGCCAAGTGCCACATTGGACCGTTTGTCCCGGCTTAGGATCTTCATGAGTCGATGAATCGCTACTCGATCAAGAATGACGGATCCAACTTCGCGGACCGGGAGGCGGCATTACGGAATGCTGCCGCCGCCGACGGAAAAGCTCAAATATCTGCTTGAGCCCATGCCGTTAAACCCAGGCCCCACGGCTGGAATAAACGAGATCGACAAGTATAACGATTTCGCTTTAGAAGCGGGTGCGGTAAAGAACGTACTTATTTTTGCAATGGAACCCAATTTGCAGAAACGCTTCATAGCCCAAGGTGCAAACAAGATTTTCACCACGCTCACTAAGGAATTCTCGAAAGCACCGAGAATCGTGACCTATGAGCATACCACTCGCTTCTTTGATGCGAGACTCCAGAAGGGCCAACCGGTTAGCCCACACATTCTCAGCATGATTGAGAATGTCGAGAAACTGGAGACCTTTAACTGTAACATCAGCGAGAATATTGTTATCGACCGTATTCTTCACTCACTCCACGATGGTTATTCGCAATTCAGAGCGAATTACTATATGAATGATTTGAAGAAAACTCCCCATGAATTGCACTCCCTCCTCGTACAGACCGAGAAGGACATGAAGTTCGGTGGGAGCTCGAAACAGATGTTCTCGTTGTGTCAAACAAAGGGAAAGGTAAGGCAAAGCTCCGGCAAACCCTAACAAAGAGGTAAGGCGAAGTTCAAGAAGTCGAGTTCGGGAAGAGTGGTCCTGGTGAGGCGAGCAACTCATCAGGCATGACAAAGGGCAAGAGTGAAAACATGGAATGCCACCATTGCCACAAGACTGGGCATTGGAGACGCACATGTCCTGTTTATCATGAGGACTTAAAGGCAGGTCGTGTTAAACCTGTTGGTATGTCTTCTCTCTCTTCTACTTTTATTCATATGATTGAGATTAACCACGCAAGTTACGGAACTTGGGTACTTGATACTGGTTGTGGTTCTCATCTGTGTAATCATGTGCAGGGGGCTCCGAAACATCGAACCCCTCGTAAAGGGTGAGGTGGACTGCGTGTTGGAAATGGAGCAAGAGTAGCCGCCATCTCCAAAGGGACATATGTGATCCACTTCCTAGCGGATTTGAGTTGTCTTTATTTGATCGCTATTATGTTCCTAGTCTTTTCAAAAACATTATTTCAGGTTTACGCGCTTGATAAACTTGGTTTTTCATTTGTAATAGAAAACAATGCTTGCATTTTCTCATTACACGATATGATTTACTGACAAGGCGTTTCCATGAACGGAATTTATGTTTTAGATCAGACCACGGAAATATTACACGTAATGAATAAAAGGTTAAAGGTTGGTGACAAAGATCAAACGTATCTATGGCACTCGCCGTATGGGACACATTAATGAGAAACGCGTAAAACACTCATCAAACATGGAGCTATCTCGGCCTTTGATTTTCAATCATTTGGCACGTGTGAATCATGTCTCATCGGTAAGATGACTCGGATTTCCTTCAAAGGTGTTGGAATGCGCGCTGCCGACCTATTAGGACTCATACACACGGATGTATGTGGCCCTATGTCAATCACCGCACGAGAAGGCTATAGGTATTTCATCACTTTCACGGACGATTTGAGTAGATATGGCTATGTCTACTTAATGAAGCACAAAAGTGAATCTTTTGAGAAATTCAAGGAATACCAAAATAGGGTACGTAACCTGTTGGGTAGAAAGATAAAAACACTGCGTTCGGATCGTGGTGGCGAGTATCTTTCTCACGAGTTTGATCAACACCTAAAGGACTCGTGGGATTGCCCTACGATTAACTCCACCGGAACACCTCAGCTGAACGGTGTGTCCGAACGGAGAAATCGAACTTTACTTGATATGGTTCGATCCATGATGAGTCACACGATATTACCTGATTCATTATGGGGTTATGCTCTTATGTCAGCCGCTCTAATACTTAACCGAAGTCCGTCTAAAGCTGTTGACAAGACTCCATATGAACTATGGAAGGGAACGGTCCCCAACTTGTCCTTTATACGGGTTTGGGGCTGCGAGGCTTATGTCAAGTGGAGACATGAAGATAAGCTCGGCCCGCGATCGGTCAAGACATACTTTATAGGTTATCCTAAAGGATCACGTGGTCATTACTTCTATTCGCCAACCGAACAACGTGTTTTTGTTGCGGCTAGTGCGACATTCTTAGAGAAGGAATTTCTCGAGAATGCAAAGAGTGATAGAACCTTCGACCTGTCGGAGATTCCAGAACCAAACACCGAGCAACCATTGGAGGAACCAATTCCTTCAATCCCGGCTGCGGTGAATATTCCTGAGGAACCTAGGAGGTCGGGAAGAGTCTCTATTCCTCCGCATGATACATTGGTATGGTCGAGGAACATGACATAGATGACGTTCTACTCTTAACGAGTAGTGAACCCGCAACCTATAAAGGTGCCATGACCAGTTCTGACTCAAAGCTATGGCTTGAGGCCATGCAATCCGAGATGGACTCCATGTATGAGAACAACGTATGGGATCTTGTTGACTTACTCGCTAAGGTTCGTCCCCTTCAATGCAAATGGCTTTACAAGATAAAGCATTCTCGTGGAAGGTCGAAAGACATCTACAAAGCACGACTAGTTGCTAAAGGTTTCACCCAAGTGCCAGGTTTGCACTACGATGAGATTTTTGCACCCGTAGTTATGCTGCGTTCCATTCGGATTATCTTAGCGATTGCCGCTTTTCATGACTATGAAATTTGGCAAATGGACGTGAAAACCGCCTTCTTAAACGGCTTTTTGGAGGAAGAGTTGTACATGGTACAACCCGAAGGTTTCATCGATCCAGTACATCCTAAGAAAGTATGCAAGCTTAAGCGTTCCATTTATGGACTTAAGCAAGCATCAAGGAGTTGGAATCATCGCTTCGACCAAGTGATAAAAGAAAATGGATTTACTCGATCGGTCGAGGAACCATGTCTATATATCAAGTCGAGTGGGAGCAAGATTGTCTTCCTAATATTGTATGTTGACGACATACTCCTGATTGGGAATGACATACCTCTCTTAACTTCGGTGAAAGTATGGTTGAAGAACCATTTCCAGATGAAAGATCTGGGAGAGGCACAGAGAATTCTGGGCATCCGTATCTATCGAGATAGATCACGACGGATGCTATCTCTCGGTCAGAGTCTTACATAGACAAAGTCCTAGAGAGATTCAAGATGACTAACTCCAAGAAGGGTTTTCTTCCTATGACTCCGGGGGTGCATTTGAGCCGCCTCGGGCACCGAGACACCGGAAGAGAAAGAGCGCATGACACGGATTCCTTATGCTTCGGCTATAGGATCAATCATGTATGCCATGATATGCACACGTCCGGGCGTGGCATATGCATTGAGTATGACAAGTCGATTCCAACAAAGACACCGGGTGAACCACATTGGTTGGTGTCAAGAACATTCTTAAGTACCTACGGAGGACTAAAGATTGGGCATTGACTTATGGAGGCTCTCAAACGCTATGCGCAACCGATTCTGTGATGCTAGCTTCCAAACGGATCGAGATGACTCGAAATCTCGGTCTGGATTCGTTTTTACTCTTAATGGCGCTGCATCAGTGGAAGAGTTCAAACAAATCTGTTACAAGAGATTCTACGACTGAGTCCGAGTACTATGCCGCGTCTGAAGCCACGAAGGAAGCGATATGGATGCGTCAATTCTTACATGGGCTCTCTGTAGTGCCTAGTTCGAATGACCCGATCACCATCTATTGCGACAATAGTGGTGCCATCTTCCAAGCTAAGGAGCCAAAGTCTAGCAACAAGTCTAGACATGTACAACGGAAAGCTCATCTAATCCGGGATTACGTGGAGCAAAAGGAAGTAGTGATAGAAAAGATTGCTACGACACAATAATATAGCAGATCCTCTCACTAAAGCATTACGACAAGATAAGCATGAAGGGCACGTCAATTCCATGGGAATAAAACGTGTTCCTAAGTTGTAGTACTCTTTGATGGATCAGATTCATTCGCTTTTGTACTCTATACGACATCATCGTTTTGATATTTTATATATATATTTTGTTTTTTCATGTGGATTTGTACGACAAATTTTGAACACCACAAAGTGAACTGAAAGAACATTATATTTTTCATCCTTAATTGCCCACATGAGCCGATAACTCGCAAATTATTTTGTGACGTTGGTTGATGGTGGGTTCAACGAGCCATAAGTCAACCGGTTGACTGACCAATCACAGAGGCGATTTATACGGATATTTCGTAGGACAAATTTGTGACATCGACGTGGAGTCCTAAATGTTTTATAACATTCGTTGCCCGGTCGTGGATAGGACTACCATGGTGATCCTAAGAGTCGATTCTTTGACTATCGCCTGTCTCTTGAGACTACGGCAGATTTTGGGTGACTTTGGTTTCTTTCTCACGGTCATCCGTAACAGGGGGCCAAGTAGATTTTTCTGGGTCATTTCATGTTGTGCTTAGATCGGAAAGAGTCGAGTTGAAGGAAATATTCAGCCTTTATCGGTACTCGATATTTCTCGGGGCCACTCGAGGAGTCAGAATCGAAATGCATGGCCATGCTCGGATACGGATTCGTTTTATCAGTTAAGTTACTCTCTAGTCGGGGAAACCACTCTAGATACAGATCGATTGTAAAATACGACCTTTGTGGATCCAGATCTGCAAATTGTTTTACATTGAGTGGGAGAAATTTTAAATGAATATGAGAATCGGTTATCGCACATACACTTGTACGGACAAGTGGGAGTTTGTTGGAGCTTGTGTCCTCCAGTTAGTGCGGATAACGTCATTGCACATGCACTTGTACGGACAAGTGGGAGCTTGTTGGGGTTGGTGTCCTTAACAGTTAGTGCAAGGACTTATAAACCTCTAAAAGGATCAAAGGGCATACTTTGGTATTATTATCAGTTGATCCACGTTTATCAATAACGGTTGGCTTGCTAGATAAGTTTGACGTTATTGTCATACAGATGGCGGTGATCAACTGGTCCCTAAACGTCACACCTATAGGATACGTTCGAGAGATGTGACGGTATGAAAACACTGTCATGTAGATGCCAAAATTGACTAACCAGTTAGTCCGAGTTATTTGACTAAGTAATTAGTCAAATATGTGATGTTGAGATATTGTATTTAATACGGATTAAATATCATGGGCTAAGGCGAATTAACCAGTTAATTCGTAAAATTAAATATACGTGATTTATATTTAATTAAATGTATATTAAAAATCATTATACAATACTTTTTTTTTGTCGGACACGTATTAATAATTCAGCTAACCCGTATTATTGGCTGATGCCTTAATTTCCGATAACCGATAACAGTTTATAATACAAACCCGTCATATACATTTTAGTATTTAACGAACCGGACCTCGAGTTAAAACCAAGAGGAAGTGGAAGCCCACTTCCCCTTGTGGGTCACGGTTCTCGGCCGAACAAGGAGAACAAAAGGAGACCTCCTCCTTCTGTTAAACCTAATCGTTCATTAGACAAATATTAGGGTTTTTGAAAGAGCATTCTTCTCTATCGAAACCGAGATCTCTCATCTCAACAAAAACTCACAACAGTTCTCCCTATATTGCAAGGCAATCGGAGAACACTGTTCTAGCACAAGGGCATATCTCGGACAAAGTCTTGGGTGCAACGGTTGGGAGGAAATCTGCTTAGATTTCTGTTCTTTACGCCGCAATTTAAAGGACCCGAGGTTGATTTCTATACACTTATCGTTTCTTTATGTTTTTCGTTTTATGACAATATTCACATGTAAATTTTGCGTTATAGTCCTACAATTAAAGGGGTAGTATACGGATATTAAACCTCACAATTCATTGATACCAATGTGTTAGAGGTCCTAGGCATAAGGTACCAAACTGAAATGTTCTTTGATGGTTTGGGGCTTGGAAAGCTATTCTATGCCCATGAGGAGACCTACCTTAGCCTTACCCAAGAGTTCTTGAGTAGCCTCCGCATCGTCACAAATACTCAGAGAACCGTTTGTATGGAATTTCGATTGTGCAATCGAGACCATAGACTAACCCTTGACCAATTTGCAAATATTTTTGGTCTTATTGTGCCAACGGAAAACACCGACAAACCCGCCGACTTTGATGTTGACCGCATTTGGAGGGCTATCTCCGGGAGGGACTTCATACATTTGAAACAATGCTATACCTTCGCAATTCAACATCCGGTGATTCGAATCACCGAACGCTTCATTACTGGCACTATCAATGGGATATTCGAACAAGATAGGTGCACTCTCCTTGACTTAAACTTTTTAGAGTCCTATCTAAATGTTCGAGGGACAAGGCCCTATAATTTCAACACTCCCCTTGAGATGCTTACAAGGTTCTTCGACTTTGCTCAAGGGAATTCCCAAATTAAAACCTTCGTGATGGGAGGTCTAATCACAATATTGGCTACCAATCTTTGTCCCGGGTTTAACCTTCATGGGACTTATGTGAAACTTAAGGGTAGCACCTTAATTGATGAGGAGTCCATCTTCAACCACCACCGGTGGTGTACCTACACTCAAACCGGGAGTGTGGAGTGGTTTACAAAAGGGTGATCTTGTATTATCCTCACGGGGTGGAATGTACCAACTACCGATCCAAGGTTGAGCCGGTACTCACCCACACCGAGCTACCTCCTCAACATTGAGATCTACCCCAACCCGCCTCAAAGAGAAGAAGCACCCCTCCAACCTTAACAACCTCATGGGATGCCGGTAAGGGGTAAGGTACCACCTTCTTATGTACCCATTCCACCATACCCCACTCCTTATATGCCATTCACACCACAAGTCCCCGATGCTCCAGATATGAATGATTTGATGAAGCTTATGAAACAAGTTGATCTTGGAGTATACGATGGAAGGGTCGACAACTATTAGGACCTTTATCCTCAATACTACCAAATGGCACAACAAGGGTATGTCGACCCTAATGGCCCTCGTCCATCTTGGGCTCAACCGCACCTTTTGTTCCCTAAACAAGGGAACCAAGACGGAAACTTTGGCGGTCAAGGTGGAGGATTCTATGGTCAAGGGGGAGGGAATGACCAAGGAGGTTCTAGCGGGTATGGATACCACAATGATGGTGATGATGACGAGTAAGAGATGCCTACCACACCATCTCCAATTGTATGATACTCTTCTTTCCCTATCTCTTATGTATAGTTGTATTGCATTCCAACTACCTTGCATTTAGTTTACACCTCACTTGCATTTGTATTATATTTCATATTGCATTCACATTAGTTAGTTCATATAGTATAGTTTGCATTGTAATATATCTCATATGATTCATATAGTTAGTTGCATTCATACCTAGACACTAATGACCCAACCTCATTTCTCCTATACTAGAAATAGTGCTTAAATCGGTTTGGGGAGGTTTGATCATAAGTGACCATAGCTTAATAGAAATCATGCATCTTATAGTATAGTTTAGATTGCATTCATTTATTATATATTCCATATAGAATTGCATTTAGTTAGAGCATACATTCATTCATATCATATCATTGCATTCATACTTTATTTCCATAAAATCAAAAATCCAAAAAAACATGTACTTTCTTTTTCATTCCTACTCCTACATGTACATTGATGACAATGTCCAAAATAAAGTGGGGGATAGAAATTTATATTCCAAAAATACAAAAAAAAATTGAAATTTTTTGAAAAATACAAAAACAT
The DNA here is from genome assembly GCF_048544455.1 of Silene latifolia. Taxonomy (NCBI): domain Eukaryota; kingdom Viridiplantae; phylum Streptophyta; class Magnoliopsida; order Caryophyllales; family Caryophyllaceae; genus Silene; species Silene latifolia. Next base: position 151,636,893 of record NC_133526.1, read on the forward strand.
GTCTTTTTATTTCATAAACATAAAAAACATAAAAATTTGAAAAATGCCAAAACCCAAAAACATGTTCATTTCCTTTATAGTGTAGTCTTGTGTATATATTGTGTTTGTATATATAGTGTTTGTTCATCCTTTTTCACATTGATCGACTACGCCACATCCGAGTCATGAGGATATTGAAGATCTCATGGTATGATCTTTTCAATCTCCTTTTTCCTCTTTATGTTAATGAGTATGTGGCTTTATTTTGATTGATGCGGTATAAACAATGTGATTATAGGATTGCATTTAGCTTATATGGCATATTAGTTGATAGAAGCATATGCATTAAAGTTGTATATATGTTAGTTGCATCTTGGCATGTAGTTGCATGGTTAGAAAATTTTTGTGAAAACATCTATTTGGGAAGCTTGACAAGTGTATATAAGGCCCTTGTAGATACTTTTTCTTCTTAAGACTTTGCTTGTTAGAATACTTGTAAAACACCCAAGGATGTGTCATACTAGTATCTTTTGACCCATGGATTAAGGCCTAGTCAAGAGTACCTTGTGGTGTGATAAGTGAATAATTTACATACTTTTACCCCTTAGATTAGCTCTATTTTATATGTATTATGCACTACCTTTAGTGTTTATGAGCTAATATTTACTTTCTAGTTCCATTTGTATGTTTTCTCATGTTTTGTAGGAAAATGAGCTAAAATGAGCCCAACTCTACTCTAGTACAAATACTAGAAGCATGAGCTAAGCTAAAGAAGAGATGATGGGCCAACATGGAAGATGTTCATGGACTTGCATGGATAAAATGATGGATTAATTTGAAGAATTACAAATGCAAAGTCAAGCCCAAGTATAAAATCAAGTGTTAAAGCCCAAGTAGAGAAGATGGGATAATGTCTTGGATGCTTAACTTTGGATTCTCATGGGATGCTAAATTGTGTGATTAACCAAAGGCTTAAAGATAGGATTAATGGCTCACATGGGATTTTCTAGGCAATTACTCAAGCAATTAAGAGAAAATATTTGGGGTTAACCCCTTGTATTTTCTCTAAGTTTCATCCCTCATTTCCTATATAAAGGGTGTAGACTCCAACACTTTTACACACCATCTTACATACACAATTGCTCATAATTCTCTCTAAGTTTAGTAGTTAGATTAGTTTAGTTATTATCTTAGCTTAGTTTAGATTTACTTTATGTTATAAACATTTCAATACAATTTCCATTCAAGTTATATTCCAAAGTTTCATTTCAAGTTATTTCATTACAAGCATTGTTCTTCCATTTCTAGTTCATTTCCATATTGCAAGGTAATTTCTATTTCTATTTTCATTATGTTTATCATTTTAATTATCATTAGTGTAGTTTACATTTTTTGTAATACCCCGTAATTTAATAATAATTAATTAGAATAATTTATGTAATTTAAATAATTAATTAATGAGATTTCTAATAATAGTTGCGAGAAAGACGGTAATTAAATAATAAAATAAGTAAGCAAGTCTGGAATTGGGTTTAGCTTGTGATAAGACCTTGGGCCGTATGATATAGATTTGGGCTGATTATATTAGGCCTAGTATGAGTAGTAGCCAGGATTTAAAGCGGGATTTAATAATAAAATAATAAATATAATTATAATTATAAATTGGTAATTCCTAATAATAATTATAAAAGGGCAATAGTTTTCTAATTGGCCTCATATACTCCCTAGACCTAGACTATAAATACTTAACAAACCTGAAAAATAATTCATAAATGAAGAGGAAGGAGATTTGGAAGACGAAAGAGGCAATTAGCGATAAAAGGTAAGACCGTCTCACAATTTAATGTATTGATTTTGTAACTAATATAACTCGTAAACTAGACAACCGAATGACGAACTAAGACAGTCACCCTGACCGTGGGTCACCAGGGTTTGACCGTATCTCCGTTTTAACCGTCGTTGACTGCCAGGGATGGGTGTTTGACCGACTATAAAAAAAGGTTGTTGTGGGTGGTTCTTTAACACGTTTTACATGATTTATAAACCTCTATTTTGGTCGTGACTAACCTAGGCCTAGTAACAGTGGTACTTGGTGATGAGTCGACTATGGTGGTGGTACTGGGGTGGTTATGGTGGTGGTTAGGCAGGAGTTCGTGTGGGAGAGCCGTGGTGGTTGGGTGGTTGTGCTGTGTGTTTGAACACGGGTTTCGAACCCCTACTAGACTAGTATTGACCTAGGCGAGGGTTGGCCGTGTTCTTGGTGGTTAGTCGATAACTTTGGGATGGTCGTTGGTGGTGGTCTGTGCGGTTGGTGGCCGGAGGAACGAGAAACAGGGGAAAACAGGGGAAAGGGGTATGCGTGTGTGCTGCTGTCGTTGTTGGGTGTTTCTGGTGGGGGTTAGATGGGTGGAGGGGAGTGTGAGGCTGCCTCTGAGATCCCCGTGGACCAGTGGTGGCAGTGGTGGTGGTCATATGTGGTGTAGGTTTGTGTGGAGGTCGGTAATGGGTTGTTTTAGCGGCGGGTTGAAGAGGGAGTTTATGTGTGTGTGTGTGTAGGGTAGCTAGGGCGTGAATTTGGAAGCTGTAGGGGACGGTTGGGATGGTGGTTGGAGGTCGTCGAGGGTCGTGGTGTTGCTGGCTGTTGGTGACGGGCTTCGGTGGTATGAGTGGTGGTCTGTGGTGTGGGAATGGTCGGGGTTAAAGAGGTTGGTTGAACACGGTTTCAATCGTGTATGGGGTCGTGTTGTTGCGTGGATATGACGTGGTTGGGTAGTGGGTTATATGGGTGTTTGGTCTTGAATTGTTTATTTATAATCGGGTTTTTAAGTTGGGTTTGACTCGGGCTTTTATTTGAGTCGGGTTTTAATATCGTGAACCTTAATAATAATAAATAATTAAATTGGTTAATGAATATAATTATAAATTATTAAATAATAATGGAAGGTAATAATTAGTAATTGATGGAAAATTATAATATTATGTTAGGTGACGATTTGTGGAAAAATTATAATCGGGTTCAGATTGCTTTAATTGTTTGAGCTGCTTAATTGGAATCGCTTGCCAGGTAGGAATTTCCTACTCAACTCGGGTTTTTATTATTAAGTGAATGGATGTTTAAATGTGACGGTTGATGAGACTAAGATGAACAATTGTGATTTATTATTGGAATAGAGTATTTGAGTATGTTAATTGTTGGTTGAGCAGTAAGACGGGATTGTCATTGAGTATTGGATTGTTGGAGAGTTGATTATTTCGTTGAGCATAACACGGAGGGTGTTACTGCCAGTTGTGCATAGCGAGCAATCAATTCGTCGATGAGCATAGTAAGTAATTACTACTGCCAGAGACAGTTGTGCATAGTAAGTAATTACTACTGCCAGGTGAGCATGGTACGCAAGTACTACTGCCAATTGAGCATAGCACGGTGTTAAGGGAGTTGTGCTACTGCCAGTGACGTAAGTGAATTGTACGGATGAAGTGATGAGAATTTGAAGTATGTTTATTTTGGTTGGATTATTATTATTGTTGTTTAGTTTATTCCTACTCAACCTCGTGGTTGACTGTGTATTCGTGAACACATGCGGTGAACCATAATGTGGAGCAGATTTGACAGGTACTAAAGATTAGCTGACTTGGGAGCTATGGGATGCGTGAGGACTTGGCCAATCTACCTAGAAGTCTAGACTACAGAGAAGATTTTAGCACTTTATTTATTTTCCGCTGCGAGTTGTATTTATTTTATATTAAGTTTAGTTGGTTAATTTGTAATAAATATGTAATCATTAAAGTTTTTATTTAAAGTACTTTGGTGAGTTGGACTTTGTTATCTACTACCTCGGGAAACCGAGATGGTAACAATCCTATTTATTTGGGAATGTCTAGCTAAAGGCTCCTGAATAAATGGGAGTGTTACAAAGTGGTATCAGAGCAAAACGATCCTCAGGTCTAACCAATGAACAATAATGAACATATGATGTGTCTAATAAAATGAACCTGGGTAGAAACTGTTAGGAGCCCACTTAAGGCTTGGAATGAGTTTGGGGCCCCTCGCACCAAACTTCTAGCCCTTTCAGTTTTGAACCGCTTCCCTTGAGAGATATTACAGAGTGGGGTAAGTTAAAATGAATATTGTTTATTTTGTCATAGGTGTTTTGGTTGCTTTGTTTGAATATTGTTTTCATTGATGACTGAGTTTACGGGACCTAACCTTGATGTTAAGGGGAGTGGAATGGATGAAATGAGGATTTGAGGTTGGATTGTTTTGATCATGAGCATGACAGTGATTATAAATTGATATTGATTATGTGGTTGGACGTTGTGTGATAGTAGAATCATGTCTAGTGATATGCGGTTATGTGAATCCCAAAGCCATGTTATTTAAAATATATTATGAAATGATTAAGCTTGTGATATGAATACTTTAGAGTATATACTAGTCGTGTGTAAAAGTTTATCGACCAAGTTTTGTTGATATAGGAGTAGGAGGGTGTTAATAAGGGCTTGTGACCTAGTTGAAAGGAACCTAGAGCTGAACTTTATTCCATCAGATTTTACCCCTATTTGATTTAGTTGCCATTTGACCTCCGTTCATCATAAAAGGTTGTAATTTTTATGAATGATAACTCAGTGAGTTAGTTTACCAATGCCATTGGTCTCATGTTTAAAAGTTATAAGGTTTGGGAGAAATAAATAATTTAGTGGACAGTCGTCAGAATATTTTTTTTTTTTTTTGCTAAAATTTAACAATTCTCATTAATGATCAAATATCCGCATTACAAACTACTCAATGATCACATATTTAGTGCTAGTATTACATCAAAAGCACTCTAGACAACCAAAGTTTATCATGATCATTGATAAACTTAGGACTCAAAACTCTAATTCTAGTATGGATAGCACGCCAAACTTGCTCAGCTATTAATTCAGGTCGTGAAACCTTAAAGAACAGCCTAGCCTCATTACGCTGGTTCCAGATCAGATACCAAGCTGCCAGAAGAATAGCAGTGGTCACCAGTTTCCTCAACCTGCTCCATCTCTTCTTCCTGATACACTGCAACTGATCAGTAGCATCTAGCCGAGCACCCAACTTCACAACTAGAGAACTATAGATCTTATGGCTGAATTTGCACTCTTGAAACAGATGGGCATGACTCTCAGTAGCAAGACCACAGATACAGCACTTGTTATCATTAGAGATCTGGAACTTAAATAACTTCTCCTTCAACATTAAAGCATGACTTGCAATAAGCCAGGCAATGAAGCAATGCTTAGGAGGAGACACAGCATTCCAAACAGACCTATGCCAGTCAACCACTGGTCTTTTATCTCTCAACCAAGAATAGCACGACTTCACAGAATAGTCACCAACACCTATACTCCAGACTCCATCAGAAAACCCTTCCTTGATAGTATCCTTAACGTGACAAACTTTCCTCCAATGCCAACTGGTATCAGAGGAATTATAGGATTGCCAGGACTGTCCCTTTAAGTACACATGATGCACCCACTGGACCTATAGCTTATCAGGCTTCACTGATAGCCACCAGACCAGTTTGCCAATGGTAGCAACATTCCAGATTGAACTGACTCTAAGACCAAGACCCCCTTCCTTCTGAGGAACACAAACCTTATGCCATGGAAGTAGAGGAGCTTTATTATGTTCAGTACTCCCTTCCCACAAAAAGTTCCTACAAATGGCATCAACTCTATTTATGACTCCTTTAGGCAGTACAAATAAAGAAGCCCAATAGCTAGACATGGTAGAGAGCACTGATTTAACAAGGACAAGCCTCCCTGCAAAAGAAAGTTTCTTAGCTCCAAGACACCTGATCCTCTCAACTATTTTATCAATGAGAACCCCACAGTCACTCTTTTTTAACCTACCTGCTGTTATAGGGACACCTAGATATTTAAAAGGCAGGGTGCCTTCTTTAATACCTGAAACAGACAAGATCTCCTTTTTAAGACCAGATGGCACACCATTGAAATAAGCACAGGACTTCTGTGGGTTCATCTTAAGCCCTGAAGCTCTGGAAAAAGGATTCATAAGCCCTCAGCAAGACCATAATAGACCGTGCATCCCCTTTACAGAATAATAGTAAATCAACTGCAAACATCAGATGAGTAAGCCTCATAGATTTGCAAAGGGAATGAAAATGAAATGGCAACTTCTCAGTAGCACAGTCAATAATTCTTGTGAAATATTCCATACACAGAGTGAAGAGTAGTGGGGACATAGGCTCACCTTGCCTCAGTCCTCTCTTACCAGGAAAGAAACCAAAGTTATCCCCATTAAGACTGAGAGTATAAGTAGCACTACTCACACATTCCATGATAAGCCTTCTAATAGAAGTTGGGAAATTAAAAGCATCAAGGATCTCAGCTAAAAAGTCCCAACTAACTGAGTCATAGGCTTTCATCAGATCCAGTTTAAACATACAACGAGCTGAGCAAGACTGTCTATTGTACAATCTCAGCAAATCTTAACACACCATTATATTTTCTAGTATACTTCTCCCTTTAATGAACCCTCCCTGATTCTTGCTAATCAACTCAGGCAAAACAAGAGCCAGTCTGTTGCACAAAATTTTGGAGATACACTTGTATATAACATTGTAGCAGGCAATGGGTGTGAATTGATGAACATAAGTAGGCATCTTGCATTTAGGTATCAGAGTAACAGTAGTAGCATTCAACTGCTTGAGAAGTTGACCAGAGTTAAAAATATCTTGAACAGCTGCACAGATTTCATCACCAATAACTGTCCAGGAATCCTTGAAGAAAGCACTTGAATAACCATCAGGTCCAGGTGCTTTATGATCAGGGATTGAAAAAATGGCTGCTTTAATCTCCTGATCAGTCACAGGGAGTACAAGAATATCCTGAAGACCAGCATCACACACCCTTCCTCTCTTAATAATCTGAAAGTTAACTTTGTCAGTGTGGACAGCAGTCCCCAAGAGCTCCTTGTAATACTTTAAAAAAGCTTATTTAACAGCCTGGGGTGCAGAATGTTCCTGTCCCTTAGAATCTTTCACAAATAGGACCTGATTCCTAAGAACACGACTCCTTATGACTCCATGAAAATACTTTGAGTTATAATCTCCATCTTTACTCCATGCTAATTTGGTTTTCAGACTGAGAAAAGAAGTACAGTCAGCTTGTAATTTCTTGTACTTCTCAGCAGCTTAATATTCCATAGCCAACATCTGCTGATTACTAGGATCATCAATGAGCTTGGTCTGAATGGCCTCAAGATTCCTTAAAGCCAAAGCAGCAGCATTTTCAATATCAACAAAATGATCTTTGTTAAACTGTCTTAGATGAACCTTCAAACTTTTTAATTTTCTAACCACTTGAAACATCTTAGTACCCTGACAATGCACAGTCCACCAGGCAGTTAAATTTGGAATAAAACTCTTATCCTTACCCCACATGTTGTAATATTTAAAAGGCCTCTTGAAATTATCAGACTGATCAGAGCTCTTAATAATGCATGGAGTGTGATCAAAAGTTCCTTCAGGAAGAAAATGGGCATACAGGGAAGGCATCTTCTGACTCCACTCACTGTTGATAAGTACTCTGTCTAGTCTACTGAAAACTCTGGTGCTTGCTTCCTGTTTGTTATTCCAAGTATAATAGGCCCCTTGGGAAGGGCTATCAACAAGACCACAAGCATCCAAACAACTCTGAAACTCATCAATCTCTGCATCAGTACTAGAACCACCAAGCCTCTCAGAGTGAGATAACACACAATTAAAATCTCCAGCTGCCATCCAAGGCCCATTAATGATAGATGCAAAGTTGATAAGCTGATTCCATAAACTTCTTCTATCCACAAGGTCATTAAAAGCATAAACCATAGAGACAAAAAACTGAGTGGTAGAAGCAACTTCAGTAACTTTCATATTGATGCATTGAGCAGAAAAATCATAGAAATCAAGAATAAAAATAGCTGGATTCCAGAGTATCCAAACTCTACCCCCTTTGTGCCAACTATTATTAGTAGCTATACTCCAACCATCAACCATTAAGCTATTTATAATATTTAGAGACAAGGCCTTAACCTTTGTCTCAAGGAGCCCAAACAAACCTACCTTACAACTCATACAATGAAAATCCTAACTACTACCCTAATTTTTCCCACCAAAATCACCACACCCAATATCAACAATTGTTCGTCCTAATTGCATGGGAAAAACCGGTTGCTCTCTCTTCACGATTAAGAGAATTGTTCTCATTTTTTAGGATGATAATTATGCTCAAAAACCTCTTCCCCTCTCTAATTCTCAACATAAATTCTTTATGCATATTTTGCTCTAGATCTAATAAAAGCCTAAAAAAAACTATAGTAGTAATGTAAAATAACATTAGATCTAATTATTTACGGTTACTAATACATATTATCAAGTTAGTAATTGTATTAGTGTTTGGGTGCAACTAAGAGGAGTGTCTCTATACTTGAGACTTGAAGATCTTGGAGGATCATTCCAAATGTATTGAGCTCAAGAACAAGTGAAGGTGGGAGACCTTACTTTTGCCCCAAAAATTCGAACCATATTGTATGCAAGAAAAATGTTTTTCTCCTTATATTTTGTTCTTTTGTCATGCATGCAACTAGATCCACATAAATATAAATTATAAGTAATTTATAAAACGATTAGATGAGTCTAATAGGGGATTTTGAACCTAACAATTGGCATCAAGAGCTTTGGTGTTGCATGTATAATCGGTTTGGTTTTTTCGAGTTAAATGTAACTTAAATAAAACTAGATAATTTGTGATTTATAAGGATAAAGCCACGAAATTTTTTGCATGTAATATATTCTGGTTCTAAAATATATTTAGGTCATTTTGATGATTTATGGATAATTATTGCTTATTTTAATGATTTTTAGTGAAATAATTACATTTTTATGAGTAAAATGAACTTTTATTTACTAAAAATAGTTAAGCTTCACTACTGGCCATGATTTTTTTAGTATGACCTTACATACATATTTTGCATATTGTATGTAAAATTTCGGATCATTGTGATTAGTTTTGCATATTTTATGATTTTTATGTGATAAAAATGGTATAAGTGGAGGTTAAATGACTAAAAATAGTTAAACTTTGAAACAGGCAATGTAATTTTAATATGATGTCAAATGCATATTTTACAGATTGTATGTAAAATATGAGATAAATGTGATTTATTATGCATGATTTATAATTTTAATGGTTAAAATGATATATATATATATATATATATATATATATATATATATATATATATATATATATATATATATATATATATATATATATAAAATAATATATATATAGTGACTATTTTTAGCAAAAATAGCTAAAATGAATTTTATGGCATGAAGTTTTCCCCTAATGTTGTATATACGATATGAACATCTGATATAAAGTTGCATGATTAATTTTGATTGATTTCATATGTTTATTGTTTTTATGTGATAAAATCGATAAAAGGGCAACTTTATTAGTCATAAAAATAAATTCGAAATTTTTGGTTAAGATTTTGCCATTTCCAGGTTTTGAAAATTATTTAAGAATGTTCAAAATTTTGATTTTGATTTTTCATAATTTTTATGTTTAATTTGGATTAAATGGTAAAAGTTATGATTTATACGATTTATTAATGAAGTAAATTATAAATATTTTGTGGGCAAATTTTATTGAGTTTTTGGAATCTTGATAGTATTCCAGTATTTACAAAAATGTGATTTTGAATTTTTCCAATTTTTATGATTTATTGGGAATTATTTCATAATTGTTATGATTAAGAGAAGTTTAATAAGCGATAATAGAAAACCAAGTTGAATTATTGTCAAAATTGAGTAAGGACTAATTTTTGAGTCCTAATTGAGTTAGGGTAATTAACTTGAGCTTAAATTTGATTTAAGTATTGATTTGTGATTTTAATAAGTTATTATCACGCATTTCCATAAAACCGGATTATATACGATATAAGGTTTGAGTAGGGCGATTTGGCACATTAATTTGGCATGTTAGACACATATAATAATGCTGCATTTTTATTGATGAATGTCATAATTTTATTTATGTAATTTTGAATTATGTAATTTATCTTAGTATGGCCTTAGTTTTAATCGATATTACCCGTAACGTAAGGGGATATTGATTCGGTTGTAATTTAATGTGATCCCGTATCACTTTTATTTTTTACTAGTTTTTCATATTACAAATGTATAATTGGAATAGCTATGTATTTCATTATTATTTGTAAAACCGGAGTTTCTTCAAGACGGTGCCATTCGGAAATGCGTTCCGACAAAGACGGTGTTCTTGGGAAGCGTGCCACTTGAAGATTCAAGGGACCAAAGGAGTTGGTTTCCGAATTTGTAAATAGAATATTAGATTTTCTATTTTAGGAAGTGATGTGACCATAATTAGAGCATATTTAGTCCCCGAATTAGCCTTGTTCCCATGCTTTTTAGTGCATATTTGGGTCATTTATTGTCTTTAGTTCTTTGTTTTGCATATTCTTTGAGGTTTTGTGTCCTTGGTAGGAAAGGAATGCAAACCATGCATTTTCATGGCAAAATGAGACTAAATTGATTGAATTCAATGACCAAGCATCAAGGAGAGACAAGATTAGAAGGCCTTTGTACATATTATAGTAGATGGGCAATGATGAGGAAAGATCCTTGCATCCCCAAGGAAATCCCCTAGGATTTTATGAAGAAAAGGGAAGAAAAGAAGAAGAAACAAGACTGAGCAGCAATCCGTGCGGATTGTCCTGAAGACGCCCGTCCCCAGCACCACAATCCGCGCGTCTTCCATACAAGACGCCCGGGCAGCAGCTACTAGAAGACGCCCGTCTTCTCCCAAAGACGCCCGGGCCCAGACCACTGAATCCGCCCGTCCCGTGCCTAAGACGCACGGATTCCAAGGCAACACAACTTCGTTTCTTCAAGCTTCAAGAAAGATGCCCATCCTTCTAAAAATACCGGCGTTTCCTTAAGTAGAGACTTAATCGTCATTTAAGCCCTTAGTTAACCCTAATTTCTACACCTAATCCCACTATAAATACCCCATTAGTCTAATTGGAAGAGCATGTTCTTCTTAGCAATCTTTAGTGTAGTTAATATCAATCAAATCTCTCTTTAGTTTTGTAATCAACAATTAATCAAGTTTTAATACAAGTTTTATTTCCTTAATCTCTCTTTTGTTCATCCTTTATTTTGGGTAATTGAAGATTATTTGGGTTATTATTGGGAGATTGACAACCTCTCAATCAAGCATCAAGTACTTCTTTTATTCTTGCTTTATTATTGGAATCATTAGTAGGTATAATTCTCTTAATCCCTTTTTAATTATTGTTAATTACTTTCATTTATTCATCATGTTTCACTTTGTTAGTATGATTGACAACCTTGCTAGCATGTTCAACATGATAATGAGTGAGTAGTCACCTAGCTAGGGTTAATGGGTAATTAGGGGAAACCAATATGGGGAATGATTAATGCTTAAATTAATATGCTTTCATGGTTTATTTGCTTGCTTGTTTTGATCTCAACTCATGCACATGTTATGTTTGATGAAATGCGAGCCTATGAATCCTTGCATTTTTTACCCATCACCTATCTTTTCAATGAGACTTGTAAGACATAAACCAACTCGAGTCTCATTAGACCATGCATGTTGTTGAGTAGGGAAGACTAAGTCGACTTGTAGGTGTTGTACAATCTAATCGATTCGGCTCCGGGACCCAAACTTTCCTAGGATTGTAAGATATAACCCAACTCAATCCATCACAACAATAATTGCTTGCTTATAATTTGAGAACATGTTTGTATGATCAATTTCCATGATTCCCCTATGACCCCATTACACCCTAGTGCGTTTTATCAATTGTTTACAACCCTTTTAATTCATCTTGCTTGTTTACTTTCATTGCTATTTAGTTTAGTGACCTTCTACATCAACCCAAATTGTGACACCCCTAAGACACCACTAGTTGCAATAGAAATCTTATCTCAATTCCCGTCCCTTGGGATCCGACCTTTACTTGCCTCTTTACTAATTGTAGAGTTGTTTGTGAAGCTATAAATTGTGTTTTGGTCTAGGTGCTCCTAACGACAAGTTACCGAAAGATTTAGTCCCGACCAAAAAATGGCGCCGTTGCCGGGGACGGTGTTAACTTGATTTTTTGGAATTAGAATGTAAATAGGTTTATTTTGTAATTTATTAATTGGAATTTTGAGAAGACTAAAGATGGAGATTGGATTGCTCACTCCCGCTACATGGACCAAGATGGAACATCAAGACAAGCTTCTCGGGTGCTAGGAAGGATTCCAAAGTTGTATTTATGTTATTTTGGTAGATAGGCCACACTAGGACTTTGTTTTATTTTACGTTTTTCCTTTCTTGTTGCTTTTCATCGCATGATAATTAGTGCATCATATTCCGCCGAAACCAAACCACCTACTAATATGCATGAAAATTGACTCATATAGATTGTATGTTAGTTATCATGGACATGAAGATGTCACACGCATTTTTAAGCCATCACCTTAGTTTATTCATTCTCGCATGCTAGATATTAGTTCACTTAAAATGAATTAAAATAAAGTTGATGGGATCTTCCTCTAAAACTAAAATTGAGACTAGTCTTTATAATGCCAAAAAACTATGAATCCCTTCTTCGTCGGTAGGCATATAGGACCTTACTCTCTATATGACCCCTTCTACGTTGGGTAAGTAGTTGGTGTTGACTTATTTTACCTCAACATTATAATCCGAAGAGTTTCTCGTGATTATGATGGACTATAGATAGAATTTACAGAAATTTATCAACCAAGAATTCTAAAAGTAGAATTAGCCAAGAGGTTGGCTTATCAATTTACAGATAATTGAGTCTTGGGATCATTTATATAATTCTTGAGTTAGGTCAATTGTATAAATGCTTGAGTCTACTCATTATAACAGTTTTTGCATTAGACTTAAATCATAACGATGAGTATGCTTATTATATTTTTCTTCTTCTTTTCGCAGTGTAGAACTCATTTTAAATTGATAATACTGCTTACAACAAATGGCTGGAAATAACGAAATCCCTATGCCAAGTGCCGCACTTGCACGCGAGTCCTGGCTCAAAACTTTCATGGACCACATGAATCAGTCCACACGACCGAAGAATGACGGGTCCAACTTTGCGGACTGGGAGGCATCATTACGGAATGCTGCCATTGTTGACGGTAAGCTCAAGTACTTAACTGAGCCAATACCGCCAAACTCAGGCCCCAATGCAAGAGCTAACGAGTCACTTGCTTATAGTGACTTCGTCATGGAAGCGGGTGCGATACAGAACGTACTCATTGTTGCAATGGAAACCAATTTGCAAAGACGCTTCATTGCCCAAGGTGCAAACAAGATTTTCCCCACGCTCACTAATGAGTTCTCAAAAGCCCCGAGAATCATTACTTATGAGCATACCTGTCGCTTCTTTGATGCGAAACTCCAGAAGGGCCAACCGGTTAGCCCACACATTCTTAACATGATTGAGAATGTCGAGAAACTGGAGGCACTTGATTGCAAAATCAGTGAGAGCATAGTCATTGACCGTATGCTTCATTCACTTCATGATGGTTTTGCCCTCCTCAGGGCAAATTACTACATGAATGACATGAAGAAAAGTCCTCATGAGCTACACTCACTTCTCGTACAGGCCGAAAAGGATATGAAATTGAGTGGGATCATGAAGCAATATGTTCTCATGATTTCCAACAAGAATAAGGGTAAGGGCAAAGCTCACGGCGACCTAACTGTAGGAAAGCCGAAGTTTAAGAAGTCAGGAAACGGTAAGAGTGGGCCTGGTGAGACTAGTGGCTCACAAGGCAAGGCAAAGAGCAAAGGCGGTGACGTTGAGTGCCACCATTGTCACAAGACTGGGCATTGAAGGAGGAACTGTCCCGTGTACCGTGAGGACATAAAAGCAGACCGCGTTACTCCTGTAGGTATGTCATCTTATATTCATATGATTGAGATTAACCATGCAAGTTTCGGAACTTGGGTACTTGATACTGATTGTGGTTCTCATCTGTGTAATCATTTGCAGGGCCTAAAAAACATCACACCCCTCACAAAGGGTGATGTGGACCTGCGAGTCGGGAATTGAGCAAGAGTTGCTGCAGTCTCAAAGGGAACATACGTAATCCAGCTCCCGAGTGGTTTTGAGTTATATTTATATAACTGTTACTATGTACCCAGTTTATCTAAGAATATTATTTCTGTTTCCGTACTTGATAAAGACGGTTTTTCATTTTCAATAAAGGACAATAGCTGTATTTTCTCTTTTAATGAAATGGTTTATGGCAAAGCAGTTTCCATAAATGGAATTTATATCTTAGATCAAACCACAGATATATTACATGCGAATAATAAGAAATTAAAGGTTGGTGACAAAGATCAAACTTATCTATGGCATTGTCGAATGGGACACATAAATGAAAAACGTGTAAAGAAACTCATTGAGAATTGGACTATCCCCACATTTGATTTCTCATCTTTTGGCACGTGTGAATCATGTCTTATCGGCAAAATGACACGAATTTCCTTCAAAGGTGTTGGAATGCGCGCTAATGACCTATTAGGTTTCATACATACTGATGTATGTGGACCTATGTCAATCACTGCAAGAGACGGCTATAGATATTTTATCACTTTCACGGATGATTTGAGTACATACGGATATTTCTACTTAATGAAGCATAAAAGTGAGTCTTTTGAAAAATTCAAGGAATACCAGAATAAGGTTGAGAACCAACTGGAAGAAAGGTTAAAGCACTTCGTTCAGATCGTGGTGGCGAATATCTTTCAAATGAGTTTGATCAACACCTTAAAGACTGTGGAATAGTTTTACAGTTAACTCCACCTGGAACACCTCAATTAAATGGTGTGTCCGAACGGAGAAATCGAACATTACTTGATATGGTTCGATCCATGATGAGTCACACGGTAGTACCTGATTCATTATGGGGTTTTGCTCTTTTGTCAGCTGCTCTTATACTTAACCGAAGTCCGTCTAAAGCTGTCGACAAGACTCCATATGAAATGTGGAAGGGAACGGTCCCTAACTTGTCCTTTATTCGGGTTTGGGGCTGTGAGGATTATGTCAAGTGGAGACACGAGGATAAGCTCGGCCTGCGATCGGTCAAGACATACTTTATTGGTTATCCAAAAGGAATGTTTGGTCATTACTTCTATTCGCCTACCGAACATCGAGTTTTTGTTGCGGCTAGTGCAAAGTTCTTAGAGAAAGAATTTCCCAAGAACAAGTCAAGTAATAGAACTTTCGAGCTGTCGGAGATTCAAGAACCAACTACCGAGGAACGGATGGAGGAAGATGTTCCTTCAACTAATGACACGGTTAACATTCCTCAGGAACCTAGGAGGTCGGGTAGAGTCTCTAATCCTCCAGACAGATACATTGGTATGGTAGGAAAATGACGATTTTCTTATATTGTTATTAGTTGTATCTTTCTTTGCCTTGGGGAAGTAAAACTCCTCAAGGTTTATTCTAATTGTTTTCGAGTTGTTTGATATTTTGCATGTCTAGAAGGTCACAAGGTGATTTGTTACCTTTTGATCGTGAAATTGAAAGAACTTTGAAAACCAATAGAAGACTTGCTAGGAGAAATTTGAGAGGTATTGGTGAGGTTGTAGATATTCAACCAACTATTGAGTTCATCAACCCTTTTGCAAGAGAAGGTGAGGAGAACCCAACACAAAATACAACCCACAATCAACCCACAATGCCTAAATTTTCATCACATTCCGTACCCACCGAGGAGAACCTACCGAATGGTACTCCCACACCACAACATCTAACCGGAAATTTTATTGCCAAATCCGCATTTATCCAATTAGTCGAAAGAAGCCAATTTGGGGGGATGCCTAGTGAAGACCCTCATTCTCATATGGAAACCTTTTGTGACTATTGTGATGCGATTTCTCAAACCGGTGTAACTCAAGACCAAATTCGATGGGTCTTATTTCCTTTTTCTCTAATTGGCACCGCGAAACAATGGTTGAAAGGCCTTGATAAGGCTACTCTCGGAATTGATTCTTGGAAGAAGTTGGCTCTAGCTTTCTACAAAAAGTTCTATCCACCGGAAAAGACAAACATGCTAACAGCTCAAATTACGGGTTTTAAGCAAAGGGATGAAGAATCTTGTATGAAGCTTGGGAGCGGTTCAAGGGAATTTGTCGCTCATGTCCTCACCATTGACTTAGCGAGTTGTTCTTGGTACAACAATTTTGGAACGGTCTTTATGAAGATTCAAAGAACATTCTCAACATGGGATCAAATGGAATGTTCACCGAAGTTGATGACAATCAAACTTGGAACAAGATTGAGGAAATGGCGGTCCATAAATCACAATATAGTAGACCTCGCAAGGCTACTAGAGGAGGAAAGCATGAAGTGGACTCCATTACTCAATTGGGTGCTCAACTTAGTGATCACATTGACACAATCAATTTGAAGTTTGAAAAAGCTATGGCTAGACGTGAAGAAGCCTCAAAATCACCAAAGCATCATGTTAATGCCATGACGGCATCTTCATCAATCCCAAGTGGGGTATGTGAGAATTGTGGAACTTTGGGACATGACCAAAGTGAATGTAGGGGAACAAACGAACAAGTGAATGCTTTCCAAGCATATAAGAGTGGTACCCCTTATTCCAACTATTACAATGAAAACACCAAATTCCATCCAAATCTCTCATACAAAAGCCAAAATGTTGAAAACCCTCAAACAACATACACCCCACCTCCCATGAGAAACCAAAATCAAAGACCCTTTTACAACCAAAACCAAGGTTTCCAAAATCAAACTCCATACAATCAACAAAATGACCAAGGTTTTGATGTTCAAAAAGCGGTCCTCCAAATGCAAAAGAATCAACAAGAATTTTTAACTCAAATGCAAAAAGATAGTCAAGCAAAGGAGATCACCATCAACAACATCCTAGCTCACACCAAAATGTTGGAAACCCAATTGACTCAACTAGCATCTTCAAGCTCATAAAGACAAAAGGGGCAATCACCACCTCAAAGTAATCCCCCAAGACATGAAACGGTTAGTGCCATTCACTTGAGAAGTGGTACAAGGTATGAAGCACCGAAGAAGCAAGTTGAGGATGAAGTTGTGGAAGCTAGTGACAAAGAAGAAATTGTGCAAAACTCCAAGGATGGAGAACCATCAAAAGAAGAAATTTCAAAGAAAAATGAAGACAAGGTCAAGGAGAAGGAGCCCATTGTGATTAGACTTCCTTTTCCAAGTCGTCAAGCCAAGCCCAAATTTGATGACCAACTTGGAAAATTTATGGAAATTGTGAAGAATTTGGAAGTCTCGATTCCTTTCACGGAATTAATCAATCACGTGCCGGCCTATGCGAAATACATGAAAGACATCCTCACAAAGAAGAAGTCGATCTGGAAGCTTGAGACTATCGCCTTCACTAAGGTGAGTAGTGCAATACTTCAAGGGAGTTCACCTCCAAAACTCAAGGATCCGGGAAGCTTCTCAATACCGTGTACCATTGGCGACACCACGATCAACAAAGCCTTATGTGATCTAGGGACTAGTGTGAGTGTTACGCCGTACTCGGTGAGTAAAAGGTTGGGGATGAGAGAGCTTAAATGCACCAATATCAAACTCCAAATGGCCGATAGATCGACGAAGACACCATTAGGGATATGGCAAGATGTTCCCGTACGAGTTGGGAAATTTTTCATCCGGTGGACTTTGTCATTGTTGACATGGAAGAAGACTCCAACATTCCAATCATCCTAGGAAGACCTTTCTTACACACCGCGGGTGCGGTGATTGATGTGAAACATGGAGAGCTCACTCTAGAAGTGGGAGATGAGAGTATAACTTTTAATCTTGACAAGACCATGAGAGCTCCACGTTTGCAAGAACCATGTTTTATGATTGATCATTATAGCCGGAAGGATGATAGGAAGAAGTCGGAACTCCAATGGAAAAAGAAAATTGAAGATGTTCCATTCAAAGAGCAAGTGAATTGTAAAAAAGAGAGCTCGCAAAGCTCATCAAAGTCAAGCAATGAAGAGGATGGCCTCATTGGCCAAGACAAGAAATTGGGAGAGTTGTCTCTATCAACTCAAGAGATCTTTAGTGATCAAGTGAATGAAGTTTGTGGTCTTTGGGACGACGAGTTTGAAGGGATTTTTAATCCCTACATTGGTAATGCTATCAATCAAGACCGGCAACAAGGGCAAAGGTCTATTGAAGATCTTTATCACGATAATGAACAAGCTTTTGATTACTTCTTCAAGGTGTTGAGCAACATCAACAACACCTTGGACATGCCCCCATGACAATCTCACTAAGGTTGAGAGTTTGGTGGAGTCCTCCCTAAACCACCATTTGTAAATATTTCTAACTCCCTAACTCGCATTTCAATTCTTGTATTGCATTTTTGTTATTCTTGGATTTTTATACTTTGATCAAGATAATTATCATGTTTGAGAGAAGTGAGGGAGGGACTAATGATTTCAATTGATGTGTAGTGCTTTAGCTTAGTGTGGGGATAGCAATTGCCTAGGCTATTCATGCCTTAGTAGTGCCCCCTCAATGAAGAACACGAGATTTTGAAGAATGGAAAAATGACAAGGGATATGCAAGTACACGGATGGAACTGAATCCGGGTAAAAGGGGTAGAATCCGACCGGTTTCAAGAGAATCCGCCCATCTTCAGGCGATCCGGGCATATTGGGCAGAAGACGCCCGTCCTTCATGAGCTGAATTTTTGAAATTTTTGGACTGTTACAAAATCCGGGCGTCCTGCAATAGAATCTGCCCGTCTTCATAAAGACGCCCGTCCTGAAGGGAAAGACGCCCGTCTTTTTGGCTGAGAAAAACAAGAAAAATCCCTGGAAAGGAATCCGCCCGTCTTCACTGAAAGACGCCCGTCCCGCATTTACAAATCCGAGCGTCTTTGCTGAAAGATGCCCGTCTTTAGGCGAGAATTTCCCAACCCAGAACAGGCAGAATCCGGCCGCCCCGAAGGAAAGCCGCCCGTCTCCCTCCTACATTTCAAATTTTTCGGGTTTATTATAAACCCCCTCCCACATTCATTTCTTCATTTCTTCATTCAAAACACTACCCATAAACCCCATAACTCCAAAACCCTCATCCTCTCCAGCACAAAAACAAGATTTCCTCACCTACATTCATCAAAATCAAATCAAAACATCCTTTTAACAACAAATAATCACTCCTCTTTCAACAAAAATCTAAACAAAGCACAAAATCTTCAACCTTTGAGTAGATTTTTGAATTCATAAAGGCAAAGCCTTTCATCTTTAAATCGATTTGGGTATACTTGAAAATTGAAGATTTTCACTCTTTTCTTGGTTTAATCATCAATGGCAAGGACAAAGGGAGCAACAAAAGCAACAAAGGCAAAGGCACCAAAGGCAAAGGCACTCTCATCAAGACAAAAGAGTCTTCAAGCAAAGAAAGCATTGGCTATGGTGGTAACTAGCCCAAACTTGGAAGTGCAACAACAACAACCTCCCTTGGAAGAAACAACATCTACTACTCCGGAAATTGCTCAACTTTCGAACTATCCGAAGGTAATTTTCATTTCCAAATCCCATAGGGACACTTTTGCCAAGTATGCTAGAAAATCATTTCTATCCACCAAGTTTATTTGTGAAGATGCCTTAGATAATTTGGGTGTCCTTGAGCAAACTAGAGCCTTCTTTGAAGCCATGGGGTTGGGCAAATTGTTTACATCAAAAGAATTGACATACCCCTCCCTTACCTTAGAATTTTTGAGTTCTTTGAAAGTTAACAAGGTTGAGACTATGGAACGCATCGAGTTTCGCCTAGCTAATGTGAGTAGGCGCATCTCCTTTGATGAAATGGGTAAAGCTTTGGGTCTTAGTGATTCACCGAGTTATTTCAAGAATGTTGGCAAATATGACCCCGCTCCTCTTTGGGAGGCGATTTCCGGAAGGAAGTTTGAGAACTTTCATGCTAGTCGCGCTCTATTAGTCCACCATCCAGGCATTAGAGTGTGGCACAAGGTCATAGGGAACACCATCATTGCAAGAAAAGACACCAACCATTTCACCAAACTCGATTTTGTTCTTCTTGAGTCGGCCTTGAACATTGGAAGGGAATTCACCAAGCCTTTCAACTCTCTAAGGCTTTTGGTGGATAGATGGCTAAATTTTGATTGTGGGAAGCAACGCACTACCGTTATTGTGAATGGAGGTCTAGTCACTATTTTAGCTAAATACTTTGATCCGAACTTCAACAAGGATAGCAAGTATGTGGCGAAAAAGGGTGGTCATCTCATTGATATTGATACTATGATAAACAAATACAAGTGGGTCTCTCATAACCCTCTTGACACCAAATATGGATGGCTCACAAGTGAGGCTAGATCTTTTACTTTGCCTTCAAAGATTTGTCGTTTAAGTGTCCACCGGACCAACTATCTCCTTCCCTTTTCAAAAGAGGCCGAATAATCATCCGACAACAAAGGGGTGAAATTGAAATGCCCTCTGAGGGGTAATATCCGTATAAAACCCTTAAATTATAGGACTATAACGTAAATTTAATACGCAATTTATTGTCATAAACGAAAAACAACAAAGAAACGATAAAGCATAAGAAATAACCTCGGGTCCTTTGAGATGCGGCCTAAGAACAGAAATCAAAGTAGATTTCCTCTTAATCGATACACCCAAGACCGTCTGAGACTATGCCCTTGTGCTAGAAATGTATTCTCTAATTGCCTTGCAATATTGAGAGAATTGTTGTGAGTTTTTAGATGTGAGATCTGAGTTTTTCAGAGAAAGTTGCTCTTCAAAACCCTAGTTTTGTTTCAAATGAATGATGATTAGGTTACAAAAGAGAGAGTGCCTCTCTTTTGTTGCTCGGCCAACCGTGAGCTTACATGGGGAAGTGGGCTTCCACTTCCTCTTAATTTTAACTCGTGGTCCGGCTCGAAAAATGCTAAATGTATATGACACGCTTTTATTATAAATCGTCATCGGTTATCGGTCCTTAAAACATCAACTAATAACACGGATTAGTTGAAATATTAATACATGTCCGACAAAGACAATATTGTATAATTAATTCAATATACATCAATTAAATATAATCGTTTGTATTTAATTTACGAATTAACCGCTTAATTCGTCTTAGCCATTATTATTTAATCCGTATTAAATAAAATATCTCAACATCGCGTTTTGACTAATTATTATTAGTCAATAACTCCGACTAACTGCTTAGTCAACTTTGGCATCAACATGACTTTATTTTCATACCGTCACATCTCTCAAACGTATCCTATAGGTGTGACTTTTAGGGACCAGTTGATCACCACCATCTGTATGACAATAACGTCAAACTTATCTAGCAAGCCAACCGTTATTGATAAACGTGGACCAACTGATTATAATACAAAAGTATACCCTTTGATCCTTTTAGAGATTTATATGTCCTTGCACTAACTGTAGAGGACACCAGCCCCAACAAGCTCCCACTTGTCCGTACAAGTGTACGTGCAATGACGTTATCCGCACTAACTGGAGGACACCACCTCCAACAAACTCCCACTTGTCCGTACAAGTGTATGTGCGATAACCGATTCTCATATTCATTTAAAATTTCTCCCACTCAATGTAAAACAATTTGCAGATCCGGATCCGCAAAGGTCGTATTTTACAATCGATCAGTATCAAGAGTGGTTTCCCCGACTAGAGAGTAACTCAACGATAAAACGACGTATTCGAGCATGGCCATGCATTTCGATTCTGATTCCTCGAGTGGCCCCGAGAAATATCGAGTACCTGATAAAGGCTGAATATTTCCTTCAACTAGACTCCTTCCGAACTAAGCACGACATGAAATGACCCGAAAAAAATCTACTTGGCCCCCCGTTACGGATGACCGTGAGAAAGAAACCAAAGTCACCCAAAATCTGCCTTAGTCTCAAGAGACAGTCGATAGTCAAAAGAATCGACTCTTAGGATCACCATGGAGGTCCTATCCACGACCGGGCACCGAATGTTATAAAACATTTAGGACTCCACGTCGATGTCACAATTGTGTCCTACGAGATATCCGTATAAATCGCCTCTGTGATTGGTCAGTCAACATTTTGACTTATGGCTCGTTGAACCCACCATCAACCAACGTCACAAAATAATTACCTTGAGTTATCAGCTCACGTGGGCAATTAAGGACCAAAAATATAATGTTTATTCAGTTCACTTTGTGGTGTTCAAAATTGTCGTACAAAACCACATGAAAAACAAAATATATAAATATCAAAACGATGATGTCGTATAGAGTACATAAGAGAATGAATCTAATCCATAAAAGAGTACTACAACTTAGGAACACGTTTAATTCCCATGGAATTAACATGCCCTTCATGCTTATCTTGTTGTAATGGTTTAGTGAGAGGATCTGCTATGTTATCATCTGTAGCAATCTTCTCTATCACTACTTCCTTTTGCTCCACGTAATCTCGGATTAGATGAGCTTTCCGTTGTACATGTCTAGACTTGTTGCTAGACTTTGGCTCCTTAGCTTGGAAGATGGCACCTCTATTGTCGCAATAGATGGTGATCGGGTCATTCGAACTAGGCACTACAGATAGTCCTTGTAAGAATTGACGCATCCATATCGCTTCCTTTGGAGCTTCAGACGCGGCATAGTACTCGGACTCAGTCGTAGAAACTGCTGTAACACTTTGTTTAGAACTCTTCCAGCTGACTGCAACGCCATTAAGAGTAAAAACGAATCCAGACTGAGATTTTGAGTCATCTCGATCCGTTTGGAAGCTAGCATCTGCGTAACCGGTTGCGCATAGCTTTTGTTCGCCTCCATAAGTCAATGCCCAATCTTTAGTCCACCGTAGGTACTTAAGAATGTTCTTGACAGCCATCCAATGTGATTCACCTGGATGCTGTTAGAATCGACTTGTCATACTCAATGCATATGCCACGTCCGGACGTGTGCATATCATGGCATACATGATTGATCCTATAGCCGAGGCATAAGGAATCCGTGTCATGCGCTCTTTCTCTTCCGGTGTCTCTGGTGCCTGAGACTTGCTCAAATGCACCCCTGGAGCCATGGGAAGAAACCCCTTTTTGGAGTTAGTCATGCTGAATCTCTCTAGAATCTTATCTATGTAAGACTCCTGACTGAGAGATAACATCCGACGTGATCTATCTGATAGATACGGATGCCCAAAATTCTTTGTGCCTCACTCAGATCTTTCATCTGGAAATGGTTCTTTAACCATACTTTTACCGAAGTTAAGAGAGGTATGTCATTCCCAATCAGGAGTATGTCATCGACATACAATATTAGGAAGACAATCTTGCTCCCACTCGACTTGATATATAGACATGGTTCCTCGACCGATCGAGTAAATACATTTTCTTTTATCACTTGGTCTAAACGATGATTCCAACTCCTAGAAGCTTGCTTAAGTCCATAAATGGAACGCTTAAGCTTGCATACTTTCTTAGGATGTTCTGGATCTATGAAACCTTCGGGTTGTACCATGTACAACTCTTCCTCCAAAAAACCGTTTAAGAAGGTGGTTTTCACATCCATCTGCCAAATTTCATAGTCATGAAAGGCGGCAATCGCTAAGATAATCCGAATGGAACGCAGCATGACTACGGGTGCAAAAATTTCATCATAGTGCAAACCTGGCACTTGGGTGAAACCTTTAGCAACTAGTCGTGCTTAATAGATATCTTGTTGACCTTCCACAGAATGCTTTATCTTGAAAAGCCATTTGCATTGAAGGGGACGAACCTTAGCAGGCAAGTCAACAAGATCCCATACGTTGTTCTCATACATGGAGTCCATCTCGGATTGCATGGCCTCAAGCCATAGCTTAGAGTCAGAACTGGTCATGGCACCTTTATAGGTTGCGGGTTCACTACTCGTTAAGAGTAGAATGTCATCTATGTCATGTTCCTCGACCATACCTATGTATCTGTCCGGAGGAATAGAGACTCTTCCCGACCTTCTAGGTTCCTCAGGAATATTCACCGCAGCCGGGATTGAAGGAATTGGTTCCTTTAATGGTTGCTCGGTATTTGGTTCTGGAACCTCCGACAGCTCGAAGGTTCTATCACTCTTTGCATTCTCGAGAAATTCCTTCTCTAAGAATGTCGCACTTGCCGCAACAAAAACACGTTGTTCGGTTGGCGAATAAAAGTAATGACCAAGTGTTCCTTTAGGATAACCTATAAAGTATGTCTTGACCGATCGCGGGCCGAGCTTATCCTCGTGTCTCCACTTGACATAAGCCTCGCAGTCCCAAACCCGTATAAAGGACAAGTTGGGGACCGTTCCCTTCCATAGTTCATATAGAGTCTTGTCAACAGCTTTAGACGGACTTCGGTTAAGTATTAGAGCAAATGACGAAGAAGAGCAAACCACACAATGAGTCGGGCAACATGGTGTGACTCATCATGGATCGAACCATATCAAGTAGTGTTCGATTTCTCCGTTCGGACACACCATTCAACTGAGGTGTTCCAGGTGGAGTTAACTGTAGGGCAATCCCACAATCCTTAAGGTGTTGATCAAACTCGTGGGAAAGATACTCGCCACCACGATCTGAACGTATTGTTTTAATCTTTCTACCCAGTAGGTTCTGTACCCTATTCTGGTATTCTTTGAATTTCTCAAAGGATTCACTTTTGTGCTTCATTAAGTAGACATAGCCATATCTACTTAAATCGTCCGTGAAAGTGATGAAATACCTATAGCCTTCTCGTGCGGTGATTGACATAGGTCCACATACATCCGTGTGTATGAGTCCTAATAGGTCAGCAGCGCGCATTCCACACCTTTGAAGGAAATTCGAGTCATCTTACCGATGAGACATGATTCACACGTGCCAAATAATTGAAAATCAATGGCCGAGATAGCTCCATTCTTTATGAGCTGTTTTACGCGTTTCTCATTAATGTGTCCCATACGGCAGTGCCATAGATACGTTTGATCTTTGTCACCAACCTTTAACTTCTTATTCATTACGTGTAATATTTCGGTGGTCTGATCTAAAACATAAATTCCATTCATGGAGACTGCCTTGCCATAAATTATATCGTGTAATGAGAAAATGCAAGTATTATTCTCTATTACAAATGAAAAACCAAGTTTGTCAAGTGCAGAAACTGAAATAATGTTTTTAGAAAGACTGGGTACATAATAGCAGTTATATAAAAATAACTCAAATCCACTAGGAAGCTGGATCACATATGTCCCCCTTGAGACGGCAGCCACTCGTGCTCCATTCCCAACACGCAGGTCCACCTCACCCTTTACGAGGGGTTCGATGTTTCGGAGCCCCTGCACATGATTACACAGATGAGAACCACAACCAGTATCTAGTACCCAAGTTCCGTAACTTGCGTGGTTAATCTCAATCATATGAATAAAAGTAGAAGAGGAAGAAGACATACTAACAGGTTTAACGCGACCTGCTTTTATGTCCTCATGATAAACAGGACATGTACGCCTCCAATGCCCAGTCTTGTGGCAGTGATGGCATTCCATGTTTTCGGTCTTGCTCTTTGTCGCACCTGATGAGTTGCTCGACTCACCAGGCCCACTCTTACCTGACCCTGACTTCTTGAACTTCGGTTTGCCTACTGCTAGGTCTGCCTGAGCTTTGCCCTTACCCTTGCCCTTGTTTGATACAACGAGAACATCCTGTTTCAGGCTCCCACTGAACTTCATGTCCTTCTCGGTCTGTACGAGAAGGGAGTGCAGTTCATGGGGACTTTTCTTTAAATCATTCATATAGTAATTTGCTCTAAAGAGCGCAAAACCATCGTGGAGTGAATGAAGCATGCGGTCAATCAAGATGTTCTCGCTGATTTTACAATCAAGCGCCTCCAGTCTCTCGACATTCTCAATCATGCTGAGAATGTGTGGGCTAACCGGTTGGCCCTTCGGGAGTCTCGCTTCAAAGAAGCGAGTGGTATGCTCATAGGTCACGATTCTCGGTGCTTTCGAGAATTCCTTGGTGAGCGTGGTGAAAATCTTGTTTGCACCTTGGGCTATGAAGCGTTTCTGCAAATTGGATTCCATTGCAAAAATGAGTACGTTTTTAATCGCACCCGCTTCCATGACGAAATCGTTATACTTGGCGATCTCGTTAGCTCCACCGTGGGACCCGGGTTTGACGGGATGGGCTCTGTAGAAATTTGAGCTTCCGTCACCGCCGCGGCAAGATTCCGTAATGCCGCCTCCCGGTCCGCGAAGTTTGATCCATCATTCTTCGATCGAGTTGACTGATTCATCCGATTCATGAAGATCCGAAGCCGCATACTCACGGTCGATTGTGGCACTTGGCATTGGGTCGTCGGACGGCCAGCCATTTTGTTATTAGCAGTTTAAATGATCGTGATCTACACTGAAAAAGAAAGAAAAACAAAAACGAAATAAGCAACTCATCGAGGTGATTTAAGTCTATTTAAAATTCATTTTAATCGTGTAGACTCATTGCACTTGCATAATTGATCTCCCTCAAGAATAATACAAGTGATCCCAAGACTCAATTTCCGTAAATTGATAAGCCAACTGTTTAGCTAGTTCTTCCGTAAGAACTCTTGGTCGATAGATTTCCGTAAATCCTATCTATAGTCCACCATAATCACAGGATCGTATTTAGTGACCACGGTGTTGAGATAAAATAAGTCAATCAGTTCAACTTACCCGACGTAGAAGGGGTCATATTATGCCTACCGACGAAGAAGGGATTCATTGGAGTTTGACCTATAAAGACTATTCTCAATTTTTGGTTATACGAGGAAGATCCCATCAACTTAGTTTTAATTCATTTTAAGTGAACGAATAACTAGCATTACGTGAATGAATTAACTTAGGTGATGGCTTAAAATTGATCGTGTGACATGAGAATGTCAAATAAAACTAACGCGTGACCTCTATATGAGTCAGTTTTCATGCAATTATTAGGTGGTTTGGTTTTAGGCGGAATATGATGCAATCTATCGTTACGATAAAAAATAAAAGAATGCAAAAACGTAAATAAAAATTCCTAGTGTGGCCTATCCTAGTAAAAAAGAACATAATACAACTTTGGAATCCACCGTTGGACCCGAGAAGCTTGTCTTGATGTTCCATCTTTTTCATGCAGCGGGAGTGAGCATCCGGTCTCCATCTTTGGTCTTCTCAAAATTACAATTAAAAATTTACAAAATATAAACCTATTTACATTCTAAATAAAAAACTGTAATAAAGAAAAACAAAATGGAGATGCGAGATCTCGAAATACAACCAAGACCGTGTTCCATCATTACGGTAACACGTTCTACTAAGGCCACACTAAGTTACAAACGTTTGTAAAAATAAATAAATACGTAATGTAAGCATTCAAAACATTCAAAATAACGATAAATAAAATGCATCAACTAAATAAAATTTATTCGTGACATAATTCCGTAATTATGTTAAATTTATCCAAACCACCTTTAGTAATTAAAATTATGTGACAAAACCGCTTTAATCAACTTAATTTTAATTCATTACAATCCGTTACTTTAAATCGCTTTAAAGTAACTAAATGGTACGTGAGTGAACCGTTTCACTATTAAGCGAATGCACAAAATCCGTATTGTGCACATGTTATGGCCGAAAAAAACAAAAACAAATTTTTTTTTTTCTTCTATTCACGGCTGAACCGTGACAGCCATGAATTTTTTTTTTTATTATTAGCTGCTCAAACCGTGAGCAAAAACAAAAAAAAAACAAAAAGGATTAAGCTGCTCAAACCATGAGCAACAACATTCAACACCAAATCGATTTGTCAAAACCCAATTGCAATTTGAACATAATCCGTGTTAAAACAAAATTACAATTGACATGATCTTAACATATTGTTATAATTATCGTTTAAAATAACAATATGCAAAGAACAAATCGAAAACAAAAGATCGTCTGATCCAGCAAGAACCGTGAGGCACGCAATTCTAGGCAAAAAAAACAGAAAACAGGCCGAGATGAACAAAGGCCGCACGGTTTTCAAAAAAAAAAAATTGCCGAGACAGAAAAAAATATGTGCCGCACGAAATTTTATGCAAACAAAATTATCGATTCAAATTCGTTTGATGAAAATCACATAGAAAAATTTACGTGGCCTCGCTCTGATACCACTTGAGGGGTAATATCCGTATAAAACCCTTAAATTATAGAACTATAACGTAAATTTAATACGTGATTTATTGTCATAAACGAAAAACAACAAAGAAACGATAAAGCAT
Organism: Silene latifolia; assembly: GCF_048544455.1. Lineage (NCBI taxonomy): Eukaryota > Viridiplantae > Streptophyta > Magnoliopsida > Caryophyllales > Caryophyllaceae > Silene > Silene latifolia. The sequence continues at coordinate 151,665,231 of NC_133526.1, forward strand.
AAGAAATAACCTCGGGTCCTTTGAGATGCGGCCTAAGAACAGAAATCAAAGTAGATTTCCTCCTAATCGATACACCCAAGACCGTCTGAGACTATGCCCTTGTGCTAGAAATGTATTCTCTAATTGCCTTGCAATATTGAGAGAATTGTTGTGAGTTTTTAGATGTGAGATCTGAGTTTTTCAGAGAAAGTTGCTCTTCAAAACCCTAGTTTTGTTTCAAATGAATGATGATTAGGTTACAAAAGAGAGAGTGCCTCTCTTTTGTTGCTCGGCCAACCGTGAGCTTACATGGGGAAGTGGGCTTCCACTTCCTCTTAATTTTAACTCGTGGTCCGGCTCGAAAAATGCTAAATGTATATGACACGCTTTTATTATAAATCGTCATCGGTTATCGGTCATTAAAACATCAACTAATAACACGGATTAGTTGAAATATTAATACATGTCCGACAAAGACAATATTGTATAATTAATTCAATATACATCAATTAAATATAATTATTATATTTAATTTACGAATTAATCGCTTAATTCGTCTTAGCCATTATTATTTAATCCGTATTAAATAAAATATCTCAACATCGCGTTTTGACTAATTATTATTAGTCAATAACTCCGACTAACTGCTTAGTCAACTTTGGCATCAACATGACTGTATTTTCATACCGTCACATCTCTCAAACGTATCCTAAAGGTGTGACTCTTAGGGACCAGTTGATCACCGCCATCTGTATGACAATAACGTCAAACTTATCTAGCAAGCCAACCGTTATTGATAAACGTGGACCAACTGATTATAATACAAAAGTATACCCTTTGATCCTTTTAGAGATTTATATGTCCTTGCACTAACTGTAGAGGACACCAGCCCCAACACCCTCCTCTTCCATTGTCACACCACCCTATCCTTTCAAGTACCAAGAGTTCAAACCCGAAGGTGTTGAAGCAAGCAAAGATTATATGACTCTTCTTATGCAAGAGATGCACAAGCAATCCTTCAAGGACCGGGAAGATGCTTACTTAGTCCAATATCCACCCCTCCTTCACTTAGCTAGGTAAGGACTACTTGATCCTTCATGTCCTTTGCCTAGTTGGGCGGATAGGGAAGTCTTCTTTCCGAGTGCATCTAGGGGTGAGCTTCCGGGTGACAATGAGGTTGTCGGTGATGAAGATGTTAATGATAACATTGATGAAGAGGCTAGTGAAGAAGAAAAAGAGGATGATGAACAAAGTGAACAAGAAAGTGAAGAGGGATGTGGTGATGAGTCCACTTCTAGTGAGGAAGATGATGATAGTGATGATATGATGGAAGATTAGCAAGCTTTGGAGGCTCCTACCCTCTCGAGGTTTGTTCTACTTCTTTCTTTGTTTTAATTATTTATCTTGATCATAGTTGGAGTAGTCCTAGCACCATATAGGACTAACACCTCGGCCCCATTGAGATGTTCTCATTTTATTGTTCCCACCTTTTGAAAATCCAAAATGACAAATTTAGTTTCATGCATTGCATCTTGTGTGCATGAACTACACCCAACCTTAGGACATTAGAAATAATGTCTAACTCGGTTTGGGGAAGTACATGCATACACAACGGGAGGTAATCTAAATTATCCTCTCCGTCATAAACAAAAAAACCATGCATCATGTAGTGTAGATTAGTGTAGCTTGCATTTAGTGTAGAATTCATGCATCATGCTTGCATGATTTCCCATCATTTTGGCCATTGAGGACAATGCCCATATTAGTGTGGGGATGGGGAATTCTAACTTAACTTTTATTCAAAAATCCAAAAAAAATTGAAAAATTTCGAAAAATCATAAAAATTTGAAAATTGAAAAACCAAAAACAAGTTCATTTACTTTGTAGTGTCGTCATGTATATATTGTTGTATATATTGTGTTTGTTCTATCCTTGTTCATATTGATCGACTACGCCACATCCGAGACATGAGGATATTGAAGACCGCATGGTATGATCTTTCCAATCTCCTTTTTCCTCTTTATGTTAATGACTATGTGGCTTTATTTTGATTGATGCGGTATAACAATGTGAACTTAGGACTTGCATTTAGTTTATATGTCATATTAGTTGGTAGAATGACTTGCATTAGGATGTTTATATGCTAGTTGCATCATGGCATGTAGTTGCATGTTAGAAAAGTTTTGCGAAACCGTCTATTTGGGAAGCTTGACAAGTGTATATAGGCCCTAGTTGATGCTTTTTGTTCTTAAGACTTTGCTTGTTAGAATGCTTGTAAAACACCCTAGGATGTGTCATGCTAGTATCCTTTGACCCATGGATTAAGGCCTAGTCAAGAGTACCTTGTGGTGTGATAACTCCTTGGCTACCGTTTATTCCAAGGTGACCCTTGAAACCATGCAGCCATCCATCCATCATCCATGTTCTACCACATTTTTGTCATCAAAGGGAATGGGCGCAAAAAGAAATCAATTTGAGTTCAATAAAATGAAAAGTGAAAGAAAGTTTGCAAAAATTGCATCAAATGAAAAGAGGAGCAAAAATAGAACTCATATGCTTCAAATATAAGCCACCCTCACTACATATGGGGTGACTTTGAAAATGTTCAAAAAGAAATGCAAAAGTTGAAAGTTGTCAAGTGTTGAATTGCCAAAAATCAAAAAGAAATGGCAAGAAAGTGTTCTCAAATGTTATATGCCACAAGAAATTGGGAGGTAAAACAACAAATCAAACTCCCAAAGTGAAACTCAAATGTCAATTGATCCCTTTATCCATCGTATCCATTTTTGTGCATGGTAGAGAGGGAACGACCCTTCTTCTTGTCTAGGCAAGAGGGGGAATTCCGCGATCCTCCAGTGTTTCTAACACCATAGGGAGTCTATTCTTGACAAAAGCATTTAACGATTGAGGAAAAAGGTACCCTAGTTTGACACAATTTGGAGGTGATTTATTGGTATCCTTCTAGGCTTAGTAGTTTGAAGAAATTGCATATATGAAGGAGTGCGTACCCTTGAATTGCTTCCCTTGTAGATAATTTCCACCACTTAGATGAGGAAAGTGGCTATTCTTTTGTAGATGCATCCATTATTTGATTTTGTGTGCTTAATGTTTGGATGTGTCGCCATTTTGGCAAGACCCACCTTGCCTTGCAAGAAGGCATCCTACCTCATGGTTGTCTTGTTGTGAGTTGAAGGGGCGGAGTGAGACCCGCTAATTGTCTCATATCGGCTATGTTATTAGGTTAGTTTAAATATTGGTCCTAGTCTTTGTCACCTCTTTACTCGGGACGAGCAAAGGTTCGGTTTGGGGATATTTGATGTGACCATAATTAGAGCATATTTAGTCCCCGAATTAGCCTTGTTCCCATGCTTTTTAGTGCATATTTGGGTCATTTATTGTCTTTAGTTCTTTGTTTTGCATATTCTTTGAGGTTTTGTGTCCTTGGTAGGAAAGGAGTGCAAACCTTGCATTTTCATGGCAAAATGAGACTAAATTGATTGAATTCAATGACCAAGCATCAAGGAGAGACAAGATTAGAAGGCCTTTATACATATTATAGTAGATGGGGAATGATGAGGAAAGATCCTTGCATCCCCAAGGAAATCCCCAAGGATTTTATGAAGAAAAGGGAAGAAAAGAAAAAGAAACAAGACTGAGCAGCAATCCCTGCGGATTGTCCTGAAGACGCCCGTCCCCAACACCACAATCCGTGCGTCTTCCATACAAGACGCCCGGGCAGCAGCTACCAGAAGACGTCCGTCTTCTCCCAAAGACGCCCGGGCCCAGACCACTGAATCCGCCCGTCCCGTGCCTAAGACGCACAGATTCCAAGGCAGCACAACTTCGTTTCTTCAAGCTTCAAGAAAGATGCCCATCCTTCTAAAAATACCTGTGTTTCCTTAAGTAGGGACTTAATCGTCATTTAAGCCCTTAGTTAACCCTAATTCCTACACCTAATCCCCACTATAAATACCCCATTAGTCTAATTGAAAAAGCATGTTCTTCTTAACAATCTTTAGTGTAGTTAATATCAATCAAATCTCTCTTTAGTTTTGTAATCAACAATTAATCAAGTTTTAATACAAGTTTTATTTCCTTAATCTCTCTTTTGTTCATCCTTTATTTTGGGTAATTGATGATTATTTGGGTTATTATTGGGAGATTGACAACCTCTCAATCAAGCATCAAGTACTTCTTTTATTCTTGCTTTATTATTGGAATCATTAGTAGGTATAATTCTCTTAATCCTTTTTTAATTATTGTTAATTACTTTCATTTATTCATCATGTTTCACTTTGTTAGTATGATTGACAACCTTGCTAGCATGTTCAACATGATAATGAGTGAGTAGTCACCTAGCTAGGGTTAATGGGTAATTAGGGGAAACCAATATGGGGAATGATTAATGCTTAAATTAATATGCTTTCATGGTTTATTTGCTTGCTTGTTTTGATCTCAACTCATGCACATGTTATGTTTGATGAAATGCGAGCCTATGAATCCTTGCATTTTTTACCCATCACCTATCTTTTCAATGAGACTTGTAAGACATAAACCAACTCGAGTCTCATTAGACCATGCATGTTGTTGAGTAGGGAAGACTAAGTCGACTTGTAGGTGTTGTACAATCTAATCGATTCGGCTCCGGGACCCAAACTTTCCTAGGATTGTAAGATATAACCCAACTCAATCCATCACAACAATAATTGCTTGCTTATAATTTGAGAACATGTTTGTATGATCAATTTCCATGATTCCCCTATGACCCCATGACACCCTAGTGCTTTTTATCAATTGTTTACAACCCTTTTAATTCATCTTGCTTGTTTACGTTCATTGCTATTTAGTTTAGTGACCTTCTACATCAACCCAAATTGTGACACCCCTAAGACACCACTAGTTGCAATAGAAATCTCATCTCAATTCCCGGCCCTTGGGATCCGACCTTTACTTGCCTCTTTACTAATTGTAGAGTTGTTTGTGAAGCTATAAATTGTGTTTTGGTCTAGGTGCTGTTGGGAAAAGTGTCCTCAACAATAGTGCGATTACATGATTTAAATATCATTATTAAATCTCATTTTAAAGAATACAATTGGGAAGTATTTATACTGTCAACTGGTCAACATATATCGGTAATGATTGGCTGACTAGAGTTTGACATTACTGTCGTGCGACGGTGGTGATCAGTTGACCCCCTAGGTCATACCTATAGGGCAACACTCTTAATTGATTATTTAATTAATCGTATAACGTTACGAGTTAATTAAATTACTTGAAAAATTTACGGACGATTTTGGAAGTGAAATTTACGTATCAAATTGAAATGTGATTAAATGAGATACGGTCTGAGTAATCGAATTGTATCATTACTCGGATGAAATTATTGTTTAAAGAAACAATCGGAATTGAATGAATTATTATAAATACAATCTGTTGTGATTTATAAATTGGTAAAATATTTTGGCACAAGTAATTATGAAATTACTAAGTCGATTTTTGTATGTGACGTATTTTTATTAATACGTTGATTTTTAATGTGTTAAAAATACATAACAAATTTATGTGACATGTGACATGTGACATATTGACAATTGACAAAAATAATATGGAATCCATATTAACTAAAAGTGCCGAAATATTAGAGGAGTATTAGGCTAAAATTGTGTTTATATTTTAAATAGAAAACATAATGATTAAAAAGCTAGAGTAGCCATGCAACCCTATTTACCTTGTGAAGACAAATATGGGCATGCATTGGCTCCCCAAAAGCTCCTCCCCCCACCGGTTTTTCCTAGAGCATTTAGAGAGTTTTTCTCCTCTAAATTATTCATTCATTCACATTCATAATTTCTAGTGTAAGAAATAAAATTTCCTCTCTACATTTTAATGATAAATTAGAGAGATAATATACTCCAAAATTCCTTCTCCTCTACCCGGTTTTAGGAGCTAAAAACCAAACATTTTTGGTTCAATTTTTCACAAGATTAATATTATACTAGATCAAATAATATTAATTAGATTAAGGGTTAGCTTTGGGTATTATTCCTAAGGAGAGATCCTACACTTGGATCTTGTTCTTCCATTAAAGGAAAGCTCAAGAACAAAAGAAAAGGAGATTTCTTTTGTGCCCATTTGAACCGAAATTTCAATGTAAGGATATGATTTCTTCTCTATTTTATTATATTGTTTGCATGCATAAAATCCACATTTAATTTTACGACAAATTAATTTCGACATATATGAGTATGTTAGTATGTATATGAACCTACATTTCCTTCAATCGGTATCAGAGCCACGGTTGTTTGCATGCAAATTGGTTAAAAGTTTTTCCGAGTTATAAGAATAACAAATAAAACTTGTAAAATTTGTGTTATTATGATATATCACGAAATTAAACCATGCATGTTAATATTTCTGGTCCTAAAATGTTTTAGGATATTTTGGTTAATTTTTCGGATTTTTATTGTTCATAATTTACAATAATGGCATTTAAATGTAATTTTATGAGTAAAAATGTCATTTTTGGTCTAAAATTAGCTATACTTTGAATTTTCCATTGATTTTTGGATATGTTGTCACATATATTATTTTGAGATAACCCGTAAATTTTCATAATTTTTGGACTTGTTATGCTCGAAAAATGAATTTTTCATTATTAAATTCGGATTTAGGTGAAAAATAGGTTAATATGAGTTAAATTTCGAATCTGGTCATAGAAAATTAATATGTTGTCACATGCAATTTTACAAGATGTGTGTAAAATAATTGGCTATAAAGAAGTCTTTTTGCATGATTTATTGATTTTTGAAGAAAAATAGCATAAATAGTGACATTATTAGTGGAAAATTAATAAAACATAATCTATGACTTAGGAAAAACGTCTAATGTTGCATTTTATTATCTTTTTCAGATCTAAAATTGAAAAGTTAGTGAAAATAATTTTTCCATGTTTTTATGATTATTTTATTAAAAATCGATAAACCGCAACATTGTTTTTCCGGTAAATTTTCGAAATTTTTAACCTAAGATTTTGAACATTATGAGTGTCATGGAAATTTTCCAGAATTTTCATGAGTTTAAATTTCAAATTTTGAATTTATTTGAAATTTTGTGATTTATTTGAAGTTTAATAGCTTATTTTTGTAATTTTTGGTCCATTTATGAACAATTTTTATAAAATATGGGTTAATTATGGTCAAATTATTAGTGAAGACTAAATTTTGAGTCCTAAGAGGTTAGGGTAATTAACCTATGCATAAATATGAGTTTATGCATTTTTGTGATTATAAAATGTTGAAATCACGCAAATCCGTAAAAACCGAGTAATATACGATATTGGCTATTTAAAAGGCGATTTAGCATAAAATTGAGCATGTTCTTACATATTATAATGCTGCATTTTCTTTATGATTGTCATAATTTTAATTTATGTAATTTTTGAATTATGTAATTTTACTTAGTATGGCCTTAGATTTTAATTGGTATTTCCCGAAATGTATGGGAATATCGATTCGGTTGTAATTTTTATTGTGATCTCGTATCACCGTTTTGTAATTTAATAGATTTATTTTATTTTATTTACATATGTATAATAGGAAATTATGTAATTTATTATGTAATTTTATTCATTCCGGAGTTCCAAAAGACGGATTTCGTCAAGAATGACGATACATAAAGACGGTGTTACCTCGAGATGCGTGCCACAACCGAAGTTCAAGGGACCAATGGAGTTGGTTTCCGAATATGTAATAGTTAAATAGTTTTTCTATTTTAGGAAAGGCCATACTAGGATTTATTTATCTTTATGCTTGCATTTTATTTTATGTCACATGCATCGCTAAATCGCCATAACTAAAACATGCATTTTTATCTTATCGAGTTTATCGACCGTGTCAATTCAAATTATCGTAGTTCACCGCTTTAGTTCACTTAAAACGTGATAGATAATAAAATGGCATGACCTCTCGCTAAAACAATTAATTGAGACATAGCCTTACCAAATAGTAGAAACCATGAAAACCTATTTCGCGAGGGAGTGCACTCGGCTACCCCGGGGTACAAACCTTGTTACGTAGGGGAAGTGGGTGATGAATGTTAATCCACCGAATTCATGTTGATAAGGGATGTATCGGCTACCCCGTGCCCAAGTTGATGTGGGTTTGGATAATGGACACATTTATTCGAAATTTGGATTGAACTCAACAAAAGTTATTGATAAGGGTTGCATCGGCTACCCCGTGCCCTTGTTGATGTGTTTTGGGCTATAGATAAACATTAGAGTAATTTTATCGACCATGAGTTCTAAAAGTAGAATCGATTAAAAGGTTAATCCACCGAGTTATATTAATGAAGGTTGCATCAGCTACCCCGTGCCTAAGTTGATATGAATTTGGGTCTTGGAATCATTTATAATAGTTGGGTAGTGGTCACTATATAAATGTTCATAAAAACCGTCATTTCAAAAACAATAATAGTGAAATTCAAAATTCACTATTTCTTCAAATTTCAACGACGGCAATAAAAACCGTCATTTAAAAAAAAAATAATAGTGAAATTAAAATTTTTGTATTTCTTCAAATTTCACGACGGCAATAAAAACCGTCATTTCAAAAAGAATATTAGTGAAATTCAAAATTTACTATTTTTCAAATTTCATGACGGCAATAAAAACCGTCATTTCAAAAAGAATAATAGTGAAATTCAAAATTCACAATTTCTTCAAATTTCAACGACGGCAATAAAAACCGTCATTTCAAAAACAATAATAGTGAAATTCAAAATTCACTATTTCTTCAAATTTCAACGACGGCAATAAAAACCGTCATTTCAAAAACAATAAAAGTGAAATTCAAAATCCACTATTTCTTCAAATTTCAACGACGGCAATAAAAACCCTCATTTCAAAAACAATAATAGTGAAATTCAAAATTCACTATTTCTTCAAATTTCAACTACGACAATAAAAACCGTCATTTCAAAAAGCGATAATACTGAAATTCAAAATTCACTATTTCTTCAAATTTCGTCGACGGCAATAAAAACCGTCATTTCGAAAACAATAATAGTGAAATTCAAAATTCACTATTTCTTCAAATTTCAAAGACGACAATAAAAACCGTCGGTTCAAACACAAAATAGTGAAAATCAAATTCGTTGTTTCAAAGTTTCGTCGCTGATTCAAAGTTTCGACGGCGGCATTAAAAGCCCCCATCTGTGAAAAACAAAACCAATAGAAGGAGTCAAACCCGCTATCCTCACAAATTTTTCAACAAACATTCATCAATCTCGAATCGCGGGAAGACAAAATTAAAGTCATACTCCCCAAACACACATCAGACGACAGAGCACGCATCTGTGCTTTTCCTACGAAACAAGCGTTGTGCCCTAACATACCACGATTAAGTTTATGGTGAGACCATACAAATCAAGGTAATTATATTCAAACTAAAAATAAATATCATATAAGACTCGAGTTGGTGATCCCAAATTTATTTCTCATTTGAAAATTGCATTAAAACTAGTTTTGACTAGTATCCCACACCATTTGATTGTGAATCTCATGAAATGTGCGAATCTTGTATTCAAAGCAAGATGGTTCGTGACTTTTCTTGAAAAGTATAGCGAATAGAATAAGTTATTCACCTAATTACACTTCAATGTATGGTCGAATATATTTTCAATCTGAGAAGGTCATTATTACTTTTTCTCTTTTACCGACAAACTAGGTAGATACTTGGCATCCAGTTAATGAGGTAAGAAGAGAAATTCTTTGAATAAGTTCACTGAATTCTTCTTATGAAGTATAAAAAACAAAGTATTAGTACTTTGTTAAAATGGGGAACAATAAAGTGATGACTTTTATCTGCACCAAAAGAGAGAGATATGGTATCACAAGTTCACTTTCATTATGATATGATTGAATCTTTACAATAAAGTTAGAGGAAGTTTCTGTTATAAAAATTTGTCTCGCATTCAAATTTCCACTAAAACAAAAATTAAATCAATCATTTACATTTCATATGAGATATGGTTAGGCATGGTACCTAAATTGAGTACACTTGCAATTATGAGATATGCAAGGAGGGGATGATATTAGGATTCAGTTCAATGAAATTGGAGGAACTATGGTAGTTCGTTCCAATAACCGATGCTCCTATCCTTACTCACTGTGAGAACAGTGGGAGTTATTCTAAGGCAAGAGAGCCTTCGTCCAGACTGGGTCTAGACACGTACTCAAAAGTTTTATAATAAAGATTATACATAACAAAGGGAATTGGTATATAGTAAGGTTAGGGAAAGTACAAAGTGTTGCTAAAACTTGCTAACCAAGGCCTTTTCATAGGCTAGGCATGACAAGTCATGCCATTTCAATTGAGTTAAAATGTATAGTTGTATACAATTTTAAGTATGGATTATAGATTATGTAGTAATTGATATTGTATCAATTTTACATATGTGATAATACATTCATCGTTTGAGTTTTATTCAAAACTCTTTTCTTATAATACTTTGTTTTCCAAATAGGTTGTCGAGACAATATTGAACCCTATTTAAATGAACTTGATTAACATAGTATTGGCCCCTAATCACTTATATGAGGTGACGTCTCCAAGTGACTAGAGTGTGAGTCGATTATTGGCAAGTTCAAGTGTCATTGGGTCATAAGATATGACTAGTCGATCACATAGGAAGACTGTAAGGGACACTCTGTCGGGCAGTGACCGCTTATAGAGTTCTGGTAATTCATATAGCCTGGTGGTGGCAAGAGTTACTATTGTATTCTTTTGAGTCAATTCTTTGACTAGAGACTGTTCGCCCATGTTGGCACAATTTTTGAGTGACTTTAAATTATACTCTACGATTTTCGTAAATGACGTCTAATGGGCATATTTTGGGTCATGATGAGTTGTGGCTAAACAAAGGGAATAGTCCCATAGGAATTTTCCATCCCCTTATCAGGGTTATCTAATAATCTCAGGGCCACTCGAGGAGTAGTGAACTGAAAATACGTGGCCATGCTCGGAAGGTATCTACGACAGATAATTCCGGTCAGACAGTTACTCTCCAGATCGAGGAAACCACTCTTGATATGATCAGTTGCAAGAACGACCTGCAAGACACCTTGCATTGCGTGGCAGATTGTAATAGGACAAGCGAATTGGTGATGCACACTTGTCTCGGACAAGTGGGAGATTGTTGGAGTATGTGTCCTCAACAATAGTGCGATCACATTATTAAAACTCATGATAAGAATACCCAAAGGGATTATTCATTTTTATACGTCAACTATCAACATTTATCAGTAATGATTGGCTGACTAGAGTTTGACATTACTGTCGTTTGACGATGGTGATCAGTTGATCCCTTAAGGTCACACCTAAAGAACGATTCCCTTAATAGATAAAATTAATTAATTGTATGTTGATACAGATTAATTAATTCCTTAAAAATTGAACGATTCACGTATGTGAGTAAGAATATGAATCTTATTATAATTCGATTAAATGAGATTCGTTTTAGTAATTAAAATGTTATATTACTAAAATTTTGTTTATGAAACAATTAAGAGAGAATGGTTAATTATAATTACAAAGGGTTGTAGATTATATTAACATAACCCATTTTATGTACTTGTAATTGTGAATTACCAAGTAAATTTGTCAAGTGTAATTTATTTATTTAGTAATGATATTTAAGTTGTTAAATATGCATTAACAACATGGCAGGTGTCTAAGGACATACCATATTACACAATGTGTGACATTAGACAATTGACAAAAATAAAATGGAAGTCCATTTTATGTAATGGACCGATTTTATGTGTGATTAAGTGGGAGATTATGTTTTGTTATTTTATTTTAAATAAGACATAATCATAAACCTACTAAACTAGCCTTCAACCTAATAGACTTAGATAAGAGAAAAAGAAAAAGTGAGAAGGCCATGCATTGGCTCCCTTGGAGCAAGCCGTCCGGCCCACCCTCTAAAAAAGGACTTCTCATTTTTATTTTTCCTTAGTCCTTCTTTTCTATATTCTATATATTCTCTCTAAAAGAAAAATTCTCTAAAAATAGCTTTTAGAAGAAAATTGTTCAAAATCTAATTTATAAATTACTAGAAGTAGTAATCCAAAATAATACGCCCTCCTATTCACTCATTTCTTCCCCCTTCTATTTACACAAGAATTAAGGAAATGATTTTGAACCACACAAACCACTCTATTCCACTCTACCCCACATATAACTGAATTTGGACCACACAAAAAATTCCAAAAAAAGGAAAGAGGGAAGAAAATCTGACTAGCATAAATAAGGAAAGAGGGAAGAAATGAGTGAATAGGAGGGAGTATTAGATTATATTTAAGGATTAACTACTAATATAATCTCGTCAATTAATTAGTAGTTTTAAGGGATTGTCTTGGTGTAATTGATAGGAGGTTCTCATACATTTGGGACAAAGGGGATCATCCATTTATTTTGAGCTCAAGAACAAGTAAGAAAGGTGTTCTTACTTGTGCCCTTATAAACCGATTTCACTATTGTAAGGAATATTATTCTTACTTTTCTATTTTATTTTGTTATGCATGTATAAGATCAACATCTACATTAATGAGGAATTAGATATTAATTTAAAGAGTTTAATTTGAGGGTTAATGAATACTTTCATTATAAGTAAGAATACATGTCTATAAATCGAATTATAAAAAAAATCCAACACTTCATATGGTTTTTAATTGATTAAAAACAAAGAAAAGGATGAACCTTCTTACCTTGAATGATTAGCAAGTGAAAAGGACGAATTAAACAAGAAGAACACCAATGAATCAAGCACAAAATCACCAAGTTTTGAGAGCAAAGAGAAAGATTGAAGAAATTAGGGTTTATAATTAGGAGAAAATAAGAAGAAGGAAGATAGGGAAAGGGTATAAGAATCCCGTCTAAACCCATGTACTGTTGTAGATACCCAGTATCTGCACCTTCCAAAAACCACCCGATGATGATCGGACTATAACGTGTTTTTGATATGCGTGCGTGGATTGGCTATATATGAGACGGTTTAATGCACTACTCGAATATGAAAAATGATTTCAAAAGTTTTCTAACTTCATTTGCATTAAAATAACCCTATTTAGAGTTAAAACCGTCTTCGGACCCAAAACCGACTCAGAAACCCGTAACTCGAGTCAACCTGAGTCAACCCGAGTCAACCCAAATCTAGGATGTCAAAAATAATGCTATGAATGTCTTCATCGTATCATTTCCATTAAAATGACCCTATTTACAGTCAAAACCGACACCGAGCCAAAAACCGACTCGAAATTCAAATCCCTACTCACACGGGTCAAACCCGAGTCAAAGACACAAAATACCTACCCCAAATATCACCTAAGAGGAAGCTTACATGGCTAAGCAAACCTCAAAGACCACAAATCACAACCAATAAAACATTTGTTAGAACAAATGCAAAATCCAAATTTGCGAAAGGGACAGTACACCCCATTGAGTCACGGGGTGGCTCGCGCCTCAATGGGGTGTCTCCTTAGCCTCCAAGCAAAATCGACCCATTCGACCAACTCAACTCATTAATCAACATGTTTTAATTAACATATTTTCAACATATTTTCAAATCAAAATCCTTTTTTAAGGCACTCTTTTAAACTTCTTTGATCGCGATTAGTCACAACGAAAAAACCGTCTCTAAAGTCGTCTACTTCGCAAACATCAATACACGTAAGTTTGAGGGTGTAAACAACTCACTTTATTTCATATATTTACTGTTTTTATGAGTCTATAAGAATAAACAATGCATAACACGATTCAAATATAGGTTAGACGAGCCAAAACCGAGTTTTGGACCGAGACAGAAGCCCTTTGGTATGCAAAGAGGCCCGCGCCTCATGTGGGTTATCGGGTCAGACTCATCCGTGTTTGTTCTCGTCTTTCCTCATTATTTTATTTCTTATTTGTAATAGGTTTTTACCGTTTCAAATGTTTCAAATCATTTTTATGACAAGCTTTTTAACCATAAATTATAATCACCCTTGGTTCCATATACCATGACGGTTTAATCCGTGACCAGGTGATATTAATTGGTTAATTACATTTTAAAGAAAATCCTTTTCTTTTTGTTACCATTTTAATTCATTTTTATGATAAACATATTTTGACCATTACAAAAATCATCCTTGGTTCTTTATAGCATGACGGTTTGCTCCGTGATTCGATGATATTATGGTTAATTACATTTTAATGGGTATTTTAACACCCTTTTCTTTTATATACCATCTTTCTCATTTCTTTACATTTGTAAATATATTAGTCATAATTCATAATCATCCTTGGTTCTTTATACCATGTCGGTTTAATCCGAGTACGATGACAAACTTGACTAATTACAAAGAAATGAACTTAACATATTTAGTTCAAATCAAACATTTTGCATTTTTGTTTGTAAGCTATATTTTTCAAACATGCAAGTCCGACAACGAATATTACTAACACAATAGTAATTATTCCGAGTCATGCAAGTCATACTTGCAAATCATTAATCACAAAAAACGGTTTTAAATAACCTTTTCAAGAACCAGGAGATGCCCCCTTGGGTCGCCCTATGGCTTGCGCCCCAAGAGGCCCTCTGCTTTCATGTTTCAAAACCTGGGCAGAGCCCCTTACCTCGCCAATAGGCTCGCGCCTTAATATGGCTGCTTGGCACTGTTCTGCCTCGTTTTTAGCACTTGTCTAGGACGTTCCCGATTACGGTTAATCCGAACACATGACGGATCATATTGACAAGCTTACGTTTTTACACTTTGTCACTTGACACCCTTTTTCAATAAATGGATCGTGTTAAGCGTCATAACCCGAATTTGGTAAATGGATGTTTAATTTCCGTTCTCACATGCAAATCAACCATAAATCCAACTTGGCATCTTATGCTTGATATTTGGATTAACAAACCGACTTAGAAAGCTCACATGTTAGGTTAACACTTTTGGATGTGCATTCATGCATTTACACCGTTTTATCAACTATTGCACTTAAACAACCACGATCGATCAGTAGAGGCCGCTAACGCGGGCGGGATTGGGTGTCCGATTAAAGGGCTTCCCAATACGTACCCTCACCCATTACTCAGAACCTTTGGATAGTGGATGGCCTTATCCAGGGCGTACGAGAGTCATTTTAGGCATAGAATGCTAAAAGGGGGACGATTCCTTATCTTTAGTACCTATGTCAAACGCTGCTTTGTGCTTCAATTTGACCGAGGTATAAAGTGGATTTCGAACGGGTTCCAAGCATCCCACAAATGCCTGGTGGCGACTCCGAACATCTCTAATCGTTTCGAGAGCTTTACAGAGACGAAACCGATCGATCTAAAGCGATCCGGTCGAAAGCATTTTTATGCCGCCGAGCGTGGCTTTCAAAAGACCGCTGCATGTCCATAGATTGGCCTGGCGCGCAGTTGGCCCGTGACCGCGGACCGGAAGGTGGCCCAAATCTACAGACCGAGACGTGGCCCATGTCCACAGTTTGGCGATTCCGCTGGGGAAAACTAGGACACTTGTGTCTTTGTGATCCTTAGAGGTGAAACTCGAACGAGGTCGTGGTTAAAGTGCATTAATTGATATTACGGTCATAAGTCGGGTTCCTTGTCCGGGCCCACAACCTAACCCTTTTCGACCAATTGGCTCGTCTCGTCGGCGTAAGTTTTTCTCATCTCCGCGTTTCGAATCCCGATTGAGTCAAGCATACCATTGACGTTACACATTTCTGTTTCGTCAAAGAGCTTTCATCACTTTCGAGCACGAGGCTAGGGCACCCTCCTTACACATTTTGTTTGGATTGGTATCCCTCTCGCAAATCGGGGTTTGATCGCTTGGTGTGTAACCCACCCTTTTAAGCCAAAACCCGTGTCAGCATAATGCATAATATAATGAAACTGTGAGTGCTTATGTGCTACTTGATCATAAGTCCTTCCGTGTCATTTTCAAACTTTCAAAAGCACTTTTTTGCGCCGTTATAATGGCCGTTTTAAACCTCGGTCTTTGGCCGAGCGTTGCACGCCTTCTTAGGCCGTCATAATGACGATTTTCAAACCCGATTTTTTTAACCGTTTCAACCCTCCTTTCTAGGCCGTCATAATGACGATTTTCAAACCCGGTTTTTATAACCGTTTTAACACGCCTTTCTAAGCCGTCGTAATGACGATTTTCAAATTCGGTTTTCTACAATCATTTCAACACGCCTTTCTAGGCCGTCGTAATGACGATTTTTAAAACCCGGTTTTTACAACCGTTTCTAAGAACCTTTTTATGCCGTTATAATAACCATTTCAAAACCCGGTTTTTATAACCAATTTCAAATGCACCTTTTTATGCCGTCATAATGACGATTTCAAAGCTTGGTTTTCACGAACCATTTCAAAATACCCTCTTACGTCGTCATAATGGTCGTTTCAAACCTCGGTCCCTCGCCGGCCGTTCTCTCTCAACGCACCCTTTTACACCGTCGTAGTGACGAATTCTACACTCGAATTTTCAAATTCGAAATCAATTTTTCAAACCGTCGTAATGACGATTTCAACCCGTGCAACTTTCCAAATTTCAAATCTCGTTTCAAGTTCAAATTTGGCTTTTCTAAGCCGTCGTAATGACGATTTCAATTCTCACAATTTTTTATTTGCATTCCGTCTTTCAAAGGTTAAAACGGTTTTCTAACCCGTCGTAATGACGAATTCAATCCTCATAATTTCCAATTTCAAATCATTGAAAACAAATTAAACTGTTTTCAAACCTCAAATCAAATTTCAAATCATTTGAAAGCGAATTTAACCATTTTCAAATTCCAATTCAAAAGCAAATCATTTGAAAACGAATTTAACCGTTTTCAAATTTCAATTCAAAAATCAAATCATTTGAAAGCCAATTTAACCGCTTTCAATTTCCATTCAAACTTCAAATCATTTGAAAGCGAATTTAACCGTTTTCAAATTCCAATTCAAAATCAAATCATTTGAAGATCAATTTAACCGTTTTCAAATTTCAAATCCAACTTCTAATCATTTGAAAACAAATCTAACCGTTTTCAAATTCAATTTCAAATCTTTAAAAACAAATCTAGCCGTTTTCAAATTTCAAATTCAACTACAAACCCTTTGAAAGCAAATTTAACCATTCAAATTTCAATTCAAACTCAAATTTTTGAAAACAAATCTGACCGTTTTCAAATTTTAAATCGAACATCAAATCATTTGAAAACAAATTTAATCGTTTTCAAATTTCAATTCAAAGTCAAATCTTTGAAAATGAATTTAACCGTTTTCAGATTCAAATCAAAACTCAAATAATTTGAGAACAAATTTAACCGTTTTCAAATTTCAAATCAAAACTCAATCTTTGAAAACAAATTTAACCGTTTTCAGATTTCAAATTTCAAATATTTGAAAACAAATCTAACCGTTTTCAAATTTCAATTCAAAATCAAATCTTTGAAAACAAATCTAACCGTTTTCAGATTTCATTTCAAAATCAAATATTGAAAACAACTTTAACCGTTTTCAAAATCCAAATTCAAATATTTGAAAAGAAATCTAACCGTTTTTTAATTTCAAATTCAAAATCAAATCTTTGAAAACAAATTTAACCGTTTTCAAATTTCAATCCGATTCCAAATTGTTTGAAAACAAATCTAACCGTTTTCAAATCTTCAACCCAATTTTAAATCCTTTGAAAACAAACTTAACCGTTTTCATGGCCATTGTGATGACGATTCCAAATTATTCGATTCTCGATTTTCTAATCCGTGATTCGGAATTTCAAAAAAATTCTTTGGAAGCAACACTTTGTTTTCAGAGCCGCTGTAATTTTAACTCAAACTGTCTTTTGAAAACAAACCTAAGACAACCCTTTCAACTGATCGACTTTCGGAGATCCCTACTCTTTGGAAGCCGTCCATAAAACGATAAATGAATATTTTTGAAAATTTCTATTTTCGAAAATTTCAGTCCACCTTTCCAATTTAGCCTCGAGTCGAGTAGAGTCCAGTCGATTTCAAGTCAAGTCATCTCGATTACGTTGAGTTCCCGCCGAAGATAGTACCTACCTTCTGGTCTAGGTCGTGTCGCCTAATTGACGAGACATCTTCAATGGCGTTAGGAGAGTCAAAACCTCTCGGGTATTAAACCCATCTTTCCCCTAACTTACGAGTCAAAGGTCAAGTTTATGTACATGTCTTTTCCAACGGCGTCACGCAAGTAACGAACATCCAAACTGAGTCAGAAGTCGTCTGTCTAGGCATCACTATTCCAAAGTTGACACTCGAGACTAAATTCAAGTCATGCACCAAGAGTTCAAACACAAGAGGTCATTCACGATCTTTAATGAACTCATAACCTAGTCACACCGTCGCGTCTTCACAACAAATCTGCCTTTTGTACATATGTGTCGCACTTGCCTTTGTTTGTGCAATTTCTTACCAAGACAAGTTATAACGCCTATCGTTATGTCAAATAGGAATCCCTTGGGTGTTATCGATCATCGACAAGAAACTCAAGAAGCCGATCAATCTGCATCTGCCATGACTTCTGCTGAAACCAACGACATGGTCCTTCGACTCCTTGCTACCGTGGAAAACTTGAGCACTCGTGTCTCCCATGTTGAGGACAAAATGATAACCAGGAATTTTCCCTTTTCTGATATTGAGCAAAGGGTTAAGCTCCTTGAAAGCCGGCTACTGGCCAACGACCAAACCAAAACCAGACGACCTCATCGGTCCTTCCCTGATTTGGGTATGCCTTATGCCACAGTCTTGGAAAGGCTAATCTCCCAAGGAAAATTCAAACCGATTGGTCCAACTCCGGACCCTCTACCGAACAAGCGAGGTCGAAGATGGGATGGAAACCTGTTTTGTCAATATCACCAAGGTCGCGGTCACGATACTGAAATGTGTCTTCCCCTAAAAGGCGTTATCCTTGACATGATTGGAAAGGGTGAGTTACCATTACCTCCCTCAACAAACAACAAAAACAACCCTCCTGAAAACCCTTTTGGACAAAGTCAGGAATCTTCCCTATACTGCTCTCAACTCATCTCTCCTGATGACGAGGAAATCCATGCAATTGACGAGGATGGCATACAAAGCGCTATAATGATGCTCTCCGTCTCTATCAACAACATATTCTCAAAGCTGCAAGTTGCTATCGATGATTTGAACACTCGGGTAGCTAATTTGGAGAAGAGGTTTGGTGGTACAGAAAATGAACCTGACCACCATGGAGAAAACCAACCCTCCCTTCACCAACCAATAGCTGTTGAAAATGAGGAGTCATCTGATGGTTCCCACATCCATGAACCTACCAACAAAGAACATGAAATCACCTCAACAAATATCCTTTCAAAATACCAAGCAACATCCCAAAAACTTCCCATTGACAACGACCAAATCCTGCTTCCGCCGAGGATTGACAAAAACAAAAACAAAACTCACAAAAACACCACAAAAAGCACCAATATGGGAACCATGGGAAACATCAAAGGTTATTCACAGATCTGGGAATAACATATGGCACTACTCTGGAGATACTTGCTTCAGAAGGAATGCTCCAACCCATTGATTTGACTCCGGACAAACCCGAACACAAAAGAGCCCGATTCTGGGATGGTAATGCCTATTGCCAATACCATCAAGGAAAGGGCCATGACACCGAAACCTGTTTCAAACTCAAGCATGTCATTCAAGATATGATCGAGGCTGGCAAAATCATAATTGCACCTCTCAGTCAAGACAATCCTTCTGGGTGTTTCAAGTCAAACAGCAAGGTTGAGCGTTCTCAATGGACATTCACTAGGCTCAACACAACCTACGCCGCATCTCTTCAAAAGCTCATGACTGAAGGGAAGCTCCAACCAATCGGGCTCACCGCGGACCCGTCTGAATGCAAGAAAAGCCGTTTCTAGGACGGCAATGCCTATTGCCAATATCATCAAGGGAAAGGTCATGACACTGAAACATGCTTCAAACTGAAACATGCAATTCAAAATATGATCGACAATCATGAACTGATAGCTTCATCCCTATGCCAACCATGTGATAAAGACAACCTTAATGAACATCTCTTTCTGCAAAGAGATAAAAGCCTCATCGACTATTGTCCTTGACACGTCTGTCGTGTACCTGTCAAAAATAAACTAACTAAACTAACTATATAGCTAGGGAAGTTAGGTCGATCTCCACAGGGAGGCAAGATATTTGTAGAAGTCCGTCTATTTTGTCACAAATGGGGGAGAGGGGGGGGGGGGTTGTTTGAATTGTTTTCTAAACTACGAAGTTTTAAAGGAAGAGAAATAAAGGTAAGAGCAGTAAAGGTAAGAAATAAGTTTTAAACTATCAGAGAGAGAGGGACATGTCAGGATTTCGGTTTACTACGGTAGTCCAGTGACTCAGCTGTAAATGACTCAGACGAATTAATGTGAGACGGATACGGGAAAGGTCCTTTCGGTCCACTTTCTATCCTAAAATACCACTAACTTAACTTTCATTCTCGTCAGGGTAGTCTACTGACCATAGCACGCCTATTTAGTCCAATCTTTCGATCTAGGATTAATTTTAGCCAGATTAAAGGATAACTCAGAAGCGTGCACTCAACTAAGTGGATAAATACAATTAAATTGCTATGGTGACAGAGTCTCGTAATTAATTCATCTGTTTCGTTTACTACATCGTCACAATCCTACCGCAGATCCTCTAATCCCAACATGAAAGGGGTTTAGCTACTCATGTCGCTAATTAAACTAACAGCAGATAAAATTCCAGCAGTAAACATAATGAAATAACAAGTAAATTGCATAAAAGAGAAATTAGGGCAAAGAAATTAAATAGAGTAAACAAGAAATTAAAGCAACAATGATTAATTATTAATAAGGAAAGAGAAAGGAATTACAATCCAAGCGAATCCGGCGTAAAGAACACAAAATCCGAGTGAAATAATCCCAAGAACAAAGTTACAGTGAAGGGAAAGAGCAACGTAACAAAGTTTGATGTGTAAACTGCTTAAAGTGAATGAAAGATAGATAAAAGATCGCTCCTAATGACCTAGTAAAGCGTGCTTAAATAGCAAAGTAATTAAGTTTAGCGAAATTAAAACATAACACGGGCTAATTAAAGCCCATAACAGCGAAACCACTCGATCGAGTGGAATAAATCCACTCGATCGAGCAAAACCTCAGCAGCATCTACTCGATCGAGTAGAAAGTTACTCGATCGAGTAACTCATCTTTCAGCAGCATAAGGATCGAGAAAGAAACTGCTCGATCGACCAACCATGAACGTAAAAACCACTCGATCGAGTGGTAAAACTGCTCGATCGAGTACTTTGACTTCAAATCAGCTCAAGTCCGCCAACGACTGCCTCGTAATCCGTGCCATAACGCTTCCAAACGCAGTATCTCACTCTAGAAAATCCCGTCTCCTCTAAATGCATGCAAAAAGGACGAAAAAGAGTACGATTCCACTACTTTCGCGTTCATTTCTACAAAATGGACAAAACGAACCAAAGTAGCCAATTCGGGGCAAAATACCATAAAAACAGTATAAAAATGCATAAAAATGCGTGCTGAAATAGGCTAAAAAGACTATATATTATGCACGTATCAAATCTTCCCAAACCGAACCTTTACTCGTCCTCGAGTAAACTAAAATGCAACTAATGGAACGGAAATGATAACTCAGAGCTAGCTTAACTTGTCTACTTGAACCAATTTAATGCAACAAAAACTAACAGTTATAGCTAAGCAGTCAATACGCAAATGAATTATAAGCTGTTCTGAAATATAGCCAACCTATCGACCTTGCAAGACCAACAAAATCGGACTCTCTCGTGGTCACTCTTCTCTCATGAAGCAAAGGGTGAATGTTATATGTAAAAGAGAGAAGAAAAGACAGTCACTCACCTAACTGCGACCGACATAGCATGCATGCAACAAAAATGAAAGACAATTCAAGTACTAATGCACACACTCCAACCAATAATGTCCGTCACAGCCGAGGGCTTACAAATAATTTGGGAATAGTGAGGTTCAGGTGACAAAGGCAAAACATGTTATGGAAATGTGGAGGTAAAAGCGTCAAGCTAGTTCCTAACAGGACCATAATGAAATCATCCGAATCTCAACTGACTGAAAAGACTAAGTACAAGTGCCCCTTATTTGGCACAAAACTCACTAAACTCAAACACAATCTTCTCAAAAAAATATGGGATAAAACGGAGGAGTCAGACGGTCACAAACTTCCCTTTTTTAATACCGTCTGAATGAACTAACTGAAACAAACAACTCTTTTTCAAACTTTCTTTTTTTGTTTTCTTCTTTTCTCACGTTACCAGCTTTCTTTTTTCATTTTTTTTTCTTTTTTTTTCTTCTTTCACTTTCACGTTTCTCTTTTTTTTCTTTT
Organism: Silene latifolia; assembly: GCF_048544455.1. Classification (NCBI taxonomy): domain Eukaryota; kingdom Viridiplantae; phylum Streptophyta; class Magnoliopsida; order Caryophyllales; family Caryophyllaceae; genus Silene; species Silene latifolia. The sequence goes on from NC_133526.1 coordinate 151,687,655, forward strand.
TCAATACTCTTTTCTTTTCATACTCCCTCCTTAATTTTCCAACAACTCCATACAAATGAGATACGGGCCAAACTGCAGCCAGAAAAATCATACAGCAAAAGACATACTAACTAGCTCGACTAGGCAGGCTTAGTTTGGGATGTAGCTAATGGGTCAAAAAGGAAAGTTTTGGCTTATGTGGAGCTAAATGGGTGAAAAATATAAGGAAAGGGGAATTTGCAAGCACCTCCCTGCATGTGACACCAACCACTAACCCGAATATGTGCATTTGACAAGAAATTGAATGTCATAAAAGTGCAAAAATGATGAACATGCTATGCAAGGAGTACTACTCTCAATTCCTAATGAACTGGTCATGGATGTCACCAGTTATAAGGCTCTAAAACTCAGAATTTATCATGTAGTTTGCCAATTTATCAGGTCAAGTCTAAACAGTCGGCTATATTTGAACAGAAACTCGTAGATTATGCGTATGACAAAGCTAAAAACTATCAATAAAGTGCAAGGCTCAAGTAAAATGACAAGTTATTGTGCATTATCATCACGGAAATCTACCGTTCCGACTCAACCTATATGCAAAAATAAACGTGAAATTTTTGAATTTTTCTAATTTTTTTGGTTTTTTTGATTTTAAATGAAAATAAACAACAATGCAAGCTGAAAAATATAATCGTGAATGCAAAATAAATGCAAATGCAGACTCAAAAGGATGCAACACCCTCCCCAAACCAAAACGGACAACGCCCTCATTGTCCTCCAGCATACACCAGCAGAAAAATACATGGGAACGGGAATATACAATTAATAAGAAAAGAAAAACAATAAATAAAAGGAGACAAAATAAAAGAGTAAGAGATACATACAGAATACGAACTTCCCCAAACCAGCCTGAAAACTGGGGAAGTGAGTAGACCAGTAGCTACTCGTCGTCGTCGTCACTGCTGTAACGGATCTCCTCCACCCTGAACTCCGGATCTCTCTCCTCCTCTCTCCTCCTATGCTCCTCAGCACGAGCTCTCTCCACTGCCACCTCTGGGTCCTCGTCCTCCTCCTCGTCAGCAGACTCCGGGTACCCCTCAGCTGGGAACCGGAAGAAGGAAGGGTGTGGCCAACCCTCTGGAATCGGACGGTGTCGCCGCAAGTGGTACTCGTACAGAGGGTGTAAAGTAAGAGCCAATTCTCTCTCCATACGAGCCTGACGCTCTGCAACCTTAAGCAACAAACCGTAAACGGCGCCCTCTTGGGTCCATGACCGCGGGCGCCACAAAGGGAGGAAGTGGTACGAAAGTAGCCGGTAAGACCGGCTCAGTCTGTGTCTGGTCAGTGGGAGTGGGAGTAGGAGTATGAGTGGTAGTATTAGTGGGAGTGGTAGTAGTAGTGGGAGTAGGGGTCGGATCGGGAGTAGCCGTGGAAGGCTGGGCACTCCCTGAAGGTGTGGACCCCTCTCCAGTCTCAAGACGCCGCTTCTTGGCGGCGGGTGCAGCAGGAGGTGGTCGTGGCTGAAGTGGAAGGAGAAGGTGAGGTAGTGGTGGCAGTCGGGCGACCCTAGCAACAGTAGGAAGGGGCTCTAGACGAGGGAGAGTGTCACAAGGTAAGTCAACAGACAAGGAGCCGTCAATCTTCCATGTCTGGTAGTCTGGGGTCAGCCAATGCCGAGAAAGCATGGCATCCAGACTCAGTAGCCTCTCTCCCGCGAGGTACTGCAAGTCACGAGGCCAAACGGGGAAAAGGCGACGGGCAAGAATGGTGGCTATGCCACCGCAAGGAATAGTTCCCGTCTCCTTCAGCCCCTGGCTCTGAAGGTACTGGGTGGTCAAGTAGGCAATGTTGAGGGTAAAAGGACCCTCGCAGTCAATGTTTAGGTAACCGCCCAGGATGAAGAGCTCGGTGTTTGTCATGTTGTTCGGCTCCTTTCGGCCGAAAATAGTGCTCCCCATCAGTCTAAGGAAACAACGGACATGGGGAAGGTGGACCTGATGGAGCTTTCGCTTCCTAAAAGTGGTCTGGGCCAGGCACCGCCAAAGCTGACGATGGACCTTCCTAGGGGCAGCAGTCTCGCCCGTAGAGGTAAGGCCAAGTAACATAACAAACTCCCCTAAGGTCATCGGAAAGGTCCGGTTAAACAACCGGAAGGACACTGAAAGACTGGTGGGGTCAGCATCGTTGAAGGAAATGTAGATCTTTATACATTTTAACATACTCAAATATGTCTAAATTAATTTGTCATAAAATTAAAACGGATTTTATGCATGCAAACAATAATATAAATAGAAGAGAAATCACATCCTTACAATGGGTATTTCGGTTTTATGGGCACAAGAGAGATCACCTTTCTCTCTTGTTCTTGAGCTTATCCTTATGGAAGAACAAAGATCTAAGGGTAAGATCTCTCCCTAAGCTTTATACCCAAGGCTTTCTCTTAATTAGAATTAATATTATGAGTACTAGATAATATTAATTCTTGTAGAAAAATGACCCAAAAATATTGTTTGTGCTCTTGAATATTCGGTCAAGAGTAAGGGATTTTGGAGTTTATTTCTCTAGAATTCTCATAAATTGTAGAGAGTATTTTTCATTTTCTTACTCTAAAAATAAGAAGCATGAATGAATGAGTAAAGTGAAGAGCTCTCTTCTCTATTGTTGTTGTTGGCCGAAAAAGAGAGCATTGGGTAGTATGCCCAATGCCTCTTGTTTTTGCTCTTCTCAAAAGCTTAGGCTTGCAAGGCTAGTAGGTAGTCTTTCATAATTATGTTTTCCACTAAAATGAAAAGCACAATATTAACCCAACACCCCTCTAATTTTCGGACTTTTTATAATAAAATGGATGGTCCATTTTATTTTATCATTTGTCAAATTTGTCACATGTAACATGTTACATGACATGTTACAATGAAATGTATTTTTATCATATTAAAAATCAACATACTCATAAAATATGTCATTTACAAAATTGACTAGTAATTCGTAATTACTCGTACCAAAAATGTTTCCAAATTATAAACTACAACATTCTGTATTTATAATAATTTATTCATTCCGTTTCAATTGTTTCTTTAAACAATAATTTCATCCGAGTAATGATACAATTCGATTACTCAGACCGTATCTCATTTAATCACATTTCAATTTGATACGTAAATTTTACTTCCAAAATCGTCCGTCAATTTTTTTCAAGTAATTTAATTAACTCGTAACGTTATACGATTAATTAAATAATCAATTAAGAGTGTTGCCCTTTAGGTATGACCTAGGGGTCAATCGATCACCACCGTCACACGACAAGAATGTCAAACTCTAGTCGACCAATCATTACCGATATATGTTGACCAGTTGACAGTAACAAAATTACTTCCCAATTGTATTCTTTAAAATGAGATTTAATAATGATATTTAAATCATGTGATCGCACTATTGTTGAGGACACATTTCCCAACAATCTCCCACTTGTCCTCGACAAGTGTGCGTCACCAATTCTCTTGTCCTATTACTATCTCCCACTCAATGCAAGGTGTCTTTCAGGTCGTACTTGCAAGTGATCATATCGAGAGTGGTTTCCTCGATCTGGAGAATAACTGATTGACCGGATTTATCCACTCTGGATACCTTCCGAGCGTGGCCACGCAATTTACAGTTCATTACTCCTCGAGTGGCCCTGAGATATTGTTATAACCCTGACAAGGGGATGGACAATTCCTATCGCACTCATTCCCTTCGACTAGCCACAGCCATCATAACCCAAAATATGCCCATTTGACCCCATTTACGAAGGTCGTAGTAACACAAATCAAAGTTAATCTGAAACTGAGCCATCTTAGGTGAATAGTCTTTAGTCAAAAGAATCGACTCATTTGAATACTATAGCACTCTCGCCACGACCAGGCTATATAAATTTGCCAGAACTCTATAAGCGGTCATAAGGCCCGACAAAATGTTCCTAACAATCTGCCTATGTGATCGACTAGTCATCTCACATGACTCTATGGCACTTGAACTTGCCATCAATCGCATCACACTCTAGTCACTTCGAGACGTCACCTCATACAAGTGACTATGGGCGAATACCATGCTAATCCGTGTTCACTTTAACGGGGTTCAATTGTCTCTACAACCCGTTTGGATGTAACAAGGTATAAAAGGAGTTTTGAAAGAAAAACTCGAACGACAAATGCGATTATCACATATGAATAGTCAATGCCTGATTACTATTTCATATTCTATAATCTAATTTGATCTTGCATGTAGTTGTTAATTTCAATTCAATTGAAATGACATGACTCATCATGTTTAGCCTTTGAGAAGGCTTTGGTTAGTAGGTTTTATCAATTTCTTGTACCTTACTCAACCCTACTACATACTCGTTTTCCTTTGTAATGTATACATTTGCATTACAAAACTTCCTGAGTACGTGTCGAGATCCAATCAAGACATAGGCCCTCTAGCCTAAGAATAGCTCCCACTGTTTTCACAAAAAGTGGGGACTCATCTTTCTTACACATCTCATGATCGCAAGTGTACTCAATTTCCGTTATATATATATCTCTCATTGTTCTTTATTGCCTAGAACGATTCTAGAAAATCTACTTCTTAATTATCATAGCCACAATGGTATCTTAACCATCCTAATGTGTTTTGATTATGGTTTTGTCGGAAACCATGCGCAACCTCAATTGTCAATTGTCACTTATGTAACACACTTACACAAAATTGCATCATAAACACTTTGCTTTACTTCCTTAATGCTTCTGCATGCATTTAAGGGTAATCTTTATGGCATACTTGGCAAAGATTACTTAAATTCGATTTTGAAAACAATTCATCATACTCAAAGTATATGAAGTGTTGCACATCATTTCTTTTTAATTGATTCGGCAGCGGAAGCAAATGGAATCAATCAAATATGTTCAATTTAATTGAACTAGTCATGAATCTTATCAACATAAGACTTCTTACTGACGCTAATATCATGTGGATTTATCTGCATAAATCTAGATATTAAAGATGTATTGTATTACTCCAAAAGTCTTAAATCATTCTCGATGATCAATATGTCATCCACATATCGGACTAATTAAAATTTCCGTAACTCCCACTAAACTCCATGTATAAACACAACTTCTCGACTTATCTTGAAGTGTTTTATCACATGATCCAAAAATGTTGATTCCACCTCATTGATGTCCTACTTAAGACCCTCTCTTAAGTTTCACATTATCTTAGGATTGCAAGAATCTTCAAAACTCAAGACATGTATTGAATACATTCCTTCTAATTGAAGAAGTGGGTTCTAGATTCACTCGCTATGTATTTCATAATAATGAAACACAATCCCTAAGAAGATCCAAATAGACTTAAGCATTTCAATTGGTGCAAAACCCTTTGCAACCAATCAAACCTTGAAATCTCTCTTTATTAGTGCAAAACCCTTTGTCACTAATCAAGCCTTTTATTTCGGATTTTCATGGCTCTAAGCCTTGTATTGAGTTGTGACTTAAACACTCTTATGTAAGTCATATGTTCATTACTTTCCAGAAGTAATCAATCTTGAATCAAACAATTTCTTTGTAAGTTATAAGCTCTTTACTTTCTTAAAAGTAACATGAATTCATCATTTTTAACAAGTGATGAATTTAACCTCCTAGGTTTTGAAGAAACAATGTCTTACACAAAACGTCTCATGTAGCCAAGAAAGACCAGTTTCTTGCGACATAACATTCTCTGTGGCATTCTTTGTGGCTCTTGAATAATTTCTCCCACTCTGTCTTCTAAAATAAACTTGTATTTTAGAAAGACAGCTTCACGAGCCGCAAACCCGTCGTACTCGTGATAATTTAAGAGGGAAAAATGAGCATTTGTTTCTTGTGAAAACTTACAAACATGGTACCCTTACCATTTCATATCACATATGATTCGATTTAGTGGAAAAATAATCTAGACAAAATGATAAAATCCCCAAAAGGATCAAGTAACTCAAAGTAACTTGATTGAAGTCCAAACCATATCGAATAGCGTTTGATTTCTTATCCAATCACACATTATTTCATAATGCGTGCTAAGAGAGATTAACTTGTGATACTATATCACATTTCCTTTGGCTTATATCAAAGTCTTCACTTTGATAATCCCATCACGACTAAATCGTGATTCCTTGAACTCTTTGAAATTCTTCAAAGATTTGTCCTTTACCTTATTAAGTGAACATATTAGCGTCAACTTAAATCGTTGGTAAAAGAAAATGATCAACCTATTTTGGATCGATGATTTACTACCTCGATCTCCTTTTCAACCAAAAGGCACGAGACATCTTGCTTTGAATACAAGATACGCATATACCATTAACAATCTAATGGTTTCAAGAGTACTCGATAACTCTTTGCATTCATCATTCCAAAATTTAAGGTTTAATCTTGGGTTACCAATTTGAGTCTTACATCATCTTCATGATATATCATTCTAGTTTGGTTTAGAATATTATCACCTTGATAATGGGCTAGCCATATGTCAAATCGTGATGTAAAGGGTCACAAAAGTGAAACCTCTTTTGTATCGTAACAAGTTTGTATTCTAATTTAGAGTTTATGTACTTAATAGTCATAATTAAGCACAACTCCAAACCCAAAAACTAGATTTAGTACACAATGACTCTTTCTCTCGACTTCATTGTTGCTAGTCGTCATATTCTAATCATCCTATGTATCAAACATAATGATGAAAACCTCCACTGGTTTCTAATATCGACGAAGTGGTACTAGCAAAATTTATGTTTAATCAAATAAACATTTAAAGAAGAAGGTCCCATTAGATGTCCCACAACTAACTTGTTGATTCTTCAATAATTTGGGGTAGTTTTCCTTTCTCGTGTCCAACATTTAAGACAATGGAAACTTTATCGGTCGGGATTGATAGGTTTAGTATCGTTATTCTTCAACAACTTTACTTTTATCATAACCTTGTATCAATTCCATTATTATCTTTACTTCTTGAACCTCGTCCTCATCTTAACGGTTTAAGAGAATGCTCCCACTTAATTCAATGAGTCTTTGCTTTGAGAAGCAAAGGTGAATCTTATAAAGATTACTCTTCAATTCAATCGTTTTAGTCTTAAAACTTTCATTGAAGTGGTTGCGTTATTTTGGTCAATTACGAATTCTGACAAAACTAATTACCAAAAATTTATTGCTTCAAGGTACTTAATTCACTTAAGTATATGAAAAACAATCCATTGTAAGTAGAAGTGTTAGTCAAGAATCAAAAACCTGTTTGATAATGAATAACTTTAATCTATACTCTTTACAAGAGATCCTTAGCAATGGTTCATTTGAGGTTTTAGAAGCAAATTCATATTTGTCTTTAGTTACGATATTTTAATGGAGATTTGAATCAAAAACGAAATGATATCGTATATGGATTGTGGTAAAGAAATAGAACAATATGATAACGGAATAGTGGAAAACTCAACATTTATCGTTTTAATAATAATACTTGTAAATAACAAGTAAAGCATTTACATAGTGACCTCTACCCAACTATGATAAATGATTCCAAGACCCAAATTCATATCGACTTAGGCACGGTATGGCCGATGAAACCCTTATCAATATAACTCGGTGGATTAACACTTTAATCGATTCTACTTTTAGAACTCTTGGTCGATAAAATTACTCTAATATTTATCTATAGCCCGGAACACATGCAACTACGGTCGCGAATACTTCCGTTGAGCTCAATCCAAATTTCGAATAAATGTGTCCATGATCCAAATCCACATCAACTTGGGCACGGTATGGCCGATGAAACCCTCATCAACATGAATTCGGTGGATTGACATTTATCACCCACTTCCCCTACGTAACAAGGTTTGTACCCCGGTAGGGCCGAGTGCACTCCCTCACGAAATAGGTTTTCATGGTTTCTACTATTTGGTAAGGCTATGTCTCAATTAATTGTTTTAGCGAGAGGTCATGTCAATTTATTATCTATCACGTTTTAAGTGAACTAAAGCGGTGAACTACGATAATTCTAATTGACACGGTCGATAAACTCGATAAAATAACAATGCATGTTTAGTTATGGCGATTTAGCGATGCATGTGACATAAAATAAAATGCAAGCATAAAAATAAATAAATCCTAGTATGGCCTTTCCTAAAATAGAAAAACTATTAATCTATTACATATTCGGAAACCAACTCCATTGGTCCCTTGAACTTCGGTTGAGGCACGCATCTCGAGGTAACACCGTCTTTATGTATCGCCATTCTTGAAGAAATCCGTCTTTAGGAACTCCGGAATGAATAAAATTACATAATAAATTACATAATTCCTATTATACATTTGTAACTAAAATAAAATAAATCTATTAAATTACAAAACGGTGATACGAGATCACAATAAAAATTACAACCGAATCGATATTCCCATACATTTCGGGAAATACCAATTAAAATCTAAGGCCATACTAAGTAAAATTACATAATTCAAAATTACATAAATTAAAATTATGACAATCATAAAGAAAAATGCAGCATTATAATATGTATGAACATGCTCAATTTTTATGCTAAATCGCCTTTTAATTAGCCAATATCGTATATTACTCGGTTTTTACGGATTTGCGTGATTTCAACATTTTATAATCACAAAAATACATAAACTCATATTTATGCATAAGTTAATTACCCTAACCTCTTAGGACTCAAAATATAGTCTCCACTAGTAATTTGACCATAATTAACTTTTATATACAAAATTGTTCATAAAAGGACCAAAATTACAAAAATAAGCTATTATACTTCAAATAAATCCAACAATTCCAAATAAATTCAAAATTTGAAATTTAAATTTATGAACATTCTGGAAAAATTCCATGACACTCATAATGTTCAAAATCTTAGGTTAAAAATTTCGAAAATTTTCCGAAAAACAATGTTGCGGTTTATCGATATTTAATAAAATAATCATAAAAACATGGAAAAATTATTTTCATTAACTTTTCAATTTTAGATCTGAAAAATATAATAAAATGCAACATTAGACGTTTTTCCTAAGTCATAGATTATGTTTTATTAATTTTACACTAATAATGTCACTATTTATGCTAATTTTTCTTCAAAAATTCATAAATCATGCTAAAAGACTTCTTTATAGCCAATTATTTTACACACATCTTGTAAAATTGCATGTGACAACATATAAATTTTCTATGACCAGATTCGAAATTTAACTCATATTAACCTATTTTTCTCTTAAATCCTTATTTAATAATGAAAAATTCATTTTTCGAGCATAACAAGTGCAAAAATTATGAAAATTTACAGGTTATCTCAAAATAATATATGTAACAACATATCCAAAAACCAAGTGAAAATTCGAAGTATAGCTATTTTTAGACCAAAAATGACATTTTTACTCATAAAATCACATTTAAATGCCATTATTGTAAATTATGAACAATAAAAATCCGAAAAATTAACCAAAATATCCTAAAACACTTTAGGACCAGAAATATTAACATGCATGTAATTATTTCGTGATATATCATAATAACACAAATTTTACAAGTTTTATTTTGTTATTCATATAACTCGGAAAAACTTTTAACCAATTTGCATGCAAACAACCGTGGCTCTGATACCAATTGAAGGAAATGTAGATCTTTATACATTTTAACATACTCAAATATGTCTAAATTAATTTGTCATAAAATTAAAACGGATTTTATGCATGCAAACAATAATATAAATAGAAGAGAAATCACATCCTTACAATGGGTATTTCGGTTTTATGGGCACAAGAGAGATCACCTTTCTCTCTTGTTCTTGAGCTTATCCTTATGGAAGAACAAAGATCTAAGGGTAAGATCTCTCCCTAAGCTTTATACCCAAGGCTTTCTCTTAATTAGAATTAATATTATGAGTACTAGATAATATTAATTCTTGTAGAAAAATGACCCAAAAATATTGTTTGTGCTCTTGAATATTCGGTCAAGAGTAAGGGATTTTGGAGTTTATTTCTCTAGAATTCTCATAAATTGTAGAGAGTATTTTTCATTTTCTTACTCTAAAAATAAGAAGCATGAATGAATGAGTAAAGTGAAGAGCTCTCTTCTCTATTGTTGTTGTTGGTAGAAAAAGAGAGCATTGGGTAGTATGCCCAATGCCTCTTGTTTTTGCTCTTCTCAAAAGCTTAGGCTTGCAAGGCTAGTAGGTAGTCTTTCATAATTATGTTTTCCACTAAAATGAAAAGCACAATATTAACCCAACACCCCTCTAATTTTAAGACTTTTATAATAAAATGGATGGTCCATTTTATTTTATCATTTGTCAAATTTGTCACATGTAACATGTTACATGACATGTTACAATGAAATGTATTTTTATCATATTAAAAATCAACATACTCATAAAATATGTCATTTACAAAATTGACTAGTAATTCGTAATTACTCGTACCAAAAATGTTTCCAAATTATAAACTACAACATTCTGTATTTATAATAATTTATTCATTCCGTTTCAATTGTTTCTTTAAACAATAATTTCATCCGAGTAATGATACAATTCGATTACTCAGACCGTATCTCATTTAATCACATTTCAATTTGATACGTAAATTTTACTTCCAAAATCGTCCGTCAATTTTTCAAGTAATTTAATTAACTCGTAACGTTATACGATTAATTAAATAATCAATTAAGAGTGTTGCCCTTTAGGTATGACCTAGGGGGTCAACTGATCACCACCGTCACACGACAGTAATGTCAAACTCTAGTCAGCCAATCATTACCGATATATGTTGACCAGTTGACAGTAACAAAATTACTTCCCAATTGTATTCTTTAAAATGAGATTTAATAATGATATTTAAATCATGTGATCGCACTATTGTTGAGGACACATTTCCCAACAATCGTGTGCCCCGGAGGAGAAGGTAAAAGAGCAGAGAAACTCAAAACTCATCTCTAAAAAGGTACGGCCGCTCATAGTGATGAGTCCGGCCATCCCCGTGCCCCGTAGTAAATTACAGACCGACTCGTAAATGCCGAGTCTCTCAAGTGCCGATTTCTCTAGAAATCGTTAAGGAACATGCACACAGCCTAGCAGGTGATAAAATTTCTTACGATGTAAAGCGTTAACAAAATGTACCTGCGGATAATCTGGGTGAGAGTCGAGGGAAGTGTCCCCTCGGACTGTGACCGTGCCGAAGTAGAAGGAGCAAAGAAATGAAGTAGAGCGGCAGTAGAGGTGACTGGAGCTGGCGTAGAACGAGACTGTCTACGACCCCGGCCTCTGGAACCCGAAGTAGTGGCCCGTACAGTGACGGTGTGAGGGACCAGGGCTGCTCTGAAGGCAGCTGCGGCTGCTGGCGAGTCCATCACAGGTGTAAAAGTAGTGGCTGGTGTAGAGGTAGTGGCTGTTGTGGCCACCACTGAAGAGAAACTAGCAGCAGTGCTAGCAGTGGTGGTGACCGTAGAGGAAGTGGCAGCCTGAACTAAGCTAGCAGCAGAGCTAGCTGGAGTAAAAACCGTACCTGCAGCTGAAACTAGAAACACTAGGGCTGCAGTAGTGACTAACGCGGAGGCAGTGGGATCAGCAGGGGCCACTGTCTCAGACAGAGACGGACTAGAGGACGAACTAGTAGAGGGTAAAGAGCTAGAATCCATCCTGTATACAAAGGGTAGGGGGTATGATAAGAAAACAGCGGCTAAAGGTAGCTGAACAGCATGAAAAACCAGCAGAAACAACATGTGAAACCCCCTACCAGTCGAAAATTTCGACTTACAGCACACAATTTCCAACAATCCTCAAAAATTTCGAGTCACAGTAGGCAAACAGCTATAGGGAACGGGAATAGCTGTTAACAACAGTAGCAAGTAACAACAACTGAGGTTAATTAAATCATGGCAAAGATATAAACCCGTCGACGAAATTGAAAAACTCGATCAAGCGACCCTAATCACGAAATTTTGCGTAAAATTCGAATTGATCATGCAACAACAATGAGGAATGCGGATATATCATCAAGTAAGATAATTAAGGGCAAATAAAGACAATTAAAGTCGAAAATTCGACCAACAATGGATATTCAAACCCTAATTTCAATTTTTACCTCATAAAATTCGAAATAATCGAAATTAAAATGCAAAGAGGGTGTAGAAATCACTTAATTAATGGGAATGAACCTACAATATGCAATTAATCTTCAAAGAACAAGCAAAACAAGCGATTTTTCGATCTCAAAACCGCAAACCCTAACCCGCGTTAAAAACCGTGAAGATGAGCACAAATAAAGGGGAAATTATGGGGCTTTGAAAGATTAATAAGCAAGAAACAGATTGTAGGTGGCGAATTTTGAGATTGGGCAAGAAAAATGGGGATTTGGGGATGAATTGATCGCAATTAGGGGGTGTTAGACCAAAAATTGGGGTTCAATGAAATAGAAAACAAAAGTAAGGAGTTTAAAGAACAACTCCCTGCGTCCCTTTTGCATTTTCACTCGATCGAGTGGTTTTGAACCACTCGATCGACGACTTTGATGATCCAGCTGCTCGATCGAGTAGAATTCTACTCGATCGAGAAGTCCCCTTTTATGCTTTACTCGATCGACTTGAAGAAGTGCTCGATCGACCATATTTTCACTCGATCGAGTACAAAAAGTACTCGATCGAGCTCTTTTCTCGCGTAAGCTCTTTAATTTCGTCATTTCTACCTTGGAATGCGATAAACTTCCCCAAACCTGCATAAGAACATGTGCAAAAATATCCCAAAATACCAAATACGCATAGGAACAGTCTATAGTCTTAAATCTACGCTAAAAACTATCTAAAACTAATTGTCCTAATTAAACGCAATAAAACAAGTTCAACGGAAATTCAAAGATTATCTATTACAAGGTGTTACACGGGGCATTTCCCCCCTCAATTCCCAAAGCAATTCAGTAGCCCCTTGGAGGGCTCCTGACTGGAGGACGTCACCTCAGCAATACTGACTGTCCTCTTCAACTTCCATGAGCTTGATTTTGAATCATTTAATACAGTAGGAGGGGAATAGTTCACATCGACATAAGCACGAACTTTCCTCATCCTTGCTCCTCTATCACCGTCTTTAGCATCCTTACTCCCAACTTGATTGACAGTGATTGCACAACACCCTTTGACAGCTCCTTCATTGCTTTCATCTGTACCTGCAGCAAGGAAAACAGACGAACTTTCCTCCTTTTTGCTCTCAATCTGAGGCGGAGGGGTAACAATAGCGGCACAATACTCCAAATTTTCATCTGGAGTGTCAATAATAGGGTCAATAGAAGAGAGGGCATTGCAAGGCTGAGCTTGCATGGGAGCCCTCCGGAACTTAGACTGATGAAAAATCAGCTTCTCGTCCCCTACCTGAAAGGTCAAAGTCTTACCCCCAACGTCTATTACTGCACGGGCAGTAGACAAAAATGGTCTCCCTAAAATAATAGGGGTGTGTGCATCTTCGGGGATATCTAAGAAAATGAAATCAACGGGAATAAAGAATCTCCCGATCTGAGCAGGTACGTCTTCTACTATACCTAGTGGCCGTGATACACTACAGTCGGCCATCTGGACTGTCATGTTGGTGCAACTCAGCTTTGTCAAACCAAGTCTCTTAGCCAGAGACAATGGTAAGACACTCACGCTAGCGCCTAAATCGCATAGCGCGCTATCAATCAAATGGATACCGATATGACACGGAATTGAAAAACTACCCGGGTCTGACTGCTTAGGAGGTAACTTATTTTGAAATAGGCTTACCCCACTTTAGTTAAAGCTACGGTCTCGCTATCACTAATATTCCTCTTACGCGATAAAATTTCTTTCATAAACTTAAGATAAGAGGGTACCTTTGTCAACAACTCGGTGAATGGCACAGTGACTTCCAAGCTTTTCAGAAGTTCAACAAATTTGCCGAATTGTTGATTGGCCTTGGTATTCTGCAGACGCCTCGGGAAGGGAACCGTGATAGGTATCTCGAGTCCCTTGTTTCTCTCTTCCAAAGTATCTTCCGAAGCAAGTTCTGTATCCTTTGGACGCTTCTTACCTCTCGAACGAGGTATTTCCGGTGTATTATCGCTTAATCGAGCACTAGCAGGCTCTTGAATAAGCTTCCCGTCATCAAAACTACTCGATCGACCAAATTGCCCATTCGATCGAGCAGTTTCTTCATCAATATCACTCGATCGAGTGAAATTTTCACTCGATCAAGCAACTCCATTTTGCTCTTCACTCGATCGAGTAGAAAAACTACTCGATCGACCATTTTCATCGCCAAATCTACTCGATCGACCACCAGAAGGCAGTCGATCGAGCACTTTCTTCGCTGTCAGCTCGTTTTCTTCGCCAGAGTACTGTTCATTGATACTCTCGTTTCGTACCAAAAATAAAATACCTAAGTACTACTAACAGAAGTCAGCGGTAAGTAGGGTCGATCTCCACAGGGAGGCGGTTTACTATCTACTTGTCTATCCTATCTGTCTAATGTCACTATTTGGGGGTTTTGGTTGTTTTCATTATACTACTGAGGCTACGGCAAGAGAAAAAGGAATGCAAGAAATTAACAATAAGAAAAGGGAATATGCTAGGAGTCGGTCTACCGTGGCAGCTATACTATCGGGAATACTGAGGCGATTAGACTATTGATAAGAAGAGCTATGGTCGTCACCTTTCGGTCCTTAAACCGCCCTAGAGCGTAAATAGCTTAACTTTCGCCCTCACTACGATACCCTATTGTAATTAAGCAAGCCTTCCATTCCAATCTTTCGATCCAGGTCGGGGTTAACTAGATTTATGGTCTCCTGCATGCATACATTCAACCTGATAACAATTAAATTGTCTAATACAATTCTTATCGCAAGACTAATCCATTTAAGTCAATTAAAACATTGCTACCACGGCTTCCCTAATCCTAACATACTAAGGGGATTTAGCTAGACATAATTAAAGGGAAACAAGAATAATAGAAATAAGAACAATAAATAAACATTAAAAAGAAAGAGAAAAGGGAGAGAAACAATTACTGAATTTTGATCCGGAAAAGGAAGAGCAAAGTAACAGTGTAAAAGTAGCAGTGTATTAAGAGTAATTAGAGAGGTGAAGAGTAACATCCCTAAACTGGCGTGCAAGCCTTATTTATAGCAAAACATAACATAATAAAACCTAATTAACGAAACAGGCCAAGCCCGTCAAAGATTGTTGCTCGATCGAGCACTTAAGGCTCTCGATCGAGTGATATTCCTTAGCATTCCTCTCGATCGAGAACAATTCCTCTCGATCGAGGACTTCTTTCCCTTTAATCACTCGATCGAGAAGAAGTAGCTCTCGATCGAGCAAATGGGCTCTCGATCGAATAGAAATAGTTCTCGATCGAGCACTTCTCAGCGCGTAATTCCTGCTTCGCGCACTGAACTTCAAACGGCTGCCATTCCTTCGTTACTTGGACAAATAGGGCGTGGTTGGTGGCGTTGGAAAGCTAAGAGGATAAGCTTTCACCTCCAACTGGAATAACCTTAATAACTGTTGTAGAACTCGAGATATGGCTCTTACAAGAAGGAACTAGCAAATTGAAGCACTCTCTTGGCTCGTCTAACTTCCTTACTCCAATGCGCATCTCAAAATGGTACTTTCCAAGCTCCGACTCAACTCATCTACTAAATGCATGCGTAGGAACATGTTTTAGGCTTGATTCCGCATCTCTAAGCCCATTCCTGCAATTAATACAAGAACTTCCAAAGTATGCAATTCGGGGCATATTCGTAGCAAATAACTACTAAAATAGCATAATGATGCGTGCAAGAATAGACTAAAAAGACTATATAAAATGCACGTATCAAATCTCCCCAAACCAAACCTTTACTCGTCCTCGAGTAAACTCAAAACTATACGCTAATGGAACGGAAAAATAACTCAGAGCTAGCTTAACTTGTCTACTTGAACCAATTTAATGCAACAAAGATTAACAGTTTAAGCTAAGCAGTCAATACGCAAACGAATTATAAGCTGTTCAGAAATATAGCCAACCTATCGACCTTGCAAGACCAACAAAATCGGACTCTCTCATGGTCACTCTTCTCTCATGAAGCAAAGGGTGAATGTTTATATGTAAAAGAGAGAAGAAAGGACAGTCACTCACCTAACTGCGACCTACATAGCATGCATGCAACAAAAATGAAAGACAATTCAAGTACTAATGCACATACTCCAACCAATAATGTCCGTCACAGCCGAGGGCTTACAAATAATTTGGGAATAGCGAGGTTCAGATGAGAAAGGACAAAACATGTTATGGAAATGTGGAGGTAAAAGCGTCAAGCTAGTTCCTAACAGGACCATATAAGACCATCCGAATCTCAACTGACTGAAAAATAGAATACAAGTGCCCTTCATTTGGCACAAAACTCACCATCCAAATACACTATGTCCTCAAAAATATATGAATAAAACGGAGGAGGGAGACAGTCACAAGATAAAGATAAGCATAAACAGTCTCGAAATACAACCAGTTCAAAAATTTGATAATTTTGCTTCTCTGGTTTTCACGTGAATCACCATGTCTTTTTTTCTTTTTTTTTTTCTTTTCATTTTTTTTTCTTTTATTCACGTATCATCTTTTTTTTTCTTTTTTTTTCTTTCCTCCCTCCTTTCTTTATTTTCCAACAACTCCATACAAAAGAGATACGGCCAAACTGCGGACGAAAACTCATACCACAAAAGAACATACTAACTAGCTTGACTAGGCAGGCTTAGTTTGGGATGTAGCTAATGGGTCAAAAGGCAAATTTGGCTAATGTGGAGCTAAATGGGTGAAAAATATAAGGAGAGGGAAATTTGCAAGGCCCTCCCTGCATGTGACACCAACCACGAACCCGAATATGTGCAATTTGACGAGAAATTGAATGTCATAAATGTGCAAAAGAGACGAACATGCTATGCCAGGAGTACTACTCAAAATTCCTAATGAACTGGTCATGAATGTCACCAGTTATGGGCTCTAAATCTCAGAATTTTTAAGTAGTTGCCAATTTATAGGTCAAGTCTAAACAGTCAGCTTATATTTGAACAGAAATTCGTAGATTATGCGTATGAGAAAGTTAAAAACTATCAACGGAAGTGCAAGGCTCAAGTAAATTGACAAGTTATAGTGCAATATCATCACTGAAATCTACCGTTCCGACTCAACCTACATGCTAAATTAAACGTGAAATTTGAAATTTTAAAATTTTTTTGCTTTTTTTTGTGAAATTTTGAATTTTTATAGAAATTAACAACAATGCAATACGGAAGTGCAATAAATGTGAAAACAGAAATGCAATAAAAACAATATGCAGACGCGGATATGGATGCATAACCTCCCCAAACCAAACCGTACAATGCCCCCATTGTACCAAAACATGGAAAGGAAATGCAAACTGAAGGAGAAGGAGAGTAAATACGGAAAACTCACAAGATACGCGAAATAAGGGACCTCCCCAAACCGACCATGAAATGAGAGGTTGCTAAGGGCCCGGAAAACCGTCTCAGGAAGCTAATCCAAGTCAAAAACGTGAAAGGGCATCCAAAAACTGCTCGATCGAGGAGAATAGCAGTCGATCGAGTAGTTCCTCATCTTGCAGGTGGTCGATCGAGTAGATTAATCACTCGATCGAGTGAATTTAGCAGAAAAAGCTCTCGATCGAGTACAAAAAGTACTCGATCGAGTAATCCTCAGTGCATACCTGCAAAAACGCAATAAAAATAGCCCGCAACTAACAAAGACAAGCTTAACTGAGACCGTCTATGGTATAAAAACCATTTATTACAACTGAAATAAATTAAAAATACAAAATAAAATCGTCGGGTTGCCTCCCGGGTAGCGCTAGCTTCAGTCAGGTCCCAGCTCGACCTCCTTCTTCTTCGAGCCTCTATAATCAGCTACAATCAAAACAGCTCAAAGCGAGCAGCATTAGATCGTAAATCTGCGCATGTGCTACACAAAACAGTAAGTAGCACCAGAGTGGAATACAAAAATAAGAAATAAGATTAAACAACCATTTAAGTCTAACAAATTTCCTATGTGAGCTCCTAAATTTATCCACAAAATAAAGGAGCGCGGGAGCAATAGACGATATATTGGGTCTCCATCTCAGATTAACAAATTTATAATGATAAGGATGGTGAAAAATCGTTAAATCGTACGACCTACTAGGAAGGGGCAAAGCATTAGAATGCAAGGCATACGTCAAACGAGGCAATTTATTATTTAAACAAACAATAATTAAATTATCGTTCCCTACCTCAGGTTGATCGCTCTCAATGACGGCATCATAGATAAAAGAATTTATTACCTCATCCGCGCTAGGAGTAATTACCGACTCAGCCTCTTTGTCACCCTCCTCGGTAGATTTCATCCCGTAAATTGCAGCCTCAAGTGCATCTAACTCGGCTTTGAATAAGGGGGATTCACCGTAACCGTTATCATCGTCAAAATCGTCATCTAAATCAAACCCAAATGACGAATCAAAGCTCCTAATGGCCATACTACTCGATCGAGTAGAATTGTCAGTCGATCGAGCAGTTTCCTCCTGATTTCCACTCGATCGAGCAGTGATATCACTCGATCGAGCAGTTTCTCCTGGCAAATCACTCGATCGACTAATATAAGTCACTCGATCGAGTGATAATTCCTGGGTGGGGCTGAAATCTTCGCGTAAACTCTGGAAATACGATAGAAACTCGTCGTCGGAGTCATAGAGGTCATCTTCAGCATTGGGCAATACGGTTTCCTCAGGGGAAAAACCGCTCTCAGCAAGGTATACCTCTTCTTCTTGCATCTCAGCTGCTAACTGAGCAACTACAGACTTGAGCTCATCAACTTGCAAGTAGAATTGTCTATCATAGTCTTGCTGAGCTTGCAATTGAGATGCAATTGTCTCCATTAAAGATTTCAGATCCGCGAATTCTTCTTCTTGCATATCGGGAGGATCTTGTTGCGGTGGCCATTGATAGGGTGATTGTGGCGGCACAACTACAGCTGCTTGACTAGCTCGACTGCGCTGTTGGAACGCGTAAGCTTCGTCATTCCCTGTCAGACAACAAACTGCATCATGCCCAGCAGCACCACATCTCCCGCAGTAAATCACCGGCTGTTCCATATAATAGAACATTGGTGACGGGTCAAAGGTACTCAAGCCTTCCCTTTGACGGTCTTTCACCTAGAACTGTCTAGGTAGTACCTGTAAGGCCTATCAAAACAGCACTCAAGGAAAAAGATTAAAACGGCCTCAAGGTATCTGTCTAAATGTCACAATGCTGGGGTTTGATTGATTTAACTAAACTAGAGATTAATGCAAGGGAAATGAAAAAAGAGAAATTAACAGAAGAAAAGGGAGTATGCTAGGAGTCGGTCTACCGTGGCAGCTATACTATCGGGAATACTGAGGCGATTAGACTATTGATAAGAAGAGCTATGGTCGTCACCTTTCGGTCCTTAAACCGCCCTAGAGCGTAAATAGCTTAACTTTCGCCCTCACTACGATACCCTATTGTAATTAAGCAAGCCTTCCCTTCCAATCTTTCGATCCAGGTCGGGGTTAACTAGATTTATGGTCTCCTGCATGCATACATTCAACCTGATAACAATTAAATTGCCTAATCCAATTCTTATCGCAAGACTAATCCATTCAAGTCAATTAAAACATTGCTACCACAGCTTCCCTAATCCTAACATACTAAGGGGATTTAGCTAGACATAATTAAAGGGAAACAAGAATAATAGAAATAAGAACAATAAATAAATATTAAAAAGAAAGAGAAAAGGGAGAGAAACAATTACTGAATTTTGATCCGGAAAAGGAAGAGCAAAGTAACAGTGTAAAAGTAGCAGTGTATTAAGAGTAATTAGAGAGGTGAAGAGTAACATCCCTAAACTGGCGTGCAAGCCTTATTTATAGCAAAACATAACATAATAAAACCTAATTAACGAAACAGGCCAAGCCCGTCAAAGATTGTTGCTCGATCGAGCACTTAAGGCTCTCGATCGAGTGATATTCCTTAGCATTCCTCTCGATCGAGAACAATTCCTCTCGATCGAGGACTTCTTTCCCTTTAATCACTCGATCGAGAAGAAGTAGCTCTCGATCGAGCAAATGGGCTCTCGATCGAATAGAAATAGTTCTCGATCGAGCACTTCTCAGCGCGTAATTCCTGCTTCGCGCACTGAACTTCAAACGGCCGCCATTCCTTCGTTACTTGGACAAATAGGGCGTGGTTGGTGGCGTTTGAAAGCTAAGAGGATAAGCTTTCACCTCCAACTGGAATCACCTTAATAACTGTTGTAGAGCTCGAGATATGGCTCTTACAAGAAGGAACTAGCAAATTGAAGCACTCTCTTGGCTCGTCTAACTTCCTTACTCCAATGCGCATCTCAAAATGGTACTTTCCAAGCTCCGACTCAACTCATCTCCTAAATGCATGCGTAGGAACATGTTTTAGGCTTGATTCCGCATCTCTAAGCCCATTCCTGCAATTAATACAAGAACTTCCAAAGTATGCAATTCGGGGCATATTCGTAGCAAATAACTACTAAAATAGCATAAAGATGCGTGCAAGAATAGACTAAAAAGACTATATAAAATGCACGTATCAAATCTCCCCAAACCAAACCTTTACTCGTCCTCGAGTAAACTCAAAACTATACGCTAATGGAACGGAAAAATAAGTCAGAGCTAGCTTAACTTGTCTACTTGAACCAATTTAATGCAACAAAGATTAACAGTTTAAGCTAAGCAGTCAATACGCAAACGAATTATAAGCTGTTCAGAAATATAGCCAACCTATCGACCTTGCAAGACCAACAAAATCGGACTCTCTCGTGGTCACTCTTCTCTCATGAAGCAAAGGGTGAATGTTTATATGTAAAAGAGAGAAGAAAGGACAGTCACTCACCTAATCACACCTACATAGCATGCATGCAACAAAAATGAAAGACAATTCAAGTACTAATGCACATACTCCAACCAATAATGTCCGTCACAGCCGAGGGCTTACAAATAATTTGGGAATAGCGAGGTTCAGATGAGAAAGGACAAAACATGTTATGGAAATGTGGAGGTAAAAGCGTCAAGCTAGTTCCTAACAGGACCATATAAGACCATCCGAATCTCAACTGACTGAAAAATAGAATACAAGTGCCCTTCATTTGGCACAAAACTCACCATCCAAATACACTATGTCCTCAAAAATATATGAATAAAACGGAGGAGGGAGACAGTCACAAGATAAAGATAAAGCATAAACAGTCTCGAAATACAACCAGTTCAAAAATTTGATAATTTTGTTTCTCTGGTTTTCACGTGAATCACCATGTCTTTTTTTCATTTTTTTTTCTTTTCATTTTTTTTTCTTTTATTCACGTATCATCTTTTTTTTTTTCTTTTTTTTCTTTCCTCCTTCCTTTCTTTATTTTCCAACAACTCCATACAAAAGAGATACGGCCAAACTGCGGACGAAAACTCATACCACAAAAGAACATACTAACTAGCTTGACTAGGCAGGCTTAGTTTGGGATGTAGCTAATGGGTCAAAAGGCAAATTTGGCTAATGTGGAGCTAAATGGGTGAAAAATATAAGGAGAGGGAAATTTGCAAGGCCCTCCCTGCATGTGACACCAACCACGAACCCGAATATGTGTATTTTGACGAGAAATTGAATGTCATAAATGTGCAAAAGAGACGAACATGCTATGCAAGGAGTACTACTCAAAATTCCTAATGAACTGGTCATGAATGTCACCAGTTATGGGCTCTAAATCTCAGAATTTTTAAGTAGTTGCCAATTTATAGGTCAAGTCTAAACAGTCAGCTTATATTTGAACAGAAATTCGTAGATTATGCGTATGACAAAGCTAAAAACTGTTGGAATATGTGTCCTCCGACAATGATGCGATCACGACTGTTGATCATGATGATCACATGTTTAAGTCTCATTAAAATGAATACAATTGGGAAGTAATATTGTTACCAAACCGGTCAACATATATCGGTAATGATTGGCTGACTAGAGTTTGACATTACTGTCGTGTGACGGTGGTGATCAGTTGACCCCCTAGGTCATACCTAAAGGGCAATACTCTTAATTGATTATTTAATTAATCGTATAATGTTACGAGTTAATTAAATTACTTGAAAATTGACGGACGATTTTGGAAGTAAAATTTACGTATCAAATTGAAATGTGATTAAATGAGATACGGTCTGAGTAATCAAATTGTATAATTACTCGGATGAAATAAATTGTTTAATGTAACAATTAAATTTGAATGAATTATTATAAATACAATCCGTTGTGATTTATAAATTGGTAAAATATTTTGGCACAAGTAATTATGATATTACTAAGTCGATTTTTGTATGTGACGTATTTTTATTAATACGTTGATTTTTAATATGTTAAAAATACATAACAAATATATGTGACATATGACATGTAACATATAGACAATTGACAAAAAAATAATATGGATTCCATATTACCAAATGGACCGAAATTTAGGAGAGGTTTAAGCTAATTAATTGTTTAATTGGTAGCTAAACATAATGATTGTTTTGCTTTTTAGCCATGCATGCCTATGATGCATTGTGAAGGCAAATAAATCCATGCATTGGCTCCCCTTTTCTTCTCCCTTTTACACGGTTTAGAGAAGAACAATTCATCATTGTTCTTCTAATTATTTTACCCATAATATACAATAGATTGTAGATTATTAATTCATTCTATTCATTCATCCAAAATACTAGTTTCCTAGAGAAATAAAATCCTCCCTTTTATCTCTCTAAAACCGAAATATATAAGAGTTTTATAAACTTTTTGGTTCAATTTTCTACTAAGATTAATATTATACTAGATCTTATAATATTAATTGTATTAAGGGTTAAGCCTTGGGTATAGTATTTAGGGAGAGATCTTACTCTTAGATCTTTGTTCTTCCATTGGATTAAGCTCAAGAACAAAAGAGAAAGGTGATCTCTTTTGTGCCCAAATATCCGAAATTAATTATGTAAGGACATGATTTCTCCTCTATTTACATTATTGTTTGCATGCATAAGATCCGTTTTAATTTTATGACAAATTAATTAGACATATATGAGTATGTTATAATGTACTTGAATCTACATTTCCTTCAATCGGTATCATGAGCCACGGTTGTTTGCATGCAAATTGGTTAAAAGTTTTTCCGAGTTATATGAATAACAAAATAAAACTTGTAAAATTTGTGTTATTATGATATATCACGAAATAATTACATGCATGTTAATATTTCTGGTCCTAAAGTGTTTTAGGATTTTTGGTTAATTTTTCGGATTTTTATTGTTCATATTTTACAATAATGGCATTTAAATGTGATTTTATGAGTAAAAATGTCATTTTTGGTCTAAAAATAGCTATACTTCGAATTTTCACTTGGTTTTTGGATATGTTGTCACACATATTATTTTGAGATAACCTGTAAATTTTCATAATTTTTGCACTTGTTATGCTCGAAAAATGAATTTTTCATTATTAAATTCGGATTTAAGAGAAAAATAGGTTAATATGAGTTAAATTTCGAATCTGGTCATGGAAAATTTATATGTTGTCACATGCAATTTGACAAGATGTGTGTAAAATAATTGGCTATAAAGAAGTCTTTTAGCATGATTTATGAATTTTTGAAGAAAAATGGCATAAATAGTGACATTATTAATGAAAATTAATAAAATATAATCTATGACTTAGGAAAAACGTCTAATGTTGCATTTTATTGTATTTTTCAGATCTAAAATTGAAAAGTTAATGAAAATAATTTTTTCCATGTTTTTATGATTATTTTATTAAAATCGATAAACCGCAACATTGTTTTTCCTAAAATTTCCAAATTTTTAACCTAAGTTTTTGAACATTATGAGTGTCATGGAATTTTTCCAGAATGTTCATGAATTTAAATTTCAAATTTTGAATTTATTTGGAATTTTTGGATTTATTTGAAGTTTAATAGCTTAATTTTGTATTTTTGGCCCCTTTATGAACAATTTTGTAAATAAA
Source organism: Silene latifolia (assembly GCF_048544455.1). Lineage (NCBI taxonomy): Eukaryota > Viridiplantae > Streptophyta > Magnoliopsida > Caryophyllales > Caryophyllaceae > Silene > Silene latifolia. The sequence goes on from NC_133526.1 coordinate 151,711,724, forward strand.
GGTTAATTATGGTCAAATTATTAGTGAAGACTATATTTTGAGTCCTAAGAGGTTAGGGTAATTAACTTATGCATAAATATGAGTTTATGTATTTTAGTGATTATAAAATGTTGAAATCACGCAAATCCGTAAAAACCGAGTAATATACGATATTGGCTAATTAAAAGGCGATTTAGCATAAAAATTTGAGCATGTTCATACATAATATAATGCTGCATTTTTATTTATGATTGTCATAATTTTAATTTATGTAATTTTGAATTATGTAATTTTACTTAGTATGGCCTTAGATTTTAATTGGTATTTCCCGAAATGTATGGGAATATCGATTCGGTTGTAATTTTTATTGTGATCTCGTATCACCGTTTTGTAATATTTAATAGATTTATTTTATTTTAGTTACAAATGTATAATAGGAAATTATGTAATTTATTATGTAATTTTATTCATTCCGGAGTTCCAAAAGACGGATTACTTCAAGAATGGCGATACATATAGACGGTGTTACCTCGAGATGCGTGCCACAACCGAAGTTCAAGGGACCAATGGAGTTGGTTTCCGAATATGTAATAGATTAATAGTTTTTCTATTTTAGGAAAGGCCATACTAGGATTTATTTACTTTTATGCTTGCATTTTATTTTATGTCACATGCATTGCTAAATCGCCATAACTAAACATGCATTGTCTTTTATCGAGTTTATCGACCGTGTCAATTAGAATTATCGTAATTCACCGCTTTAGTTCACTTAAAACGTGATAGATAATAAATTGACATGACCTCTCGCTAAAACTATCAATTGAGACATAGCCTTACCAAATAGTAGAAACCATGAAAACCTATTTCGCGAGGGAGTGCGCTCGGCCCCACCGGGGTACAAACCTTGTTACGTAGGGGAAGTGGGTGATGAATGTTAATCCACCGAATTCATGTTGATGAGGGATGTATCGGCCCCACCGTGCCCAAGTTAATGTGGGTTTGGATCATGGACACATTTATTCGAAATTTGGATTGAACTCAACAAAAGTATTTGATAAGGGATGTATCGGCCCCACCGTGCCCTTGTCGATGTGTTTTGGGCTATAGATAATTGTTAATGTAATATTATCGACCAAGAGTTCTAAAAGTAGAATCGATTAAACGTTAATCCACCGAGTTATATTGATGAAGGATGTATCGGCCCCACCGTGCCTAAGTCGATATGAATTTGGGTCTTGGAATCATTTATCTAGTTGGGTAGAGGTCACTAGAAAAATGCTTATAACTTGTTTAAATCATACATTTTTACGAGTATAATTAAAACGACAATTGTTTTACTCCTTATATTTTGTTTTGTAGACCACTTCTTATTCATAACAAATGGCAACACCAACTCCTAATGCTACACCACTCGCTACTTCATCTTGGCTCCGATCCTTTATGGATCGATGTAAACTTGAAAAGAATGGGTCAAATTTCTCCGAGTGGGATGCCCAACTCAAATTAGCCGCCGAGGGTGACGACAAGCTTCGTTACCTTACCGAGGCCTCTCCACCCGAACCCTCCACTAGGTCCACCGCGGCCACTAGGGAAGCCTATGAGACTTACCAAAAGGAGTCCGCCGCAATGAAAAATGTCTTAATATTTGCGATGGAGGCGGAGCTCCAAAGGAGAGCCTTTAAAATGGGCAATGCTAATGAGATTTACTCCAAACTTGTGACCATGTTTTCACAAACTCCGCGGATCGTCCAATATGAGGCGGCCGCGGCATTCTTTGATCTCGACTTCAAAGAGGGCCAAAAGGTTAGCCCTCATGTGCTCAAACTCATGGAGCTTGTCGAGACCTTGAAAATTCAAAAGGTTGAAATCCCCAAAGAACTCATCGTAGATAGGATTCTACACTCCTTGTCTAAAGTCAAGGCATATGTGCAATTCCGGGTGAATTTCAATATGCAAGACAAGGATGTGTCTCTTGAGGAGTTGCACAAGTTACTTGTGCAAGCCGAGAGGGACATGGGGTTAAATGTGAACCCTCCCAAGGATGTGCTTAACATAAGCACAAAGAGTAAGGGGAAGTTCAAGAAGAATGGGAGAAAGGGCAAAAAGCAAGCTCCCACATTCACCAATGCTAAGTCTTGTGAAACTAGCACATCCAAAGTCAAGAAGGGTCCTCTTGATAAGTGCCATTATTGTAATGGCATGGGACATTGGAAGAGGAATTGTTCCAAATACCTTGGTGATATCAAAGTGGAAAGATCACTCCAAAGAGGTAAATGACTAACCTTCTTTTATGTTTCAAATTCAACTATGGTATTATGATGCAAAGTTGTGATAATGTATCTTCCCTTTTTATTGTAAATAGGGCATACCACCAAGCAAAGACAAAGGAAAAGAAAAGCAAGCATAAGAAACCATGAAGAAGCTAAGGATAGCTTTTATGGAGCTTTGTTTTTCATTGTCTTATTTTAAGTTATGTTTTGAATTTTAGAACTTTAAGTTTCCGTGTTCGACATGGAAAGGTATTTTGGATAATGGTTTGTATTTTGGATGATAGTGACTTGGTTTGCAACCCAAGTCACCCGTTTTATCATTTATCCTTTATGTTCTAAAATTTCATCTTTAAATTGCTTGCGTTTTGAAACATAAGATTATTCACATAAAGTGATCTAATAGACAAATATAATGACCGGTTTCATTATATGTCCACATGCTTAAGGCTTGTGTATGATCATTTATGAAGCGATTTTGAGTCTATGAACTCTCTTAAAGGAATGTCAATCACCAAGAACACATATGAAATCAATAACAATTAGTCAACCTATGAGGTAGTTCTCCTTATAATTCAACATCATTAATTTGTGTCTCATATGCTATCTTTGAATGCTTAGTGTATTCATTCTAAAGATAGAGTGGGAGAAAAATGAGGACACAACACACAAGGCAAGATATAATTGTGTACTTGTGTAAATGAAGATCTACGCAAGAGAGAATGATTTGAATGAAGGTATATCTATTTACATAGTATACCAAATAGATGAGATCTATAGTCTCAAGTTAGTTCTAAATGACTTAAGAGACCAAGTGAAGTAATCATAAGAGTTTATTCTCAAGATAACTACACGAGGAGACCAAAAGAAGTTTTGGAAGAAAAAATGACTAATGTAAAGTCTTAACAAGCTTTTGACTAAGGTTATGAATCATTTGACCAATAGTTTCAATCATGAGTTTTACTTAAGAGCCTAAATGAATCATAGAAACATACTAGTTATGATCAAGTTGCAAAGATTGATATTCCGATATCTTCAATAGCCAACGTTTTAACCACGCAAATGTCATTGTTTAACCTCGCTATGAAATGGTTAAACCTCCTTCCGAAAGGGTATTCCGAAGGACCTATTCTAAATATTAGGGTATTCCTAAGGACCTATTCTAAATATTATTTGTATTTGAATAATGACATTGCTACACATCATTATGACATGAGTGTGTTAGAGATTTAAAATCTCTTTCCGTAAGGTTGAGATAAGACCACTTCAAAATAGGCATTTTGAAAGGATATGATGGGAACATATATGGTTTTATCCTAGTAACTTGGCAAAGCGATTTATATTTATATTCTTGACAAATTTCGATTGAGAAGTCAATTTCGAAATATGTAGAATTGAGTGGGAGTTAGGAAATTCTCATGTGAAGACATGGGATTTAGTGGGAGCTATCATCCTTGAATGTATAAAACTCATTACTCATTAAAAATGACGAGCTAATACCTTCTTTCATAAAGAAGCTTTCGAGTTTTCAATTCTGGATGAAAATGGACAATGATGAATCCAATTACATCTTGGGATGTTGGATTAGTATTAAGAGATACACATCACATCAACAAACGCGTAGGTTATTCGTATGAATGAAAATGGGATTACCATTAGCAGTCATGGTAGTTCATTGAACCTGAGAACGGTTGATCTCATGATTATTAGTAACTAATGTTTCCGCCATTAGAATAATCATGTACATGTCCAATTTTGAATCGTATGCATAAGAGCATGATGATTGGTTGGTGAGCCATAACAAAACGCTCATGAATTCTCGAGTAGAATCCGATGAGCGATTTCGGTGATTGACGGAATGTTCCATTGTGTGTTAAGAGGTTGCACATACTGTAGAAAATCCGAGCACATATGAGGATTTATGAGAATCCCAAATCTTTCAAGCCTAGAAAGAGAAATGAGAAGTTTTGGAAAGATACTGGGTTAAATAAGAGGTTATTCAAAACAATCTTTCCTGGTTAAGCTAGGACTTGTGAGAAGTACTAAGCTAATAATCTTGTCAATTGTTACAAGATTCTACGAAACATATACCTAGTGCATTGTGTGTGGATGAAATACTTGATCGGTGCAAGTTGTATTATTCATCGCAAATTCGTTCATTATGAGATGAGCAATGAGAAAGTTCTTTCAAGTTAAAGAACCAAAACCAAGGTCAAGAACCTTAATATGTACTTGGTAAGATTCATGCTATGAGAACATGAATGTGAAGGAAATTGCAAGTGTAAGAAGTTTGAACACATGGACACATGGGATGTTAAACTTCTATTGCAATCAATGAGTGTTTACACTTATGATATACATCACAAGGTTGTAATATGATATTGACTACCCGAGTGTGATGCCGACATTTGTCGTTTGAGTTATTATTAACTCACTTGGTACATTGTTATATCCAAACGGGTTGTGGAGACAATTGAACCCCGTTAAAGTGAACATGGATTAACATTGTTTTTGCCCATAGTTACTTATATGAGGTGACGTCTCGAAGTGACTAGAGTGTGATGCGATTGATGGCAAGTTCAAGTGCCATAGAGTCATGTGAGATGACTAGTCGATCACATAGGCAGACTGTTAGGAACTTTTTGTCGGGCCTAATGACCGCTTATAGAGTTCTGGCAAATTTATATAGCCTGGTCGTGGCGAGAGCTACTATAGTATTCAAATGAGTCGATTCTTTTGACTAAAGACTGTTCACCTAAGATGGCACAGTTTTCGATTAACTTTGATTTGTGTTACTACGACCTTCGTAAATGGGGTCAAATGGGCATATTTTGGGTTATGATGGTGTGGCTAGTCGAAGGGAATGAGTGCGATAGGAATTGTCCACCCCTAGTCAGGGTTATAACAATATCTCGGGGCCACTCGAGGAGTAATGAATCGAAATGCGTGGCCACGCTCGGATGGTATCCGAGTGGATAAATCCGGTCAATCGCTTATTCTCCGATCGAGGAAACCACTCTCGATATGATCACTTGCAAGTACGACCTGAAAGACACCTTGCATTGAGTGGGAGATAGTAATAGGACAAGAGAATTGGTGACGCACACTTGTCGAGGACAAGTGGGAGATTGTTGGAATATGTGTCCTCCGACAATGATGCGATCACGACTGTTGATCATGATGATCACATGTTTAAGTCTCATTAAAATGAATACAATTGGGAAGTAATATTGTTACTGTCAACTGGTCAACATATATCGGTAATGATTGGCGACTAGAGTTTGACATTACTGTCGTGACGGTGGTGATCGATTGACCCCTAGGTCATACCTAAAGGGCAATACTCTTAATTGATTATTTAATTAATCGTATAATGTTACGAGTTAATTAAATTACTTGAAAATTGACGGACGATTTTGGAAGTAAAATTTACGTATCAAATTGAAATGTGATTAAATGAGATACGGTCTGAGTAATCAAATTGTATAATTACTCGGATGAAATAAATTTTTTAATGTAACAATTAAATTTGAATGAATTATTATAAATACAATCCGTTGTGATTTATAAATTGGTAAAATATTTTGGCACAAGTAATTATGATATTACTAAGTCGATTTTTGTATGTGACGTATTTTTATTAATACGTTGATTTTTAATATGTTAAAAATACATAACAAATATATGTGACATATGACATGTAACATATAGACAATTGACAAAAAAATAATATGGATTCCATATTACCAAATGGACCGAAATTTAGGAGAGGTTTAAGCTAATTAATTGTTTAATTGGTAGCTAAACATAATGATTGTTTTGCTTTTTAGCCATGCATGCCTATGATGCATTGTGAAGGCAAATAAATCCATGCATTGGCTCCCCTTTTCTTCTCCCTTTTACACGGTTTAGAGAAGAACAATTCATCATTGTTCTTCTAATTATTTTACCCATAATATACAATAGATTGTAGATTATTAATTCATTCTATTCATTCATCCAAAATACTAGTTTCCTAGAGAAATAAAATCCTCCCTTTTATCTCTCTAAAACCGAAATATATAAGAGTTTTATAAACTTTTTGGTTCAATTTTCTACTAAGATTAATATTATACTAGATCTTATAATATTAATTGTATTAAGGGTTAAGCCTTGGGTATAGTATTTAGGGAGAGATCTTACTCTTAGATCTTTGTTCTTCCATTGGATTAAGCTCAAGAACAAAAGAGAAAGGTGATCTCTTTTGTGCCCAAATATCCGAAATTAATTATGTAAGGACATGATTTCTCCTCTATTTACATTATTGTTTGCATGCATAAGATCCGTTTTAATTTTATGACAAATTAATTAGACATATATGAGTATGTTATAATGTACTTGAATCTACATTTCCTTCAAAAACTATCAATGGAAGTGCAAGGCTCAAGTAAATTAACAAGTTATAGTGCAATATCATCACTGAAATCTACCGTTCCGACTCAACCTACATGCTAAATTAAACGTGAAATTTGAAATTTTAAAATTTTTTTACTTTTTTTTTGTGAAATTTTGAATTTTTATAGAAATTAACAACAATGCAATACGGAAGTGCAATAAATGTGAAAACAGAAATGCAATAAAAACAATATGCAGACGCGGATATGGATGCATAACCTCCCCAAACCAAACCGTACAATGCCCCCATTGTACCAAAACATGGAAAGGAAATGCAAACTGAAGGAGAAGGAGAGTAAATACGGAAAACTCACAAGATACGCGAAATAAGGGACCTCCCCAAACCGACCATGAAATGAGAGGTTGCTAAGGGCCCGGAAAACCGTCTCAGGAAGCTAATCCAAGTCAAAAGCGTGAAAGGGCATCCAAAAACTGCTCGATCGAGGAGAATAGCAGTCGATCGAGTAGTTCCTCATGTTGTAGGTGGTCGATCGAGTAGATTAATCACTCGATCGAGTGAATTTAGCAGAAAAAGCTCTCGATCGAGTACAAAAAGTACTCGATCGAGTAATCCTCAGTGCATACCTGCAAAAACGCAATAAAAATAGCCCGCAACTAACAAAGACAAGCTTAACTGAGACCGTCTATGGTATAAAAACCATTTATTACAACTGAAATAAATTAAAAATACAAAATAAAATCGCCGGGTTGTCTCCCGGGTAGCGCTAGCTTCAGTCAGGTCCCAGCTCGACCTCCTTCTTCTTCGAGCCTCTATAATCAGCTACAATCAAAACAGCTCAAAGCGAGCAGCATTAGATCGTAAATCTGCGCATGTGCTACACAAAACAGTAAGTAGCACCAGAGTGGAATACAAAAATAAGAAATAAGATTAAACAACCGTTTAAGTCTAACAAATTTCCTATGTGAGCTCCTAAATTTATCCACAAAATAAAGGAGCGCGGGAGCAATAGACGATATATTGGGTCTCCATCTCAGATTAACAAATTTATAATGATAAGGATGGTGAAAAATCGTTAACTCGTACGACCTACTAGGAAGGGGCAAAGCATTAGAATGCAAGGCATACGTCAAACGAGGCAATTTACTATTTAAACAAACAATAATTAAATTATCGTTCCCTACCTCAGGTTGATCGCTCTCAATGACGGCATCATAGATAAAAGAATTTATTACCTCATCCGCGCTAGGAGTAATTACCGACTCAGCCTCTTTGTCACCCTCCTCAGTAGATTTCATCCTGTAAATTGCAGCCTCAAGTGCATCTAACTCGGCTTTGAATAAGGGGGATTCACCGTAACCGTTATCATCGTCAAAATCGTCATCTAAATCAAACCCAAATGACGAATCAAAGCTCCCAATGGCCATACTACTCGATCGAGTAGAATTGTCAGTCGATCGAGCGCTTTCCTCGATTTTCCACTCGATCGAGCTGTGATATCACTCGATCGAGCGGTTTCTCCTGGCAAATCACTCGATCGACTAATATAAGTCACTCGATCGAGTGATAATTCCTGGTGGGGCTGAAATCTTCGCGTAAAACTCGGAAATACGATAGAAACTCGTCGTCGGAGTCATAGAGGTCATCTTCAAAGATTGGGCAATACGGTTTCCTCGGGGAAAAACCGCTCTCGGCAAGGTATACCTCTTCTTCTTGCATCTCACCGCTAACCGAGCAACTACAGACTTGAGCTCATCAACTCGCGAGTAGAATTGTCTATCATAGTCTTGCTGAGCTTGCAATTGAGATGCAATTGTCTCCATTAAAGATTTCAGATCCGCGAATTCTTCTTCTTGCATATCGGGAGGATCTTGTTGCGGTGGCCATTGATAGGGTGATTGTGGCGGCACAACTACAGCTGCTTGACTAGCTCGACTGCGCTGTTTTAACGCGTAAGCTTCGTCATTCCCTGTCAGATAACAAACTGCATCATTCCCAAAGAAGACCACATCTCCCGCAGAAATCACCTACTGCTCCATATAATAGAACATTGGTGACGGGTCAAAGGTACTCAAGCCTTCCCTTTGACGGTCTTTCACCTAGAACTGTCTAGGTAGTACTGTAAGGCCTATCAAAACAAAGACTCAAGGAAAAAGATTAAAACGGCCTCAAGGTATCTCACAAAATGTCACAATGTCTTTGGGTTTGATTGATTTAACTAAACTAGAGATTAATGCAAGGGAAATGAAAAAAGAGAAATTAACAGAAGAAAAGGGAGTATGCTAGGAGTCGGTCTACCGTGGCAGCTATACTATCGGGAATACTGAGGCGATTAGACTATTGATAAGAAGAGCTATGGTCGTCACCTTTCGGTCCTTAAACCGCCCTAGAGCGTAAATAGCTTAACTTTCGCCCTCACTACGATACCCTATTGTAATTAAGCAAGCCTTCCCTTCCAATCTTTCGATCCAGGTCGGGGTTAACTAGATTTATGGTCTCCTGCATGCATACATTCAACCTGATAACAATTAAATTGCCTAATCCAATTCTTATCGCAAGACTAATCCATTCAAGTCAATTAAAACATTGCTACCACGGCTTCCCTAATCCTAACATACTAAGGGGATTTAGCTAGACATAATTAAAGGGAAACAAGAATAATAGAAATAAGAACAATAAATAAACATTAAAAAGAAAGAGAAAACGGAGAGAAACAATTAATGAATTTTGATCCGGAAAAGGAAGAGCAAAGTAACAGTGTAAAAGTAGCAGTGTATTAAGAGTAATTAGAGAGGTGAAGAGTAACATCCCTAAACTGGCGTGCAAGCCTTATTTATAGCAAAACATAACATAATAAAACCTAATTAACGAAACAGCCAAGCCCAAAAGATTGTTGCTCGATCGAGCACTTAAGGCTCTCGATCGAGTGATATTCCTTAGCATTCCTCTCGATCGAGAACAATTCCTCTCGATCGAGGACTTCTTTCCCTTTAATCACTCGATCGAGAAGAAGTAGCTCTCGATCGAGCAAATGGGCTCTCGATCGAATAGAAATAGTTCTCGATCGAGCACTTCTCAGCGCGTAATTCCTGCTTCGCGCACTGAACTTAAAACGGCTACCATTCCTTCGTTACTTGGACAAATAGGGCGTGGTTGGTGGCGTTGGAAAGCTAAGAGGATAAGCTTTCACCTCCAACTGGAATCACCTTAATAACTGTTGTAGAACTCGAGATATGGCTCTTACAAGCAGGAACTAGCAAATTGAAGCACTCTCTTGGCTCGTCTAACTTCCTTACTCCAATGCGCATCTCAAAATGGTACTTTCCAAGCTCCGACTCAACTCATCTCCTAAATGCATGCGTAGGAACATGTTTTAGGCTTGATTCCGCATCTCTAAGCCCATTCCTGCAATTAATACAAGAACTTCCAAAGTATGCAATTCGGGGCATATTCGTAGCAAATAACTACTAAAATAGCATAAAGATGCGTGCAAGAATAGACTAAAAAGACTATATAAAATGCACGTATCATTCATCATCAGTTATAGCCTTCCTTGGGTCTGATTTTTGCACTTCCGATCCCTCATATGAACGACCGCTTCTCAGATTTATGAAATTTACCATCTCGTGTGGATTCTTCTCATTTTGAGTCGGTAATTAACCCTGCTTTCTTGTGGACTAATTAGTGGCTAATTGGGCAACTTGAGTTTCAAGTGCCTTTATGGACGCATCTTTCTATTGATCACTCAATTGCCACTGCTTCGTGAAGGCTTGCAACATAGACTTAAGCTCACCAATTTCACTCACCCCACCGGAAGATGATGCACCATGGTTAGGAGGAGTAAAGGAAGTAGGCTTTTTAAAGTCTTGTTGATTCTTGTGTGGAGGAACATACGGCTGCTGCTGGTGCGGAGGAGGTGTAGGGTTGAGCACATTTTGACTAGTCCACCTCAGATTGGGATGGACTGCCCCTTGATTATTGTAATAGGAACCCCCTCCTTGCCTATATTGCTGAAAGGCAAGGACTTGTTCCTTCTCCACAAGACAGCCAAAAGCAGTGTGGCCATCATTACCTCCACATCTCTCACATGAAACGGTCTCTCCTCTAGTAAGAACATGGACCGTCTGAGGCTCCCCAGCAGCTTGTAATTCCAGCTTGTCGAATCTAGCATTCATGGTCTCCAGCTAAGCCAAAACTTGCTTATCAACTGCATGAACTGTTCTAATCCAATCCCTCGGGTTACCATACTCAGCACTATGATTCGCCATCTCTTCAATAAGGGACCATCCCTTATCATCATCTGTATTCTCCTGAAATCTTCCACGGGATGCCGCATCAAGTATAACCCTTTGGTCATCATACAGTCCATTGTAGAACTGATTAGCTAGAAACCATGGTGAGGAATAGACCTCACCAACTTCTTGAATCGCGACCATGCCTCATAGAAACTTTCATCGGGAGCCTGTCTGAAACTTGTAATCTTGGCCCTTAGCAGATTGGTGCGCTGTGGAGGGAAATATCTCTTATAGAATGCAAGAGCAAGAGACTCCCAATCTGTAACCCCAGCAGCTGTGCGGTCCAAGTCAGTCAGCCACTCCCTGGTTGGATCAGCTAAAGAGAAAGGAAATAGAACCTCCTTAATCTTATCTTGAGTTACCCCCTTAGTGGCGGGGATAGTAGAACAGTAATCTGTAAAGACCTCCATGTGCTTCCTCGGGTCTTCACCAGCCACACCTCTATAGATATTTCGCTCCACCAGATTGATGTAAGAAGGACGGATGTCAAATGTATTCCCATCCTTAGTCTGGAGATTGAAACCCTTCGGAATAGAGGATGCTTTAGGCACTGAATGACTAGAAAGCTTTGGCATATTTACTGTAGAAATTGGACCGTCTTCCGCGAAAAGAGAATGATCTAGCTCTGGCTCAAAAGTACTCAAGTCTTCCTTTCGTGATTTTCTCTGCAGACGGAGTCTATGCCTGAATAATTTCTCCGCTCAATCACCAAACTAATTAAAACCCGTCCGACCGGGCATAAACAACACCGAAAGAAAATGAATAAAAACGCCTCAAGGAATAAAAATTCCCCGAGACGGATAAAATAAACGGAACTAAAACAAATAGGGCAATTGCCTCCCCCAAGAACGGCGCCAAAATTTGACACGTCCGTCGTGTACCAAAAAATAAACTAACTAACTAAACTAACTATATAGCTAGGGAAGTCAGGTCGATCTCCACAGGGAGGCAAGATATCTGTAGAAGTCCGTCTATTTGGTCACAAATGTGTGTGTGGGGGGGGGGGGGGTTGTTTGAATTGTTTTCTAAACTACGAAGTTTTAAAGGAAGATAAATAAAGGTAAGAGCAGTAAAGGCAAGAAATAAGTTTTAAACTATCAGAGAGAGAGAGGGACATGTCAGGATTTCGGTTCACTACGGTAGTCCAGTGACTCAGCTGTAAATGACTCAGGCGAATTAATGTGAGACGGATACGGGAAAGGTCCTTTCGGTCCACTTTCTATCCTAAAATACCACTAACTTAACTTTCATTCTCGTCAGGGTAGTCTACTGACCATAGGAGGCCTATTTAGTCCAATCATACGATCTAGGATTAATTTTAGCCAGATTAAAGGATAACTCAGAAGCGTGCACTCAACTAAGTCGATAAATACAATTAAATTTCTATGGTGACAGAGTCTCGTAATTAATTCATCTGTTTCATTTACTACATCGTCACAATCCTACCGCAGATCCCCTAATCCCAACATGAAAGGGGTTTAGCTACTAATGTCGCTAATTAAACTAACAGCAGATAAAATTCCAGCAGTAAACATAATGAAATAACAAGTAAATTGCATAAAAGAGAAATTAAGGCAAAGAAATTAAATAGAGTAAACAAGAAATTAAAGCAACAATGATTAATTATTAATAAGGAAAGAGAAAGGAATTACAATCCAAGCGAATCCGGCGTAAAGAACACAAAATCCGAGTGAAATAATCCCAAGAACAAAGTTACAGTGAAGGGAAAGAGCAACGTAACAAAGTTTGATGTGTAAACTGCTTAAAGTGAATGAAAGATAGATAAAAGATCGCTCCTAATGACCTAGTAAAGCGTGCTTAAATAGCAAAGTAATTAAGTTTAGCGAAATTAAAACATAACACGGGCTAATTAAAGCCAATAACAGCGAAACCACTCGATCGAGTGGAATAAAACCACTCGATCGAGCAAAACCTCAGCAGCATCTACTCGATCGAGTAGAAAGTTACTCGATCGAGTAACTCATCTTTCAGCAGCATAAGGATCGAGTAAGAAACTGCTCGATCGACCAACCATGGACGTAAAAACCACTCGATCGAGTGGTAAAACTGTTCGATCGAGTACTTTGACTTCAAATCAGCTCAAGTCCGCCAACGACTGCCTCGTAATCCGTGCCATGACGCTTTAAAACGCAGTATCTCACTCTGGAAAATCCCGTCTCCTATAAAGGCATGCAAAAAGGACGAAAAAGAGTACGATTCCACTACTTTCGCGTTCATTTCTACAAAATGGACAAAACGAACCAAAGTAGCCAATTCGGGGCAAAATACCATAAAAACATTATAAAAATGCATAGAAATACGTGCTGAAATAGGCTTAAAAGACTATATATTATGCACGTATCAGTCCTCATATCGTCCCAAACAACGAGAGTGAAGTGCTCAAGTGGGTCAATGCTCAAGACCAGACAATCAAGCCGCTGAATGCTGCGAAAGAAACCTTCAAGGAGGAACATGATGATTAGGAGTCCGTATATACGATTGAGTCTGAGTCCGAATCCAAGTCTTAGGATTTCTCATATCTATCCTAGTGTCTGTCCTTTTATTCCTAAGAGACAAACTGGGGGTTATCCCCATGATTCACATATATTCATCGAGTCTGTGCTAACATCTTATTTATCTAAATAAAAGCACAATGTCCAGCTATCATATATTCTCCTCTTTACCATTTCCCGTTGACAACGAGAATTGATTTGAGAAATGATTTAAAACAAACAACATGTTCCAATTCAATGTGAGTACACTCGAGTGACGTCCCGTACCGAGTAAGAAGAGGACTCGAAACTCCGTGTCCATTTCTTTACCTATTCCATGTCTGGCAGTAGAAATCTCTCATTAGCACCCGATTTAGAACGAGCTTCTATCAAAGGGATCCTACGACGAACCTAGATAACAAGCCAGAACTTGTTCATGTTCAATGACGGAAGGCAAGCCCATTCCCCACAAAAAACATCCCATCACCAATTATCAACCTTTCACCAACGGGTACATCCCCGTCCGCACCTTTACCTGCCTTGAACGAAGGACGGCAAAGAACCAATAAATCAAAAGCCAAAGCGAAAGGCCAAAATCAAAGGCCCAAGCCAATCTCCATTCATCCAAAGCCAAAGCAAAAGGCCAAAATCAAAGGCCCAAGCCAAAAGCCATTCGGCCAATAGCCATTCATCCAAAGCCACAACGAAAGGCCAAAATCAAGGGCCCAAGGCAATATCCATTCACTCAAGGCCCAAGCCAAAGCGAAAGCCCAAGCCCAAAAGCCATTCACCCAAAGTCAAAGCGAAAGGCCAAAATCAAAGGCCCAAGCCAATATCCATCCACCCAAAGTCAAAGCGAAAGGCCAAAGTCAAAGGCCCAAGCCAAAATCCATTCACCCAAAGCCAAAGTTCAAGGCCAAAGCAAAACCCAAAGCCAAAATCAATTCGCTCAAAGCAAAAAAAACCAAAGCCAAAGGCTACTCACCCAACGTCAAGGCTAAGACCCAAGCCAAAATCAAAACAAAACAAGATTGAAACCCTTTTCTCAAAAAGGCCAAAATCCAAAGAAAACATCCAACACACAAAATCTTGGATAAGTGAGTCCAAAATACCAAGTCCAGGACAAACAAGTCCAAAGCCCAGGACCCACGAGTCCAAAACACCAAGTCCAGGACAAACAAGTCCAAAGCCCAGGACCCACGAGTCCAAAACACCAAGCCTAGGACCAACAAGTCCAAATCCTAAGACCCATGAGTCCAAAATACCAAGTCCAGGACCAACAAGTCCAAAGCCTGGACCTACGAGTCCAACACATCAAATCTCGGACCCAGAAGTCCAAAACACCAAACACTAAAACCTCAACCAAAGCCCAGCACCCCTAAGTCCTTCTGCAGACTACTACAAGGAAACCTATGTAGGATCCTGGGGATTCCCCTCAAGATCATAACCAACATCGCCTCGACCCTAAGTCCTTCTAGAGACTGCTACAGGGAGACCTATCTAGGATTCTGAGGATTCCCCTCAAGCTCGCAATATCACACCTTAACCTTTATGGTCCAGACATGGAAATCTGATCCCATGTTATTTACCAACCATTTCGTGCTCAGGCCACATCAAGCCGGAGACCCCATTCCGCACCACACTACAAGCCGTTACCCTTCGGCCTAAACACCACAAAATTCTTGCTCCAGATTTTTATCTGTTAAGCAAACCCATTATTACCAAAGCTCCACATTCCCTAATGTTGATGCCATTTTTCACCACAATCCCCACGGAGTCCTCGAATGCTTTGCTATCGAGAACGGGACATACCTAATCTACCCTTAGAGTCCACTTTTTAGTGTGTTCAAATGATAAGGAATTTTTTCACAAATTACACCTCTTCGATTCATGATCAACAGGTATTTATCTCCAATCAGCCTTCGGGTCACCAAATGGAATTTTCCGTCGTGACGCTCAACTCCAGATTTTTATCTGTCAAACAAACCATTATTACCAAGCTCCACATTCCCTAATGTCGAAGCCATTTTCACCCTGACCCAGATACGGAGTCCTCGAATGCTTTGCTACCGAGAACGGGACATACCCAATCTACCCTTAGGGTCCTTTTTTTAGTGTGCTAACATTATAAGGAACATTTTTACAAATTAGACCTCTTCGATTCATAATCGAGGGGAATTCTCTCAAATCAATTTTTCGAGTCACCAAACGGCATTTACCTTCGTGACCCTCACACTTTAAGGTCCTAACAACTCGATTAGGCACACATTCAGAACTACGACCTGGTTTGATTTCACTTCACGTGAATACGTAGGTAGTCCTTCAAGGACACAACCATCCACCTCAAAATCACTTTAAGGTCCTAACAACTCGCTTAGGCACACACAGTGATACCCGTCGTGAGGTGTCAAAAATAATATTTATAAACTCCAACTCCAACTATAGCTAGCGGCAGTCGGGTCGAACCACAGAGGAGCAGACGTAATTTCTAGTTGTTTTAATTTCGGTCTAAGGTAACAATAAAGTGGGGGATTGATTGGATTTGGTCTATAGCTAATAACAATAGGAGAAATGTAAGCTAATGAAATATATGAAATCAAATATAAAAAGAGGTACTAGGATGGTCGGTTCGTTATAGTTTCGGCGGCAGCATACTAAACAGGTCTAAATCAAACACATGAGGCGGGAAATAAAGAGGCCCTCTCTGTCCACTCTTAACAAATAGCATCTTTCGATCTCACTAAAGGTCCCTAATATCACTAATACTAACTCTCGTTCTTAAAAGTGACTAATGGTCTAAACTTTACCTATCTTTCGATCTCAGCATAGTTTAATCATTTTAATTGGTGATCTAACAACTGTCCCTATCTCTCGATCTAATGGGTCAGTCATATCATAAACATTCAACTAGTCGTGTGCACTCGATTCGTCGAACAAAGAATTAAAATAATTAAAACGAAAATAAAACCTCACGTGGTCAGTCGATCGACCAGACATGGCGGTCGATCGACCAACCCGCGAATCAGGCCGTGTTCATTATATTGCCGCCTACACTACAAATCCCCTACATCCTAGCACGAATAAATTAGCTACTCATACTGAAATTAAAGGCAACAATAATATTAAGAATTAAAACTACGGAATTCATGCTTAAAACGGTAAAATAAACAATTAACAAAAGATGGCAATTCGGCTTGGGAACTGGTCTAGCAATTCGATAACTATGAACGAAAGTAAAATAACAGAATAAAACCAGAGAGTACCGTGTGAATTGCGAAGGAAAAGAACAAAGCCGATTGACAAAGCGAATTGTATTCAATACCGAAAGTAATCTCGAACCCTAATTATTTCTAAAGAACTGTATGTAAAACTTTATGTAAAACTTGATAAAAACTAGATCCAAAACTGAATGATAAACTTTGTATTCTAGGTCACGTTATATAGCAACTAACGTAACTTTATTTCCTAAACCTAACATAACTTTGGGCTTCAAGATTCACGGTCTTTTAATTCTCGTCTGGAATAGCAACTTGGTCGATCAACTAAGCATGGCTATCGATCGACTGATCTTCAGTGTAAGTAGCTTCTGGAACCCGCAGTTTGGTCGATCGACTAAAGGTAGTGGTCGATCGACTGCTTTAGCTGACACTTGACTTCTTTAATCTCGTGGACTTGTCTTTTGGGCCTTGAAATGCACACCAAGCTCGTTCCTTTAGTGAATACCTCACATCAAATGCAATGCAGGATACTCGGGGACGGATTTAGCTCAATTTCCGTTGAATTCTTCACATTTCTGCAATAAAGCACAAAACACGAAAGTAGACGGAAATAGGGGAAAATGTAGCATAAACTACACAAATGAGCTCTGAAATGCGTGTAAAATAGGATGTAAAACATCATATAAAAGACACGCATCAAACTTCCCCAAACCAAACCCTTGCTTGTCCCCAAGCAAGAACTAAACTCGATCTAATGACCTAATGGAACGAGTTCAATTTCAGAGCGAATTGCAACATGTAAAGCCTAAACCATTTTAATGCAACTAACAATCAATTAGTAATGTGAATCATGCAAACGAGTTATGACGTCGTTAAAACTGCTGAACCGTTGACTATAGAGACTTATCAGATTGGACTCTCACGGGTCGCTCATATCACATATAAGAACAAGGTGAGTATATGTAAGATAGAAAGAATTCATTTTGTAGAGACTCTCACCTAACTACGACCTATAAGAACATGCCTGTAATAAAACATGAAAGTAATCTCTATGACCGTACATATGCATTCCAACCAACAAAAGACCATGACACATGCCGAGGTATATATATATATGGAAATGTGAGGTATGGGTAAGAAGAGGCAAAAAATTTATGGTAAAGTGGAGGTACAGGTGATCAAGCTAGTACCAAAACGGGACCAAATGGCAACATCCTACTTCTTGCTCATAATCAAATGAAACGGTGCTATAGCAAGCACGAGACTCACAAACTCCAAAAAAAAAGTAATCAACTAACTCCCCATAAGATATAAATGCAGCATGGGAGCAAAAATCGCCATAAGATAAAGGATTGAATTATGCAAATTGATTTCTTTTCTTCTCGGACCTTCAGTCGATCGACCAAAGATGCCAGTCGATCGACCATGGGAACAGTACATAATTCTTTTTCTCTTCTTTTTCGAATCATCATCATTTTTTTTCTTTCTTTCTTTTTCTTTTCAACTTTCTTTTTATTATTTTTTTTCCTTCTTCCCTTCCTTTTTCATCTTCCCAATATCATCTCAAAATGAGCATTGGCTACCAAAGACGAAGTGACAATCCCAAGATCATAAACTACTAGCTTGACAAGGGCAGGCTAAGTGTTGGATGTAGTAATGGGACAAAAAGGCTATTTTTGGCAGTGTGGAGCTTATGGGCATAATGAATAAAGGGAAACCTCTACCACATGTGTCAACAAACCACAGACTGAATGCATACAAGTATTAAGCAGATTAAGTTCATATTTATGCACATTTATGTAACATGTCTCATAAGGAGTACTACTCACATTCCTAGATAAACTGGTCATAGATGACACCAGTTATAAGCTCTAAACCTTAGAAAATATGATGTAGCTTGCCAAAAATCTAAGTCGAGTCTCAAGTCCAGCAAGAAATTAACGAAAACTCGTAGATTATGCATATACGATTCTACTAATAACATGTAAATTAGCAAGGCTCAGGCGAAAACAGATGCAAATGCAAAATCATCATTTAAATACTACCGTTCCGACTCGACCTATATGCTAAAATAAACGTGCATTTTATGGAAATTTTTGAAATTTTTCAATTTTTTTTTGAAATTTTGATTTTAATTTTATAAAGAAATAAACAACAAATGCAAAACAAAATGTAAACGTGAATGCAAGCCAAATCCCACAATGTCCCCATTGTGAAAATCATGTAATGAAGAAAAGAGAAGCGGGAATTTGCGAGAAAAAGTAAATAAAAGACATGAAGTGAAAATCGGGAACTCACAAGACTTTAAGCGCAGAAAAAGAAACCTCCCCAAACCAGCGTGAGCTAGGAGGTTTCAGTAGCTAGCAGTGCTACCAAGAAGTACCTGAAAGACAAACAAAACCCACGCATAAAATCGAGAATACAATAATGGAGCGGTATTATGTGCACAAGTAAGAAAAATAGAAGAAATAAAAATTTGACGGAAGATAAAGTGGAGTAGAAAACTCTCTCAAGTCCGCAAATCGACCAAACACAGTAGGGGAGAGGTCGTGAACAGGTACAACAACGTCCTCGGTCGATCGACTATAGACGGCAGTCGATCGACCAATGTGTCAGGAACAGGAGCTCCTGGAAAGTGCAACCCAGTCGATCGACCTATATAGCCAGTCGATCGACTGAAAATACTGCTCTATCCCTCATTTCTTCGTATTTGCTTAATAACCTGAGTCAATGAGGTCTAAAAACCTGCAAGTACACAATAATACGCGCCCAAAATTGCGCAAAGCCCAAAATAAAGCCTAAAGCGTGTAAAATCCTAAGCAAGCAAAATAAAATGCGAAGTTTCGCGCACACGAAAGCAATAAAAAGTGTCCAACAAAAGCAAATAAAATGTTTGTAAAACATGTGATCAACTAGTAGTTGATCAAGAACGGCCACGGAATGGCCCACTTGGTCGGCTTCTGGCTACTAGAGGTAGCCTCAACGGTGCTTATCTTATCAGCCGCGCCCTTCTTAGCTTCAACATCCGCAGAGCTTGACGGATTAACAGCCTTGACATCTCCCCAATCAAAGACCTCTTCCGGCTCGTCAAAGTCCAAGTCAGACCGTCTCACTTTGGCTGGCTCATATTCAAGCTTCTCATCAGTCCCATAGCTTAGGCACCCAAGACCGCCTCTCGAAACGATTTGCTCCCTCACAGCTGGAGCAACCAGCGGCTCTTTCTTCCCCAAACCAGCTCCTGCAATGGTTAAAACAACAGAATCTTCCTCCTTTTAGCTCCCAGTCTGGGGCGGAGGTGTTAACACAGGAGTAGCAATAGACACAGGTAATTCAGGAAGCACAAAGTACGATTTCTTTTCAGAAACCGTGTTACAGGTGACAGGCCACATGGGGTCCTTCTTCTTAGCCGGCTGGGCAAAGACAATATAATGCTTTCCCACTTTGAAGGTCAAGGTTCCGAGACCGACATCTATGACTGCGCCAGCAGTGTGCAGAAATGGCCTACCCAAAATAATGGGAATATGGGCATCCTCAGGCATGTCAAGTACAACGAAGTCGACGGGGAAGAAAAATTTCCCTATTTGGACAGGTATGTCCTCTAGGATTCCTATAGGCTCGACCGCGGAGCGATCAGCCATCTGGACTGTCATGTCTGTAACTGCAAACCTGGTCAGTTTTAGCTTCCTAGCTAGACTCAAGGGCATGACGCTAATACTAGCTCCTAGGTCACATAATGCCTTCTCAATAGAGAAGGTACCTATATTGCAAGGAACAAAAAAACTGCCTGGGTCAGCTAGCTTAAGCGGTGCAGTGTGAGACAGATAAGAATAAGTTTTCTCAGTGAGTGCGACAGTATGCACTGTTTCAAGTGACTTTTTCTTAGACAGAAGTTGTTTCATGAATTTAGTGTCGGCAGGCACTTCATTGACCAACTCAAGGAAAGGAACTTGTACATTCAAACTACGAATAACCTTTTGCAAATTTATTGAAAGATACCTGTTCCTTTGTCGGCACTAGTCTCTCTGGGTATGGGGCTGAAAGAAGTAATTTGGCCCTCTCCTCTAAATCACGCACGCCGACATCCGTGGACTTAGGCTGAAAGTCCACGAACTTATCTTTGTTGAAGCTTGACCCTTCTTCAGACCGTCTCAAATGTGAGCCATTGACCGACGTTGGGTCGAACTTCGGAATCGGGACGGGCCCATCAGAACTCGGGTCTTTCCCCAATACTTTCGGGACTGTCGTGCCCCGAAACAAATGATCCCTCAAGTTGTCGGGCATCGAAGGACGAAAAATCTCACTATCAGCAGCGATCTCAGTCGATCGACCAGTGATGTTAGTCGATCGACTGAGTTGAACAGGACCAGAAGCTTCTGTAACCCGTACTTCAGTCGATCGACTGGGTATATCAGTCGATCGATTGATATACCTGGTAGACGCCTTTTTCTTTCCTTTGCTCGTTCCAGCTTTGTTTTGATTCGGTTTCGCCTCATCTTTTGCAGCATCATCCTCGACCATAGCAGGCCCCTCTAGGGTGGACCCACTCCTCAAAGTAATGGCATTTAGGGTCTCTTTCTGGTCAGTTTGAGTTGGTAAGTGTCCGGGGGCTCGAGTGGTACTCTTGCTAGCCAATTGAGCAATTTGGCTCTCTAGTAGCTTCATCCCGGCTTCTCTAGCTTGGGACTCCTTCATCAACAAGTTTTTAAACTCAGTAAAATCAGAATTTTGAGTTTGTTGCTGCTGCGGCAGATAGGGAGGTTTTTGATACCGTTGTTGCTTATGAGGAGGCACATAAGCTTGCTACTGCTGCTGTTGTGAAGGTTGAGTCGGATTCAGGACATTCTGGCTACTCCACCTCAAGTTGGGGTGGACATTCGGCTCATAGTACGTATTTGTCTGCCTATAGTGTTGAAAGGCAGCACAAGACTCAAAGGGGACAGAACAATTCTCTGAGACATGCCCCTCAGCTCCACATCTTCTACAGACGAAAGGACCGTCTGGAACAGCGTTAACATGGTACATCCCTCCTTTAGAAGCTCCTCCCAACTTATATTTGTCAAACCTTGCAGTGAGAGCTTCTAATGCAGCTACAGAGGAAGATTCAGCAGCTCTCCTCTGGTTTCCTCTCGAATTCCCATATTCAGCCTTATGAGTGGCCAAATCATCGATGATCTTCCACCCCTTAGTCTCTCCTATATTCTCAGCAAATCGTCCATTGGCTGCAGCATCCAAAATAGCCCTCTGGTCATCATACAGCCCGTTATAGAACTGATTGCAAAGACTCCATTTTTCGAACCCGTGGTGCGGTATGGTTCGCACCAGTTTCTTGAAACGGACCCATGCTTCATGAAAGTTCTCATCTGGCCCTTTTTTAAAGCTCGTGATCTGAGCTCTAATGGCATTCGTCTTCGAGGCGGAGAAGTATTTTTTGTAGAATGCCAATGCCAAAGAATTCCAGTCGGTGATCCCATGAGCAGTTCGATCCAGATCACTATACCACTCCCTTGCAGCATCACGAAGAGAGAAAATGAACATGGTCTCCTTGATCTGGTCTTGGGTCACACCGGTCGGCGGGGGTATAGAGTAGCAATAATCGATAAATATCTCCATATGCTTAGCTGCATCTTCAGTTGCAGCTCCCCCGAATTGGTTTTTCTCAACCAAACTGATATAAGAAGGCTTCGGTTCGAATTTCCTATCAGCTCCAGGTAATTCGAACCCCTTGTATAGATTTGCAGCTGTCGGCTCAGAATGACTTGCTATAGATGCTTCTTCAGCTATGACTGGAATTTCTGGAGAAGTGACTGTCTCGGCTGAAGAATTAGAAACAGGAGATGTAGGTGGATCTTCTTCGAACAGAGCGTTCTCGTAGTAACTTGACAGAGTACTCAGCTCTTCCTCTGTCGGCAATATCCTTTGTGATCGTCTCAACTCGCGCAAAGATTTCTCAATCTCAGGATTGAACGGTACTAGTTCACCACCCTGTGACCTGCGCATAAGAAGAAACTACAAAAAGAATATAAGAAAAGTCTAAGGAACGGATGTTCCTTAAACTAAGAAAGACTAAAATAAAACAACTAAAAATTAGAACAATTGCCTCCCCGGCAACGGCGCCAAAATTTGATACCCGTCGTGAGGTGTCAAAAATAATATTTATAAACTCCAACTACAACTATAGCTAGCGGCAGTCGGGTCGAACCACAGAGAGGCAGACGTAATTTCTAGTTGTTTTAATTTCGGTCTAAGGTAACAATAAAGTGGGGGATTGATTGGATTTGGTCTATAGCTAATAACAATAGGAGAAATGTAGGCTAATGAAATATATGAAATAAAATATGAAAAGAGGTACTAGGATGGTCGGTTTGTTATAGTTTCGGCGGCAGCATACTAAACAGGTCTAAATCAAACACATGTGGCGGGAAATAAAGAGGTCCTCTCGGTCCACTCTTAACAAATAGCATCTTTCGATCTCACTAAAGGTCCCTAATATCACTAATACTAACTCTCGTCTTGAAAAGTGACTAATGGTCTAAACCATACCTATCCTTGATCTCAGCATAGTTTAGTCATTTTAATTGGTGATCTAACAACTGTCCCTATCTCTCGATCTAATGGGTCAGTCATATCATAAACATTCAACTAGTCGTGTGCACTTGAGTCGTCGAATAAAGAATTAAAACAATTAAAACGAAAATAAAACCTCACGTGGTCAGTCGATCGACCAGACATGGCGGTCGATCAACCAACCCGCGAATCAGGCCTTGTTCATTATATTGCCGCCTACACTACAAATCCCCTACATCCTAGCACGAATAAATTAGCTACTCATACTTAAATTAAAGGCAACAATAATATTAAGAATTAAAACTACGGAATTCATGCTTAAAACGGTAAAATAAACAATTAACAAAAGATGGCAATTCGGCTTGGGAACTGATCTAGCAATTCGATAACTATGAACGAAAGTAAAATAACAGAATAAAACCAGAGAGTACCGTGTGAATTGTGTGTTGGGGCTGGTGTCCTCCACAGTTAGTGCAATGACATATAAATCTCTAAAAGGGTCAAAGGGTATACTTTTGTATTATTATCAGTTGGTCCACGTTTATCAATAACGGTTGGCTTGCTAGATAAGTTTGACGTTATTGTCATACAGATGGCGGTGATCAACTGGTCCCTAAAAGTCACACCTATAGGATACGTTTGAGAGATGTGACGGTATGAAAATACAGTCATATTGATGCCTAATATGACTAAGCGGTTAGTCGGAGTTATTGACTAATAATTAGTCAAACGCGATGTTGAGATAATTATTTAATACGGATTAAATAATAATGGCTAAGGTGAATTAAGCAGTTAATTCGTAAATTGAATATAAACGATTATATTTAATTAATGTATATTGAATTAATTAATTATACAATATTGTCATTGTCGGACAAGTATTAATATGTCGACTAATTCATGTTACTAGTCGATGTTTTATTATCCGATAACGAATGACGATTTATAATTAAAACCCGTCATATACATTTAGCGAATCGAGTCGGATCACGAGTTAAATAAGAAGAAAGTGGAAAGCCCACTCCCTCCCCTAAGCAACCTCACGGCCGAATGAACAAAAGGAGAGCTTCTCTCCTTTTGACCTAATGATTGTCATTTGCACAAAAATTAGGGTTTTGGAGGCATTCTCTCTGAAATTCTAGATCTCACATCAAAACTCACAAAAAGGCTCTCTCAATATTGCAAGGCAATTAGAGAGTAATTTCTAGCACAAGGGGCATAGTCTCAGACGATCTTGGCTGCAACGATTAGGAGGAAATCTGCGTTGATTTCTGTTCTTAGGCCGCGTTTTTCACATAGGACCCGAGGTTGATTCTTATTCCTTTATCGTTTCTCTTGTTTTTCGTTTATGACAATTAATCACATGGTAATTTGCGTTATAGTCCTTAATTTTAAGGGGTTTTATACGGATACTATCCCACAAGTGGTATCAGAGCGAGGCCACGTAAATTTTTCATCGTGATTTTCATAAGACGATTTGAATCGATATTGTTTTGCCTTGAAAACCGTGCCATGTTATACACGGCTGCTTTATTTTTTTCGTGCATTGAAAACCGTGCCATACGGCTCACGGCTGATCAGTCGATGTGTCTCGATCGATTGGTTTTGTTTTCGTTTTATTATTGCATATTGTTATTATAATCGGTTTTCATAGCAATATGTTAAAGTTTTATCAATTGTAGATTTAATTTTATACGAATTAGATCAAAATTGCAATTGGTCTTGTTTTGTTCAATCGTTTTTCACGAGGGTTTTGATGTTTGGTATTTGCCAATGCTCTCGGCATGAGCTGCCGAAAGAAAAAAAAAAATTTGTTTTGCTCACGGTCCACCCGTGAAAGGAAAAAAAAAAAATTTCTTGTTTTAATTTTTTTTCGGCCATAAAATGTACATTATACGGATGTTGTACACTCGCTTGATTGTGAAACGGTTCACTCACGTACCATTTAGTTATTTTAAAGCAATTTAAAGTAACGGATTGTAATGAATTAAAATTAAGTTGATAGAAGCGGTTTTGTCACATAATTTTAATCGTTAAAAGGTGGTTTGGATAAAATTAACATAATTACGGAATTATGTCACGAATAAATTTTGTTTTAGTTGATGCATTTTTTTTATCGTTACTTTTGAATGCCATGAATGTTTTTATTGCGTATTTAATTTTACAAACGGTTGTAACTTAGTGTGGCCTTAGTAGAACGTGTTACCGTAATGATGGAACACGGTCTTGGTTGTATTTTGAGATCTCGCATCTCCGTTTTGGATTTTTCCTAGTAATTACAGTTTTTATTTAGAATGTAAATAGGTTTATATTTTGTAAATTTTAAATTGTAATTTTGAGAAGACCAAAGATGGAGAATCGGATGCTCACTCCCGCTGCATGGACCAAGATGGAACATCAAGGCAAGCTTCTCGGGTCCAACGGTGGATTCCAAAGTTGTATTATGTTAATTTTGCTAGGATAGGCCACACTAGGACTTTTATTTACGTTTTGCATTTGTTTTTGTTTTTCATCGTAACGATAGTTTGCATCATATTCCGCCTAAAACCAAACCACCTAATATTTGCATGAAAACTGACTCACATAGAGGTTACGCGTTAGTTTTCTTTGACATACAGATGTCACACGGTCATAATAAGCCATCACCTAAGTTAATTCATTCACGTAATGCTAGTTTTTCGTTCACTTAAAATCAATTAAAACTAAGTTGATGGGATCTTCCTCGTATAACCAAAAATTGAGAATAGTCTTTATAGGTCAAACTCCAATGAATCCCTTCTTCGTCGGTAGGCATAATATGATCCCTTCTACGTCGGGTAAGTTGGAACTGATTGACCTATTTTATCTCAACACTATGGTCACTCGTACGATCCTGTGATTATGGTGGACTAAAGATAGGATTTACGGAAATCTATCGACCAAGAGTTCTAACGGTAGAACTAGTCAAACAGTTGGCTTATCAATTTATGAAAATTGAGTCTTGGGATCATTTGTATAATTCTTTTGGTAGATCGATTATACAAGTGCAATGAGTCTACACGTTAAAATGAATTTTAATTAGACTTAAATCACCTCGATGAGTTGCTTATTTCGTTTTGTTTTTCTTTCTTTTTCAGTGTAGATCACGATCATTTAAACTGCTAATAACAAAATGGCTGGCCGTACGGACGACCCAATGCCAAGTGTCACATTGGACCGTGAGTCCTGGCTTCGGATCTTCATGAATCAGATGAATCAGTCTACTCGACTAAAGAATGATGGATCAAACTTCGCGGACTGGGAGGCGACATTACGGAATGCTGCCATTGCTGACGGGAAGCTCAAATATCTGATAGAGCCCATCCCACCAAACCCAGGTCCCACGGCTAGAGTTAACGAGATCGACAAAAATAGCGATTTCGCCATGGAAGCGGGTGCGATAAAGAACGTACTTATTTTTGCAATGGAACCCAATTTGCAGAAACACTTCATAGCCCAAGGTGCAAACAAGAGTTTCACCACGCTCACTAAGGAATTCTCGAAAGCACCGAGAATCGTGACCTATGAGCTTACCTTTCGCTTCTTTGAGGCGAAACTCCAGAAGGGCCAACCGGTTAGCCCACACATTCTCAGCATGATTGAGAATGTTGAGAAACTGGAGGCCCTTGATTGTAAGATCAGTGAGAACATCGTGATTGACCGCATGCTTCATTCACTCCACGATGGTTTTGCGCTCTTTAGACCCAATTACTATATCAATGATTTGAAGAAAAGTCCTCATGCACTACACTCCCTTCTCGTACAGACCGAGAAGGACATGAAGTTCAGTGGGAGCATGAAACATGATGTTCTCATTGTGTCAAACAAGGGCAAGGATAAGGGCAAAGCTCAGGCAGACCTAGCAGTACGTAAACTGAAGTTTAAGAAGTCGGGATCAGGTAAGAGTGGGCCTGGTGAGTCGAGCACCTCATCAGGCGCGGCAAAGAGCAAGACCGGTAACATGGAATGCCACCATTGCCACAAGACTGGGCATTGGAGGCGTACATGTCCTGTATACCATGAGGACATAAAAGCAGGTCGCGTTACTCCTGTTGGTATGTCTTCTTCTTCTTCTTCTACTTTTGTTCATATGATTGAGATTAACCATGCAAGTTACGGAACTTGGGTACTAGATACTGGTTGTGGTTCTCATCTGTGCAATCATCTGCAGGGGCTCCAAAACATCGAACCGCTCGTAAAGGGTGAGGTGGACCTGCGTGTCGGGAATGGAGCACGAGTGGCTGCCGTCTCGAGGGGAACATATGTGATCCAGCTTTCTAGCGGATTTGAGTTATTTTTATATAACTGCTATTATGTATCCAGTCTATCCAAAAACATTATTTTAGTTTCTGCACTTAACAAACTTGGTTTTTCATTTGTAATAGAGAATAATAACTGCATTTTCTCATTAAACGATATGATTTATGGCAAGGCAGTCTCCATGAATGGAATTTATGTTTTAGATCAGACCACCGAAATATTGCACGTAATGAATAAAAAGTTAAAGGTTGGTGACAAAGATCAAACTTATCTATGGCACTGCCGTATGGGACACATTAATGAAAAACGCGTTAAACAGCTCATACAGAATGGAGCTATCTCGGCCTTTGATTTTCAATCATTTGGCACGTGTGAATCATGTCTCATTGGTAAGATGACTCGAATTTCCTTCAAAGGTGTTGGAATGCGCGCTGCTGACCTATTAGGACTCATACATACGGATGTGTGTGGACCTATGTCAATCACCGCACGAGAATGCTATAGGTATTTTATCACTTTCACGGACGATTAAGTAGATATGGCTATGTCTACTTAATGAAGCATAAAAGTGAGTCCTTTGAGAAATTCAAAGAATACCAGAACAGGGTACAGAACCAACTGGGTAGAAAGATTAAAACACTACGATCAGACCGTGGTGGCGAGTATCTTTCACACGAGTTTGATCAACACCTTAAGGACTGTGGGATTGTCTTACAGTTAACTCCACCTGGAACACCACATTTGAATGGTGTGTCCGAACGGAGAAATCGAACACTACTTGATATGGTTCGATCCATGATGAGTCACACCGTATTGCCCGATTCATTGTGGGGTTATTCTCTTCTGTCAGCTAATCTAATACTTAACCGAAGTCCGTCTAAAGCTGTTGACAAGACTCCATATGAAATATGGAAGGGAACGGTCCCTAACTTGTCCTTTATATGGGTTTGGGCTGCGAAGCTTATGTCAAGTGGAGACACGAGGATAAGCTCGGCCCGTGATCGGTCAAGACATACTTTATCGGTTATCCTAAAGGAACATTTGGTCATTACTTCTATTCGCCAACCGAACAACGTGTATTTGTTGCGGCTAGTGCGACATTCTTAGAGAAGGAATTTCTCGAGAACGCGAAGAGTAATAGAACCTTTGAGCTGTCAGAGATTCCAGAACCAAATGCCGAGCAACCATTGGAGGAACCAGTTCCTTCAATCCCGGCTGCGGTGAATATTCCTGAGGAACCTAGGAGGTCGGGTAGAGTCTCTATTCCTCCGGACAGATACATTGGTATGGTCGAGGAACATGACATAGATGATATTCTACTCTTAACGAGTAGTGAACCCGCAACCTATAAAGGTGCCAAAACTAGTTACGACTCAAAGCTATGGCTTGAGGCCATGCAATCCGAGATGGACTCCATGTATGAGAACAACGTATGGGATCTTGTTGACTTACCTGCTAAGGTTCGTCCCCTTCAATGCAAATGGCTTTACAAGATAAAGCATTCTGTGGAAGGTCAACAAGATATCTATAAAGCACGAATAGTTGCTAAAGGTTTCACCCAAGTGCCAGGTTTGCACTACGATGAAGTTTTTGCACCCGTAGTCATGCTGCGTTCCATTCGGATTATCTTAGCGATTGCCGCTTTTCATGACTATGAAATTTGGCAGATGGATGTGAAAACCGCCTTCTTAAACGGTTATTTGGAGGAGGAGTTGTACATGGTACAACCCGAAGGTTTCATCGATCCTGAACATCCTAAGAAAGTGTGCAAGCTTAAGCGTTCCATCTATGGACTTAAGCAAGCTTCTCGGAGTTGGAATCATCGTTTCGACCAAGTGATAAAAGAAAATGGATTTACTCGATCGGTCGAGGAACCATGTCTATATATCAAGTCGAGTGGGAGTAAGATTGTCTTCCTAATATTGTATATTGATGACATACTTCTGATTGGGAATGACATACCTCTCTTAACTTCGGTAAAAGTATGGTTGAAGAACCATTTCCAGATGAAAGATCTGGGTGAGGCACAAAGAATTTTGGGCATCCGTATCTATCGAGATAGATCACGTCGGATGTTATGTCTCAGTCAAGAATCTTATATAGACAAGATTCTAGAGAGATTCAGCATGACTAACTCTAAAAAGGGTTTTCTTCCTATGGCTCCAGGGGTGCATTTGAGCAAGTCTCGGGCACCGAGACACACGGAAGAGAAAGAGCGCATGACACGGATTCCTTATGCCTCTGCTATAGGATCAATCATGTATGCCATGATATGCACACGTCCGGACGTGGCATATGAATTGAGTATGACGAGTCGATTCCAACAGTATCCAGGTGAATCACATTGGATGGCTGTCAAGAACATTACCTACGGAGGACTAAAGATTGGGCATTGACTTATGGAGGCGATCAAAAGCTATGCGCAACCGGTTACGCAGATGCTAGCTTCCAAACGGATCGAGATGACTCAAAATCTCAGTCTGGATTCGTTTTTACTCTTAATGGCGCTGCGATCACCGAAGAGTTCCAAACAAAGTGTTACATCAGATTCTACGACTGAGTCCGAGTACTATGCCGCGTCTGAAGCTGCAAAGGAAGCGATATGGATGCGTCAATTCTTACAAGGACTATCTGTAGTGCCTAGTTCGAATGACCCGATTACCATTTATTGCGACAATAGAGGTGCCATCTTCCAGGCTAAGGAGCCTAAGTCTAGCAACAAGTCTAGACATGTACAACGGAAAGCTCATCTAATCCGAGATTACGTGGAGCAAAAGGAGGTAGTGATAGAAAAGATTGCTACATATGATAATATAGCAGATCCTCTCACTAAACCATTACGACAAGATAAGCATGAAGGGCATGTTATTTCCATGGGAATTAAACGTGTTCCTGAGTTGTAGTACACTTTTATGGATTAGATTCTTTTTCTCGTGTACTCTATACGACATCATCGTTTTGATATTTATATATTTTGTTTTTCATGTGGAGTTGTACGACAATTTTGAACACCACAAAGTGAACTGAACAAACATTATATTTTTAATCCTTAATTGCCCACGTGAGCTGATAACTTTGGCAATTATTTTGTGACGTTGGTTGATGGTGGGTTCAACGAGCCATAAGTCAAACGGTTGACTGACCAATCACAGAGGCGAGTTATACGGATATGTCGTAGGACACAATTGTGACAACGACGTGGGGTCCTAAATGTTTTATAACATTCGGTGCCAGGTCGTGGATAGGACCTCCATGGTGATCCTAAGAGTCGATTCTTTTGACTATCGACTGTCTCTTGAGATTAAGGCATGGTCATGCTCGAATACGAATTCTTTCTCACGGTCATCCGTAACAGGGGGCCAAGTAGATTTTTTCTGGGTCATTTCATGCTGTGGTTAGATCGGCAGGAGTCGAGTTGAAGGAAATATTCAGCCTTTATCAGGTACTGGATATTTCTCAGGGCCACTCGAGGAGCTGTAACTGAAATGCATGGTCATGCTCGAATACGAATTCGTTTTATCAGTTAAGTTACTCTCTAGTCGGGGAAACCACTCTTGATACAGATCGATTGTAAAATACGACCTTTGCGGATACAGATCTGCAAATTGTTTTACATTGAGTGGGAGAAATTTTAAATGGATATGAGAATCGGTTATCGCACATACACTTGTACGGACAAGTGGGAGTTTGTTGGAGCTGGTGTCCTCCAGTTGGTGCGGATAACGTTATTGCACATACACTTGTACGGATAAGTGGGAGCTTGTTGGGGCTGGTGTCCTCCACAGTTAGTGCAATGACATATAAATCTCTAAAAGGATCAAAGGGTATACTTTTGTATTATTATCAGTTGGTCCACGTTTATCAATAACGGTTGGCTTGCTAGATAAGTTTGACGTTATTGTCATACAGATGGCGGTGATCAACTGGTCCCTAAAAGTCACACCTATAGGATACGTTTGAAAGATGTGACGTTATGAAAATACAGTCATATTGATGCCTAATATGACTAAGCGGTTAGTCGGAGTTATTGACTAATAATTAGTCAAACGCGATGTTGAGATAATTATTTAATACGGATTAAATAATAATGGCTAAGGTGAATTAAGCAGTTAATTCGTAAATTGAATATAAACGATTATATTTAATTAATATATATTGAATTAATTAATTATACAATATTATCATTGTCGGACAAGTATTAATATGTCGACTAATTCATGTTACTAGTCGATGTTTTATTATCCGATAATGAGTGACGATTTATAATTAAAACCCGTCATATACATTTAGCGAATCGAGTCGGATCACGAGTTAAATAAGGAGAAAGTGGAAAGCCCACTCCCTCCCCTAAGCAACCTCACGGCCGAATGAACAAAAGGAGAGCTTCTCTCCTTTTGACCTAATGATTGTCATTTGCACAAAAATTAGGGTTTTGGAGGCATTCTCTCTGAAATTCTAGATCTCACATCAAAACTCACAAAAAGGCTCTCTCAATATTGCAAGGCAATTAGAGAGTAATTTCTAGCACAAGGGGCATAGTCTCAGACGATCTTGGGTGCAACGATTAGGAGGAAATCTGCGTTGATTTCTGTTCTTAGGCCGCGTTTTACACATAAGACCCGAGGTTGATTCTTATTCCTTTATCGTTTCACTTGTTTTTCGTTTATGACAATTAATCACATGGTAATTTGCGTTATAGTCCTTAATTTTAAGGGGTTTTATACGGATACTATCCCACATTGCGAAGGAAAAGAACAAAGCCGAATGACAAAGCGAATTGTATTCAATACCGAAAGTAATCTCGAACCCTAATTATTTCTAAAGAACTGTATGTAAAACTTTATGTAAAACTTGATAAAAACTAGATCCAAAACTGAATGATAAACTTGGTATTCTAGGTCACGTTATATAGCAACTAACGTAACTTTATTTCCTAAACCTAACATAACTTTGGGCTTCAAGATTCACGGTCTTTTAATTCTCGTCTGGAATAGCAGCTTGGTCGATCGACTAAGCATGGCAGTCGATCGACTGATCTTCAGTGTAAGTAGCTTCTGGAATCCGCAGGTTGGTCGATCGACTAAAGGTAGTGGTCGATCGACTGCTTTAGCTGACACTTGACTTCTTTAATATCGTGGACTTGTCTTTTGGGCCTTGAAATGCGCACCAAGCTCGTTCCTTTAGTGAATACCTCACATCAAATGCAATGTAGGATACTCGGGGACGGATTTAGCTCAATTTCCGTTGAATTCTTCACATTTTTGCAATAAAGCACAAAACACGAAAGTAGACGGAAATAGGGGAAAATGTAGCATAAACTACACAAATGAGCTCTGAAATGCGTGTAAAATGGGATGTAAAACATCATATAAAAGACACGCATCACACAGCTCAGAACTACGGCCTGGTTTAATTTCGCACACATGCGAATACGTAGGCAGTCCTATTACAAGGGCACAACCACACCCCCACACACATTCAATTTTCACACCTTCAATTTGCAATCCATTGCACACATACTCAGAACTACGATCTGGTTTGATTTCGTAAACACGCGAATGCGTAGGCAGTCCTATTAAAAGGACACAACCGCATCCCCCTTTCAATCTCAACCAATAACATCAATCCTCAAAAGCAGCCTACCCAGCTGCAAAAAATTAATCTTATACCTCTTTACTGGGGGCTTCTTTTTTAAGACGTCGCCCATTCCCTGTTTTGTCAAATTCCCACCTTCTCACTCTGGGGGCTTCTCTTTCAAGACGCCACCTGTTCTTTATCCACAAACATCTTTTGAGTCTCAGCTACAGTCCAAAATAAAACCCCCCATAGCCTAGTGCTCGGTTCGGACAATGATAAGATCTTGGTTCCGCTCTCCGAATCATCAAAACTCGAGAAGGGATCTCAAACAAGCAAACAGAGGCAAAGATGTCTGGAGAAGTTAATCAATTCATGTTCCCCAGCCGAGCGGACCTTCTACCTCAGGGATTTGATATGCGTTGTCACCCTTTTCTTAGCTAAGGAGTTGCACTTACATGTGCAAAGTCTGTCAGGGTCACTCCCGTGTCGTGTCGATACTTTCGTCACGTTCACGATCGTCTGCTTGTCAGTCTGTCTATATGCGTCCGTGTGAGTCAATGTCATAACAGTCACGTGTCTCCAATCTATCAGATCACAGATCTACGAGCAACAAATTCCAACTCTTAACAGCTTTTAAGCTTCACAACATTCAAAACTTCTATCTTCCCTCACGTGAGATATTACATGCTAGTTGCTTATACGCTAACTGCTCACATGCTTATGTGCTTACGTGCTTATATTCTTACATGATAGTTGCTTATATGCTAACTGCTCACATGCTCACATGCTTATGTGCTTATATGCTTGCATTCAACGTACTTGTCTATGCGACTGCGGATTTGTGTGGTCACTAACCATGCAGATAATCTTGAGAAGACAAACTCACTCCAATTGAGTACTGGGTTCTTCCCAACAAACGGCGACCCATCAAGTCCAAGGGCTTTAACCCCGTCAATTACATGGCATACGCTACCTCCCAGCGAGCAGCAACTCATATCCCCGACGAGTCCTGAGAAGTTTCTAACTCCCCAGCGAGTGCCGATTTTCAAATGGATGTCACACATGCTATTTCCCACAGTCGATCTTCTAACCACCATGGCTGGCGAGCCTTTGTTCGCAAACATCCAAGGACAGATCCCGAAGATGCCTCGGGTACATTTCCTTATCACGGCTGGTGAGCCTTTGTTCGCAACACATCATGGACAGATCCCGAAGATGCCTCGGGTACATTTCCTTACCATTAGCTGGCGAGCCTTTGTCCGCAAACAACCAAGGACAGATCCCGAAGATGCCTCGGGTACATTTCCTTATCATGGCTGGCGAGCCTTTGTATGCAAACATCCAAGGACAGATCCCGAAGATGCCTCATGTACATTTTTTTACCGTCAGCTGGCGAGCCTTTGTCCGCAAACGCGCAAGGACATATCCGAAGATGCCTCAGGTATGACACCTTCTTATGGCTGGCGAGCCTTTGTACGTAGTCTAATAGACTTTAAACGACCCGCACGAATAGTCGACAGACTCTAAACTGTTCCCGACGACATGTCCTTGACTCGTACCCTCTATTCGCCTTGGCGTCGCCCTTCCCGACGGCAGGTCCTTGGCCCGAATCCTTTCGAG
Source organism: Silene latifolia (assembly GCF_048544455.1). Classification (NCBI taxonomy): domain Eukaryota; kingdom Viridiplantae; phylum Streptophyta; class Magnoliopsida; order Caryophyllales; family Caryophyllaceae; genus Silene; species Silene latifolia. Next base: position 151,746,407 of record NC_133526.1, read on the forward strand.
CCGCCTCGACGTCGCTTGGTTCTCCAGGTTGTAATCTTTGATTGAACTGGGGGCTTTACTTTGACTTTCGCCCTGTCCAAGCCTCAGTCAAAGTGGGGGCTCTGTAGATACCTAGTATCTGCACCTTCCAAAAACCACTCGATGATGATCGGACTATAACGTGTTTTTGATATGCGCGCGTGGATTGGCTATATATGAGACGGTTTAATGCACTACTCGAATATGAAAAATGATTTCAAAAGTTTTCTAACTTCATTTACATTAAAATAACCCTATTTAGAGTTAAAACCGTCTTCGGACCCAAAACCGACTCAAAAACCCGTAACTCGAGTCAACCTGAGTCAACCCAAATCTCGGATGTCAAAAATAATGCCATGAATGTCTTCATCGTATCATTTCCATTAAAATGACCCTATTTAGAGTCAAAACTGACACTGAGCCAAAAATCGACTCGAAATTCAAATCCCGACTCACACGGGTCAAACCCGAGTCAAAGACACAAAATACCTACCCCAAATATCACCTAAGAGGAAGCTTACATGGCTAAGCAAACCTCAAAGACCACAAATCACAACCAATAAAACATTTGTTAGAACAAATGCAAAATCCAAATTTGCGAAAGGGACAGTACACCCCATTGAGTCACTGGGTGGCTCGCGCCTCAATGGGGTGTCTCCTTAGCCTCCAAGCAAAATTGACCGACCTACCATCCCACATTTCTCTATAAATACCCACCATCACACACCATAATCTTCACGCGAGAGTCCGCCCCCTCCTTCTCCCTTAAACTTCTAGTCCCGACTTCCTAAGTCACAAAATCGACACGTGTTTACGACCTACCGATCGTAAGCACAAGCCTTACACATATTGTTTGGTACCGTCGCCGTGCATTCAACCGACCCATTCGACCAACTCAACTCATTAATCAACATGTTTTAATTAACATATTTTCAACATATTTTCAAATCAAAATCCTTTTTTAAGGCATTCTTTTAAACTTCTTTGATCGCGATTAGTCACAACGAGAAAACCGTCTCTAAAGTCGTCTACTTCGCAAACATCAATACACGTAAGTTTGAGGGTGTAAACAACTCACTTTATTTCATATCTTTACTGTTTTTATGAGTCTATAAGAATGAACAATGCATAACACGATTCAATTATAGCTTAGACGAGCCAAAACCGAGTTTTGGACCGAGACAGAAGCCCTTTGGTATGCAAAGAGGCTCGCGCCTCATGTAGGTTATCGGGTCAGACTCATCCGTGTTTGTTCTCGTCTTTCCTCATTATTTCATTTCTTATTTGTAATCGATTTTTACCGTTTCAAATGTTTCAAATCATTTTTATGACAAGCTTTTTAACCATAAATTATAATCACCCTTGGTTCCATATACCATAACAGTTTAATTCGTGACTCGGTGATATTAATTTGTTAATTACATTTTAAAGGAAATCCTTTTCTTTTATTTACCATTTTAATTCATTTTTATGATAAACATATTTTGACCATTACAAAAATCATCCTTGGTTCTTTATACCATGACGGTTTACTCCGTGATTCGATGATATTATGGTTAATTACATTTTAATGGGTATCTTAACACCCTTTTCTTTTATTTACCATCTTTCTCATTTGTTTACATTTGTAAATATATTAGTCATAATTCATAATCATCCTTGGTTCTTTATACCATGTCGGTTTAATCCGAGTACGATGACAAACTTGACTAATTACAAAGAAATGAACTTAACATATTTAGTTCAAATCAAACATTTTGCATTTTTGTTTGTAAGCTATATTGTTCAAACATGCAAGTCCGACAACGAATATTACTAACACAATAGTAATTATTCCGAGTCATGCAAGTCATACTTGCAAATCATTAATCACAAAAAACGGTTTTAAATAACCTTTTCAAGAACCAGGAGATGCCCCCTTGGGTCGCCCCATGGCTCGCGCCGCAAGAGGCCCTCTGCTTTCATGTTTCAAATCCTGGGCAGAGCCCCTTACCTCGCCAATAGGCTCGCGCCTTAATAGGGCTGCCTGGCACTGTTTTGCCTCATTTTTAGCACTTGTCTAGGACGTTTCCGATTACGGTTAATTCGAACACATGACGGATCAGGTTGTCAAGCTTAAATTTTTACACTTTGTCACTTGACACCCTTTTTCAATAAATGGATCGTGTTAAGCATCATAACCCGAATTTGGTAAATGGATGTTTAATTTCCGTTCTCACATGCAAATCAACCATAAATCCAACATGGCATCTTATGCTTGATATTTGGATTAACAAACCGACTTAGAAAGCTCACATGTTAGGTTAACACTTTTGGATGTGCATTCATGCGTTTACACCGTTTTATCAAATATTGCACTTAAACAACCACGATCGATCAGTAGAGGCCGCTAACGCGGTCGGGATTGGGTGTCCGATTAAAGGGCTTCCCAATACGTACCCTCACCCCTTACTCAGAACCTTTGGATATTGGATGGCCTTATCCAGGGCGTACGAGAGTCATTTTAGGCATAGAATGCTAAAAGGGGGACGATTCCTTATCTTTAGTACCTATGTCAAACGCTGCTTTGTGCTTCTATTTGACCGAGGTATAAAGTGGATTTCGAACGGGTTCCAAGCATCACACAAATGCTTGGTGGCGACTCCGAACATCTCTAATCGTTTCGAGACCTTTACCGAGACGAAACCGACCGATCTAAAGCGATCCGGTCGAAATCATTTTTACGCCGCCGAGCGTGGCTTTCAAAAGACCGCTGCATGTCCACAGATTGGCCTGGCGTGCAGGTGGACCGCGACCGCGGACCGGTAGGTGGCCCAAATCCACAGACCGAGACATGGCCCATGTCCACAACTGTACACTTACTCGATCGAGTAAGTATGTTACTCGATCGAGTTAGTATGTTACTCGATCGAGTGGCCGCTACTCAATCGAGTTGGAGCTACTCGGTCGAGTTGTCGCTGGTAGTTCCAACTTTTTCGATATTACAACTCCTCAACTAGATCGAGTAAGGTCTACTCGCTCGAGTAGGCACTCATACTCGGTCAAGTAAGGCTAGGTACTCTGTCAAAATCCACAACTGTAGTTAACGATTCCTGCAAAATAATAACTCGTGTCGCGTCCCAAGTATATTTGAAAATCGTCACAGATTATTTTATTCATTCACGACACATTATTACTACTCAAATGTAACTCAACTATTTTACTTGAACACTACACAATCATTCCATCCTACGTCAATCCTTATGCAAGGCAACTCGCTATAATACCAACTTATACACATCTATAAACAACACATTACTTCACATTTACTTACGCATTTGCAAATTCAACTATCCGACATATATGTATACTACACTAAGCATCCACCTATCAATAAAGCATCATATATTATTCAAGTTTGCTAAAATTCTAATCATGTCACAACAATTCATCAACCATATATCCGACTTAATTATGCCATATAACAAAAGTACTCAACAAATTCATCCATCGCAATTCCAATTACTACTTGACAAACACTATCAACTAGTACAAGACTTACAACTCATTATTATCATCATATGCAAAGACTCACAATTCCTCAATAGACTAGTATGCATACAAAGACTTAGCTAAAGCTCCTTATTATCATCGCATAGTCCAACATTAACAAGGAACAATAAACACTCTCACCATCCTTACCACATCCACGCACGGTTCTAACAAAACCACAACTCTTCACAGTTCATCATCAAGAATTACACGCACTAAACATTACCAGAGACTCCATCATAGCTATTTCTAACTTATCTATCATACATACTAAGCACACAATTCCCGACTCGACATTCCCATACCTAGTGACTGGCTTAAGCATAATGGGGCCGTGATTTTGAAATGAGGGCGCCTACTCACCCAAAATCAAGCATCAACTGGGGCTCCCAACATACATACACCAGGTTCATTTTATTAGACTCACTATGTTCATTGGGCTCATTAGTTATAGGTTCAAAAATCGTTGCTCTGATGCCACTTTGTAACACCCCCATCTACCAAGGAGCCTTAACAAGACCTTCCCTAGCAGATAAGGGCGTTACCATATCGGTTGCCCGAGGACAGTAATAATCAAATGTCGATAAAAGAACAGTTATATGAATTACAAGTGATTTAAACCAATAGACGATATAAGAGATACAACCCAAGACTACTGTCAACTATGTGGAACTATCTCTACTATCAACTATGTGGAACTATCTCTGCCATGACTCGTGGTAGACTCGTCCCTCCAAGCACCCAGCTATGATCCAAACACCAACCTGCTAAGACTCAATGCTCACCATAGTAGATCACGACATACACAAAACAAAGAGACAACACAACAAAACCACACAGGGTCAGTAACTGAGGCATCAAATACAAAAGCAGACACAACACAATTACAGCAATACTCACACACCACCTCCTCCAACCAACCACACACCTCTGACTGCCCGAAGGTCCAGTCCTGCCAGTGGGGGACCGTAGCCGCTCCCACCTAAGCCCCGCTCATCTTTCCGAGCAATAACTCATGTTCCTTAATGTTCACATCCCTTCTGTGTCGGGTTCCACAGAAGGCGAATCAAGGGCGTGAAGACACTCCCGCAAGTGACTCCACTCAGCTGAGGACGCACCTCGAGAACCACAGACAAACAATCACAACCAAATATGCAATCAACAATGACACTAATTCAATTATACAACAACAATAGACCCTCTAGACAATCAACATCACTGAGTAGGAAAACCTACCTTTAGCAAACCGCAGCGATTCTGCGTCCGATCACAAGATACCAATCAACCATCAGAACCACCTATAACAACCATCATAACCCTCTATTACTACTACCATAACCATAACTGAAATCAAAGGAATCAATGATGATGATGACAACATACCTATATAAAGCAATCCCGCGTCAAGACTGCTACCCGACTCAAGCATCCCATCCCTATGGTGTAACCACTCTCAAATGCCTCAATGAGAGGAAGTATGGTGGAGAAGAAATAGAATGACGGCATTTACGTTTTGGAAGAAAGGAGAAATGATTTGGGTTTCACGATTATACGATTTATAATTCCCCGCTGCAAACCCGTTACTCGATCGAGTAACGTACTTACTCGATCGAGTGGCATCTACTCGATCGAGCTCCCAAGCTACTCGATCGAGTAGCCTGAGCTAGATCGAGTAACACGCACTCAAAGACTCACATCGTCACAAGTCATCACTCTTAAGGTTTCCAAAGATCAAGGTAGGTGTCTAAGGTCAGTCAACGGGTCCCTGAAAGGGTGGGTATTACAGAAATAACAAGCATAGAAGAGATGATTGTGATTCTCATTACAATTGCCACACAAATCACAGGTAGAGTCCACCCACTCCCCATCTGAATGAGTCTTTCCCTTCTCAACAATCTCCCTTTCATAGCTGCCCAGAAAATAAAAGAAGTTTTAGGGAGGTTAAGATGGTTCCAACAGGCATGTGTCCATTTGAGTTTAGGTTGCTTAATTCTCAGCCAGTTGTACCCATCTTTTACCCTGTAATCTTTGTCATCTCCCATCCATTTTCCAGCAGTATAAGCAGGTGCAAACAATTTGAGTATGTGAGCAATCTTTTTCCATGACAAGCTACAATCAGAAGGTGTCTCATAACTGGTCCAATCACTCCCTTTCATATACACATGATTGATCCACCTTACCCACAAGTGATCTTTTTTAGTAGCTATCCACCACACATACTTGCCCAGTAAAGCTTTGTTCTAGGTTTTTAAAGCTTTAATTCCCTAATCCCCCCCCCCCCCACTCATCTTTAGGAAGGTAGCAAGGATACCATTTCACATTAGGAGCTCTCATATATGTGTCCCTTCCACCCCCAAAGGCAATTCCTACAAATGGCATCAATTTTATTGAGGATACCATTGGGGATAAGAAAGATGAAAGACCAATTGGAGAGCAAACCAGACAAAACATAATTAACTAGAACCAATCTCCCTGCATAAAATAGGAATTTAGCACCCCAACATCTTACCCTAACAGTAATCTTATCAAAAAGCTTCATCCCGTCATTATTTTCTTTGGTAAAATGTGAGCTTTTGTATTACTTTAAATAATCACTTTACATAGATTCATTACATTCCTCTTGATCAAATTAACAATACTACCAACATCCTTACATTAAAATATATAACTTATGGAACCATATTTTATCATTTGTTGATACTGCCCCAGTAAACTTCAGCTTAATTCGAGCATGTATCAATCTCTTAAGCTCCTGCACAATCCTCTCAAGCCTAGTAAGTTGATGCTTAATCCTGCTGGTGTTCGTCTTAAGCTATAAAGTATACCAGAATGCTGCAATGACCATCTTGCATACCTTCAGCTGTAACTCAGAATGTCCCACACAGTTAGTGTTGAGTTGAATTTGTAGCCAAAGCTTTAGTTGTGCCTTAATCTACGCTCCATAGTTGCATCCATCAAAGAGATGCTGATGGGTTTCAACCCCATTTTCACATAACACACATTCATTCCTGTCACAAATCTTCAATCTGAACAACTTTTCACGCGTATTTAAAGCCTCATGATGAATCAACCTGCTGATGATAGAATGTTTAGGTACACACCATGCATCCCAAACATCTTTATGCCAAACAACAGAGGGGTGTCCTCCCTGCAACAGACCATACCCTACACTTGCAATGTTCTAAAGATCTGCCTTCTTGACACCCAATCCTCCTTCTTTTTTGCTGCAACAAATCCTATCCCAAGCCACCAGAGGTGCCCTCTGATATTCACTCCCACCTTCCCAAAAATAGCGCCTGCAGATAGCCTCAATTTTCCTTACCACAGCTTTTGGAATCAGAATATTGACCCCTATGGACGTGGGCCCACCTACGTATACCCAGCCGATCTGTGGACAATGGCAGCGGTCTTTTGAAAGCCACGCTCGGCAGCGTAAAAATGCTTTCGACCGGATCGTTTTAGATCGGTCGGTTTCGTCTCGGTAAGGGTCTCGAAACGATTATAGATGTTCGGAGTCGCCACCAAGCATTTGTGGGATGCTTGGAACCCGTTCGAATCAACTTTATACCTCAGTCAAATGAAGCACAAAGCAGTGTTTGACATAGGTACTAAAGATAAGGAATCGTCCCTCTTTAGCATCCTATTTCTAGAATGACTCTCGTACGCCCTGGATAAGGTCGTCCACTATCCAAAGTTTCTGAGTAAGAGATGAAGGTACGTATTGCGAATCCCTTTAATCAGACACCCAATCCCGCCCGCGGTAGCGGTCTCTACTGATCGATCTTGGTTGGTTGAATGCAAAAGTTGATAAAACGGTTTAAATGCATGAATGCGCATCCAATAATTTAAACCTAACATGTGAGAGCTTTCTAAGTCGGTTGATTTAATCCAAGTATCAAGTATAAGATGTCGAGTTGGATTTATGGTTGATTTGCATGTAAGACGGAAATTAAACATCCATTTACCGTATTAGGTTTATGGTGCATAACGTGATCCATATGTCTTAGTATGGCGTTTTGCAAATATGATTTTTGAATGAGCAAATAGTCATCTGATCCGTCCTATATCCGGGTTAGCCGGATTCGGGATCGTCCTAGACTAATGCTGGAAAGGAAACAGGCCTTGTGCCAGGCGGCCATATGAGGCGCGAGCATGCCGGCGGTGTAAAGGGGCCTTCCCTGGTTTTGAAAATGAGAAAGAAAAGGCCTATTTAGGTGCGGATTAGTCAACGGTCATATGCCGTGTTCTGACCATTTAAGTAAACGTTTACAAAATGTATTGAAAATGCGTATTTGACCCGATTTGGTTTGAAAGGGTCGTTTAGACTGTATTTGTATATTTGAGGAACGAGACTCGAATAATCATCATTATTTTGATGATATTCGGTGTCGGGTTCGACTTGGCAAGCTTGACATGAATAGTTTTGAAAATAATTATGAACTAATTGTTTTAAGTTAATTTGAATATAATTAGTCGATATTCATCATCGTACCCGGGTTAAAATCCGGCATGGTATATAGAACCAAGGATGACTTTGTGTCGGTGACTAATATGTTTGTTTTGAAGATGTAAAAAAATGATGAAAGGCTTTAAAATACCTTCCAAAATGTAAAGAAATGAAATAAAAGGCTTTAAAATACCTTTTAAATGTAATTAACGAAATATTATCACCAAAACACGGATTAAACCGTCATGATATTAAGAACCAAGGGTGAAAAATGTTTTATGGTTAAAACTTGTAAAATAAAATAAAATGGGTTTGAAAATACTTGAAATGGTGAAAACCGATTACAAATATTGTAACACCCGCGAATTTACCATTTTGACATTTAAAATTTATTAAACCGTTTGATTGCTTTATTTTATATTTTTGAATCATTCAATTCAATTAATTTTATTTCAAATAAGATTTTCATAAAAGTGATATTTTAAAGCTCATTTATATAAAAATACATATTATTAAATTATATTGTTAAGAGATAATTTATATAAGAATATATGTATACACGTATTTTTGGTTGGACAATAATAGTGACAGTAATAATATTAGTTTCCGTCTCAAGTTAAAATAAACGCGAGACATTATTCCGTCTAGCTATAGACCGTCACATTTCACTTTGTACCTACTTTAATCCGGACCAACAAGAATTTGACAACACGCTCACCTACCCTCTTACACTCTACCTCTAAATATCTCCTTTATATATATATTATTATATATTTTATATAATTCTTTTATTATATTATTATTATTATTATTATTATTATTATTATTATTATTATTATTATTATTATTATTATTATTATTATTATTATTATTATTATTATTATTATTATTATTATTATTATTATTATTATTATTATTATTATTATTACTTAATTATTGTTGTGGTTGACCGTAACCCCACTCCCCCCTCATTTCTTCTTCCTTCTTTCGAAACAACAAACAGCATTTGGGTTGCTTAAAAATCCGTCTTAAGACGGTCTTACTTGGGTTGCTATGTTGCATTTTGAATGCTCAATTCCATGCCCCTTGCTTTTCTTGTTTGATTGTCTTGGAAATTTTTAAGAATTATATTTGTGGGGCTCTTTACTACTTAGTTGTTAGACTCAATATAAGTTGTCTGATGGATTCTTTATATTTTAATGGTTGGGCTAAATACACTATATGAATTGGGCTTCTTGTGTTGAATTTGTTGGATTTGACATGAGTAAATTGTTGGTTTTCACATGACCAATTCTTTGGGCCTCACATAGATAGGTTGCTTGTGGGGCTCATAAATGATTTACTTGAGTTGGTCATATTTTTATTCCGTAAGTTTCACATAACGTAAATTATTCATTTTCACTTGTTATATTTTATTTAACCAGCATGTTAAATTATGAAATGGAATATTTATTAATATAATACAAGTATGAGATATTTATTATAAGTAGTTACTTGTAGTAAGTCGTCCTCTAGATAATGTCTAGTATTGTTCGGTTGTGTGAGTCTTGGTTCTACCGGATACTAGGGGTGAGCCAAAAGCCCTCTAGTTGCGGTATGAACGTCGGGAGTGATGTTCCCATCCGTACTTATGGTGATGCAGGACATAAGTATGAATGTGACATTAATCATCCCGTCCCCGAGTCTTGGTCCTATTGGATACTAGGGGTGAGCCAGAGGCCCTCTAGTTGCGATATGAGTCGTCGGGAGTGATGTTCCCATCCGTACTTACGGTGATGCTGGCCATAAGTATGAATGTGACATTAATCATCCCGTCCCTGAGTCACGGTCCTATCGGATACTAAGGGTGAGCCATAGGCCCTCTAGTTGTGATAAGGTCGTCGGGATTGATGTTCCCATCCGTACTTATGGTGAGATGTAAGCCATAAGTATGAATGTGAGATTAATAATCCCGTTCTATGTGCTTGTTTGTTGTGCTTGTTTGTTGCACTTGTTTGTTGTATTTGGCCATGTTTTACAGGTAACCGCTGAGCCAGATACTTGTTTGTTGTGCCTCGAACATGTTTTAAAGTTAACCTCTGAGTGGGGCACTTGTTTGTTGTATTTGGCCATGTTTTAAAGGTAACCGCTGAGCCAGATACTTGTTTGTTGTGCCTCGGACATGTTTTAAAGGTAACCTCTGAGTCGGGCACTTGTTTGTTGTATTTGGCCATGTTTTAAAGGTAACCGCTGAGCCAGATACTTGTTTGTTGTGCCTCGGACATGTTTTAAAGGTAACCTCTGAGTGGGGCACTTGTTTGTTGTATTTGGCAATGTTTTAAAGGTAACCGCTGAGCCAGATACTTTATATGTTGTGTCTCGGACATGTTTTAAAGGTAACCTCTAAGTCAGACACTTGTTTGTAGTATTTGGACATGTTTTAAAGGTAACCGCTGAGCCAGATACTTTACGTGTTGTGCCTCGGACATGTTTTAAAGGTAACCTTTGAGTCGGGCACTTGTTTGTAGTATTTGGACATGTTTTAAAGGTAACCGTTGAGCCAGATACGTTAGAGGTCGTGCCTTGGACATGTTTTAAAGGTAACCGCTGAGCCAAGGTACTTAAGGACTTGTGTCTCAGACATGCTTTAAAGGTAGCCTCTGAGCCGGATGCTTTGCTTATTATGTGATGTTAGTAGTCCTATTTCATGTATTGTATGTTGTTTGGATTTCAAAGTTGGATGCATCATATGCCTTATCTATGATTGACTACGCATGTTTTGAATGTTAGTCTCATGTCTGAGTGCTTGCATCAAATAGTTATATTCATGATGTTCTAATATGTTCTTGTTTATCTGTGTTTGGACATTTTGTGGCTGGGAGAACCTTGAGTTACTCCCCACTGACTATGGTGTTCATGTTTACATGAATGACAGGTGGTGCAGATGCTTACGTGGGGAAGACGTCTGGGCTAGCGAGAACTAAACCCTTGGACCTTAGTTTGCTAGTTTAGAAACCCTTTATTTGTTTATTCGTGGGATATCTTTTCCCCGCTTTGACACGTCTGTCGTGTACCTGTCAAAAATAAACTAACTAAATTAACTATATAGCTAGGGAAGTCAGGTCGATCTCCACAGGGAGGCAAGATATCTGTAGAAGTTCGTCTATTTGGTCACAAATTGGGGGGGGGGGGAGTTGTTTGATTTGTTATCTAAACTACGAAGTTTTAAGGGAAGAGAAATGAAGGGCAAGAGCAGTAAAAGCAAGAAATAAGTTTTAAACTATCAGAGAGAGAGAGAGGGACATTTCAGGATTTCGGTTCACTACGGTAGTCCAGTGACTCAGCTGTAAATGACTCAGACGAATTAATGTGAGACAGATGCGGGAAAGGTCCTTTCGGTCCACTTTCTATCCTAAAATACCACTAACTTTTCGGTCCACTTTCTCGTCAGGGTAGTCTACTGTTCATAGTAGGCCTATTTAGTCTAATATTTCGATCTAGGATTAATTTTAGCCAGATTAAAGGATGACTCAGAAGCGTGCACTCAACTAAGTCGATAAATACAATTAAATTGCTATGGTGACAGAGTCTCGTAATTAATTCATCTGTTTCATTCACTATATCGTCACAATCCTACCGCGGATCCCCTTATCCCAACATGAAAGGGGTTTACCTACTCATGTCGCTAATTAAACTAACAGCAGATAAAATTCCAGCAGTAAACATAATGAAATAACAAGTAAATTGCATAAAAGAGAAATTAGGGCAAAGGAATTAAATATAACGAACGAAGAATTAAAGCAAGCAAAAGATTAACTATTAATAAAGGAAGAGAGAGGAATTACAATCCAGCGAATCCGGCTTAAAGAACACAAAATCCGAGTGAAATAGTCCCAAGAACAAAGTTACAGTGAAGGAAAAAGCAACGTAACAAAGTTTGATGTGTAAACTGCTCAAAGTAAATGAAAGATAGATAAAAGAAAGATCCTAATGACCTAGTAAAGCGTGCTTAAATAGCAAAGTAATTAAGTTTAGCAAAATTAAAACATAACACGGGCTAATTAAAGCCCATAACAGCGAAACCACTCAATCGAGGGGAATAAAACCACTCGATCGAGCAAATCCTCAGCAGCATCTACTCGATCGAGTAGAAAGTTACTCGATCGACTAACTCGTATTTCAGCAACTTAAGGATCGAGTATAAATCTACTCGATCGACCATCCTGGGACGTAAAAACCACTCGATCGAGTGGTAAAACTGCTCGATCGAGTACTTTGACTTCAAATCAGCCCAAGTCCGCCAACGACTGCCTCGTAGTCCGTGCCATGACGCTTCCAAACGCAGTATCTCACTCTGGAAAATCCAGTCTCCTCTAAATGCATGCAAAAAGGACAAAAAAGAGTATGATTCCACTACTTTCGCGTTTATTTCTACAAAATGGGCAAAACGAACCAAAGTAGCCAATTCGGGCAAAATACCATAAAAACAGTATAAAAATGCATAGGAATACGTGCTGAAATAGGCTAAAAAGACTATATATTATGCATGTATCACGCTTTCTAGACTTGGGTTGTAATAACCTAAGTTTGTCTATTGTTGTATTTGTTTCTTTTCATTTTGGGACCCGCGTGTTAGTATTTAACTAGTAATCTTAAAGTTTTTAAAATCTCATAAATTTCCGCTTTAATTTATTAGTTATGTTTCCGCGTTATCGCGGGGTATCACAGTTGGTATCAGAGCCTATGTTGCTCCCGACGCACACACGTGTACCCTAAATTTAAACATGAACTTGACCTTGAATAATGAATGAGAGATGGGTAGACTTAAGGACCTAAGGTGGTGGTCTGTAGTATGCTTGCTCTTTGTCAGGTTCTAACATGTTTGTTGATTGTCATTTTATTTTTGTTTTGCCCTTGGATCAATGACCGTGACCTTATCTACGTGAAGATCAAGATTTGGTGCCTATTGCCGAGGATTGAAGATTTGTTCAACCTTTGAAGAATGCTTCTACTTCCTCGAAGATGTTTCTCATTCTTTGTGTACCTTGCCTTATTCTTTATCTCTTGATGCTTATGCTCCTTCTAAACTCTCTTCTATTTTACTTTGGAAGCTACTCTTATACACCTAACTTGTCCTTTGTTCCTTGCTTATCCTCCCTTAACGCCTTTTGATATCACTCTTTCGTTTGAGGAATGTTGACCTTGGTTGGAAAACTTGACTTTTGAGGAGATTGTTGTATTTGACCCTTAACCCTAGTTTTGAGAAGTCGTGGTGTTAGAAAGACTAAAGTAGTGTGATGAGACATACTTAGTGATTCTTATACCTAGTTCCTTGATAAAGTGAGTATAATTGATTGCTGGATTCTGTGGGTCAAGGGTGAGTGGCATTTGTTACTAAGGTTATAGAACTTGGCTTTGTTGTTTGTGTTTGGGATTTAAAAGGCTTAGGAAGTGTAGTGAGACGTGTCTTGGGATACTAGTGCTTAGTGCTTGACTTAAAATGGATGAATTTGAATGGTGGATTTGAAGATGTAAGTTTGACTAAGTAAGTCGAGTTTATGATTGGCTTTCGTAGTCGCGTTGGATATGAGGGTTTGATGATGTAGATGTTACTATATGAGAGATGCTAATTGTGGGATTATTAGTTGGTCTAAATGAGTGATCTTGACTACTACTTGAGGTATGGTATGGTTGACGCCAATTGTTAAGTTAAAGGGCATAGTTTCAATTTATGGTGTTAGAATGAGAATATATATGAGGTGGTAAAGTGTTGTTACTACTAAGATCTTGTCTCTTTGAAATAATATACCTTGAGATGTTGATGACCCTAATGGATTGGTGATGTGATTTGATATTAGTTGGCTCTTGAGAGTTCTTGAGTTGAGAGAGACTTGGTAATGAGAAGTATTTGTTAACCCTATAGTTTTAGAAACTTTGTGGTTGTATTGAGTACTCGAGATGATGGGATGATGTTGTAGATGAGTGTAGCTTTGATAGGAGCTTGGACCTCAACCTCGTGGAGGTCGTTTGTAGATGTGTGAGGATTTGGAGTGGTGAAATCACACTTATAGTGAAGTACCTTGTTTGATGGAATAGCTTAGAGTGAAGTAACATAAGTGTTTTGAGGAAATCTTTGGGATTGTTGTAGTCATGAGTTTTGTTGTTAGGAAGTTTTGGGACCATTTGGATGATGTTGTTGCTTGATATTTGAGTATCTGATGTTTCTTTGTTGACTAATTTCCCTTCCTCTTTGACCATACACGTTACCGTTCATGCCTCTATTTCCTCGCTTCATCTTGCCCCCGCCCCCCCGTGAGTTTGATGCTAGTGACCTATAAAGCTCTATCTTTGACATCCTTGTAGGTTTGACTTCAATTCTTACCCTGGGAAGTTCATCATAGCTCTTTTGTTGGACTCTCTTAGCGTACCTTGTGTTAATGTTGTCTAAATTTCTTTTCATTTCATACAATTTCTAAATATTTCAAGCTACCATTTTTGTTTCGTTGTTAAAAGTTTATGTTACTTTTACAAAACCTTACCTATTTTAAAGGTTTGAAAATGAAAATTTGTTTTAATTCCCTACTTGTTCTTGGAATGTAAACTTATTCATCATGATTTTAATTGGTAAAACCGAGATTTCTTTAAATTTTTCCCAGTTTCCGTTAACTTTGATCTATTTATGATTTCTTTGTCAAAGTTTGATGTTATCATTTCACAAACATGCCTCTTTTTTTAGTTTAAGAGTGAAACTTTTATTTCTATTTTGGCTTTTGCAAAAGAAAATTTGAGTAGATTACCTTTTCTTTTGATTTTAACGTTGATCGGATGTTAGAACTCGTTATTGGAGACGTTTGATAACTTGTTCTACGCTTGTCGGCGAATTGATTTTGTTTAAATCTGTCTTTGACTTGGAAAGTTAGCGTTCTTCTATGAACGACAAGAGCAATTTCGTTCCATGAATGAGATTTATAATTTTGAAAACTCTTCGTTAATGTTTTTGAAAGTATTTTGATTTTTAATTTATACAAATGATTTGCCTTTCGGCCTGGTTCGGTCGGAAAATTTTAGTTGAAACTTTTGAGAGAATTTTAATTCTTACAACTAAGTAACCTTTTAATGTTTTGGTTACCAATTTCAAAATTCCGGTTTTATTTTTATATAGCCTTTCATTTCTCCTTTCGAGTTTCGAGGACGAAACGTTTTAAAAGGTGGAGTGATTGTAACACCCGCGAATTTACCATTTTGACATTTAAAATTTATTAAACCGTTTGATTGTTTTATTTTATATTTTTGAATCATTCAATTTAATTAATTTTATTTCAAATACGATTTTTATAAAGTGATATTTTAAAGCTCATTTATATAAAAATACATATTATTAAATTATATTGTTAAGAGATAATTTATATAAGAATATATGTATACGTATTTTTGGTCGGACAATAATAGTAACAGTAATAATATTAGTTTCCGTCTCAAGTTAAAATAAACGCGAGACATTATTCCGTCTAGCTATAGACCGTCACATTTCACTTTGTACCTACTTTAATCCGGACCAACAAGAATTTGACAACACGCTCACCTACCCTCTTACACTCTACCTCTAATTATCTCCTTTATATATATTATTATATATTTTATATAATTGTTTTATTATTATTATATATTATTATATATATTATTATTAATATTATTACTTAATTATTGTTGTGGTTGACCGTAAACCCACTCCCCCCCTCATTTCTTCTTTCTTCTTTCGAAACAACAAACAGCAACAACAACAAAATAGCAGAGCACCGTACACCACCATTTTTCGGGACCTTAAAACCCAGATTTCTCCTCCGTTTCTCAACCCATTTCCTTAATTCTTGCAGCATTCTCTTCCTCGTTCCTTCCTCATTCTTTTAAGGTAAGAAAGTTTATGTTTTGACTTAGTTTTCGAATGTGTCGTCTTTTGACAACTCGGCTCCGTGACTCATACAACTCGTTTTCCTCTTTTTAATCGAAGATCCGAGAGCAGCTCGTAATTATGGACGTTTATGCTCTGAAATTCGCGAGGTTAAAGGTAACGGTGATAGGTTACTCGACAAGAATGTCGAATTCCGTTTTACTTATCGTTTCATATGCCCTTGTTTGATAAAGTTTGGTTCTTTACACTTTTCTAATTTGTATGCTTGGATTTATCGAGTCAAATTCCATCTTTATACTCGAATTCAGTTGTTATTCATGAAGTATTTGTGTTTAATATCCGTCTAAATCTCGCTTTAAAAGTTATCTTAAAATGGGTTGAAGTGGACTGTTTGGATGTCGTTCTTGGAGCTGTGAAAGACGATTTCTATGCTGAAATTTTGGAACTGTTTTGGTGGTAAATATGGGACAGTTGTCGGCTTATTACTCTGCTTTGGATCGGCTTAACGGAACTATGTTTGTTTTTGGTCACACTTTCGTGATGCACATACATTTTTCTCTTGTCTGCAGGACATGACAACAATGTCAGTCCGACCTGTGTAAACCGCAAAATAAAACTTACTGATCTCGTAAACAAGGCTATGAGTCTATGACCCAGGAAAATACTCCGTAGCATATATTAGCAAAAGGCCATCTTCATTGCAGAATGTTTGCATCTCTATTACTATTCCTGTTACAAGTTACTTTGGCAGTGGTTTGATCATATAAAACTTTTAAGATTGACGTCATATACTAATTGTTCAATCGTCTTGACCGTGGTAAATGTGAACTGAGCAATTATGTAATACAGAGTATAATGCATCTCCCTGTCTTCAATTATCTCGTGTTTTGGTCAATGTTTGGTTGGTGGTTCGAGCCAACTTTCTTATTTTCGTCTTAAGGGCATGTCCATGTATAAGTTGGGTCATTTGTATGATAAATTTCCGTATTGTTCCATGCTTAAAAATCCGTCTTAAGACGGTCTCACTTGGGTTGCTATGTTGCATTTTGAATGCTCAATTCCATGCCCCTTGCTTTTCTTGTTTGATTGTCTTGGAAATTTTTATGAATTATATTTGTGGGGCCCTTTACTACTTAGTTGTTAGACTCAATATAAGTTGTATGATGGAGTCTTTATATTTTAATTGTTAGGCTAAATACACTATATGAATTGGGCTTCTTGTGTTGAATTTGTTGGATTTGACATGAGTAAATTGTTGGTTTTCACATGACCAATTCTTTGGGCCTCACATAGATAGGTTGCTTGTTGGGCTCATAAATGATTTACTTGAGTTGGTCATATTTTTATTCCGTTTCACTTAACGTAAATTATTCATTATCACTTGTTATATTTTATTTAACCAACATGTTAAATTATGAAATGGAATATTTATTAATATAATACAAGTATGAGATATTTATTATAAGTAGTTACTTGTAGTGAGTCGTCCTCTAGATAATGTCTATTATTGTTCGGTTGTGTGAGTCTTGGTTCTACCGGATACTAGGGGTGAGCCAGAGGCCCTCTAGTTGCGGTATGAACGTCGGGAGTGATGTTCCCATCCGTACTTATCTTGATGCAGGCCATAAGTATGAATGTGACATTAATCATCCCGTCCTTGAGTCTTGGTCCTATCGGATACTAGGGGTGAGCCAGAGGCCCTCTAGTTGCGATATGATTCGTCGAGAGTGATGTTCCCATCCGTACTTATGGTGATGCAGGCCATAAGTATGAATGTGACATTAAATCATCCCGTCCTTGAGTCACGGTCCTATCGGATACTAGGGGTGAGCCATAGGCCCTCTAGTTACGATAAGGTCTTCGGGATTGATGTTCCCATCAGTACTTATGGTGAGATGCAAGCCATAAGTATGAATGTGACATTAATAATCCTGTTCTATGTGCTTGTTTGTTGCACTTGTTTGTTGTATTTGGCCATGTTTTAAAGGTAACCGCTGAGCCAGATACTTGTTTGTTGTGCCTCGGACATGTTTTAAAGGTAACCTCTGAGTCGGGCACTTGTTTGTTGTATTTGGCCATGTTTTAAAGGTAACCGCTGAGCCAGATACTTGTTTGTTGTGCCTCGGACATGTTTTAAAGGTAACCTCTGAGTCGGGCACTTGTTTGTTGTATTTGGCCATGTTTTAAAGGTAACCGCTGAGCCAGATACTTGTTTGTTGTGCCTCGGACATGTTTTAAAGGTAACCTCTGAGTCGGGCACTTGTTTGTTGTATTTGGCTATGTTTTAAAGGTAACCGTTTAGCTAGATACTTGTTTGTTGTGCCTCGGACATGATTTAAAGGTAACCTCTGAGTCGGGCACTTGTTTGTTGTATTTGGCCATGTTTTAAAGGTAACTGCTGAGCCAGATACTTTATATGTTGTGTCTCGGATATGTTTTAAAGGTAACCTCTAAGTCAGACACTTGTTTGTAGTATTTGGACATGTTTTAAAGGTAACCGCTGAGCCAGATACTTTATGTGTTGTGCCTCGGACATGTTTTAAAGCTAACCTCTGAGTCGGGCACTTGTTTGTAGTATTTGGACATGTTTTAAAGGTAACCGCTGAGCCAGATACTTTAGAGGTCGTGCCTTGGACATGTGTTAAAGGTAACCGCTGATCCAAGTTACTTAAGGACTTGTGTCTCGGACATGCTTTAAAGGTAGCCTCTGAGCCGAATGTTGTGCTTATTATGTGATGTTAGTAGTTCTATTTCATGTATTGTATGTTGTTTGGATTTCAAAGTTGGATGCATCATATGCCTTTTCTATGATTGACTAAGCATGTTTTGAATGTTAGTCTCATGTCTGAGTGCTTGCATAAAATAGTTATATTCATGATGTTCTAATATCTTCTTGTTTATGTTTGTTTCGACATTTTGTGGTTGGGAGAACCTTGAGTTACTCCTCACTGACTGTGGCGTTCATGTTTACATGAATGACAGGTGGTGCAGATGCTTACGTGGGGAAGACGTGTGGGCTAACGAGAACTAAACCCTTGGACCTTAGTTTGCTAGTTTAGAAACCCTTTATTTGTTTATTCGTGGGATATCTTTTCCCCGCTTTCTAGACTTGGGTTGTAATACCTAAGTTTGTCTATTGTTGTATTTATTTCTTTTCATTTTGGCACCCGCGTGTTAGTATTTAACTAGTAATCTAAAAGTTTTTAAAATCTCATAAATTTCCGCTTTAATTTATTAGTTATGTTTCCGCGTTGTCGCGGGGTGTCACAAATATGAAAATAGATTAAAGGGGAAAGACGAGAACAAACACGGTTGAGTTCTGACCTGGGCACCCCATTGAGGCGCGAGCCTCTGTGCAGAACAAGGGGCTTCTGCCTCAGGCCAAAACTCAGTTTTGGCTCGTTTATCCTATGTTTTGGATCGTGTTATGCATGTTTTAGCATGTTATAGTCATAAAACAAGTAAAGACATGATAAAATAAGGGTTTTTACACCCTCATACTTATATGTTTGGTTATGGCGAGAAACCGACGTAAGTGTAACAACTCATTTGGTCGGAAAAAGACTCGGTTTAAAACCGTTTTGGTAAGTAAAAAGAGTGTTTTATTAAATTTAGTGACGGTGTAGTGGTCGGTCAAGTGATTTAATGCACGATGACGGTACGAAACAATGTGTAAGGCTTGTAATTACGATCGGTAGGTCATAAATACGCGTCGGATTGTGACTTAGGAAGTCGAGTCGAGAATTTTAAGGGAGAAAAGAGGGGGCGGACAGTCGCGTAAGTTCTCAAATAGGGGCATTTGAGGGGTATTTATAGAAAAATGAGTAGTTGTGTGAGTTTTGAGCGACGTGGCCACCTGGGCTGCTCAAAGAGGCGCGAGCCACGTCGCGGGTCTTTGAGTTGTCCTGTTACTTTCACACAAGTGCAATCATGATTTGTTCTATCCTAGGATTTGTAGTCACATGTTTGGTACTTGACCATTCATGAATCCGGGAAATTTTAGTATAGAAGGTTTGAAATGGTTTGTTTTTTGTGGTTGACTCGGTTTGATTCGTTGTTGGAGTCGGGATTTGAATTTTTGAGTCGGTTTTTGGTCCGGTGTCGGTTTTGACTCTAGTTAGTGTCACTGTGACCCCGTCGTCGTGCATTAAACACTCCAGGTACTTTTGAAAAGTTTTAAAATGTTTTATTTTCGAAATCGTTTTAAGTTTTCCGACGTAAAGTTGTACACAAACTGTCGATCAAACGCCGGGATTCCAAAGCACGTTATAGTCCGATAATCATCGGGTGTTTGTTGGAGTCTCAGCAGATACTGGGTATCTACAGAGCCTCCACTTTAACTGAGGCTTGGACAGGGCAAAAGTCAAAGTAGGGCCCCCAGGTCAATCGAAGATTACAACCTGGAGAACTAAGCGACGTCGAGGCGGCTCGAAAGGATTCGGGCCAAGGACCTACCGTCGGGAAGGGCGACGCAAAGGCGACTCGAGGGTACGAGCCAAGGACTTTTTGTCGGGAAAAGTTTAGAGTCTGTCGACTATCCGTGCGGGTCGTTTAAAGTCCGTTAGACTACGTACAAAGGCTCGCTAGACATAAGAAGGAGTCATACATGAGGCATCTTCGGATATATCCTTGCGCGTATGCGGAAAAAGCTCGCCAGCTGTGGTGCGTACATGAGGAGGGCTCGCCAGCCGCGATGCGTAATAAGGCTCGCCAGCCATGGTGCGTATATGAGGAGGGCTTGCCAGCCGCGATGCGTAGTAAGGCTCGCCAGCCATGGTGCGTATATGAGGAGGGCTCGCCAGCCGCGATGCGTAGTAAGGCTCTCCAGCCATGGTTCGTATATGAGGAGGGCTCGCCAGCCACGGGGCGTATATGAGGAGGGCTCGCCAGCCGCGGTGTGTTGTAAGGCTCGCCAGCCACGGGGCGTATATGAGGAGGGCTCGCCAGCCGTAGTGCGTTGTGAGGCTCGCCAGCCATATGGGCGGTCGATTGATCGTCCGTGAGAATAGCCGTGTTGGATGGGCTTGTTTTGGAAGTAGCGGACTCTTGATGCCGCCGTGGAAATAGTGAATTTTGAATTTCACTATTATTGTTTTTGAAATAAGCGGGTTCCGCGAGGAAGCCCCATGTTGACATTTGAAGGAATAGTGAATTTTGAATCTTCACTACTCGTTTTTGAATTTGAAGTGGCGGTTTTAATTGCCGTTTGTTTGAATTTTGAAGGAAGTAGCGAATTTTGAATCTTTGCTATTACGTTTGGAGTGAAGGTTTATGTTGCCGCCGTTGACATGTGAAGGAAATAGTTAATTTTGAATCTTCACTATTGCTTTTGAAGTGACGGTTTATGTTGCCGCCATTGACATGTGTGGTGAAAATAGTGGATTTTAATTTCCAACCATGATTTTGAAAATGACGGTTTTAATTGTCGTCGTTTGAATTTTGAAGAAATAGTGAATTTTGAATCTTCCCTATTATTTTTTGAATTTGACGGTTTTAATTGCCGTCGCTGAAATTTGAAGGGAAATAGTGAATTTGAGTTTTCACTATTATTTTGAAAATTGATGGTTTTAATTCCCGTCGTTTTAATATCGAAGAAATAGTGAATTCTGAATTTTCACTATTATTTTTCGAAATTGAGAGTTTTAATTGCCGTCGTTTGAAATTTGAAGGAAAATAGTGAATTTGATTTCACTATTTGTTTTTGTATTTCAAAAATGAAGGTCCTTAATGTCGTCATTGAAAACTTGAATTTTGTTACGGGAAATTGGGCCAAAGCCTAAAATTTCGCTGAAAGAGCAGGGAGCACCTCATTGAGGCGCAAGCAACCTGGCGAGTCAAGGGAGCTTCCCTATTTTTCTGTAAAAGACGCGAGAATGGTTCGCATACCATTCCCTCATATTGTCTTCAACCTCTCGACAAAAACACAAAAATCCGCCATTGTTGGACCTTTGCTCGCTTTCATTCGTGCCATTATCAACAATGTCCTCTCAAGGTATGTATTTCCTCTTGAATCCATTTGAATTTGTTGATCCTTTAGCTAAATTGAATTAGGGCGAAAATTTTACCCTAGAAAATCGATTTGGGCGTTTTTGATTGAGCCCATTTCGAGTGAAATTGAATATTTCATTAGGTTAGCAGCCTCTTCAGGAGTATAGGGGTGCTTTTAGTTTGCATTTTGGTCCCCATTCCCACTCCCTATGCTCAAAAAACGTGAGTGAGGTGGAAAAACCGTCTCATTTCACAATGCCAAGTTTATTTGCTTGGGTAATGGGTCCCACTAGGTTGCATTGTAGTCGGGAAAGACCGTATTTGCCATTGTGGAACTTTGTTGGGTATTGTGGGCAAAATTGGAATTTTTGCCTTTTGTGACGGTCTTATGTCTGACAAAATAAGCGTCTATTTGGGCTTGAACTGAGTCAATTTACCTTGAAATGGACCCCATTGGTAGTTTAGGTCGCTTTGAGGCGTGATAAAATCATGTTGCCTTGTTGTGGTCGTATTTTGAAATTTTGACCGGTTTGCGCTCAAATTGGCGTAGAAATTGCCTTTTTGAGCTGTAGAAAAATACCCCATTGTATCGGGAATGTATTTTGGTTTGTTGGCGTACCTTGTATGGGTCTTGGGGGCGCCGTTTTTTTGTTGTGGTTGTTTGACTCGTCTCTTGCTTGAAAAGAAGGGCGAGTCGTTTTTTTGTGCATTTTTTTTTGTAAATTTTGTTTTGTTTCTTTGGGTTTGGGCGGGATTGCCCTTTTTCTGCTTTGCAGGTTTTGTTTCGGATTTTTTTGGATTTGTGCATTTCACGCCGTCGTAATGCCGAAATTTCGGCTGATGTTCTTTGTTTGCCTTTGGTTGTAGGGGAACATTCGGGACCTATGGGGTCGGTCGTTGAGGCATTAGAGGAGGAGGAGGATCCGGGAGGAGCGGAAGTGACCAAGGAGGCTGCTGGAGCCGGGGTGGTGGTAGAGGATGCTTCCGTAGAGGAGGAGAGGCAGCTGACGTGGCCGGCTTATCCTTTTCATTGTGGCTCATAGACAGGATGGCTGATGATTGGGGGTCAACACCGGGGTGGTGCGCCGCATCATGGTTTTTGGCCTCCTTATCATCCAAAATATGCCAGACACTGTCTTCTTTTTTGTCGTGGAGCGGGAACAAGGTATTTCTGTTATGGTAATCACCTCTGCTTCCGTTGTTGCTCCTCTGTTTCCGGTGTTGCTCCTTTTTTTTCCGATTGGAAGGATAGGGAGTGCTTAGTTCGGTAGGTGGCAGGTAGCCCCCAGTTTGTTGTCTTAGGCCAGTGTCTGTATGATAAATGTATGTACTTGATCCTGTTTGTATGGTCAGTCTTTTGTATCAAACGTGTGTTAATGTATTTTGCGTGAGGCGGTTTGTATATATGTGTTTTTGGATTGTGGTTCATTTCGTGATTTTTAGCTTTTTTGTGTTGTGTTTCGGAGAAGCGCTGTCGGCTATCAATTCCCTTTTGCTTTGCACCAGTTCCTGCATCATTAGTGTAGAAAACAGGCAACAGGGTAGCACGTATGCATAAACGTAAACACGCAAAAGCATTTGATCGAAAACAAAATTTAACCGCGGTGACCCGAAGTTAAAAATTGAAAATTGAAAATTGAAATGAATTTTTTGAAAATTCCGCGACAAGTCGTCACGTTTGGATTGCAAAAGGAATTAGTTTGAAAATTGAGCAATTAACTCGTGTCTTGAATTAAATTGCGTCGGAATTATTGAAATGGATTTGTGACTCGATAAAAAATTCAAACTCAAACCGTCAGGGATGAATTTTTTTAGAAAACATTTTTACGAGTATATTTGATTTGATTTTTTTTTTTTTTGTGAAATCAAGACTCGAATTTGTGAGTGCTTGAATTTTTGAGGAAAATTGATGTCGTGTTATCAATTTTCGATTTTATTTTGATGGAAACTGCGAAAAAGCAAAACATTTTCGGCATTTTGATTGACATGAAACGATCCGTCGCGGATCGGGGCGACTAGCCCTTCCCCCTTTTAAAAAAGAAAGAAAAATCTGTATGTTTAAAGCCGCGTCATGGAAACCGTGCCGGATTTCGTGAAACGCGAAAACAAAGGAATGTGAGTGTGAGGAAACACAAAATGTCTTGGACCATCCCGAAGAGGCGCGAGCGTTCTGGCGGGAGGTTTGAGGTGTCAGGAGAAAACACAACTTGAAAGGGACAATTCAAGGCGGCAATCCTGGGAGAGGGCCTAAAGACGCGCCAGAGGCCTGGCGATGGGAGCCAGCTCTCCTTTTTTTCTGAAAAAACGCGTTGATTGTTTTGTATAAATAGTGATGTTTGTGCTTTATTGTTTCATCATCCGAAACACAAAAACATCTCTACAAAACCTCTTCTTCTTCCAAAAAAATATTTCATGGATGCCTTTGAGAATGCGTTGCGACAATGGTGCCGGGATTTGTCGCCTCCCGAAAAATATCAACTCATTTGCATGGGAGTTGGTCAATTGTTGGTGCTCCGTCAAGTCAAGGTGAAATCCTCATTTCTCGAAGCATGCTCTCGGTTTTGGGATTCGAAACATAATGTTTTCGTTTTCCCGAAAGGTAAAATTTGTCCTCTTGCCGAAGAAGTTGGAGCCATTGGTGGGTGGCCGAGTCGTGTTCTGGTGCTTCCTCCGATTCGGTTGTGCTACAAGGAGAAATTCCGTTCAATGTTGGGTTTGTCGACAAGTCAAGTTTACATTTTGTGGTTGGGAGAACCTTGAGTTACTCCTCACTGACTGTGGCGTTCATGTTTACATGAATGACAGGTGGTGCAGATGCTTACGTGGGGAAGACGTGTGGGCTAGCGAGAACTAAACCCTTGGACCTTAGTTTGCTAGTTTAGAAACCCTTTATTTGTTTATTCGTGGGATATCTTTTCCCCGCTTTCTAGACTTGGGTTGTAATACCTAAGTTTGTCTATTGTTGTATTTATTTCTTTTCATTTTGGCACCCGCGTGTTAGTATTTAACTAGTAATCTAAAAGTTTTTAAAATCTCATAAATTTCCGCTTTAATTTATTAGTTATGTTTCCGCGTTGTCGCGGGGTGTCACAAATATGAAAATAGATTAAAGGGGAAAGACGAGAACAAACACGGTTGAGTTCTGACCTGGGCACCCCATTGAGGCGCGAGCCTCTGTGCAGAACAAGGGGCTTCTGCCTCAGGCCAAAACTCAGTTTTGGCTCGTTTATCCTATGTTTTGGATCGTGTTATGCATGTTTTAGCATGTTATAGTCATAAAACAAGTAAAGACATGATAAAATAAGGGTTTTTACACCCTCATACTTATATGTTTGGTTATGGCGAGAAACCGACGTAAGTGTAACAACTCATTTGGTCGGAAAAAGACTCGGTTTAAAACCGTTTTGTTAAGTAAAAAGAGTGTTTTATTAAATTTAGTGACGGTGTAGTGGTCGGTCAAGTGATTTAATGCACGATGACGGTACGAAACAATGTGTAAGGCTTGTAATTACGATCGGTAGGTCATAAATACGCGTCGGATTGTGACTTAGGAAGTCGAGTCGAGAATTTTAAGGGAGAAAAGAGGGGGCGGACAGTCGCGTAAGTTCTCAAATAGGGGCATTTGAGGGGTATTTATAGAAAAATGAGTAGTTGTGTGAGTTTTGAGCGACGTGGCCACCTGGGCTGCTCAAAGAGGCGCGAGCCACGTCGCGGGTCTTTGAGTTGTCCTGTTACTTTCACACAAGTGCAATCATGATTTGTTCTATCCTAGGATTTGTAGTCACATGTTTGGTACTTGACCATTCATGAATCCGGGAAATTTTAGTATAGAAGGTTTGAAATGGTTTGTTTTTTGTGGTTGACTCGGTTTGATTCGTTGTTGGAGTCGGGATTTGAATTTTTGAGTCGGTTTTTGGTCCGGTGTCGGTTTTGACTCTAGTTAGTGTCACTGTGACCCCGTCGTCGTGCATTAAACACTCCAGGTACTTTTGAAAAGTTTTGAAATGTTTTATTTTCGAAATCGTTTTAAGTTTTCCGACGTAAAGTTGTACACAAACCGTCGATCAAACGCCGCGATTCCAAAGCACGTTATAGTCCGATAATCATCGGGTGTTTGTTGGAGTCTCGGCAGATCATCGGGTATCTCTGAGCCTCCACTTTGACCGAGGCTTGGACAGGGCAAAAGTCAAAGTAGAGCCCCCAGGTCAATCGAAGATTACAACCTGGAGAACTAAGCGACGTCGAGGCGGCTCGAAAGGATTCGGGCCAAGGACCTACCGTCGGGAAGGGCGACGCAAAGGCGACTCGAGGGTACGAGCCAAGGACTTTTTGTCGGGAAAAGTTTAGAGTCTGTCGACTATCCGTGCGGGTCGTTTAAAGTCCGTTAGACTACGTACAAAGGCTCGCTAGACATAAGAAGGAGTCATACATGAGGCATCTTCGGATATATCCTTGCGCGTATGCGGACAAAAGCTCGCCAGCTGTGGTGCGTACATGAGGAGGGCTCGCCAGCCGCGATGCGTAATAAGGCTCGCCAGCCATGGTGCGTATATGAGGAGGGCTTGCCACCGCGATGCGTAGTAAGGCTCGCCACCATGGTGCGTATATGAGGAGGGCTCGCCACCGCGATGCGTAGTAAGGCTCTCCGGCCATGGTTCGTATATGAGGAGGGCTCGCCAGCCACGGGGCGTATATGAGGAGGGCTCGCCAGCCGCGGTGTGTTGTAAGGCTCGCCAGCCACGGGGCGTATATGAGGAGGGCTCGCCAGCCGTAGTGCGTTGTGAGGCTCGCCAGCCATATGGGCGGTCGATTGATCGTCCGTGAGAATAGCCGTGTTGGATGGGCTTGTTTTGGAAGTAGCGGACTCTTGATGCCGCCGTGGAAATAGTGAATTTTGAATTTCACTATTATTGTTTTTGAAATAAGCGGGTTCCGCGAGGAAGCCCCATGTTGACATTTGAAGGAATAGTGAATTTTGAATCTTCACTACTCGTTTTTGAATTTGAAGTGGCGGTTTTAATTGCCGTTTGTTTGAATTTTGAAGGAAGTAGCGAATTTTGAATCTTCGCTATTACGTTTGGAGTGAAGGTTTATGTTGCCGCCGTTGACATGTGAAGGAAATAGTTAATTTTGAATCTTCACTATTGCTTTTGAAGTGACGGTTTATGTTGCCGCCATTGACATGTGTGGTGAAAATAGTGGATTTTAATTTCCAACCATGATTTTGAAAATGACGGTTTTAATTGTCGTCGTTTGAATTTTGAAGAAATAGTGAATTTTGAATCTTCCCTATTATTTTTTGAATTTGACGGTTTTAATTGCCGTCGCTGAAATTTGAAGGGAAATAGTGAATTTGAGTTTTCACTATTATTTTGAAAATTGATGGTTTTAATTCCCGTCGTTTTAATATCGAAGAAATAGTGAATTCTGAATTTTCACTATTATTTTTCGAAATTGAGAGTTTTAATTGCCGTCGTTTGAAATTTGAAGGAAAATAGTGAATTTGATTTCACTATTTGTTTTTGTATTTCAAAAATGAAGGTCCTTAATGTCGTCATTGAAAACTTGAATTTTGTTACGGGAAATTGGGCCAAAGCCTAAAATTTCGCTGAAAGAGCAGGGAGCACCTCATTGAGGCGCAAGCAACCTGGCGAGTCAAGGGAGCTTCCCTATTTTTCTGTAAAAGACGCGAGAATGGTTCGCATACCATTCCCTCATATTGTCTTCAACCTCTCGACAAAAACACAAAAATCCGCCATTGTTGGACCTTTGCTCGCTTTCATTCGTGCCATTATCAACAATGTCCTCTCAAGGTATGTATTTCCTCTTGAATCCATTTGAATTTGTTGATCCTTTAGCTAAATTGAATTAGGGCGAAAATTTTACCCTAGAAAATCGATTTGGGCGTTTTTGATTGAGCCCATTTCGAGTGAAATTGAATATTTCATTAGGTTAGCAGCCTCTTCAGGGAGTATAGGGGTGCTTTTAGTTTGCATTTTGGTCCCCATTCCCACTCCCTATGCTCAAAAAACGTGAGTGAGGTGGAAAAACCGTCTCATTTCACAATGCCAAGTTTATTTGCTTGGGTAATGGGTCCCACTAGGTTGCATTGTAGTCGGGAAAGACCGTATTTGCCATTGTGGAACTTTGTTGGGTATTGTGGGCAAAATTGGAATTTTTGCCTTTTGTGACGGTCTTATGTCTGACAAAATAAGCGTCTATTTGGGCTTGAACTGAGTCAATTTACCTTGAAATGGACCCCATTGGTAGTTTAGGTCGCTTTGAGGCGTGATAAAATCATGTTGCCTTGTTGTGGTCGTATTTTGAAATTTTGACCGGTTTGCGCTCAAATTGGCGTAGAAATTGCCTTTTTGAGCTGTAGAAAAATACCCCATTGTATCGGGAATGTATTTTGGTTTGTTGGCGTACCTTGTATGGGTCTTGGGGGCGCCGTTTTTTTGTTGTGGTTGTTTGACTCGTCTCTTGCTTGAAAAGAAGGGCGAGTCGTTTTTTTGTGCATTTTTTTTTGTAAATTTTGTTTTGTTTCTTTGGGTTTGGGCGGGATTGCCCTTTTTCTGCTTTGCAGGTTTTGTTTCGGATTTTTTTGGATTTGTGCATTTCACGCCGTCGTAATGCCGAAATTTCGGCTGATGTTCTTTGTTTGCCTTTGGTTGTAGGGGAACATTCGGGACCTATGGGGTCGGTCGTTGAGGCATTAGAGGAGGAGGAGGATCCGGGAGGAGCGGAAGTGACCAAGGAGGCTGCTGGAGCCGGGGTGGTGGTAGAGGATGCTTCCGTAGAGGAGGAGAGGCAGCTGACGTGGCCGGCTTATCCTTTTCATTGTGGCTCATAGACAGGATGGCTGATGATTGGGGGTCAACACCGGGGTGGTGCGCCGCATCATGGTTTTTGGCCTCCTTATCATCCAAAATATGCCAGACACTGTCTTCTTTTTTGTCGTGGAGCGGGAACAAGGTATTTCTGTTATGGTAATCACCTCTGCTTCCGTTGTTGCTCCTCTGTTTCCGGTGTTGCTCCTTTTTTTTCCGATTGGAAGGATAGGGAGTGCTTAGTTCGGTAGGTGGCAGGTAGCCCCCAGTTTGTTGTCTTAGGCCAGTGTCTGTATGATAAATGTATGTACTTGATCCTGTTTGTATGGTCAGTCTTTTGTATCAAACGTGTGTTAATGTATTTTGCGTGAGGCGGTTTGTATATATGTGTTTTTGGATTGTGGTTCATTTCGTGATTTTTAGCTTTTTTGTGTTGTGTTTCGGAGAAGCGCTGTCGGCTATCAATTCCCTTTTGCTTTGCACCAGTTCCTGCATCATTAGTGTAGAAAACAGGCAACAGGTAGCACGTATGCATAAACGTAAACACGCAAAAGCATTTGATCGAAAACAAAATTTAACCGCGGTGACCCGAAGTTAAAAATTGAAAATTGAAAATTGAAATGAATTTTTTGAAAATTCCGCGACAAGTCGTCACGTTTGGATTGCAAAAGGAATTAGTTTGAAAATTGAGCAATTAACTCGTGTCTTGAATTAAATTGCGTCGGAATTATTGAAATGGATTTGTGACTCGATAAAAAATTCAAACTCAAACCGTCAGGGATGAATTTTTTTAGAAAACATTTTTACGAGTATATTTGATTTGATTTTTTTTTTTTTTGTGAAATCAAGACTCGAATTTGTGAGTGCTTGAATTTTTGAGGAAAATTGATGTCGTGTTATCAATTTTCGATTTTATTTTGATGGAAACTGCGAAAAAGCAAAACATTTTCGGCATTTTGATTGACATGAAACGATCCGTCGCGGATCGGGGCGACTAGCCCTTCCCCCTTTTAAAAAAGAAAGAAAAATCTGTATGTTTAAAGCCGCGTCATGGAAACCGTGCCGGATTTCGTGAAACGCGAAAACAAAGGAATGTGAGTGTGAGGAAACACAAAATGTCTTGGACCATCCCGAAGAGGCGCGAGCGTTCTGGCGGGAGGTTTGAGGTGTCAGGAGAAAACACAACTTGAAAGGGACAATTCAAGGCGGCAATCCTGGGAGAGGGCCTAAAGACGCGCCAGAGGCCTGGCGATGGGAGCCAGCTCTCCTTTTTTTCTGAAAAAACGCGCTGATTGTTTTGTATAAATAGTGATGTTTGTGCTTTATTGTTTCATCATCCGAAACACAAAAACATCTCTACAAAACCTCTTCTTCTTCCACAAAAATATTTCATGGATGCCTTTGAGAATGCGTTGCGACAATGGTGCCGGGATTTGTCGCCTCCCGAAAAATATCAACTCATTTGCATGGGAGTTGGTCAATTGTTGGTGCTCCGTCAAGTCAAGGTGAAATCCTCATTTCTCGAAGCATGCTCTCGGTTTTGGGATTCGAAACATAATGTTTTCGTTTTCCCGAAAGGTAAAATTTGTCCTCTTGCCGAAGAAGTTGGAGCCATTGGTGGGTGGCCGAGTCGTGTTCTGGTGCTTCCTCCGATTCGGTTGTGCTACAAGGAGAAATTCCGTTCAATGTTGGGTTTGTCGACAAGTCAAGTCAACTTCCTTCTTGCTCCACATGGTGTGGATATGTTGGCTCTTATCAACATCTTCTCAAACCAATTACATGCCAATGTTTCGGAGGTGGCTAGGAGAAGGGCTCTTGCCTTTTGCCTTGTCCATGTGTACCTCTTTGTTGATGCTTTAAAGAAGGAGGGGCCAAAATGCTATGGTAGCATGACCCTTATACATGTGGTTGAGCAAATGGAGCATGGTAGAGATCCATCATTGTTGGTGCTCGGCGAGATCGTCCAAGCTTTGGACAAGGAAGGCTCTTGTAGAGAAGCTCCTTCATTTGGATCCCTAAGGATCCTCCAAGTGTGGCTATTGGAGAGGCTAAGGTATGTAGAGCCTCCCATTGATTCTTCTTCTTATTCCTTTCGTCACCTTACTATGAGGAAGAAGTTGTACTCGGATAGTTTTACTTCCACCGAGGCTTATTGGACCGCAAGATTGGCGGAGGAGGGTGGTCCTCACATCCGTTGGGTGGTGCCATGGGGGCACTTGAGGTCCTTCATGGGGTTGTCCGCTTCGGGTGCTAGTCCTCGCGCTTTGATGGTGGTGGGTTTGAAGGTTGCTTCCTTCATTTATCCTGAAAGGCAAATGGGGCGTCAACAAAAGGTGCCCGCTCAAAATACCCTTATCCAAGAGAATGTTTTCCTTAACTCCGAGCTTGTGGAGGTCTTCGAAAGATGGTGGGCCACTCGGCCACTTTGGGAGGTACCAAACCCCGTTGCCACGACATGGGTAACTCCCGCTTATGTCAAGTGGTCAAGAGATTCGTCCTTGGAGGAGAGGTCCAAATTCCGTAAGGACGAGGTCGTTGACTTGAAGTATCAAGAGGTTGGCAAGGCCAACCGTGCCTTCTTTGATGAGTATGTTGATGGAGCTAGCCCGGACGTGATGAGGCCACCAAAGAGGAGAAGCTCGGGTTCAAGAATATGGTGGGCCGTGCATGGGCTTGTTTCGGACCAAACATGGGGTCTTGTGCTAGACCGGAGGCCGTTGCCGTCTTAGATCCGTTGAGGATCCGTTCCGAGGAGAAAATCCATGCTAGGAGGGCCAACAATAAGAACAAGGGGAAGATGTACCCCGAGGGAAAAGCCAAGGGTAGAATGGAAGAGTGAAGACCTCCATTACCCACTTTATTATTATGTTGTATTAGTGTTGTGAGTTTTTATTATGTTGTACTAGCTATGTATTGTGTGTTTTGTGCTAGTTTTATTATGTGAGGTGTTTTAGTCGACACCTTAGCTTTGACAAGTTGTAGACTCGTCGAGCTTTATTTTTTGTTGAAATTGTAATCCCTCCCATTATTAATTAAATAAGAGGATTACCCGTGTCAAAATTGTGAACGCTTGTTTCTTCCACCCGTTTTGTAAAGGCAATTCGATTTGAATCGTCCTAAACATTTGCACTTGGGAAAGTGGGATTTTTGTGGGAAGGGATAAAGGCTTATTTTTTGCATTTTTGTGGGGAAGGGAAACGTTTATTTCCCTTTTCCTTTTTTGATGGGGATGTTTTTGTATGTGGGGTTTTTTTTTATTATGGGGATGGTTGTATCCTTCTTGTGTAAGAAAGGACTGCCTACGTATCCACCTGAAGACGTGAAATCAAACCATGATTGTAGTTCGAAATGTCTTGTAAATTTGATTGGGTGTTGTGGTTGTATCCCTCAGGTATAAGAGGGACTGCCTACGTATCCACCTGAAAAGGTGAAATCAAACCATGCTCGTAGTTCAGGGGTTTTTTGTTTTAGTGCAAATGGATGTTGCCTTTGACAGATCAAAGGGCCTTCGAAACGGGCAAGGTGCTGCTACTTAGACTCGATAAAACATGCAATTTCAAATCAGAACGCGTTGAGGAACTTGACTTGAAAAGGGTGGAAGTGGACGCTAGTTGTAAAACTAGGCTGAGGTCGTTGGTTGCTATGGTTCAAGGGTAGTATTTCTTGAGTTGGTCTAGGTTGGTCGGGTTTGTAAAATCTTCCCCGTCTAGGTCACTCAGTCTCAGTGCGCCCCCCGAAAGTATTTTCTTGACCAGGTATGGCCCGGCCTAGTTGGGTTTGAATTTTCTCCTTGGATCGACGGGTAATGGTGCTCGGACCGCCTTGAGGACTAAGTCGCCTTCCTTGATGTTCCTGGGTTTGACTTTCTTGTTGAATGCTCGTTGTATACGTCGTTGTTATAGCTGGATGTTATGCAAGGCGTTGAGTAGCCGTTCGTCTAGAAGAGTGAGTTGCTCGTACCTTCGGCGGGTCCATTCCGCCTCAGGGACTTGACTCTCCAGTAGGATGCGTAGAGAAGAGACCTCTAACTCTACCGGTTGAACCGCTTCCATACCGTATGCTAGGAAGAAGGGTGTGGCGCCTGTCGGCGTTCGAATGGAGGTTCGGTATCCCCAGAGTGCGAATGGGAGTTTGCTCGGCCAATGGCGCTAGTTGTCTTGCATTTTCTTGATAATGGTGACAAGAGTTTTGTTCGCTGCCTCTACCGCTCCGTTGGTTTGGGGACGGTAAGGGGATGATCGATGTCGTTTGATCTTGTATTTGTCCAGCAAGGCCCGAGTTTCCGCCCAGAAGTGGGAGGCTTGATCGCTGATGATTTCATGGGGTACCCCATATCTGCAGACGATGTTGTTTTGGATGAACTAGGCCACTTGTTCAGCGGTCAAGACTGCATATGATTGTGCTTCAACCCATTTAGTGAAGTAGTCGATTGCGACGAGGACTAAGCAATGCCCCTTGGTGCCTATCGGGTTAACTTTCCCGATGATGTCGATGCCCCGGGTTGAGAAAGGTCAGGGTGACGTCATGGTGTATAAAAGGGATGGTGGTATGTGTTGTATGTTGGTGAAGATTTGGCAATTGTAGCAATGTTTGACGTAGTTACGGCAATCGGCTTCCATGATGGTCCAGTAGTAACCTAGCCGCATGATTTTTCGGGTAAGCATCATGACGCTCATGTGAGGACCACATTCTCCGTCGTGGACCTCTCCCATGACTTTTTTGGCTTTGTGATGGTCAATGCAAAGGAGGAGAATCCCTTCGGGTGTTCTTTTGTATAGTTGATTTTGGTTCAT
Source organism: Silene latifolia (assembly GCF_048544455.1). Lineage (NCBI taxonomy): Eukaryota > Viridiplantae > Streptophyta > Magnoliopsida > Caryophyllales > Caryophyllaceae > Silene > Silene latifolia. The sequence goes on from NC_133526.1 coordinate 151,779,902, forward strand.
CACGAATTGTGATGCAAGTAAACGGATGGCTCTTTGTCCTCTTTGATCAGAGTTGGGAGGGAATTCGTTTTTGGTTTTGTAGTTGAGGATGGCTTGGTACCAGGGTTCATCATGGCTTTTCTCGTTGTTGTTGATGGCACAAATGTGAGCTGGCTCGCTCCTTCTTTTGACACATAGGGGCATCGACGTCATGTCGTCAGGTATATTGACGAGTGCGGCAAGTTTTGCCAGGGCATCAGCAAATTGAATTTCCTCTCGCGGCAAGTGGAAGTAGTCAACTTGGTCGAAGAACTCGGCCTCTTGATTGATTTTCGCTCGGTAGGGAGCCAAGCTGTCACTTCGGATTTTCTATGATCCGGACACCTGATTGATGATGAGCGAGGAATCGCCGTGGACTCTCAGTCTCTTGATGCCAAAGTGTGATGGCTGCTTGTAGGCCAATGAGACATGCTTCATATTCGGCGGCATTGTTAGTGACGGCGAAGTCTAGCTTGATCGAGATCGGAACATGTTCTCCCTCTGGTGATATTAGAAGGATTCCTACCCCGAAGCCTCTCAGATTTGATGCACCGTCGAAGTATAGGTCCCATGCATCGGAATCGGCACAAAGGATGTCCTCGTCGCGAAGTGACCATGTGTCGGTCATTGGAACCTCGTTGACGGGATTTCCTGCCAGGAAATCGTCGACTGCTCTTCCCTTGATAACTTTGAGGGGTACAAACTTGAGATCAAACTCGGACAGCATGAGTGTCCACCTAGACAGCCATCCGTTTAGTACGGGTTTTTCGAAGATGTACTTGACCGGATCCATCTTGGAGTAGATGTGGACCGTCTAGCTGAGCATGTAATGCCACAGCTTCTTTGTTGACCATACTAGGGCAAGGCATGTCTTCTCTAGTTGGGTGTACCTTGTCTCATACTCAATGAACTTTTTGCTGATATAGTAGATGACTCGTTCTTCGCCGTCGACTGTTTGTGCTAGCATTGCTCCCATAGTTGTGTCGGTGACAGTCAGGTATAGGGATAAAGGAATCCCTGGTTGAGGTGGCATGAGGACAGGAGGCTTGGATAGGATTTCTTTCATCCTGTCGAAGGCTTTTTGAAAATCGTTGTCCCAATCAGTATGATCGTAGGCGCGAAGCTTCTTGAATATTGGTTCACAAATCATGGTGAGCTTGGCAATGAAGCGGCTGATGTATTGAACCTGACCGAGAAATCCCTGAATCTCCTTCTCGTTCTTAGGCCGTGGAATTTGTTGAAGGGCTTCGATTTTGGTTGGATCAATCTCAATGCCTCTTTTGCTGACGACGTGTCCCAAGAGTTTTCCGGAGGTGAGCCCGAATGCACACTTCTGAAGATTTAGTCTCATGTTATACTTCCGCAGACGAGCGAAGAATTTTCGAAGGACGTTGATGTGGCCGTCCCGTTCTCTTGATTTGAAAATCATGTCATCGACATATACCTCTACCTCCTTGTGCATCATATCATGTAGGAGAGTGGTAGCGGTTCTTTGATAGCTTGCTCTGGCGTTGATGAGGCTGAAGGGCATGACCGTATAGCAATATGTACCCCACTGTGTAGTGAATGCAGTATTGTGCATGTCCTCCTCAGCCATTTTAATCTGGTTGTACCCAGCATACCCGTCCATGAATGATAGGAGAGCGTGCTCGACAGTATTGTCCACCAGAATGTCAACATGTGGTAAAGGGAAGTCGTCTTGGACTCGCCTTGTTCAGATCCTGAAGTCGACGCAAACCCGAATTCTTCCGTCTTTCTTCAGTACAGGAACAATGTTGGCCACCCAGTCAGAGTACTCAGACACTTTGATGAAATCGGCCTTGAACTGTTTATCCACTTCTTCCTTGATTTTCAGAGCCCATTCAGGACGCATCCGGCGCAGTTTTTGCTTCACGGGTTTAGCTCCGGGCTTAATGGGTATCCGGTGCTCTGCAATTTCCATGTCAATCCCAGGCATATATCTGTAGGACCAGGCGAATACATCCTTGTATTCGTGGAGGAGGTCAATGAACTGTTGTCTTTACGAGGGGTCCATGGTTGTCCCTATCCTAAGTTCTTGAGATGTGTTGTCAGTTCCTACGTTAATAGGTTCGGCCTCCTCAATGACGGGGGTTCTGGTTTCCCGTTTGTCAAGTTCTTTGGCTAGGTGAGGTGGGTAGTCGCTCAAGTCAAATTCCTCATCATCATTCAGAATTGCATTACAGTTAAATTGAGACGAGTCATAAGCAAACTTAACGTTCATTAAGTTAACACGAGCGAAAAGCTCGGAGAGGACAAACATCTCGTGGTAAGTCAGAGGCGACACAACAGAGGAGGTGGCCCCTGGAACAGGCTCCAGTTTGTCACCTTTCATAGGAGTGGGGGTGACCCTAGTAGACTCAGCCTCTGAATCAGCCACGACTTTCTGATAAAACAGCAGGAAGGGGACCTTGACTGAGACATCAGGAGTGTTAGGAGCTATGACAGACCACTGACTCTGACTCAGACTGAGATTCAGATTCTTGTTCACTTCTCTCTTTTATCATAGGGCCTTCTCAAGTTGTGATCTTGAGAATGCGGCCTTGCCGATCGGTCCACTTGACGGTCTTCCTCCAGCCTTGTGTAGCTTTCTCCGGGTCAGTGTCAGAGATCAAGGCAGTTGGGTCAAACTGGTTGTCCTTCAGGGCGATGTTGATGATGTCCTCATAGTCGAGGTGCTTGATGTTATCCTCTCCAAAGAGGAGAGTGACAACTTGTCCATCGAGGCATGACGACGGCTTAGACTCGGTTGATGCAGCTTCGGTGTTGTCGGGGATGAAGTAGCAGTCCTGGAAGACTTCCACACTCGGGTACCTGGTTTTGGCCACAGGGTCATAGATCGGCTCCGGAAAGCCATGGTAGAGCTCAGACTCTCCCTCGGGTCAGATGATAGGGACGGAGGATAAATCTGTGTTTCTTGCGCCTTCGAACTAAGAGGTTCATCTCCTGGATATCTTCATCGGTAGGCTCGTATCCCAGTCCGAAGGGGATGTTGGGGACCTTTGCCTGTTTCAAGGGAGGTAATGTGCCCTTCAGTGGATTGAGAGGTAAACCCGGGAAGTAACCCTGGCGCATCAGAATGCGGTTGACTGTGAGGTTGCCGAACTGGTCACAATCAAGGGGTGTTGATTCGTCAGTTATGGCATTCACGGCTTGGAATCCCCATATTTCATTGTCGTCCTCCTCAATGGCTTGGGAGGTTATTCCCTTTCTCATGACAACTTTGATCGGGGAAGCAGGAATCGTGATTGTTTTCCCGTTGAAGGGGACCCTGATTTTATGGTGGAGAGTTGAGGTAACTGCCTCGACGGCGTGGATCCAGGGACGCCCTAGGAGCATATTGAAGGAGGCGTCGATGTCGACCACCTGAAAACTGGTTTGCCTTTCCAGTGGTCCGGTTGCGGCAGTTAGAGTGATAAGCCCTGCGACCTTGCGACGAGTGCCGTCGTAGGCGCGTACTCCTTGATTGGTTGGGACCAAATCAGCTTTCGTATTACCCAGTTTATGAGCCGTCTTGAGGGGAATGACATTCACTGCAGATCCGTCATCCACGAGGACCATGGGCACATTCCTCTTGAGGCATTGTCCGGTAATGTACAGGGCAAGATTATGATTGGCTCTGAAGGGAGGGATATCCTCGTCGGAGAAGACGATCGGGTTGTTCAAGTCAAGGGCGTCCCTTGTCATGTGTGCCACTATTTCTTCTGGGAAAGAGCTGGAGGGCACAGTTAACTTTCCCAAGGCTTGTAGCAAAGCATGCCGATGCTCAAAGGATGTCACGATCAGTTGCTAGATTGAGATTTCGGCTTTTGCCTTCTGAAGCTGCTTGAGGATTGAATTCTCGGGAGCTTTTGGTTGAGTGTCTGTGTCCGGGACAACTTGGTCATTCGTTGTTGGAGCGACCGTTGGATTGTTCGGGTTCTGATAGGGGCATCCGGACCGGGTAAGGTGACCGATCTCTTTCGCCTGTTTCATTTTCCCTGGGACAATATAGACATCTTCAACATCATCTCTCCAGATGCCATTGATTTCGGGATCTCGAAGGCACCTTGGAGGGGTATTTCTCGGTGGGCAGTTTTTGCGAGGGATATTTTTGTGAGGGTAGTTTTTGTGAGGGTAGTTTTTGTGAGGTTGATTATTGTGAGGGTGATTATTGTGAGGTGCATGCCAGAGTGGTCGCGGGAGCAATCCATCCTGGTAAGGGTAGTTTTGGGCGCTCGGGGGACTCTCTTTCCGGCGTGGTGGTGGAGGATTGAAAATAAGTCGACGGTAGGCATCGTCAAGTCGGGTGATCCTTTCAGAGAGACTGGATATGGCTTCCTCAACCTGTTGGAACATGGTGAGCATAGTGGCGGCACTGAATACAAATACCCCGTCCGAGGGATCTTTTCCAAGGCATTCACCTCGTCATCAACTGGTAGGATGAGGTGAGAGCAGTCCAGAGTTCGCTCATCGTTGGAGATAGCGTGAATTCCGAGAGGGTTGGTTTTGTTGTTTGGCTTAGTCGGCGGGGGTAAAGGCAATTCCCCTTTCTCAATCATGTCTTAGATGATATGTTTGAGTTTGAAGCAGGTTTCTGTAGCATGCCCTTTTCCTTGATGGTACTGACAGTAGGCATTGGGGCACTTGCATAAGTTTCTGTAGCGGGATTTCTTAGCATCGGTCGGATCCAGGGTGGGTCTGATTTGTTGTAACTTCCCCTGGTCCATGAACCTTTTCAGGGCACTTGCATAAGTTGACCATATATTAGTGAACACTCTCTGGGGGTGCTCAACTCTCTTAGCGGATGGTTTGACGAGGTTGACCCCATCAATCTTGTTCGTTTGGCCGTAAGGGCGAGATCCGGTTGAGGTGGATCCTTGGTAGCCTCTGCCAGTGGTTTTGGCCAAGACACCCTTTCGGAGGTCATCTTCAATGCGTGTCCCAAGAATTTGCAGATCTTGGAAGGTTTTAATGTTCTGGTACCTCAGTAAGTTGGCATACACTGGGCGGAGATTGTTGACGAACTTTTCCACCAAAGTTGATTCACTCGGCTTGCTGACCAACTGAGTACTTACCCTCCTCCAGCGGGTTAGGAACTCAGTGAATCCCTCCTTGTTGTTCTGGGTTAGGACCTCAAGAGTATGGGTATTGGCTTGGATTTCAACATTGTCGGCATATTTCTTGGCAAACTCAACTGAGACCTCATCCCAAGCAGTAAGGTTCTTCGGATCAAGGGAGTAAAACCATTGACGAGGGATCGGTTCCGAAGTGGACGGAAAGATCCGGGTGAAAAGCTCTTGCTTGACCCCTTTTATAGCCATGTAGTCTTTAAAGGCACGGATATGATTGAGCGGGTCCTCCACTCCTTTAAACTTGGGCACAACAGTTAGAGTAAAGTTGTCGGGTAATTGATCCCCAACAGGTTCGAACCCTCGATTGTTCTCAAAATGGATATTGTTACCCCGAGCTATGAGCTTTTCTTCCAAGAGCATTAGCCTCTTCTCGGTTTCAGTTAAAGGTGGAGTATTATGTTCTCCAATTTCCTTGTTTTCCAGGGCGTCGATACGGGTCTGGACGCGATCCCGGGTGACCTTAAGAGTGGTGAGCAGGGTGACTAGTTGATCAATCGTGACATCTATGTTGTTATCATTGTTGTTGTTGTTGACGGACGAAGTTGAAGACGGGGCCATGGATCTGAGGCAGAAAAACGGCTCACATTACAACTCAATTCGACATGGCTCAAATACTGAACGCAGACAACACAAAGGACGAGACAAAGATCAGACTCAACAAGACGAGGGTAACTGTGTGTGGTTCCTCGGTGCTGACTCGATTAATGACGTGACGGTGTTGACCGAGCTTTTGACATGCGTCCAATGTAGTGGCGATGACGCCATTGGACGAGTCTCGTGGTGAGACGACTCATAATTAAAGACCCATAAGTACGTTTGCTTCGACTCGATAGACACGAGGCGGAATTGGAATGGTGGAATGAAGTTTTCGAAAATAGAAATTTTCAAAAAGATTCATTTGTCGCTTTATGGACGGCTTCCGAAGATAGAGATCTCCGCAAGTCGGTCAGTTGAAAGGGTTGTCTTAAGTTTATTTGCAAAAGACGGTTTTGAGTTTGATTCGGCTCGGAAAACAGTGTATTGTTTCCCAAGACGGTTTTTGAAATTCAAAATTGTATGTTCTGAAAATCGGGTTTTGAAATGTTTGAAGAGGTCTCGGGAACGGTGCATGGTCCTCGGGATCTAGAAAGTGTCTCAAGAAAAGGGTGTGTGCTTTCCTCGGGTTTTCAAAGAGCCATTGTCTGCGCGAAACGGGTTAAAATCCGTGTCTAGACGCGGCGATTATAACGGCGTAAAAAGATGATTTTCTAAATGGTTATAAAAACCGGGTTTGAAAAATCGTAATTACGACGGCCTGGAAAGGCGCGTTGAAATGGTTATAAAAACCGGGTTTGAAAATCGTCATTACGACGGCCTAGAAAGGCGTGTTGAAATGGTTATTAAAACCGGGTTTGAAAATCGTCATTACGACGGCCTAGAAAGGCGTGTTGAAATGGTTATAAAAACCGGGTTTGAAAATCGTCATTACGACGGCCTAGAAAGGCGTGTTGCAATGGTTATAAAAAGCGGGTTTAAAAATCGTCATTACGACGGCCTAGAAAGGCGTGTTGAAAAGCCACGATCGGCAAAAGACCGAGGTTTGAGACGGCCATTATAACGGCGCCAAAAAAGTGTTTTTGATAATTTGAGAAGACACGGAAGGACTTATGATCAAGTAGCACATAAGCACTCATAGTTTCATTATATTATGCATCATGCTGACACGGGTTTTGGCTTAGAATGGTGGGTTACACACCAATCAATCAAACCCCGATTTGCGAGAGGGATACCAATCCAAAAAAAATGTGTAAGGAGGGTGCCCTAGCCTCGTGCTCGAAAGTGATGAAAGCTCTTTGACGAAACAGAAATGTGTATCGTCAACGGTATACTTGACTCAATCGGGATTCGAAACGCGGGGATGAGAAAACTCACGCCGACGAGACGAGCCAATTGGGCGAAAAGGGTTAGGTTATGGGCCCGAACAAGGAACCCGACCGTGACCGTAATATCAATTAATGCATTCCAACCAAGACCTCATTCGTGTCTCACCATGTAGGGATCACAAAGACATAAGTGTCCTAGTTCTCCCCAGCGGAGTCACCAATCTGTGGACGTGGGCCCACCTGCGTATGCCTAGCCGATCTGTGGACAATTGCAGCGGTCTTTTGAAAGCCACGCTCGGCGGAGTAAAAATGCTTTCGACCGGATCATTTTAGATCGGTCGGTTTCGTCTCGGTAAGGGTCTCGAAACGATTAGAGATGTTCGGAGTCGCCACCAAGCATTTGTGGGATGCTTGGAACCCGTTCGAATCCACTTTATACCTCGGTCAAACGAAGCACAAAGCCGTGTTTGACATAGGTACTAAAGATAAGGAATCGTCCCTCTTTAGCATCCTATCTCTAGAATGACTCTCGTACGCCCTGGATAAGGTCGTCCACTATCCAAAGTTTCTGAGTAAGAGGTGAAGGTACGTATTGGGAAGCCCTTTAATCAGACACCCAATCCCGCCATGAGCGCCTCTCTCTGATCGATCTTGGTTGGTTGAATGCAAAAGTTGATAAAACGGTTTAAATGCATGAATGCGTATCCAATAATTTAAAATTAACATGTGAGAGCTTTCTAAGTCGGTTGATTTAATCCAAGTATCAAGTATAAGATGTCGAGTTGGATTTATGGTTGATTTGCATGCAAGACGAAAATTAAAAATCTATTTACCGTATTAGGTTTATGGTGCATAACGTGATCCATTTGTCTTAGTAAGGCGTTTTGCAAATATGATTTTTGAATGAGCAAATAGTCATCTGATCCGTCCTATATCCGGGTTAGCCGGAGTTGGGATCGTCGTAGACTAATGCTGGAAAGGAAACAGGCCCTGTGCCAGGCGGCCATATGAGGCGCGAGCATACCGGCGGTGTAAAGGGGCCATCCCTGGTTTTGAAAATGAGAAAGAAAAGGCCTTTTTAGGTGCGGTTTAGTCGACGGTCATATGCCGTGTTCTGACCATTTAAGAAAACGTTTATAAAACGTATTGAAAAATGGGTATTTGACCCGATTTGGTTTAAAAGGGTCGTTTAGACCGTATTTGTTAATTTGAGGAACGAGACTCGAATAATCATCATTATTTTGACGATATTCGGTGTCGGGTTCGACTTGGCAAGCTTAACATGAATAGTTTTGAAAATAAATATGAACTAATTGTTTTAAGTTCATTTGAATATAATTAGTCGATACTCATCATCGTATCCGGGTTAAAATCCGACATGGTATGTAGAACCAAGGATGACTTTGTGTCGGTGACTAATATGTTTGTTTTGAAGATGTAAAGAAATGATGAAAGGCTTTAAAATACCTTCCAAAATGTAAAGAAATGAAATAAAATGATTTAAAATACCTTTTAAATGTAATTAACCAAATATTATCACCGAAACACGGATTAAACCGTCATGGTATTAAGAACCAAGGGTGAAAAATGTTTTATGGTTAAAACTTGTAAAATAAATTAAAATGGGTTTGAAAATACTTGAAATGGTGAAAACCGATTATAAATATGAAAATAGATTAAAGGGGAAAGACGAGAACAAACACGATTGAGTTCTGACCTGGGCGCCCCATTGAGGCGCGGGCCTCTGTGCAGAACAAGGGGCTTCTGCCTCAGGCCAAAACACAGTTTTGGCTCGTCTATCCTATGTTTTGGATCGTGTTATGCATGTTTTAGCATGTTATGGTCATAAAACAAGTAAAGACATGATAAAAGAAGGATTTTTACACCCTCATACTTATATGTTTGGTTATGTCGAGAAACCGATGTAAGTGTAACAACTCGTTTAGTCGGAAAAATACTCGGTTTAAAACCGTTTTGGTAAGTAAAAAAAGTGTTTTATTAAATTTAGTGAAGGTGTAGTGGTCGAAGTGGTCGGTCAAGTGCTTTAATGCACGATGACGGTACCAAACAATGTGTAAGGCTTGTATTTACGATCGGTAGGTCGTAAATACGCGTCGGATTGTGACTTACGAAGTAGAGTCGAGAATTTTAAGGGAGAAAACAGGGGGCGGACACTCGCGTAAGTTCTCAAATAGGAGCATTTGAGGGGTATTTATAGGAAAATGTGTGGTTGTGTGAGTTTTGAGCGACGTGGCCACCTGGGCTGCTCAAAGAGGCGCGAGCCACGTCGCGGGTCTTCGAGTTGTCCTGTCACTTTCACACAAGTGCAATCATGATTTGTTCTATCCTAGGATTTGTAGTCACATGTTTGGTACTTGACCATTCATGAATCCGGGTAATCTTAGTATAGAAGGTTTGAAATAGTTTGTTTTTTGTGGTTGACTCGGTTTGACTCGTTGTTGGAGTCGGGATTTGAATTTTTGAGTCGGTTTTTGGTCCGATGTTAGTTTTGACTCTAGTTAGTGTCATTATGACCCCGTCGTCGTGCATTAAACACTCGAGGTACTTTTGAAAAGTTTTGAAATGTTTTATTTTCGAAATCGTTTTAAGTTTTCCGACGTAAAGTTGTACACAAACTGTCGATCAAACGCCGCGATTCCAAAGCACGTTATAGCCCGATAATCATCGGGTGTTTGTTGGAGTCTCAACAGATATTGGGTATCTACAACCCTCAATAGTTGTGTAAAGTATTCAAAACAGAGTTGACTAGAATTAATCTGCTAGCATAGCACAATTTCTTAGCTCTAATGCCTCTAATTCTGGTCACAATTCTCTCCACCAAAATATTACAATCCATCCTTGTTAATCTCCCAGCCTGGATTGGTATTCCCAGATATCTAAATGGTAGGTCCCATTCCGTGAATCTTGATATCTGGATAATCTTAGCTTTCAGACTCTCAGTCACACCCCTAAAAACAACCTCAGACTTAGAAGCATTCAACTTCAATCCAGAAGTGGCAGAGAAGGTGGAAAATGCTCTAAGCAGCAGCATTATAGACTTAACATCTCCTTTGCAAAACAACAATAAATCATCTGCAAAAAGGAGATGGTTCAGTTTCAAAGCCCCACACAAGGGGTGAACAGCAAGGGTGAGATAGGATCCCCTTGCCTTAACCCCTTTTTCCCTCTAAAATACCCAAACATAGCACCATTAAGATTAAGAGAAAAACTTCTTGAGGACATAGAAGTCATTATAAGCTGCCTTGTTTTCTTTGGAAACATCAGAGCAGTCAACATCTGATCAAGAAACTCCCACTCAATTGTATCATAAGCTTTCTGAAGATCAAGCTTGAGCATACATCTTGGGGATACATTACCCCTATTATAAAGTCTAATTAAATCTTGACAGACCAACATATTCTCCAAAATGCTCCTGCCTTGAACAAAAGCACCCTAGTTTCTGCTAATGATATTAGGTAAGATCACAACCAATCTTGGGCATATAATTTTTGAGATAGTTTTGTAGAGCACATTACAACATGGTATGAGCCTGAAATGTTTCACACTAGCAGGCCTATCAACTTTTGGTATCAAAGTGATAAGTGTAGCATTAATCTGGTTCAACATCTTCCCATTCTTAAAAAAATTCAGGATGGCAGCAATCGCTTAACCTCCAATGACATCCCAGGCATCTCTAAAGAATTGGCTTGTATAGCCGTCAGGTCCAGAGGACTTAACCATAGGAATACTAAAAAGAGCCTATTTCACCTCTTCTGCTATCACAGTTCTGTTCAATACCTCCCAATGCTCCTCAGTATAACATTTACCCCCTCTAACCACTTGGAAATTAACTGGTTCAGTTGCAGCTTGGGAACCCAGTAGATCCATGTACTACACCAGGAATGCATTTTGAATATGATCTCCATCAGTACACACAATCCCATTCTGGTCTTCAATACCCAACACTTTGTTTTGCATCATTCTCTTTCTGATAGAGTTATGAAAGTAGGCAGTATTAATGTCCCCCTCCAAAGACCATTGAACTTTAGCCTTTCGAATAAGAAAACTGTCCCTGGCAGCAAGTAGTTCCTTCAATTCCTGTGCCACATCATATTATTGTTGCATAAGATCAATATTACCAGGAGTAATAATCATGTCTTTTTGAATTTTCTCCAGCAGAAGCACAGTTAAATTATAACTAGTCTCAATGTCCGAGAAACAAGTTTTGTTCAGGCTTTTGAGTACTGGCTTGAGATCCTTTAATTTTTTAATAACCTGAAACATCTTTGTACCCCTATACTTTCTCTGCCACACATTATCCCCACATTCTCTGAATAGTTCAGATTGCCCCCACATATTAAAGTACTTAAACCACTTCTTGCCACTCATACCACTCTTCCTGTCAGATATTGTACAAGGAGAGTGATCAAACAATCCAGGGGAGTGGAAATGAGCTACATAGTCACCAAAACTTTCCATCCACTCAAGATTACCCATTGCTCTATCAAGCCTACTATAGACCCTATCCACTGGTTCTTGTTTGTTTGACCATGTAAAAAGAGCCCCAGTAGCCTGAATATCCTCCATACAGCAAATGGAAACACAATCTTGGAATTGTTCCGTCTCCATTTCAGTAGAATTCCCTCCCAATCTTTCAACAGGGGATAAAGCAGTGTTGAAATCCCCTAGCCAAAGCCAAGGGACAGTACAATGTGCTGCTTCAGCTTTAAGAAAATCCCATAATTCTTGTCTGTCCTGAACTCGATTATGAGCATAAATCATGGATAAAAGAAACATCCTATCATCATTGCACGAATTAACTCTCATATGGATATACTGTGAACCATAAGAAAGAAACTGAATAGAGAAGCATTCAGGTTTCCAAATACCCCAAATTCTCCCCCTTTATGCGAACTACAATTAGTAGAAATACTCCATCCATCACACAAAGTCGTATTCCTCTTTAACAAATTACTAGGTTTTATTTTAATTTCAAGTAATCCAAATAAACCCACAGCATTATTCTGCATAAACCACTTAACTAGCTTTTGTTTATTAATGTCATTAAGGCCCCTAATATTCCAGAAACCAATGTTATGCATTTATAATGGTAGGGGGGATCCTCACCACTCTGAACTACATTCCCCTTAGGTGTAGCCAGTCTATTCAATGCCTCAAAGAAAGTATATGGCCCTGCACTGCCAGAAACTCTAGCACTAATAGGACCACCCTCCTTATTCATTCTCATAATTTGCCTTGCAGGTGTAGATTTGATAGTTCTAGATAAAGGAGGGAACACTTCAGGTGTAAAGAGATTAGTCCGAGGTTCAGTCACAAGAGGAGTAACATGGACCTTCTGAACAGGCCTCCACACCTGTTGTGGTTTCTGCACTGCCTTAACCCTAGTTTTTTTAAAAGCTTTCCTGCATTTTTCCTTCACATGTCCCATACCCTTACAAAAACTATAGATAACTAGTAACCATTCATACTCAACCTTCACCTCAATCACCTTCCCAATCTCATCCAGGAATATAAATTTATCAGGTAAAGATTGGTTAATCTGAAGTTCAACCATAACTCTAGCCTGACTAAGTCGAATTCTGTCAGTAGTTGCTTTGTCCTTCTACACAAACTTTCCAACCAGACCGGTAATTTTTGGTAAACAGTCTCCCCAGAATTTCAGAGGGATACCTGTCATTTTTATGCAAACAGGCACAACATCTACCTTTGCCTTTATCAAGTCAACATCCACATCCCAAAGTTTAATAATGATCGGTTTATTATCAAACATATAATACCCAGAGGATAAGAGAGCATCCTTACATTTAGAGGTTTTAAACCTAACCAAGAATATGCCATTATCCATAAATGAGACTCTATCAACCTTAAACTCCTATCATACTCTATAAACATAGTCCTCAATAACTTCCCACGGAGGGTTAGCACCAAGGATATAACAAAAGACAGAGTTTTTCAAAAATTCTACCTCAGTTTGAATGTCTTCATGGGAAAATTGGAGCATATCATAAGGCTCTTCCTCCTCTACAATCGTCTCTATGATTGGAACATTCCTACCACCCATCCGTAGCGTCCAACCAAGTGAACTCGGCTCCTCAACAATATCACTCAGGTTCAGAATAAGTATCCCATTCAGCTCGCCCATCGTCTTTGTGTAACACCCCGGCCCAAACCAGGTCGGGAGCGGTTACTTATGATAGCTCACCAGGCTGTGTACATGGCCCACAGATCAACACGGGTCCTTTATAGCGCATTTTGTACTCACTCATGCGCATCCCGGGAACCTTCCCAGGAGGTCACCCATCCTAAGACTACTCCCAGCTAAGCACCCTTAACAGTGGAGTTCTTTTGCATGGATGACCATAAAAGAAAGTGCACTTTATTGATATGAGTAGTACTTTCAATTCCTTTAAGAACTAGTCATTTAAGCCTCTGTCAATGGACCTCTTTAATTACCGTGGGGTGTTACAATCACCCCCACTTGAAGAACGCAACGTCCTCGTTGGGCCTGGGAGCATAACCGCTAACCCAGAATCCTCCCCCGCTGTGTGGGTGATCACAATGGAGAGTATAATAGCTGCCTCCAGGAGCGTATAACAACTGCCTCACATCACCACACGGTCGCAGGGTTGCTCTGATACCACTTGTAACACCCCGGCCCAAACCAGGTCGGGAGCGGTTACTTATGATAGCTCACCAGGCTGTGTACATGGCCCACAGATCAACACGGGTCCTTTATAGCGTATTTTGTCCTCACTCATGCGCATCCCGGGAACCTTCCCAGAAGGTCACCCATCCTAAGACTACTCCCAGCCAAGCACGCTTAACTGCGGAGTTCTTTTGCATGGATGACCATAAAAGAAAGTGCACTTTATTGATATGAGTAGTACTTTCAATCCCTTTAAGCACTAGTCATTGAAGCCTCTATCAATGGACCTCTTTATTTACCGTAGGGTGTTACACATTGAATGTCTAGCATCTGCTGGAGTAGGACCCTTAGAACTTGAAGCCTGAGCTGGCTAAAGAACAACCTTTTCATTCTGTGGTACCACTGGTGAATCAACAGCCGTCTCCTTTTGTTTATTAGACACAAGAATTGATTTTTTTGGAGTTTTTGATTTAGTTTTAGAACTGGAAGATGCTAAAGGAGAGAACTGATTATCACTAAAGTCATAACCGCCATTTTTATCTGAGCTTTTCTTACAGCGGCTCTAAAATTTAGGTTAGAATTTCAGAGCATTTTCTCTTTCTATCTCTAAACATTTTATCACCTTGAAAGCTTGTAAGTCTTCATCCCTTCATTCTTTGTAAGTTTCATAGAGGAAATTGGTACTCCCAGGTATCTAAAAGGAAAGGTACCTCTTTTAAAACCCGAGACATGTAGAATATTATCCATAGAGCTCTGTTGCGTCCCATTGAAATAGATGTCTGATTTTTCCTTATTCAGGCACAGACAAGAGGAAGCAGAAAAAGTAGAGAAAGCTCTAAGGAGCCACATAATGGAATGCTCATCTCCTCTTGAAAAAAGAAAGAGATCATCAGCAAAGAGAAGGTGATTGAGCTGGATAGGTCCATATAAGGGCTGAAATTTAAAATATGGTTGTTGCCCCACCACCATAAGTATTCTAGTCAAATATTCCATACATAAGGTAAAAATGAGAAGGGAGAGAAGATCCCCATGCCTAAGTCCTCTGCTGTAATACTACGGTTTTATGAGCCTCTGGGTACTCTATCGAGTGGGCCTTACTCTGTCGAGTAAGGGTGTTTTGCATTTTAAAATAGTTTCTGACCTGTAGGGTACTCGATCGAGTAGCCTTGGTACTCGATCGAGTAGCCAGGTTTACGGGTGATGTTTTGTCGGGTTTTGTTAATAACACGGATTAATATATAAATCTTTCCGTCATCTTTATAATACACTTTTACAAACCTAATCACATTGAAAAGAGATTCAAGTTACGTTCTTCGCATTCATCCGTGTTATTGACAAATTCCGGAGCTTGAGAGGTCGGATTTCATCGTTCTATGTATCATTGTGATCCTTGCGTCAAGGGTAAGTCCTACGTACCATTTTTATAGCATTTGGTTAAGGTTGTTTAAACCCTAATTTTGGGATTGGGGTTTTTCTATGTTTATGTTGATGTGGTAGGGATTGTATGATTATGTGTATAGGAGGAGGGTTCGTAGAGGAATGGTTTTGAGACAGCTGCTGGATCGTCTAATGTTTGTGTTGCATTCCAGGTAGGGTTTCCCTACTCAGTATTAGTTACATAATGTGTGGTGATTATGTTGTAATTAGTGATTGTTGGTTGATTCAGACGGTTGTGGTTTCATATTGTTGATTGATTCAGACGGTTGTTGATTTTGTATTATGATTACTGTTTATTTGTCTATGTTCTTCGGGGTGCGTCCCTGGCTGAGTGGAGTCACTTACGGGAGTGGCTTCACGCCCTTGATTCGCCTCCTGTGGAACCCGCCACAGGAGGGATGTGCACATTAATGAACATGGGTTTATCGCTCGATGGAGATAAGCGGGGATTTGGTGGGTACGGCTGCGGTCCTCCACTGGCGGCGTGGAGTACTTGTTGCGATGGGTACTCTGGCAGGACTACACACTTTAGTGTGTAGTCAGTTGTGTGGAGATTGGAGATGGAGATTGGGGTTGTTTTGAGCTGTTTGATCTGTTTGTGTACTTGTTTCATTGTGGCATTGTTTTGTGTAACTAGTACTGACCCCGTTTAAATGTTTTAAAAACTGTGGTGATCCATTCGGGGGTGATGAGCAGTTATTGAGCAGGTATGATATGACGCGTATGGGATAGCTGGGATGAGTCATCACGTGGCAGTTAGAAGTCTTCCGCTGTGTCAGACGATGTTTTATAGCTTTGATAGTTTTAGCAGTAGACCGTCTGAGAATGTTGTATTTCAGTTTATCAGTTTTGGTTTTGATCATGTAATCACTTAAACTATTTACTTTTAAAGTACGTTTCTTTATTGTCTTATGATTATCATTACCTCGGGTAACCGAGATGGTAGCACTTTCATGCCTTAAGTGGTCCTGGTAAGGCACTTGGAGTATGGGGGTGTTACAAAATGGTATCAGAGCGACGATCCTGAAACCTGTAACCAATGAATCTAATGAACATAGGGAGTCAATTAAAATAAACCCGGGGTAAAAGTTGTAGGAGCCAATACAAAGGCTTGGGAGACGTCCTAAAGTTCCGAACTCGCCCTACAATTATGAACAGGTCACATAGGATATGAGTCGGGATCGCTATGTGTTTACCTTGTGTGTTGTGTATCTATATAGTAAGGTTTTGTATGCGTCGATGGATGCATGCATGTGGAGGATATGAGATGTGTAGTGAAGGATGATGATGATATGATTGTATTTGTCGTTGATTGAATACATGAATTGCATGATAGTTGGTTTACAATGTTGTTTTGAATTGTTGGAAAAGTATATGAGAATGATGAATGATGTGGTAGAAAAAAGGAGTGGTTCATATATGATAATATGTGATGAATAATGATGTTACAGGATGGATGATATATAATGGGGATATACTGGTAACATGTGATTAGGGGGTGTGATATGATTTTACGTAATTTTGTTTGCGTAAAGCTATATAATAAGTTCGTATAATTGTCTACTGTTGTATCATATGCACTTGTTAGATGAGGAATGTGATTGAACTAGATGAATTGATTGGAAAAGATGAAGTGGCAATTGCATAAAAATATGAATTTCGTGATTATGAATATGTTTAGGTGACGAAGTGGATTTGTAATATTGTTGTATTAGTAACATGGAAATAGGATTTGTAATTGTATGAGTATGTTTTGTTTTACAAAAATTTATAAAGTTAAAGTATGCGGTAGTACATGAGTGATAGGTTGAATGTTATATGAGCATGATAAATGTTATTGTTTGGATTTTGGTAGGTCGTAACATGTGGTTAGGGATAGTGGTTTTACAAGTATTGAGTCGGTTTTATTCGCTTTGTTGATGTTTAAGTTGTTTGAAAGAGAAAATCAGATAATCATGTCGTCTGATTATAGCAAAGTTGTCTTTAAACTGGTATAACTTTAGATGCATAAATGATTTTGATGTGATTCCAATTGGAGGTGATAGCTTGTTCTTTTACGATTCTAAAGATAGGTCACATGCCCAAAATGACCAAGAAACGAGTGAGTTATGACCGTTTTACAAAAACTGGACAGTCCTGAGAAATGCGAAGGGTACTCGATCGAGTGGCCCACACTCGATCGAGTGCACCTTGGTACTCGATCGAGTACCCCTTACTCGATCGAGTAGCCCTGGTAATTTTTTTTATACGTGCCTCTGACTTTCACCTACTCGATCGAGTAACTCATTTACTCGATCGAGTGGCCTGTACTCGATCTAGTGACCCCTATTTTGGGTCATATGCTTATCTTTTGACTTCGTTGCATATTATGTTTAATTCAAAGGCGTTATTTTGCTTCCTTAAGCATTGTTTTACATGTATGTTGGTCTTGATGCGTAAGTTACCCAATCTTATGGTGTAGGGAGTGGCACCTGTGGTGAATAAGAGTTCGGTGAGGAGGACATGAGTTGTATGTGGTTGTGATAGATAGAGGAAAAAGAAAAGGAAGATTGGCAGGGCTTAATTGAGGCATAAAGCATGTTTTGTGAGACGAGATGAGTGATATGATTGTGTGTTGAGTAATTTAAAAGTAAGTGAATGTGGGCAAAGGGCGATGTAAGTTTATGGAACGTGAGAATGAAAGAATGAAATGAGAGACGCATATGGTGGTAACTTTGGATGTTTAAGGATTATTAAGGGAGGTAGTTATCACTCGGTTGGTTAAGAATATATGTAATGGAAAAGTCGTTATAGGTAAATGGAAAGTAATGGTGTATTAAGAGCTTAGATTGAGTTATGCAGCGATGTGGGTTTGTGGATCGAGATTTAGTGTGGGAATTTAGTTATCAAGAGGTGTAACTGATGTGTGATTTCCTTGGGCAGTTAGCAGTATGAAATGAGTTTTGGGATTGAAAAAAAAAAAAAACGAGAAGGAGTTGACTGAACGTGTAGATTGATTGGTGATAAGTGAGAGTGATAGCATGATAAGAGAAGATCCATGGTAAGGAAGAGTGAGATAATATCCATAAGAAATAATGGGATTTGAGTTTTGGAGCAATGAGAAGGTAATCGGAGCACTAAAGAGTTAGGAAGAAGTAATAAGGAGTTTTATGGTTAATTGATTTTGTCGAGTGTAAAAGAAAAGAATGAGGGGAGTAAAACTAAGAAAATGTTGACCGGAGTTATGTGATATAGAGGTAAGGAGTCGTCGAGATGTGTGATACCAATCATGAGGATGTTAGTTAATGGTTATATAGGAGTTTCGGGACAACATGATTAGTCTTGAGTTTTGAGGAACTAAGGAAAGTAAGAAGTTGGTAGAATATCTGCATGATATGAGATTTTGGTGGAGAGTTAGATGATGATACAATTAAGGATAGTGTTGGGAAGAATGTTGAGGTAATTTTGTTGATGGATTTGATGTTCGTTATTTGGGATATTAACCAAAGATAGGAAAGAAATCGTGATGTTTAGAGATGAGTGTAAGGGGTTTGATGTCCGGATAGTGGTAGTGTTATGGTTTGTGACTAGTGGTTAAGGGTGATGGTATATTAGAAAGGTAGCAATTCTAAAGAGGTTGATTTTGTAGAGACCAGATTGATATGTATGGTTGTGAGAGAGTATAAGATGTGGTTATATGAGGCGGTTGTTAGTAGTTGAGTATTAATGGTATGGTTACAATTGGCAGGGGGTGATGGATATGCGAATGGGAGAACATTTTATGAGGGGTATACAAGTTAAGCTCGGGTGAGAGGTAACTTTTATCAGGTGGTAAGTTACGTGATCAAGATTGACTAGTTGGATGTGATTATGGGTCTATGATGTGTCTAAACGTTTGTGTGAGGTTCCGACCTCACGATAAGTGGTATGGTGTGATAGACATAAAGTTGTTATCTGAATGTTCTGTAATATATGTTGGATGTGGTAACCTAATGGAATGATGTTTATAAATGGTAATAGTTCGATTGATCTGGCATGGTTAGTTATAATTGTATGTGCATTTATAATATATGTTTATTCCGTGAAAAGGTATGGATGGTATGCATGAGATTCTTGTCTGTTATTCCGTATGATATATGGTGTTGTGATCTAGTAAAGCAGTCTTGAGTAAGTTTTCTTGTCCGAGATGTTATATTAAGTCAGTATTTATGGGATTGTGTATGTTGTGCTGTCTATCGGTGTGGTTGTGGTGCCTCGGGTGGTGATCCGGGCACGGTACTTAGTGTTGTGATGGGGGTATTTTTAGCACTGCGGTGTGGCTATTGGTGGCGGTGTTGCGATGCCGTCACCGGTTGTGGTGGAGTAGGCGAGATGATTATGATACGAGTTTTCGAAAGTACATACCAGTTAAACATAGATTGTTGTTTTGTTTGCTGTTGTTCCTTGTGAGTTTTTGTTGAACATGTAGACTGTTGTTTTGTTTGTTGATGTTTCTTACCAGTTTCAGTCTGGGAATGAGGGTAGAGTATGATATGAAAGGGAGTTGTATATGTTTTCGTTATTGTCATGGTATAGTGATATTCTGTTGATGGGACACAGTTGTGAAAAGTTCTTACAGTAATTTTGATCTTGTTTTAAGATGAGGCATCGGTAGTCATAGTCATGACAAGTGATTCGTGGAACATGTGTTGTAATGATCTGAAAGCTGCAGGTGGTTCATAATCTTTCGTTAAGACAGTGAGTGTAGGGTGTTGGGAATTAGTGTCATGTTAAGTTATGTATGAGTTTTGCGGTAATGAAAGAAAAGAACTTGAGAATGTAGTGTGAGTGTATGTAATAATTGGGGATCGTGAGTTATGAATATGGAGATAGGTGCAGGTATAGAGGATTATGTCGTTTTGTCAGTTATAGGGAACAATTGAAGTTTTGGTTAAGCTAAAGATTTTGAGGTATAGGTTAGGGGGTGTGACGAGTGAATTGAAGTATGAGAGTTGTTTAAGTAAGAGAGCCTTAGATGTATGCATGGCTCGTGTTTAGATTTTAGGGGGTTACCTTTGACTTGCGGTGGTGATCAGGGTAATGAGAAGATATAGCTAGGATTTAGTATTAGTGAGTTACGAGGACGTAACATTTATCTTAAGAGGAGTAGGATGCGATAAAAGAGATTTTGATGGTTGTGCATATGGTAATATATTTGGAAGTTTGAGTCTTGATGTAGAATAAAAGATTGATTCGTGTTGTGGTTGATTTTGTTAAAGGTCATGACCGTGCTTGTAGTAGTGTGATGTCTAGGAGTGCGAGAATATTTCAATAGTGTTGACAGTTGAATGATGATGATTATGAGTTCGATAGTTTTGACAGTTGGAAGATGATGTTATGAGTGTGAGTAAACTTCGGGGACGAAGTTCCTTTTAAGGGTGGTAGAATGTAACATTCCGTTTGATGTCTATGAGTGTCTTGATATTGGATTTGCTAGTGGATGATATATTACGGAGCTATCAGCGTTTGTTGACGGTAGTTGGTAGGGTATGGAGTTAGTGTTGAGAGAGATATAATGGAGTTGATACGATATCGTGAGCCATGTTGTGAAGGTAGGAATAGTTAGTGGAGTTGGTGTTACGAGTTTATGTTTGGTTGGAGTTTTGTTTTGAGTTCTTTGTTACGTTGTTGTGTCTGGATCGAGTTAGTATGTTTGTTTTTTGAGTATGAGTTGAACTTCGGGGACGAAGTTCTTTTTAAGGAGGGAAGACTGTAA
The DNA here is from genome assembly GCF_048544455.1 of Silene latifolia. NCBI lineage: Eukaryota > Viridiplantae > Streptophyta > Magnoliopsida > Caryophyllales > Caryophyllaceae > Silene > Silene latifolia. The sequence goes on from NC_133526.1 coordinate 151,800,752, forward strand.
TACTACGGTTTTATGAGCCTGTGGGTACTCTATCGAGTGGGCCTTATAAGGGTGTTTTGCATTTTAAAATAGTTTCTGACCTGTAAGGTACTCGATCGAGTAGCCTTTGTACTCAATCGAGTAGGCGGCACTCGATCGAGTACGTCAGTTACTCGATCGAGTAGCCCGGTTTACGGGTGATGTTTTGTCGGGTTTTGTTAATAACACGGATTAATATATAAATCTTTCCGTCATCTTTATAATACACTTTTACAAACCTAATCACATTGAAAAGAGATTCAAGTTACGTTCTTCGCATTCATCCGTGTTATTGACAAATCCCGGAGCTTGAGAGGTCGGATTTCATCGTTCTTTGTATCATTGTGATCCTTGCGTCAAGGGTAAGTCCTACGTACCATTTTTATAGCATTTGGTTAAGGTTGTTTAAACCCTAATTTTGGGATTGGGGGTTTTCTATGTTTATGTTGATGTGGTAGTGATTGTATGATTATGTGTATAGGAGGAGGGTTCGTAGAGGAAAGGTTTTGAGACAGCTGCTAGATCGTCTGATGTTTGTGTTGCATTCCAGGTAGGGTTTCCCTACTCAGTATTAGTTACATAATGTGTCGTGATTGTGCTGTAATTAGTGATTGTTGGTTGATTCAGACGGTTGTGGTTTCATATTGTTGATTGATTCAGACGGTTGTTGATTTTGTATTGTAATTACTGTTTGTTTGTCTGTGTTCCTCGGGGTGCATCCCTGGCTGAGTGGAGTCACTTGCGGGAGTGGCTTCACGCCCTTGATTCGCCTTCTGTGGAACCCGCCACAGGAGGGATGTGCACATTAATGAACATGGGTTTCTCGCTCGATGGAGATGAGCGGGGATTTGGTGGGTACGGCTACGGTCCCCCACTGGCGGCGTGGAGTACTTGTTGCGATTAGTACTCTGGCAGGGCTACACACTTTAGTGTGTAGTCAGTTGTGTGGAGATTGGAGATGGAGACTGGGGTTGTGTTGAGCTGTTTGATCTGTTTGTGTACTTGTTTCATTGTGGCATTGTTTTGTGTTACTAGTACTGACCCCGTTTAAATGTTTTAAAAACTGTGGTGATCCATTCGGGGGTGGTGAGCAGTTATTGAGCAGGTATGATATGACGCGTATGGGATAGCTGGGATGAGTCATCACGTGGCAGTTAGAAGTCTTTCGCTGTGTCAGACGATGTTTTGTAGCTTTGATAGTTTTAGCTGTAGACCGTCTCAGAATGTTGTATTTCAGTTTATCTATTTTGGTTTTGATCATGTAATCATTAAAACAATTTACTTTTAAAGTACGTTTCTTTATTGTATTATGATTATCATTACCTCGGGTAACCGAGATGGTAGCACTTCCATGCCTTAAGTGGTCCTGGTAAGGTACTTGGAGTATGGGGGTGTTACATCTGCACCTGATAGGACTCATTTAGTCGTAGTTATTTGGAGCGAATTAGTATGGTTTTGACGGTTTGAAGTAGTGTTATTTAGCTTAATTGCGGGTTATTTGTTAGTGAGCTTTGGTTAGCTATTGTGCCGGTTTTACAAGTTTAAAACGCAGTCCAAATCCGAGGAAAGATGGGCCCGGAGACCTATGGAGATACCTGAGACGTGTGCGCTTAAGGTGCATTAATCGTGCGCGCATGGGACAAAGACTAAGACGCGACAGCAGCTTTCGCGACCTGCATTCAACACAGGTGAAACTGAAGTGCAACTGAGGCGCGATCGAGGCGCTACTGGAGCGCGAGCCACCTTGTTTCAACGTCCAGCCTTGCGTAATTCACATGATTCAGTTTATTAAAGACTCGTTTTTTGTTTCTTTATTTGACTCGGTTATTCCGATGAATTTTATTATTATTATTATTATTAGTAGTAGTAGTTTATTTCCTACTTTAGTTATTTATCTTATTACTATTTGATGTGACCATTATTTGAACATATTTAGTCCCCTAATTGAGCCTATTTTGCATACTATTAAAGCATTTCATGGCCATTTTATCCGTCAAAACCTTCTTATTTGCTTTTCTATCGCATTCTATATGTTTTGTAGAAAAGAAGATAATAAGGCGGAAATTCCCGTCCTTCGTGCGTATTCGGAAGCTATTTGACGATATTTGATGGACTAGTATGAAGAGGAAGCTAGAACTAAAGACCAATCATGCAAGAATAAAAAGAGAAGTAGAGAAATAAGATGCAATGACAGAAGACGAGCGGGTTTCCCACAAGACACCCGTCCTGCACTTACAACCTGTGTGTCCCACCCACGAAGACGCCCGGGTTCCTCCAAAGAATCCGAGCGGATTCCCACGAAGACGCCCGGGCACACCCTCAACAATCCGCCCGTCTTCCTCCTTGGACGCCCGGATTCTCCTACAGCGAACTTTCGCCTTTTTCTTTCTCCGTGAAAGATGCCCATCCTTCCAAAGATACTGGCGTTTCCCTGCTCTAAACTCAAAAGTGTAATTACTAATTTAGCCTTAGTTAACCTAGTGAATCCCTACTATAAATACCCCATTTGTAATAATCAAGTGGCATTAGATTGAAGAGGGAGACAAGCTCTCTTATTAGAAATTCCTCTTAGATTATATTAGGAGTAGATTAGAATAGATTACTCTTTAATCTTTCCACAAATTACACATTAATCTTTCCATAATTATTGTTCAAGTTTATTATTCAAGTTTATTATTGGATAATTGAAGATTATTGGGTTATTATTGGGAGATTGACAGCCTTCTATCAATCATCAAGTTTCTTCTATTATTCTTTGCATTATTGTTTTGGAATCTCCATAGGTATAATCCTCTTAATCCTTGTTTTAATTATTGTTCATTTTTCTTACTTGTTCATCATGTTTTACCTTGTTAATATGATTGACAACCTTGTTAACATGCTAAACTTGATAGTAAGTGAGTAGTCTCTTAGCTAGGATTAGTGGGTAATTAAGGGAAACCAACATGGGATTGATTCATGCTTAATCTAATATGTTCACATGATTAAATTGCTTGCTTGTTGTGATGTCAACTTTATGCACATGTTATGTTTGATGAAATGCCAAGCCTATGAATCCTTGCATTTACAACCATCTCTTATCTATTCAACTTGACTTGTAAGATATAAACCAACTCGAGTCTTGTTAGACCATGCATAGAAGTTGATTAGGAGGAAAGTAAGCCGACTTATAGGTGTTGTACAATCTAATCGATTCGGCTCCGGGACCCAACTCTTCCTAAGAACCGTAAGACATAAACCAACTCGGTTCCCCCACAACATTAATTGCTTGCAACCTTGTAAACATGTTTGTATGATCAACGCCATGAATCCCCTATGACCCCATGACATCCTAGCACCTTTAACCATTTGTTTACATCCTTCCTTTTATTGCTTGTTTTACTTTATTACTTGCATTAATCTAGGACACAACTATAAACCCAAACAAATCGTGACACTAGCATAAATTGAGATCGATAGACTTAGAACCCAAAGTACACCGTCCCATGGATCAACCTCGACTTACCGCTAACTAGTAGTTTGCTGAGTATTATAAATATGTTTGATTGGATGTGACCCGACGACACACGTCCACACCAAAAATGGCGCCGTTGCCGGGGATGGTGCTATGTGATTAAGTTCTTACTTGTTTGTCTATTTTAATTGTGCTTTCACCTTGAGGAACTTGTTCCTCAAGGATTGTTCTTACCGTTTTTGTGTAGTTTCCATGCTTGTAGTTGTTTCCTTGTCTTAGCTATGATGGCTCAAGACTTGACATATGGAGTATGTGGTGGATTCTTTGAGTATGACTATGGGTATGGGGAGTTTTAGGAGCAAGTCAACACAAACCTACCTTACTACTCATACAATGAAAATCCTAACTACTACCCCAAATTTTCCAACCAAAACACTCACATCCAATATCCACAACAACCACCCACCCAATACCCACTTCATAATGAGTTTCAATTGCCACAATACAACCGCTTTCACACTTACCCACAACAAGAAAGTGAACACATTCAAAATGTGATTCTCCAAATGATGGGAGATCAACAAAACTTCTTCAAACAAATGCTAGAGGAGAGTCAAAAGAGGGATAATGTTCTTCAAGGCATTGTTGCCCAAGGTGAGGAATTGGAGATTCAAATTGCCCAATTGAAAGAATCCCAAGCAATCACTCCTCACCACCCTTTGGACATTGAGCATGAATGCGAATTTGAAGTAGTAACTTTTGATATGAAAAATGAGAAATGGGAAAAGCCAATCTCCTTGAGCTCTTGTGACTATGAAAGTGTTGTGTTTGATGAGGAAGACATGAGGTTGAGTAAGCCAAGTACTCTTAACCTTTGTGAGTATGAGGGTGTGTCCTTTGAAGTGAATGTTGAGACATTGGAGAAAGAGTTAAATGGAGCCCCCATTTATGATTCGTATGAAGATAGCAACAATGATGATGAGCCTAACGAATGGACTCATAATATCACCTTGCTTGAGGAGCCTATCCTTGAGACATTTGAGATACCATATCATGAACAAGAATGTCCTTCCTTTACTCCTCATGAAGACCACTTGACACCTATCATGGAGCCAATGATCATTGAAGAGGATATGGTAGACCTTCTTCCAAAGGCCAAAGTATCATACAAGAGCTACTTGGTGAAAAAGCTCAAAGAGAAAATTGCTCGTGAAGCCACTTGTGAAGATTTGACACCCACGATGACAACTTCTAAGGAATTCGATCATCAATGCCATAAAAATTCTCCTTCCATCTTGGAAGGATTGAAAAATCAAAATGCTATCATAATCACCGAGATTAAAGAAGAAGTTGGTAAGTGGAAGTCTACGGATGAAAATGAACCACACTTCATGCCTAATGTTGACAAGAATCATGGGCTTGTTTATTGGAAGCATTGGGAAAGCTCTAATGCTAAGGACAAAGCAAGAGAAAGAACATTCTACAAGCTTCCTTGGCCAAATTTCATATTCAAGTGGAGAAACCCATACTTATGTCTATTGGGAGCTTGTTCACAAGCTTTTGATCTCTTATTAAGAGCCTTGAGCTCTATGGATAAGAACTTCTACAATTTGAACTAGTTTGGTGGAGTCCTATCTCAAAACACCATTTGAGATATTTCTCGGACCCTTGACTTTGTATAATATTGTACATTATTGCATTTGCATTTAATTTCTTGCATGAGAGTGGTGAGAGAGAGAGTCACCTTACATTTTTAATGAGCAAATTTCAGAAAAAGATAAGGAGGAATAGAAAATCGGTGAAGGGGTATGTTATTGCAAGGAAAAGAAAGAAAAAGAAGAAAACGAGCTGAAGACGCCTGTCCCGAGGCCTGGACGCCCGTCCAGAACCTCCGTCAAAAACTGGTTGACGCTGTCTCAGAAGACGGGCGTATTCAACCCAAGACGCCTGTCCCAGATCTGAAAAAGCCCGTCTTCTTCCTGCTCTAAACTTGGCAAAATCCCTGTATTTGAATCCGCCCGGATTTGAAGGAAGACGCCCGTCTCCTATTACTAAAAGACGCCCGTCCCGAAGCAAAGACGCTCGGATTGGCCAATTTTTCTCGGATAAACCGGACAGGACCATCCTTATCTGCTCGGATTCCCCCTTCTTCTATAAAATCACCCCCTTTCTCCCTCATTTCTTCACCTTATCAAACCCTAATACAATCATCTCCATCCTCCAAAACAACCCCCTCACATCAAAAGCCAAAAAAACCCCCATTTCCTCAACTCCAAAATGATGAACCTCAAAGGCAAGGCCAAGAAGTTGGTTGAATCCATCGGAAGGAAGCGCAAGGGATCATCCTCATCAACTCCACGGGAGGTAGCGCTACCAAGGAACTTCCGCCCCATAATGAGGGGAGGAATTGAACAACTTGAGTACTACCAAGAGGTGCTTTTTGAATCCGATGACCACCGCAAGAACTTTGTCAAATTGCTAGGTAAGAACTATGAACCCACTCAATTCATAGATACTAGGGAGTTGGAAATCCTTAAGATAAGGTACCCTACCGAGATGTTCTTTGATGGCCTTGGCATTGGGAAACTTTTCCATGCCCATGAGGAGACGTACCTTAGTCTCACCCTTGAATTTTTGAGTAGCCTTCGCATTGTAACGAATACCCGTACCAATGTGGGCATGGAGTTTAGGTTGTGCAACCTAGACCACGGTCTTACTCTTGATCAATTTGCCTACATTTTCGGTCTTGAAGTGCCCACCAACTATACCGAAAAACCCGATAATTTCGATGTGGACCATCTTTGGAGGGCTATTTCCGGGAGGGATTTCACCCATCTAAAGTAATGTTATACCTTTGCCATCCAACATCCGGTGATTCGAATCACCGAGCGCTTTGTGGCCGGTACCATCAATGGGAGGTACGAACAAGATAGGTGTACTCTTATTGATTTAACTTTTCTTGAGTCCTATTTGAATGTTCGAGGGACGAGGCGCTATAACTTCAACACACCCCTTGAGATACTTACTAGGTTTCATGATTTTGCTCAAGGGACCACCCAACTCAAGACCTTCGTAATGGGAGGTCTAATTACTGTTTTGGCCAACTACTTTTGCCCCGGGTTTAATGCCCAAGGGACCTATACTCCTCTTGAGGGGAGGACTTTGATTGATGAGCACACCGTCTTCAACCATCACCGGTGGTGCAACTACACTCAAGACGAGAGTGTAGAATAGTACACCAAAGGATGCACCTCAATCATCCTTGAGGGTTGGAAGATACCGGGCATTGGCGCAAGATTGCGCCCGTATTCGCCTCCACCAAGCTACCTCCTTGATATCCAAATTCTTGACAATCCCCCTCAAAGGGAGGAGCCGCCCCGCCAAATACCTTGTGGAGCACCGGGAAGGCCTATTCGCCCACCCTCCTATGTACCTAACCCACCATACCCTACCCAATATACCAAATTTGAACCGGAAATCCCTAATACCCCGGGTATTAATGACTTGATGGCACTCATGAATAGAGTGGACCTCGGGGTACATGAAGGGCGGGTCGACATCTACTTAGCCCTTTATCCCCAATACTATAAAATGGCTCAACAAGGGTATGTTGACCCTAATTGCCCTTTGCCCACTTGGGCACAACCGCAACACTTGTTCCCTAATCAAGGGAACCAAGCTTGGGATCGCGACGGTGGAGGGCATTCTAGCCAAGGTGGAGGGTACTCGGGTCAAGGAGGAGAATTCGACCAAGGAGGGTATTGGGGCCAACCAAGAGGGTATGACCAAGCCGGGAGCTCTCACCAATATGGCTACCAATATGAGGAGGATGACGAGTGAAAGAAGCCTACCTCACCACCTCCATTTGTATGATACCCATCTCTCCTTCTCTCTTTTGTATATACATTGCATTTAGTGTAGCCTTCGCATGCATTTGTATTATATTTCATATTGCATTTACATTAGTTAGTTCAAATAATATAGTTGCATTGTAATATAATTCATGTAGATAATTGCATATAGATTAGAATTCATGCATAGTTACTAATGGCCAAACCTATTCATTTCTACACTAGAAATAGTGTTTAAATGGGTTTGGGGAAGTTTGATCATAGGTGACCATATTCTAATAGAAATCATGCATCATGTAATATAGTTTAGATTGCATTCATTTGTTATATATGTCATATAGAATTACATTTAGTTAGAGCATGCACTCATTCATATCATATCATTGCATTTGTACTTTATTTCAAAAATCGAAAATCTAAAAAAATATATTACTTTTTCATTCCTACTCCTACATGTACATTGAGGACAATGTCCAAAATAAAGTGGGGGATGGGAATTTATATTCCAAAAATGCATAAAAATTGAAAAATTTCGAAAAATCCCAAAAATATGTTCTTTAATTTCATAAAAACAAAAACCATAAAAAATTGAAAAATTGAAAAATCCAAAAACATGTTCATCTCCTTTGTAGTGTAGTCTTGTATATATTGTTTTGTATATATTGTGTTTGTTCATTCTTTTCACATTGATTGACTACGTCACATCCGAGACATGAGGATATTGAAGACCGCATGGTATAATCTTTCCAATCTCCTTTTTCCTCTTTATGTTAATGACTATGTGGCTTTATTTTGATTGATGCGGTATAACAATGTGAACTTAGGACTTACATTTAGTTTATATGTCATATTAGTTGGTAGAATCACTTGCATTAGGATGTATATAATGGTTGCATCATGGCATATAGTTGCATTTAGATGAAAAGTTTTGAAAAGTGCCTAATTGGGAACTTTGACAAGAGCAACTAAGCCATTACAAATACTTTTTCAACTTAAGACTTCGCCTACTAGAATGGTTGTAAAACATCCTAGATTGTGTCATACTAGTGTCTTTTGACCCATGACCCAAAGCCTAGTCATGGGTTTGCATGTGGGTCACCTATCCAACCCCGTGATGCGATGTGGACTTGGTTAACTTGTCTAGTGATCGATGCCATTTGGTGTTCACAATTAAGCATATGTGGTCGTTGGTCAATGGTCGATACAAAACACAATTTATACTTCACAAACAACTCTACAATTAGTAAAGAGGCAAGTAAAGGTCGGATCCCAAGGGACGGGTATTGAAATGAAGATTCTATTGTAACTAGTGGTGTCTAGGGGTGTCACAAATTGGGTTGATGTAGAAGGTCACTAAACTAAAATAGCAATGAAAATAAACTAACAAGGTAAATGAAATAAGGGTGGAAACAATTGATTAAAAGCACTAGGGTGTCATGGGTTCATAGGGGAATCATGGGATATGATCATACAAACATGTTCTCAAATTATAAGCAAGCAATTATTGTTGTGATGGATTGAGTTGGGTTATATCTTACAATCCTAGGAAAGTTTGGGTCCCGGAGCCGAATCTCTTGGATTGTACAACACCTACAAGTCGACTTAATCTTCCCTACTTAACACATGCATGGTCTAACAAGACTCGAGTTGGGTTATGTCTTACAAGTCAAGTTGAAAGGATAGAAGATGATAGTAAATGCAAGGATTCATAGGCTTAGCATTTCATCAAATATAACATGTGCATGTATTAAGATCAAAACAAGCAAGCAAATAAGATATGAAAGCATATTAATTTAAGCATGAATCATTCCCCATGTTGGTTTCCCCTAATCACCCATTAAACCCTAGCTAAGAGACTACTCACTCATTATCATATTGATCATGCTAGAAAGGTTGTCAATCATACTAACATAATGAAACATGATGAATAAATGAAAGTAATTAGCAATAATTAAAAAGGGATTAAGAGATTATACCTACTAATGATTCCAATAATAAAGCAAGAATAATAGAAGAACTTGATGATTGATGGAAGGTTGTCAATCTCCCAATAAACCCAATAATCTTCTAATTACCCAAAATAAATGAAGAACTAGAGAGAGATTAAAGAACTAAAACTTGGATTAAAACTTGATTAATATTTGATTACAATATTGAAGAGAGATTTGATTGATATTAACTACTCTAATTATTGATAAGAAGAACATGCTCCTCTAATTAGACTAATGGGGTATTTATAGTGAAAATTAGGGAGGATGCATTAGGGTTAACTAAGGGCTAAACTAGTAATTACACTTTTTAAGTTGAGCAAGGAGCCTCCGGGATTGTCCGAGAGAAGGGCTTCTCCATTTCGTAGCTTGAAGAACGAAACTGTGCTGTGTTGTGATCCGTGCGGCTGGGAGTCGGGACGGCCGGATCTGGGTGGACGATCCGAGCGGATCGAGGAACAAGACGCTCGGATGGGCATGGGGAATCCGAGCGGATTCCCGGGAGGACGCTCGGATCGGGAGGACGGACGGATTCTCTACAATCCGCTCGGATTGTAGTTCAAAGACTTTTCTTCTTCTTTTTCTTCCCTTTTCTTCATGGATTCCTTGGGGATTTCCTTGGGGACTCAAGGATCCTTTTCTCAACAATGCTCTTCTACTATGCTATGTACAAAGGCCTTCTAGTCTTGTCTCTCCTTGATGCTTGGTCATTGAATATGATCAATTTAGCCTTGTTTTGCCATGAAAGTGCAAGATTCTTACTCCTTTCCTACCAAGGGATCAAAATCTCAAAGAATATGCAAAACAAAGAACTAAAGATAAGAAATGACCCAAATAGGCACTAAAAAGCATAGAAACGATGGTAATTCGGGGGCTAAATATGCGCCAATTATGGTCGCATCAAATATCCCCAAACCGAACCTTTGCTCGTCCCGAGTAAAGAGGTGACAAAGACTAGGACCAATACTAAACTAACCTAATAACAATAGCCGATATGAGACAATTAGCGGGTCTCACTCCGCCCCTTCAACTCACAACAAGACAACCATGAGGTAGGATGCCTTCTTGCAAGGCAAGGTGGGTCTTGCCAAAATGGCGACACATCCAAACATTAAGCACACAAAATCAAGTAATGGATGCATCTACAAAAGAATAGCCACTTTCCTCATCTAAGTGGCGGAAATTATCTACAAGGGAAGCAATTCAAGGGTACACAATCCTTCATAGATGCAATTTGTTCAAACTACTAAGCCTAGAAGGATACCAATAAATCACCTCCAAAAGGTGTCAAGCTAGGGTACCTTTGTCCTCAATCGTTAAATGCTTTTGTCAAGAGTAGACTCCCTATGGTGTTAGAAACACTGGAGGATCGCGGAATTCCCCCTCTTGCCTAGACAAGAAGAAGGGTCGTCCCCTCTCTACCATGCACAAAAATAGATACGATGGATAAAGGGATCGATAGATTTTGAGTTTCACTTTGGGAGTTTGCTTTGTTTTTGTTTTTCCCCCCAAATTTCTTTTGGCATTTGACATTTGAGAACACTTTCTTTGCCACTTCTTTTTGATTTTTGGCATTTCAATACTTGATAACTTTTTGCATTTCTTTTTGAACATTTTCAAAGTCACCCCAATTAGTAACGAGGGTGCCTTGTATTTGAAGCTTTAGGAGTCTATTTTTGCTCCTCTTTTCTTTTGATGCATTTTTGCAAACTTTCTTTCACTTTTCATTTCATTGAACTCAAATTGATTTCTTTTTGTGCCCATTCCCTTTGATGATAAAATGTATGGTAGAACATGGATGAATGATAGAAGTATGCATGGTTTCAAGGGTCACCTTGGAATAAACGGTAGCCAAGGAGTTATCACACCACAAGGTACTCTTGACTAGGCCTTAAACCATGGGTCAAAGGATACTAGCATGACACATCCTAGGGTGTTTTACAAATATTCTAACAAGCAAAGTCTTAAGAATAAAAAGCATCTACTAGGGCCTATATACACTTGTCAAGCTTCCCAAGTAGACGGTTTCGCAAAATTTTCTAACATGCAAACTACATGCCATGATGCAACTAACATTTATACATCCTAATGCAAATGATTCTACCAACTAATATGCCATATAAACTAAATGCAATCCTAAGTTCACGTTGTTATACCGCATCAATCAAAATAAAGCCACATAGTCATTAACATAAAGAGGAAAAAGGAGATTGGAAAGATCATACCATGCGGTCTTCAATATCCTCATGTCTCGGATGTGGCGTAGTCAATCAAAGTGAACAAGGATGAACAAACACAATATATACAAAACAATATATACAAGGGAAATGAACTTGTTTTTGGTTTTTCAATTTTTAAATTTTTATGGTTTTTGAATAAAAGTTAAGTGTTAGAATTCCCATCCCCACACTAATATGGGCATTGTCCTCAATGGCCAAAATGATGGAAATTATGCAAGGATGATGCATGATTTTCTATACTAAATGCAATTCTACACTAAACTATACTACATGATGCATGATTTTTTTTTTTTTTTATGACGGAGAGGATAATTTAAATTACCTCCCGTTGCGTATGCATTAATTTCCCCAAACCAAGTAAGACACTATTGCTAATGTCAAAGCATGGGGGAGTTCATGCACATGCTATGCTATGCATGAGACTAGATTGTCATTTTGGATTTTACAAAAGTGGGAACAATAAAGAACACCTCAAAGGAACCGAGGTGTGAGTCCTTTGATGTTGCTAGGACTAAACCAACAATGATCAAAATGAAATAAAATACAAAGAGATATAGACAAACCGTGGGAGAGTAGGAATCTCCAAGGCTAGTCTTCCATCATGCTACTATCGTCATCACTTCCCTCATGAGAAGTGGTCATATTGCCACTTTCCTTGGCACTTTCTTCTTTGCTTTCCTCATCACCATCTTCCTCATCATTATCTTCACCATCTCTTTCTTCATCTCCACTTGCTTCTTCCTCAATGTTATCATCAAATTCCTCATCATTTCCAACAACCTCATTGTCTTCCACCATGTCCCTAGATGCACCCGAAAATAAGGCTTCTCTATCCGCCCAACTAGGCAAAGGACAAGATGGATCAAGGAGTCCTTGCCTAGCTAGATGTAGGAGGGGAGGATATTGAGCCAAATAAGCATTCTTCCGATCTTCATAAGCTTGCTTGTGCATGGCTTGCATTAGAAGAGTGACATAATCTTTTCCAATTTCAACTCCTTGCGGTTTGAACTCTTCATAATCATAGGGGTAAGGTGGTATAACAATGGAAGAGGAGGGAGTTTCATGATCACCCTTTTGTTGTTGAATGATGTACTCGGCTTCCGTGGATAGGGGGAGTAAATAGTTGGTCCGGTGGACACTAAGACTAAAATCTTTGCGGGTAGAGTGAATGATCGAGCCTCACTTGTAAGCCACCCATACTTGGTATCAAGGGGATTGTGAGCAACCCACTTAAACTTGTTAATCAAGGTGGACATATCAATAAGATGGCCACCATCCTTAGCCTTGTACTTGCTATCCTTATTGAAATTAGGATCAAAGTGCTTGGCTAGGACCGTGACAAGGCCGCCATTAACAATTACGGTTTGACCCTTCTTCCCACTATCTACATGGAGCCATCTATCAACCAATAGCCTCAAAGAATTGTAAGGCTTGGTGTGAATTCTTCCAATATTCAAAGTTGATTCAAGGAGGATAAAATCGAGTCCCGTAAAATGATTGGTGTCTTTCCTAGCAATTATGGTATTTCCCACAACCTTGTGCCATATTCTTATGCCCGGATGATGGACCAAAAGAGCACGACAAGCTTTAAAATCTTCAAATTTCCTCCCGGAGATTGCCTCCCAAAGAGGCTCGGGATCATACTTCCCATATTGCTTATAGAATTTATGTTCATCGCTAAGACCCAATATTTTACCCAATTCCGGAAAGGTAATGCGTCTACTAGTGTTAGCTAGACGGAACTCAATATTTTCCCTATTCTCAACTTTTGTCACTTTTAAAGAACTAAAGAATTCCAAGACAAGGGAGGGGTATGTTACTTCCTTCATTTCAAACAATTTCTTTAAACCCATGGCATTGAAAAAGACTCTTGTTTGTTCAAGAACACCCAACTTCTCTAAAGCATCTTGACATATGAATTTGGTGGATTGAATTTGTTTCATGGCAAACTTGACAAATGTATTTCTATGAGAATCGGAAATGAATGTTACCTCCGGGTAATGCAAGAGTTGATTAATTACCGGAGTAGAGGGTGATGCTTCCATAGAAATTTGTTGAGGTGGTTGCACTTCCAAGCTTGGTGTTGATACCACCATTGTCAAAGCTTTCTTCATTTGTAGAGCTTTTTGCCTTTGAGAAAGAGTTGTAGTCTTTGGTGCCTTTGCTTTTGCTTTTGTTGCTCCCTTTGTTCTTGCCATTTGATGAGCTAACCAAGAAAAAGATCAAAAATCTTCAATTTGTAGAATGCCCAAATTGATTTTGAAGGTGAAAGGCTTTGCCTTTATGAGAACAAAAATCAATTCAAAGGTGAAGATTTTGTGCTTGGTTTTGATTGTTAATGAAGATGGAGTGATTGATTTGTTATTTGAAAGATGGTTTGATTTGATTTTGGTGAGTTTTGTTGAGGGTTTTTGTTTTTGAGATGGAGAGGATGAGGGTTTTGATGTTATGGGTAGTGTTTATGAGTGAATGAATGAATGAATGAAGGTGGGGTGGGTATTTAAAGAACTCGACATTTTCGAATTGCAGGGACAATCCGTGCGGATTAGGCGCAATCCGCTCGGATTCTTCAGCTTCAAATTTTCAAAAATCCCGCCTAGAGACGGGCGGATTCTGGAGAATCCGCTCGGATTCTTTTTGGATGAGACGGGCGGATTGATCACAAGACGGACGAATTCTTATCCAGAGATTTTTCTTTGTTTTTCTTCACCGCAAGACGGGCGGATTGATCACAAGACGGACGGATTCTCGAGAGACGGCGTCTTTTCGTAAATCCGCTCGGATTCTTCATCGACAAGAATTTGCGATTTTCAGCCCACCCAAGACGGGCGTCTTCTCGCAGACGCTCGGATCCACTGAGACGGCGGATTGTCGAATCCGCTCGGATTGGTCCTTGTGTACACGGATTCAGTTCCATCCGTGCACCAACGCATTCCCTTATCATTCTTTCTTTCTTTCAAATCTTGTGTTCTTCATTGCGGGGCACTACTAAGGCATGAATAGCCTAGGCAATTGCCATCCCCACACTACGGTAAAGCACTACACATCAATTAAAATCATTAGTCCCTCCCTCACTTCTCTCTTTTCATGACAATTATTTTGATCAAAGTGAATAAAATCCAAAAATGACAAAAATGCAATACAAAAATTAAAGTGTAAGTTAGGGAGTTAGAAATATTTACAAGTGGTGGTTTAGGGAGGACTCCACCAAACTCTCATTCTTGATGAGATGTCAAGGGGGCATGTTCAAGGTGTTGTTGATGTTGCTCAACACCTCGAAGAAGTAATTAAAAGCTTGTTCATTGTTGTGGTAGAGGTCCTCAATAGACCGTGGCCCTTGTTGTTGATCATGATCGATGGCATGCCCAATGTAGGGATTAAAGATCCCTTCAAATTCGTCGTCCCAAAGACCACAAACTTCATTGAGTTGATCATTGAAAATCTCTTGCTTGGATGGAGACAACTCTCCCAATTTCTTTTCTTGGCCAATGAGGCCATCTTCTTCTTCCTTGGTTGATTTTGATGAGCTTTGCAAGCTCTCCTTTTCACAATTCACTTGCTCTTTGAATGGAGCATCTTCAACTTTCTTCTTCCATTGGAGTTCCGATTTCTTCTTTTCATCTTTTCGGCTATAATGATCAATCATGAAACATGGCTCATGCAAACGAGGAGCTCTCATGGTCTTGTCAAGATTAAAAGTTATGCTTTCATCTCCCACTTCTAGAGTGAGCTCTCCATGTTTCACATCAATTACCGCACCCGCGGTGTGTAGGAAAGGTCTTCCTAAGATGATTGGAATGTTGGAATCTTCCTCCATATCAACAATGACAAAGTCCACCGGGATGAAAAACTTCCCAATTCGCACGGGGACATCTTCCCATATCCCTAGCGGTGTCTTCGTCGATCTATCGGCCATTTGAAGAGTGATGTTGGTACATTTGAGCTCTCCCATTCCCAACCTTTTACTTACCGAGTACGGCATGACACTCACACTAGCCCCTAGATCACATAAGGCTTTGTTGATCGTTGTGTCGCCGATGGTACACGGTATTGAGAAGCTTCCCGGATCTTTTAACTTTGGAGGTGAACTCCCTTGAAGAATTGCACTACTCACCTTAGTGAAGGCGATAGTCTCAAGTTTTCGGATTGACTTCTTCTTTGTGAGGATATCTTTCATATACTTTGCATAGGCCGGAACGTGATTGATTAATTCCGTGAAAGGAATTGAGACTTCTAAGTTCTTCACAATTTCCATGAACTTTCCAAGTTGATCATCAAATTTGGGCTTGGCTTGACGACTTGGAAAAGGAAGTCTAATCACAATGGGCTCCTTTTCTTTGGTTTTGTCTTCATTTTTCTTTGAACTTTCTTCTTTTGATGATTCCCCTTCCTTGGGACCTTCCACCACAACTTCATTCTCACTAGCTCTCACAACTTCATCCTCAACTTGCTTTTTCGGTGCTTCATATCTTGTACCACTTCTCAAGTGAATGGCACTAACCGTTTCATGTCTAGGGGGATTACCTTGAGGTGGTAATTGCCCCTTTTGTCTTGATGAGCTTGAAGATGCTAGTTGGGTCAATTGTGTTTCCAACATCTTGGTGTGAGCTAGAATGTTGTTGATGGTGGTATCCTTCACTTGGCTATCCTTTTGCATTTGGGTGAAGAATTCTTGTTGATTTTTTTGCATTTGAATGACCGCTTTTTGGACATCAAAACTTTGGTCATTGTGGTGATTGTATGGATTTTGGTTTTGGTAGCCTTGGTTTTGATTGAAAAAGGGTCTTTGATTTTGATTTCTCATGGGTGGTGGAGTGTATGTAGTTTGAGGGTTTTGGACATTTTGGCTCTTGTATGAGAGATTTGGGTGGAACTTGGTGTTTTCATTGTAAAAATTTGAATAAGGGGTGCCACTTTTGTAAGCTTGGAAAGCATTGACTTGTTCGGTTGTTCCCCTACATTCACTTGAGTCATGACCCAAGGTTCCACAATTCTCACATATCCCGCTTGGGATTGATGAGGATGCCGTCATGGCATTGACATGATGCTTTGATGATTTTGAGCTTTCCTCAAGTCTAGCCATAGCTTGTTCAAACTTCAAGTTGATTGTGTCAATGTGAGCACTAAGTTGAGCACCCAATTGAGTAACGGTGTCCACTTCATACTTTCCTCCTCTAGTAGCCTTGCGAGGCCTACTATATTGCGAATTATGGACCGCCATTTCCTCAATCTTGTTCCATGTTTGATTGTCATCAACTTCGGTGAACATTCCATTTGATCCCATATTGAGAATGTTCCTTGAATCTTCATATAAACCATTCCAAAATTGTTGCACTAAAAACCATTCGCTAAGTCCATGGTGAGGACATGAGCGACAAATACCTTTGAACCGCTCCCAAGCTTCATACAAAGACTCTTCATCCCTTTGCTTAAAACCCGTAATTTGAGCTCTTAGCATATTGGTTTTCTCCGGTGGGTAGAATTTTTTGTAGAAAGCTAGAGCTAGCTTCTTCCAAGAATCTATTCCAAGGGTGGTCTTATCAAGGCCCTTCAACCATTGCTTTGCGGTGCCGATTAACGAAAAAGGAAATAAGACCCATCTTATTTGGTCTTGAGTCACGCCCGTTTGAGAGATAGCTTCACAATAATCACAAAATGTTTCCATATGAGAATGAGGGTCCTCACTAGGCATTCCCCCGAATTGGCTCCTCTCAACTAGTTGGATGAAGGCGGACTTGGCAATAAAGTTTCCGGTAAGATGTTGTGGGGTAGGAGTACCATTTGGTAGGTCCTCCTCGGTGGGTATAGAGTGTGACGAGAATTTAGGCATTGTAGGTGGATTTTGTGTGGTATTGTTTAATGGGTTCTCTTCTCCTTCTATTGCGAAAGGATTGACAAACTCACTAGTGGGTTGAACAACTTCACCAACACCTCCCAAATTCCTCCTAACAAATCTCCTATTATTCGTCAAGGTTCTTTCGATTTCACGGTCAAAAGGTAACAAATCTCTTTGTAACCTTCTAGACATGCAAAATATCAAACAACTAGAAAACAATTAGAACAAACCTTGAGGAGTTTTACTTCCCCAAGGTGAAAAAAGACACAACTAAAAACAATAAAAGAAATCTTAAATCAATTAAACACCGTCCCCGGCAACGGCGCCATTTTTGATCGATGCCATTTGGTGTTCACAATTAAGCATATGTGGTCGTTGGTCAATGGTCGATACAAAACACAATTTATACTTCACAAACAACTCTACAATTAGTAAAGAGGCAAGTAAAGGTCGGATCCCAAGGGACGGGTATTGAAATGAAGATTCTATTGTAACTAGTGGTGTCTAGGGGTGTCACAAATTGGGTTGATGTAGAAGGTCACTAAACTAAAATAGCAATGAAAATAAACTAACAAGGTAAATGAAATAAGGGTGGAAACAATTGATTAAAAGCACTAGGGTGTCATGGGTTCATAGGGGAATCATGGGATATGATCATACAAACATGTTCTCAAATTATAAGCAAGCAATTATTGTTGTGATGGATTGAGTTGGGTTATATCTTACAATCCTAGGAAAGTTTGGGTCCCGGAGCCGAATCTCTTGGATTGTACAACACCTACAAGTCGACTTAATCTTCCCTACTTAACACATGCATGGTCTAACAAGACTCGAGTTGGGTTATGTCTTACAAGTCAAGTTGAAAGGATAGAAGATGATAGTAAATGCAAGGATTCATAGGCTTAGCATTTCATCAAATATAACATGTGCATGTATTAAGATCAAAACAAGCAAGCAAATAAGATATGAAAGCATATTAATTTAAGCATGAATCATTCCCCATGTTGGTTTCCCTAATCACCCATTAAACCCTAGCTAAGAGACTACTCACTCATTATCATATTGATCATGCTAGAAAGGTTGTCAATCATACTAACATAATGAAACATGATGAATAAATGAAAGTAATTAGCAATAATTAAAAAGGGATTAAGAGATTATACCTACTAATGATTCCAATAATAAAGCAAGAATAATAGAAGAACTTGATGATTGATGGAAGGTTGTCAATCTCCCAATAAACCCAATAATCTTCTAATTACCCAAAATAAATGAAGAACTAGAGAGAGATTAAAGAACTAAAACTTGGATTAAAACTTGATTAATATTTGATTACAATATTGAAGAGAGATTTGATTGATATTAACTACTCTAATTATTGATAAGAAGAACATGCTCCTCTAATTAGACTAATGGGGTATTTATAGTGAAAATTAGGGAGGATGCATTAGGGTTAACTAAGGGCTAAACTAGTAATTACACTTTTTTAAGTTGAGCAAGGAGCCTCCGGGATTGTCCGAGAGAAGGGCTTCTCCATTTCGTAGCTTGAAGAACGAAACGTTCTGTGTTGTGATCCGTGCGGGCCGGGAGTCGGGACGGCCGGATCTGGGTGGACGATCCGAGCGGATCGAGGAACAAGACGCTCGGACTGGGCATGGGGAATCCGAGCGGATTCCTGGGAGGACGCTCGGGCCGGGAGGACGGACGGATTCTCTACAATCCGCTCGGATTGTAGTTCAAAGCCTTTTCTTCTTCTTTTTCTTCCCTTTTCTTCATGGATTCCTTGGGGATTTCCTTGGGGACTCAAGGATCCTTTTCTCAACAATGCTCTTCTACTATGCTATGTACAAAGGCCTTCTAGTCTTGTCTCTCCTTGATGCTTGGTCATTGAATATGATCAATTTAGCCTTGTTTTGCCATGAAAGTGCAAGATTCTTACTCCTTTCCTACCAAGGGATCAAAATCTCAAAGAATATGCAAAACAAAGAACTAAAGATAAGAAATGACCCAAATAGGCACTAAAAAGCATAGAAACGATGGTAATTCGGGGGCTAAATATGCGCCAATTATGGTCGCATCATCTAGGTGACCTTGATTGACCTTGTGGTAAGGCAACCCAAAAATACTTTCTATCAATAAGTTTGAAGTGCTCATTTCGAAGATTTTGTTATGTGGAAACAATTTATTGCTAAGGAAACCTCAAATGTTATGAAATGTTGAAATGTTGAGAATTTTAGTTGTTTTGATGGAGGCGTACCACTTCGATGTGCTTTGGAGAGGGATCCATTGAATTGGGCCCCGACACGGTTGTGAATTCAACCGCCCATAGACAGAGTGACTATCACTCCGAAAAGCTATTGTCTAGAGGTTATCCGGTTGCCTAATAAGTGATTGGCGAAAGCAAAGGACATTAGCACGGAAGGGACAAACCCCATCTCTAATTTTTGAAATGTGAAAGTTGAATGAGGTCAATTTTTGAATACTAGTCATATCCACCCTTGTTTACAACGATTTGAGCATTTCATTCCCAAAAAGCCTTTTTGTCAAGCCACATTGTCGAGCTTGGGATGATCCATGACCTTTACTTTTGTAGAGAACTCGAGACTTGTCATGTCATATGCTACTAGCATCATAGGGATCATCATTCCATACCATCCGATCGCTCTTGACGAAAGCATTTGGAAATTGAGGACGAATGTAGTCTAGTTTAACACCATTTGGAGGTGATTTAGTGCCATCCTGGTAGCCTTAGTAATTTGTTGAACTAGTATTTGTGAAGGAATATATGCTCTTAAATTTGTTCTCTTTTCGTTGACTCCGCCACTTGATGAGGAAGTGGCTATTCTTTTTGTAGATGCATCCATTACTTGATTTTGTGTGCTTAATGTTTGGATGTGTCGCCATTTTGGCAAGACCCACCTTGCCTTGCAAGAAGGCATCCTACCTCATGGTTGCCTTGTTGTGAGTTGAAGGGGCGGAGTGAGACCCGCTAATTGTCTCATATAGGTTATATTAGTAGGCTAGTTTAAATAAAGGTCTAGTTTTTATCACCTCTTTACTCGGGACGAGTAAAGGTTCGGTTTGGGGATATTTGATGTGACCATTATTTGAGCATATTTAGTCCCATAATTGAGCCTATTTTGCATACTATTATAGCATTTCATGGCCATTTTATCCGTCAAAACCTTCCTATTTGCTTTTCTATTGCATTCTATATGTTTTGCAGAAAAGAAGATAATAAGGCGGAAATTCCCGTCTTTCGTGCCTATTCGGAAGCTATTTGACGATATTTGATGGACTAGTATGAAGAGGAAGCGAGAACTAAATACCAATCATGCAAGAATAAAAAGAGAAGTAGAGAAATAGGATGCTGTGACAGAAGAGGAGCGGGTTTCCCACAAGACACCCGTCCTGCACTTACAACCCGTGCGTCCCACCCACGAAGACGCCCGGATTCCTCCAAAGAATCCGCGCGGATTCCCACGAAGACGCCCGGGCACCACCTCAACAATCCGCCCGTCTTCCTCCTTGGACGCCCGGATTCTCCTACAGCGAACTTTCGCCTTTTTCTTTCTCCGTGAAAGATGCCCATCCTTCCAAAGATACCGGCGTTTCCCTGCTCTAAACTCAAAAGTGTAATTACTAATTTAGCCTTAGTTAACCTAGTGAATCCCTACTATAAATACCCCATTTGTAATAATCAAGTGGCATTATATTGAAGGGGAGACAACCTCTCTTATTAGAAATTCCTCTTAGATTAGATTAGGAGTAGATTAGAATAGATTACTCTTTAATCTTTCCACAAATTACACATTAATCTTTCCATAATTATTGTTCAAGTTTATTATTCAAGTTTATTATTGGGTAATTGAAGATTATTGCGTTATTATTGGGAGATTGACAACCTTCCATCAATCATCAAGTTTCTTCTATTATTCTTTGCATTATTGTTTTGGAATCTCCATAGGTATAATCCTCTTAATCCTTGTTTTAATTATTGTTAATCTTTCTTACTTGTTCATCATGTTTTGCCTTGTTAATATGATTGACAACCTTGTTAACATGCTAAACTTGATAGTAAGTGAGTAGTCTCTTAGCTAGGATTAGTGGGTAATTAAGGGAAACCAACATGGGATTGATTCATGCTTAATCTAATATGTTCACATGATTAAATTGCTTGCTTGTTGTGATGTCAACTTTATGCACATGTTATGTTTGATGAAATGCCAAGCCTATGAATCCTTGCATTTACAACCATCTCTTATCTTTTCAACTTGACTTGTAAGATATAAACCAACTCGAGTCTTGTTAGACCATGCATAGAAGTGGATTAGGAGGAAAGTAAGCCGACTTGTAGGTGTTGTACAATCTAATCGATTCGGCTCCAGGACCCAATGTAATACTCCGTATTTATAAGTCTCTGGGTACTCTATCGAGTAGGCCTTACTCTGTCGAGTAAGGGTAAGTTGCGTTTTAAAATAGTTTCTGACCTGTTGGGTACTCGATCGAGTAGCTATGATACTCAATCGAGTAAGGGGGTACTCGATCGAGTACCTTAGATACTCGATCGAGTAGCCGGTTTACGGGGAGTTTTTCTCGGGTTTTGTTAATTATGCGATTAAGATATATAATCTTTTCCGTCATCATTCTAAACACTTTGGCAAAACCTAATTTACTGTCAAAGAGAGAAAGCAAGTACGTTCATTATCTTAATCGCATTGTTAGCAAATCCCGGAGTTTGGAAGGTCGGTTTTCATCGTTTGTTATACCGTTGAGATCCTTGCGTCGAGGGTAAGATCTATGTACCCTTTTTATTGTCTTTCCTTTAAGTTGGTTAAACCCGAATCTAGGGATTTGGGGGTTTTTGAGTAGTTTGTGATTTGGTAGCATTTGTATGTTGTATGATAGGAGGAGGTTTCGTAGAAGAAGCTTTTTGATACAGCTGTAGAGACCGTCTGATACTTGTGCTTTCCAGGTAGGATTTCCTACTCAGTATTAGTCCCATAATGGGATGATTGTTGATGTGTTGAGATTGATTGTTTGATATAGTAATTGTATTGTGACGGATGTGATTGTGATTGTGATTGATTGTTCTCTGGTTCTCGAGATGCGTTCTCGGTTGAGTGGAGTCACTTGCGGGAGTGGCTTCACGCCCTAGTTTCGCCCTTCGTGGAACCCGCCACGGAAGGGGATGTGCACATTAATGGACAGGGTTATCGCTCATTATGAGGAGCGGGGATTTGGTGGGTACGGCTGCGGTCCCCCATCGGCGGTGGTCCAAAGGGACGATCGGTGATTGAGATTGTTGGGATTGGTGTGGTTGTGTGTATGTGTGTGTGACGGTTAAGCTGTCTGTTTAGCTTATTGTTGATATATTGAGTTGTGTGATTAGTACTGACCCCGGTTGTTGTTTTGTAAACCTGCGGTGATCCATTCGGAGATGGTGAGCAAAGATAATTGAGCGAGTTTGAGTTGAGTCTTGGGATAGTGGGAGGTGCCACCGTCTGACGATAGAAGTCTTCCGCTGTAGTCTTTTAGTTTTATGACATTTCAGTATTTCAGTAGACAGTTGGTTTTAAGAACTTGTACCCGTATTTTGGGATTTGGTTTCAGTTGTACTTTTCACTAAAGTTATATCATTTAAGTTGTTTCTTTATTGTCTTATGAATATCATGCCTCGGGTAACCGAGATGGTAATATCTTCATACCTGAGTGGTCCTGGTAAGGCACTTGGAGTGTGGGGGTGTTACAAATGGTTTCAGAGCGACGATCCTGAAACCTGTAACCAATGAACCTAATGAACATAGGGAGTCAATTAAAATGAACCCGGGGTTAAGGTTGTAGGAGCTAATGCAAAGGCTTGGGAGACGTCCTAAAGTCGCGAACTTGCCCTACAATTTTGAACCGGTCACATGGGGGGTGTATGTCAAGGTCGTATGCGTTGTTTGGTTAGCTTGTTTGTGAATGTGATGAAGTGAGTGTAACTGTTGGATGTTTGCAGTAGAAAGTTGAGAATGTGAAAGAAAGGTTGATGATATATGTAGAACTGTTGTTGGAATGAGAAACATGATGGATGTTTACAATGTGGCGTTTAATAACATGATATAATGATTTCGTAGATCGTATGAAAAGATGCGTAGCATTATATGTTTAGTTATGATATAACGTTGGTTTTATAAAGTTTTTACCATGTTAGCATATGATATAGCATGCGGGTAGTGTTTCTGAGTTAGCATGACTCGATCGAGGGGGACTGACTTGATCGGGTGGGTTTTTGACGATTTTGAGTCCAGAATCGTGTTTTTGGGCTCTCGATCGAGTACCTCGGGCACTCGATCGAGTAGGGGGTCACTCGATCGAGTAGCCTAGCTACTAGCTACTCGGTCGAGTATGTTAGAGATCAGAATGTCTGTTTGGGGTCTGATTTTGGGGCACTCGATCGAGTATGGTGGGCACTCGATCGAGTAGCCTGTTACTCGATTGAGTATGTTTGGGAACTCGATCGAGTAGGGTCTGGGCAGCTTGTTTTCTTGTTTTGAGGTTTTGGCGCGTATGTTTATATCCACCCCTTTTTCTGTTATAGTTTCAAGATGCCGCCCAAGAAGAATGCGTTGTATGCGAGAGCTGAGCTTATGAACATAGATGACATCGTTAAGATGTTGGAGCATCAGGATACTCTTACTGAGGCTTTAAAGACTGTGGGGAAAGATAAGGATAAGGATAAGGAGAAAGAGGTTGATCATTCTAAAATCAGCCTCTATATAGTGAGGTTTAACCCGAAAGAGTACAAGGGAGTTGGGGAGCCTAACCTTCTTGATAGCTGGATTAGAGAGATGGAGAACATATTAGATTTGGTTCACTGTCCTGATGAGATGAGGGTGGAACAGGCTGCGTTCTATCTGAGGGAGGCAGCTGGCAAGTGGTGGGATACGGTGAAAGTGAGTGCTAAGGAGTTATATGCGAACCAAGGTTTACCTCTTATACCTTAGGAAGAGTTTCGTAGGGCTATGAGAAAAGAGTTTGTACCGGAGCATGTGAGGAGTAAGTTGAGAGAGGAGTTTGACAGTTTTAAGATGACCGTTGAGATGTCTGTGGCCGAGTACTACAGGCAGTTCAATGAGAAGTCTAGGTATGCTGAGGATATGGGTTTGAATGAGGAGAATCTAGCGCTCAGGTTTGAGAGGGGGTTGACCCCTAAGATTATGGATAAGTTACCCGTGTGAGTCCTTACTGATGTTAAGGAAGCTTATGAGAGGGCTGGGAGAGCTGAGAGGTTGGTGGAGATGGCTCAGGAGAGGTTAGGTGGCGAGAAAAGGAGGTCTGAGAGCGAGGGTAGTGGCCAATCTAATCACAAGAAAGGCAACCACAATCAGTCTACAGGGTTTTCTTCTGGGTCAGGGTTCAGTGCTGGGGCTTCCTTTGGGCGTGGCCGTGGAAGTGTTAGTGGTAGTTGGGGAGTGACCTGCTATAGTTGTGGTGGTGTAGGTCACAAGAGACATGAGTGCACAAGTGCACCGGGAACTTTCCGGAGACCTGCGCAGAGCTACGCGAGCAATAGACCGGCTAGGTCGTGGGCAAACCGGGGAAGTCAGAGCTATCAGAGTGGAGGTAACCGCAATGGCGGTAATTCTTATCAGAAACCACCGACGAACAACAACAACAATCAAGGGTCGGGTGCTAACCCGACCACATCGGCTCCCATCTTGTCCGGGGAGGTGGACGGAAGACCGATGG
Source organism: Silene latifolia (assembly GCF_048544455.1). Lineage (NCBI taxonomy): Eukaryota > Viridiplantae > Streptophyta > Magnoliopsida > Caryophyllales > Caryophyllaceae > Silene > Silene latifolia. Next base: position 151,825,873 of record NC_133526.1, read on the forward strand.
AAAGTTATTCATGATGGAGAAGAAAGCAGCTGAGGAGGATGCACACGTTATCACCGGTACTTTTCTTGTTAATGGTATTCATACCTTTGTTTTGTTTGATTCGGGGGCTTCTCAGTCGTTTGTATCTTCGAGTCATGTTAAACGGTTGGGTTTGAGGGTGTGTGAGTCTGTTAGTGAACAAGTTTTTATACCTTCGGGTGAGCCTGTATCTTGTGGGAGGTTATATAGGGATGTACCTATGATAGTTGGGCAAGTTGATTTTCCTGTAGACTTGCTAGAGTTTCCTTTTGACGGTATTGAGATGATAGTCGGGATGGATTGGTTAGGAAAGTATAAGGCTAGGATAGACTATCATCAAAAGAAAGTGTCTTTGAGAGGGCCTACGGGTGTTAGTGTGTCTTATCGTGGGTTCCTAGTCAAACCCAAAGTTAAGTTGATTGCAGCTGTCACCTTGAAGTCTTACCTGAGGAAGGGATGTCCTTTGATCTTGTGCCATGTGAGAGATGACCGGATAAAGAGTCCGTCAGTTGATCAGATACCGGTGGTGGGAGAGTTTGCAGATGTTTTTCCAGAGGAGATTTCGGGGTTGCCACCGAAGAGGGAGATAGATTTCACCGTTGAGTTGAAACCGGGGACGGGGCCAATCTCTAAGGCACCGTACCGGATGGGTCCTAAAGAGATGGAGGAGCTCAGGAAGTAGTTAGATGATCTTATAGGGAAGGGGTACATTAGACCTAGTGTATCGCCGTGGGGAGCACCAGTTCTTTTTGTGAAGAAGAAAGATGGGAGTTTGAGGTTGTGCATAGATTAAAGGGAGCTGAACCGAGTGACGGTGAAGAACAAGTATCCTTTGCCAAGGATAGATGACATGTTTGATCAGTTGAGTGGTGCATCAGTCTTTTCTAAGATTGATTTGAGATCGGGGTACCATCAAGTGAAGATTAGAGAGGTGGACATACCAAAGACAGCTTTCACGTCGAGGTATGGCCATTATGAGTATGTGGTGATGCCGTTTGGGTTGTCTAATGCGCCGGCAGTGTTTATGGATTTGATGAATAGGATCTTTAGACAGTTTTTGGACAAGTTTGTAGTGGTGTTTATCGATGATATCTTAGTCTACTCCAAGACTAAGGAGGAGCATGAGGAGCATCTAAGGGGTGTGTTGCAGACTTTGAGGGAGCATGAGTTGTATGCTAAACTGTCCAAGTGCGAGTTCTGGTTAGAGAAAGTTGCTTTTATGGGGCATGTGATCTCTAAGGAGGGAGTAGCTGTGGATCCGGCGAAGATTGAGGCAGTGACAAAGTGGGAAGCACCAAAGAATGTTGCTGAGATCAGGAGTTTTCTGGGTTTAGCTGGGTACTACAGACGGTTCGTGAAGGATTTCTCCAAGATAGCCAGACCTATGACAGCGTTGATGAGGAAAGAGAACAGGTTTCGTTGGGATGGGAGTTGTGAGACGGCGTTTCAAACATTAAAGGAGCGTTTAACCACAGCTCCTATCTTAGCATTGCCTGAAGGGATCGAGAAATTTGAGGTTTATACAAATGCCTCAAAGAATGGGTTGGGATGTGTGTTGATGCAGAAAGGTAAGGTGATTGCCTATGCTTCTAGGCAATTGAAGCCTTATGAGGAGAACTACCCTACTCATGATCTGGAGTTGGGTGTAGTGGTGTTTGCTCTCAAGATATAGAGACATTACCTTTATGAAGCAATCTTTAAGGTATTTTCTGATCATAAGAGTCTCAAGTATATTTTCACTCAAAAGGAGTTGAACATGAGACAGAGGAGGTGGATGGAGCTGATTGGCGATTATGACATGAAAATTATCTACCATGAAGGGAAGGCCAATGTAGTTGCTGATGCTTTGAGTAGGAAGAGTGTACATTCTCTGTGTACAGCTCTATCTTTGAAGAGGCTGAGAGATGAGGTAGCGAGGTTTGGGATACATATGATGCGGAAAGGAGATACCATGGGTGATATGACAGTGCAGCTTGAGTTTTATGATGACATTCGAGGTAAGCAGGCTTTGGATCCTAAGATAGTTGAGTGGAGAGCTGAAGTAGAGAAAGGGACAGTGTCTCGATTCTCTATTCATACAGACGGTAGTTTGAGGTTTGATGGTAGGTGGTGTGTTCCTAATGATGAGGAGTTGAAAAAGACTATCATGACAGAGGCACATTGCACACCATATTCAGTTCATCCAGGTGGAGATAAGTTGTACAAGGATTTAAAGAATACGTTCTGGTGGCCTGGGATGAAGAAAGAAACAGCTGAGTTTGTGGCCCGTTGTTTGACATGCCAGAGAGTAAAAGGGGAACAGCGACGACCACAAGGTAAGATTCAGTCTCTAGAGGTACCTGAGTGGAAGTGGGAATCCATTTCCATGGATTTTAGCGTGGGTTTGCCAAAGAGTCAACAAGGTAACAACATGATTTGGGTAATAGTGGATCGACTGACCAAGTCAGCTCACTTTGTTCCAAAGAAATATACATGAACTAGAGCACAATTGGCTATGGCCTATCGAAAGAACGTGCTTAAGTTACATGGAGTCCCTAAGGACATAGTGTCTGACAGAGATGCGAGATTTATATCAAGGTTTTGGAAAGAGTTGCAGGAATCGTTGGGAACAACTTTGAAGATGAGTACAGCATTTCATCCTGCGACAGACGGACAGACTGAGAGAACAATCAAGACTCTTGAGGATATGTTGCGAGCTTGTGTGATGGATTTTGGTGGTAGCTGGGAACAGAGGTTGGACTTGATAGAATTTTCTTACAATAACAGCTATCACACTAGTATTGGTATGGCACCGTTTGAGGCTTTGCATGGGAGGAGATGTAGGAGTCCGATTTGTTGGGACGATAGTGCTAAGGCAGTGGTTTTAGGACCAAAGATGGTGCATGAGATGGTGGAACAGATTAAGATGATCAGGGAACGGATGAGAGCAGCTCAAGATAGGCAAAAGAGTTATGCAGATCTACATCGCCGGGACATAGAGTATCAAGTTCGGGACAAGGTTCTTTTGAAAGTGTCTCCTATGCGTGGGGTTATGAGATTTGGGAAGAAAGGCAAGCTAAGTCAGAAGTTTATTGGGCCTTATGAGATCTTAGAGCGAGTTGAGGAAGTTGCATATCGTCTGGCTTTACCAGCTGATCGAGGCCATTTCGTGTTCACAATTAAGTATATGTGGTCGTTGGTCAATGGTCGATACAAAACACAATTTATACTTCACAAACAACTCTACAATTAGTAAAGAGGCAAGTAAAGGTCGGATCCCAAGGGACGGGTATTGAAATGAGAATTCTATTGTAACTAGTAGTGTCTAGGGGTGTCACAAGTTGGGTTGATGTAGAAGGTTACTAAACTAGAATAACAATGAAAATAAACAAACAAGATGAATTAAAGTGGTGTAAACAATTGATTAAAGGCACTAGGGTGTCATGGGTTCATAGGGGAATCATGGGATATGATCATACAAACATGTTCTCAAATTATAAGCAAGCAATTATTGTTGTGGTGGATTGAGTTGGGTTATATCTTACAATCCTAGGAAGGTTTGGGTCCCGGAGCCGAATCGATTAGATTGTACAACACCTACAAGTCGACTTAATCTTTCCTACTCAACACATGCATGGTCTAACAAGACTCGAGTTGGGTTATGTCTTACAAGTCTTGTTGAAGGGATAGTAGATGATAGTAAATGCAAGGATTCATAGGCTTAGCATTTCATCAAATATAACATGTGCATGTATTAAGATCAAAACAAGCAAGCAAATAAGATATGAAAGCATATTGATTTAAGCATGAATCATTCCCCATGTTGGTTTCCCCTAATCACCCATTAAACCCTAGCTAAGAGACTACTCACTCATTATCATGTTGATCATGCTAGCAAGGTTGTCAATCATACTAACAAAGCTAAACATGATGAATAAATGAAAGTAATTAACAATAGTTAAAAAGGGATTAAGAGATTATACCTACTAATGATTCCAAAATAATAATGCAAAGAATAATAGAAGAACTTGATGATTGATGGAAGGTTGTCAATCTCCCAATAAACCCAATAATCTTCTAATTACCCAAAATAAAGGAAGAACAAGAGAGAGATTAAAGAACTAAAACTTGGATTAAAACTTGATTAATACTTGATTACAATATTGAAGAGAGATTTGATTGATATTAACTACTCTAAATATTGATAAGAAGAACATGCTCCTCTAATTAGACTAATGGGGTATTTATAGTGAAAATTAGGGAGGATGCATTAGGGTTAACTAAGGGCTAAACTAGTAATTACACTTTTTAAGTTGAGCAAGGAGGACCCGGTATTTTCTGAGAGAAGGGCTTCTCTTTTCGTAGCTTGAAGAATGAAATCCGTCTTTGTCGCGGAATCCGGGCGGATTAGAGTCGGGACGGCCGGATTTGGGCGGTGCAATCCGAGCGGATTCAGGAGAGGGACGCTCGGATTGTTGAGGGGGAATCCGAGCGGATTCCAAGGAGGGACGCTCGGATTGTTGAGGCTGGACGGACGGATTGTCTGCAATCCGTTCGGATTGTTGGTGAGCGTCAATTCTTCTTCTTTTCTTCCCTTTTCTTCATAAATTCCTTGGGGATCTCCTTGGGGACGCAAGGATCCTTTCTCAACATTGTTCTTCTACTATGATATGTACAAAGGCCTTCTAGTCTTGTCTCTTCTTGATGCTTGGTCATTGAATACAATCAATTTAGCCTCGTTTTGCCATGAAAATGCAAGATTCTTACTCCTTTCCTACCAAGGGATCAAAATCTCAAAGAATATGCAAAACAAAGAACTAAAGATAAGAAATGACCCAAATAGGCACTAAAAAGCATGGGAACAAGGCTAATTCGGGGGCTAAATATGCGCTAATTATGGTCACATCAAATATCCCCAAATCGAACCTTTGCTCGTCCCGAGTAAAGAGGTGACAAAGACTAGGACCAAAACTAATCTATCCTAATAATAATAGCCGATATGAGACAATTAGCGGGTCTCACTCCGCCCCTTCAACTCACAACAAGACAACCATGAGATAGGATGCCTTCTTGCAAGGCAAGGTGGGTCTTGCCAAAATGGCGACACATCCAAACATTAAAGCACACACAAAACAAGTAATGGATGCATCTACAAAAGAATAGCCACTTTCCTCATCTAAGTGGCGGAAATTATCTACAAGGGAAGCAATTCAAGGGTACACAATCCTTCATAAATGCAATTTGTTCAAACTACTAAGCCTAGAAGGATACCAATAAATCACCTCCAAAATGTGTCAAGCTAGGGTACCTTTGTCCTCAATCGTTAAATGCTTTTGTCAAGAGTAGGCTCCCTATGGTGTTAGAAACACTGGAGGATCGCGGAATTCCCCCTCTTGCCTAGACAAGAAGAAGGGTCGTCCCCTCTCTACCATGCACAAAAATGGATACGATGGATAAAGGGATCAATAGATATTTGAGTTTCACTTTGGGAGTTTGCTTTTGTTTTTGTTTTTTTCCCCCCCCCCCCCCCCCCCCCCCCCCCCCAATTTCTTGTGGCATTTGACATTTGAGAACACTTTCTTTGCCATTTCTTTTTGATTTTTGGCATTTCAACACTTGACAACTTTCAACTTTTTGCATTTTCTTTTGAACATTTTCAAAGTCACCCCAATTAGTAACGAGGGTGCCTTATATTTGAAGCTTTTAGGAGTCTATTTTTGCTCCTCTTTTCATTTGATGCAATTTTGCAAACTTTCTTTCATTTTTCATTTCATTGAACTCAAATTGATTTCTTTTTGTGCCCATTCCCTTTGATGACAAAAATGTGGTAGAACATGGATGATGGATGGATGGATGCATGGTTTCAAGGGTCACCTTGGAATAAACGGTAGCCAAGGAGTTATCACACCACAAGGTACTCTTGACTAGGCCTTAATCCATGGGTCAAAGGATACTAGCATGCCACATCCTAGGGTGTTTTACAAGTATTCTAACAAGCAAAGTCTTAAGAAGAAAAAGCATCTACTAGGGCCTATATACACTTGTCAAGCTTCCCAAATAGACGGTTTCACAAAAATTTTTCTAACATGCAACTACATGCCATGATGCAACTATCATATACACATCCTAATGCAAATGATTCTACCAACTAATATGCTATATAAACTAAATGCAATCCTAAGTTCACATTGTTTTTACCGCATCAATCAAAATAAAGCCACATAGTCATTAACATAAAGAGGAAAAAGGAGATTGGAAAGATCATACCATGCGGTCTTCAATATCCTCATGTCTCGGATGTGGCGTAGTCAATCAAAGTGAACAAGGATAAAACAAACACAATATATACAAAGGAAATGAACTTGTTTTTGGATTTTTCAATTTTTTCAATTTTTATGATTTTTGAAATTTTTCAATTTTTATGGTTTTTGAATAAAAGTTAAGTGTTAGAATTCCCATCCCCACACTAATATGGGCATTGTCCTCAATGGCCAAAATGATGGAAATTATGCAAAGATGATGCATGATTTCTATACTAAATGCAATTCTATACTAAGCTATACTACATGATGCATGATTTTTGTTATGACGGAGAGGATAATTTAGATTACCTCCCGTTGTGTATGCATTTACTTCCCCAAACCGAGTGAGACACTATTGCTAATGTTCAAGGATGGGTATAGTTCATGCACACACTATGCTATGCATGAAACTAGATTGTCATTTTGGATTTTACAAATGGGAACAATAAAAGAAGAACACCTCAATGGAACCGAGGTGTGAGTCCTTTGATGTTGCTAGGACTAAACCAACAATGATCAAAATGAAATAAAATACAAAGAGATATAGACAAACCATGGGAGTGTAGGAGTCTCCAAGGCTTGCTAGTCTTCCATCATGCTATCATCATCACCACTTCCCTCATGAGAAGTGGTCACATTGCCACTTTCCTTGTCACTTTCTTCTTCACTTTCTCCATCATCTTGTTCATCATCATCTTCACCATCTCTTTCTCCATCTCCACTTGCTTCTTCCTCAATATTATCATCAATTTCTTCACCATTTCCAACAACCTCATTATCTCCCACCATGTCCCTAGATGCACCCGGAAACAAGGCTTCTTTATCCGCCCAACTAGGCAAAGGACAAGATGGATCAAGGAGTCCTTGCCTAGCTAAATGTAGGAGGGGAGGATATTGAGCCAAATTTGCATTCTTCCGATCTTCATAAGCTTGCTTGTGCATTGCTTGCATAAGAAGAGTGACATAGTCTTTCCCAATTTCAACTCCTTCCGGCTTGAACTCTTCATACACAAAGGGGTAAGGCGGTATAACAATGGAAGAGGAGGGGGTTTCATGATCACCCTTTTGTTGTTGAATGATGTACTCGGCTTCTTCGGATAGGGGAAGTAGATAGTTGGTCCGGTGGACACTTAGGCGGCAAATCTTCGAGGGTAAGGTGAACGATCTAGCTTCACTAGTTAGCCATCCATATTTAGTGTCAAGGGGGTTATGGGCAACCAACTTGAACTTGTTGATCATAATGTGCATATCAATAAGATGGCCACCTTCCTTTGCCTTGTACTTGCTATCCTTATTGAAATTAGGATCAAAGTGCTTGGCTAGGACCGTGACTAGGCCGCCATTAACAATAACGGTTGTACCCTTCTTCCCACTCTCAACATTGAGCCATCTATCAACCAATAGCCTCAAAGAATTAAAAGGCTTGGTATGGATTCTTCCGACATTCAAAGCCGATTCAAGGAGAATAAAATCAAGTCTTGTGAAATGATTGGTGTCTTTCCTAGCAATTATGGTATTTCCCACAACTTTGTGCCATACTCTTATGCCCGGATGATGGACCAAAAGAGCACGACAAGCATGAAAATCATCAAATTTCTTCCCGGAGATTGCCTCCCAAAGAGGCTCGGGGTCATACTTTCCATAATGCTTAAGATATCTCGATTCATCGCTAAGACCCAAAATTTCACCTAATTCCTTAAAGGTAATGCGTCTACTAATGTTAGCTAGACGAAACTCAAGATTTTCCCTATCCTCAACTTTGGTGACTTTCAAAGAACTTAAAAATTCCAAGACAAGGGAGGGGTATGTCGATTCCTTTGTTTCAAACAATTTCTTCAAACCCATGGCATTGAAAAAGGCTTTTATTTGTTCAAGAACACCCAATTTCTCCAAGGCATCTTTACATATGAATTTGGTGGATTGAATTGATTTCATAGCAAACTTGACAAATGTATTTCTATGGGTATCAGAAATAAAAGTTACCTCCGGATAATGCAAGAGTTGATCGATTACCGGAGTAGAAGGTGATGCTCCCATAGAAGTTTGTTGTTGTTGTTGCACTTCCAAGTTTGGTGTTGATACCACCATTGCCAAAGCTTTCTTTGTTTGGAGAGCTTTTTGCCTTTGAGAGAGAGCCTTTGCCTTTGGTGCCTTTGTTGCTCCCTTTGTCCTTGCCATTTGATGAACTAACCAAGAAAAGAATCAAAAATCTTCAATTTGTAGGATGCCCAAATCGATTTGAAGGTGAAAGGCTTTGCCTTTATGAAATCAAAAATCGACTCAAAGGTTGAAGATTTTGTTTTTGGTTTTGATTTTTATTGAAGATGGGGTGATTGATTTGTTGTTTGAAGGATGGTTTGATTTGATTTTGGTGGATTTTGTTGAGGGTTTTTGTTTTTGTGATGGAGAGGATGAGGGTTTTGATGTTGTGGGTAGTGTTTATGAATGAATGAAGGAATGAATGAAGGTGGGAGGGTATTTAAAGAAGTCGAAATTTTCGAAAACGCAGGAGCAATCTGTGCGGATTAGGCCCAATCCGTGCGGATTCTGCAGCTTCAAAATTTTCAGAAGCTCGCCTAAAGACGGGCGGATTCTGGGGAATCCGCTCGGATTATTCTGTGTTGGGACGGGCGGATTTGCTGCAGGACGGACGGATTTCAGTCCAGAGAAATTTCTTTGTTTTCTTCAGCTGCAAAGACGGGCGTCTTCTTCACAAGACGGACGGATTCTATGAGACGGGCGTCTTTCCAGAAATCCGCTCGGATTCTTTAACAGTCAAGAATTCTTCAATTTCAGCTCAGGTCAGGACGGACGTCTTCTCAGCAGGATGCTCGGATTGTTGAAGACGGGCGGATTCTCAGGAATCCGCTCGGATTCTTTTCTGTTGTACACGGATTCAGCTCTACCCGTGCACAAACGCATTCCCTTATCATTATTTCCTTTCTTTCTTTCAAATCTTGTGTTCTTCATTGTGGGGGCACTACTAAGGCATGAATAGCCTAGGCAATTGCCATCCCCACACTAAGGTAAAGCACTACACATCAATTGAAGTCGTTAGTCCCTCCCTCACTTCTCTCTTACATGACAATTATTTTGATCAAAGTAAATAAAAATCCAAAAATGACAAAAATGCAATACAAGAATTGAAATGTAAGTTAGGGAGTTAGAAATATTTACAAGTGGTGGTTTAGGGAGGACTCCACCAAACTCTCATTCTTGATGAGATGTCAAGGGGGCATGTTCAAGGTGTTGTTGATGTTGCTCAACACCTTGAAAAAGTAATCAAAAGCTTGTTCATTATTATGGTAGAGGTCCTCAATAGACCGTGGCCCTTGTTGTTGATCATGATCGATGGCATGCCCAATGTAGGGATTAAAAATCCCTTCAAACTCGTTGTCCCAAAGACCACAAACTTCATTGAGTTGATCATTGAAAATCTCTTGCTTAGATGGAGACAACTCTCCCAATTTCTTCTCTTGGCCAATGAGGCCATCCTCTTCTTCCTTGGTTGATTTTGATGAGCCTTGCAAGCTCTCCTTGTCATAATTCACTTGCTCCTTGAATGGAGCATCTTCATCTTTCTTCTTCCATTGGAGTTCCGATTTCTTCCTTTCATCCTTCCGGCTATAATGATCAATCATGAAACATGGCTAATGCAAACGAGGAGCTCTCATGGTTTTGTCAAGATTAAAAGTTATGCTTTCATCTCCCACTTCTAGAGTGAGCTCTCCATGTTTCACATCAATCACCGCACCCGCAGTGTGTAGGAAAGGTCTTCCTAAGATGATTGGAATGTTGGAATCTTCCTCCATATCAACAATGACAAAGTCCACCGGGTTGAAAAACTTCCCAATTCGCACGGGGACATCTTCCCATATCCCTAATGGTGTCTTCGTCGATCTATCGGCCATTTGGAGTGTGATATTGGTGCATTTAAGCTCTCCCATCCCCAACCTTTTACTCACCGAGTACGGCATGACACTCACACTAGCCCCTAGATCACATAAGGCTTTGTTGATCGTCGTGTCGCCAATGGTACACGGTATTGAGAAGCTTTCCGGATCCTTTAACTTTGGAGGTGAACTCCCTTGAAGTATTGCACTACTCACCTTAGTGAAGGCGATAGTCTCAAGTTTCCGGATCGACTTCTTCTTTGTGAGGATATCTTTCATGTACTTTGCATAGGCCGTAACGTGATTGATTAATTCCGTGAAAGGAATTGAGACTTCTAAGTTCTTCACAATCTCCATGAACTTTCCAAGTTGATCATCAAATTTGGGCTTGGCTTGACGACTTGGAAAAGGAAGTCTAATCACAATGGGCTCCTTCTCTTTGGCCTTGTCTTCATTTTTCTTTGAACTTTCTTCTTTTGATGATTCCCCTTCTTTGGAGTTTTGCACAATTTCTTCCTTTTCACTAGCTTCCACAACTTCATCCTCAACTTGCTTCTTCGGTGCCTCATACCTTGTACCACTTCTCAAGTGAATGGCACTAACCGTTTCATGTCTAGGGGGATTACTTTGAGGTGGTAATTGCCCTTTTTGTCTTGGTGAGCTTGAAGATGCTAGTTGAGTCAATTGTGTTTCCAACATCTTGGTGTGAGCTAGAATGTTGTTGATGGTGGTGTCTTTTGCTTGGCTATCTTTTTGCATTTGAGTGAAAAATTCTTGTTGATTCTTTTGCATTTGGAGGACCGCTTTTTGGACATCAAAACCTTGGTCATTTTGGTGATTGTATGGATTTTGATTTTGGTAACCTTGGTTTTGATTGTAAAAGGGTCTTTGATTTTGGTTTCTCATGGGTGGTGGAGTGTATGTTGTTTGAGGGTTTTGAACATTTTGGCTTTTGTATGAGAGATTTGGATGGAACTTGGTGTTTTCATTGTAAAAATTTGAATAAGGGGTACCACTTTTGTAAGCTTGGAAAGCATTAACTTGTTCGGTTGTTCCCCTACACTCACTTGGGTCATGACCCAAAGTTCCACAATTCTCACATATCCCACTTGGGATTGATGAGGATGCCGTCATGGCATTAACATGATGCTTTGATGATTTTGAGTTTTCCTCAAGTCTAGCCATAGCTTGTTCAAACTTCAAGTTGATTGTGTCAATGTGAGCACTAAGTTGAGCACCCAATTGAGTAACGGAGTCCACTTCATGCTTTCCTCCTCTAGTAGCCTTGCGAGGTCTACTATATTTTGAATTATGGACCGCCATTTCCTCAATGTTGTTCCATGTTTGATTGTCATCAACTTCGGTGAACATTCCATTTGATCCCATATTGAGAATGTTCCTTGAATCTTCATATAAACCATTCCAAAATTGTTGTACCAAAAACCATTCGCTAAGTCCATGGTGAGGACATGAGCGACAAATACCTTTGAACCGCTCACAAGCTTCATACAAAGATTCTTCATCCCTTTGCTTAAAACCCGTAATTTGAGCTCTTAGCATGTTGGTCTTTTCCGGTGGGTAGAATTTTTTGTAGAAAGCTAGAGCTAACTTCTTCCAAGAATCTATTCCAAGGGTGGCCTTATCAAGGCCCTTCAACCATTGCTTTGCGGTGCCGATTAAGGAAAAAGGAAATAAGACCCATCTAATTTGGTCTTGAGTCACGCCCGTTTGAGAGATAGCATCACAATAGTCGCAAAAGGTTTCCATATGGGAATGAGGGTCTTCACTAGGCATCCCCCAAATTGGCTCCTCTCAACTAATTGGATGAAGGCGGACTTGGCAATAAAATTTCCGGTTAGATGTTGTGGTGTAGGAGTACCATTTGGTAGATTCTCCTCGGTGGGTATAGAGTGTGACGAGAATTTAGGCATTGTAGGTGGATTTTGTGTGGTATTGTTTAATGGGTTCTCTTCTCCTTCTATTGCGAAAGGATTGACAAACTCACTAGTGGGTTGAACAACTTCACCAACACCTCTTAAATTCCTCCTAACAAGTCTCATATTATTCGTCAAGGTTCTTTCGATTTCACGGTCAAAAGGTAACAAATCACCTTGTAACCTTCTAGACATGCAAAATATCAAACAACTCAAAAACAATTAGAACAAACCTTGAGGAGTTTTACTTCCCCAAGGTGAAGAAAGACACAACTAATAGCAATAAAAAGAAATCTTAAATCAATTAAACACCGTCCCCGGCAACGGCGCCATTTTTGATCGAGGCCATTTCGTGTTCACAATTAAGTATATGTGGTCGTTGGTCAATGGTCGATACAAAACACAATTTATACTTCACAAACAACTCTACAATTAGTAAAGAGGCAAGTAAAGGTCGGATCCCAAGGGACGGGTATTGAAATGAGAATTCTATTGTAACTAGTAGTGTCTAGGGGTGTCACAAATTGGGTTGATGTAGAAGGTTACTAAACTAGAATAACAATGAAAATAAACAAACAAGATGAATTAAAGGGGTGTAAACAATTGATTAAAGGCACTAGGGTGTCATGGGTTCATAGGGGAATCATGGGATATGATCATACAAACATGTTCTCAAATTATAAGCAAGCAATTATTGTTGTGGTGGATTGAGTTGGGTTATATCTTACAATCCTAGGAAGGTTTGGGTCCCGGAGCCGAATCGATTAGATTGTACAACACCTACAAGTCGAATTAATCTTTCCTACTCAACACATGCATGGTCTAACAAGACTCGAGTTGGGTTATGTCTTACAAGTCTTGTTGAAGGGATAGTAGATGATAGTAAATGCAAGGATTCATAGGCTTAGCATTTCATCAAATATAACATGTGCATGTATTAAGATCAAAACAAGCAAGCAAATAAGATATGAAAGCATATTGATTTAAGCATGAATCATTCCCCATATTGGTTTCCCCTAATCACCCATTAAACCCTAGCTAAGAGACTACTCACTCATTATCATGTTGATCATGCTAGCAAGGTTGTCAATCATACTAACAAAGCTAAACATGATGAATAAATGAAAGTAATTAACAATAATTAAAAAGGGATTAAGAGATTATACCTACTAATGATTCCAAAATAATAATGCAAAGAATAATAGAAGAACTTGATGATTGATGGAAGGTTGTCAATCTCCCAATAAACCCAATAATCTTCTAATTACCCAAAATAAAGGAAGAACAAGAGAGAGATTAAAGAACTAAAACTTGGATTAAAACTTGATTAATACTTGATTACAATATTGAAGAGAGATTTGATTGATATTAACTACTCTAAATATTGATAAGAAGAACATGCTCCTCTAATTAGACTAATGGTGTATTTATAGTGAAAATTAGGGAGGATGCATTAGGGTTAACTAAGGGCTAAACTAGTAATTACACTTTTTAAGTTGAGCAAGGAGGACCCGGTATTTTCTGAGAGAAGGGCTTCTCTTTTCGTAGCTTGAAGAATGAAATCCGTGCTGTGCAGGAATCCGGGCGGATTAGAGTCGGGACGGCCGGATTTGGGCGGTGCAATCCGAGCGGATTCAGGAGAGGGACGCTCGGATTGTTGAGGGGGAATCCGAGCGGATTCCAAGGAGGGACGCTCGGATTGTTGAGGCTGGACGGACGGATTGTCTGCAATCCGTTCGGATTGTTGGTCAGCGTCAATTCTTCTTCTTTTCTTCCCTTTTCTTCATAAATTCCTTGGGGATCTCCTTGGGGACGCAAGGATCCTTTCTCAACATTGTTCTTCTACTATGATATGTACAAAGGCCTTCTAGTCTTGTCTCTTCTTGATGCTTGGTCATTGAATACAATCAATTTAGCCTCGTTTTGCCATGAAAATGCAAGATTCTTACTCCTTTCCTACCAAGGGATCAAAATCTCAAAGAATATGCAAAACAAAGAACTAAAGATAAGAAATAACCCAAATAGGCACTAAAAAGCATGGGAACAAGGCTAATTCGGGGGCTAAATATGCGCTAATTATGGTCACATCAAATATCCCCAAACCGAACCTTTGCTCGTCCCGAGTAAAGAGGTGACAAAGACTAGGACCAAAACTAATCTATCCTAATAATAATAGCCGATATGAGACAATTAGCGGGTCTCACTCCGCCCCTTCAACTCACAACAAGACAACCATGAGGTAGGATGCCTTCTTGCAAGGCAAGGTGGGTCTTGCCAAAATGGCGACACATCCAAACATTAAAGCACACACAAAACAAGTAATGGATGCATCTACAAAAGAATAGCCACTTTCCTCATCTAAGTGGCGGAAATTATCTACAAGGGAAGCAATTCAAGGGTACACAATCCTTCATAAATGCAATTTGTTCAAACTACTAAGCCTAGAAGGATACCAATAAATCACCTCCAAAATGTGTCAAGCTAGGGTACCTTTGTCCTCAATCGTTAAATGCTTTTGTCAAGAGTAGGCTCCCTATGGTGTTAGAAACACTGGAGGATCGCGGAATTCCCCTCTTGCCTAGACAAGAAGAAGGGTCGTCCCCTCTCTACCATGCACAAAAATGGATACGATGGATAAAGGGATCAATAGATATTTGAGTTTCACTTTGGGTGTTTGCTTTTGTTTTTGTTTCCCCCCCCCCCCCCCCCCCCAATTTCTTGTGGCATTTGACATTTGAGAACACTTTCTTTGCCATTTCTTTTTGATTTTTGGCATTTCAACACTTGACAACTTTCAACTTTTTGCATTTTCTTTTGAACATTTTCAAAGTCACCCCAATTAGTAACGAGGGTGCCTTATATTTGAAGCTTTTAGGAGTCTATTTTTGCTCCTCTTTTCATTTGATGCAATTTTGCAAACTTTCTTTCATTTTTCATTTCATTGAACTCAAATTGATTTCTTTTTGTGCCCATTCCCTTTGATGACAAAAATGTGGTAGAACATGGATGATGGATGGATGGATGCATGGTTTCAAGGGTCACCTTGGAATAAACGGTAGCCAAGGAGTTATCACACCACAAGGTACTCTTGACTAGGCCTTAATCCATGGGTCAAAGGATACTAGCATGCCACATCCTAGGGTGTTTTACAAGTATTCTAACAAGCAATGTCTTAAGAAGAAAAAGCATCTACTAGGGCCTATATACACTTGTCAAGCTTCCCAAATAGACGGTTTCACAAAAATTTTTCTAACATGCAACTACATGCCATGATGCAACTATCATATACACATCCTAATGCAAATGATTCTACCAACTAATATGCTATATAAACTAAATGTAATCCTAAGTTCACATTGTTTTTACCGCATCAATCAAAATAAAGCCACATAGTCATTAACATAAAGAGGAAAAAGGAGATTGGAAAGATCATACCATGCGGTCTTCAATATCCTCATGTCTCGGATGTGGCGTAGTCAATCAAAGTGAACAAGGATAAAACAAACACAATATATACAAAGGAAATGAACTTGTTTTTGGATTTTTCAATTTTTTCAATTTTTATGATTTTTGAAATTTTTCAATTTTTATGGTTTTTGAATAAAAGTTAAGTGTTAGAATTCCCATCCCCACACTAATATGGGCATTGTCCTCAATGGCCAAAATGATGGAAATTATGCAAAGATGATGCATGATTTCTATACTAAATGCAATTCTATACTAAGCTATACTACATGATGCATGATTTTTGTTATGACGGAGAGGATAATTTAGATTACCTCCCGTTGTGTATGCATTTACTTCCCCAAACCGAGTGAGACACTATTGCTAATGTTCAAGGATGGGTATAGTTCATGCACACACTATGCTATGCATGAAACTAGATTGTCATTTTGGATTTTACAAATGGGAACAATAAAAGAAGAACACCTCAATGGAACCGAGGTGTGAGTCCTTTGATGTTGCTAGGACTAAACCAACAATGATCAAAATGAAATAAAATACAAAGAGATATAGACAAACCATGGGAGTGTAGGAGTCTCCAAGGCTTGCTAGTCTTCCATCATGCTATCATCATCACCACTTCCCTCATGAGAAGTGGTCACATTGCCACTTTCCTTGTCACTTTCTTCTTCACTTTCTCCATCATCTTGTTCATCATCATCTTCACCATCTCTTTCTCCATCTCCACTTGCTTCTTCCTCAATATTATCATCAATTTCTTCACCATTTCCAACAACCTCATTATCTCCCACCATGTACCTAGATGCACCCGGAAACAAGGCTTCTTTATCCGCCCAACTAGGCAAAGGACAAGATGGATCAAGGAGTCCTTGCCTAGCTAAATGTAGGAGGGGAGGATATTGAGCCAAATTTGCATTCTTCCGATCTTCATAAGCTTGCTTGTGCATTGCTTGCATAAGAAGAGTGACATAGTCTTTCCCAATTTCAACTCCTTCCGGCTTGAACTCTTCATACACAAAGGGGTAAGGCGGTATAACAATGGAAGAGGAGGGGGTTTCATGATCACCCTTTTGTTGTTGAATGATGTACTCGGCTTCTTCGGATAGGGGAAGTAGATAGTTGGTCCGGTGGACACTTAGGCGGCAAATCTTCGAGGGTAAGGTGAACGATCTAGCTTCACTAGTTAGCCATCCATATTTAGTGTCAAGGGGGTTATGGGCAACCAACTTGAACTTGTTGATCATAATGTGCATATCAATAAGATGGCCACCTTCCTTTGCCTTGTACTTGCTATCCTTATTGAAATTAGGATCAAAGTGCTTGGCTAGGACTGTGACTAGGCCGCCATTAACAATAACGGTTGTACCCTTCTTCCCACTCTCAACATTGAGCCATCTATCAACCAATAGCCTCAAAGAATTGAAAGGCTTGGTATGGATTCTTCCGACATTCAAAGCCGATTCAAGGAGAATAAAATCAAGTCTTGTGAAATGATTGGTGTCTTTCCTAGCAATTATGGTATTTCCCACAACTTTGTGCCATACTCTTATGCCCGGATGATGGACCAAAAGAGCACGACAAGCATGAAAATCATCAAATTTCTTCCCGGAGATTGCCTCCCAAAGAGGCTCGGGGTCATACTTTCCATAATGCTTAAGATATCTCGATTCATCGCTAAGACCCAAAATTTCACCTAATTCCTTAAAGGTAATGCGTCTACTAATGTTAGCTAGACGAAACTCAAGATTTTCCCTATCCTCAACTTTGGTGACTTTCAAAGATCTTAAAAATTCCAAGACAAGGGAGGGGTATGTCGATTCCTTTGTTTCAAACAATTTCTTCAAACCCATGGCATTGAAAAAGGCTTTTATTTGTTCAAGAACACCCAATTTCTCCAAGGCATCTTTACATATGAATTTGGTGGATTGAATTGATTTCATAGCAAACTTGACAAATGTATTTCTATGGGTATCGGAAATAAAAGTTACCTCCGGATAATGCAAGAGTTGATCGATTACCGGAGTAGAAGGTGATGCTCCCATAGAAGTGAGTGACCCGTCACATGTTTTAGAGACAGAGAGATTAGAGCTAGATGAGTCCTTATCATATCTTGAGGTGCCTAAGCAAATTCTTGACCGAAAGGTTAGGAAGACTAGGAGTGGTGAGACAGTTTTGCTTAAGATCCTTTGGTCTAACCATGAGACTGAGGAAGCTAAATGGGAGCCAGAGGAAGCTATGAAAGAGCGTTACCCTTTTCTTTTTGATCAGGTATGTATGGTTACGGGGACGTAACCTTGTTTCTTTTAAGGGGGTAGGAGATGATCGCGAAGAGTTTTTAAGAGTTTTATACCCTTTTTGTATGTTGTGTCGGTATGTTTGTCGGGATGAGTTGGGTTAGTAACATGTTTTATGTTGAGTTTTGTTTTGGTTGTTGAGTCGGAAGTGTTGTGGGAGTACCTTTGTTTAGTAGTGGTTTGAACTTCGGGGACGAAGTTCTTTTTAAGGAGGGAAGACTGTAATACTCCGTATTTATAAGTCTCTGGGTACTCTATCGAGTAGGCTTTACTCTGTCGAGTAAGGGTAAGTTGCGTTTTAAAATAGTTTCGGACCTGTTGGGCACTTGATCGAGTAGCTATGATACTCGATCGAGTAAGGGGTTGCTCGATCGAGTACCTTAGATACTCGATCGAGTAGCCGGTTTACGGGGAGTTTTTCTCGGGTTTTGTTAATTATGCGATTACGATATATAATCTTTTCCGTCATCATTCTAAACACTTTTGCAAAACCTAATTTACTGTCAAAGAGAGAAAGCACGTACGTTCATCATCTTAATCGCATTGTTAGCAAATCCCGGAGTTTGGATGGTCGGTTTTCATCGTTTGTTATACCGTTGAGATCCTTGTGTCGAGGGTAAGATCTATGTACCCTTTTTATTGTCTTTCCTTTAAGTTGGTTAAACCCTAATCTAGGGATTTGGGGGTTTTTGAGTAGTTTGTGATTTGGTAGCATTTGTATGTTGTATGATAGGAGGAGGTTTCGTAGAAGAAGCTTTTTGATACAACTGTAGAGACCGTCTGATAGTTGTGCTTTCCAGGTAGGATTTCCTACTCAGTATTAGTCCCATAATGGGATGATTGTTGATGTGTTGAGATTGATTGTTTGATATAGTAATTGTATTATGACAGCTGTGATTGTGATTGTGATTAATTGTTCTCTGGTTCTCGAGATGCGTTCTCGGCTGAGTGGAGTCACTTGCGGGAGTGGCTTCATGCCCTAGTTTCGCCCTTCGTGGAACACGCCACGGAAAGGGATGTGCACATTAATGGACAGGGTTATCGCTCATTATGAGGAGCGGGGATTTGGTGGGTACGGCTGTGGTCCCCCACTGGTAGGGCTGGTCCAGTGGACAGTCGGTGATTGAGATTGTTGGGATTGGTGTGGTTGTGTGTGTGTGTGTGTGACGGTTAAGCTGTCTGTTTAGCTTATTGTTGATATATTGAGTTGTGTGATTAGTACTGACCCGGGTTGTTGTTTTGTAAACCTGCGGTGATCCATTCGGGGATAGTAAGCAGTAATTGAGCGAGTTTGAGTTGAGTCTTTGGGATAGGCTGGGATGTGCCACCGTCCGACGATAGAAGTCTTCCATTTGTAGTCTTTTAGTTTTATGACATTTCAAATTTCAAGAGACAGTTGGTTTTAAGAACTTGTACCCGTATTTTGGGATTTGGTTTCAGTTGTACTTTTCACTAAAGTTATATCATTTAAGTTGTTTCTTTATTGTCTTATGAATATCATGCCTCAGGTAACCGAGATGGTAATATCTTCATACCTGAGTGGTCCTGGTAAGGCACTTGGAGTATGGGGGTGTTACACCCAACTCTTCCTAAGAACCGTAAGACATAAACTAACTCGGTTCCCCCACAACATTAATTGCTTGCAACCTTGTAAACATGCTTGTATGATCAACGCCATGAATCCCCTATGACCCCATGACATCCGAGCACCTTTAACCATTTGTTTACATCCTTCCTTTTATTGCTTGTTTTACTTTATTACTTGCATTAATCTAGGACACAACTACAAACCAAAACAAATCGTGACACTAGCATAAATTGAGATAGATAGACTTAGAGCCCAGAGCACACCGTCCCATGGATCGACCTCGACTTACCGCTAACTAGTAGTTTGTTGAGTATTATAAATGTGTTTGATTGGATGTGACCCGACGACACACGTCCACACCACTATATAAGTTATTAGCGGAGTTTTAGAAAAGAAAACTTACGCAGCTTTAGAGAAACCCTATTATTATTACTGTTATTTTCAAGACTATGTGTAACTAATTCCTTATCTTGGGTTCAAACAATTGAAGCGCTCTTAATACGATTGTGAATTTGAATATTTTAATTTCTTATCTTGATTATTGTGAATTAATTGGTTATTAAATTTATGGGTGTTGATTGATAATTGCTAGGTGTAAAACTAGTAGTCGTTTTCTTCATTTTAATGTTAGTATTCTTAATTGAATAGGGATTATTAATTAACTTTACGCTAGTAACGACTAGGAATTAATATTGAATGGAATACGTTGATATTAGTACTTAGAAGCGATTCACATAAATATCTAACTATCGAGTTCTCTATATTTTATTGCTGCTATTGAATTGAATCTTGAACTGGATTGTTAAGATTGTTTTGCATTTAGGGTTGATTAAGAACGTGATTTATTTTAATTAACTTTTCGTAAGGAGAATTGGAATTTGTCATTCACGATAGAGTAATCAAGTTTAGTAATTGAGACCGTCTTACAGTGATCAATTGTTATTATTGAGTGTGGATATATATGCTTGACTCCGAGACCTTTTAAATTATTTTATACACCCCCAAGTCATTAGCTTTATTACATAATTTGTATTAGTTATTCGTTTTAGTTCTTTAAACAATCAATTCAACCCCCCCTGTTACTACGATCTTTAATTACATTAAAGATCGACTTTTTCTACAGTATAATTTGCATAAATTGTTAATCTGATTCCCTTGGATTCGACCCTTATTTCCGCTTTACTACTGTTTAGTATTTGGATTTAAGTGATATAAATTGTTAATTTGAGGCATACGACTTTAGCCTGTCAACTTTTGGTGTCGTTGTCAGGGAATTGGTATTAATTTTTTTTGTGTTTTAGTGTAGGTTTATGCATAATACTCGTCATTCTAACCTGAACCTCGAGCTTTTCGATTCCGAGATTGAGCATACACTTGTCATGCTAATTTGGGGGTTTTGAAACCCTAATTTCTGGAATTCTAAATTGTTGTTTCAATTAAGACGATTTTGGGTGTGGTTCTGTGTTTTGCTTCGTCGAAGGGTGTTTCAAGTTCTTCACGATTGATTTCGCACGGTTCTGTAAGTTCTCGCATCTATTGTGTTCTACTTCCCTTCTTACACTGATTCGGATTTTCATTGCCTAAAGTAGCGTGCTTCTGAGTCCTTATAATTGCGTTGGCTTCATGTTTTGTATTGGATTGGGTTGTGAGGGGGTACTGTATTGTTGAAATTACCAGCAGTTTTGTTTATTCTTGATCGGAACTGTTGTTTAATTGCGAGTGTGATACGGGTTCTGTTAGATAGAGTGGATTGAAATTGTTGTGTTTAGCAGTTTATTTGCTGACATTCTGAGGGTGTTGTCGAGGTTTTTTTAATTGTCGTTGGTTAGTGTGGTTGTTCTGTTATTATTATCGTTGGAGTTGCCCTGTTGGAGTTACTGAATTGGAGTTGGGAGTGTGTTGTTGTTGCTATATTGTTGTTACAGGTTGCAAAAGTGTCGTAAAATGACCACAAATCGAAAAAACCAGCCTTGAAAAGCTACAAAAACTACCCCAAAGGCTAGCACTAGCCTCTCACGTGCTAGTGCCGACCGTCTAGCTGGGGATTATATGGGATGTACTATAACTAAGGCTCAAAAGAAACACTGGAGAGCCCTTATACTCCCCAATAGAACCATTCGGGTGACCAAATTTTTTAACCGAGAAGCTTTCAGTCAGTTGGGAGTCCTTGAGGCGGTTGAAGTGTTGTTGAGAACGGCTGGGTTGAGTGAGTTTTTGCATAAAAAGGCTGAGACATATAGGAGATTCACGCTGGAGTTCTTATCCGCCGTTGAGCAGGTGCCTGAGTGTGACCCCACTAGCATTTAAATTTTAGTTAATGAACAAAGAAACCGTCTTGTCCTATCCTACTTTGAGGGAAATATTTGGTGTAACCCCGAGAGCTGCTACGAAGAGTTGGGTTGGTCCTTCTTGGGTTGCAAAGAATGATTTTTGGTATGGTCTTACTCATCAGCATCGCACTGGTCGCACTTAGAAAAGCTCTCGGATCCCTCACCCGGCATTCCGCTTTATTCACCATGTCCTTGTCATGACATTCTTGTGCCAAGGGGAGCCTACAAATATCACACGGAGTGAGATTCAAATGTTGTGGGGTATGGGGCCGGAAGGAGTCGGTCGGCCAGATTGGGTGTGTGAATTTGTTCAAATGTGTATTTAGATTCGGGGAGTGATAATTGGTAACATTACTATGGGAGGCATGGTGACATTGATTGCAATTCATTTAGGGTATGAGTTAGACCCTAGAGATCAGGTCCGCGGGATCTCTTCTCTGAATATTGCCTCCATGGGTTGCCATATGAAGACGATAGCTCGCCTGGACTGTGAGGAGCTGGCCTATGCTTTGTAGTTGGGCACTGTTCTAAAGAGACCATACTTGAGGCTACCTAGGCCGGAGGGAGTGCTGATTCCAGTGGGACCGCGTCACGGTGATCTATTCATTCCCATGGACCCTCCGGAGCAGCTTGCTCTAGCTGCCTCAAAGAAGAGTAAAAGAGTTTCTAGTAAGGATTTAATGATGGCGGAGGCTGATGGTTCGGAGGAACCTGAAAAAGATGATGAAGATGAGGTTGATGATGGTGAAGGTAGTAGTGGTAGAGAGGCATTTGGTGATGCTGCTTGGAGAGACCATGTAGATCTTGATTTAGAGGAATTGCGGGATGAGATAGAAAGTGTTCATGATGCGACCAGGGAGTGTTTGGCACTTCATCGTGCCATGAGTGACATGTTCACAGCTATGTACCCGATTTCTTACACACCCCCTAAGGCTACCTTGTATGTGGAGTTGGCTATGAGACGTCTTGACAGAGAGGCTCGTGCTAGAGCCCGGCAGACCCGTCGCTTCGGGTCTCCTTCTTCCTAACTAGCAGTATGCCCCTACCCTTTTCTTTTATGTTCCCGTACAACATTGGGGACAATTTTTAGTTCAAGCATGGCGAGGAGAATATGCACTCTTATACATATTTTATTCCGTCACTTGTAATTTTATTTGTAAAAAAGAAGAAAAAAAAAGCTGGAAAAAAAATGAAAACTGAAAAAAACAAAACAAAAAGAGAAATACCCGGCTAGGTGAAAACCCGCAAGGGCGGGCGCCTAGGCAAAAATGGGAAAAGTGGTCGAGGACGGAGAGAAAACCCGAAAGGGCGCTCCGGGTAAAATGAAGAATTGAGATGCGTGCTACGAGAGTAGTGTGAGAAAAATAGCTAGAGTGAAAACCCACAAGGGCGGGCGCTCTAGGCAAAATGAGAGGAATAGGAATAAAAAATCCATTTCACACTACTTTTTTTTGCCTGTTTTTGGTTTGGCGTCATAAGAAGGGTGCTAAAGAAGGTCGGTCGGGTAGAACTTGTGGCTAAGGTGAGAAGAATCACTGTGCTTCGTTTTTGTTGTTTGCACTTTCTTTATGCCATTGTTGGCATTATGTTGCTGTGCCGAGGTAGAGGAGGTTGTTGGAGCTTGTGTCCTCCACAATTAGTGTGATAACATTTATAAATCTCTTATAGGTTCACAAGGGTATACTTCATGTTTTATCAGTTGATTAACGATTACTTAATAACGGTTGGCTTGCTAGAAAGTTTGACGTTATTATCATACTGATGGCAGTGATCAACTGGTCCCTAAAAGTCACACCTAAAGGATGTGTTTGAGAGATGTGAGCATGGAAATGTAATCACATTGATGCCTTATGACTAAATGGTTAGTCCATGTATTTGACTAAACAGTTAGTCAATGTGTTGATGAAATGATTATTTAATCTAATTAAATAATATTAGCTGAGACGAATTAACTGTCAAATTCGTAAATTAAATATAATATGTTATACTCCCTCCCATCCACTCTTTTCTTCCCTATTTCCTAAAACGGATTATTCAGGTTTTCTTCCTCTTTCCTTTTTGAGAAAGTTTTTATTAATATTATACTCTTACCTCTCTCCACTCATCAAACCCCACTATATACTTTATTAATATTTAATTCTAATTATTCCTACATCTCTCCAATAACCAAACCCCACCCATCTCCTTTATTAATATTTAATCCTAATTATTCATACATCTCTCCAATTACCAAACCCCACTCATATCTTTATCAATATTATATTCCCACTCGTAATCTCCGTGCCCACTTCAAATGGGAAGAAAAGAGTGGATGGGAGGGAGTATTTAATTAATGTATATAATGTTAGCTAGAACGAATTAAGATGTTAATTCATAGTTAAATGTAATCGGTTATATTTAATTAGCAAATTATAAATATGCGATATTTTATAGTTAAAATATATATTATACGATATTGTCATAATAAATTATTACAGACCGGCATTAATAAATCGACTACAAGCTGTTGTGTGTACACTTATTAATACGGAATAAAATAAAATGACAATTTATAAATTATACACTTTATATACATTTTGTAAACTACCAAAAATAAGAAGATTTTATCACCTTATTTTTGGTAGGTGGACAAACCGAAAATAAGGAGATAATCCTCCTTATTATTTCGGTGGTCAAATCGAAAAAAAGGAAGAAATATCTTCCCCTATTCCTCTCCCATATTTCGGTTATAATAGGGAGAGAGGGAGATCATTTGCTTACTCTTTTTAACCAAATTTTGACCTAATTATTCTCTCATCAAAAATCACACAAAACCCTAAATTAATTAGTGAATTTGGTGATCGATTCTAGCAAGAACAAAAGGGCATTTCTCATATCATCTTGGGTGCAACGATTAGGCGAATATCAGTGCGATATTGTTCTTAGGCCGATTTTGCTAGGACCGAAGGTTGATTATTAATCCCTATTCTATTTTGTTTATGCAATTCATTTATGACTAGTTTTCATAGATTATAATTTCGTTATAATCCTTATTTTTAAGGGAAGTATACTGATATTTCCTACAAGTGGTATCAGAGCCAAGGCCACAAAATTATTTTTTGATGATTTTCATAAATGATTTAAACAAATTTGAGAAAAAAAAAAAGAAAGGGTTCGGCCGAGTAAAAAACAATTTTTGCCGATTGAAAATTTTTTTAGCCGAAAAGTTTTTGTTTTTTTTTTTATGTTTTTGTTTCCATTTGATTTATTAATATTGTTGTTTAAATAGGTTAAAATGATAATATGATAAATTTGTAGATGTGTTGATTTAATCAAATTAACTTGATATGTAAATGGAATTGCTTTGTTTATAATGATAATTTGTTTTTGCTATATAGTTTTTGGCATACATGAGATTAAATTGTTGTTTAAAGAATCGTGTTTCATTAATTTAAATGTTGATGATTATGCCAATCATGACCTAGTAGCAACTATAAACAAATTGTTCATATAAATGATATTTTTTTGTTTTAGGGCATAATGCCGAAAAAAAAGGAAGAGGCTGTTTCGTTTTAATTTCAGTCGAGAAAGATAAGAAAAATTTCTCTTTTTTTTTTTTTTATTGTTAGATGCCGAGGTTTTCTGTTTTTCTGTTTTTATTTTTAGGGCTGTTTGTCGTGAGCTAGAAAAAAGGTTTTCTGTTTTTCGGTTTTTGTGGAATTACCGAGAGAAGAAAAAAAAAGGTTTTCTGTTTTTTTGTTTTTAGTATGTCGTGACAAAAAGGAAAAAAACTGGTTTTTCGTTTTTTTACTTATGCCGAAATAAAAAAAAAAATTGTTTTGTTTTGGCCAATTTACTATTATACATCATTTCAATATTTTGTATAATTGTTTGTTGTGAAAAAGTTCACAAATTAAGATACCTAATTATTTTAAAGAGGTTTAAAATAATGTTGGATTAATTCATATTACAAGAGTAATATGTATTCAGATTAAATTTAATGTGAGTAATTGAGGAATTGTCACATAATTTGATCATTTAAATAGGTGGTTTGGATACATTACTCTACATAATTAAGGAATTATGTCTTGCATGTTTAATTTATTAGTTGCTGCATTTTTTATTTAGTTGAATGTTTTCTTGAATGGTTTAATTTACGTATTTTTGCAATCGTTTGTAATTTGTAATACCTAGTGTGGCCTTAGTTAAATTATATTTTCGTAATGATGGAAACATAATTTTTAATGTAATTTTGAGATCTCGAATCTCCTTTTATTTTCTTTAAGTATTATGTTTTGAAATTAGAATGTCAATAGGTTTATTTTGTAATTTTAATTGTAATTTTAAAGAAGACTAAAGATGGAGATTGGATTGCTCACTCCCGCTACATGGACCAAGATGGAACATCAAGACAAGCTTCTCGGGTCCAAGGATGGATTCCAAAATTGTATTTATGTTCTTTTTGGTAGATAGGCCAGACTAGGACTTTATTATTGTTTTTACGTTTTCCATTCTTATTACTTTTCATTTACATGATAGTTAGTGCACCATTTTCCGCATAAAACAAACCACCTACTACTAAAATACATGAAAATTGACTCATATATATTGAATGTTAGTTTTCATAGACATACAGATGTCACACTCATTTAAGCCATCACCTTAGTTTATTCATTCTCGCATGCTAGATATTAGTTCACTTAAAATGAATTAAATAAAGTTGATGGGATCTTCCTCTAAAACTGAAATTGAGATTAGTCTTAATAGGCCAAACATCTATGAATCCCTTCTTCGTCGGTAGACATATAAGACCTTACTCTTTATATGACCCCTTCTACATTGGGTAAGTAGTTTGTGTTGACTTAGTTTATCTCAACATTATAGTCCGAAGAATTTCTCGTGATTATGATGGACTAAAGATAGAATTTAAAGAAATTTATCGACCAAGAGTTCTAAAAGTAGAATTAGCCAAGAGGTTGGCTTATCAATTTACAGATAATTGAGTCTTGGGATCATTTATATAATTCTTGAGGGAGGTCAATTGTATAAATGCTTGAGTCTTCGCGTTATAACAATATTTCATTAGACTTAAATCTTAAACGATGAGTATGCTTATTAAATTTTTCTTCTTTTCGCAGTGTAGAATATGTTTTATTTCGATAATACTGTTACAACAAATGGCTGGAAATAACGAAATCCATATGCCTAGTGCCACACTTGGACGCGAGTCCTGGCTGAAAGCTTTCATGGACCACATGAATCAGTTCGCACGTCTGAAAAATGACGGGTCCAATTTTGCGGACTGGGAGGCATCATTGCGGAATGCTGCCATTGCTGACGGTAAGCTCAAGTACTTAACTGAGCCAATACCGCCAAAACCAGGCCCAAATGCAAGAGCTAACGAGACAGTTGATTATAGTGACTTCGTTATGGAAGCGGGTGCGATAAAGAACGTACTGATTTTTGCAATGGAAACCTATTTGTAAAGACGCTTCATTGCCCAAAGTGCAAACAAGATTTTCACCACGCTCACTAACGAGTTCTCAAAAGCACCGAGGATCGTTACTTATGAGCATACATGTCACTTCTTTGATGCGAAACTCCAGAAGGGCCAACCGGTTAGCCCACACATTCTTAACATGATTGAGAATGTTAAGAAGCTGGAGGCACTTGATTGCAAAATCAGTGAGAGCATAGTCCTTGACCGTATGCTTCATTCACTTTATGATGGTTTTGCCCTTTTCAGGGCAAATTACTATATGAATGACATGAAGAAAAGTCCTCATGAGCTTCACTCACTTCTCCTATAGACCGAGAAGGATATGAAATTGAGTGGGAGAATGAAGCAAGATTTTCTCATGATTTCCAACAAGAATAAGGGTAAGGGCAAGGCTCATTGCGACCTAACTGTAGGTAAGCCAAAGTTTAAGAAGCCATGAAATGATAAGAGTGGGCCTGGTGAGACTAGTGGCTCAAAAGGCAAGGCAAAGAGCAAGGGCGGTGACATTGAGTGCCACCATTGTCACAAGACTGGACATTGGAGGAGGAATTGTCCCGTGTACCGTGAGGACATAAAAGCAGGCCGCGTCACTCCTGTTGGTATGTCTTCTTATATTCATATGATTGAGATTAACCATGCAAGTTTCGGAACTTGGGTACTTGATACTGGTTGTTGTTCTCATCTGTGTAATCATTTGCAGGGCCTAAAAAACATCACACCTCTCGAAAAGGGTGATGTGGACCTGCGAGTCGGGAATGGAGCTAGAGTTGATGCAGTCTCAAAGGGAACATACGTAATCCAACTCCCTAGTGGTTTTGAGTTATATTTATATAACTATTACTATGTACCCAGTTTGTCTAAGAACATTATTTCTATTTCCGTACTTGCTAAAGACGGTTTTTCATTTTCAATAAAGGATAATAGCTGTATTTTCTCTTTTAATGAAATGGTTTATGGCAAAGCAGTTTCCATGAATGGAATTTACATCTTAGATCAAACCACAGATATATTACATGTGAATAATAAGAAATTAAAGGTTGGTGACAAAGATCAAACTTATCTATGGCATTGTCGGATGGGACACATAAATGAAAAACGTGTAAAGAAACTCGTCGAGAATGGGACTATTCCCGCATTCGATTTTTCTACTTTTGGCACGTGTGAATCATGTCTCATCGACAAAATGACTCGAATTTTCGTCAAAGGTGTTGGAATGCGCGCTAGTGACCTATTAGGACTCATACATACTGACGTATGTGGACCTATGTCAATTACCGCTAGAGATGGCTATAGATATTTTATCACTTTCACGAACGATTTGAGTAGATACGGATATGTCTACTTAATGAAGCATAAAAGTGAGTCCTTTGAAAAAATCAAGGAATACCAGAATAAGGTTGAGAACCAACTGGGAATAAAGGTTAAAGCACTCCGTTCAGATCGGGGTGGCGAATATCTTTCAAATGAGTTTGATCAACACCTTAAAGATTGTGGAATCGTTTTACAGTTAACTCCACCTGGAACACCTCAATTGAATGGTGTGACCGAACGGAGAAATCGAACATTACTTAATATGATTCAATCCATGATGAGTCACACGGTAGTACCTGATTCATTATGGGGTTTTGCTCTTTTGTCAGCTGCTCTTATACTTAACCGAAGTCCGACTAAAGCTGTCGAAAAGTCTCCATATGAAATGTGGAGGGGAACGGTCCCCAACTTGTCCTTTATTCGGGTTTGGGGCTGCGAGGCTTATGTCAAGTGGAGACACGAGGATAAGCTCGGCCCGCGATCGGTCAAGACATACTTTATTGGTTATCCAAAAGGAATGTTTGGTCATTACTTCTATTCGCCTACCGAACATCGAGTTTTTGTTGCGGCTAGTGCAAAGTTCTTAGAGAAAGAATTTCTCGAGAACAAGACAAGTAATAGAACCTTCGAGCTGTCGGAGGTTCAAGAACCAACAACCGAGGAACAGATGGAGGAACTTATTCCTCCAACTGATGATACGGTTAATATTCCTCAGGAACCTAGGAGGTCGGGTAGAGTCTCTAATCCTCCAGACAGATACATTGGTTTGGTCGAGGAGAGTGACGTTTTGCTCCTCGAGCGTAATGAACCCGCTACCTATAAAGGTGCCATGACCTGTTCCGACTCAAAGCTATGGCTTGAAGCCATGCAATCCGAGATGGACTCCATGTATGAGAATAACGTATGGGATCTTGTTGATTTACTTAATAAGGTAAAACCAATACAGTGCAAATGGCTTTACAAAATAAAGCATTCTGTAGACGCGCAACCAGATACCTATAAAGCACGACTAGTGGCAAAAGGTTTCACTCAAGTGCACGGATTGCATTATGATGAAATTTTTTCACCCATAGTTATGCTGCGTTCCATTCGGATAATCTTAGCGATTGCCGCTTTTCATGACTATGAAATTTGGCAGATGGATGTTAAAACCGCCTTCTTAAACGGTTATTTTGAGGAAGAGTTGTACATGGTGCAATCCGAAGGTTTAATAGATCCTGAAAATCCTAAGAAAGTGTGCAAGCTTAAGCGTTCCATTTATGGACTTAAGCAAGCTTCTCGGAGTTAGAAGCATCGTTTCGACCAGGTGATAAAAGAGTATGGTTTCACTCGATCGGTCGAGGAACCATGCTTATATATCAAGTCGAGTGGGAGCAAGATTGTTTTCTTAATATTGTATGTCGATGACATACTCTTGATTGGGAATGACATTCCTCTCTTATCTTCGGTTAAAATATGGTTGAAGAACCATTTCCAGATGAAAGATCTGGGTGAGGCACAACGCATGTTGGAAATCCGTATCTATCGAGATAGATCACGACGGATGTTATCACTGAGTCAGGAGTCTTATTTGGATAAGATTCTTGAAAGGTTCAGCATTACCAACTCCAAGAAGGGGAACCTTCCAATGACGTCTGGGATGCATTTGAGCAAGTCTCAGTCACCCACGACGCCTGAAGAGATTGAGCGCATGAGTCGTGTACCTTATGCATCAGCCATATGATCAATCATGTATGCCATGACATGCACACGTCCAGACGTGGCATATGCATTGAGTATGACGAGTCGGTACCAAAAGAATCCAGGTGAAACACACTGGATAGCTGTTAAAAACATCCTTAAGTACCTAGGGAGGACAAAGGATAGGGTATTGACTTATGGAGGACATACTAAGCTATGCGCAATCGGTTACGCAGATGCTAGCTTTCAAACGGATCGAGATGATTCAAAATCTCAGTCCGGGTTCGTCTTCACTCTTAATGGTGTCATGTCACCGGAAGAGTTCCAAACAGGATGTTGTAGCAGATTCTACTACTGAATCTGAGTACTATGCGGCTTCGGAAGCAGCAAAGGAAGCTATATGGATGCGTCAATTCTTTCAAGGACTTACGATAGTTCCTAGTTCGAATGACCCGATCACCATCTATTGTGACAATAGAAATGCCATCTTCCAGTCTAAGGAGCCAAAGTCTAGCAACAAATCTAGATATGTACATCGGAAGGCTCACCTGATCCGTGATTACGTGGAGCAAGAGGAGATAGTGATTGACAAGATAGCTTCGGATGATAACATCACGGATCCTCTCACTAAACCGTTGAATTATGATAAGCATGAAGGGCACGTTATTTCCATGGGAATTAAACGTGTTCCTGAGTTGTAGTAGTTGATTATGGATTCGATACATTATCTTTTTCATATACTATTTATAACTTCATCGTTTTATTTCATATTTTGTTTTTCATGTGGATTGTACTGACAACATTGAACGCCACAAAGTGAACTGAATTACATTATATTTGTTTTGGTCCGTAATCGCCTACATGAGCTGATAACTCTGGCTATTATATTGTGCAGTCGATTGATGGTGGGTTCAACAAGCCATAAGTCAAATAGTTGGCTGATCGATCACAGATACGAGTTATAATGATACCTCGTAGGATAATTTTGTGACAACGTAATGGAGTCCTAAATGTTTAAAAACATTCAGTGCCAGGTCGTGGATTGGATGTCCATTGTGTTCCTAGAGTCGATTCTTTTGACTATCGACTGTCTCTTGAGATTAAGGCAGTTTTTGGGTGACTTTGGTTTCTTTCTCATGGTCTGCCGTAACAGGAGGCTAAGCAGATTTTTTCTGGGTCATTTGATACTATGCTTATATCTGTAGGATTCGAGTTCAAGAAAATATCCAACCTTTATCAGGTTTAGTTATTTCTCAGGGCCACTCGAGGAGTTGTAACTGCAATGCATGGACATGCTCGAATGATGATTCGTTTATCAGTTAAGTTACTCTCTAGTCGGGGAAACCACTCTTGATATTGATCACTTGTAAAATACGACCTTTGTGAATACGGATTTTGAAAATTGTTTTACATTGAGTAGGAGAAATTTTAGGATATGAGAATCGGTTATCGCACATACACTTGTGAGGACAGGTGGGAGATTGTTGGAGCTTGTGTCCTCCACAATTAGTGTGATAACATTTATAAATCTCTTATAGGTTCACAAGGGTATACTTCGTATATTATCAGTTTATTAACGATTACTTAATAACGGTTGGCTTGCTAGAAAGTTTGACGTTATTATCATACTGATGGCGGTGATCAATTGGTCCCTAAAAGTCACACCTAAAGGATGTGTTTGAGAGACGTGATCATGGAAATGTAATCACATTGATGCCTTATGACTAAATGGTTAGTCCATGTATTTGACTAAACAGTTAGTCAATGTGTTGATGAGATGATTATTTAATCTAATTAAATAATATTAGCTGAGACGAATTAACTGTCAAATTCGTAAATTGAATATAATATGTTATATTTAATTAATGTATATAATGTTAGCTAGAACGAATTAAGATGTTAATTCATAGTAAAATGTAATCGGTTATATTAATTAGCAAATTATAAATATGCGATATTTATAAGTTAAAGTATATATTATACGATATTGTCATAATAAATTATTACAGACCGGCATTAATAAATCGACTGCAAGCTGTTGCGTGTAGACTTATTAATACGGAATAAAATAAAATGACAATTTATAAATTATACACTTTATATACATTTTGTAAACTACCAAAAATAAGAAGATTTTATCACCTTATTTTTGGTAGGTGGAAAAACCGAAAATAAGGAGATAATCCTCCTTATTATTTCGGTGGTCAAATCGAAAAAAAGGAAGAAATATCTTCCCTTATTCCTCTCCCATATTTCGGTTATAATAGGGAGAGAGGGAGATCATTTGCTTACTCTTTTTAACCTAATTTTGACCTAATTATTCTCTCATCAAAAATCACACAAAATCCTAAATTAATTAGTGAATTTGGGGATCGATTCTAGCAAGAACAAAATGGCATTTCTCATATCATCTTGGGTGCAACGATTAGGCGAATATCATTGCGATATTGTTCTTAGGCCTATTTTGCTAGGACCGAAGGTTGATTATTAATCTCTATTCTATTTTGTTTATGCAATTCATTTATGACTAGTTTTCAAATATTATAATTTCGTTATAATCCTTTTTTTTAAGGGAAGTATACTGAAATTTCCTAAAGAGGTTAGCTTGATTCTCTTGGCTTGGAGATTCTAGTGGTAAAACATGTCTTGCTGGTTGTGGGCATGTCTAATTTTAATGCCATATGAATGCATTTAGGTTGGAGCGATAAGGGGCGTAGCATTGTTTTATATTGGTGTATTGTGGTGACCTCTTTTCACCATGACCGCTATGTTGCTTTATTTTATTTTGAAGATGCGGAAAAATAATTATGTGTTGCTTTGTTTCTAGTTGTGTGTTGCTAGTTGTTATTGCTAGCAGCTGTTGCTTGTTGCTGTGTTACTAGGCGGTGGTTGTGATGTACACTAGAAGGTGTTTTGGAGGTTGAATAAGGGAAGAGAGCATAATTTGTTGTGAGTCATTTTCTACCATGTGCTGGGTTTGAGCTTGTGTTGGTATACATTTCATTATGTCCTTTGGTTTTACATCGAGGACGAGTAAAAGTTCAAGCATGGGGAATTTGATACGACTCATTTATACGTAGTTATTTGGAGCGAATTAGTATGGTTTTGACGGTTTGAAGTAGTGTTATGGAGCTTAATTGCAGGTTATTTGTTAGCGAGCTTTGGTTAGCTATTGGGCCAGTTTTACAAGTTTAAAACGGAGTCCAAGTCCGAGGAAAGATGGGCCCGGATACCTATGAAGATACCTGAGACATGTGCGCTTAAGGTGTACTAATCGTGCGCGCATAGGACAAAGACTAAGACACGGCATTAGCTTTCGCGACGTGCATTCAACACAGGTGCGACTGAGGCGCGACCGAGGCGCGAATGGAGCGCGAGCCTGCTTATTTCAACGTCCAGCATTGCGTAATTCACGTGATTCAGTTTTTTAAAGACTCGATTTTTGTTTCTTTATTTGACTCGGTTTGTTCCGATGAATTTTATTTTTATTATTATTATTAGTAATTTATTTCCTACTTTACTTATTTACCTTATTACTATATAAGTTATTAGCGGAGTTTTAGACACGAGAACTTACGCAGCTTTAGAGAAACCATATTATTATTACTGTTACTTTCAAGACTATGTTTAACTAATTCCTTATCTTGGATTCATGCAATTGAAGAGCTCTTAATACGATTGTGAGTTTGAATGTTTTAATTTCTTATCTTGATTATTGTGAATTGTTTGGTTATTAATTTTATGGGTGTTGATTGATAATTGATAGGTGTACAACTAGTAGTGTATTTATTCATTCTAACATTAGTATTGTTAATTGAATAGGATTTATTAATTAACTTTACTCTAGTAACGACTAGGAATTAATATTGAACGGGATACGTTGATATTAGTACTTAGAAACGATTCACATAAATATCTAAAGTACAACTGCATTGTATGCATTATTTATTCTCTATCGAGTTCTCTATATTTTATTGCTGCTGTTGAATTAAATCTTGAACTGGATTGTTAAGATTGTTTAGCAGTTAGGGTTGATTAAGAATGGGATTCGTTTTAATTAACTTTTCGTAGTGACAATTGGAATTTGTCATTCAAGATAGAGTAATCAAGTTTAGTAATTGAGACCGTCTTATAGTGATCAATTGTTATTATTGATCTGAGACCTTTTAAATCATTTGATACACCTCCAAGTCATTAGCTTTATTACTTAATATGCATTAGTTATTCGTTTTAGTTCTTTAGACAATCAATTTAATCCCCCCCCCCCTCTTTTTTGTTACTACAATCTTTACTTACATTAAAGATCAACTTTTCCAACATTACAATTTGCATAAATTGTTAATCTGATTCCTTTGGGTTCGACCCTTATTTCCGCTTAACTACTGTTTAGTATTTGGATTTAAGTGATATAAATTGGTAATTTGAGGCATACGACTTTAGCCTGTCAACACGCTTGAAAAAATCCAAAAATATTGTCATTCAAGTTCAAAGAGTAGGAAGTCGTGGTCACACAGGTCATAACTACATAATAAATTTCTTAGGAAATTTCAAAGCAGTTAACCTTTGAGAAAGAAATTCCCATTCCACTGTATCACATGCCTTCCTAAGGTCAAACTTTATGAGACAACAAGGAGAGGTAACTTTTCTTTTATGAAGTGTCATAATATCTTGACAGATAAGCACATTCTCAACAATGTTTCTCCCTTTTATAAACCCCCCTTGACTACAGTTAACAATATCAGGGAGTATCTTGCACAGTCTCATGCACAAAAGTTTTAAAATACACTTGTAAAAGGTGTTGCAACAAGCAATGACTCTAAAATCCATGACACTACTAGGATTGGAAGTTTTTGGAATAAGGGTGATACTAAGAGTGTGATTTGTTTGAGGATTTTTCCATTAGTAAAATTTTTTGAATGGCAGTGAATAAGTCCTTCCCTACAATGTCCCATGAATCACAAAAAAATTGTCTGGTATAACCGTCAGGGCCAGGGGATTTAGAGGAAGGAATGGAAAAGAAACATTGTTTGACCTCTTCGAAACTGACAGGACTCAGTAAAATAGTAACATGTTGATCAGAGACAAGGTTACCTGACCTTACTGTAGGAATGTGAACTTGATTTACAGTTTTACTGTTGCCCAAGAACTCTTTATAATAATCCAAAAAAACCTTTTCAATGGCCTCAGGTTCATTGTGGCTTCTACCATGTATATCCTTAATCAGAAGGACTTTATTCTGAACTTGGGTAGCTTTGATTTTCCTAAGATAAAAGGTAGTGTTCTCATCACCCTCCATTAACCAGTCTATTTTAGCCTTCTGCTGAAGAAAAATATAACAAGCTTTCTGAATCCCATAATAATTCCTAGCAGCCTCTTTCTCAGCCTGAATGATCCCTGAGTTATCAGGCTGTAGATGCATTTGAGATTGAAACTATTCAGGTGGTGCCTTGCAACTTCATTAGCTTTCTCAATATAAGAATATTTATTCTTATTAAGAAGTCTCAAAGGTTGTTTAAGATTCCTGAGTTTCGTAATAATCCGGAATATAGAAATCCCAGGAATCCTGTTTTCCCATTCAACTTTGACTAGTGCCTTGTAATGATCATCCATACCCCACATATTAAAGTATCTAAAAGGAGCTTTCCTAAATGACAGGAATGTCTCCTATAACAGATTATAGGAGAATGATAAAAAAGCCCTTCATTCATGAAGAAGGCATAGCTCTCAGGGTATAGCTGCATCCTTTCATTGGAGACCAATAACATATCAAGAGGATAGAAAACTCTAGTAGATGGATCTTGCTTGTTATTCCAGGTAAAAAAGGAACCCTTAGCTTGAATATCCAGAAGTTCCCAATAGTCCACACAGTGTCTAAAATTAGCAATTTCATCCCACACAACTGGCCTCCCCAGTCTCTCATTGAAATTTAAGACTACATTAAAATCCCCATGAATGCACCAAGGTAAAAGAGTGTGATTTCTTAAAAGTTTGAGCTTATTTCACAAATTTAGTCTGCTTCCCCATTAAAACCATAAACAACTATGAACCAAAAGACATCCCCAGAAGCAATATCAGTGACTTCAGTAGCAATTTGCGAAGTAGTGCAATCAATAAGTTTAATATCAAACATCTGAGGAACCCAAATGATCAAAATTCTTCCCCCCGGATGATGAAAATTATTATTAATACCATGCCAATGAGTACCTAAATTATTTAAAACAGGAGTGAAATTCCGATTTTTAACCTTAGTCTCCACTAAACCAAAAAGTCCTATTTTATTGAGGTGCAAGAAGAACTTTATTTCAGCTTGCTTATTATGATTGTTCATGCCCCTAACGTTCCAACATCCAATATTATTCTTTATTGATTGATTATGGAGTAACAGTTCACCCAATCTTTTCTGGACTACCATCCTTAGAAGATAATGCTCTAACATAAGTTTTAACTAGAGAGAAAGGAGTATTTGCTCCTGCCTTAGAACTTGTCTAATTGGACAAACCGGTATTAAAACCCTGGAATTATAAATAACAAGAGCACCAAAAGGATGTTCATTACTAACCGAAGTACTCTCATCATTTTGCATTAGTGTCTTCCCCTTATTGATCACTACTTGGTGCCTAACCACAGGACGCCACACCTGGGTGTGAACCTGTTTGGTGACTGGGGCAGGAGCAGGTGCTTTAGGAATAAGGGGCTTTTCTGAAATTAGCTGCAAGGTGACCAACTCCTTTACAATCAGTGGAAATATCCGGTCTCCATCCATATTCCACCGATACACTAACATCCATGCCTTTTTTATCTTTGAAGTAAAATTTGTCTGGCAGGTCTTGCCCAACTTGGACCTCAATCATTAAACGAGCATAACCTAAGCGAGTTTTGTCAATAGTTGTAACATCAATCCTCATAAATGTCCCAAATTGAGAGCCTATCTTAGCCAAACACTTTTCACCCCAGAATTTGAGTCCCAATCCATATAGGCGAATTCAAATGGGTACAGCTTTCACCATTTCTTTACCCAAAGATGCAGTTTCCGTCTATGGTTTAACAACTAATGGTTTGTTATCAAATATAGGGAGGTCCTGTTTAAGCACAAAATCCTTAAATTCCATGGTAGGAAAACGCACAAGAAACACTCCATTAAGTAGAAAGGAGATCTTATCATACTTGTACTTGCCCCATAAACGGTTTAAAAACCCAGAAAGAAGCTCCCATGGAGGATTGCCACCCAAAACATAATAGATTACAACAGTAGACCAGTAATCCAGTTCAGGTTGGACATCTTCCATGGTAATTTGAAGCAATTAAGAAGAAGCACATTTAGGTGAACTTACAGGTGACCTAGAACGCCTCCGCCCAATTACCTGGGTCCATTTACCCCTAGGATCAGGTTCCGCTTCGTCACTGTTAGAGATATTTTTCGTTTCAACAATAGTATCCATATCCAATGGTGGTATTCCAATCATATCGCTAATCGCTTTCATACCCTTCGCATCTGCAGATTGAGGAATTTCCATCACCGGAGAATTGCTCTTTTTTTCCATATCAATAGGATCGTCTAAATCAATATTGGAGAGATTAGAAAATGAGAGACGTAATTTTGCCTTTTATTTGATCTTCTTTTTAGGTTGGGATGCTTTAGATCTAGGTTTCTTAGCCATAGTGCATAAGAACCCTAACAATCTAGAGAGAAGCAGAAGCTTTGTATCTAATCCATTTTTTAATATTATTATAACATTAAAACTACGTATTCTTCCACATTTTGATTTGGATGAAGTAAGTCTTATTAATAAAACTATTTTGTCATTTCCATTTAAGAATAATGATGTCTGTTTAAATTATTAATTACAATAACATTCTTCGTTCCATGAGGCGTAATAGGTGCCTAAATAATCTGATCGCTGAGTGAAAGTTCCCAATTCACGCCTACGGATTCTTGAGTCCTAAGGCGTTCTCTGTGCACAGAATTTCATACGAAGAACAAATAAATAGTATCTCTCGTCGGTTGATCTCAACCAAAAAACTATGGCTTGCCCCCTACAATGAGAATATGTATGTATAGTACGTTATTATTGTAATGAATCACGGTTCTATAAATTTATTATTAACATGCTTACATGCGTGTAAATGAACTATCAGTTCAATGTCCCAAATTGAATAGGAAGCATTGGGTGCTACTGGCAATCCAAGTGGAAACAAAAGCAGTGTACTGGATTGACTCTCACGAAGGCAAACTGTCTGACAGTTGTGTAAAGATGATAAGTGAGTAAGTTTATAACCTTCAATAATATCATTTGTTATTGTTTGACTTGAGCCATATATATGCAAATAATAATGGCATGTGTGTATATTTATGAATTAGTGTTCTTGAAGCAAAAATAAGATTATGTCCACTTCGGAAATATGAAAGCAACACCGATCCCAATTTTATCACGCCATCAGTAAGTGTATTCTTAATAATTACTCGTATCATTTAATTTATGTTTATGCGAGAGGTTGATTATCTAATTCAGCTGATTTGTGTGTGATTTATATAATAGTCTCCTAAAGCATGAGACGACAAACAATGCGCCTTTTACGTTTGTCAGTCCATGTGGGAGGTTATCAACGGAAATTATTCTACCATTCTGATACAGGTTAGTGTGATTTAAAAACTATTTCAGATGTAAATTGAGTTCAATTCTGTATACTTCCATGTATTATATCTATTTTTTTTTTGAGGAAATGTATTATATCTATTTTGATTTTGTATATTTTGAATTGTAGTTTCCACTATTACTCAACAAAGCCCCAGAATATTCGCTAGAGGACATAACCCAGTTGAGAAATATGTGGGCCAGTTATGTTGTTTCATTAGCGGAGTCTCAATAGTTTGCTCATGCTTTATGTACGTGTGTATATATAGAGCCGTTGTGTATTGGCTTCTTTTGGTTTTTTGAGGAAGTTGTGTATTGGCTTTTGATCATCTTATTTGTACTGTTTTTAAAGTGGGTTTAATTGATCATGGGGTGTAATATTTTGATGCAGAATTGAATTTTTGCAGTGCACAGCTGGTGAAATGCCATTGTTCAGCAGCTGCTGAAAAAATAGCATTTCAGCAGCCGCTAGAAACGTTGCTGAAAAATTAGCATTTCAGCAGCTGCTAGAACAAGCTAAAACAATTGTTTTTTTTTCTAAAAAAAAATTAAATACAATAACGGTTAAGAACAACCCGTTGTAAACGATTATTTGACAACGATTTTATTTAGATAAAACCATTGACATATTTTCCATCCCATTCAAACCGCCAAAAATATAAGATATTGAACGATAACCGTTGTCGAATTCAAAACTTTAACAACGGTTTATTTAAGCAGAACCGTTGTCAAACTTTCATCAATAAAAATAGAGAACGGTTACATACCGTTGTCAATAGATAAATATAACAACGGTTTTGTACGCAATAAAGCCATTGTTAAATTTCGACATTCAATTAAATAAGATAACGAAATGAACCGTTATCATATATAATATTTAACAACATTTTTGGAAACACTAAACCGTTGTCAATAGTAAACTAGGACAACCGAATTGAAACCGTTATTAAGATTTAATAACGGTTTCTTAAAGGTATACCCGTTGCCATAATCATATTTAACAACAGTTTTATAACGGTTCTTGAGTTGTGATAACGGTATTATAGATCCGTTATTGATGTTATATAACGGTCGCGTGTTTGTACAACCTCGGTATATATTTAACAACCGTCGTTGAAATAACAGTTCCGTGTTTCTATTTAATAATGGTAATTGCATTATCTGACCGTTATTGAAGGTCTTATTTGGTATAGTGTGTAAAACACTCTTTCTTTTCAGCTGTAAAAAATAAAATAAAAAATAAAATAAAATAAAATTGTCATCAACTACCCCTCATTTTCTTTGATTTTTTATCACTTTTTTTTTCTCTCGGATGCAATTTTATTTGTTTTTTCAGTTATCTAACACAATCTCATCGAATTATTTTTGGATATTCTCTCGTGTACTCCTGAACATTTTAGTTTTCTAAGATGTACCCCTCTTTTCTTGCAAAACAATTTTGACCGTCAATACCTTTTGGCTACAAGTTCAAAATACAACAAAATTTTTTTTTCAATTTGACCGTCTTTAAAACGTCTTCAGTTTGAAAAAGAATGCACCGACGTCTCAACTCGTAGTCGGGAATTATGGTGAGTGAAAATTTATTCGTTAAAAAAGTTTTGACTAACCATAATTACCGGCTACGAGTTGAAAAAGCAGTGAGTTTTTTTTTTCAAATTCAAGGCCTTGACGAGATAATTGGTTTGAAAAATTTTTTTACTGCTTTCTGAACTCGTAACACAAAATTATTGTCGGTCAAAGTGTTTTTATGAAAAACAAGGGGTACTGTGGACATGGGCCACCTGCGCGGCGCACACCCACGCGTTGATTTCGAAGCGGCGACACTTCTCCCACGGAACCTTGGTTTGCCAAAGCACGTCATGGGCCGTTAGCGATTTGTGAGGCATTGAAACAGGTGAAAGGTTGAATAAGCTTGCATTTGTGGAGTCGCCACCAATTTATTATGGAAAAATTGGAAACCGTTCGAATTCCTCGTGTCATATCAAAACACGAAGTAATGACATGAACACTAAGAACTCGTTACCCTTAGCATTCTATGTCTAGAATGACTCTCGAGATCCCAATGGACACGGATGTCCAGAGATAGCTTGAGTAAGGGGTGAAGGTACGTAATAGGAAGCTCTTTAATTCGAACACCTAATCCCGCCCGTCTCGATAACGGCCTCTACTAATGATTAAGGAAATCATTCATATTTGATATGTCGTCGATGTAATGCATGCAATGCAACAAACATAGATTAATCTTAGCATGTGAGAAATAGAATAAGTCGGTGAACAAACAATTTAGCATTCAATTGGGTCGAAGTTGGAAGTTAGATTAATTACATGTGAAAGCCATGTAAATAAATCATACATAATAATAATTACGATAAATGAATTAAAATAATTAAAATTACAAGAATTACAAAGTTTATTTGATCTATGTCAGAAGCACGCTAAAAAATGGGATTTCAGAGAAGAAAATAAAAGGAAAAAAGAAAAATAGAATTAAAATATGAAAATACGTCAGATTAGAGGTGATAATACGAGTAATAGGTGATTTAAACCATAATTAGGAGCTACGTCAAAACGAGAAGAGTTCAGAGGCAGAAGCCAACCCAGAACACACGCAACATCTGCTGCGTCCTCTTGAAGAGGCGCATCACTTCATGCGTCTGTTCTTGAGCTGGGATCTGACTGTGAAAGTTAGACCCGCGGATTGTTAATGTTCGTTAGTTATTTAATGTGAATTATTGGTATAGAACTCGAGTAGAAGTGATTTAATCATATTACATGCATAT
The DNA here is from genome assembly GCF_048544455.1 of Silene latifolia. Lineage (NCBI taxonomy): Eukaryota > Viridiplantae > Streptophyta > Magnoliopsida > Caryophyllales > Caryophyllaceae > Silene > Silene latifolia. Next base: position 151,867,559 of record NC_133526.1, read on the forward strand.
GGAACCGTCATAAGGCGATAGAAGACGAACGAAACATTACAAGTTATGGTTATTGTACGATGTCAGAAATGATTTATAGACAAAACTTGAATTAAAGATGGTTGAAAGCAAAAGAAAACAAAATACGAAAAATAAAGAGAAATATGTACAAAAGACGAATTCAAGGGACTTGATATGGATAAATCGAGTCTCTAAAATCCGGGTTTGATTTTTTTTGCGAAAACTCGCAAATATTAATTATAAGGGACTAAAGCCAAAAAAGGTTTAAAAAAAGATTTATAAAAACTAATTTGAAAATTATTAGGTGAAATAAGAGAAAGAACGAAGAAAGAAAAATAAAAGACGAAAGGAACAAAAACCCGAGGAAGAAGAAGAACTGCAACAGTTGAAGGCAGCCTTTCGAAGAGGCGCAACGGATGTTGCGGCCTTTCCAGAAGGCGCATCAGTTGATGCGGTTCTTTTCCACATCGTTTATCAGATGTTTCCGTCAAAGGGTTTTAAAAAGTGATTAAAAAAACGGTTTTGAGCATGCTTATGACATGAATTCTTACAAAACAAATACAGAAAATAAATACAGAATTAAGATGGGATTTTACACCCTCAGACTTACATGTTAGTGCCTCAAGATTTAACTAAATCGGTTTTTAGTGGTAACTCGACTCGATCTATGCAAATATGAAAGTGCCCTTGAAAAAGGAATTTAAAAGATTGATTTAATTGATTGTGTAGTGGTCAAATTGGTCGGTCATGCAAACGTTACAGGTACTCAGAATGATCTAAACTTACGTGGTTGATTGATCAAACATGTAGGCGTCGAAAGGGAATAGCATGGTCTTAGAATGCAAAGGGAGAAGAGAAGGGCGGACACTCGCGTGAAAAATATGTGAGGCGAAGGCCTCTATTTATACTAATCACAAGGGGTAGGGTTTAGGAAAGGGATATGGAAGGAAAGATCCAGAAACAACATACTTAGGTTGAAACACAAAAACTTGGACAAAAATAAAGCCTTGAGAAATGGCGCAGCAGGTGCTGCGACCCTTAGAAGAGGCGCAGCAGCTTGTGCGTCCTTTCTCGGGTAGTATTCTTCTGCGCAAGATAACGCGTTTGACAGCCTGTCGTATTTTAGGTATAAGATTTTCTACAAGACTCGGATTAAGATGATTTCAGTGGCCTTGGAAATCTAAGAAAAAGATGTAGACCTTTTTGTGAAATAGGTCAGACCCAAAAAAGTCGTTATCACCTCGTAAAACAGGCCTAAATGTCGGGTTGTTATTTTAGCTAAATGAAATGCACATTTAATGTAAAGTTTAAGTTTAGCCTAAAGAAGTGATATGGGACTAAAAGTGAGATATACTCATAACATTTTTCGAGATCCTAACCTTAGGTAGACAAGCACATTATTTTTTGACTCGTCATTTGACGGTTTTAGGAAATGAAGACGGTTTTTGACCCGGACTCCAAATGTACTCTAATTACTGCCAAAACAACCATAATGACACCTAGATGACAACCAAGGGGTAGACACAAGTGTACGAGTTACCTTTTATAAACCAATTTATAAAATGTCATAAAATCACGACATATGCTAAATATGCGGCCCAATCATCGCTGGGTGTTTGGTAGGAGGTGCAGAAATGAGGTGTCTACAGAGCCCCCACTTTGACTGAGGCTTGGACAAGGCGAAAGTCAAAGTATAGCCCTTAGGTCATTCGAAGATTATAACCTGACGACTTTGGCGACGCGAGGCGGCTCAAGGGGTCTTAACCAAGGACCTATCGCCGGGAACGTTTTAGAGTCTGCCGACTATCGGGGAGGGTCGTTTAAAGTCCATTAGACTACGTGAGGGAGCTCGCCAGCCATAATAAGAAACCATACCTGAGACACCCTTGGGTGAAACATGACTGAAGGCGCTTCGGCAAAACTCTTTTGTCTGAAGAGAACTTGGTGTCTGAAGGCATTAGGGGTTACAGGGATTCTGAAGAAACTTCTTAACACTTATAAAGGCTAATTCTGAAGGCTATCTCCAAGGAAAGGTTGGAGGACAGCTCTCTGAAGGACTGAACATGAAGATTTAACTAAAAAGAACTTCTGGAATTTACTAAAAGGGGTTATCTGAAGGTTACTAAAAGGATTATCTGAGGGCTATCTGAAGAAAGAACATATGAAGGTCATTCGGAAAGTTGTCTAAAAGAGAACCATATGAAGGTTATCCTGAAGGATTAAGGCAAGTTTCTGAAAGATCTGAAGGATTAAGAACTCTTCGGTAGTTGTTTCTCTCGAACTCCGTAGGAAACCATATGAGGGTCAGCAGGACGTTGGAAGAAACCGTTGGGGAATCTGCTTGCGTTGGTCTCAAGCGAACTCTGTTTCTGAGAAATACGTGATCTGTAAGCGGCAACGAACTCTCGCTGGGGAACATATTGATGACTCTTCTGGGGAAAAATCATATGTTGAGTCGACAACGGCGTGCCCTTGGCACCGCTGAGGAGAAAATAATAGATCGAAAATGACGCGTCCTTGGCATCGCTGAGGAAAAGTGTTTGATCTATAACGACGCGTCCTTGGCACCGCTGAGGAGAAAATCCGCTCGGTTCATCGCAAGCGAAATTCCAGTAAAGAGGAGAAGCCCATGAATTGTATTTAGTGATCATGAATGTAAGATTCATTAATCTCTTATTAGACACTTCTAATAACTATGTTGATTTAGTTTAGTCATAAACTAATTAAATCTTATGCTTGCAAAACATTTAAAGTACAAAGTAAGAAGAAAATCAATCAACTTACAAAAGGTGCCGAAATGGATATACTAATTGGACTCCTTCCTAATTAGTCTTCTTTTAGAAAATCCAAGTGCTCCAAGAAAACTCTTAGATCCAATAGTAGGATCTACTCCTCAAGCATTTGTACCAAGGTAATCACTCTTAACACATATACTAATTTTGATACTAGAAATTAGTATATGTCTTTCTAAAAAGACTAATATAATTGTATTACTACTACTAGTAATGGGATGATAATATTAGTAATTTTAGAACAAATTCTATGTATAAAAACCCAATTTTTATGAGAGATAGGAAGAGAGATTTTTGCATGAGAAAAATAAGAATGAAAAACAAACCTACACTCCTTGAGTGTATATGGGGGCACCGGTTTTTCCCTCATAGGGGAAGGGAATTTTTGTCTTCTCAAAACCCATTTTTGCCTTATCAAAGTATAGGGTAGGGTGTTGTTCTTGTTTTATGCAAAAGGCACATCATTATGTACTTAAGCATGCTAATAAAATAATTGACAAAACAACACCAACCATCACACCCTTTGGACCGGTTTTTCCATATTAGGAGACCTCCATTTTAACTTTGTCAATTGTAAAATGCTATTTGGTAGGTCATGTAACATGTTACATGTCCTAATTAATTTTAATGTATATTTAACTAATTAAATATCAATTTTCAATAAATGAATTACATTTAACAAATTGACTAGTAATTCTTAATTACAAGTACTTAAAATGGGTCAAGTTAATTTAATCTACAACATTTTGTAATTACAGTTAACCATTTGTTCTTATCACAAATTGTTTCGTAAACAACAATCAATTTAGTAATATAATTATTAAATTACTAAATTAAATCTTATTTAATCACATTACAATAAGATATAAAACTCTCTCTTATAAATAAAATTTGTTCAATTTAAAGAATTAATTAACTTGTATCAACATACAATTAATTAATTAATCAATTAAGAGTGTTACCCTAGAGATATGACCTTAAGGGATCAACTGTTTGTTGGAGTAAGTGTCCCCGACAATAATGCGATCACAATTGTCGATCATATTGATCACATATTTAAATCTCATAACAAGAATACGAAAGGGATGATACATTACATATATATAATCAACTGGTCCACACATATCGGTAATGATTGGCTGGCTAGAGTTTGACATTACTGTCGTGAGACGGTGGTGATCAGTTGATCCCTTGAGGTCACACCTAAAGGACGATTCCATTAATTGAAAAAGGTTAATTAATTGTATGTCAATACAGATTAATTAATTCCTTAAAATTGAACAAATTATTATCATAAGAGAGAAAATGACATCTTATTATAATGTGATTAAATAAGATTTTATTTAGTAATTTAAGAAGTTATATTACTAAAATTAATCGGTGTTTGCGAAACACGCGAGATGAGAATGATAAGTTAGTTATAATTTCAAGTTGTTGTGAATTATACTAACTAGTATTTAAATGACCATTTTAAGTGAAAGTAATTTTGAATTACTAGTCAATTTGTTAAATGTGATTTATTTAATTTGTAAATGATATTTAATTTGTTAAATATGTATTTTAAATTAAAACATGACATAAGACATGTCACATGTCACATAACATATAATTGTACAATTGACAACAATAAAATGGAGTCCGTGTTACACATGATAACCGAAAATTGATGGGAAATTTTAGAAGTTTTGTCTTATTCAATTGTCTTATTCATTTCTCTATGACACTTGATAGTGACTTGACTATGACAAAGGCTTACATAAATTAGTCTTGTGAAGACAAAAAGGAAAAAGAATAAGGGTCCTAATACCCCCTCTACCCACCGGTTTTTGGTAGCTACAATTGAGAGTTTTTTCTCAATTATTCATTCTCTCATGTTTATGAAAACCCAACACTCTCTCTCTCTCTCTCTCTCTTGTTCTTCATAAAAAATATTTTTATGAATCTAATTTGTACAAATCAATCACTAATAATACTAGTAGTAGTATATGAGTATTAGTAATCGATTTTAAGGTAAACCACATTTCAAATATCTAGTACATATTATTTTGTGGGATTTGGGGATAGTCTTGGGTGCTACTTATTGAAGGGCTTCTATTTTGAAGTCATGGATGATCATCATAATGTATTTTCTAGCTCAAGAACAAATGAAGGTAGAAGACCTTCATTTGTGCCCATTTGGCCGAATTTTTGATGGTGAGAAAACGATTTTCTCATCTCTTCTTATTTATGTTTGCATGCATAAGATCTTTAAGTTTTTATGACTAAAACTTTAAACTAAAATATAAGATATTTAAAATATGATTTCCAACAAGCGGTATCATGAGCCTTAGGTTGTTTGCATGCAAATCGGTTTATAGTTTTTTCCGAGATATATGATTTAACATACAAAACTAATTAATTTGGTTTTATGAAAATAAACATAAAAATAACCTTGCATGTTAAAATTTTCTGGTCCTAAGTGATTTTTAGTACATTTTGGTTTATTTATGGATTTTATTGTTCATTTTATATAATATTGGCATTAAAATGTGATTTTTATGATAAAAATGTTATTTTTGGACTAAAAATAGCTAAACTTCGAATTTTTCAGTGGTTTCTGGATATGTTTTCACATATATTATCTACTGATGGCCTGTAAATGTTCATGATAAAATGAGTTATTTTGCTCGAAATATCGATTTTTCAAGTTAAAATTGTATTTAAATGGGTAAATAGGTTAATATGAGTTATATTTCGAATCTGGTCATGAAAATTTAGTATGTTGTCACATGAAATTTTACAAGATATGTCTAAAATATTTGGCTATAATGAAGTCGTTTTGGATGATTTATGAGTTTTTGATGAAAAATAACATAAATAGTGACTATAATTAGTAATAATGCTAAAACATACTTCATGACTAAAGGAAAAACGTCACATGTTGCATTTTATCATATATTTCAGATCTAAAAGTGAAAAGTTGATGAATATAATTTTTCTCATATTTTTATGGTCATAATTGTTAAAACCGATAAACCGCAACATTGTTTTTCTCGATAAATTTTCGAAATTTTTTAACCTAAGTTTTGAACATTATGAGTGTCATGGTATTTTTCCAGAATGTTCATGAGTTTAAATTTCAAATTTCAAATTTATTTGAAATTTTTATAATTTAATTTGATATTTATAGCATAATTTTGTATTTTAGGTCCATGTATGAACAATATTAAGAAATCAAGTTTAATTATTGTCAAAATATTAGTGGAGACTAATTTTGAGTCCTAAGATGGTTAGGGTAATTAACTTGTACATAAATATGAATTTATGTAATTATTGTGATTTTAATAAGTTAAATCACGCAAATCCGTAAAAACCGATTAATATACGATATTGGCTCTTTAAAGGCGATTTAGCATAAAATTAATCATGTTCATACATATTATAATGCTGCATTTTATCTATGATTGTCATATTTTTATTTTATATAATTTTTGAATTATGTAATTTTACTTAGTATGGCCTTATTTTAATTGATATTACCCGAAATGTATGGGAATATCAATTCGGTTGTAATTTATTGTGATCTCGTATCACCGTTTTGTAACTTAATAGATTTATTTTATTTTTAGTTACAAATGTATAATAGGAAATTATGTAATTTATTATGTAATTTAATTATTCCGGAGTTCCTTGAATATGGTGCCACTCGAGAAGGCGATCCATTAAAGAAACTGTTGCCTTGAAATGCATGCCAAGACCGAAGTTCAAGGGACCAAAGGAGTTGGTTTCCGAATTTGTAATAGTTTATTAGATTTACTATTTTAGGAAGGCCATACTAGGATTTTATTTTTATGCTTTGCATTTTATTTATATGTTGCATGCATCGCTAAATCGCCATAACTAAACATGCATTTTAAATCGAGTTTATCGACCGTGTCAATTACAATTATCGTAGTTCACCGCTTTAGTTCACTTAAAACGTGATAGATAATAAATTGACATGACCTCTAGCTAAAATAAACAATTGAGACTTAGCCTTACCAAAAAGTAGAAACCATGAAAACCTATTTCATGAGGGAGTGCGCTCGGCCACACCGGAGTACAAACCTTGTTACGTAGGGGAAGTGGGTGATAAATGTCTATCCACCGAATTCATGTTGATAAGGGATGAATCGGCTACACCATGCCCAAGTTGATGTGGATTTGGATCATGGACACATTTATTCGAAATTTGGATTGAACTGAACAAAAGTATTGATAAGGGATGAATCGGCCACACCGTACCCTTATCGGATGTGTTTTGGGCTAAAGATAAATGTTAATGTAATATTATCGACCAAGAGTTCTAAAAGTAGAATCAATTAAAGAGTTAATCCACCGAGTTATATTGATAAGGGATAAATCGGCCATACCGTGCCCAAGTTAATATGAATTTGGATCTTGGAATCATTTATCATAGTTGGGTAGAGGTCACTATGTAAATGCTATACTTGTTTACAAGTATTATTATAACGATAAATGTTAGTTTTCATCATTCTGTTGTCGCATCGTTCGCATCATTCTATTTCTTCTCCACAATTTATATACGATATCATTTCGATTTTAGTTCAAATCTCCATTAAAACGTCGTAACTAAAGACAAAATTTGAATTTTCATCTAAAACCACGTATTATCCATTGTAAGGATCTCTTGTGAAGAGTATAGATAAAAGTTATTCATGATCAAAAGGGTTTTTGATTTTTGACTAACATATCTACTTTATAATGAATTGTTTCTCATATGCTTAATTGAGTTAAGTACTTTGAAACGTTACATTATTTTGGTAACTAGATTTGTTTGAAATCAAAATTGGCCAAAATACCGCAACCACTTCAATGAAAGTTTTAAGACTAAACAAATGAATTGAAGAGTAGTCTTCATGAAATTCAATTTTGCTTCTCTAAACAAAGACTCATTGAAATGAGTAGGAGCATTCTCTTAAACCGTTAAGAAAAGGATAAGGTTTAAAAGAAGTAAAATTAGAATGGAATTGATACAAGGTAATGTTAAAAGTAAAGTTATTGAGAATAACGATACTAAATCTATCGATCCCGACCGATAAAGTTTCTATTGTCTTAATTGTTGGACGCTAGAAAGGAAACTACCCCAAATTATTGAAGAATCAACAAGTTAGTTGTGGGACATCTAATGAGACCTTCTTCTTTAAATGTTTATTTGATTGACATAAATTTTGCTAATACTACTTCGTCAATATTAGAAACCGGTGGTGGTTTTCATCATTGTATTTGATACATAGGATGATTAGAATATGACGACTAGCAACAATGATGTTGAGAGATAGAGTCATTGTGTACTCAATCTAGTTTTCGGGTTTAAAGTTGTACTTAATTGTGACTATTAAGTGCATAAACTCTAAATAAGAATATAAACTTGTTAAGATACAAAAGAGGTTTCACTTTTGTGACCCTATACACCATAATTTGATGTATGGCTAGCCCATTATCAAGGTGATTATATTCTAAACCAAACTAGAATGACATATCATGTAGATGATGCAAGACTCAAATTGGTAACCCAAGATTAAACCTTAAATTCTGGAATGATGAACGCAAAGATTTTTCGAGTACTCTTGGAACCATTAGATTGTTAATCTTATGGTATATGCGTATCTTGTATTCAAAGCAAGATATCTCGTGCTTTTTGGTTGAAAAGGAGATCGAGGTTGTAAATCATTGATCCAGAATAGGTTGATCATTTTCTTTTACCAACGATTTAAGTTAACACTAATGTGTTCACTTAATAAGGTAAATAGAGAAATCTTTGAAGAAGTTCAAAGAGTTCCATGAATTACGATCTGGTCGTAATGGGATTATCAAAGTGAAGACTTTGATATAAGCCAAATGAAATGTGATATAGTATCACAAGTTAATCTCTCTTAGCACACATTATGGGATAATGTGTGGTTGGATAAAGAAATCAAACCCTATTCGATATAGTTTGAACTTTAATCAAGTTACTTTGAGTTACTTGATCCTTTTGGGAATTTTATCATTTTGTCTAAATTATTTTTCCACTAAATCTAAAACGAATCATATGAGATATGAAATGGTAGGGTACCATGCTTGAAAGTTTTTAGAAGAAACAAATGCTCATTTTTCCTTACTATAATCACGAGTACACGAGTTTGTGGCTCGTGAAGCTGTCTTTCTAGAATACAAGTTTATTTCTAGAAGACAGAGTGGGAGAAATTATTCAAGAGCCACAAAAGAATTGTGTCAACAATTGTATGTCGCAAGAAACTGTTTTTCTTGGACAATTTAAGTTGTTTCTTCGAAACCTAGGAGGTTAAATTCATCACTTGTTGAAGATGATGAATTCATGTTACTTTTAAGAAAGTAAAGAGCTTACAACTTACAAAGAAATTGTTTGATTCAAATTACTTCTGGAAATTAATGAATATATGACTTACATGAGAGTGTTTAAGTCACAACTCAATACAAGGCTTAGAGCCATGAAAATCCGAAATAAATTCCAAGTGAATTGTTAGATATCAAAGCTTGATTGGTGGCAAAGGGTTTTGCACTAGTTGAAATGCTCAAGTCTATTTGGATCTTCTTAGGGATTGTGTTTCATTATGAGATATATAGCGAGTGAATCTAAAACCCACTTCTTCAATTAGAAGGAATGTATTCAATACATGCCTTGAGTTTTGTAGATTCTTGCAATCCTAATATAATGTGAAACTTAAGAGAGGGTCTTAAGTAGGACATCAATGAGTTGGAATAAATGTTTTGATCATGTAATAAAACGTTTTTCGATAAGACGAGAAGTTGTATTTATACATGGAGTTTAGTGGGAGTTACGGAAATTTTAATTAGTCTAATATGTGGATGACATATTGATCATTTGGAATGATTTAAGACTTGGAGAAATATAATACATCTATAATATCTGGATTTATGGAGATAAATCTATATGATGTTAGCATCATATAAGAGTTCTTATGTTGATAAGATTCAAGACTAGTTCAATCGAGTTGAACATATTTGATTGATTCCATTTGCTTCCGCTGCAGGATCAATTAAATGAGTAATGATATATAACACTTCATATACTTTGAGTATGATGAATTGTTTCAAAATCGAATTTAAGTAATAGTTACCAAATAGCCATATAAATCATCCTTAAGTGCTTGTAGAAGCATTAAGGGTGTAAAGTTAAGTGTTTTGATGTAATTCACTAATTTGTGTAAGGGCTTACACTAATGACTGTTGATATTGTATAAGGTTTCGGACAAAAACCGTATTCAAAACACCTAAAGATGGTTAAGGAACCATTGTGACTATTTTATTTAAGAAATGGATTTGTTAGAATCGTTCTAGGCAATAAAGAACAATGAGAGATGCTTACAACGGAAATTGAGTACACTTGCAATCATGAGATGTGTAAGAGGATGGATCTCGTACACTGTGAAAACGGTGGGAGTTATTCTAAGGCTAGAGAGCTTATGTCTAAATTGGATCTAGACACGTACTCAAAAAGTTTTGTAATGCAAATGTATACATTACAAAGGAAAACGAGTATGTAGTAAGGTTGAGTAAGGTACAAGAAGTTGATTAAACCTACTAACCAAAGCCTTCTCATGGGCTTAACATGATGAGTCATGTCATATGTCATTTCAATTGCATTGAGATGAACAACTACATATAAGATGAAAATGGATTATAAAAATATGAAGTAGTAATCAGGTATTGACTATTCATATGTGATAATCACATTTGTCGTTCGAGTTTTTAAATCTGAAAACTCCATTTATACTTTGTTACATCCAAACGGGTTGTAGAGACAATATTGAACCCCGTTGAAGTGAACCCGGATTAACATGGTATTCGCCCATAGTCACTTGTATGAGGTGACGTCTCGAAGTGACTAGAGTGTGATGCGATTGATGGAAAGTTCAAGTGCCATAGAGTCATGTGAGATGACTAGTCGATCACATAGGCAGACTGTTAGGAACACTTTGTCGAGCCTTATGACCGCTTATAGAGTTCTGGCAAATTTATATAGCCTGGTCGTGGAGAGAGCTACTATAGTATTCTAATGAGTCGATTCTTTTGACTAAAGACTGTTCGCCTAAGGTGGCACAGTTTCAGATTAACTTTGATTTATGTTACTACGACCTTCGTAAATGGGGTCAAATGGGCATATTTTGGGTTATGATGGCTGTGGCTAGTTGAAGGGAATAGTGCGATAGGAATTTTCCACCCCCTTGTCAGGGTTAAAAAAATATCTCAGGGCCACTCGAGGAGTAATGAAATGGAAATGCGTGGCCACGCTCGGAAGGTATCTATGGTAGATAACTCCGGTCAATCAGTTATTCTCCAGATCGAGGAAACCACTCTCGATATGATCACTTGGAAGTACGACCTGAAAGACACCTTGCATTGAGTGGGAGATAGTAATAGGACAAGAGAATTGGTGACGCACACTTGTCGAGGACAAGTGGGAGATTGTTGGAATAAGTGTCCTGCGACAATAATGCGATCATAACTGTCGATCATGATGATCACATGTTTAAATCTCATTTTAAGAATACATGTGGGATGTAATATTTTACAGTCAACTGGTCCACACATATCGGTAATGATTGGCTGACTAGAGTTTGACATTACTGTCGTGCAACGGTGGTGATCAGTTGATCCTCTTAGGTCATACCTATAGGGAAATACTCTTAATTGATTATTTAATTAATCGTATGCCGATACGAGTTAATTAAATTGCTTAAAATTGACGGATGATTTTGTGGGTAAAGTTAACGTGTCTTATTGTAATTTGATTAAATGAGATACGGTCTAAGTAATCGAATTATTTTATTACTTAGATAAAATTATTGTTTACGAAACAATTGAAATTGAATGAATAATTTATTATAAAAACAAGACGTTGTAATTTATAATTTGATAAACCATTTTTGGTACAAGTGATTACGAATTACTAGTGGATTTTGTATATGACATATTTTATGAGTATGTTGATTTTTAATATGTTAAAAATACATTACAAATTCACATGTCAAGTAACATGTCTCATATGTCATAATTGACAAATGACAAAATAAAATCTTCCATTGTCTTAATTGTCTTAATTGACAAAATAAAAATACATTACAAATAAAATCTTCCTATCAATCCCGACTGATAAAGTTTCCATTGTCTTAATTGTTGGACGCTAGAAAGGAAACTACCCCAAATTATTGAAGAATCAACATATTAGTTCTGGGACATCTAATGGGACCTTCTTCTTTAAATGTTTATTTGATTGACATAAATTTTGCTAGTACTACTTCGTCAATATTGGAAACCAGTGGTGGTTTTCATCATTGTATTTGATACATAGGATGATTAGAATATGACGACTAGCAACCATGATGTTGAGAGATAGAGTCATTGTGTAATCAATCTAGTTTTGGGTTTATAGTTGTACTTAATTATGACTATTAAGTGCATAAATTCTAAATAAGATTATAAACTTGTTAAGATACAAAGAGGTTTCACTTTTGTTACCCTATACACCACGATTTGATGTGTGGCTAGCCCATTATCAAGGTGATTATATTCTAAACCAAACTAGAATGATATATCATGTAGATGATGCAAGACTCAAATTGGTAACCCAAGATTAAACTTTAAATTCTGGAATGATGAAAGCAAAGAGTTATTTGGTACTCTTGAAACCATTAGATCTTATGGTATATGCGTATCTTGTATTCAAAGCAAGATGTCTCGTGCCTTTTGGTTGAAAAGGAGATCAAGGTTGTAAATCATTGATCCAAAATAGGTTGATCATTTTCTTTTACCAACGATTTAAGTTGACGCTAATATGTTCACTTAATAAGGTAAATAGAGAAATCTTTGAAGAAGTTCAAAGAGTTCACGGAATCACGATTTAGTCGTGATGGGATTATCAAAGTGAAGACTTTGATATAAGCCAAATGAAATGTGATATAGTATCACAAGTTAATCTCTCTTAACACACATTATGGGATAATATGTAATTGGATAAGAAATCAAACGCTATTCGATATGGTTTGGACTTCAATCAAGTTACTTTGAGTTACTTGATCCTTTTGGAAATTTTATCATTTTGTCTAAATTATTTTTCCACTAAATCTAAAACGAATCATATGAGATATGAAATGGTAGGGTACCATGTTTGTAAGTTTTCAAAGAAACAAATGCTCATTTTTCCTTATTATAATCACGAGTACACCGGGTTTGTGGCTCGTGAAGCTGTCTATCTAAAATACAAGTTTATTTCTAGAAGACAGAGTGAGAGAAAATATTTAAAGAGCCACAAAGAATGTTATGTCGCAAGAACCTGGTCTTTCTTGGCTACATGAGACGTTTTGTATAAAACGTTGTTTCTTCAAAACCTGGGAGGTTAAATTCGTCACTTGTTGAAGATGATGAATTCATGTTACTTTTAAGAAAGTAAAGAGCTTACAGCTTACAAAGAAATTGTTTGATTCAAGTTGATTACTTATGGAAAGTGATGTGACCATAATTAGCGCATATTTAGCCCCCGAATTAGCCTTGTTCCCATGCTTTTTAGTGCATATTTGGGTCATTTATTGTCTTTAGTTCTTTGTTTTGCATATTCTTTGAGATTTTGATCCCTTGGTAGGAAAGGAGAAAGAATCTTGCATTTTCATGGCAAAACGAGACTAAATTGATTGAATTCAATGACCAAGCATCAAGGAGAGACAAGATTAGAAGGCCTTTGTACATATTATAGTAGTTGGGCAATGTTGAGGAAAGATCCTTGCATCCCCGAGGAAATCCCCAAGGATTTTATGAAGGAAACGAAGAAAAGAAGAAAGGAATGAAGCTGTCCAGCAATCCGTGCGGATTGACTGGAAGACGCCCGTCCTCCACCTCCACAATCCGTCCGTCTTCTCCCAAAGACTACCGGCAGCAAGCCCAGAAGACGCCCGGGCAGAGCTTCACAAATCCGGCCGTCATGAGCCTAAGACGCACGGATTCCAGTCCAGCACAAATCCGTTTCTTCAAGCTTCAAAGAAAGATGCCCTTCCTTCGAAAAATACCGGCGTTTCCCTGCTCAATTCTAAAAAGTGTAATTACTAGTTTAGCCCTTAGTTAACCCTAATGCATCCACCTAATTTCCACTATAAATACCCCATTAGTCTAATTAGAAGAGCATGTTCTTCTTATCAATTCTTAGAGTAGTTAATATCAATCAAATCTCTCTTTAGTTTTGTAATCAACAATTAATCAAGTTTTAATACAAGTTTTATTTCCTTAATCTCTCTTTTGTTCATCCTTTATTTTGGGTAATTGAAGATTATTTGGGTTATTATTGGGAGATTGACAACCTCTCAATCAAGCATCATGTACTTCTTTTATTCTTGATTTATTATTGGAATCATTATTATGTATAATCCTCTTAATCCCTTTTTAATTATTGTTAATTACTTTCATTTATTCATCATTTTTTACTTTGTTGGTATGATTGACAACCTTGCTAGCTTGATCAACATGATAATGAGTGAGTAGTCACCTAGCTAGGGTTAATGGGTAATTAGGGGAAACCAACATGGGGAATGATTCATGCTTAAATTAATATGCTTTCATGGTTTATTTGCTTGCTTGTTTTGATCTCAACTCATGCACATGTTATGTTTGATGAAATGCGAGCCTATGAATCCTTGCATTTTTTACCCATCACCTATCTTTTCAATGAGACTTGTAAGACATAAACCAACTCGAGTCTCATTAGACCATGCATGTTGTTGAGTAGAGAAGATTAAGTCGACTTCTAGGTGTTGTACAATCTAATCGATTCGGCTTCGGGACCCAAATTTTCCTAGGATTGTAAGATATAACCCAACTCAATCCATCACAACAATAATTGTTTGCTTATAATTTGAGAACATGTTTGTATGATCAAATCCCATGATTCTCCTATGACCCCATGACACCCTAGTGCTTTTTATCAATTGTTTACAATCCTTTTAATTCATCTTGCTTGTTTACTTTCATTGCTATTTAGTTTAGTGACCTTCTACATCAACCCAAATTGTGACACCCCTAAGACACCACTAGTTTCAATAGAAATCTCATCTCAATTCCCGTCCCTTGGGATCCGACCTTTACTTGCCTCTTTACTAATTGTAGAGTTGTTTGTGAAGTTATAAATTGTGTTTTGGTCTAGGTGCTTCCAACGACAATTGTTCCGAAAAACAGAATATAGCTCCGACCGACCAAAAATGGCGCCGTTGCCGGGGACGGTGTTATCTTGATTTAGATTTTCTTATATTGTTATTAGTTGTGTCTTTCTTTGCCTTGGGGAAGTAAAACTCCTCAAGGTTTGTTCTAATTGTTTTCAAGTTGTTCGATATTTTGCAAGATGGACCTTATAGATTGTTTTGTAGAGGACCACTTAATGATCGGTCCGTTTCGTGTTCACAAATAGAAAGATGTGGTCGTTGGGTCACGTCCGAATCAAAACACAATTTATAGCTTCACAAACAACTCTACAATTAGTAAAGAGGCAAGTAAAGGTCGGATCCCAAGGGACGGGTATTGAAATGAGATTTCTATTGAAACTAGTGGTGTCTTAGGGGTGTCACAATTTGGGTTGATGTAGAAGGTTACTAACTAAAATAACAATGTAAATAAACAAGCAAGATGAATTAAAAGGGTTGTAAACAATTGATAAAAAGCACTAGGGTGTAATGGGGTCATAGGGGAATCATGGAAATTGATCATACAAACATGTTCTCAAATTATAAGCAAGCAATTATTGTTGTGATGGATTGAGTTGGGTTATATCTTACAATTCTAGGAAAGTTTGGGTCCCGGAGCCGAATCGATTAGATTGTACAACACCTACAAGTCGACTTAATCTTCCCTACTCAACAACATGCATGGTCTAATGAGGCTCGAGTTGGTTTATGTCTTACAAGTCTCATTGAAAAGATAGGTGATGGGTAAAAAATGCAAGGATTCATAGGCTCGCATTTCATCAAACATAACATGTGCATGAGTTGAGTCAAAACAAGCAAGCAAATAAAACATGAAAGCATATTAATTTAAGCATGAATCATTCCCCATGTTGGTTTCCCCTAATCACCCATTAACCCTAGCTAAGAGACTACTCACTCATTATCATGTTGATCATACTAGCAAGGTTGTCAATCATACCAACAAAATAAAACATGATGAATAAATGAAAGTAATTAACAATAATTAAAAAGGGATTAAGAGAATTATACCTACTAATGATTCCAATAATAAAGCAAAGATAAAGGAAGTACTTGATGCTTGATTGAGAGGTTGTCAATCTCCCAATAATAACCCAAATAATCTTTAATTACCCAAAATAAAGGATGAACAAAAGAGAGATTAAGGAAATAAAACTTGTATTAGAACTTGATTAATTGTTGATTACAAAACTAAAGAGAGATTTGATTGATATTAACTACTCTAATTATTGATAAGAAGAACATGCTCTTCTAATTAGACTAATGGGGTATTTATAGTGGAAATTAGGGGGATGCATTAGGGTTAACTAGGGGCTAAACTAGTAATTACACTTTTTAGATTGAGCAGGGAGGAGCCGGTATTTTTCGAAGGAAGGGGTTCTTGCTTTGTAACATGGAGAAGGGGAAATCGCGCTGTAGAGGAATCCGAGCGGATCAGGGTCGGGACGGGCGGATTCTGGCGAAGGAACACGAGCGGATTCAAGAGAATCCGGGCGGATTGTGGTGGCTAAACCCGAGCGTCTTGGTGGAAAACCGCACGGATTGTGCAGGTGGAGGACGGCCGGATTGTGGTCAATCCGCACGGATTGTGCCTCAGCAAGATTTCTTCTTCTGTTCTTCCCTTTTCTTCATAAATTCCTTGGGGATTTCCTTGGGGACTCAAGGATCCTTTCTCAACATTGCTCATTTACTATCATATGTACAAAGGCTTTCTAATCTTGTCTCTCCTTGATGCTTGGTCATTGGATTCGATCAATTTAGTCTCGTTTTGCCATGAAAATGCAAGATTCTTACTCCTTTCCTACCAAGGGATTAAAATCTCAAAAAATATGCAAAACAAAGAACTAAAGATAATAAATGACCCAAATATGCATTAAAAAGCATGGGAACAAGGCTAATTCGGGGGCTAAATATGCGCTAATTATGGTCACATCAAATATCCCCAAACCGAACCTTTGTTCGTCCCGAGTAAAGAGGTGACAAAGACTAGGACCATTATTTAAACTAACCTAATAACATTGCCGATATGAGACAATTACCGGGTCTCACTCCGCCCCTTCAACTTACAACAAGACAACCATGAGGTAGGATGCCTTCTTGCAAGGCAAGGTGGGTCTTGCCAAAATGGCGACACATCCAAACATTAAGCACACAAAGTCACATAATGGATGCATCTACAAAAGGAATAGCCACTTCCTCATCAAGTGGCGGAGGCACTAAAGAGGAACAAATTTAAGAGCATGTAATCCTTCAAAAATACTAGTTCAAAAAATTACTAAGGCTAAGAGGATGGCACTAAATCACCTCCAAATGGTGTTAAACTAGACTACTTTCGTCCTCAATTTCCAAATTCTTTCGTCAAGAGCGATCGGATGGTGGTGGAATGATGATCCCTATGATGCTAGTAGCATATGACATGACAAGTCTCGAATTCTCTACAAAAGTAAAGGTCATGGATCGTCCCAAGCTCGACAAAGTGGCTTGACAAAAAGGCTTTTTGGGAATGAAATGCTCAAATCTTTATACACAACGGGTGGATATGACTAGTATTCAAAAATTGACCTCATTTGACTTTCACATTTCAAAAATTTAAGATGGGGTTTGTCCCATCCGGGCTAGTGTCCTTTGCTTTCGCCAATCGCTTATTAGGCAACCGGTTAACCTCTAGACAATAGCTTTTCGGGGTGATAGTCACTCTGTCTCTGGGCGGCCGAATTCACAACCGTGTGGGGGCCCAATTAAATGGATCCCGCTCCAAAGCACATCGAAGTGGTACGCCTCCATCAAAACAACTTAAAAATTTCTTAACATTTAACAATTCATAACATTTGAGGTGTCCATGGCATTAAATTACTTCCACATGACAAAACTTTAGAAATGAGCACTTCAAACTTATTGATAGAAAATATTTTTGGGTTGCCTTACCACAAGGTCAATCAAGGTCACCTAGACAAGTTAACCAAGTCCACATCGCATCACGGGGTTGGATAGGTGACTCACATGCAAACCTTTGACTAGGCTTTGGGTCATGGGTCAAAAGACACTAGTATGACACTATCTAGGGTGTTTTACAACCATTCTAGTAGGCAAAGTCTTAAGTTGAAAAAGTATTTGTAATGGCTTAGTTGCTCTTGTCAAAGTTCCTAATTAGGCATTTTTCAAAACTTTTCTAACATGCAACTACATGCTATGATGCAACTAATATAAACATCCTAATGCAAGTGATTCTACCAACTAATATGACATATAAACTAGATGTAAGTCCTAAGTTCACATTGTTATACCGCATCAAACAAAATAAAGCCACATAGTCATTAACATAAAGAGGAAAAAGGAGATTGGAAAGATCATACCATGCGGTCTTCAATATCCTCATGTCTCGGAGGTGGCGTAGTCGATCAATGTGAACAAGGATAGAACAAACACAATATATACAAGACAATTTATTCAAAAGAAAATAAACATGTTTTTGGGTTTTCAATTTTCAAATTTTTATGATTTTCGAAATTTTTCAATTTTTTTGGATTTTTTGAATAAGAGTTAAATGTTAGAATTCTCATCCCCAGACTAATATGGGCATTGTCCTCAATGGCCAAAATGATGGAAATTATGCAAAGATGATGCATGATTTATATACTAAATGCAATCTATACTAGGCTACAATACATGATGCATGGTTTTTGTTATGACGGAGAGGATAATTTAGATTACCTACCGTTGTGTATGCATTAACTTCCCCAAACCGAGTGAGACACTATTGCTAATGTCTTAAGGATGGGTGTAGTTCATGCACACACTATGCAATGCATGAAACTAATTTGTCATTTTGGATATTGAAAGTGGGAACAATAAAATGAGAACACCTCAATGGTACCGAGGTGTGAGTCCTCTATGGTGCTTAGGACTACTCCAACAATGATCAAGAAAAATAATTAAAACAAAGAGAGAAATAGACAAACCATGAGAGGGTAGGAGCCTCCAAGGCTTGCTAATCTTCCATCATATCATCATCATCACCACTTTCCTCATTAGAAGTGGTCTCATTGCCACCTTCCTCTTCATTTGCCTCTTCACTTTCTTCTTCATCTTGCTCACCATCTTGCTCACCATCCTCTCCTCCTTCTTCACTTGCTTCTTCACCAATGTTATCATCAACTTCTTCATTACCAACAACCTCATTGTCACCCGAAACGACCCTAGATGCACCCGGAAATAGGACTTCTCTATCCGCCCAACTAGGCAAAGGACATGATGGATCAAGTAGTCCTTGCCTAGCTAAGTGTAGGAGGGGTGGATATTGAGCCAAGTAAGCGTTTTTCCGATCCTCAAAGGTTTGCTTGTGCATTGCTTGCATGAGAAGAGTCACATAATCATTTCTTGCTTCAACCCCCTCGGGCTTGAACTCTTCGTACTCAAAAGGGTAAGGTGGTATGACAATGGAAGAGGAGGGAATTTCAAGTTCACCCTTTTGTTGTTGGATAATATACTCGGTCTCTTTAGAAAGGGGAAGTAGATAATTGGTCCGGTGGACGCTTAGACGACAAATCTTTGAAGGCAAAGTAAACGATTTAGCTTCACTAGTGAGCCATCCATACTTGGTGTCAAGAGGGTTATGGGCAACCCACTTGTACTTGTTTATCATAGTATGCATATCAACAAGATGACCACCCTCCTTTGCTTCATACTTGCTATCCTTGTTGAAGTTAGGATCAAAGTATTTGGCTAGGATAGTGACTAAGCCGCCATTGACAATAACGGTAGTGCCTTTCTTCCCACAATCATTATTGAGCCATCTATCTACCAAAAGCCTTAAAGAGTTGAAGGGCTTGGTGTGTACTCTCCCAATATTCAAAGCCGATTCAAGAAGAATAAAATCAAGTTTGGTGAAATGGTTGGTATCTTTCCTTGCAATAATGGTGTTTCCTATGACCTTGTGCCATACTCTTATGCCCGGATGGTGGACTAAAAGAGCACGACTCGCATGAAAGTCTTCAAATTTCCTTCCAGAAATTGCCTCCCAAAGAGGGTCGGGGTCATACTTTCCATAATTCTTGAAATAACTCGGTTCATCACTAAGACCCAAAATTTCACCCAATTCCCTAAAGGAAATGCATCTACTGACATTAGCTAGACGAAACTCGAGATTCTCCCTAGTCTCAACTTTGGTGACTTTCAAAGAACTCAAAAACTCCAAGGTAAGGGAGGGGTATGTCAATTCCTTTGTTTCAAACAATTTCTTCAATCCCATTGCTTTGAAAAAGGCTCTAGTTTGCTCAAGGACACCTAATTTATCTAAGGTATCTTCACAAATAAATTTGGTGGATTGAAGTGATTTCCTAGCAAACTTGGCAAAAGTATCTCTATGGGTTTTGGAAATAAAAGTTACCTCCGGATAATGCAAGAGTTGATTGATTTCCGGAGTAGTAGATGTTGTTGCTCCCATAGAAGGTTGTTGTTGTTGTTGCACTTCCAAGTTTGAGGTTGCTACCACCATAGCCAATGCTTTCTTTGCTTGAATAGCCTTTTGCCTTTGTGAAAGTGTCTTTGGTGCCTTTGTTGCCTTTGTTGCTCCCTTAGTCCTTGCCGTTGATGAATTAACCAAGAAATGAATGAAAAATCTTCAATTTGTAGTGTACCCAAATCGATTTAAAGGTGAAAGGCTTTGCCTTTATGAATTCAAAAATCGACTCAAAGGTTGAAGATTTGTGCTTGGTTTTGATTGTTATTGGAAAAGGAGTGATTGATTTGTTGTTAGAAGGATGGTTTGATTGGATTTTGGTGAATGTAGTTGAGGGATTTTGTTTTTGTGATGGAGAGGATGAGGGTTTTGATGTTTTTGAGTGTTATGAATGAATGAATGAAGGTGGGAGGGGTTTTATAAAGACCGAAATTTTCGAACCGCAGGGGCAATCCGTGCGGTTTCTGCTCAAGACAGGCGGATTCTGCACTTTCTGGGTTGGGAAAAACTCGCCTAAAGACGGGCGTATTCAAGAGAAGACGCTCGGATTCGCTGATACGGGACGGGCGGATTCTCCAGAAGACGGACGGATTCCTTCACAAGGATTTTTCCTTGTTTTCCTCAGCTGAGAAGACGGGCGTCTTCCCTTCAAGACGGGCGTATTTTCAGAGACGGGCGGATTGCTGTTCAGGACGCCCAGATTCTCTTACAGTCAAAAATTTTTCAAAATTCAGCTCAGAAGGACGTGCGTCTTCTACCCAGTACGCTCGGATTATCTGAAGACGGGCGGATTCTCCTGAATTCGCTCGGATTCGACCCCTTTGTACCCAGATTCAGTTCCATCCGTGTACAATGCATTTCCCTTACCATTCTTCCATCCTTCTTCATATCTTGTGTTCTTCATTGTGGGGGCATTACTAGGCAAGGATAGCCTAGGCAATTGTCATCCCCACACTAAGGTAAAGCACTACACATCAATTGAAATTGTTAGTGCCTCCCTCACTTCTCTCAAACAAGACAATTATCTTGATCAAAGTAAATAAAATAAATCCAAAGATGACAAAAATGCAATACAAGAATTGAAATGCGAGTTAGGGAGTTAGAAATATTTACAAATGGTGGTTTAGGGAGGACTCCACCAAACTCTCATTCTTGATGAGATGTCAAGGGGGCATGTTCAAGGTGTTGTTGATGTTGCTCAACACCTTGAAGAAATAAACAAAAGCTTGTTCATTATCGTTATAAAGCTCTTCAATAGACCTTTGCCCTTGTTGTCGTTCTTGATCAATGGCATTACCAATGTAGGGATTAAAAATCCCTTCAAATTCGTCGTCCCAAAGACCACAAACTTCATTAAGTTGATCATTGAAAATCTCTTGATTTGATGGAGACAACTCTCCCAATTTCTTCTCTTGGCCAATGAGGCCATCCTTTTCTTCTTTGCTTGATTTTGATGAGCTTTGCAAGCTCTCCTTGTCACAATTCACTTGCTCTTTGAATGGAGCATCTTCAATTTTTTTCTTCCATTGGAGTTCCGACTTCTTCCTTTCATCCTTCCGGCTATAATGATCAATCATGAAACACGGTTCATGCAAACGAGGAGCTCTCATAGTCTTGTCAAGATTAAAGGTTATGCTTTCATCTCCCACTTCTAGAGTGAGCTCACCATGTTTCACATCGATCACCGCACCCGCGGTGTGTAGGAAAGGTCTTCCTAGAATGATCGGAATGTTGGAATCTTCCTCCATATCAACAATGACAAAGTCCACCGGGATGAAAAACTTCCCAATTCGCACGGGAACATCTTCCCATATCCCTAATGGTGTCTTCGTCGATCTATCGGCCATTTGGAGTGTGATATTGGTGCATTTAAGCTCTCCCATCCCCAACCTTTTACTCACCGAGTATGGCATAACACTCACACTAGCCCGTAGATCACATAAGGCTTTGTTGATCGTTGTGTCGCCAATGGTACACGGTATTGAAAAGCTTCCCGGATCCTTTAGTTTTGGAGGTGAACTCCCTTGAAGTATTGCACTACTCGCCTTAGTGAAGGCGATTGTCTCAAGTTTCCGGATTGACTTCTTCTTTGTGAGGATATCTTTCATGTATTTCGCATAGGCCGGTACGTGATTGATTAATTCCGTGAAAGGAATCGAGACTTCCAAATTCTTGACAATTTCCATAAACTTTCCAAGTTGATCATCAAATTTGGGCTTGGCTTGACGACTTGGAAAAGGAAGTCTAATCACAACGGGTTCTTTCTCCTTGACCTTGTCTTCATTTTTCTATGAACTTTCTTCCTTCAATGATTCTCCATCTTTGGAGTTTTGCACAATTTCTTCCTTATCACTAGCTTCCACAACTTCATCCTCAACTTTCTTCTTCGGTGCTTCATACCTTGTACCACTTCTCAAGTGAATGGCACTAACCGTTTCATGTCTTGGGGGATTACTTTGAGGTTGTAATTGCCCCTTTTGTCTTTGTGAGCTTGAAGATGCTAGTTGAGTCAATTGGGTTTCCAACATCTTGGTGTGAGCTAGAATGTTGTTGATGGTTGTTTCCTTTGCTTGGCTATCTTTTTGCATTTGAGTGAAAAATTCTTGTTGATTCTTTTGCATTTGGAGGACCGCTTTTTGGACATCAAAACCTTGGTCATTTTGGTGATTGTATGGATTTTGATTTTGGTAACCTTGGTTTTGATTGTAAAAGGGTCTTTGATTTTGGTTTCTCATGGGAAGTGGGGTTTATGCTGTTTGAGGGTTTTGAACATTTTGGCTTTTGTATGAGAGATTTGGATGGAATTTGGTGTTTTAATTGTAATAGTTGGAATAAGGGGTACCGCTCTTGTATGCTTGGAAAGCATTCACTTGTTCATTTGTTCCCCTACATTCACTTTGGTCATGTCCCAAAGTTCCACAATTCTCACATATCCCACTTGGGATTGATGAAGATGCCGTCATGGCATTAACATGATGCTTTGGTGATTTTGAGACTTCTTCAAGTCTAGCCATAGGTTTTTCAAACTTCAAATTGATTGTGTCAATGCGAGCACTAAGTTGAGCACCCAATTGAGTAACGGAGTCCACTTCATGCTTTCCTCCTCTAGTAGCCTTGCGAGGTCTACTATATTGTGAGTTATGGACCGCCATTTCCTCAATCTTGTTCCATGTTTGATTGTCATCAACTTCGGTGAACATTCCATTTGATCCCATGTTGAGAATGTTCCTTGAATCTTCGTATAAACCATTCCAAAATTGTTGTACCAAGAACCATTCACTAAGTCCATGGTGAGGACATGAGCGACAAATTCCCTTGAACCGCTCCCAAGCTTCATACAAAGATTCTTCATCCCTTTGCTTAAAACCCGTAATTTGAGCTCTTAGCATGTTAGTCTTTTCGGTGGGTAGAATTTTTTGTAGAAAGTTAGAGCCAACTTCTTCCAAGAATCAATTCCGAGAGTGGCCTTATCAAGGCCCTTCAACCATTGCTTCGCGGTGCCAATTAGTGAAAAAGTAAATAAGACCCATCGAATTTGGTCTTGAGTTACACCGGTTTGAGAAATCGCATCACAATAGTCGCAAAAAGTTTTCATATGAGAATGAGGGTCTTCACTAGGCATCCCCCCAAATTGGCTTCTTTCGACTAATTGGATAAAGGCGGATTTGGCAATAAAATTTCCGGTTAGATGTTGTGGTGTAGGAGTACCATTGGGTAGGTTCTCCTCAGTGGGTACGGAATGTGATGAAAACTTAGGCATTGTAGGTTGATTTTGGGTGGTATTGTGTAATGGGTTCTCCTCACCTTCTCTTGCAAAAGGGTTGATGAACTCAATAGTTGGTTGAACAACCTCACTAATACCTCTCAAATTCCTCCTAGCAAGTCTCCTATTGTTTGTCAAAGTTCTTTCAATTTCACGATCAAAAGGTAACAAGTCACCTTGTGACCTTCTAGACATGCAAAATATCAAACAACTTGAAAACAATTAGAACAAACCTTGAGGAGTTTTACTTCCCCAAGGCAAAGAAATGACACAACTAATAACAATATAAAGAAATCTAAATCAAGCAAACACCGTCCCTGGCAACGGCGCCATTTTTGATCGGTCCGTTTCGTGTTCACAAATAGAAAGATGTGGTCGTTGGGTCACGTCCGAATCAAAATACAATTTATAGCTTCACAAACAACTCTACAATTAGTAAAGAGGCAAGTAAAGGTCGGATCGCAAGGGACGGGCATTGAAATGAGATTTCTATTGAAACTAGTGGTGTCTTAGTGGTGTCACAATTTGGGTTGATGTAGAAGGTTACTAACTAAAATAGCAATGTAAATAAACAAGCGAGATGAATTAAAAGGGTTGTAAACAATTGATAAAAAGCACTAGGGTGTCATGGGGTCATAGGGGAATCATGGGAATTGATCATACAAACATGTTCTCAAATTATAAGCAAGCAATTATTGTTGTGATGGATTGAGTTGGGTTATATCTTACAATCCTAGGAAAGTTTGGGTCCCGGAGCCGAATCGATTAGATTGTACAACACCTACAAGTCGACTTAATCTTCCCTACTCAACAACATGCATGGTCTAATGAGGCTCGAGTTGGTTTATGTCTTACAAGTCTCATTGAAAAGATAGGCGATGGGTAAAAAATGCAAGGATTCATAGGCTCGCATTTCATCAAACATAACATGTGCATGAGTTGAGATCAAAACAAGCAAGCAAATAAAACATGAAAGCATATTAATTTAAGCATGAATCATTCCCCATGTTGGTTTCCCCTAATCACCCATTAACCCTAGCTAAGAGACTACTCACTCATTATCATGTTGATCATGCTAGCAAGGTTGTCAATCATACCAACAAAATGAAACATGAAGAATAAATAAAAGTAATTAACAATAATTAAAAAGGGATTAAGAGAATTATACCTACTAATGATTCCAATAATAAAGCAAAGATAAAAGAAGTACTTGATGCTTGATTGAGAGGTTGTCAATCTCCCAATAATAACCCAAATAATCTTCAATTACCCAAAATAAAGGATGAACAAAAGAGAGATTAAGGAAATAAAACTTGTATTAGAACTTGATTAATTGTTGATTACTAAACTAAAGAGAGATTTGATTGATATTAACTACTCTAATTATTGATAAGAAGAACATGCTCTTCTAATTAGACTAATGGGGTATTTATAGTGGAAATTAGGGGGATGCATTAGGGTTAACTAGGGGCTAAACTAGTAATTACACTTTTTAGATTTAGCAGGGAGGAGCCGGTATTTTTCGAAGGAAGGGCTTCTTGCTTTGTAACTTGGAGAAGGGGAAATCGCGCTGTAGAGGAATCTGAGCGGATCAGGGTCGGGACGGGCGGATTCTGGCGAAGGAACATGAGTGGATTCAAGAGAATCCGGGCGGATTGTGGTGGCTAAACCCGAGCGTCTTGGTGGAAAACCGCACGGATTGTGCAGGTGGAGGACGGCCGGATTGTGGTCAATCCGCACGGATTGTGCCTCAGCAAGATTTCTTCTTCTGTTCTTCCCTTTTCTTCATAAATTCCTTGGGGATTTCCTTGGGGACTCAAGGATCCTTTCTAAACATTGCTCCTTTACTATCATATGTACAAAGGCTTTCTAATCATGTCTCTCCTTGATGCTTGGTCATTGGATTCGATCAATTTAGTCTCGTTTTGCCATGAAAATGCAAGATTCTTACTCCTTTCCTACCAAGGGATCAAAATCTCAAAGAATATGCAAAACAAAGAACTAAAGATAATAAATGACCGAAATATGCACTAAAAAGCATGGGAACAAGGCTAATTTGGGGACTAAATATGCGCTAATTATGGTCACATCACTTAAGTATACCATTCTTCAAAGATCCCATGCAAGCATTGGAAGCCTTGGAAGCAAGTGAGGCTAAAAATATGTATTGGGAATTGGAGGTGGATCTTTTTGAGGCCGCTCTAGCTAACAAAGAACTTACTCATGCACAATCCGAATTAGTGCATAACATCCTTGTGGAAGCATGTCAACTGATACGTGCCTAATGTATAGTCTTTTTAGCCTATTTCAGCACGTATTTCTATGCATTTCTATACTGTTTTTATGGTATTTTGCCCCGAATTGGCTACTTTGGTGTATTTTGTCCTTTTTGTAGGAATGATCGCGAAAGTAGTGGAACCACACTTCTTTTTGTCCTTTTTGCATGCATTTAGAGGAGACGGGATTGTCCCAGAGTAAGATACTGCATTTGGAGGCGTCGTGGCACGCATTACGAGGCACTTAGACGCAGACGTGAGCTGAAATGAAGTCAAGTACTCGATCGAGCTCTTTTACAAGTCGATCGAGTGGTTTTCTTGCCCTCTGGTGGTCGATCGAGTGGTTTTCACTCGATCCTTAGCTTGCACAAAGACCCTCTACTCGATCGAGTGCCTTTCTGGTCGATCGAGTAGAAACTGCTGAAGAGTTGCTCGATCGAGTGGTTTTAATCCACTCGATCGAGTGGTTTTTATGGGTTTGGGCTTTAATTAGCCGCGTGATGTTTTATTTCGCATAAACTTGTTTTGTTTGCTATTTAAGCACGCATTACTAGGTTAATTAGGATCTATCATATTATCAAACTCTCTACTGTAACTTTAGTACGTTGCTTTGCTTTTCCCTACTGTTACTTTACTTTGGGTTATTATTGCTCGGATTCAGTTGTTCTTTACGCCGGATTCGCACTGATTGTAATCCTTTCTCTCCCTTATTTAATAATAATCATTTGTTGCTTTAATTTCTCAATTGTGTTCTTATTTCCCTTTGCCCTAATTTTCATTATTGCGATTTATTGTTTATTCATTATGTTTTCTGCTGGAAATTTGTCTAATGTTAGTTTAATCACTGATATGAGTAGCTAAACTCCCTTCATGTTGGGATTAGGGAATCTGCGGTAGAAAGATGACGATTTAGTAGATGAATTAGACGAATTAATCACGAGACTCTGTCACTATAGCAATTTAACTATAATTCCCGACCTAGTTGAGTGCACGCTTCTATATCAACCTTTAATCTGGCTAAAATTAATCCTGGATTGAAAGATTGGACTAAATAGGCCTGCTATAAACAGTAGACTACCCTAATGAGGATGAAAGTTAAGTTAGTGGTATTTTAGGATAGAAAGTGGACCGAAAGGACCTTTTAACATCCGTCTCACATTAGTTCGTCTGAATCATTTACAGCTGAGTTATTGGACTACCGTAGTGAACCGAAATCCCGACATGTCCCTCTCTTCTTGATAGTTTAATCGTATTTTATTGCCTTTACTGCTCTTTATTTTATTTCTCTTCTTTTCAAACTTCGTAGTTTAAGAACCAATTTCAATAAACCCCCAATTGTTACCATAGGATTAGAAATAGACAGCTATAGTTAGATTACCTCCCTGTGGATTCGATACTCGACTGCCTCTGCTACATTTTAGTTGAGACTGTTAGGTTTTATCTTTTATAGGGTTGCGATAGCCGTGTCAAATTTTGGCGCTGTTGCCGGGGAGGCAATTGTTCAATTTATTAGTTGCTTTATTTTTAGTCCTTTCCAGTCTAAGGGACACCCGTTCCTTAGACTATTCTTATTTTCTGTTGTAGTTTCTTCTTATGCGCAGGTCGCAGGGTGGTCCACTATTACCATTCGATCCTGAGATTGAAAGATCTTTGCACGTAAAGAGGAGATTGTTTCAAGATCAACAGTTAGAGGAAGAGTCTAGTTCTCATTCCAACTTTTACGAGAACGAACTGTTCGAGGTCAATCTACCGTCTTCTCCAGTTTCCAATTCATCAGTTGAAACCGTTATTTTTCCAGACTTTCCCGAAATGGCCGAAGAAGCGACCATTGCCAGTCATTCTGAACCCACAGCTGAGGATCTTTACAAGGGGTTCGAGCTACCAGGGGAATCCAGGAAATTCGAGCCGAAACCTTCTTACCTTAATATGGTTGAGAAGAATCAGTTCGGTGGGGCGGCAAACGAGGATGCAGCGAAGCACATGGAGACTTTTATTGATTTTTGCTGCTCCATACCCCCACCTGCTGGCGTGACAGCGGATCAGATAAAAGAAACCATGTTCATCTTCTCACTCCGTGATGCTGCGAGGGAGTGGTATAGGGATTTGAACCGAGCTGCTCACGGTATAACTGATTGGAATTCACTGGCTTTAGCGTTCTATAAGAAGTACTTTTCTGCATCGAGGACTATTGCCATTAGAGCTCAGATAACGAGCTTCAAACAAGGGCCTGACGAGAACTTTCACGAAGCATGGGTTCGATTTAAGAAGCTAGTGCGTACCATACCGCACCATGGTTTCGAAAAATGGAGCTTGTGCAATCATTTCTATAATGGTCTGTACGACGATCAGAGGGCTATTTTGGATGCTGCAGCCAATGGCCGATTTGCTGAAAACTTGGGAGCAACCAAGGGGTGGAAGATCATAGATGATTTGGCCAACCATAAGGCTGAATATGGGAACTCGAGAGGAAATCAAAGAAGAGCTGCTGAATCTTCTTCTGTCGCTGCGCTTGAAGCTCTTACTGCAAGGTTTGACAAGTATGAGCTAGGAGGAGCTTCCAAGGGACGGATGTATCAGGTTAATGCTATGACAGACGGTCCTTTCGTCTGTAGAAGATGTGGAGGAGAGGGGCATGTCTCAAATCATTGTCCCAGTCCTTTTGAGCAATGCGCTGCCTTCCAACACGACAGGCAGAACAACAGTTACTACGAGCCGAATGTTCACCCCATTTTGAGGTGGAGTAGTCAGAATGTACTCAATCCCACTGCCCCTCCGCATCAGCCGTATATTCCTCCACACAAGAATAAACAGGGCTATCAGAAGCCTCCTTCTTTCAACCCTCCTAACCAAGGTGCATCATCTTCTAGTGGGGTGAGTGAAATGGGTGAGCTTAAGTCCATGATGCAAGCCATATCGAAGCAATTGCAGCTGAATGATCAACAAAATCAACAGCAAAATGCGTCATTTAAGGCACTTGAGACTCAAGTTGCCCAACTTGCTGCAAATCAATCCTCGAGAAAGCCGGGTCAATTACCGACTCAAAATGAGAAGAATCCACACGAGACGGTAAACCTGATAGAATTGAGAATCGGTCTTTCTTATGAGGGACCGTATGAAGAAATCGAGACCCTAGGGAAGCCATTACGATGGTGAATGCGATTAATCTGTCGAGAGAAAAGGGCTCACGACAAAGGAACTACTCGATCGATCAAGACCGGTGTTCGATCGAGTAGAATTGAGGATGATAGTGGTCGATCGAGTGATTTTTCCACTCGATCGAGTGAACGTAGAACAAACTGGTCGATCGAGTAGGATTCCTATTCGATCGAGTGAAGCGATAATGAGATTGGTCGATCGAGTAGAAACTTTGCTCGATCGATCAGCTTGTTGAAGAAGAAACCGCTCGATCGATCAAGAAGTTGATCGATCGAGTGGTATTGATGACGGGAAGCTTATACGAGAGCCTGCTAGTGCTCGTTTAAGTGAGATATCAACGGAAAGACCTCGTTCTAGAGGTAAGAAGCGTCCAAAGGATACCGAACTTGCACCGGAAGATACGTTGGAAGAGAGAAACATGGGACTCGAGATATCAATCACGGTTACCTTCCCGAGGCGGCTGCAGAATACCAAAGTTAATCAACAGTTTGGCAAATTTGTCGAACTTTTGAAGAGCTTGGAAGTCTCCGTGCCGTTCACTGAATTGCTGACTAAGGTACCCTCTTATTTAAAGTTTATGAAAGAAATTTTAGCACGTAAGAGGACTATTAATGACAGTGAGACCGTAGCTTTGACTGAGGTGGGGTCAGCCCTATTTCAAAATAAGTTACCCCCTAAGCAATAAGACCCGGGTAGTTTTTCAATTCCGTGTCATATCGGTATGCAATTAATTGATAATGCGCTATGCGATTTAGGCGCTAGCGTAAGTGTCTTACCTTTGTCTCTGGCTAAGAGACTTGGTTTGACAAAACTGAGTTGCACCAACATGACTGTCCAGATGGCCGACCGTAGTCTATCATGGCCGTTAGGTATAGTAGAAGACGTACCTGTTCAAATCGGGAAGTTCTTTATTCCCGTTTATTTTGTCGTCTTAGATATCCCCGAAGATGCACACACCCCAATCATTTTAGGGAGACCATTTTTGTCCACTGCCCGTGCAGTAATAGACGTCAGGGGGAAGACTTTGACCTTTCAGGTAGGGGATGAGGAGCTGATTTTTCATCAGTCCAAGTTCCGGAGAGCTCACATGCAAGCCCAGCCTTGCAATGCTCTCTCTTCTATTGTTCCTATTATTGACACTCCAAATGAAAGTTTGGAGGATTGTGCCGCTATTGTTGACCCTTCGCCTCAGATTGAGAGCAAAAAGGAGGAAAGTTCGTCTGTTTTCCTCACTGCAGGTACAGATGAAAGCAAGGATGGGGCTGTCAAGGGACATGGTGTAGCCATTATCAATCAAATTGGAAGAAAGGATGCCAAAGAAGATGACAGAAGAGCAAGAACGAAGCAAGTTCGAACCTACATAGATTGGAAATACATTCCTCCTACTGTTTCAAAGGATAATTCAAGCTCATGGAAGATGAAGAGGACAGTCAGCGTTGCTGAGGTGACGTCCTCCAGTCAGAAGCCCACGAAGGGCCTACTGAAATTTGATGGGAATTAAACGGGGAAATACCCCGTGTAACACCTTGTAATAGACAATTTTTGAATTTCTTTTGAATTTGCTTTATTGCGTTTTAATTAGGACAATTAGTTTTAGACAATTTTTAGCATAGACGTAAGACTATAGACTGTGTTTTTGCGTATTTGGTATTTTGGGAAACTTTTGGATGTGTTTTTATGCAGGTTTGGGGAAGCTTCATGCAATTCAAGGAAGAAAAGACGAAAATTCAAGAGTCTATAAGAGGAAGTCCTCGATCGAGTACTTTTTGTACTCGATCGAGTGAAAATATGGTGGATCGAGCTGTTTTTCCAGTCGATCGAGTAAAGCCAAATAAGGGAATGGTCGATCGAGTAACAGTTTACTCGATAGGAAGCTAGAGGATCAACAGTGCTCGATCGAGCGGTTTAAAACCACTCGATCGAGTGGAATTGAGCAGGACAAGGGAGTTTTCTAACATAAACTCCTTAATTCCTTTTCTAACTCATTCTTCCCTAAATTTCGACTAACACTTCCCTTTTGTGCGATTGATTTCATCCCCAAACCCTTATTTTCTTGCCCAAATCACCAAATCCGTCACCTACATTTCATTGCTTGCATTTTAGTCTTCAAAAGCCCCTTAATTTCATCCCTATTTGTGTCCATTTTCGCGGTTTTAAAAAGGGATTTAGGGTTGCGGTTTTTCGACTGAAAAATCGTTTGTTTTTGCTTAATTCTTGAGGATTAATTGCATTTGTAGGTCGTCTATCATCAAGTAAGTGTTTCTTCATTCCTCTTGCATTTTAATTTCAATTATTTCGAATTTTATGAGGTAGAGGTAATGTAGGGTTTCGAAAATCCATGTTCAGTCGAATTTCTCGACCTAATTGTGTTTGTATGCCTTAGTTAGCTTGCTTGATGATCGCATCCCGTTTCCTTGCTGTTGTTGCTTGCTTAATTCGAATTTTGCACGAGATTTCCGCGATTAGGGCTCTTAAGTCGACTTTTTCGACTGTCAGGCGGTCTTTATGCTGCCTTGCTTTGTTTAACCTCAGTTCTTTCTTACTTACTACTGTTGTTAACTGCTTTTTCCGTCCCCTATCGCCATTACTTGCTGTGAATTGCTTTGGGAAATCTTGTCTTGTGAGTCGGAATTTTCGATCGCTAGAGTCTTACATGCTTCCATATGCGCTTTCATCTTTGTTTTAGCCTCCATTAGCAGTCATTACGTTGTCACATTATCACCACTCATGTGCTGCCATTTCGAATTTGTTGAGGATTGTTGGGAATGCTATCTTTGTCAGAGTCGATTTTTTCGACTTTTAGGGACTTACATGCTTTGTCACATGCTTTGGTTAACGCGTTGTTTTAGCCACGGTTAGCGGCCATTCTTTCTTATCATGTCCCTTGCTTTGATTATAGGATGGAGTCTAGTACTTTACCTTCGCGCACCACCTCCAAATCCGTCTTTGAGCGAGTCGGTGGCCCCCGCTGTTGCCACTAGCTCCACTTTCGTCACCACCGCAGCCCTAGTCTTCCTTGTTTCAAATGGGGACGGTTTACGCTCCAACCCGCTCACTGGGAGCTCGGTCGAGCTACTCCACCACCACTTCGCCACCACTTCTACACCTATGGCACACTCACCAGCAGCCTCAGCTGCCTTCAGAGCTGCTTTAGTTCCTTACACAGTCCGAGAGCGGGCCGCCGCTTTGCGTTCCAGAGACGGAGGCCGGGGTCGTAGACTAGTCAAAGCTACACCAGCTTCAGCTACTTCTACCTCCGCCATAGCCAGCCCTTCCACAGCTGCTGCCCCCGCTTCTGCTTCTACTTCAGCTGCCGACCCGCCTACTATCGAGATGCGATTCTTCGTCCGAGGGGACACTTCCCGGACTCTCACCCGGACTTCCCGCAGTATTATTCGTCAATGCTTTACATCGCGATAAATTTTATAACCTGCTGAAGTGTGAACATATGCCTTCTCGATTTTTAGACAAATCGGCATTAGAGAAACTTGGCCTTTACGAGTCAGTGTGTGATTTATTACGGGTCACGGGGATGCCTAGCCTCATTACCATGAGAGGCCACACCTTCTTCGAGCTGAGTCTCGAGTTTCTCAGCTCTTTTACCTTCTCCTCGGGGGCATACGCTATCGACCCCGATCGCTCGTCGGTCTCTTTCCTGCTATTTAACCGGACCTTTCGATGCCCCCGGCGAGTTTGGTAGGTTGCTAGACCTTACCTCCTCGGGGTGACGCGACTCGAGGAAGGTTTACAAGCGTGTCCGCGGTGCTTGGCCCGCACCCGCTTTCAGAGCGAAAGCTCCACCAGTCCACCCCCCCCGTCCGTTGTTTTCTCAGACTCATGGGGAGCTCTATTTTCGGCCGAAAGGAGTCGAATAACATCACGAACCGCGAGCTCTCCATCCTGGGCGGTTACCTGAATGTCGACTGTGAGGGTCCTTTTACCTTCAACATTGCCTACCTCACGCCAAGACCTCCACGACCCGGGGAAGAAGGAGACGGAACCATTGCCTGCGGTGGCATAGCCACCATTCTTGCCCATCGCCTTTTCTCCCCTTGGCCTCGTGACTTGCGCACCTCACGGAGAGAGGTCACCGAGTCCGCCGCCATGCTTGCTCGCATTGGCTTACCCCGCACTACCGGACTTGGAAGATTGACGGCTCCTTGTCTGTTGACTTACCTTGCGACGCCTCCCCGTCCCGAGCCCTTACCTCGTGCCAAAGGGCCACCGTCTGCCTGCCTTGCCCTTACTTCACCTTCCGCCTCGTCCATCTCCCGATGAGCCCGCCGCTAAAAAGCGGCGCGTTGAGACTGGAGAGGGGTCTACACCTGCAAGGAGTACCCAGCCTTCTACGGCTACTCCCGATCCGACCCCTACTCCCGCTGTTACTACTACTCCTACTCCCGCCCCACCTCCCACCGACTGCACCCGACCCGACTTTCGACTCGAGCCGGTCTTTCCGGCTACTTTTAGACCACCTCCTCCCTTTGTAGCGCCCACGGTCCAGGACCAAGGGGGCGCATTTTACGGTCTGTTGATTGAGCTTGCAGAGCGTCAGGCTCGTATGGAGAGGGACTTAGCTTTGACACTACACCCTCTGTACGAGTACCACTTGCGGAGACACAGACCAATCCCCGAGGGTTGGCCACACCCTTCCTTCTTCCTGTTCCCACCGAGGGGTACCCGGTGTCAGAGGACGAGGAGGAGAGCAAGGACCCAGAGGTGGCGGTGGAGAGAGCTCGCGCTGAGGAGCGGGAGAGGAGAGAGGAGGCGAGAGACCCGTTGTACCGGGGGGAGGGAGATGGAGATGGCGACGACGACGACGAGTAGCTACTGGTCTACTCACTTCCCCAGTTTTCTGGCTGGTTTGGGGAAGTTCGTGTTTTGTATGTTTTCTTACTCTTTTATTTTGTCTCCTTTATTTATTGTATTCACTTTATTTATAGGTTGTGTATTCCCGATCCCCCATTTTTCTGCTGGTGTATGCTAGAGGACAACGAGGGCGTTGTCCGTTTTGGTTTGGGGAGGGTATTGCATCCTTTTGAGTCTGCATTTGCATTTGTTTCACATTCACGTTTAATTTTTCAGCTTGCATTGTTGTTTATTTTCAATAAAAAATCAAAAAAATCCAAAAAATTAGAAAATTTCAAAAATTCAATAACATTTCACGTTTATTTTTGCATATAGGTTGAGTCGGAACGGTAGATTTCCGTGATGAAATTGCACTATAACTTGTCAATTTACTTGAGCCTTGCACTTTTATTGATAGTTTCTAGCCTTGTCATACGCATAATCTACGAATTTCTGTTCAAATATAAGCTGACTGTTTAGACTTGACCTATAAACTGGCAAACTACTTAAAAATTCTGAGTTTTTAGAGCCATAACTGGTGCCATTTATGACCAGTTTATTAGGAATTTTGAGAGTAGTACTCCTTGCATAGCATGTTCATCTCTTTTGCACATTTATGACATTCAATTTCTCGTCAAATGCACATATTCGGGTTTGTGGTTGGTGTCACATGCAGGGAGGGTCTCGTAAATTCCCCTTTCTTTATATCTTTCACCCATTTAGCTCCACATTAGCCAAAACTTGCCTTTTTGACCCATTAGCTACATTCCAAACTAAGTCTGCCTAGTCAAGCTAGTTAGTATGTTCTTTTGTGGTATGTCTTCCATTGCAGTTTGGTCCGTAATTCTTGTTTGGAGTTGGTGTTTGTACTAAGGAAGGAGGAAAGAAAAAAAAAAGTATTGAAAACAAAAACAAAAAAAAAACAAAAAAAAAAAGGAGAAGGAAATTGTGAAAGAAAGCAAAAAAAATGAAAAACAGAAAAAAAAGAGCTGGAACGAAAAAAAAAAGGAAAGAAAAAATTATGAAAACAGTTGTGCCCTCTTGTCAGAGTTGAGAAGATGTTTGAAGACGTGCAATCGAAAAGGGTTGTTTGTTTCAGTCAGTTGTTTCAGACGGTGCTTTTAAAGAGGAAGTTTGTGACCGTCTGACTCCTCCGTTCTATCCCATATTTTTTGAGGAGATTATGCTTTGAGTCTAGTGAGTTTTGTGCCAAGTGAAGGGCACTTGTACTTAGTTTTTCAGTCAGTTGAGATCCGGATGGTTTCATTATGGTCTTGTTAGGAACTAGCTTGACGCTTTTACCTCCACATTTCCATAACTTGTTTTGCCTTTTCTCACCTGAACCTCACTATTCCCATATTATTTGCAAACCCTCGGCTGTGACGGACATTATCGGTTGGAATTTGTGCATTAGTACTTGAATTGTCTTTCATTTTTGTTGCATGCATGCTACGTAGGTCGCAGTTAGGTGAGTGACTGTCTTTTCTTCTCTCTCTTACATAATACATTTGCCCTTTACTTCATGAGAGAAGAGTGACCACGCGAGAGTCCAGTTTTGTTGGTCTTGCAAGGTCGATAGGTCATGAGCTTTATTTCTGAACGGCTTATAATTCGTTTGCGTATCGACTGCTTGGCTTTAATTGTTGATTTTTGTTGCATTAAATTGGTTCAAGTAGACAAGTTAAGCTAGCTCTGAGTTATCATTTCCGTTCCATTAGTTTAGTTTTGAGTTTACTCGAGGGCGAGGAAAGGTTTGGTTTGGGGAGATTTGCTACGTGCCTAATGTATAGTCTTTTTAGCCTATTTCAGCACGTATTTCTATGCATTTCTATACTGTTTTTATGGTATTTTGCCCCGAATTGGCTACTTTGGTGTATTTTGTCCTTTTTGTAGGAATGATCGCGAAAGTAGTGGAACCACACTCCTTTTTGTCCTTTTTGCATGCATTTAGAGGAGACGGGATTGTCCCAGAGTAAGATACTGCATTTGGAGGCGTCGTGGCACGCATTACGAGGCACTTAGACGCAGACGTGAGCTGAAATGAAGTCAAGTACTCAATCGAGCTCTTTTACAAGTCGATCGAGTGGTTTTCTTGCCCTCTGGTGGTCGATCGAGTGGTTTTCACTCGATCCTTAGCTTGCACAAATACCCTCTACTCGATCGAGTGCCTTTCTGGTCAGTTGCTCGATCGAGTGGTTTTAATCCACTCGATCGAGTGGTTTTTATGGGTTTGGGCTTTAATTAGCCGCGTGATGTTTTATTTCGCATAAACTTGTTTTATTTGCTATTTAAGCACGCATTACTAGATTAATTAGGATCTATCATATTATCAAACTCTCTACTGTAACTTTAGTACGTTGCTTTGCTTTTCCCTACTGTTACTTTACGTTGGGTTATTATTGCTCGGATTCAGTTGTTCTTTACGCCGGATTCGCACTGATTGTAATCCTTTCTCTCCCTTATTTAATAATAATCATTTGTTGCTTTAATTTCTCAATTGTGTTCTTATTTCCCTTTGCCCTAATTTTCATTATTGCGATTTATTGTTTATTCATTATGTTTTCTGCTGGAAATTTGTCTGCTGTTAGTTTAATCACTTATATGAGTAGCTAAACTCCCTTCATGTTGGGATTAGGATTCTGCGGTAGAAAGATGACGATTTAGTAGATGAATTAGACGAATTAATCACGAGACTCTGTCACTATAGCAATTTAACTGTAATTCCCGACCTAGTTGAGTGCACGCTTCTATGTCAACCTTTAATCTGGCTAAAATTAATCCTGGATCGAAAGATTGGACTAAATAGGCCTGCTATAAACAGTAGACTACCCTAATGAGGATGAAAGTTAAGTTAGTGGTATTTTAGGATAGAAAGTGGACCGAAAGGACCTTTTAACATCCGTCTCACATTAGTTCGTCTGAATCATTTACAGCTGAGTTATTGGACTACCGTAGTGAACCGAAATCCCGACATGTCCCTCTTTTCTTGATAGTTTAATCGTATTTTATTGCCTTTACTGCTCTTTATTTTATTTCTCTTCTTTTCAAACTTCGTAGTTTAAGAACCAATTTCAATAAACCCCCAATTGTTACCATAGGATTAGAAATAGACAGCTATAGTTACATTACCTCCCTGTGGATTCGATACTCGACTGCGTCTGCTACATTTTAGTTGAGACCGTTAGGTTTTATCTTTGATAGGGTTGCGATAGCCATGTCATCAACCCATAGAAGATGAGCAATCTATCCTAGAAGATATTTTACAAGCTCAAGAGCAAGAGGAACCCATCATGGAGTTTGAATATGATGAGGTTGATGAGAATGAAGAACAAGTTGAATATGCTATGAGAATGGAATGTCTAATGGAGATGGAGAAAATTCTCAATGAAACTCCAAAGGAGGAAAGTGAGGTACAAACTCCTACTTTAAAACCCCTTCCTCCAAATTTGAAATATGCTTACCTTGATGAATCAAAGACCAAACCCGTGATTGTTAATGATAGACTTGATGAGAACCAATTGGGAAAATTGCTTGATGTGTTGAAACAACATGAAAAGGCTATAGGTTATAGTCTAGATGACCTTAAGGGGATAAGTCCCAACTTTTGCATGCATAGAATTCATCTAGAGGAAGACCATAGACCTACCATTCAACCTCAAAGAAGATTGAATCCCCACATGCAAGAAGTTGTCAAAGGAGAAGTTATGAAATTACTTGATGCGGGAATCATATATCCCATATCGGACGCTTTGTGGGTTAGCCCTTTCCAAGTGGTACCTAAGAAAGGAGGTACCACGGTAGTGACAAATGAAAAGAATGAACTAATACCCACAAGAATGATCACCGGTTGGCGTATGTGCATTGACTACCGAAAATTAAACTCCGCAACAAGAAAGGATCACTTCCCCCTACCATTCATTGACCAAATGCTTGAGAGGTTGGCCTCCAACAAATTCTTTTGTTACCTTGACGGGTATTCGGGATTCTTCCAAATCCCTATACACCCGGATGACCAACATAAGACCACCTTCACATGCCCTTATGGTACTTTTGCATATAGGAGGATGCCTTTTGGTTTATGTAATGCCCCCGCCACTTTCCAAAGATGCATGATGAGTGTCTTCTCCGATTACTTAAAGACCATAATGGAAGTTGTTATGGATGATTTTAGTGTTTATGGAAAGGACTTTGACTCATATTTGCATAATCTTTCTCTTATGTTGCAAAAATGTGAAGATGTTAGACTTGTTTTAAATTGGGAAAAGTGTCACTTCATGGTCAATGAAGGAATTGTTTTGGGTCATTTGATTTCGGAAAAGGGCATCGAGGTCGATAAAGCTAAAGTTGAGGTGATAGAGAAACTACCACCTCCCGTGAATGTTAGAGGGGTGAGAAGTTTTCTCGGTCACGCGGGTTTTTATCGCCGTTTCATAAAGGATTTTTCAAAAATAGCGAAACCCCTCACTCAACTATTGCTTAAAGATGCCCAATTCCAATTCACTGATGAGTGTGTTGAAGCCTTTAATAGAATCAAGGGAGCACTAATCTTGGCACCGATCATCCAACCTCCAAATTTGGAACTACCATTCGAGATTATGTGTGATGCTAGTAACTATGCCGTTGGAGCGGTTCTTGGCCAACGGGTAGGAAGAGCTCTTCATGCCATCTATTATATAAGCAAGACTCTTGATCCCTCCCAAGTGAACTATGATACCACCGAGAAAGAGCTTCTTGTCATTGTCTATGCTTTGGACAAATTTCGTTCCTACTTACTTGGATCTAAGGTGATAGTCTTTTCGGATCACCGTCCTCTCCGACATCTCTTGATAAAGAAGGAGGCAAAACCAAGATTGTTAAGATGGATTTTGCTTCTTCAAGAATTTGACTTAGAAATAAGAGACAAGAAAGGAGCCGAGAATGTAGTGGTGGATCATTTGTCAAGGATCCGGTTTCATGATGAAAATGGAAAAACCCCGATCAATGACTCATTTCCCGACGACATTTTAATGGCCATTCAAACACAACTTGAAAGGCACATCACCCCATGGTTTGCCGATTATGCTAATTATATTGTTGGAAAAGTACTCCCTCCAAATTTGAACCACAACCAAAGGAAGAGATTCCTATTCGAAGTTAAGAGGTACTTTTGGGACGATCCAAACCTCTACAAGGAGTGTAGTGATGGGCTCTACCGGAGATGCATCCCTCAATGGGAAGTCGAAGGAATCTTGGAAGGCTGTCATTCATCACCCTACGGTGGGCACCATGGAGCAAGGAGGACCGTTGCAAAAATTCTTCAATCGGGCTTCTATTGGCCTACAATGTTTCAAGACACAAGAGAATTCATCATTCATTGCGACGCTTGTCAAAGAATGAGGAATATCTCTTGGAGGAACGAAATGCCACAAAGGGGCATTCTAGAGGTGGAAATCTTCGATGTTTGGGGAATCGACTACCAAGGTCCCTTTGTGACATCCAATGGGAATAAATACATCCTTGTGGCCGTAGACTACGTCTCAAAATGGGTGGAGGCAATTGCCACTCCGAATGATGATGCAAAAACGGTCACCAAGCTCTTCAAGAAGATAATCTTCCCAAGATTTGGAGTTCCTAGAGCAATTATAAGTGATGGAGGAACGCATTTCTATGAGAAGATATTTGCATCTCTTTTGACTAAATATGGTGTTCAACATAGAACCGGCTTGGGATATCATCCTCAAACAAGCGGTCAAGTTGAAGTTTCGAATAGAGAGATCAAACAAATCCTTGAGAAAGTTGTGAACAAGACCCGGAAAGATTGGAGCACAAAGCTTGATGATGCTCTTTGGGCTTATAGGACGGCCTATAAGACTCCCATAGAAGCCTCCCCTTACAAGCCTGTCTATGGAAAAGCATGTCATTTGCCAATCGAATTGGAGTACAAAGCTTTTTGGGCAATCCGAGCACTTAATCTTGATCTCAAATGGAGTGGGCAAAAGAGGATGATTCAAATTCATGAGTGGGAGGAATTCCGACTACAATCCTATGAAAATGCAAAGATTTACAAAGAAAGAACAAAATTACTCCATGACAAGAGAATCAGACAAAAGGCCTTGCACAAAGGGGACAAAGTCCTTCTATTCAATTCCCGCTACCGACTTTTTCCGGGAAAGTTGAACTCTAGATGGATGGGTCCCTATGTGATAACCGAAGTTGGAAGATATGGAGATTTTGAACTCAAGGCGGAGGATGGAAGCAAGTTTAAAGTCAATGGTCAAAGGTTGAAGCCATACTATGAGGGAGTGTTTATTGGAGAGGTCGAGGTCACCTACCTTGGGCCTCCTCATCCTTGAAAGAATCATCAAAAGGGAGAGTTTGGTGGAGTCCTCCCTAAACCACCACTTGTAAATATTTCTAACTCCCTAACTCGCATTTCAATTCTTGTATTGCATTTTTGTTATTTTTGGATTTTTATAGTTTGATCAAGATAATTGTCATGTTTGAGAGAAGTGAGGGAGGGACTAATGATTTCAATTATTGTGTAGTGCTTTAGCTTAGTGTGGGGATAGCAATTGCCTAGGCTATCCATGCCTTAGTAGTGCCCCCACAATGAAGAACACAAGATATGAAGAAGAATGAAAAATGACAAGGGATATGCATAGTACACGGATGGAACTGAATCCGGGTAAAAGGGTTAGAATCCGAGCGGATTCAAGAGAATCCGCCCGTCTTCAGACAATCCGGGCATATTGGGTAGAAGACGCCCGTCCTTTATGAGCTAAATTTTTGAAATTTTAGACAGTAAGCAAATCCGGGCGTCCTGATACAGAATCCGCCCGTCTTCAAAAAGCCGCCCGTCTTCACTGAAAGACGCCCGTCTTTTTGGCTGAGGAAAACAAGAAAAATCCCTGGAAAGGAATCCGCCCGTCTTCAGAAGAAGACGCCCGTCCCGATAAGAAAGAATCCGAGCGTCTCATGCTCGGGACGCCCGTCTTTGTGGCGTCATATTTTTGGAAAGATAGCTGTGACAGAATCCGGGCGTCTTACCCAGAATCCGCCCGTCCCGAGAAGCCTGAATCCGAGCGTTTTCTGCTCGAATCCGCCCGCCTTCCCGCGGTGATATGACCCGTCTTTTCTTAATTAAATTACACCCCACCACACATTTAGTGACACATCACTCTTCCTTCCACTTGCATTATAAAACCCACCTCTTTATGACTCCCAAGCATATCCAAATCACACTTAAACCCCACAAAATCAAAAAGCCCCAATTTTCTAGGGTTTCCAAAGGCAACACTCAATCAACAAGGAGCATCCTTATCCTTTCGCAAATCAAAAGAATCTAGCTCAATAATCAAATAATGGCACCAAGGAGATCCTCTTTTAGGAATGGGAGACGACCAAGGATGAGGGGAAGTTCTTCCACCTCCCATGTCAACACATTAAGAAGGGAGCATGAAGAGATTGTAGATCTCACAAGGCTTGATGACTTCTCAAATGTGGAATTTGTCAATGATGTGCAAAGATTAGTCTTCCACCGGCTTCTAAGTAAGAATATTCTTCCCACTAAGTTTTTATGTCATGCTACCTTGAGGAAACTTGGGATTTATCACCAAGTGGAAGCTCTCTTTGAAGTATTTGGTCTCTCAACCCTTTTTCGCATGTATGAACAAACTTATCGATCTCTTGTGCTTGAATTTTATAGCTTTTTGAAGATTACAACCTTGAACAAAACAATATGCATAGAATTTAGGTTGGAGAATGTTTCTAGGATGATGACCCTTGTAGAATTTGCAAATGTACTCGGTCTCGATGTTTCGCCTACCCGAACATCGAAGCCAAAGAAGTATAGTGTTGAACCTTTGTGGAGGGCCATGACCGGCCGGGATTTCATACACACCAAGGAATGTCTCGCTTTTCATATCCAAAACCCTATCTTGAGGCTTACTTATCGATTCCTTTCGGGCACTCTACTTGCCCGCCGAGATCCGGCCATAGTGAATCAACTTGACCTTGTGTTTATGGAATCCTACCTCAATATTCAAGGAAGAAATGTGTACCACTTCAAAGCACCTCTAGTATTACTAGAGAAATGGGCAAAGTTTAGGAATGGTGACGATGATGGAATGAAGCACATTGTGAATGGAGGACTCATTACTAGGCTTGCGAAGCATTTCAACCCGAGATTCAATAAGAATAATGAGTATGCTCCTCTTTTGGGAAACACAAGGATAAACAAAGATCTTGTTCTTATTCATCACCATTGGATAACCCTTGAGGGGTTCGATAAGCGGATCAAGTGGTTAATGAAAGGAAGCGATCCGATTTATCTTCCAATGGCCGACCTACCACGTATCTCCCCAAGAAGAGGACCTTTAGCTCCAATTCCATCCTACCTCATCCCGAATCAAACAAGGCAAGCACCACCACCTCCA
The DNA here is from genome assembly GCF_048544455.1 of Silene latifolia. Taxonomy (NCBI): domain Eukaryota; kingdom Viridiplantae; phylum Streptophyta; class Magnoliopsida; order Caryophyllales; family Caryophyllaceae; genus Silene; species Silene latifolia. Next base: position 151,910,529 of record NC_133526.1, read on the forward strand.
AATCCACCACAACAACAACAAGAACAACAAACTCAAGATGAGAAGATCAAAGTGCCTCCCTACCCATTTCCTTACCAACCGTACAACCATCCCAACCCCTTCATCCTTCCCCGTGACGACTTTGTCACGGGAATCTTACAAGATTTGCACTACCGTCAATACGAAACCTCCGTGGACAATTACTATGCTCTCTATCCTCAATATCACGAGATGGTTCGAAGAGGACGGATTAGTGAGGAAGGAGCATTTCCCTCATGGGCTCAATTGGATTTGCTCTTCCCCAATTCAGAGAGGGCTAATGAAGGGGCAAACGGGAGACAAGAGGAGGGGAGCGGCAATTCTTGTGGAGGAGACACAGTGGAGCTTGAAAGTGAAGAGGACGAATTCATGGACCCAAGTATGAGTGATGCATCAAAGGAGATATGGGATAGCGATCTAGAAGGAGATGATGCCGATGTCTAGAGGATTACTTCATAGCTAGGTGGAGCGGGCGAGAGGCACCTACCTAAGTTTAAGTGAAGTTTTCTCATCTCCTCTCTTTAATTTTCAAGTTTCATGAAAAGAAGTTTGTATTTTGTTAACTTGTATTTTATTAATCTTGATCATTGTTGGAGTAGTCCTAGCACCATAGAGGACTCACACCTCGACCCCATTGAGGTGTTCTCATTTTATTGTTCCCACCTTTCAAAATCCAAAATGACAAATTAGTTTCATGCATTGCATAGTTTGTGCATGAACTACACCCATCCTTAGGACATTAGCAATAATGTCTAACTCGGTTTGGGGAAGTCAATGCATTCACAACGGGAGGTAATCTAAATTATCCTCTCTGTCATAAACAAAAACCATGCATCATGTAGTGTAGATTAGTGTAGCTTGCATTTAGTATAGAAATCATGCATCATGTTTGCATAATTTCCCATCATTTTGGCCATTGAGGACAATGCCCATATTAGTGTGGGGATGGGGAATTCTAACTTAACTTCTTATTCAAAAATCCAAAAAAATTGAAAAATTTCGACAAATCATAAAAATTTGAAAAATTCAAAAAGCCAAAAACAAGTTCTTTTCCTTTGTAGTGTAGTCTTGTATATATTATTGTATATATTGTGTTTGTTCTATCCTTGTTCACATTGATCGACTAAGCCACATCCGAGACATGAGGATCATGAAGACCGCATGGTATGATCTTTCCAATCTCCTTTTTCCTCTCTATGTTAATGACTATGTGGCTTTATTTTGATTGATGCGGTATAACAATGTGAACTTAGGACTTGCATTTAGTTTATATGTCATATTAGTTGGTAGAATCACTTGCATTAGGATGTGTATATAATAGTTGCATCATGGCATATAGTTGCATTTAGATAAAATTTTTGAAAAATGCCTAATTAGGAACTTTGACAAGAGCAACTAACCCATTACAAATACTTTTTCAACTTAAGACTTTGCCTACTAGAATGGTTGTAAAACACCCTAGATTGTGTCATACTAGTATCTTTTGACCCATGACCCAAAGCCTAGTCAAGGGTTTGCATGTGAGTCACCTATCCAACCCCGTGATGCGATGTGGACTTGGTTAACTTGTCTAGGTGACCTTGATTGACCTTGTGGTAAGGCAACCCAAAAATACTTTCTATCAATAAGTTTGAAGTGCTCATTTCGAAGATTTTGTATGTGGAAGTAATTTATTGCTAAGGAAACCTCAATTGTTATGAAATGTTGAAATATTGAGAAATTTAATTGTTTTGATGGAGGCGTACCACTTCGATGTGCTTTGGAGAGGGATCCATTGAATTGAGCCCCCACATGGTTGTGAATTCAACCGCCCAGAGACAGAGTGACTATCACCCCGAAAAGCTATTGTCTAGAGGTTAACCGGTTGCCTAATAAGCGATTGGAGAAAGCAAAGGACACTAGCCCGGCAGGGACAAACCCCATCTTAAATTTTTGAAATGTGAAAGTTGAATGAGGTTAATTTTTGAATACTAGTCATATCCACCCTTTGTTTATAACGATTTGAGCATTTCATTCCCAAAAAGCCTTTTTGTCAAGCCACTTTGTCGAGCTTGGGACGATCCATGACCTTTACTTTTGTAGAGAATTCGAGACTTGTCATGTCATATGCTACTAGCATCATAGGGATCATCATTCCACCACCATCCGATCGCTCTTGACGAAAGCATTTGGAAATTGAGGACAAAAGTAGTCTAGTTTAACACCATTTGGAGGTGATTTAGTGCCATCCTCTTAGCCTTAGTAATTTGTTGAACTAGTATATGTGAAGGATTATATGCTCTTAAATTTGTTCCTCTTTAGTGCCTCCGCCACTTGATGAGGAAGTGGCTATTCCTTTTGTAGATGCATCCATTATGTGACTTTGTGTGCTTAATGTTTGGATGTGTCGCCATTTTGGCAAGACCCACCTTGCCTTGCAAGAAGGCATCCTACCTCATGGTTGTCTTGTTGTAAGTTGAAGGGGCGGAGTGAGACCCGGTAATTGTCTCATATCGGCTATGTTATTAAGTTAGTTTAAATAATGGTCCTAGTCTTTGTCACCTCTTTACTCGGGACGAGCAAAGGTTCGGTTTGGGGATATTTGATGTGACCATAATTAGCGCATATTTAGCCCCCGAATTAGCCTTATTCCCATGCTTTTTAGTGCATATTTGGGTCATTTATTGTCTTTAGTTCTTTGTTTTGCATATTCTTTGAGATTTTGATCCCCTTGGTAGGAAAGGAGTAAGAATCTTACATTTCATGGCAAAACGAGACTAAATTGATTGAATTCAATGACCAAGCACCAAGGAGAGACAAGAGTAGAAGACCTTTGTACATATTATAGTAGTTGGGCAATGTTGAGGAAAGATCCTTCAATCCCCGAGGAAATCCCCAAGGATTTTATGAAGGAAAGGAAGAAAAGAAGAAAGGAATGAAGCTGTCCAGCAATCCGTGCGGATTGACTTGAAGACGCCCGTCCTCCACCTCCACAATCCGACCGTCTTCTCCCAAAGACGCCCGGGCAGCAAGCCCAGAAGACGCCCGGATTCCCTTGAAGACGCTCGGGCAGAGCTTCACAAATCCGGCCGTCCCGAGCCTAAGACGCACGGATTCCAGTCCAGCACAAATCCATTTCTTCAAGCTTCAAAGAAAGATGCCCTTCCTTCGAAAAATACCGGCGTTTCCCTACTCAATTCTAAAAAGTGTAATTACTAGTTTAGCCCTTAGCTAACCCTAATGCATCCACCTAATTTCCACTATAAATACCCCATTAGTCTAATTAGAAGAGCGTGTTCTTCTTATCAATTCTTAGAGTAGTTAATATCAATCAAATCTCTCTTTAGTTTTGTAATCAACAATTACTCAAGTTTTAATACAAGTTTTATTTCCTTAATCTCTCTTTTGTTCATCCTTTATTTTGGGTAATTGAAGATTATTTGGGTTATTATTGGGAGATTGACAACCTCTCAATCAAGCATCAAGTACTTCTTTTATTCTTGCTTTATTATTGGAATCATTAGTAGGTATAATCCTCTTAATCCCTTTTTAATTATTGTTAATTACTTTCATTTATTCATCATGTTTTACTTTGTTGGTATGATTGACAACCTTGCTAGCATGATCAACATGATAATGAGTGAGTAGTCACCTAGCTAGGGTTAATAGGTAATTAGGGGAAACCAACATGGGGAATGATTCATGCTTAAATTAATATGCTTTCATGGTTTATTTGCTTGCTTGTTTTGATCTCAACTCATGCACATGTTATGTTTGATGAAATACGAGCCTATGAATCCTTGCATTTTTTAACCATCACCTATCTTTTCAATGAGACTTGTAAGACATAAACCAACTCGAGTCTCATTAGACCATGCATGTTGTTGAGTAGGGAAGATTAAGTCGACTTGTAGGTGTTGTACAATCTAATCGATTCGGCTCCGGGACCCAAACTTTCCTAGGATTATAAGATATAACCCAACTCAATCCATCACAACAATAATTGCTTGCTTATAATTTGAGAACATGTTTGTATGATCAATTCCCATGATTCCCCTATGACCCCATGACACCCTAGTGCTTTTTATCAATTGTTTACAATCCTTTTAATTCATCTTGCTTGTTTACTTTCATTGCTATTTAGTTTAGTGACCTTCTACATCTACCCAAATTGTGACACCCCTAAGACACCACTAGTTTCAATAGAAATCTCATCTCAATTCCCGTCCCTTGGGATCCGATCTTTACTTGCCTCTTTACTAATTGTAGAGTTGTTAGTGAAGTTATAAATTGTGTTTTTGGTCTAGGTGCTTCCAACGACAATTGTTCCGAAAAATAGAATATAGCTGCGACCGACTAGAAAGTAATGAACATATGACTTACATGAGGGTGTTTAAGTCACAACTCAATACAAGGCTTAGAGCCATGAAAATCCGAAATAAATTCCAAGTGATTTGTTAGATATCAAAGCTAGATTGGTTGCAAAGGGTTTTGCACTAGTTGAGAAGCTTAAGTCTAAGGATTGTATTTCATTATGATGAGATATATAGCGAGTGAATCCAAATACCCATTTCTTCAAAGAAGAAATGTATTCGATACATGTCTTGAGTTTTGTAGAATCTTGCAATCCTAAGATAATGTGAAACTTAAGAGAGGGTCTTAAGTAGGACATCAATGAGTTGGAATCAATGTTTTGATCATGTTATAAAACTTTTCTCGATAAGTCGAGATGTTGTGTTTATACATGAAGTTTAGTGGGAGTTACGGAAATTTTAGTAGTCTTATATGTGGATGACATATTGATCATTGCGAATGATTTAAGACTTGGAGTAATATAATACATCTTTAATATCCGGATTTATGGAGATAAATCTACATGATATTAGCGTCAAATAAGAAGTCTTATGTTGATAAGATTCATGATTAGTTCAATCGAGTTGAACATATTTGATTGATTCCATTTGCTTCCGCTGCCGGATCAATTAAATAAGTAATGATGTATAATACTTCATATGCTTTCAGTATGATGAACTGTTTCAAAATCGAATTTAAGTAATAGTTACCAAGTAGCCATATAGATTATTCTTAAGTGCTTGAGGAAGCATTAAGGATGGAAAGCAAAGTGTTTTTGATGCAATTTTGTGCAAGGGTGTTACACAAATGACAATTGACAATTGAGATTGCGCATGGTTTCCGACAAAACCATAATCAAAACACATTAGGATGGTTTAGGAACCATTGTGGCTATGTTATTTAAGAAATAGATTTGCTAGAATCGTTCTAGGCAATGAAGTACAATGAGAGATATTTACAACGGAAATTGAGTACACTTGCAATCATGAGATGTGCAAGAAGGATGAGTCCCACACACTGTGAAAATAGTGGGAGCTGTTCTAAGGCTAGATGGCCTATGTCTAGATTGGATCTAGACACGTACTTAGAAAGTTTTGTGATGCAAATGTATACATTACAAAGAAAAACAAGTATGTAGTAAGGTTGAGTAAGGTACAAGAAGTTGATAAAACCTACTAACCAAAGCCTTCTCATAGGCTTAACATGATGAGTCATGTCATATGTCATTTCAATTGCATTGAGATGAACAACTACATATATGATGAAAATGGACTATAAAAACATGAAGTAGTAATCAGGTATTGACTATTCATATGTGATAATCACATTTGTTGTTCGAGTTTTTTAAAATCTAAAAACTCCTTTTATACCTTGTTACATCCAAACGGGTCGTAGAGACAATATTGAACCCCGTTAAAGTGAACTCGGATTAACATGGTATTTGCCCATAGTCACTTGTATGAGGTGACGTCTCGAAGTGACTAGAGTGAGATGCGATTGATGGCAAGTTCAAGTGCCATAGAGTCATGTGAGATGACTAGTCGATCACATAGGCAGACTGTTAGGAACACTTTGTCGGGCAGTGACCGCTTATAGAGTTCTGGCAATTTTATATAGCGTGGTCGTTGCGAGAGCTACTATAGTATTCTAATGAGTCGATTCTTTTGACTAAAGCATGTTCGCCTAAGGTGGCAGAGTTTCAGATTAACTTAGATTTGTGTTACTACGACCTTCGTAAATGGGGTCAAATGGGCATATTTTGGGTTATGATGGCTGTGGCTAATCGAAGGGAATAAGTGCGATAGCAATTGTCCACCCTCTTGTCAGGGTTAAAACAATATCTCAGGGCCACTCGAGGAGAAATGAACTGGAAATGCGTGGCCACGCTCGGATGGTATCTATGGTAGATAACTCCGGTCAATCAGTTATTCTCCAAATCGAGGAAACCACTCTCGATATGATCACTTGCAAGTACGACCCGAAAGACACCTTGCATTGAATGGGAGATAGAAATAGGACAAGAAAATTGGTGACGCACACTTGTTGAGGACAAGTGGGAGATTGTTGGAGTAAGTGTCCCTGGCAATAATGCGATCACAATTGTCGATCATATTGATCACATATTTAAATCTCATAACAAGAATACGAAAGGGATGATACATTACATATATATAATCAATTGGTCCACAAATATCGGTAATAATTGGCTGGCTAGAGTTTGACATTACTGTCGTGCGACGGTGGTGATAAGTTAATCCCTTGAGGTCACACCTAAAGGACGATTCCCCTTAATTGAAAAAGGTTAATTAATTGTATGTCAATACAGATTAATTAATTCCTTAAAATTAAACAAATTATTATCATAAGAGAGAAAATGACATCTTATTATAATGTGATTAAATAAGATTTTATTTAGTAATTTAAGAAGTTATATTACTAAAATTAATCGGTGTTTGCGAAACACGCGAGATGAGAATGATAAGTTGGTTATAATTACAAGATGTTGTGAATTATACTAACTAGTATTTAAATGACCATTTTATGTGAAAGTAATTTTGAATTACTAGTCAATTTGTTAAATGTGATTTATTTAATTTGTAAATGATATTTAATTTGTTAAATATGCATTTTAAATTAAAACATGACATAAGACATGTCACATGACATACAATTGTACAATTGACAAAAATAAAATGAACTCCATGTTACACATGATAATCGAAAATTGATGGGCAATTTTAGAAGTTTTGTCTTATTCATTTGTCTATGACACTTGATAGTGACTTGACTATGACAAAGGCTTACACAAATTAGTCTCGTGAAGACAAAAAGGAAAAACAATAAGGGTCCTAATACCTCCTCTACCCACCGGTTTTTGGTAGCTACAATTGAGAGTTTTTTCTCAATTATTCATTCTCTCATGTTTATGAAAACCCAACACTCTCTCTCTCTCTCTCTTGTTCTTCATAAAAAATATTTTTACGAATCTAATTTGTACAAATCAATCACTAATAATACTAGTAGTAGTATATGAGTATTAGTAATCGATTTTAAGGTAAACCACATTTCAAATATCTAGTACATATTATTTTGTGGGATTTTGGGATAGTCTTGGGTGCTACTTATTGGAGGGCTTCTATTTTGAAGTCATGGATGAACATCATAATGTATTTTCTAGCTCAAGAACAAATGAAGGTAGGAGACCTTCATTTGTGCCCATTTTGCCGAATTTTTGATGGTGAGAAAACGATTTTCTCATCTCTTCTTATTTATGTTTGCATGCATAAGATCTTTAAGTTTTTATGACTAAAACTTTAAACTAAAATATGTGATATTTAAAATATGATTTCCAACACTGATCACCACCGTCATACGACAGTAATGTCAAACTCTAGTCAGCCAACCATTACCGATTAATGTGGATCAGTTGACAATAAAATATTACTTTTCCTCATGTATTCTTATTATGAGATTTAAACATGTGATCGCATTATTGTCGAGGACACATACTCCAACAATCTCCCACTTGTCCGCGACAAGTGTGCGTCACCAATTCTCTGGTCCCATTACTATCTCCCACTCAATGCAAGGTGTCTTGCAGGTCGTACTTGCATTTGATCATATCATGAGTGGTTTCCTCGATCTGGAGAATAACTGTCTGACCGAAATTATCTACCGTAGATACCTTCCGAGCGTGGCCACGCATTTTCAGTTCATTACTCCTCGAGTGGCCTTGAGATATAAGATAACCCTGACTAGGGATGGACAATTCCTATTGCACTATTCCCTTCGAATAGCCACAACTTATCATGACCCAAAACATGCCCATTTGACCTCAATTACGAAGATCGTAGAACATAAATCAAAGTCACTCTGAAACTGTGCTATCTTAGGCGAACAGTCTTTAGTCAAAGAATCGACTCATAAGAATACTATAGTAGCTCTCGCCACGACCAGGCTATAAAAATTTCCAGAACTCTATAAGCGGTCATCAACCCGACAGAGTATCCCATACAGTCGGCCTATGTGATCGACTAGTCATCTTTCGTGACTCTATGGCACTTGAACTTGCCATCAATCGCATCACACTCTAGTTACTTCGAGACGTCACCTCATATAAGCAACTAGGGGCCAATACTATGTTAATCCAGTTCACTTTAATAGGGTTAAACGTTTTCCTTAAAACCTATTTGGATATAACAAAGTAATAAAAGAGTTTTAATAAAATTCAAATGATGAATGCATTATCACATATGTAAAATTGATACCATATCAATTACTACATAATCTATAATCCATACTCAATATTGAATACAACTATACATCTCAACTTAATTGAAATGGCATGACTTATCATGCTTAGCCTATGAAAAGGCCTTGGTTAGCAAGTTTTAGAAACACTTTGCACTTTCCCTAACCTTATATCATTTCCCTTTGTATAATCTTTATTATAACAACCTTTTGAGTACATGTCCAGATCCAATCTAGAGATAGGTTCCTTAGCCTTGGAATCACTCCCACTGTCCTCACAGTGTTTAGGGATAGGACCTTCGGTTTTTGGAACGAACTACCATGGTTCCTCCAATTCATAAAACCGAATCCTAATAACATCCCTTCTTACTTGCATTTTTCATAATTGCAAGTGTACTCAATTATCATTGTAAATCTCTCATTATTCTACTGCCTAGAGCGTATCTAGCAAATATCCTCCTTAAATAATATAGCCAAGATGGTTCTCTAACCATCCTAGTGTGTTTAGAATATGGTTATCGTGTAACTCCTTGCACATAAATCCATATCAACTCTAATCACTTAGCTTCATTTCTTTAGTGCTCCAAGAGAACTAACCAATGAACTATATGGCTATATAGAGACTTCTCTCAAAAATTCGATTTGTAACATCTCGTCATACTCCAAGTATACGAGGTATAATAATGGTGATACATCTAAGTGTAATGAATTAATCCCGCAGCGGAAGCAAGTGGATTCAATTTCTATATGTCCAATACCTTTGAACATGACAAGACTCTTATCAATGTACGAATATTCATTTAACTCTAATATCCACTCAGAACTATCCTTATAGGTCTGGATACCTTAGAGATGTATTATTCTTCTCCTTAGTCTTCTATCATTCACAATGATCAATATGTCCTTTACATATAAGACTAATAACACCACATTACTCCCACTAAACTCCATGTATAAACAGGACTTGTTGGTCCTGGACTTTGTGTGTTGGACTCATGGGTCCTGGGCTTTGGACTTGGTGTTTTGGACTTATTGGTCGTGGGCTTTGGACTTGTTGGTCCTGGACTTTTTGTTTTGGACTTATGTGTCCTGGGCTTTGGACTTGTTGGTCCTGGACTTTGTGTGTTGGACTTATGGGTCCTGAGCTTTGGACTTGTTGGTCCTGGACTTTGTGTGTTGGACTCATGTGTCCTGAGCTTTGGACTTGTTGGTCCTGGACTTGGTGTTTTGGACTTATTGGTCCTGGGCTTTGGACTTGTTGGTCCTGGACTTTGTATTTTGGTGTTGGACTCGCTGGTCCAAATGTTGAAAAGTGGTGGTTTTAAATTCCGTCATTTGAGTTTTTGTGAAGATAACGAATTTGAATTCCGTTATTTCATTTTCTTGAAAAGTGACGGTTTTGAATTTCGTCATGTGTACCCTTGAATTGCTTCCCTTGTAGATAATTTCCGCCACTTAGATGAGGAGAGTGGCTATTCTTTTGTAGATGCATCCATTACTTGATTTTGTGTGCTTAATGTTTGGATGTATCGCCATTTTGGCAAGACCCACCTTGCCTTGCAAGAAGGCATCCTACCTCATGGTTGTGTTGTTGTGAGTTTAAGGGGCAGAGTGAGACCCGCTAATTGTCTCATATCGGTTATATTAGTAGGTTAGTTTAAATAAAGGTCTAGTTTTTGTCACCTCTTTACTCGGGACGAGTAAAGGTTCGGTTTGGGGATATTTGATGAGAACATTATTTGCGCACATTTAGTCCCCTAATTGAGCCTATTTTGCATACTATTATAACATTCTATGGCCATTTTATCTGTCAAAACTTTCCTATTTGCTTTTCTATCGCATTTCATATGTTTTGTAGAAAAGGAGATAATAAGGCGGAAATTCCCGACTTTCGTACATATTTGGAAGCTTATTGATGATATTAGATGGACTAGTATGAAGAGGAGGCAAGAATGATGACCAATGATGTAGGAATAAAGAGTATATAGAAGGGTCATAAGATTTAAAGCAAGGAGGAAAAGCAAGGAAGCCATTCATGAAGAAAATTGCTCGGAACGCAAACCAAGAGTTGCTCCTTTGGCTCTGAAAATATGCTAGATGAAACGGCGTCGAAAAAACAAGTGATCTAGGCTTTTGAATCACTCCAATAGGAGTCCGGATGACAAAATGACGTCCGTTTTACAATCCGAGCTCAAACAAAGAAGCTGTTAAGGAATCCGCCCGTCTTGCTCCAAATCCGCCCGTCTTCTCAAGAAGACGCCCATATTCCCCCAAAGACGCCCGGGCAGAATCTCCAAAATCCGCCCGTCTTGCTCCAAATCCGCCCATCTTCCCCTGCTATAATCCGCCCGTCCCGACACCAATCCGCCCGGATTCCTTTACAGCAATTTTCGTGTTCTTCAAGTTCCGTGAAAGAAGCCCTTCCTTCGAAAAATACCGGCGTCTCCCTGCTCAAATCTAAAAAGTGTAATTACTAGTTTAGCCCTTAGTTAACCCTAATGCATCCACCTAATTTCTACTATAAATACCCCATTTGTAATAATCAAATCATCAAGTTTTCATTAGGTTAAATCAATCCTTCTCCTAGATTAGATTAGGAGTAGATTAGAATAGATTACTCTTTAATCTTTCCACAAATTACACATTAATCTCTCCTTAATTATTGTTCAAGTTTATTATTCAAGTTTATTATTGGGTAATTGAAGATTATTGGGTTTATTGGGAGATTGGCAACCTTCCATCAATTATCAAGTTCTTCTATTATTCTTTGCTTTATTGTTTGGATCATCTTAAGTTCGTATAATTCCTTTACTCTTTACTCTTTATTGTTCATTTCCTCATTCCATTATCATGTTTATACTTGTTGTGATTATTGACACCATTAATGACATGTATGAGTGAGTAGTCTTTTAGCTAGGATTAGTGGGTAATTAGGGGAAACCAACATGGGATTGATTCATGCTTAATCTAATACGTTTTCACAATTAAATTGCTTGCTTGTTGTGATGTCAACTTTATGCACATGTTATGTTTGATGAAATGCTAAGCCTATAAATCCTTGCATTTACAACCATCTCTTATCTACTCAACTTGACTTGTAAGATATAAACCAACTCGAGTCTTGTTAGACCATGCATAGAAGTTGATTAGGAGGAAAGTAAGTCGACTTGTAGGTGTTGTACAATCTAATCGATTCGGCTCCGGGACCCAACTCTTCCTAAGAACCGTAAGATATAAACCAACTCGGTTTCTCCAAAACATTAATTGCTTGCAACTTTGTGAACATGTTTGTATGATCAATACCATGAATCCCCTATGACCCCATGACATCCTAGCACTTTTAATCATTTGTTTAAATCCTTTATTTCATTGCTTGTTTTACCTTATTGCTTTCATTAGTTTAGAATACAACTACAAACCCAAACAAACTGTGACACTGGCATAAATTGAGATAGATAGACTTAGAACCCAAAGCACACCGTCCCATGGATCGAACTCGACTTACCGCTAACTAGTCGTTTGTTGAGTATTATTAATGTGTTTGATTGGATGTGTGACGACCAACTCTTGTCCTATCAGCAACACATGTATACAAACTTGACCTTTGACCCGTAATATGGGGGAAAGATGGGTTTAATACCCAATAGGTTTTGACTCTGCTAATGTCATTGAATATGTCTCGACAATTAGGCGACACGACCTAGACCAGAAGGTAGGTACTAACTTCGGTAGAGATTCGACGATATCTAGATGACTTGACTTGAAATCAACTTGACTCTAGACTCGAGGCTGAATCAGAAAGGTGGATTGAAATTTTCGAAAATAAAAATTTTCAAAAAGATTCATTTGTCGTTCTATGGACGGCTTTCGAAGAGTATGGATCTTCAAAAGGTCGGCCAGTTAAAAGGGTTGTCTTAGGTTTGTTTTCAAAATACGGTTTGAGTTGAGATTGCAGTGGCTCTGAAAACAATGTGTTGTTTCCGAAGACGGTTTTTGAAATTCCGAATCACGGATTTGAAAATCGAGAATTGAAGAATTTGGAATCGTCATCACAATGGCCATAAAAACGGTTAGATTTCTTTTCAAAGGACTAAAAATTGGGTCAAAACTTTGAAAACGGTTAAATTTGTTTTCAAAGATTGAGTTTTGATTTGAAATCTGAAAACGGTTAAATTGTTTTTCAAAGACTTGATTTTGAATTGAAATTTGAAAACGGTTAAATTTGTTTTCAAATGATTTGATTTTGAGTTGAAATTTGAAAACGGTTAAATTTGTTTTCAAAGACATGATTTTTGAATTGAAATTTGAAAACGGTTAAATTTGTTTAAAAGATTTGATTTTGAATTGAAATTTGAAAACGGTTAAATTTGTTTTCAAATGATTTGATTTTGAATTTGAAATTTGAAGTTGTTTTCAAAGATTTGATTTTGGATTTGAAATTTGAAAACAGTTAAATTTCTTTTCAAATGATTGGATTTTGAATTGAAATTTGAAAACGGTTAAATTTGTTTTCAAATGTTTTGAAATTGGATTGAAATCTAAAAACGGTTAAATTTTTTTTCAAATGATTTGCATTTGAATTGAAATTTGAAAACGGTTAAATTTGTTTTCAAATGATTTGAAATTGGATTTGAAATTTGAAAACTGTTAAATTTGTTTTCAAAGATTTAATTTTGAATTGCAATTTGAAAACGGTTAAATTTGTTTTCAATGATCTGAAATTAGATTGGAGGATTGAATTCGTCATTACACGGCTAAGAAAACCGTGCTAACCATTGAAAGACGGTATGCAAATCGAAAAGTGTGAGAATTGAAATCGTCATTACGACGGCTTAGAAAAGCCAAATTTGATTTCGAAAAAGAGATTTGAAATTTGGAAAGTTATACGGGTTGAAATCGTCATTACGACGGTTTAAAATGGGTTTTTGTTTGAAAATTGATTTCGAATTTTGAAAATTCGAGGGTAGAATTCGTCATTATGACGGCGTAAAAGGGCACTTTCAGAATGCAACGGTCGGCGGGAGACCGAGGTTTGAAACGACCATTATGACGATGTAAAAGGGTATTTTGAAATGGTTTGTGAAAACCGGGTTTGAAATTCGTCATTACGACGGCATGAAATAGGTGCAATTGAAATTGTTATAAAAACCGGGTTTTGAAATGGCCATTATAACGGCATGAAAAGGTGCTTTTGAAATGGTTGTAGAAAACCGGGTTTGAAAATCGTCTTTACGACGGCATAAAAAGGTTCCAACGGTCGGCGAAAGACCGAGGTTTGAAACGGCCATTATAACGGCGCAAAAAGGTGTTTTTGAAAGTTTGAAATGACACGGAAGGACTTATGATCACATAACACATAAGCACTCACAGTTCATTATATTATGCATAATGCTGACACGGGTTTTGGCTTAAAGGGTGGGTTACACACCAAGCAATCAAACCCCAATTTTCGAGAGGGATACCAATCCAAACAAAATGTGTAAGAAGGGTGCCCTAGCGTCGTGCTCGAAGGTAATGAAAGCTTTTTGACGAAACAGAAATGTGTAACGTCAACGGTATGCTTGACTCAATCGGGATTCGAAACGAGGGGATGAGAAAACTCACGCCGACGGGACGAGCTAATTGGTCGATAAAGGTTAGGTTGTGGGCCCGGACAAGGAACACGACTTATGACCATAATATCAATTAATGCACTTTAACCACGACCTCGTTCGAGTTTCACCTCTAAGGATCACAAAGACACAAGTGTCCTTGGTTTCCCCAGCAGAGTCGCCAATCTGTGGACATAGGCCACAAGCCGGTCTGCGGGCGTGACCCCCTACCGGTCCGTAGTCACGGGCCACCTGCACGCCAAGCCAAATTGTGGACATGCAGCAGTTTTTTGAAAGCCACGCTCGGTGACGTAAAAATGCTTTCGGCTGGATCGCTTTAGATCGGTCAGTTTCGTCTTGGCAAAGGTCTCGAAACGATGTTTGAGATGTTCGGAGTCGCCACCAAGCATTTGTGGGATGCTTGAAACCCGTTCAAATCCACTTTATACCTAGGTCAATCAAGGTAAAAAGCAGTTCTTGACATAGGTACTAAAGATAAGGACTCGTCCTCCTTTTAGCATTCTATGCCTATAATGACTCCCGTACGCCCTGGATAAGGCCATCCACTATCCAAAGGTTCTGCGTAAGGGGTGAAGGTACGTATTGGGAAGCCCTTTAATCGGACACAAAATCCCGCCCGCGTTAGCGGCCTCTACTGATCGATCTGGTTGTTTAAGTGCAAAAGTTGATAAAACGGTGTAAATGCATGAATGCACATCCAAACGTTTTAACCTAACATGTGAGAATTTCCTAAGTCGGTTTGTTAATCCAAATATCAAGTAATTGATGTCGAGTTGGATTTAGAATGATCTTCATGTAAAAACGGAAATTAAACAGCTATCTACCAAATTCGGGTTATGATGCTTAACACGATCCATTTATTTGAAAAAGTGTGTTTTAATGATAAAGTATAAAATGCAAACTCGTCAATCTAATCCGTCACGTATTCAGATTAACCGTAATCGAGATCATCCTAGACAAGTACCAAATCGACACAGAACAGTGCCAGGCAGCCCCATTGGGGCGCGAGCCTATTAGCGAGGGAAGGGGCTCTGCCCAGGTTTTGAAAGGTGGAAATGGCGCGAGCCATGAGGCGAGCCAAGAGGTGCCTTCTGGATATTAAAAAGGTTGTTTAAAACGGTTTTTGTAATGAATGATTTACAAGTATGATTTGTATGACTAGGAATAATTACTATTATATTAGTAATATTCGTTGTCGAATTTGCAAGTTTGAAAAGTATAGTTTACAAATTAAAATGTAAAATATATGTGCTTTAACCATTTTATCACCGTTCTCGAATTAATTCGACATGGTATTTATTTTAACCAAGGTGTGGACGCGGGCCCACGGGGGTCGCTCGGTGAAAGCGAGCAAGCTTTGCAATTGTGGAGTCGCCACCAATTTATTGTGGAAAATTGGAAATCGTTCGAATACCTCGTGCCATGTCAATACACAAAGTAGTGACATGAACACCAAGAACTCGTTACCCATGGCATTCTATGTCTAGAATGACTCTCGTGGATGCCAATGAACACGGATGTTCACAGAGATCTGGAGTAAGTGGTGAGGGTACGTATTAGGAAGCTCTTTTGATTGAACACCTAATCCCGCACGCCTCGATAGCGGCCTCTACTAATGATTAGGGAAGTTATCTATACTCTATATGTTGAAGGTTATATGCATGCAATGCAACATCCATTAGATTGATCTTAGCATGTGATAATTAACTAAGTCAGTAAACAATTAATTAGCACTCATTAGGTCGAAACATGATTTAGAATTAATTACATGTCAGATCAAGTAATAAATCATTCAATACGATAAATAAATAAATACAATAATTAAAATTACAATAATTACAATGGGTTAATTGATTTACGTCGAAAATACACTTAAAACGGATAATTTGGGAAAAGGAAAGGTAAATAAATTAGGTTAGAAAATAAACAGATTAGTAGTGATAATAAGATTAATTAGTCAATTAAATACGTAAACAAATAACTAGGTCAAAACAACAACGGATATTCAGGGGCATAATTCAACCCGGAACAGGCGCAGTAGAGTTGCGTCCTTTGGAAGAGGCGCAGCACCTGCTGCATCCTTTGGAAGAGGCGCAGCAGTCGTTGCGTCTGTTCCTGAGTCGAGTTCTGGTTGTGAAGCCGGAACTGCATATTGTTAATGTTCGTGGGTAAATTTAATGCTTGATTATTGACATTCGACTCAGATGGAAGTGATTTTAACATGTTAATTACATACAAATTAGTCATAAAAACAATAAAACATGAGATAAATTTAATTGGAACAAATTAATTACTAGACTAATGCTAAGGTTAAATATGAATCAAATTAACTAAAACAAATTAATTAGGTTAATCAGGTTATTAATGACGAACTAATGATGATGATAAATAACAGATGCAAATATATCAAAGGATGAATTCCAGAGATTTGAAATTGATGAATCGAACCTCTAAAAACCCGAATTGATTTTAATGACGAAAACCCGCAAATATGAATTATAAGGGATTTAAGTCGGAATTTAAAAGATGGTAATTTATTGACGATTTATATGTTAACATTTTCATGCTAAAATTATCGGGTTAATGAAATATGAACAATAAAAGGCAAAGCAAAAACAAACAGACGAACAAAAGACGAAGGAAGAAGAAGGAAAGCAGGAACTGCGGCAGCCTCAGGAAGAGGCGCAGCAGGTGCTGCGTCCCTTCGAAGAGGCGCAGCAGTTGCTGCGTTCCTTCTCGACATCTGTCCCCTGTTAATCCGTAAAAAGGGTTTGAAATAAGGTTTTGTAAATCGGTTTTGAATGTGTTTTCGACGTAAACCTTACAATAATGATTACAAAACTAAAGTACAATAATAAAATATTGGATTTACACCCTCAGACTTACATGTTTGACGAAACTAGATTGACCAAGTTCACGTTTAGTGATGCTCGACTCGAATGTACGACGAAAGTGCCCTCTAAGAGAAATTTAAACAAGGTTGATTAAGTTGATTGATGTGGAGTTGGTCAAATTGGTCGGTCATGCAAAACGAGGCTGGTACTCAGAAGGATCCAAGCTTACGTGGTCGAAAGTTCAAGCACGTAGACGCCAAAAAGCAAGAGCGTGGTCTTAGAATGCAAAGGGAGAAGAGAAGGGCGGACACTCGCATGAGAAATATGAGGAACGAAAGTCCCTATTTATACTAAACACACGGAGGAATTATGGTAAGAATAGGATACGGAAGGAAAGATCCGGAAATAACCGACTTATGTTAAAACACGGAAACTTGGACAAAAATAAAACCTTGAGAAAAGGCGCAGCATGTGTTGCGCTCCTTGGAAGAGGCGCAGCACTTGCTGTGTCCTTTCTCGGGTAGGTTTCTCTGCACGTAGAAAACGCGTTTGACAGCTTGTCGTATTTTAGGCATAACTTTCTCTAAAAGACTCGGAATAAGGTGATTTTGGTGGCGTTGGAAAGCTAAGAAAGAGATATAGAACTTTCTTTGAAATATGCCTGACCCAAAAAAGTCGTTATCACCTCATAAAACGGGCCTAAAGGTCGGGTTATCATGTTAGCTAAATGAAATGCACATTTTGTAATGTAAACTTTAAGTTTAGCCCAAAGAAGTGACATGAGACTCAAAATGAGATACAATCATGACATTTATGACATCCTAACCTTAGGTAGACAAGCCCATTGCTTTGACTCGGGATTGGACGGTTTTAGGAAATGAAGACGGTGTTTTGACCCGGACTCTAAATGTACTCTAATTACTGCCAAAACGACCGTAATGACACTTAGATGATGACCAAGCGGTAGACACAAGTATTTGAGCTATCACTTGACGATAAACTTACGAATTGTCATAAATCATTCTGTGTACCAAATATGCGGCCCAATCATCACCGGGTGGCTTGCGGGAGGTGCAGAAATGAGGTATCTACAGAGCCCCCACTTTAACTGAGGCTTGGACAAGGCGAAAATCAAAGTATAGCCATCAGGTCAATCGAAGATTACAACCCGAAGACTATGGCGACGCGAGGCGGCTCAAGGGGTCTGAGCCAAGGACCTGTTGTGGGGAACATTTTAGAGTCTGTCGACTATCGGGGAGGGTCGTTTAAAGTCCATTAGACTACGTAAGGAAGCTCGCCAGCCATAAAAAGAGATCATACCTGAGACTTATTTCTCGAGATGCTTCCGGAGGTGCATAGGAGCTAAGGTTAAGCGTAGGAGCTAAGGTTAAGATCTAAAATATATATAAAGATTGTGCAAGGGTGTGGGACCCTAAAGGAAAGCATCGACGGAAAGGAGGTCAAATATAAGTTCAACCTAAGGGGTAACCAAGGTTTGGGTGTAGGAACTCTAAGAAAAGGTGATCCTAAAGGATTATGATCCTAAGGGTAGAAGTGTATGAACTCTAGGGAGTTTGGGAACCTAAAGAACTAAGCGTATGAACCTGGGTGTACGAACCTAAAAGGACGGCTGGTATGGAAACTTAAAGGCTTATGAACCTAAGACAAATGGGGATACTAGGGTTAAGTTTAGGAACTACTGGGTTACTAATTCTTGTTTTAAACGCGCGCGTTTAAGCTTTCTGAGGTATGAGAACTCCAAAAAGATTTATGGGTTTATGAACTTAAGGTCGTTGGTGTGGGAGCTTAAAGGCTTATGAACCTAAAAGAAGCCATTTTGGGATCTAAGAATCTAGGGGGTAAGAATCCTAACTTTGGGTTTACGAACCTAAGGAAGGAGGTGATGGTTTGGGAACTTCTGGAGAACGACACCTTTGCAGAACTCCGTGAGGAAACAAAAATGTTGAGGGTAGCAGGACGTCGGTAAAAACTGCTGGGGGAAAGCTGCTTGGATCAGTCTTCAAACAAACTTTGGTAAAACTTAAGATTGATGTTGAACTCCACGTGTTGAGAGGGACAAATGGTTGTCTTTAACTCTCGCTGGGGGAACATAATTGAGGTTGATGTTGAACTCCACGTGTTGAGAGGGACAAATGGTTGTCTTGAACGCTCGCTGGGGGAACATAATTGAGGTGTGTCAAAACACCTGTCAGAGAATATCCGCTCGTTGTTGCAAGCGAAGTCTTGATAAAGTACTGCGACAGTTCACAGTCTACTCGGACTTGAGCGAAGCCCCCAGTTGGAGCGAGCACTGCTTCTGATAGTTACCTGCATGGTTAGTTGCCACACAAGAACGCAATCTAATTGAAAAATAGCACATAAACATGAGAAAACACATAGGTTTTGCAAAATTTGTTTCTTTATAAAAGTTATTTAAAACTTGCTCAAAGAAATTTGTCGTTTGTAATGCGTTATGCATATTCAATGGGCTTTAGTCGCAGGACTTGACACGACATAGACTCAATACAGACACGAAATGTAGACTTAGGTTTGACTGACATGACACTAACTTAGATTTGACACACAAGGATGACCTTGACAGACTTTGCTTGAGTATGCGCAACCCCTGGCCAAGTATGGGTGACAACGCGTATCAATTCCAAAGGTAGAAGAATTGCAAGAAAGATGGGGGCATATAAAAGAAATCAAACCGCGATTTTCGAGAGGGATACCAATCCAAACAAAATGTGTAAGGAGGGTGCCCTAGCCTCGTGCTAGAAAGTGATGAAAGCTCTTTGATGAAACACAAATGTGTAACGTCAACGGTATGCTTGACTCAATCGGGATTCAAAACGCGGGGATGAGAAAACTCACGCCGACGGGACGAGCTAATTGGTCGATAAAGGTTAGGTTGTGGGCCCGGACAAGGAACACGACTTATGACCGTAATATTAATTAATGCACTTTAACCACGACCTCGTTCGAGTTTCACCTCTAAGGATTACAAAGACACAAGTGTCCTAGTTTTCCCCAGCGGACTCGCCAATCTGTGGACATAGGCCACAAGTCGGTCTGCGGGCGTGACCGCCTACCGGTCCGTAGTCACGGGCCACCTGCACGCTAAGCCAAATTGTGGACATGCAGCAGTCTTTTGAAAGCCACGCTCGGTGACGTAAAAATTCTTTCGGCCGGATCGCTTTAGATCGGTCGGTTTCGTCTTGGCAAAGGTCTCGAAACGATGTTTGAGATGTTCGGAGTCGCCACCACACATTTGTGAGATGCTTGGAACCCGTTCAAATCCACTTTATACCTAGGCCAATCAAGGTAAAAAGCAGTGCTTGACATAGCTACTAAAGATAAGGACTCATCCTCCTTTTAGCATTCTATGCCTATAATGACTCCCGTACGCCCTGGATAAGGCCATCCACTATCCAAAGGTTCTGAGTAAGGGGTGAGGGTACGTATTGGGAAGCCCTTTAATCAGACACCCAATCCCGCCCGCGTTAGCGGCCTCTACTGATCGATCGTGGTTGTTTAAGTGCAAAAGTTGATAAAACGGTGTAAATGCATGAATGCACATCCAAAATTTTTAACCTAACATGTGAGAATTTCCTAAGTCGGTTTGTTAATCCATATATCAAGTAATTGATGTCGAGTTGGATTTAGATTGATTTGCATGTGAAAACGGAAATTAAACAGCTATTTACCAAATTCGGGTTATGATGCTTAACACGATCCATTTATTTGAAAAAGTGTGTTTTAAAGATAAAGTATAAAATGCAAATTCGTCAATCTAATCCGTCACGTATTCAGATTAACCATAATCGGGATCATCCTAGACAAGTACCAAATCGAGACAGAACAGTGCCAGGCAGCCCCATTGGGGGCGCGAGCCTATTGGCGAGGGAATGGGCTATGCCCAGGATTTGAAAGGTGGAAATGGCGCGAGCCGTGGGGCGAGCCAAGAGGTGCCTTCTGGATATTAAAAGGTTGTTTAAAACGGTTTTTGTAATGAATGATTTGCAAGTATGATTTGTATAACTAGGAATAATTACTATTATATTAGTAATATTCGTTGTCGAATTTGCAAGTTTGAAAACTATAGTTTACAAATTAAAATGTAAAATATATGTGCTTTAACCATTTTATCACCGTTCTCGAATTAAATCGACATGGTATTTATTTTAACCAAGGTGTGGACGCGGGCCCACGGGGGTCGCTCGGTGAAAGCGAGCAAGCTTTGCAGTTGCGGAGTCGCCACCAATTTATTGTGGAAAAATGGAAATCGTTCGAATACCTCGTGCCATGTCAATACACAAAGTAGTGACATGAACACCAAGAACTCGTTACCCATGGCATTCTATGTCTAGAATGACTCTCGTGGATGCCAATGAACACGGATGTTCACAGAGATCTGGAGTAAGTGGTGAGGGTACGTATTAGGAAGCTCTTTTGATTGAACACCTAATCCCGCACGCCTCGATAGCGGCCTCTACTAATGATTAGGGAAGTTATCTATACTCTATATGTTGAAGGTTATATGCATGCAATGCAACATCCATTAGATTGATCTTAGCATGTGATAATTAACTAAGTCGGTAAACAATTAATTAGCACTCATTAGGTCGAAACATGATTTAGAATTAATTACATGTGAGAACAAGTTATAAATCATTCAATACGATAAATAAATAAATACAATAATTAAAATTACAATAATTACAATGGGTTAATTGATTTACGTCGAAAATACACTTAAAATGGATAATTTGGGAAAAGAAAAGGAAAATAAATTAGGTTAGAAAATAAACAGATTAGTAGTGATAATACGATTAATTAGTTAATTAAATACGTAAACTAATAACTAGGTCAAAACAACAACGGAAGTTCAGGGGCAGAATTCAACCCGGAACAGGCGCAGTAGAGCTGCGTCCTTTGGAAGAGGCGTCGCACCTGCTGCGTCCTTTGGAAGAGGCGCAACACTCGTTGCGTCTATTCCTGAGTCGAGTTCTGGCTGTGAATCCAGAACTGCATATTGTTAATGTTCGTGGGTAAATTTAATGCTTGATTATTGACATTCGACTCAGATGGAAGTGATTTTAACATGTTAATTACATACAAATTAGTCATAAAAACAATAAAACATGAGATAAAATTAATCGGAACAAATTAATTACTAGACTAATGATAAGGTTAAATATGAATCAAATTAACTAAAACAAATTAATTAGGTTAATCAGGTTATTAATGACGAACTAATGATGATGATAAATAACAGATGCAAATATATCAAAGGATGAATTCCAGATATTTGATATTGATGAATCGAACCTCTAAATACCCGAATTGATTTTAGTGACGAAAACCCGCAAATATGAATTATAAGGGATTTAAGTCGGAATTTAAAAGATGGTAATTTATTAACGATTTATATGTTAAAATTATCATGCTAAAATTATCGTGTTATTGAAATATGAACAATAAAAGGCAAAGCAAAAACAAACAGACGAACAAAAGACGAAGGAAGAAGAAGGAAAGCAGGAACTGTGGCAGCCTCGGGAAGAGGCGAGGTAGGTGCTGCGTCCCTTCGAAGAAGCGCAGCAGTTGCTGCGTTCTTTCTCGACATTTGTCCCCTGTTAATTCGTAAAAAGGGTTTGAAATAAGGTTTTGTAAATCGGTTTTGAATGTGTTTTCGACGTAAACCTTACAATAATGATTACAAAACTAAAGTACAATAATAAAATATGGGATTTACACAATCAGACTTACATGTTTGACGAAACTAGATTGACTAAGTTCACGTTTAGTGATGCTCGACTCGAATGTACGACGAAAGTGCCCTCTAAGAGAAATTTAAACAAGGTTGAATAAGTTGATTGATGTGGAGTTGGTCAAATTGGTCGGTCATATAAAACGAGGCTGGTACTCAGAAGGATCCGAGCTTACGTGGTCGAAAGTTCAAGCACGTAGACGCCAAAAAGCAAGAGCGTGGTCTTAGAATGCAAAGGGAGAAGAGAAGGCGGACACTCGCGTGAGAAATATGAGGAACGAAAGTCCCTATTTATACTATACACAAGGAGGAATTATGGTAAGAGTAGGATACGGAAGGAAAGATCCGGAAATAACCGACTTAGGTTAAAACACGGAAACTTGGACAAAAAGAAAACCTTGAGAAAAGGCGCAGCATGTATTGCTCTCCTTGGAAGAGGCGCAGCACTTGCTGCGTCCTTTCTCGGGTACGTTCCTCTGCGCGTAGAAAACGCGTTTGACAGCCTGCTGTATTTTAGGCATAACTTTCTCTACAAGAGTCGGAATAAGGTGATTTCGGTGGCGTTAGAAACCTAAGAAAGCGATCTAGAATTTTCTTTGAAATAGGCCTGACCCAAAAAAGTCGTTATCACCTCATAAAACGGGCCTAAAGGTCGGGTTATCATGTTAGCTAAATGAAATGCACATTTTGTAATGTAAACTTTAAGTTTAGCCCAAAGAAGTGACATGAGACTCAAATGAGATATAATCATGAAATTTATGACATCCTAACCTTAGGTAGACAAGCCCATTGCTTTGACTCGGGATTTGACGGTTTTAGGAAATGAAGACGGTTTTATGACCTGGACTCTAAATGTACTCTAATTACTGCCAAAACGACCATAATGATACCTAGATGACGACCAAGCAGTAGACACAAGTATTTGAGCTATCACTTGACGATAAACTTACGCATTGTCATAAATCATTCTGTGTACCAAATATGCGGCCCAATCATCACCGGGTGGCTTACGGGAGGTGCAGAAATGAGGTATCTACAGAGCCCCCACTTTGACTGAGGCTTGGACAAGGCGAAAGTCAAAGTATAGCCATCAGGTCAATCGAAGATTACAACCTGAAGACTATGGCGACGCGAGGCGGCTCAAGGGGTCTGAGCCAAGGACCTGTCGTGGGGAACATTTTAGAGTCTGTCGACTATCGGGGAGGGTCGTTTAAAGTCCATTAGACTACGTAAGGAAGCTCGCCAGCCATAAAAAGAGATCATACCTGAGACTTATTTCTCGAGATGCTTCCGGAGGTGCATAGGAGCTAAGGTTAAACGTAGGAGCTAAGGTTAAGATCTAAATGATATATAAAGATTGTGCTAGGGTGTGGGACCCTAAAGGAAAGCATCGATGGGAAAGAGGTCAAATATAAGTTCAACCTAAGGGGTAACCAAGGTTTGGGTGTAGGAACTCTAAGAAAAGGTGATCCTAAAGGATTATGATCCTAAGAGTAGAAGTGTATGAACTCTAGGGAGTTTGGGAACCTAAAGAACTAGGCGTATGAACCTGGGTGTACGAACCTAATAGGATGGCTGGTATGGGAACTTAAAAGCTTATGAACCTAAGAGGAATGAGGATCCAAGGGTTAAGTTTAGGAACTATTGGGTTACTAATTCTTGTTTTAAACGCGCGCATTTAAGCTTGCTGAGGTATGAGAACTCCAAAAGGATTTATGGGTTTATGAAGTTAAGGTCGTTGGTGTGGGAGCTTAAAGGCTTATAAACCTAAAAGAAGCCATTTTGGGATCTAAGAATCTAGGGGGTAAGAATCCTAACTTTGGGTTTACGAACCTAAGGAAGGAGGTGCTGGTTTGGGAACTTCTGGAGAACGACACCTTTGCAGAACTCCGTGAGGAAACAAAATGTTGAGGGTAGCAGGACGTCGGTAAAAACTGCTGGGGGAAA
Source organism: Silene latifolia (assembly GCF_048544455.1). Taxonomy (NCBI): domain Eukaryota; kingdom Viridiplantae; phylum Streptophyta; class Magnoliopsida; order Caryophyllales; family Caryophyllaceae; genus Silene; species Silene latifolia. Next base: position 151,935,293 of record NC_133526.1, read on the forward strand.
TCTGCTTGGATCGGTCTTCAAACAAACTTCGGTAAAACTTAAGATTGATGTTGGATTTCACGTGTTGAGAGGGACAAATGGCTGTCTTGAACTCTCGCTGGGGGAACATAATTGAGGTTGATGTTGAACTCCACGTGTTGAGAGGGACAAATGACTGTCTTGAACTCTCGCTGGGGGAACATAATTGAGGTGTGTCAAAACACCTGTCAGAGAATATCCACTCGTTGTTGCAAGCGAAGTCTTGATAAAGTACTGCGACAGTTCACAGTCTACTCGGACTTGAGCGAAGCCCCCAGTTGGAGCGAGCACTGCTTCTGATACTTACCTGCATGGTTAGTGGCCACACAAGAATGCAATCTAATTGAAAAATAGCACATAAACATGAGAAAACACATAGGTTTTGCAAAATTTGTTTCTTTATAAAAGTTATTTAAAACTTGCTCAAAGAAATTTGTCGTTTGTAATGCGTTATGCATATTCAATGGGCTTTATTCACAGGACTTGACACGACATAGACTCAATACAGACACCAAATGTAGACATAGGTTTGATTGACGCAACACTAACTTAGATTTGACACGACACAGGGATGACCTTGACAGACTTTGCTTGAGTATGCGCAACCCCTAGCCAAGTATGGGTGACAACGCGTATCAATTCCAAAGGTAGAAGAATTGCAAGAAAGATGGGGGCATATAAAAGCAAGGCATGAGCCATAGATTAGCTGTTCACTTGGAGGTCTTTTAACACTGTTTGCTGTAAAAGAGGTCCCTCTTGAGGCACCATAACTTGGAGAATTGATCTAAGACCTTGCCATCGTCTGGACCGAGCACTAGCTAGACTTAAATAAGAGAGGAATAAAGGAAGGATGGCATCTCGGATTAGAAGCCCCCAGGATGAGAAGGTGACTCTAGAATTTTGGTAAAAAATGAGAGACTGGGCGACAAGAAGGAGCCCCCAAGTAAAGAGGTCAATATGTAAAATTTGGAAGGTTATGAAATAGAAAGAGATGGTATTTGGGAGTTGATGGTTGGGACGGTTGTGTCCATGAGGACGCCTACTTATTTCACGTGAAGTGAAATCAAACTAGATCGTAGTTCTGAGGTTTGGTTAATTTTGTTTGGGTGTTGTGGTTGTATCCTTCTTGTGTAAGAAAGGACTGCCTACGTATCCACCTGAATAGGTGAAATCAAACCAGGTCGTAGTTCTGATGTGTGCCTAAGCTATGTTGTCAGGGCCTTAAAGTGCATGGGTCAGGAGAGTATATTCCTTTGGTGACTCGAAGAACTGATTTGAGATAACTCCCTCTGATCAAAGACCAAAGAGGTATAACTAAGTTTGTAAAAAATTTCCTTGTCGCGTGAGCACACCTAAAAGTGGACCCTAAGGATGGATATGGGTATGTCCCATTCTGGTTAGCAAAGTATTTGAAGACTCCGTGTCTGGGGTCAAGATGAAACTGGATTGGATATTTGGAATGTGGAGCTTGGAAATAAGAGGCTTTGATGAACAAATCTCTGGAGCTTGATTTTGTGGAGTTAAGGCTTGATGGGATTATGGCTTGTAATGTGGCTTGGAAATGGAGTCTCTTGGCTTGATGTAGCCTAAGCACATAAAGGTAGGTTAAAATGGCGTGGGTTCAAGTTTCCATGTCTTGGCGCTAAAGGATGGGTATACTTGACGAGCTTGAGAGGATTCTCAAAATTCCTAACTATCTCCCCATAACGGTCTCAAGAAGGACTTAGGGTGTGTGATGTATGAAAAGCTAAATGAGGGTGCTAGATGACCATCTTCATTGATGTCTTGAGTCTATAGACTTCAGCAGTATTCTATATTTGATTTCATACTCGTTCTTGATTTAGACTCAGATTATGGGTCTGGAACATATCTCGGATTTTGCTCAGATTCTTGATTCGGGTTTTTGGAGATAATTTCGACTTTGGATATTGACATTGACTCGCTTGATCGAGCCTTCTTCTTATTTTGACTCTTTTGTGTTGGATATTGATCTTGGTCATTTCTCATGATTGAGCCTTTGTCTTTGATCATGGCTCGTATCGTCTTGGATTTGCTTGCATAACTTCGGCCTTGTATTTGGGTCAGACTAGCAGCTTTGGTGTGAAACGGGTTGGTCTTTAGTAACACGGGTTGTTTATCATGGGGAATGGGCTTGCCTTCCATCATGGATTGTTAACAAGCGAGATGGTTTGAATTCCTCCTAGAATCTCTTGAGATAGGCTCGTCCTAAACTGGGGTATAGCGAGGTTTCTATTACCAGACATGGAATAGGTAAAGAAAGAACACGGAGTTTCAGGTCCTCTACAACTTGGAATGGAACATCGTTTAAGTGTACTCACATCAACTGACATGCGTTGTTGTTCAAAATGTCTCAAATCAATTCGTGTTGTCACAGGAAAAGGGTAAAGGAAGAGATATGATAGAATATGTTGATTGAAAATTGTAATTTTATTGAAATGAATAATAAATGTATTTAACATAGACTCGAGAAGACATGTGACTCGTGGGACAGCCCCCAGGTTATCACTAGAAATGGAAATGGACACGAAGAAAGACATTAGAACAATTATGGGAAAGAAAGCCTAAGACTCAGACTCGGACTCGGAATTTGACCCGATCTTAAATCTAGGATTGTAATCATCGGCCCATGCTTGAACATCCACGCTTCTAGCAACTAGCTTTGGCATCTGGCTTTGAGCATTCACCCATTTGAGCACCACGTCCTCATCATTGGGAATACTAGAAGGATAACGTTCAATAAAAGTTTCTTGATAAGTGTTATATCCATGAGGATTGCCTAAGTTGCCTTGTGGGCTAAAGGTTGAGAGGGACAACTTCCCGCTTTAGATCATATCCTGAATGACATGTTTTAATTTGAAACATTTCTCTGTATCATGCCCTTTGCCTCTATGGTACATGCAGTAGACGTTCTCATCCCAGAATTTAGATCTCTTTTCTGGATCTGGTGTAGGACCGACAGGTTTCAACATTCGTCGTTCTATGAGTCTCTGAAGGACATCGGCGTTTGTAATACCAATGTTGGTAAATTTCCTAGGAGGTGTATCCTTCTTGTCGGAAGCCCTTGTAAATGACGTTGGAGAGTTGTTAGGTTTCTTTGACGAAGGCTCCATGAGGTTGCCTTTGTTTATTTTGGTTCTTGGATAAGAAGAACTAGGAATAGGTTGCTCACTTGTTGCTTTCTCCTCGAGACCATGAAGTTGAGGCTTTGTCTGGACACTTTTCATCTCAAGCTTCTTATCCATTTCAGCAAACTGGTTCTCCATGTTGGAAAGTCGAGAGTTTAGGCTATCAATGGTTCTTTCTAACTTGGAAACTTTGTTGTTGAAGGCAATGGAAAGCATGAGCATTCCATTTTGGATATCGCCGTCTTCAAGCACATTGATATCTCCGTCGTCATAAGGATCGAGTAGATGAGAATAGTCTAGACGATTCATGGTCATGTTTAATGATACTAAACCCAAGAGGGTTGATTTTCTCGAATTGCTCAACAGAAAGTGGCACTGGAAGCTTGCCCCCTTCGATCATACTAGAGGCTTCTCTAGGTGCCGTGTTCCTTTCCACCATCCTATTCTCAAGGGTGAGGACGCGAATGCTCAAATTTTCCACTGTAGCTTGAACTCGCAGGACCATGGTATACATGTCTTGGAGAGACACGGTGATTGTGGCTTGAGCTGCTTCGTGACCTTGCTGATTGACGGAACTTGCCGGATTCCTACTCGACAGAAATGACGCGCATTACAACTCGATTCGACATGGGATCACGCATACTAAGGCGACAAACAACGAACACAGGAAGGGACAAGTAACTACGAGGATAAGATGACAAATCTCGACGTCGACTTGTGAATTCATGAAATGTCATGAGCGACTTCTCGTGTTTGAATTCACGGTGCTTGACTTTAATTTAGACTCGAGTGTTAACTTTGACGGAGTGACCCTTATATGGCTGACCTTATTGACGGGATTGATGACACATGTTGATTCTAAGACGTGTGTTTAAGACAGACTTGACTCGAGGTTCGGGTATGTGTGTCCCGAACGTGTCATTAGGAGAATTCAGGACACGTATTTTGGAATGACTTGATGTGTTAGCCTCGATTGTGTGAGTCGAGGTGTGGAAATTTTTAGATCCTAACTGAATTGGGGTAGGGGGTCCAAAATGACGGCGTGACGCCTTAGGACTTGACTTGAATTGAAAAGACCCAAAATGTAAAGGAAGACGGGTTTATGACTCGACATAGTTCCGACTAGGACATAGCCGGTTTGAATTTTGACTCTAACTTAGCCCAATTGAATTTACATATTTACATTTACAGGTTGGAAAATATTTTGTTTTAAGACGTTATTTTTTTTTGTTTTTTGTTTTTACGTTTTTTGTTTTTACGTTTTTTTTTCTTTTTTTTTTTCGTTTTTTGTTTTTTTGTTTTTTGCACGGGTTTTAAAATGGGTTTGAGGCCCGAAGTTTGACTCGACATTTCGACAGAGTTTCGGCTTATTTTGTGCTGTTTTGAAAATGTTTACATTTTGAAAAGGATTTTATTTTACAAAATTTTGTCATGGTTTAGAAAATGGCGATCACGTATACAAACATTTATACAGGCATTATAACGGGATGTTGAGTGCATTTAGAAGGGTTTTGGCTTAAAAAGGTGGGTTGCCATACCGAACAATCAAACCCGGGGTCTGTGGAGAGGCTCGTACCAAACAGGAGTAAGGCCGATTCCTAGTCCATTTCCTCGAGTAGTGAAAGCCCTTGATACAAACAGGAGTAAGCACCATGGTATGGTTGACGTCAATCGTTATTCATCCTTAGGCCCAGATAAGAATTTGGACCATCTAGACGGGACGATTGGTCGAATGGGTTGGGTTGGGCCTAGGAAGGCCGAATAAAACGATCTAGGAAGACCGAGTTATGAAAACCAACAACTGTCTCATATAAACTATTTCCTAACCTTGTTCAAGTTTCACCCTTGGCAACACGTAAGTGTATTAATCCCGAGCGGAGTTGCCAAACTGTGGACGCGGGCCCAGGGGGGTCGCTCGGTGAAAGCGAGCAAGCTTTGCAATTGTGGAGTCGCCACCAATTTATTGTGGAAAATTGGAAACCATTCGAATACCTCGTGCCATGTCAAGACACAAAGTAGTGACATGAACACCAAGAACTCGTTACCCTTAGCATTCTATGTCTAGAATGACTCTCGTGGATGCCAATGAACATGGATGTTCACAGAGATCTGGAGTAAGGGGTGAGGGTACGTATTAGGAAGCTCTTTTGATCGAACACCTAATCCCGCCCGCCTCGATAGCGGCCTCTACTAATGATTAGGGAAGTTATCTATACTCAATATGTTGAAGGTTATATGCATGCAATGCAACATCCATTAGATTGATCTTAGCATGTGAGAATTAACTAAGTCGGTAAACAATTAATTAGCACTCATTAGGTCGAAACATGATTTAGAATTAATTACATGTGAGAACAAGTAATAAATCATTCCATACGATAAATAAATAAATACAATAATTAAAATTACAATAATTAAAATTACAATAATTACAATGGGTTAATTGATTTACGTCGAAAATACACTTAAAACGAATAATTTGGGAAAAGAAAAGGAAAATAAATTAGGTTAGAAAATAAACAGATTAGTAGTGATAATACAATTAATTAGTTAATTAAATACGTAAACTAATAACTAGGTCAAAGCAACAACGGAAGTTCAGGGGCGGAATTAAACCCGGAACAGGCGCAGCAGCGCTGCGTCTTTTGGAAGAGGCGCAGCACCTGCTGCGTCCTTTGGAAGAGGCGCAGCAGTCGCTACGTCTGTTCCTAAGTCGAGTTCTCGCCGTGAAGCCGGAACCGCATATTGTTAATGTTCGTGGGTAAATTTAAAAGCTTTATTATTGACATTCGACTCAGATGGAAGTGATTTTAACATGTTAATTACATACAAATTAGTCATAAAAAAAATAAAACATGAGATAAAATTAATTGAAACAAATTAATTACTAGACTAATGATAAGGTTAAATATGAATCAAATTAACTAAAACAAATTAATTAGGTTAATCAGGTTATTAATGACGAACTAATGATGATGATAAATAACAGATGCAAACATATCAAAGGATGAATTCCAGAGATTTGATATTGATGAATCGAACCTCTAAAAACCCGAATTGATTTTAATGACGACAACCCGCAAATATGAATTATAAGGGATTTAAGTCGGAATTTAAAAGATGGTAATTTATTGACGATTTATATGTTTAAATTATCATGCTAAAATTATCGTGTTAATGTAATATGAACAATAAAAGACAAAGCAAAAACAAACAGACGAACAAAAGACGAAGGAAGAAGAAGGAAAGCAGGAACTGCGGCAGCCTCAGGAAGAGGCGCAGCAGGTGCTGCGTCCCTTCGAAGAGGCGCAGTAGTTGCTGCGTTCCTTCTCGACATATGTCCCCTGTTATTCCGTAAAAAGGGTTTGAAATAAGGTTTTGTAAATCGGTTTCGAATGTGTTTTCGACGTAAACCTTACAATAATGATTACAAAACTAAATTACTATAATAAAATATGGGATTTACACCTCAGACTTACATGTTTGACGAAACGAGATTGATTAAGTTAACGTTTAGTGATGCTCGACTCGAATGTACGACGAAAGTGCCCTCTAAGAAGAATTTAAACAAGATTGATTAAGTTGATTGATGTGGAGTTGGTCAAATTGGTCGGTCATGCAAAACGAGGCTGGTACTCAGAAGGATCCGAGCTTACGTGGTCGAAAGTTCAAGCACGTAGACGCCAAAAAACAAGAGTGTGGTCTTAGAATGCAAATAGAGAAGAGAAGGGCGGACACTCGCGTGAGAAATATGAGGAACGAAAGTCCCTATTTATACTAAACACACGGAGGAATTATGGTAACAGAAGGATACAGAAGGAAAGATCCGGAAACAACCGACTTAGGTTAAAGTACGGAAACTTGGACAAAAATAAAACCTTGAGAAAAGGTGCAGCAGGTGTTGCGCTCCTTGGAAGAGGCGCAGCACTCGTCCTTTCTCGGGTAGGTTCCTCTGCGCGTAGAAAACACGTTTGACAGCCTGTCGTATTTTAGGCAAGACTTTCTCTACATGACTCGGAATAAGGTGATTTTGGTGGCGTTGGAAATCTAAGAAAGAGATCTAGAACTTTCTGTGAAATAGGCCTGACCCAAAAAAGTTGTTATCACCTCGTAAAATGGGCCTAAAGGTCGGGTTATCATTTTAGCTAAATGAAATGCACATTTTGTAATGTAAACTTTAAGTTTAGCCCAAAGAAGTGACATGAGACTCAAAATGAGATATAATCATGACATTTATGACATCCTAACCTTAGGCAGACAAGCCCATTGCTTTGACTCAGGATTTGAAGGTTTTAGGAAATGAAGACGGTTTTTTGACCCGGACTCCAAATGTACTCTAATTACTGCCAAAACGACCGTAATGACACCTAGATGACGACCAAAGGGTAGTACCAAGTATTTGAGCTATCACTTGACAATAAACTTATGAATTGTCATAAATCGTTCCTTGTACCAAACATGCGGCCCAATCATCGTCGGGTGGCTTGCGGGAGGTGGAGAAATGAGGTATCTACACAAGGGTGACATACAATATGCCCAAGACAAAGATGAAAATAAAATGAAATAAAAGTGAAAGGAAAATGTTTGATTTGAACTAATTATTTTAAGTTCATTTATTTGTAATTAGTCGATATTTATCACCGTACTCAAATTAAACGGATATGGTATAAAGAACCAGAGATGATTATGAATTATGACTAATATATTTACAAATGTAAATAAATGAGAAAAATGGTAAATAAAAGAAAAGGGTGTTAAAATAAGCATTAAAATGTAATTAACCAATAATGATTTTTCTAATGGTCAAAATATTTGTCATAAACATGAATTAAAATGGTAAAAATCGTAAAAGGAAAGAAGTAAAAATAAAAGAAAGTGTTGAAGAAAAGACGAACTCAAACACATTTGAGTCTGACCTGTACACCCACAAGAGGCGCGAGCCTCCCTGCATAGCCCCACAAGAGGCGCGAGCCTCCCTGCATAGCAAGGAGCTTCTGTCTCAGGCCAAAACTCGGTTTTGGCTCGTCTAACCTATGTTTGAATCGTGTTATGCATTGTTCATGCTTATGAACTCATAAAAATAGCAAAGACATGAAATAAGTGAGTTTTTTACACCCTCAAACTTACGTGTATTGATGTTTGCGACGTAGACGACTTTAGAGACGGTTTTCTCGTGGCGACTACTCACGATCAAAGAAGTTTAAGAGAGTGCCTTAAAAAAGGATTTTGTTTTGAAAATGAGTTGAAAATATATTGTTGAAAAACATGTTGATTAATGTTGAGTTGGTCAAAAGGGTCGGTCGAATGCACGACGACGGTAGCAAACAAAATGTGTATGGTTTGTGTTTACGATCGGTAGGTCGTAAACACATGTCGATTTGGTGACTTAAGAAGTCGGGTCTAGAAGTTTAAGAGAGAGGTGAGGGGGCGGACACTCGCGTTAGTTTTGTGGTGTATGAAGGTTGGTGTTTATAGAGAAATGTGGGATGGTAGGTCGGTTGAGTTTTCTTAGAGGCTAAGCAGACACCCCATTGAGGCGCGAGCTACCTAGTGACTGAAAGGGGTGTACTGTCCCTTTCAGAAAATTGGATTTTCCATTTGTTCTAACCAATGTTTTGTTGGTTGTGATTTATGGTCGTAGATGGTTTCTTAGCCGTGTAAGCTTGATCTTGGGTGATATTTGGGGTAGGTATTTTGTGTCCTTGACTCGGGTTTGACCCGTGTGAGTCGGGATTTGAATTTCGAGTCGGTTTTTGGCCCGGTGTCGATTTTGACTCTAATTAGGGTCATTTAAATGCAAATGGCAAGATAAAACCATTCATGGCATTATTTTCGACATTCGAGATTTGGGTTGACTCGGGTTAACTCAGATTCACTTGAGTTGCGGGTTTCTGAGTCGGTTTTGGATCCGGAGACGGTTTTAACTCTAAATAATGTTATTTTAATGCTAATGAAGTTAGAAAACTATTTATGAAATCATTTTTCATATCCAAGAGGTGCATTAAACTGTCTCATGTATAGCCAATCCACGCACCCATATCAAAAACACGTTATAGTTCGATCATCATCGGGTGATTTTTGGAAGGTGCAGATACTGGGTATCTACAAGTTATATACAACATTAAGTATGCATTATAGATTATGTAGTAATTGATATGGTATTAATTTTACATATGTGATAATGCATTCATCGTTTGAGTTTTATTAAAAACTCTTTTATTACTTTGTTATATCCAAATAGGTTGTAAGGACAATGTTGAACCCTATTAAAGTGAACTGGATTAACATAGTATTGGCCCCTAGTTGCTTATATGAGGTGATGTCTCGAAGTGACTAGAGTGTGATGCGATTGATGGCAAGTTCAAGTGCCATAGAGCCATATGGGATGACTAGTCGATCACACAGGCAAACTGTATGGGACACTCTGTCGGGCAGTGACCGCTTATAGAGTTCTTGTAATTTTTATAAAGCCTGGTCGTGGCGAGAGCTACTTGTCGGAGCTTGTGTCCTCTACAAATTAGTGTGATAACATTAATAAATCTCTTATAGGTTCACAAGGGTATACTTCGTATTTTATCAGTTGATTAACGATTACCTAATAACGGTTGGTTTGCTAGAAAGTTTGACGTTATTATCATACAGATGGCGGTGATCAATTGGTCCCTAAAAGTCACACCTAAAGAATGTGTTTGAGAGATGTGATTATGGAAATGTAATCACATTGATGCCTTATATGACTAAACAGTTAGTCAACGTGTTGATGAGACGATTATTTAATGCCGATTAAATAATATTAGCTGAGACGAATTAACTGTCAATTAGTAAATTGAATATAATATGTTATATTTAATTAATGTATATAATGTTAAGCTTGGACGAATTAATATGTTAATTCGTAATTAAATGTAATCGGTTATATTTAATTAGCTAATTATAAATATGCGATATTTATAGTTAACGTATATATTATACAATATTGTCATAATTATTTATTATAGACCGGCATTAATATATCGACTGTAGACTTATTAATACGGAATAAAATATATGACAATTTATAATTATGCACATTTTATACATTAAAGTAACTACCAAAAATAAGGAGATTTCTCTCCTTATTTTGGTTCACTCGGTCAAAGGGAAAAGAGTAAGAAAAAAAATATCTCCATAATTTCTCTCCTTTATTTCGGTTATTATAAGGAGAGTAGGAGATCATTTTGCTTCCTTATTCTTAACCTAATTCTAATCTAGCCTCCTCTCATCAAAGAAAAACACAAAAGGGCATATCTCATATCATCTTGGGTGCAACTGATAGGTGAATATCATTGCGATATTGTTCTTAGGCCGATTTTGCTAGGACCGAAGGTTGATTTCATAATCTCTCTATTTTGTTTATGTAATTTTCATTTATGACTAGTAATCATCTTTATAATGTCGTTATAATCCTTATAATTAAAGGGAAGCATACAGATAATTCCCACAAGTGGTATCAGAGCCAAGGCCATGATTTTATTTTGATGATTTTCATAATTTGAATTTAAACAAAGGGATTTCGAATGAAAAAAAAAAACAAAATAAAATCAATCGGCTGAAATGTTTTTGCCGAGATAAAAATTTTTTTCCAACCGGTTTTTTTTGTTCTTGTTTTGATGTTATATTTCCATTTTGATTTTTCATATTGTGGTTTTAATCAGTTAAAATGATTATATGAAGAATTGGTAGATGTTTGATTTAATGAAGATTACGTTAAAATGTAAATGGAAATCGTCATGTTGATGATATAAAAATTTGTTTTTGCTATATAGTTTTTGGCATATACGGTTAATCATGTTTCATTAATTTATATGCTAATCTTGTTCTAATAGCAACTATAAACGAATTCGTTCAACTAAAGTTTTTGTTTTAGGGCATAATGCCGAATTGAAAAGAAAAATTTAGGGCTGTTTTCGTTTTTTTCCAGCCGAGAAAAGAGAAAAAAAAAATTTCTTGTTTCTGTTACTGTTCACAGTGGGCTGTTTAGCCGTGAGCAGCAAAAGAAAAATATAAAACCCGTTTTCGTTTTTTTTTTTTTGCTGTTATGCCGTGTGCATTTTTTTTAAAAAAAAAAGTTCTGTTTTTTTTTTCTTTTATTGTTGTTTTTGGCCAATAATTATAATTATACATTACTTTTTTAATGTATGATTGTATGTTTTGAAACAGTTCAAAATTTTAGAATACCTAATTATTTTAAATAAGTTTAAAATAATATTGGATTAAATTCATATTACAAGTTTAATGTGAATTAAGATTTAAATTAATGTGAGTAATTGAGGAATTATCACTTAATTTGATCTTTTAATAGGTGGTTTGGGAAATTAATCTACATAATTAAGGAATTATGTCTTGTATGTTTAATTTTTTTTAGTTGATGCATTTTATTTTAGTTGAATGAATCGTTGAATGGTTTTATTTACGTATTTTTTGCAATCGGTTGTAATTTGTAATACCTAGTGTTGCCTTAGTCAAATTATGTTTTCGTAATGATGGAAACATAATTTTTAATGTAATTTGAGATCTCGTATCTCCGTTTGGTTTTATTTATTTATTACGGTTTTGAAATTAGAATGTAAATAGGTTTATTATGTAATTTTAAATTGTAATTTTTGAGAAGACTAAAGATGGAGATTGGAGCTCATTCCCGCTACATGGATCAAGATGGAACATCAAGACAAGCTTCTCGGGTCCAAGGATGGATTCCAAAGTTGTATTTATGTTCATTTTGATAGATAGGCCACACTAGGACTTTATTTTTTTTTTTTTTACGTTTTACCGTTCTTATTACTTTTCATTCAAATGCTAGTTAGTGCATCATTTTCCGCCTAAAACTAAACCACCTACTAAAATGCATGAAAATTGACTCATATAGATCGTATGTTAGTTTTCATAGTGATACGTGCATTTTATATAGTCTTTTTAGGCCTTTTTATGCACGTATTTCTATGCTTTTATCGTGGTTTTATGCTACGAAATGCCCCGAATATGCGACTTTGGTTTGTTTTGTCTTATTTGCAGGAATGTACCAGAAAGTAGTGAAATCAAGCCTTTTACCATCCGTTTAGCATGCATTTGGAGGAAGAGTGAATTCGGAGCGGGAATGTAGCTATCTTGAGATGCGTAAAGAAGAAAGATAGCTAGGCGAGCAAAGGAAGAACTTCAAATTTCTAGTGCCTACTTTGAAGAGCCATATCTTGAGTTCTACAACAGATATTCAGGTGATTCAAATTGAGATGAAAGCTTGTCCTCTTAGCGTTCCAACGCCACAGGAATCGCCCTGTTTGGCCAAGTAACGAAGAAACGGCAGCCGTTTGAAGTTCAGTGCGCAAAGCTGGGAACTGTTGCTGGAAAGTACTCGATCGAGTAGAATTTTGGTCGATCGAGCCCTTTTTCCACTCGATCGAGTAGATTCAATTTATGGTTTACTCGATCGAGTAGATTTTCTACTCGATCGAGTGGTTTAAGCTTTAGTTACTCGATCGAGTGGTTTATCCTATGGGCTGGGATTTTAAGCTTTATTTCCGTCAATTAGGTTTAATAAATCCTATTTTCTTATAAATAGGAAGTTAGGAAGTCATTGTAAGCTCTCTCTCACTCCTCGGTCTTTGGACCTTAGACGTTGCTTCTCCTCTCTTATTATTTCTAACACACTGTTACTGCTATTCTCTCTTATTTTTCCGGATCTATTTCTACTGTAACTTCTTTCTCTCCCTTTTTCTCCTTAATTATTTAATGTTATTTATTCCCCCTTCCCTTGTTCTTACTCTCTTATTCATGTCTAGCTAAATACCTCTGCTAGGATTAGGTGATTCATTAGACTGATGTTAGTTGCTAATTAGGTTATTAGATCTGTCGTTGTTGTTGTAGTCTATGTTGTTAATCGCTGCTTTAACTGTATCCTGCTAGTTGAGTCGACACAATTAGCCTTTTAATATTGGTAACCCTTGACCTGGACCAAAAGGTTGGAATAGGGGAGACCCACAGTGAACAATAGGATGCTTTAGTGAGGGCGAAAGTTAAGCTATTAGCATTTTAGGGCGAATTGAGACCGAAAGGAGATATTCGTTGCCCCTTAGACCGACACATCGACTGATTTGTGACCTTAGCTGCAATTGACTGACGTTTTTTGATGACCCGAAGTCCTAGTTCCTTCCCTCTATTGTTAATTTCTTCTATTTTTATCTCTCTTTCCTTAGTCTCTTTAGTTCAGTTGAAATAATCAAAACCCCCCAGAAAATTCGTAGACTGAGATAAGACACTTAGAACTCCCTACCTCCCTGCGGATCGACCCTTACTACCGCTTGCTAGTTGTAGTTTGGAATTTATAAATATTATTTTTGGTACTCACTTCGACCGGTATCAAATTTTGGCGCCGTTGCCGGGGAGGCAGCGCTAGTTTTAGTTGTCTTTAATTTTAGTCTTTTTTTCTTTAGTCTCAGGGAACTTCAGTTCCTTGAGACAGTTTTCATGTTTCATATTCTGAGTTTTCCACAGGAAGAGGACGAAATCTTTGGTGTTTATTTTGCCAGACTTTGGGAGTTCATTGAGCCCAGACGAGATGCCTTTACTGATCTCCAAATATGCTTTTTTATTGTCCGGCATATGAATGACCCTACGCGAGCATACCTCGAGTCTATAGGTAAGTGGGATTTTGAAGGAATCCCCGTAATTGAGGTATTAGAATTCTTTAATAGGTTTGCTACTGAATCTCTCAAACCTACTTTTTCTCTTCATGTTGACTCAGATGAGGGGGTGGGTGAGACCTTAGAAACCAATCTAGGAAATGCTGACGGAGACATAGAGGAGACCATTAGCGTGGTTGACAATCCTTTTTATGAGGATAGTCTAGAACCCCTTTATGATTCTTGCAATGTTAGTGAGGATGATTTGGAGGCTCTCTTTGAGAACCCCCATCTTGACGAGTCTAGCGATGAGGAGAGTGATAGTCTAGAGGCTAAATGGGATACTTATGATGATATCGATGATGAGCCTATTTTAGGAGACCCCATTGACCCATTTAACTTTGCTATCCCATGCATTTGGGACGATTATCCACCTTCTCCCTTAGTTGACCAGACTCCTCCACCTCACATTTCATACCCGTCAGAGTATTTTAATTCTACTCGCGTTAATTTTGAGTCGAATGCATCTGAGTTCGTTAATTCTCCACCTGTGGTTAACTTGAGCTTTTATATTCCGCCCTTAGCTGGAGGGCAGAATTATTTTGTGAACAATTTTAGGAGCTGCCATAGGAAATTTGTTAAGCTTAAATGTTTTTACATTTTGATTTCCTATGTTATTTCTATCTTATGGTGCTACTTACAGTTTTGTGTAACACATGCGCAGCTATTTGACAGGTTGCTGCGAGCCTTGAGTTGTTTTGACTGGGCTCCATTAGATTAAGCTGCTGAAGAAAAAGAGGTCGAGCTGGGACCTGTCTGAATCTAGCGCTACCCCGGAGGCGACCCGGAGATTTATTTTTATTTTCTATTTAATTTCAGTTGTAATAAATGGTTTTTTATACCATAAACTATCTCAGTATGCTTGTCTTGTTAGTTTGCGGCTGTTTTATTTGCGTTTTGCAGGAATTACATTGAGGATCACTCGATCGAGTAGTTTTTCTACTCGATCGAGTACTTTTGCTGATGGATTCACTCGATCGAGTGAAATTTTTACTCGATCGACCACCTGCAAATAGAGAACCACTCGATCGACTGTTTTTCCTTTCGATCGAGCAGTTTTGAGCGCCCATTCTACTCGATCAGCCACTGTTCGACTGCTATCGTGTGTTTTTTACTTGGATTAGCTTCCTGAGACGGTTTTTCGGGCCTTAGCAACCTCCCATGTTCATGGTCGGTTTGGGGAGGTCCCTTTATTCGCGCATCTTGTAAGTTTTCCGCATTTTACTCTCTTTCTCCTCTAGTTTGCGTTTCCTTTCCATGTTTTGGTACAATGGGGGCATTGTACGGTTTGGTTTGGGGAGGTTATGCATGCATCCATATCTGTGTCTGCATCTTATTTTTATTGCATTCCTGTTATCATGTTTAATTTCAACTTGCATTGTTGTTTATTTTCATTTAAAAATCAAAAATCCAAAAAAAATTAGAAATTTCAAAAAAAATTCACGTTTACTTTTGCATATAGGTTGAGTCGGAACGGTACATTTCCATGATGACAATGCACTATAACTTGTCATTTTACTTGAGCCTTGCACTTTTATTGATAGTTATTAGCTTTGTCATACGCATAGTCTACGAGTTTCTGTTCAAATATAGCTGACTGTTTAGACTTGACCTGATAAATTGGAAAACTACTTAAAAATTCTGAGATATTAGAGCTCATAACTGGTGACATTCATGACCAGTTCATTAGGAATTTTGAGTAGTACTCCTTGCATAGCATGTTCGTCTATTTTGCACATTTATTACATTCAATTTCTCGTCAAATCTACATATTCGGGTTTGTGGTTGGTGTCACATGCAGGGAGGTGCTTGCAGATTTCCCTTCCCTTATATTTTTCACCCATTTAGCTCCACATTAGCCAAAATTTGCCTTTTTGACCCATTAGCTACATCCCAAACTAAGCCTGCCTAGTCAAGCTAGTTAGTATGTTCTTTTGTGGTATGAGTTTTCGTTTGCAGTTTGGCCGTATCTCTTTTGTATGGAGTTGTTGGAAAGTTGAGGAAGGAGGAGAAAGAAAAGAAAAAAAATTAAATAGAAGGAAACGTGAAAGAAAGAGAAAGAAAAAAAATGAAATGAAAAAAAAAATGAAAAAAGAGGCTGGAACGTGAATCAAAAAAAGAAAAGAAGTTTGAAAAAAAGAGTTGTTTTGTTTTAGTTGGTTTATTCAGACGGTATTAAAAAAGGGAACTTTGTGACCGTCTGACTCCTCCGTTTTATTTTATATTTTTGAGGAGATTGTGTTTGAGTTTAGTGAGCTTTGTGCCAATTGAAGGGCACTTGTACTTAGTTTTTCAGTCAGTTGAGATTCAGACGGTTTTATATGATTTTGTTTAGGAACTAGCTTGACACTTTACCTTCACATTTCCATAATTTGTTTTGCCTTTTCTCACCTGAACCTCACTTTCCCATATCATTTGTAAGCCCTCGGCTGTGACGGACATTGTTGGTTGGAATGTATGTGTAGTACTTGAATCGTCTATCATTTTTGTTGCATGCATGCTATGTAGGTCGCAGTTAGGTGAGTGACTGTTTTCTCTCTCTTTCTTATACATATACTTTCACCCTTTGCTTCATGAGAGAAGAGTGACCACGAGAGAGTCCGATTTTGTTGGTCTTGCAAGGTCGATAGGTCGGCTATATTTCTGAACAGCTTATAATTCGTTTGTGTATTGACTGCTTAGCTTTAACTGTTAATTTTTGTTGCATTAAATTGGTTCAAGTAGACAAGTTAAGCTAGCTCTGAGTTATTTTTCCGTTCCATTAGTGTATAGTTTTGAGTTTACTCGAGGGCGAGTAAAGGTTTGGTTTGGGGAGATTTGATACGTGCATTTTATATAGTCTTTTTAGGCCTTTTTATGCACGTATTTCTATGCTTTTATCGTGGTTTTATGCTACGAAATGCCCCGAATATGCTACTTTGGTTTGTTTTGTCTTATTTGCAGGAATGTACCAGAAAGTAGTGAAATCAAGCCTTTTACCGTCCGTTTAGCATGCATTTGGAGGAAGAGTGAATTCGGAGCAGGAATGTAGCTATCTTGAGATGCGCAAAGAAGAAAGATAGCTAGGCGAGCAAAGGAAGAACTTCAAATTGCTAGTGCCTACTTTGAAGAGCCATATCTTGAGTTCTACAACAGATATTCAGGTGATTCAAATTGAGATGAAAGCTTGTCCTCTTAGCGTTCGAACGCCACCGGAATCGCCCTGTTTGGCCAAGTAACGAAGAAATGGCAGCCGTTTGAAGTTCAGTGCGCAAAGCTGGGAACTGTTGCTGGAAAGTACTCGATTAGTAGAATTTTGGTCGATCGAGGCCTTTTTCCACTCGATCGAGTAGATTCAATTTATGGTTTACTCGATCGAGTAGATTTTCTACTCGATCGAGTGGTTTAAGCTTTAGTTACTCGATCGAGTGGTTTTAAACCACTCGATCGAGTGGTTTATCCTATGGGCTGGGCTTTTAAGCTTTATTTCCGTCAATTAGGTTTAATAAATCCTATTTTCTTATAAATAGGAAGTTAGGAAGTCATTGTAAGCTCTCTCTCACTCCTCGGTCTTTGGACCTTAGACGTTGCTTCTCCTCTCTTATTATTTCTAATACACTGTTACTGCTATTCTCTCTTATTTTTCCGGATCTATTTCTACTGTAACTTCTTTCTCTCCCTTTTTCTCCTTAATTATTTAATGTTATTTATTCCCCCTTCCCTTGTTCTTACTCTCTTATTCATGTCTAGCTAAATACCTCTGCTAGGATTAGGTGATTCATTAGACTGATGTTAGTTGCTAATTAGGTTATTAGATCTGTCGTTGTTGTTGTAGTCTATGTTGTTAATCGCTGCTTTAACTGTATCCTGCTAGTTGAGTCGACACAATTAGCCTTTTAATATTGGTAACCCTTGACCTGGACCAAAAGGTTGGAATAGGGGAGACCCACAGTGAACAATAGGATGCTTTAGTGAGGGCGAAAGTTAAGCTAATAGCATTTTTGGGCGAATTGAGACCGAAAGGAGATATTCGTTGCCCCTTAGACCGACACATCGACTGATTTATGACCTTAGCTGCAATTGACTGACGTTTATTGATGACCCGAAGTCCTAGTTCCTTCCCTCTATTGTTAATTTCTTCTATTTTTATCTCTCTTTCCTTAGTCTCTTTAGTTCAGTTGAAATAATCAAAACCCCCCAGAAAATTCGTAGACTGAGATAAGACACTTAGAACTCCCTACCTCCCTGCGGATCGACCCTTACTACCGCTTGCTAGTTGTAGTTTGGAATTTATAAATATTATTTTTGGTACTCACTTCGACCGGTATCACATAGACATACAGATGTCACACAGTTTAAGCCATCACCTTAGTTTATTTATTCACGCATGCTAGATATTAGTTCACTTAAAATGAATTAAAATAAAGTTGAAGGGATCTTCCTCTAAAACGGAAATTGAGACTAGTCTTTATAAGGGCAAACAACTATGAATCCCTTCTTCGTCGGTAGGCATAATATGACCCCTTCTACGTTGGGTAAGTAGTTTGTGTTGACTTAGTTTATCTCAACATTATAGTCCGAAGAGTTTCTCGTGATTATGATGGACTAAAGATAGAATTTACAGAAATTTATCGACCAAGAATTCTAACAGTAGAATTAGCCAAAAGGTTGGCTTATCAATTTACAGAAAATTGAGTCTTGGGATCATTTATATAATTCTTGAGGGAGGTCAATTGTATAAATGCTTGAGTCTTCGCTTATAAAAGTTTTGCACTAAGACTTAAAATCATAACGATGCATATGCTTATTATTTTTATTCTTCTTTTAACAGTGTAGAATACGTTTATTTTGATAATACTGTTACAAACAAATGGCTGGAAATAACGAAATCCCAATGTCGAGTGCCACACTTGGACGCGGGTCCTGGCTTAAAGTTTTTATGGACAATATGAATCAGTTCACATGACTGAAGAATGATGGGTCCAACTTTGCGGACTGGGAGGCAGCACTACGGAATGCTGCCATTGCTGACGGTAAACTCAAGTACTTAACTGAGCCAATACCGGTAAACCCAGGCCCCAATACAGGAGTTAACGAGTCACTTGCTTATAGTGATTTCGTCATGGAAGCGGGTGCGATAAAGAACGTACTCATCTTTGCAATGGAAACCAATTTGCAGAGACGCTTCATTGCCCAAGGTGCAAATAAGATTTTCACCACGCTCACTAATGAGTTATCAAAAGCACCGAGAATCGTTACTTATGAGCATACATGTCGCTTATTTGATGCGAAACTCCAAAAGGGCCAACCGGTTAGCCCACACATTCTTAACATGATTGAGAATGTCGAGAAATTGGAGGCACTTGATTGCAAAATCAGTAAGAGCATAGTCATTGACCGAATGCTTCATTCTCTTCATGATGGTTTTGCCCTTTTCAGGGCGAACTACTACATGAATGACTTAAAGAAAAGTCCTCATGAGCTACACTCACTTCTCGTACAGACCGAGAAGGATATGAAATTGAGTGGGAGCATGAAGCAGAATGTTCTCACGATTTCCAACAAGAAGAAAGGTAAGGGCAAAGCTCCAGGCGACCTAACTGTAGGTAAGCCAAAATTCAAGAAGCCAGGAAACGGTAAGAGTGGGCTTGGTGAGACTAGTGGCTCACAGGGCAAGGCAAAGAGCAAGGGCGGTGACATTGAGTGTCACCATTGTCACAAGACTGGACATTGGAGGAGGAACTGTCCCGTGTACCGTCAGGACATTAAAGCAGGCAGCGTCGTTCCTGTTGGTATGTCATCTTATATTCATATGATTGAGATTAACCATGCAAGTTTCGGAACTTGGGTACTTGATACTGGTTGTGGTTCTCATCTGTGTAATCATTTGCAGGGCCTAAGAAACATCACACCTCTCGGAAAGGGTGATGTGGACCTGCGAGTCGGGAATGGAGCTAGAGTTGCTGTAGTCTCGAAGGGAACATATGTAATCCAACTCCCTAGAGGTTTTGAGTTATTTTTAAATAACTGTTACTATGTACCCAGTTTGTCTAAGAACATTATTTCAGTTTCCGTACTTGATAAAGACGGTTTTTCATTTTTAATAAAGGATAATAGCTGTATTTTCTCTTTCAATGAAATGATTTATGGCAAAGCAGTTTCCATGAATGGAATTTACATCTTAGATCAAACCACGGAAGTATTACACGTGAATAATAAGAAATTAAAGGTTGGTGAGAAAGATCAAACCTATCTCTGGCATTGTCGAATGGGACACATAAATGAAAAACGCGTGAAGAAACTCGTCGATAATGGGACTATTCCCGCATTCGAATTTTCTACATATGGCACGTGTGAATCATGTCTCATTGGCAAAATGACTCGAATTTCCTTCAAAGTTGTTGGAATGCGCGCTAGTGACCTATTAGGACTCATACATACTGATGTTTGTGGACCTATTTCAATTACCGCTAGAGATGGCTATAGATATTTTATCACTTTCACGGACAATTTAAGTAGATACGGATATCTCTACTTAATGAAGCATAAAAGTGAGTCCTTTGAGAAATTCAAGGAATACCAGAACAGGGTTGAGAACCAACTGGGTAAAAAGGTTAAAGCACTCCGTTCAAATCGGGGTGGCGAATATCTTTCAAATGAGTTTGATCAACACCTTAAAGACTGTGGAATCGTTTTACAGTTAACTCCACCTGGAACACCTCAATTAAATGGTGTGTCCGAACGGAGAAATCGAATCTTACTTGATATGGTTCGATCCATGATGAGTCACACGGTAGTACCTGATTCATTATGGGGTTTTACTCTTTTGTCAGCTGCTCTTATACTTAACCGAAGTTCGACTAAAGCTGTCGACAAGACTCCATATGAAATGTGGAAGGGAACGGTCCCTAACTTGTCCTTTATTCGGGTTTGGGGCTGCGAGGCTTATATCAAGTGGAGACACGAGGATAAGCTCGGCCCGCGATCGGTCAAGACATACTTTATAGGTTATCCAAAAGGAACGTTTGGTCATTACTTCTATTCGCCTACCGAACATCGAGTTTTTGTTGCGGCTAGTGCAACGTTCTTAGAGAAAGAATTTCTCGAGAACAAGACAAGTAATAGAACCTTCGAGCTGTCGGGGATTCAAGAACCAACAACCGAGGAACAGATGGGGGAAGTAATTCCTCCAACTGATGATAAAGTTAATATTCCTGAGGAACCTAGGAGGTCGGGTAGAGTCTCTAATCCTCCGGACAGATACATTGGTATGGTCGAGGAGAATGACGTTTTTCTCCTATAGAGTAATGAACCCGCTACCTATAAAGGTGCTATGGCTTGTTCCGACTCAAAGCTATGGCTCGAAGCCATGCAATCCGAGATGGAATCCATGTATGAGAATGACGTATGGGATCTTGTTGATTTACCTAATAAGGTAAAACCTCTACAGTGTAAATGGCTTTACAAAATAAAGCAATCTGTAGACGCGCAACCAGATACCTATAAGGCACGACTAGTGGCAAAAGGTTTCACTCAAGTGCACGGATTGAATTATGATGAGATTTTTGCACCTGTAGCCATGCTACGTTCCATTCGAATAATCTTAGCGATTGCCGCATTTCATGACTATGAAATTTGGCAAATGGATGTGAAAACCGCCTTCTTAAACGGTTATTTGGAGGCAGAGTTTTACATGGTGCAACCCGAAGGTTTCATAGATCCTGAACATCCTAAGAAAGTATGCAAGCTTAAGCATTCCATTTATGGACTTAAGCAAGCTTCTCGGAGTTGGAATCATCGTTTCGACCAGGTGATAAAAGAGTATGGTTTCACTCGATCGATCGAGGAACCATGCCTATATATCAAGTCGAGTGGGAGCAAGATTGTTTTCTTGATATTGTATGTCGATGACATACTCTTGATTGGGAATGACATTCCTCTCTTATCTTCGGTTAAAGGATGGTTGAAGAACCATTTCCAGATGAAAGATCTGGGTGAGGCACAACGCATTTTGGGAATCCGTATCTACCGAGATAGATCACGACAGACGTTATCACTTAGTCAGGAGTCTTATTTGGATAAGATTCTTGAGAGGTTCAGCATGACCAACTCCAAGAAGGGGAACCTTCCAATGACGTCTGGGATGCAGTTGAGCAAGTCTCAGTCACCCACGACGCCTGAAGGAATTGAGCGCATGAGTCGTTTTCCTTATGCATATGCAATAGGATCAATCATGTATGCCATGATATGCACAAGTCCAGACATGTTATATGCATTGAGTATGACGAGTCGGTACCAAAAGAATCCAGGTGAAACACACTGGATAGCTGTTTAAAACATCCTCAAGTACCTACGGAGGACTAAGGATAGGGTATTGACTTATGGAGGCGATACTAAGCTATGCGCAATCGGTTACGCAGATGCTAGCTTCCAAACGGATCGAGATGATTCAAAATCTCAGTCCGGGTTCGTCTTCACTCTTAATGGTGCTGTGGTCAGCTGGAAAAGTTCCAAACAGAGTGTTGTAGCAGATTCTACCACTGAATCCGAGTACTATGCCGCTTCGGAAGCAGCTAAGGAAGCTATATGGATGTGTCAATTCTTACAAGGACTTACGATAGTTCCTAGTTCGAATGACCCGATCACCATCTATTGTGACAATAGAGGTGCCATCTTCTAGGCTAAGGAGCCTAAGTCTAGCAACAAATCTAGACATGTACATCAGAAAGCTCACCTGATCCGTGATTATGTGGAGCAAGAAGAGATAGTGATTGACAAGATAGCTTCGGATGATAACATCGCGGACCCTCTCACTAAACCGTTAAATTTTGATAAGCATGAAGGGCACGTTATTTCCATGGGAACTAAATGTGTTCTGAGTTGTAGTAGTTGATTATGGATTTGATACATTATCTTTTTCATATACTATTTATAACTTCATCGTTTTTATAATATTTTGTTTTTCATGTGGATTGTACCGACAACATTGAACGCCACAAAGTGAACTGAATTACATTATATTTGTTTTGGTCCGTAATCGCCTACATGAGCTGATAACTCTGGCTATTATATTGTGCAGTCGATTGATGGTGGGTTCAACGAGCCATAAGTCAAACGGTTGACTGATCGATCACATATGCGAGATTACAACGATACCTCGCAGGACAATTTTTGTGACAACGTAATGAAGTCCTAAATGTTTAAAAACATTCGGTGCCAGGTCGTGGATAGGACGTCCATTGTGTTCCTAGAGTCGATTCTTTTGACTATCGACTGTCTCTTGAGATTAAGGCAGTTTTTGGGTGACTTTGGTTTCTTTCTCATGGTCTGCCGTAACTGGAGACTAAGTAGATTTTTTCTGGGTCATTTCATACTGTGCTTACATCTGCAGGATTCGAGTTGAGGAAAATATCCAACCCTTATCAGGTATAGTTATTTCTCAAGGCCACTCGAGGAGTAGTAACTGAAATGCATGGCCATGCTTGAATGATGATTCGTTTATCAGTTAAGTTACTCTCTAGTCGGAGAAACCACTCTTGATATTGATCACTTGTAAAATACGACCTTTGTGAATACGGATTTTGCAAATTGTTTTACATTGAGTGGGAGAAATTTTAGTATATGAGAATCGGTTATCGCACATACACTTGTGAGGACAAGTGAGAGTTTGTTGGAGCTTGTGTCCACCACAAATTAGTGTGATAACATTAATAAATCTCTTATAGGTTCACAAGGGTATACTTCGTATTTTATCAGTTGATTAACGATTATCTAATAACGGTTGGCTTGCTAGAAAGTTTGACGTTATTATCATACAGATGGCGGTGATCAACTGGTCCCTAAAAGTCACACCTAAAGGATGTGTTTGAGAGATGTGATTATGGAAATGTAATCACATTGATGCCTTATATGACTAAACAGTTAGTCAACGTGTTGATGAGATGATTATTTAATGCCGATTAAATAATAGTAGCTGAGACGAATTAACTGTCAATTCGTAAATTGAATATAATATGTTATATTTAATTAATGTATATAATGTTAAGCTTGGACGAATTAATATGTTAATTCGTAATTAAATGTAATCGGTTATATTTAATTAGCTAATTATAAATATGCGATATTTATAGTTAACGTATATATTATACAATATTGTCATAATTATTTATTATAGACCAGCATTAATATATCGACTGTAGACTTATTAATACGGAATAAAATATATGACGATTTATAATTATGCACATTTTATACATTAAAGTACCTACCAAAAATAAGGAGATTTCTCTCCTTATTTTGGTTCACTCGGTCAAAGGCAAAAGTGTAAGAAAAAAAATATCTCCCTAATTACTCTCCTTTATTTCGGTTTTATAAGGAGAGTAGGAGATCATTTTGCTTCCTTCTTCTTAACCTAATTCTAACCTAGCCTCCTCTCATCAAAGAAAAACATAAAAACCTAAAATTAATCAGTTAATTTGGGATCGATTCTAGTAAGAACAAAAGGGCATATCTCATATCATCTTGGGTGCAACTGATAGGTGAATATCATTGCGATATTGTTCTTAGGCCGATTTTGCTAGGACCGAAGGTTGATTTCATAATCTCTCTATTTTGTTTATGTAATTTTCATTTATGACTAGTAATCATCTTTATAATGTCGTTATAATCCTTATAATTAAAGGGGAGCATACAGATAATTCCCACACTACTATAGTATTCTTTTGAATCGACTCTTTGACTAAAGACTGTTCTCCCAAGTTGGCACAGTTTGTGATTGGCTTTGATTTATGCGCTACGACTGTCGTAACTGAAGTCAAATGGGTATCTTTTGGGTCATGATGAACTGTGGCTATACGAAGGTAATAGTGCGATAGGAATTGTCCACCCCCTTGTCAGGGTTATCTAAAATCTCAGGGCCACTCGAGGAGTAGTGAACTGAAAATGCGTGGCCACGGTCGGAAGGTATCTACGGTAGATAATTTCGGTCAAACAGTTACTCTCCAGATCGAGAAAACCACTCAAGATATGATCAAATGTAAGTACGACCTGCAAGACACCTTGCATTGAGTGGGAGATTGTAATTGGACAAGAGAATTGGTGATGCACACTTGTCTCGGAAAAGTGGGACATTGTTGGAGTAAGTGGCCTCAACAATAGTGCGATCACATGATTAAAAATCATAATTAAATCTCATAATAATACGTAAGGGATGATTCATTATATAGTCAACTGATCAACATTAATCGGTAATGATTGGCTAACTAGAGTTTGACATTACTGTCGTTTGACGGTGATGATTAGTTGATCCCTTAAGGTCACACCTATAAGACAATTCCCTTAATAGATAAGTTGATTAATTGTATGTCGATACAAGTTAATCAATTCCTTTAATTTGAACAATTCATTTGTGAGTGAGAATTTTTGTATCTTATTGTAATTTGATTAAATAAGATTTATTTTAGTAATTAAAAGATTTTATTACTAAAATTCTTTATTGTTTGTGAAATAATTATATTAAGAATGATTGAATAATTATAATTGCAAAATGTTGTGAATTATATTTATATCACCCATTTTAATAATGGTAATCATGTATTACTTGTTATTTTGTCACGAGTAATTTATTTGTTGTAAAATGATATTTAAGGGATTAAATATGCATTAAAATACATGTAGGCCTGGTGTGTGACACATGACCGACCTTATTACAAATGACAAATTGACAAACATAAAATTGATGTCCATTTTATCTATGGACCGAAAAATAAAGAGATTTATAGGTTAGTGGGTGTTTTATTTAATTGTTAAATAAAACACAATGATGACCTATTTTGTAAGTAGTCTTACACCTATTTTCTTGTGAAGAACAAAAGGAAAAGTAAAGGCCATGCATTGGCCTTCTCTTGGCCTCCAAAACCGGCTCCCCCTTTTGTACATAGAGAAATTATTCTCTATTTTTTCTTTTATGCAATTGATCATTCTTATTCATCTTCTCACTACATCTCTCTAAAATAGTTTTAGAATCTCTAAAATTGTTCGTCAAATTCTAATATTAATACAACATTATTACTAGTGTAGTAATACATATATGTTATTAGAATTATTAAGGACTACTAATATATTAATCTAGTTAATTAGTGTATTAGTTTTAAGGGAAAGTCTTGGGTGCAATTTTTAAGGAGTATATCTATACTTGAGATTGGAGGATCATCCTATTATTCATAGCTCAAGAAAAAGTGAAGGTAGGAGACCTTACTTGTGTCCATTTCGTGCCTTTCTCAATGTAAGGAAACCATTTTTCTTATTCTTTTGTTATGCATGCAACTAGATCCAAGAGATAAATTAATGAGTAATTTATAAAATGAATTAGATAAGTCTAATAAGGGGTTTATGAACGTAATAAGTTAAAGTTAACGATTACAAGTTCCAAAATAAAACCAAGGAAATGTTTACTACTACTCAAAACAACTAAAAGCTAAACAGCTAAACTCGTAACAGCGGAAGCTAGACTCGAAGTGACGACTCCCCTTCTCGTTCCCATAGCTAAAGACCATCATCACCTGTCACAATCTACTCACCATCCCCGAATGGATCACCACAGATTTAACAAAACAACGAGGTCAGTTCACTACATAACCAAAATAAGACAAAGTACGATAAGATAAACAGCTGTTCACAATCCACCTCCAACTCCCAATCACATCTCGTAACTGACTTCACACTAAAGTGTGTAGCCCTTCCAAATTACCCATCGCAAAAGATAATCCCCGCCGCCAGTGGGGGACCGCAGCCTTGCCCACCTAAGCCCCGCTCATCACACGAGCGATAACCCTGTTCATTAATTTGCACAACCCCTCTTGTTGCGAGTTCCATAGAGGGCAAAACAAAGGCGTGAAGCCACTCCCGCAAGTGACTTCACTCAGTCGAGGACGCACCTCGCGAACATCATCATCAACCATCACAACTCCACCACCAAACTTCAATCCAACAACAACAGATAATCACAATATCAATCGTACAAACAATTACCACACAATCTAAAATCAATTAAACAGTAAACCGAGTAGGTAAACTCTACCTTAGCACAAATCTGATACGAGTCAATCAAGAAGGTTAGAACAGCTCCTCTAAAAAATCTCAACCTAGCAATGACCATACAATCCAATCACAATCATGCACATAATCCTTTTCCCCCAAATCATAAAACTCGGGCAAAACCCTAAAAGGCAAATTGACAAAACTTGTAGAACTAGAGGCTTACCGACACAATTGACGCAAGAGAAGAATAAACAAGACTCACGAGCAATCCAGGAACTTGAGAGATATTATAGATGATTAGAGTTACGTTGAAGGTTTAGGTTATGGTAAAAGTGATTATGAAACTGTAAATCCCGTTTTTATAACTCTAATCCTCTCTAAATCAAACCGCAGAAATAATCTCCGTCAGACCGGATACTCGGTCGAGTATCGAGTATGCTCGGCCGAGTATCCGCTACTCGGTCGAGTATAGAGTATGCTCGGCCGAGTATCCCCTACTCGGTCGAGTATAACCATACTCGGCTGAGTATTCCTGGACAATAGCGTGAACAGAAACACACGTTGCATTACTCGCCCGAGTAAGCCTTATTCGGCTGAGTAACAGGACTTAGAAAAACGTAGTATTACAAATTGGACCTTGTTGGGACCATGATTGCAGATGATGTTGTCGTCCAGAATGAAGAACTCATTGTTCAAGTTATACCTCAACAGTCACCATCAGACTCTCAAAATTTCTAAGTTATTCTTCGTTCTTCAGTAAAAGATTCTTTCAGAGAGAATGAAATGGTTTAAACACCATCTCCTCGTAACAGCACCTCCCAAGAAAATATTCTTAAGAAGCTTACACCACTGGTGCTGTCATGGCTTGAACGATCACCAATGGTTGGCAATATGATAAATTCGCCTTCAAGATTTCCCATCACTACCAATTTGGAATGTTTGGCATTATTACCAACCATCGGAGAAATACTCCAACAATTCCATGAGTTGTGCCAAGTTTTAGGAAGTTCTTCTCCCTTCCACGCCGAGTTATGTTAAAACGAGAAGTAAACTACAAGCCTTGACGCTCGGTGACTGACAGGTATGAACATTTACATGAACAATTTTGTGCTGACACTATGGTTACAGAGACCCTCTATTATCATGTAACCTCAGCATTCGATGCCCATCGCAACATGAACGCCAAATTGAGGAACTTGACCAGAAAATAAGTGATGTAGAGAAGGCCCTCATTGAGATGAAGGCTCAACGCCAAGCTTTGTCAAAAGGTCTGTCTATGCTACCTTCTTCACTTGGCCAACCAGCCCATTTGATTCAAGCTCAGATTGAGAGAAGCCAGCAACGTGTTTCCCAATTCATAAACAGCTGGAGGAGATGAAGAACCAATGGAACTCACCCTCCCAGGACCTTGATGCGTACATTTTATATAGACTTATTGTACTATATCTGCACGCATATCTATGCATATTTAGTAGTGTTTAGCTACAAATGTCCCCCGAATTGCCTACTTTGGTTTCTCTTGTCTTATTTGCAGGAATAAGCCAAAGAGAAGCAAAATCAGGATTAATAAATGTCCCTATGCATGCATTTATAAGATGAGTTGAGTCGGAGCTTGGAAACTACTAATTGTGATGCGCATAGAAGCAAGGAAGCTAGGCAAGCAAAGGAAGAGTATCATATTGCTAGTGCCTAATTTGAAGAGCCATATCTCACGTTATACAACTGATTTTCAGGTGATTCCAATTGAAGATGAAAGCTTGTCCTCTTAGCTTTCCAACGCCACTGGAAATGCTCTGTTTGCCTAAGTAACGAAGAAATGGCGGCCGTTTCAAGTTCAGTGAGCGAAGCAGGAATTGTGCGCTGGAAAGTCCTCGATCGAGTACTATCTTGTTCGATCGAGTCCTTTTTCTACTCGATCGAATGGTGCCTTTTTTATAAGTGTTCGATCGAGTACCTAAAGTCCTCGATCGAGAGGTTTTACTAGTATTTACTCGATCGAGGAGTTATAAAGTCCTCGATCGAGTAGTTTGCTATCTAACGTGAGATTTTCTCGCGTAAACTTATTTTCGTGATATTTTAATTATGTTTTAGGTTAAAATAAATATATATCCTATAAATAGGAGAGACTTAATTAGGTTTAGGAGTTCTTTTTTACCTTTTCTGTATTGAACGGTGCTTTTGCCTTCCTCTTGCTGGATCTTAAACTTCTGTAATTCCCTTACTCCCTTTATTTAATTTAATTCCTTTGCACATTTCTATATCATGTTTGTAATTTTCTCTATTGTTATTGCTTTACCTATTACTATGTTTAGCTAATCCCTTAATTCTAGGATTAGGGTCGTCATGGTAATATAGCAATGATGCGATAGTTGGTTAGGAGATTTAATGTGAGAATTGTTTCATTAACAATTTAATTATAATCGTTTAGTTGAATGCATGCGACTGAACTAGTTAATCCGGTTAAGTTCAGACCTAGATTGGAAGATTGGAATGAATAGACCTGTTATGAGCAATAGACTACACTAGTGAGGGCGGAAGCTAAGCTAGTTGTATTTTAGGGCGGATAGTGGACCGGAAGGACCTTTCATTTACCCTTCTCACATTAGATCGTGTGGACAAGGCCCT
Source organism: Silene latifolia (assembly GCF_048544455.1). Classification (NCBI taxonomy): domain Eukaryota; kingdom Viridiplantae; phylum Streptophyta; class Magnoliopsida; order Caryophyllales; family Caryophyllaceae; genus Silene; species Silene latifolia. Next base: position 151,964,814 of record NC_133526.1, read on the forward strand.
CGGGAACTGCGTCCGAGGGATCCACACCCGGCATAATCGACTCGAGGTTCTTTCGAATCGAATTAAGACAAATTAGAGTCGCCACCAAGTTTTTTGGGAACTTGGAACCGTTCAAGTCAACTTTACACCTTTCATCGAAAAGCATAAAGCCAATCGACTACGAGTGATTAAAGATAAAGACTTGTACCCTATATCACTCGATTTGAATGACTCTCGTAATCCAATGGTATTTAGACGGATCCACAAACCATAGATCTTGAGTAAGGGGTGAGGGTACGTGTTGGGAAGCCCATAAGGACACCCAACCCCGCCCGTCAATAACGGCCTCTACTAAGTCAAGTGTCGGATTTCAAACAAGGTCATAGCTACTACGATGTATGATATGCAAGCGTTGTTTTAACCCTATCATGTGACAACAATTTCTATGTCGTTTTAGATGCAACTAAACTAACTTTGTCAAAGTTGTAATTTAGCATGTGGGTTGATTGATCTAGCAACATTCAAACGAAGCAAACAAGGCTTAAGGGGGAATGGGGGAGCCGTTGGGATCTACCTATTACAAACCAGGCATTTCATGACGACACAACAATAAATTAAAGATACAACTCGATCTAAATACAATTGCTACATACAACACTATACACGACAACACACACGGCCAATCGGCCTAGAAAAACGTGCACAAGAGGGGTGGCCCACGGCTTACATGACCCACGGCCTTGGGTCACTCCTCGTGATGTGTGCTTTCGCTTGATCTTATCGAATTAGACATTGGGCTATGCACCAAAGCATGCATTAGCATAAACCGGGCCATGTTGCTTTAGACAACACGCGGTTTACTACGCTCCTACAAGCATTGGGGAACAACCGTCTAACCAAATAAGACTAAGGTTTTTTGAAAAGGTTTTGACTCAATAAAAGAAAAACTAACTTGAAAGATTACAACTCGATAAACAAACGATAAATTACAAGCTATCAAACGACAAAGAACAAAAGACTTAAAACAAACGAGACAAAGAGAAGCATGACCAACCCCACGGCCTAAAGCCACGGCCACAGACACGGCTACCCTAGTTCCTAGGTCGGGTTCATTAGTTAGATAGATTTGCAAAGCGATACGGGAGATACACTAGAAAACGATGATAAAAAAAGGTCAGAAAGCTTCGCTTAAGATCGAGTGTTCCACGCGGCCCCAAAGGGGTTGAATTAGGTCAAGTTTGCAAATCAAGTTAACTCATCGAGTGTTAATAAGAAGGTGCTAATCACGCACTCTTATACTAGCGAGAAATTAGGTGAAAGAGAAAGATGCGTTCAATTATTTACAGAATTGTTAGTTGATTTTTAAAGCTATGTCGATGCACCCTAATGTGTCTAATTAGGTTATTAAATTAATTTAATGTCATCTAAATACGTCATAGGTTAACAATCAGAGGTTAAACTAACATACAACGGGTCCTAGGGTATGTCGAATTGGCCGAAATAACAAAGGGGTCAAAAGCGGAGAGCGAAGTTAGAAACTCGTTTTATTTATGCCCTACCTTGAACACGAGGATATGTAAATGAGACGGGGGTGTACGACCGACAGAAGGAGCGGTTTCTTTTCCCATCTCAAGTCAACGCGGGTGTTCATGGTGGTACTTTAACTCATACTCGGACTAACTAGTTTCATAATTAATTAAAACAAACGATAATTAAAACGAAAAAACAAACAAAAAACAAGACAAATAAAAAAGCATAAAACAAACGAAATAAAGGGGAAAAGAAGAGGATTTGATGCACCCTCAACCTACATGTATCGTTGACACCGGCTTGGGTCGTAATCGATGGTAGATTTTATCTCGAGAGGCCGTCGTCGACGAAGAGCAAAGCAAACACGCGTTTTGGAAACTTTCTGGACAGCGATTTTCAAACAATGATATCTCCCTCGTTTCACGACGAAAATTCGATCTAAAAGATGTTTTGAAAACTAGAAAGAAAGGAGAACAGGAATCTTAAAGCAACCCCTGCTCGTTTTGGGTTATTGGGCACGAAAAACGAGCACAAACAGAACTGGACAGACAAGAATAAACCGCGAAAACAGAGTGTTATTTCACTCTGTTTTTCGAGGGATTTCGTGTACTCTCAAGGGCAATTTGGCTCGTAAATCTTTGTCTAATGTGTAGATAGATGTTATGTGGTTAATTAGGAATAAGAAAATCGAGTTTTGATGAAGGTTTGATGGAGGAACGAATGGGTTTTCGAAGAGGACACACAAACAGTTTCAGTTTGTGTGTCGGTTTTGTTTAGGGTTTTTGGGAGGCAATTAGGGTTTGTTTCTGAGGTTTAAAGCTTGTAGGTGATGGTAAGATGTATGGAGAACTTAGAGGAGTGAATGTATGGTGAAGGGGTGGTATTTATAAGGAGTTAAAGTAGGTTAAAAGAGAGGGAGAGGCAATCGGGCTTCATCCCGTATGGCTGCTGTCCAGCAGGTTTTGGGAGTGTTTGAGAGGGGTTTTCTTGGTGATTAAGCTAGGATAATATGGGTAGGATACTAGGGTATGGGTTAGGGTTAATGGGTACGGGTCTTGGTAGTGTTTGGAGCGGGTTTTGGGCTCGGGATTGAGCTGCCAAAACAGGGGGGCTGCTCGTTTGTTGCGGGCTGTTTGGGACGATTTGGGATGGAATTTTGGGCCGTGGATAGGGGGTTCGAACAAGGGTGGATGGGTATTGCCTTAGGTTGGTTAGTGTACTCGAGATTCGTGCCAATTCGTAAAGGAAACGGGCTCAAAAACCGAGCTAAAATCGAGCTCAAAAACACACGGTTGAAACGAGTTTTCTTCGCTTTTAAAATCGATTTTTCAAATCAATTAACCCATTAAAATAAATGACTTTTCAAATCAAATATATTCATAAAATGATTTTTCAAATCAAATATTTATTTTATTTTCAATAAAATAAACTTGGAAAAATAAAATTCAAAATAAATTAAATTAAATTGAAATCACTTTAAAAAAGCTTTAATTTAAATATCATTTAAATTAATAAAATGAACTCACTAAAAAACATTAATTTAAATATCATTTAAATTAATAAAATACTTCATCGACGACGCCCATTCTACCTCGTAAAACGAGCTCCAAATAATGACAATGACAACTAAAGAATACATGTGTCCTATCATCATCGGGTGTTTGTCGGGTTCTCTATAAATTCCAATATCGACGGATACGGGTATCTACAGAGCCCCCACTTTGACTGAGGCTTGGACAAGGCGAAAGTCAAAGTATACCCCAGTCCCTTTCGACCGAGGATTCTCATGGTCGTTTATAGTCCATTAGACTTGCGTATATAAGCTCACTTGACCATAAGAAGAGATCATACCCAAACTTCGTTGGGGTTGACTCTTGCTTCATTGTGTCGAAATATCATCGTTGGTCATCGACCCATAAATTGCATAAATGGTGGGTTGAGCCTTATCCTTAGGCGCCTACGTATCCGTTTCCACGGAATCAAACCCGCGTCGTAGTTCGGCAACCGAATCGCGACACATGCCCAAAGTTTATCATCTGCTGGCACCTGTCCGAAATTCATCATCTGTTGACACTTGCCCAAAGCTTATCATCTGCTAGCAGGTGCCTAAATGGGACGGGACTTTCCATGGAGGTTGCCGCCGCTTTCATCATTTGCTTTCAGCTTCGAAATTCTTCCATTTCATACTCTTGTATTGAATTGAATTCTGAGTGGATGTCATCCTTTTCATCTTGATAATGGTCTCTCGAAGCCAACGGCCAGAGCCCCTGATTTGAATGGCTCTAAAGTCGAAGACTTTAGAGCCCCCAGTTGAAGCATATCCTGCTACATTTGAAACACAAAAACGTACAAGCAATAATCATCACATATGCACATTTGGATCATCGATCCTAAAATTAGATCATTAGAAAGATTGGGTCATCGACCCGAAAATGGAATTTGAAAATTTTGAATAATTGGGTCATCGACCCGAATTTTGAATTTTGACATCACTTAGTATGTTGGGCCATCGACCCGAGGTTTGAAGCTGAAGTATTGGAATGTTGGGTCGTCGACCTAAAATTAAATCAATGATCAATCATCGACCAAATTTGAACAAGTTGAAAATTTTGAATAATTGGGCCATCGACCCAAATTTTGAATTTGACATCACTTTGATATTGGGCCATCGACCCGAAATTTGAATTTGAAACGAATCATTTGGATGTTGGGTCGTCGACCCAAAATTTGATTTTGAACTTTGAGATTTTGAACCTTGACTTGAAATGTACCACTACTTGGATCATCTATCCCATAATTCGCAAAAAGTTTTTGAAATTTCGGAATTCTGAAATCTTTGGCATTTTGAAATCGAACCTTGACGGGTGAGCAGGAAACACGACTCAGACACTCTGTATGACCCGTAAATAACGTGGGCGTAGCCCGCTACCGTAAAACAAAAAAGGAAAATAAAACCGTAAGTGTGCACGGGTTTTAATTCAATTATTGACTTGTTGAGGGTAGAAATGTAAATTGGCCGTTCCGGCGCCAAAATATGGCAAATGGGAATCACAAGGTCGTCGAACTTGGGACGGAGATATCTTATGGCATGGTCGTGCTCCCAAGGGCACACGGGAATCAAGATCACTTGGCATTGACAAGGTGGATTAAAATCACAGAGCAACAACGTTGGCTTCGCCCGACACTAAACACAGACTGATCTTATGAAAGCACTTAGACATCACACATCACTCTTGTTGGGAACATTCTGTCACTCTTCTCCTCGCCTCCTTTCTTTTCAGCGAGTTTTTCATCATTTCTTGCCACCGCCTTCTTTCTTTTCAGCGGGCTTTTACTATTTTTCTTCCACGCCTTCATTCTTTTCAGCGGGTTTTTCATATTTTCTGTTCCCAACAAAAAAACCCACACCTATCTGACTGAGCATCTTTGTCTACACCGTTAGATAAGGCTCATTCCGAGACTTGATACTATTCATCTGAACCTATATCCTTATCCTAGCTTACATCGAGTACTAAGACCAACTCAAACAAAGGTGGCTTCATTTGGACTTGGTTAAGACCCGTAATAAACCGACAAGATGACAACTTGGTTGATGAGTGGATTGAATCCTTTAATCTGAAGGACTGCCTACGTATTCGCGTGGAGCGAAATCAAATCCGACGTAGTTCGATCAAGGTGCATTAAATTGGCATTTTGATTGTGTGTACACACTCGAAGGTTTCACCTAAGGTATCATGTCATATCCCATTCTAGCCTGTAAAGTACCGTTAAATCCCGTGTTTGGGTTTAGGTGTAAAAGGCTTGGATCTTTTGGGATGTGGAGCTTGGTAATAACAAGTTGGAATGGTTAACCATCATTCTGAAGGTTTGTTTTGTGGTGCTAAGGCCAAGGTCTATGGCTGCTGATGTGGTTGGAATGGGTGTCTCGGGTTTGATCAACCACGAGTGCAAATGGGTTGAAAAATGATGTGGGTTCAAATTTCCATGTCTGGACCCTAAAGGTTGGGTGTAACAACACAAGCGGAATAATTCTCAAAATTCCCGACTATCCCTTTGTAACTGTCTCAGGAAGGACTTAGAGGGTAAAGAGGTTACTACTTAAGCTTTTGGGCTTCGCCCATTGAACTTCAACTATGGGTACTTGACTTGATTTCTGGCTTCCGTAACTTCGACATTCAACCAAAAAGCATTCCGCAATAACTTCAACATCTTTTTTTCTTTTTTTCTTTTTCTTTCATCTTTTTTAATTTTTCTTTTTTTCATTTTTTTTCATTTTTCCAATTTTTCTCTTTTTCTCATTTTTTCATTCTTTTTCACCTTTCTTTTTCTCTCTTTGAAAATGATCTTCTATTCATTCTCTTAGTCATAAATGGATACACCTTGAAAACTGGGCTTCGCCAACTAATTTGGGTAAGAACTAACAATTTCTTGTTAGAACGGGTTGATATCTTCTCTCTTCGAGGTGGGATGATTTTGTTGGGGAAAAGGCTTGCCTTCCATCATCGATAGGGGAAACAAGGAGCTAGTCCGGGTTTGTCATAAATCATCTAAAAGCTTGTCACAAACATTGGTTCAGATGGAGGTTTTCTACCACCAGACATGGAATAGGTAAAGGAATCAAACACGGGATCCTAGTGTACCTTACATTTTGAAACAGGACATATTTCTTCCCCAGGGATGCCTTTGAGTGTGTTGTGCATTTTATCATGTTTCGGAATGATTGAGGATTGGAAACAAGACATATTTGGAAACGAAACTGCAACTTTTATTGGAATGACAAATGCTTAACAGACTTGAAGGAACGATTCCTAGGACACACCCTAGGTCATCGCGGAACAAACGACTCAACTTGAAGAAAAGAAAGTCCTAGACTCGACTCGACTAAGATAAGAAAACAGTTCCGACTCATAATTTTTAAATCTAGTTTTGAGCTTTCCCTTGTTCAGTTGTCAACTTAGATGCTCGGCTCTTGTCCTTGATCCCTGTGATGGTTTGCCTCCATCCCGAGGTAGTCCTCTGAGGATCTACGCCAATGATGAAGGTTGGTGAATCGAATTGTCTTTTATTAACTTCGTTAATGAGAGGAGTACATTCTAGAGCAAGACTCCCGACTCGAATTTCATTCTTCGGGTTTAGCAAGAATTCAGAGCAATCCACAAATATTTTCCCGATAAACACCCCTTTCAAGTGACATGGGTGGATAAGATGGGAATAATCGACATTTTCTTCGACAGAAACAAAGTTAGTGTGATCGCCAAATGGATTGGTGATGTTATTAGGTTTAACAGCTGGGATTGGGAGCGTTCCGTTCTCAATCATGTCTTGGATTTCGTGCTTCAGTCGATAGCACCTTTCAGTATCATGGCCTTTCCCTTGATGAAAGGCACAGTAGGCATTTGGTTTATACCATTTGCCTTGTTGTTCAGCAGGAGGGTCCGGAGTTGGACTAATAGGCTTCAGCTTTCCTTGGGCTATGAGCCTTTGGAGAGCGTATGTATAAGTGCATCCGATATCGGTGAATGCCCTAGGTGTTTGGCGCTGCGACTTCTTCGATTGCCCTTCTAAGAGATTGATGGCTTCATCAATGTGGGCCGTTGCTGGGGCCTTGCCCTTAGACGATGAGGCCCCTTGGTACCCTTTAGGCCTTTCAGCCTCTGCCCTTATGACATCATCTTCTACCTTTATCCCGATTCTTATCAATTCTTTAAAAGAACCAAAATTCTGGTATTTCAGAGCATTACGGTAAACAGGTCGTAAATTCTTCACGAACTTATCTACCATTTCAACTTCATCAGGCTTCTTAGCTAGTTTTACGCTTTCAGCGCGCCATCTTGCGAGGAATTCAGTAAAGCCCTCCTTCTCCTTCTGTGTCATCACTTCCAAAGTCCTTATGTTGGTTTGAATCTCAACATTGTCAGCATAGTGCTTACAGAACTCCACCGTAATATCTTCGAAAGTGGGGAAGTTCTTGAGGTCCAGATTATAGAACCACGCCTTTGGGTGTTCACCCAGAGATTGGGCGAAAATTTCAGAGAGCATATCAGCAGGTACTCCCTTCAGTGCTAAGTACCCTTTATAGGCCTTAACATGGTGGACTGGATCTTCGGTGCCCTTGAACTTTGGGATGTCGGTGAGTACCATGTTCGTGGGCAACTTATCTGAATCGGGGCATAGGCCCTAGCATTCTCATAGTGAATGTTCTTCCCCTTGGAGAGTTTCAAACGGTCTTCGATGAACTTGAACCGTTTCTCCGGATCGGTCGGTGGTGGAGGGGGTGGAGGTGAATCTTCACTCGCTTTAGATTCGATTGCATCCATTCGGGTCATCATGAGGTTCACGGCCTCGGTAAGCTTGTTAACAAAGATCTTCCATTGCTTGACGTCGGGTTTTTGGCGGCCTTTCTACAAGAAAACCCCGTCTCGAGTCAATATTTAAAGTAAGAGCCCCTGCACACTTAAGGACTCGACCCCAACTTGACTCGAACAAAGACTCGACTTGAGATTGATTAACAAGGATTCGACTCACGGTTTGATTTAGACATCGGTTCATTTTAGACACGACAAAACGACATGACTCAAACTGTCATAACTCGATTCTAAACTGGACTTGGTGTGACTAAACCCGTGATTGGGCTAACATAGCCCATGGGTTCGAGTGAAAACGTCCTAAAGGGCCTAGCTTGGACGTTTTTTGTGGACTATCCTAGACCAAAAGGTCGACCAACATGACTCGAAGCCCAAGAGGTGAGCTTGGGTGACCCAACAAGGTCGTGTTCTAGACTCTTAGAACTAAACACACCCGGCCTAACACGGCCATGACCCGGACACGACTCGACGCATTTCATGCTTGGTTGAGGTTCGAGAAACATTTTGGATTGATTTTGAAAAATGAAGGATTGATTTGAAAATGAGATTTGAAATGGGCAGCATGCCGGCTATAAAAGCTCATTTTGGGCCGAAAATTCTAGTCCTATTTGGGCAGCATTCCGCGTTTTTAAAACCATGCTATTTCGAAAATAAGTTGTTCAAAAGTTCGGTTTTTAAAAGAACATGGGAATTTTCGAAAATAAAGACTCGGGAAAACATATTGCACATTGTCATTCTCATGTTATAAGGATGTATGCTCCTAGACATCTCTAAGTCTCGGCAAGTCTTCTACAAGAAGGTCTATGCCCTCCATCCTTTTGCGGTCTTATAGAGCAAGGTGTCTTAAGGTAAAGTACCTAGAAGATCGTCCCCACCCTCAAGAACCACGCGAGGCGAAGTGGAAGCGAGCAATGTGCAGCTTCCTGGCATAGTGGGACGTCGCCCCCCACGCATCACGAAGAAACGCTGGGACGGCCCGGGCAAGTCCTTAAGGGTTTATGCATGAATCGTAGCACTATGAGTAATGTTTTACTTTCCAACACTTTCTTTTCAAGTTTCACCTCGGAGGAAAAGACCCTAGAAACACAAAGTGTAACTAGTCCTCTTGTCCCCAAAGTGGAGTCGCCAAATCGTGGACAAGGCCCTCGGAACTCGTCCGAGGGATCCACACCCGCATAATCGACTCGAGGTTCTTTCGAATCGAATTAAGACAAATTAGAGTCGCCACCAAGTTTTTTGGGAACTTGGAACCGTTCAAGTCAACTTTACACCTTTCATCGAAAAGCATAAAGCCAATCGACTACGAGTGATTAAAGATAAAGACTTGTACCCTATATCACTCGATTTGAATGACTCTCGTAATCCAATGGTATTTAGACGGATCCACAAACCATAGATCTTGAGTAAGGGGTGAGGGTACGTGTTGGGAAGCCCATAAGGACACCCAACCCCGCCCGTCAATAACGGCCTCTACTAAGTCAAGTGTCGGATTTCAAACAAGGTCATAGCTACTACGATGTATGATATGCAAGCGTTGTTTTAACCCTATCATGTGACAACAATTTCTCTGTCGTTTTAGATGCAACTAAACTAACTTTGTCAAAGTTGTAATTTAGCATGTGGGTTGATTGATCTAGCAACATTCAAACGAAGCAAACAAGGCTTAAGGGGGAATGGGGGAGCCGTTGGGATCTACCTATTACAAACCAGGAATTTCATGCCGACACAACAATAAATTAAAGATACAACTCGATCTAAATACAATTGCTACATACAACACTATACACGACAACACACACGGCCAATCGGCCTAGAAAAACGTGCACAAGAGGGGTGGCCCACGGCTTACATGACCCACGGCCTTGGGTCACTCCTCGTGATGTGTGCTTTCGCTTGATCTTATCGAATTAGACATTGGGCTATGCACCAAAGCATGCATTAGCATAAACCGGGCCATGTTGCTTTAGACAACACGCGGTTTACTACGCTCCTACAAGCATTGGGGAACAACCGTCTAACCAAATAAGACTAAGGTTTTTTGAAAAGGTTTTGACTCAATAAAAGAAAAACTAACTCGAAAGATTACAACTCGATAAACAAACGATAAATTATAAGCTATCAAACGACAAAGAACAAAAGACTTAAAACAAACGAGACAAAGAGAAGCATGACCAACCCCACGGCCTAAAGCCACGGCCACAGACACGGCTACCCTAGTTCCTAGGTCGGGTTCATTAGTTAGATGGATTTGCAAAGCGATACGGGAGATACACTAGAAAACGATGATAAAAAAAGGTCAGAAAGCTTCGCTTAAGATCGAGTGTTTCACGCGGCCCCAAAGGGGTTGAATTAGGTCAAGTTTGCAAATCAAGTTAACTCATCGAGTGTTAATAAGAAGGTGCTAATCACGCACTCTTATACTAGCGAGAAATTAGGTGAAAGAGAAAGATGCGTTCAATTATTTACAGAATTGTTAGTTGATTTTTAAAGCTATGTCGATGCACCCTAATGTGTCTAATTAGGTTATTAAATTAATTTAATGTCATCTAAATATGTCATAGGTTAACAATCAGAGGTTAAACTAACATACAACGGGTCCTAGGGTATGTCGAATTGGCCGAAATAACAAAGGGGTCAAAAGCGAAGAGCGAAGTTAGAAACTCGTTTTATTTATGCCCTACCTTGAACACGAGGATATGTAAATGAGACGGGGGTGTACGACCGACAGAAGGAGCGGTTTCTTTTCCCATCTCAAGTCAACGCGGGTGTTCATGGTGGTACTTTAACTCATACTCGGACTAACTAGTTTCATAATTAATTAAAACAAACGATAATTAAAACGAAAAAACAAACAAAAAACAAGACAAATAAAAAAGCATAAAACAAACGAAATAAAAGGGAAAAGAAGAGGATTTGATGCACCCTCAACCTACATGTATCGTTGACACCGTCTTGGGTCGTAATCGATGGTAGATTTTATCTCGAGAGGCCGTCGTCGACGAAGAGCAAAGCAAACACGCGTTTTGGAAACTTTCTGGACAGCGATTTTCAAACAATGATATCTCCCTCGTTTCACGACGAAAATTCGATCTAAAAGATGTTTTGAAAACTAGAAAGAAAGGAGAACAGGAATCTTAAAGCAACCCCTGCTCGTTTTGGGGTTATTAAGGCACGAAAAACGAGCACAAACAGAACTGGACAGACAAGAATAAACCGCGAAAACAGAGTGTTATTTCACTCTGTTTTTCGAGGGATTTCGTGTACTCTCAAGGGCAATTTGGCTCGTAAATATTTGTCTAATGTGTAGATGGATGTTATGTGGTTAATTAGGAACAAGAAAATCGAGTTTTGATGAAGGTTTGATGGAGGAACGAATGGGTTTTCGAAGAGGACACACAAACAGTTTCAGTTTGTGTGTCGGTTTTGTTTAGGGTTTTTGGGAGACAATTAGGGTTTGTTTCTGAGGTTTAAAGCTTGTAGGTGATGGTAGGATGTATGGAGAACTTAGAGGAGTGAATGTATGGTGAAGGGGTGGTATTTATAAGGAGTTAAAGTAGGTTAAAAGAGAGGGAGAGGCAATCGGGCTTCATCCCGTATGGCTGCTGTCCAGCAGGTTTTGGGAGGGTTTGAGAGGGGTTTTCTTGGTGATTAAGCTAGGATAATATGGGTAGGATACTAGGGTATGGGTTAGGGTTAATGGGTACGGGTCTTGGTAGTGTTTGGAGCGGGTTTTGGGCTCGGGATTGAGCTGCCAAAACAGGGGGGCTGCTCGTTTGTTGCGGGCTGTTTGGGACGATTTGGGATGGAATTTTGGGCCGTGGATAGGGGGTTCGAACAAGGGTGGATGGGTATTGCCTTAGGTTGGTTAGTGTACTCGAGATTCGTGCCAATTCGTAAAGGAAACGGGCTCAAAAACCGAGCTAAAATCGAGCTCAAAAACACACGGTTGAAACGAGTTTTCTTCGCTTTTAAAATCGATTTTTCAAATCAATTAACCCATTAAAATAAATGACTTTTCAAATCAAATATATTCATAAAATGATTTTTCAAATCAAATATTTATTTTATTTTCAATAAAATAAACTTGGAAAAATAAAATTCAAAATAAATTAAATTAAATTGAAATCACTTTAAAAAAGCTTTAATTTAAATATCATTTAAATTAATAAAATGAACTCACTAAAAAACATTAATTTAAATATCATTTAAATTAATAAAATACTTCATCGACGACGCCCATTCTACCTCGTAAAACGAGCTCCAAATAATGACAATGACAACTAAAGAATACATGTGTCCTATCATCATCGGGTGTTTGTCGGGTTCTCTATAAATTCCAATATCGACAGATACGGGTATCTACAGATCGACCGACCTACCTTTAGCTGATTTGTGTGATACCATCATAGCCCGTCATCCTGGCATCTCTCTCTTTATTTTCTCTTTACCCTTGTTCTTATTAGTTTAGTTTATTCGTACTCAAACCCCCAAATTGTGACCGTAGACAGACTAGAATTAACAAGTAGATAGTGAACGCCTCCCTGTGGAGAATTACCCTACTTCCGCTAGCTTCTGTTAGTTGTTTTAGGTATTTTTTTTTGGTACTAAACGACGGTATCAGACCTCAATGATGAAATCTCAGGTTTCATGGTTTTTTTTCGGCAAGCCAAATATTCTTAAGGCTGATTTTATACAATCAATGTAATTCCCCCATGTTGTCCCAAAACTCTTGATATTGTGTCTTAATACTTGCACCATACTTCTCCCAAATAGTGGGAAGATAGAACTTCAAAAATTTGCCGTTTATACTTCTTTTGAATTGTGTTCCATCAATGTTTTGCAAGCCTGTAATACCTCGTAAATTCTAAAGCTAGTACTCGGTCAAGTGGCCGAGTACTCGACCGAGTGAGTCTTCAAATTTGATAAAGCTCTAGATTCGTAGGTCACTCGATTGAGTGGAGCTTCACTCGACCGAGTGGAGCCGTCACTCAACCGAGTGAACCGAGCACTGCGGGAACCGCTGAGTTTTCACACGTGGGCTTTTTTATTGATGGGCCTTGATATATATATATATATATATATATATATATATATATATATATATATATATATATATATATATATATATATATATATATATATATATATATATATATATATATATACACCCTACTATTTTCGGATTTTCCTCATTTACAAACCCTAATTTTTTCTCTCTAAACTTCTCCTACCTCTCTTTACAATCCCTCCTTCTCAAAATCCTAGATCTATAACTATGGGTGAAGAACTTGAAAGATTCATTCACATATTCTTGTTTCTTATCACTTGGTGAGTATTATACTACCTTTTTCCCATTAATTTGGATAATTCGTTTTAAGACTAAACCCTAGAATTTAGGGGATTTTTATGGGTAATATTAATTAGTGTTTTAATTAGTATTAGGAGTAATTAATGGATAATAATGAAGGGTTAATTAGTAGTGTTAGTTGTTGTAGGATGCTTTGTGATAGTTGTTCTGAAATTATTTATGATGAGACGGTTTTATGATATGGATGCTTGGTGGTTTCGGATTTGCTTATAGAGTATGCTAAATGGTAGGTTAATCCTACTCGGTTTCATTAATTTGGTCATTACATATGTTGTGGTTAATTTTGTAATTAGTGTCACATATTTAGAGTAATTGCATTATAACATATTTAGTGGGTAATAACATCATTAAGGAGATAAGTATGTCGGTTGAATTCCATTATAACATAATATTGGTTAAGATGACTTGATGAGTCGGTAATTGGCATAATGTGTGGTATCTTCCATTATTGTATTTGTCATGTATATTGGAGAATATGACGGTTGTGGTTGTTTGGTGGTGTTACTTGTTATTGAGAAGATGTAAGACGGTTGGGAGACCTCTTATGCTTAAGTCGCCTCTTGGAGCTTCCCACTCTAAGAGGGATGTGTACATTATTGGCTTGAGTTACGGAGGGACTCGTGTGATTGAGACACGACGTTTGGTAGAGGATTCCATTGGCTTTCAAACCCGGTACGTCTGGGCGTGTCCTGGTACCTGTTTGCGGTTGTCGGTATTTCTGGGCGTGTCCCGGTACCAGTGTGGTTGTCGGTATGTCTGGGCGTGTCTTAGTATCGTGTTGGTGGTTGTTTGTAAGCGTCTCATTCATATTATTGTCATGTTGCATACTCACACCTTTGTGTCATGTCACACTATTCGTTGAAACTGACGTTTGTGTGTCTGTGTAATTGTCACCTATTTCCGGGGTCACCTGTGTCGATCCATATGATATTTTCGATCATATGGGGAGCAGGTTAAGTACAGATTTTTTTTTTGACGTGATCGGAATTTGGGCCGCGCTTTGGACTTGGTGTCGAGTACTTGGACAGTTGATAGATAAAATAGATAGTAGGCATGACTTGTATTCCTTTACTTATTCATTCATGGTTTGTAATCACTAAACTTGTTATTTATAATAAATGTTTCTTGATTGTATCTCCAATTTACCGCCTCGGGAAACCGAGATGGTAACTTCTCCTTATTACCTTGACCGGGTAAGAGGGGGGGTTACAAAGTTGTATCAGAGCGACGAATTTGGAACCTAAACTAATGAACCAAAATAAATCTAGGAGCGTCTAATAAAATGAACTCGACATGAGTACAATAGGAGGTCGGTTTTGGGTGAGAAGGATCCCTCATTTCAAAACTAGATCCTATTGTTTCGGTTGGTCAATACGTGGGTGGTTATGAGTCGAGAAAAGTGAAATGAAATGTTGCATGATTATACTTGTGTTATAGTTTTGTTGAACATTTTACCTGATGTAGAGGTTGTGTGACAAATGATAATTTGATAGTTGAAAAGATGGAATTGAAATGTTTACTTGAGTAAATATATGTGATACGAGTAGAGAATCGTTTCATATGAAATGCATTCATTGGTATGAGTGTTGCGTGTTTGAGTATGATGAGTTTTGAAGTCGTAATGATGAGTCATAATTATATACATATTTATGCCTCCCCTTAATTACTTTTGATACGGTTTTCGTGCTAACTTATATTAATTACATGCCTTTTATGTTAGAATGTTGGTACTTCCGCTATTTCATGTTTAAAGAAGGAATGATGCATTTGAGGAGCAAAGGAATGAAATGGGCATCACGGAGTGGGCATGAAGGAATACACGAAGCATGGCACGGGAATCTGGAGGAATAAAGAAAGAGAAATAAAGAAGACAACATGAAGAAAAGAGCTGAAACAGAGTGGATCCTCCATCAATCCCACACAGGCTCGATCAACTGGCTATGTACTCGATCGAGTACAGCCAGGCTCGATCGAGTACACTATATTCTCAGGATTTTTCGCAATTTCTATAAGTCGGTTGTGTTTTACTATAAATAGTCAATTTGTGCCCTATGTTTATTTACGCATTATTTTACTTCTAAAACCCTAGAAAACTCTTAGTTGTAGTTTTATAGTTATTGTTCGGATCTTCTAAACTTGTTCTTCATTATTATTACGGTATTATTTCTAATCTTTCCTCAATTTTTAATAATTCAATTGTTTGTTCATCTTTTATGCTTTTAATTATGTTTTCCTTTATTATTATTATTGTTATTCCCTCTATTATGCGTAACTAAACCTCTAATCTAGAGTGAATGGGGATCTAGGTTGTTAGAAGGAGGATTATATTGATGAATTGATAGTTAAATTGCTCTTTGTTGTTGTTGTTTGCTTGTTGGTTTGAATCTAGTTGATTAGCTTCTGCAGGGTCAATTAATTAGTATTGCATAAACTATGATTTTCACCGACTGGGTTAAGACTAGTATAGGCCATGACAACTGAATAGAATTAACTTAATGATAGCAATCACATGTTAAGTGACACGTCTGTCGCGTACCTGTCAAAAATAACCAACTGGCTCTAACTAATATAGCTAGGGAAGTCGGGTTGAATCCACAGAGAGGTAGGAATTTTTCTGCTAAAACTAGGCTCGTCTAAGTAACCAATTTTGGGGGTTATAAAATGTGATTTCTAACTAAGAGAAAAAGGAAAGAGAAATAAAAGGAAGGAGTTTAACAGATAAAGGAGAATAGCTAAGACAAACGGTTCACCATAATCATCTGGTCGAGTAATCTAGGTCCCAGGTCAATGCGGTATCTCTAAGGGGTAGCGAACGTCACCTTTCGGTCCTTAATTCACCCTAAAGTGTAAACAGTTTAACTTTCGCCCTCGCTGCAATACTCTATTGTTCGCTACTAGTCTGCCCCTTCCAACCTTTCGGCCTAGGTCAAGGTCCACTAAGAATAAAGGTCTAATTGCGTCGACTCAATTAGGCAATTACAATTATTTGTAGCACTTAAACAACAAAGACGGCACTGGCATTAACCTAGTCAGTCGATCACTCTCCCTTCAAATCATGGGTCCCCTATAGTCTTAGCATAGGAAATTAGCTACTCATAATCGCCGTATTAACAACTACAATAACTAAATGATTAAAACTAAGCATGATGAACAACTATTTGATTGAACAATTGTAAAGTAAAGAGGGGAAAGGAATTAAAAACAATAAAAACGATTAAGAAATAAATAGATTGATAATACCGAATCCGAGTAGCAAAGTAGAGAATAGAAATCCAAAGAATAGTGACAGAAGTAACAGTGGAAATGTACGTAGTGAAGGAGATGGGAGTAACGTAATGTTCTCCTCAGTCTTATACTGCAAAATTGTCTTAAACCTAATCTATGGACTGATTACAAAAGCCCATAAAAGATTAGGCGGAAATAAACCAAAAACACACGAAATCCCCTCGATCGAGTAGAGAGATTACTCGATCGAACTATAAGTCACTCGATCGAGCTAGCAAAATCCCTCGATCGAGCACTGCTTGCAGAACATCCTCGATCGACTCCTTAAGCTGGTCGATCGACCAACCTTGAGTGTGTAAAGCATTCGATCGAGCACTAAAGCACTCGATCGAGCTATATAGGCGCATCAGGACTTGAATTTCTTCCTTAACTCAGCTCATACGTCCTCCAAGTGTAAGATTCCTAAACTCCGGCTTCTTATTTCCCATGAATGCATACAATTGGGACAATTAAGGCTCGATTTAGCTCCTCCACGGTCAATTCCTGCAAATTACAATAAACGGACCAAAGTAGAATATTCGGGGGTATTTGTAGCCAGATGCTACGTAAAAAGCACAGAGATGCGTGTAAAAATGAGGTGAAAACCTTATATAAAAGACACGCATCAAATCTCCCCAAACCAAACCTTTGCTTGTCCCCAAGCAAATATGAATGCAACTAAGGGTGAACAATAGAACGGGACCAACGCATCAGCTACAAATCATCCACCAGAACCAATTTAATGCAACAAAATGACAAAGTGGCAACCGAAAAGTGCAAACGAGTTAAATTAATGTTTCAAGCTTACTGAACCGTCGACCTTGCAAGATTCAAAGATGTCGGACTCTCACGGGTCGCTCGTCACTCAAAATCAGGTACAAGGTGAGTATATATGTGAAAGATAGGAAGAAGCAAGACACTCACCTAACTCGACCTATAAGAACATGCATGCAGTTAACATGAATAAAGTCTCTACAACCGTACATATGCATTCCAACCATACTAATGACCAAAACACGTGCCGAGGACTTATATTTGGGTTAGTGAGGTAATGGGTAAGAAGGGGCTAAAATGAATCTGGATATGTGGGGTTAATAGCTAGGCTAGCAACAACGGATCCAAATATAGACTGCATCCCAACTTTGTACTCATAACAGCAAGATGAAACGGTGCAAAATTATGCACTAACCTCACAAAACCAAAAGTCGTCAACTCCCCATAGGATATAAATAAGGCATGGGAGTGTGAAACATCGTGCAATTCTCATTCTTTTTTTTTTCGAATTTTTCTGTCTCTTTTCTTTCTGCACTTTTTTTCTTTCTTTTTTTCTCTTTTTTTTTTTCGTTCCATTTTTTTTCACAATTCAACACATTTTTTTCTTTCTTTCCCTTCAATTCTTCCACCATCTTCTGAAACCAGATGAAATAACCATATTGCAATAACACATTCCAAGAACTACTCGTTACTAGCTCAGCTAGGGTAGGAAATTTTATAGAAAGTAGTTGATAGGACAAAAAGGCAATTTGGCTATGTGAGGCTTATGGGTAGAATGAAATAAGGGGAACTGCCTCTCCTAACACGTGTCACCATCCACAGACTGAATGCATACAGGCATTAAGAAGACTAGACTCATGCTTATGCAAATTGATGTTACATGTCTTAAAGAGAGTACTACTCACATCCTAAATGAAATCGGTCATGAATGTCACCAGTTTAATAAGCTCTAACCTCAGAATGTAATGTAGCTTGCCGACATAAAGAATCAAGTCTGTTCGTTCAGATAAGAGAGAAACAAAAAACTCGTAGATTATGCACATAAACACGCCAGCTAAATGTCAAGAATATGCCAGGCTCAAGTAAGGATTCAAGGTAGCGTCAATGTTCAAACGTTCCGACTCAATTTAAACATGAAAATTTCAAAATTTTTTGAATTTTTTTTTTTTTGATTTTTATTGATTTTTATATGAATTTTCTGACTTAATTAAAACAACAATGCATGCGGAAATAAATAAACGTGCAAGCAAAAATGCAGGAAATATGCAGACACAGATAGGTTTTTTTTTTTGATTTTTATTGATTTTTATATGAATTTTCTGACTTAATTAAAACAACAATGCATGCGGAAATAAATAAACGTGCAAGCAAAAATGCAGGAAATATGCAGACACAGATATGGATGCATACCTCCCCAAACCAAATCGTACAATGCCCTCATTGTACCAAAAATAGGGAAAGAAATGCAAACTGAAAAGAAAAGGAGAAGTGGAGTTGGAAACTTACAAAACGTCATAAGGAGGGACCTCCCCAAACCGACCATGAACATGGGAGGTCAAAGATAGTCAAAGAGTGGCTTTGTAGACGTAACCCAACAGCGGCTGGAGGTCATAACTGCTCGATCGAGCGCCTGGAACAGCTCGATCGAGCGAACCAGTGTATTGGAAGGGCTCGATCGAGCGACAACCCACTCGATCGAGTAAGCACGGTTATGGATCTGGTCGATCGAGGACATCATCCCTCGATCGAGTAGCAGCCGCGTCAGAAATTGCTCGATCGAACACAAAAATCTTTCGATCGAGTACCTTAACCAGCAAAGGACGCATAAAAGCAAGGAAGGCACAAAAATTGTTCATAAAGCAGCGTCTAAAGTTTAACGTAAAGCTAAAGAAAAATAAATAGTTCAACAAAAAGTACAAATAAAACTGTCCGGGCTGCCTCCCGGAGAGCGCTGGTTTAAGAGGTCCCGCACGACCTTTCTGGTATCAAGTAACTGGCGCGTCGAGCTCGTCGAAGCGCAGGACTTCAACGCGGTTGTCCGCTTCACTCGCCTCATGGTAATGCTTCACGTATTGGCCATTCACCTTGAATCTATGCCCCTCGGAATCTTCAAGCTCCACGGATCCAAACTTAGTGACAAACACACCGTATGGACCACTCCACCTGGACTTCATCTTGCCAGAAATAGTCTCAAACGGGCATTAAACAAAGAACACCTTCTCGCCCCACATGAAACTCCCGAGGTAGGATTCTCTTGTCATGCCATCTCTTCGTCTTTTTCCTTGTAAATGCGCGAGTCATCATAGGCATTAAGCCTAAGCTCCTCTAATTCATCTAGCTGCAAAAGACGATTCGACCACACGCTTTAGGATCATAATTAAGCTCACGAATTACCCACCAAGCCTTAGATTCCAAACAATAAGGTAAGTGACACGATTTCCCATAAACTAACCTATAAGGTGATGCACCAATTGGTGTCTTAAAGGCAGTTCTATAAGCCCATAATGTGTCATCTAGCTTAAGACTCCAGTCTTTCCGCGATTTAGAAACTACTTTAGACAAGATCTCTTTCAGCTCACGATTAGAGACCTCTACCTGACCACTAGTTTGGGGATGATACCCCAAACCACGCCTGTGTTGGACACCAACTCTAGACAAGATGGGAAGTGAGTTTCTTTTCCTTAAAATGCATCCCCCCATCACTAATGACGACCCTAGGGACACCAAAACGGGGGAATATGATCTTTTTGAACATCTTTATCACGGTCTTACCATCACAATGAGGTGAAGCAATTGCCTCAACCCATTTTGACACATAGTCTACAGCTACCAAAATGTACCTGTTACCTTTACTGGACGGGAACGGTCCTTGGAAATCAATGCCCCAGACATCGAAAACCTCAACCTCTAGGATGCCGTTTTGTGGCATCTCATGTCTCTTCGAAATATTCCCTGATCGTTGGCATGCATCACAAGTGAAACAAAAGACTTGGCGTCGGCAAACAAAGAAGGCCAGAAAAAAACCAGACTGAAGTACCTTAGCCACGGTGCGCGATGGACCGTGGTGACCACCATATGAAGAGGAGTGACAGCCTTCCAGGACTATTTTGGTCTCCCACTGCGGAATACACCGTCTGTAGAGACCGTCTGCACATTCCTTAAACAAGTAAGGGTCATCCTGAAATCGCTTAGCGTTATACGAAAACGCTTCTTTTCTTTGATGAGAAAGGTCGGGCGCACTTGCCACCGACAACGAAGTTAGCTATATCTGCATACCAAGGTTCCTGGTCAACAATAGACGATATAACAAAGAATTAAAGTATCGTCATGGAAAGAATCATCAATAGGTAGAGAATCTTCCCCTTCTTGTCGCATCACCGCGACAAGTGATCGCCTACAACGTTCTCGGCTCCTTTCTTGTCCTTAATCTGCAAATCAAACTCCTGAAGGAGGAGTATCCATCTCGAGTCCGTGGTTTTGCCTCCTTCTTAGCAAGGAGGTGCCTCAAAGCTGCATGGTCAGAAAAAACAAGTGACTTCGACCCAACTAAATAAGTACGAAACTTCTCTAAGGCATAAACTACAACTAACGGCTCCTTCTCGATGGTAGTGTACTTCACTTGAGCCTCATCCAGAGTTCGGCTCGCATAGTAAATAGCATTCAAGGCTTTGTCTTTCCTCTGGCCTAACACCGCTCCTAGTGCATAGTCACTCACGTCGCACATGATCTCGAACGGCAAGTCCCGGGGGAGGTCAGTATGATCGGCGAGAGACTAAGGCCTGCTTTAACCTGTTAAAAGCGAGAAAGACAAGCATCGTGAAAACAAAAGGGGCATCTTTAAGCAACAACTGTGTAAGTGGTTTAGCAATTTTGGAGAAATCCTTGATGAACCGGCGATAAAAGCCAGCGTGACCAAGGAAGCTCCTCACCCCCTTAACATTAACAGGAGGTGGTAATTGCTGAATCACTTCCACCTTTGCTTTGTCAACTTCTATTCCCCTATCAGAAACCAAGTGCCCTAAGACAACTCCCTCGTTGACCATAAAGTGGCACTTTTCCCGATTCAAAGACAAGATTAACCTCAATACAAATACTGCAACACTTTTTCAAGGTTAGACAGACAATCGTAAAAGTCACTTCCATATACACTAAAGTCATCCATAAAAACTTCCATGATAGACTCAATATACTCTGAAAATATCCCCATCATACACCTTTGAAAGGTGGCAGGGGGCATTGCACAAACCAAAAGGCATTCTCACGATACGCAAAACGCCCTTAGGACAAAAAATGTAGTCTTGGCCGATCGTGGGGTGGATAGGGATCCGAAAGAACCCTGAATACCCATCTAAATAGCGGAAAAATTTATGAGAGGCTAACCTTTCTACCATCTGATCAATAAAAGGAAGGGGAAAGTGATCTTTCTTAGTGGCGGCATTCAGCTGTCTGTAGTCTATGCACATCCGCCAACCAGTCACTACTCGGGTAGGTATTAATTCATTTTTCTCATTCTTAACTACAGTTGTCCCTCCTTTCTTTGGGACTACCTGTACTGGGCTTACCCATCTAGAATTACCTACCGAATAGATAATACCTGCATCCAGCAGCTTCATTACCTCAGCCATCACAACATCCTGCATCTTCCTGGTTCACTGCGCCGACCTTGTCTCGCAAGGTTTGTGATCCTCCTCCAACTCTATCCTATGCATACAAATATCGGGACTAATCCCCGTGATATCATCCAGTGAATAGCCCATTGCTTTCTGTTTTTCTTAAGTACAACTAACAAAGAAGTCACCGATCATCACTAAGCTTGGCACTAACAATGACCGGATCTTTGCGCTCAGATCGTCTAGAAAGGCATATTTAAGATGAGATGGGAGAGGCTTACGTTCCGGTACCTTTACCTCAATGGAGCAAAGAGTGCCGATCATTTGTTCCACCCGCTCTCCCCATGCTCATCTAAATCATCAACAAGCAAATCCAACGCAGTCGTCATCGTCCTCTCGGGCTATCTCGCACACTCATCAAAAAGCATGAGAGCTTCCAGTGGGTCCTTCATAAAAGAACCCGGCCAGAAGTCATAAATAGACTCATCAATGATATCGACCGAATAACAAGTGTCCTCTATCATTGGGTGGGCTAAAGTACTGGGCAAACTAAATGTGATGGCGTCATCCCCATCGCAAGAGTCAGACGCCCTTGTCTGACATCAATAACGGCCCCAGCTGTACAAAGGAACAGTCTTCCTAAAATAATTTGGGTCCGGGTGTCCTCAGCTATATCCAAAACGATGAAATCTACTGGGATGTAGAGCTTGCCTATTTTCACAGGCACATCCTCCAAGACACCTAAGGGTCTCCTAACAGATCTATCAGCCATCTGTAGGGTAATGTTGGTCACCTTGAAGTGACTCATCTTCAATTTCTTGCAGACAGGAAGGGGCATGACACTGACACTGGCACCTAAATCGCAAAGGGCCTTATCAATAACCATATTACCTATGACACAAGTAATATTAGAGGGGCCTTATTTAACAGCAGGTTACTAGACTCTTCCATAAATGAAATCGTCTCAAATTCACTCAAATTTCTCTTACGCGTCACGATATCCTTCATAAACTTAGCGTAAGTAGGAACCTGAGTAACAAGTTCAGAAAACGGGACAGTTACCTGGAGGTTCTTCACGATGTCCACGAACTTACCGTACTGTTGCTCGACCCTCGCGTCCTTCAGACGACTTGGGAAAGGTACCCTGGTAGCGATGAGCGGTCCCGCAACCTTTTCTTTACCCTTATCGATGCGTGACGTCTCCACAGCAGGGGAAGATGACACGGTGGCGGTATTAGATACTGAATTAGGAATTCCGCCACTTAATGCACTGGATCGAGTACCTTTACTTGGTCGATCGACCGCTTTCTTCTTCAATTTCGCTCGATCGACTGTTTTGACACTCGATCGAGTGTTTTCTTCAAAGATAGTTACTCGATCGACCAACTTGGAGTTCTGTACTTCTCGATCGATCGCCGGTGTCACTCGATCGAGTGATCGGATGATTAGAACCGCTCGATCGAGTGGATGAGTTGCTCGGTCGAGTGGTTATCGCACACGCAGCAAGTATTTCTTGCGGAACTCGCTAGATCATCATCTGAGTCATCATTAGCTGCCAAAACCTCGTCTTCTTCATGAGGAGGGTCACTTTGAAAGTTCATTGCACTGACTGGATCGCAAATTGGAAGAGACTTGGCTTGATCCGTCGCGTGTGTCAACTGCGCGACTTGCTCCTTCAATTCCGATATAACCGTATCAGATTTCTGTGACATACTCATCATAATGGATTTCAACTCGGCGATCTCTTCTCTTGCAGAGGGAGAGGCCGGTCGTGATACGGGCCTAGAAGGGGCAGAGACGCTCTTTATCTCTTCATAAAGCTGAGAAAAAGGAACCCCTTGCTTGAACTTCTTGTAAGCAAGAGCACGCTCTATACTCGCTACACATTCGTAGAGGTCATGTCCCTCCTCGCCACATCTACCACATGGCTCTGTATGCTCTGTAATCGTAGGCATATTGTCAACCAACTCTCGAAGCAACAGCTAATCTGCAAAACTGTCAAAAACCTTGCAGAAAATAAGATCAGCCTCAAGGAATAAATTCCTTGAGACGAAAGACAAACTTAATTAAAGCAACAAAAATTGCGCCACCTCCCCGGCAACGGCGCCAAAATTTGACACGTTTGTCGCGTACCTGTCAAAAATAACCAACTGGCTCTAACTAATATAGCTAGGGAAGTCGGGTCGAATCCAGAGAGAGGTAGGAATTTGTCTGCTAAAACTAGGCTCGTCTAAGTAACCAATTTTGGGGGTTATAAAATGTGATTTCTAACTAAGAGAAAAAGGAAAGAGAAATAAAAGGAAGGAGTTTAACAGATAAAGGAGAATAGCTAAGACAAACGGTTCACCATAATCATCTGGTCGAGTAATCTAGGTCCCAGGTCAATGCGGTACAGTCTAAGGGGTAGCGAACGTCACCTTTCGGTCCTTAATTCACCCTAAAGTGTAAACAGTTTAACTTTCGCCCTCGCTGCAATACTCTATTGTTCGCTACTAGTCTGCCCCTTCCAACCTTTCGGCCTAGGTCAAGGTCCACTAAGAATAAAGGTCTAATTGCGTCGACTCAATTAGGCAATTACAATTATTTGTAGCACTTAAACAACAAAGACGGCACTGGCATTAACCTAGTCAGTCGATCACTCTCCCTTCAAATCATGGGTCCCCTATAGTCTTAGCATAGGAAATTAGCTACTCATAATCGCCGTATTAACAACTACAATAACTAAATGATTAAAACTAAGCATGATGAACAACTATTTGATTGAACAATTGTAAAGTAAAGAGGGGAAAGGAATTAAAAACAATAAAAACGATTAAGAAATAAATAGATTGTTAATACCGAATCCGAGTAGCAAAGTAGAGAATAGAAATCCAAAGAATAGTGACAGAAGTAATAGTGGAAATATACGTAGTGAAGGAGATGGTAGTAACGTAATGTTCTCCTCAGTCTTATACTGCAAAATTGTCTTAAACCTAATCTATGGACTGATTACAAAAGCCCATAAAAGATTAGGCGGAAATAAACCAAAAACACACGAAATCCCCTCGATCGAGTAGAGAGATTACTCGATCGAACTATAAGTCACTCGATCGAGCTAGCAAAATCCCTCGATCGAGCACTGCTTGCAGAACATCCTCGATCGACTCCTTAAGCTGGTCGATCGACCAACCTTGAGTGTGTAAAGCATTCGATCGAGCACTAAAGCACTCGATCGAGCTATATAGGCGCATCAGGACTTGAATTTCTTCCTTAACTCAGCTCATACGTCCTCCAAGTGTAAGATTCCTAAACTCCGGCTTCTTATTTCCCATGAATGCATACAATTGGGACAATTAAGGCTCGATTTAGCTCCTCCTCGGTCAATTCCTGCAAATTACAATAAACGGACCAAAGTAGAATATTCGGGGGTATTTGTAGCCAGATGCTACGTAAAAAGCACAGAGATGCGTGTAAAAATGAGGTGAAAACCTTATATAAAAGACACGCATCATTAAGTTAGATCTAAAGGACATATTAGAATCAACTGATCATATGACCTTAAACGACATAAGTTCCTCTATCAATGAATTAAATCACACCCCGAATAACTACCTATTGAACCTAATCCCTAGACCTTTTAATATTATTGAATTTGTCTTATTTACCTTTATTGCAATTAGTTATTAGAAATCAAACAAACAAACCCCATAAAATTATTACCTTAAAGACGAACTTAAATATAAACAAACTAGATTAATTAGCTCGCCTCCCTGTGGATTTGACCCTTTCTTACTGCTAGCTACTAGTTAGTTGAGAATAGGATTTATTTTGATAGGCCAACGACTGGAAAAAAACTTATCACGTACTTTGCATAGTTGATAGGATTCGTACATGATGTAGTTACTCCTTTGGTATATGTTAATATGTGAAAATTGGATGAAAAGAGTAATGTGTATAACATGTTTTGATAATGGTTGTTACAAGTTAGTGTGTGACGGGCACTAGCCCCGTCATTTGGCATGTTAACATCACATATATGCTTAAATTTCTCTAATGCTATAATTAGTGTGTGATTAGTAATATTTGTTAGTAAAGTAGTCGCTAGTATAAGAAGTAATCCTTAGTCGGAAATTGCAAACCATAGAGACACCCAGCCGAGTGCAAGCTAGTACTCGGCCGAGTACCAGTCACTCGACCGAATTAACCGTAGCACTCGACCGAGTGGACTAATTTCCAAAAACATGAAAATTTTTAGAAGTGAATCACTCAACCGAGTGGACCGTCACTCTTCCGAGAGGACTCAGCACGCGACCGAGTAACATTTTTTGGGTTGTGAAATTTGTAAGATTTGTATTATTACCTTGTTTCTTGCATTTCTTCATCATTTCTCATAGCAAAAATACCAAAATCTCTTTAAATCTTTTTCTAAAACTCCATTGTGGATGATTGTTGCTTGTACTTAAGTTTTCTACTCCATTTTATCCTCTTAATTCTTGCTATTTAAACAATGTA
The DNA here is from genome assembly GCF_048544455.1 of Silene latifolia. Lineage (NCBI taxonomy): Eukaryota > Viridiplantae > Streptophyta > Magnoliopsida > Caryophyllales > Caryophyllaceae > Silene > Silene latifolia. Next base: position 151,991,195 of record NC_133526.1, read on the forward strand.
ACTGATTTTCTCATTGTTCTTAGTTTTCCCGATTTGGTTTCGTTTAAATCCGCGCTACTCCCTTCAAATTTTGTCAATTAATTCCATGTTTTGTTTGATTCATGATATTAATCACCTTTTTATACCATCTATGATGTCAAGTGTAAAATTTTATATTAAATTTTGCCAGAAATTTTGCAAAACTGAAAATATGTATTCCTGAGTGAATAGTTTAATTTGTGTTTGTTGCTTGGTTAATTGTTTAACAAGGACGAAAGTTGATTGTTATTGTTAAGTCTTGTCATACATTTGAAATTTTGTAACGGTTGTTTTTTTTGAAGCTTGGATGTTCATGTTTGAGTTTCGATTTATTCTAGTGCTTAAAACTTAATTTAGTTTACTAATGAGGCCCAAATATCTTGTCATGCTTAAGTTTTGACTTTCCTTTATAAATAAAGACGTAATATTTTGAATCGGAATTTAATCTTAAAATGCTTCCCAAAACCTTAAAGAATTTCCTCTTATAATGAACGATTTTGATCTTGCACTTCAAAAATGATCCAATTGTTTTTATTACTTAATTCTTGTTGATGTTGTATTGTGTTACAATCAACTAGTAGTTTTACTCTACAAATCGCCTTAATTTTTGACATTTGTGTTAATTATACCGACAAATTCGATTTTCTTATACTCCATTTATTGTTGTCTAATTATGTCATAAAGATTCAAAAGTGGTTTAAAGATGTTAGGCATGGTCCGAAAATTTGAAAATTTTATTTTAAAGTTCTCTTGAATTACTTGAGTAGTAATACTTTACTTTCCATTAATAATGCTATGTATTGTCTTAAGTTCGGAATCTCACCTTAAAATTTTGCCCAACATTTTTTTATATACCATGATGTAGAAGATTAAGTTTTAAATTTTGTATTTGAAACGTAGTTTCATTGTTTCCTAATGTCGCAATGTTTGCTAATAATGTGTTGTCTTGCTTATATATGGACCAATGCTTTGTTTACTTTTTGGGTCGTATAATTTTGATGAGTAAAGACGTGTACATAATTTGTTGAGTGGTAGTTTGGATGAGGGTAGTTGCGAAAATGCTAATAATTTGTGATGACAGGTGTTTTATTGAGAGTCATGAATGTGAAACATGTGTTTTATTGGGATTAATGTAAGTTTTGTTTGAGTAGGATTTGAACCGTGTAAGTAGGTAGGTGTATGATTCATGTTTGGAAAGTAGGGGTAGTAGGAAGTGACTTTAGCTTGCGTAAGGTGTCTTGAATTGGGTAAGATGATAGTATGAAGTGATTTGTGGATAATGAATGATGTGTAATCTAGGTTTAATATTTGTTAAGTGGTTGAACTTATGAATAGTGAACGAGGTTTGAGTTGCATGTTGAGGGATATTGTTATTAAGCATAACTTGGAAACTTTGGTTGATAGATAATTGAAATATATGATGATGGATTTAGTATTACCAAGTTTGGTTTTTGCGGTCATGAGAGTAAGATTGCGATGCTTGAGGATTCAATCATATTGTGAGGTATTTGATCATTCGTGTTATAGAGTATAACCGTTTAATTGTAGTAGGTGTATATGAGTGTGAAAGCGGTTATATGGGAATCCGACCCTATGAGTGGTAGTATAGATGTTGTTGTAAAGTTGTCTCCCAATCGCCAAGTAAAGCATCCGTGGTATACATCGTGAGCTTCTTGTAGTATTCCGATTGAGTTAAAATGTTGTTATAGTCGTAAATTATATTATTCCACGTCCATAGGATTGCATATATGCGATGAGTGTTAATATGATTATGGTGTTTCACACTATTGTGCGGTTGTTGGGGACGGTAGCGTGATGCCATCGCCGGGCATAAGGAGAATGCAATGTTTCTGAAATAAATTTTGAAATATCGTGTTGTATCATGTTTTGTTTGAAGTTGGGTTGAAATAATGGCCATAAGTCCGTGAGTTTGCTTTAATTTAGTTATTTTATCATGTAATAGTCACCATTAGAGTCTATTACAATTTGTGCGATGAAATAAGGAAAATTGGAACCAAGTTGTGAATAAAACATTCTGCCCCAGGTGACACTCGACCGAGTGGTCGCCTACTCGGTCAAGTGGCCTCCTGCACTCGACCAAGTGGACTGCCTTGACCCTTGTTTTGTTGATATTTGATCGAACATTGAGCGTGTACCCTTATTTCGCGGTTTATATAAGTGTACTTATGTTTGGATGAACATGTTGACCCTACATGGATGATATTTTGTGAATTGATTACGTTTGATTATATGGTGTAGCATTATGCAAGTAAATGGAAATTGTGGGTTCGACATGAATGGATTGATGGCGGAAATAATGTGATAATCTTGTTTGATGTATGTTAATCAACACGATTTTATTTGGTTGTGTAAAAGTAAGAGGAGATATGCAAATTGTATGTTGCATAGTGATCATTTGCATGATCGTGTAGTGTGGTCTTCCGTATGAGCAGAAGTGTTGATGATGGATGGGAACAGATATTGAAACACATGTATGATCAGGTGGTAGATTTGACCCGGTATATGTGTGGCATTATGTCCGAAAATGGAAATGTTGATCATTGTTGAGTCACATAACGAGTAATTTTGCATTATCTGATTGTTTCATGGAGTCCGTATATTCCTAATTGATGTTTAGACATGTAAGTGTATGAGATTTGACCTGATATAGATATGTAATAATAATCGAGTTATACCTCGTGTTAAATATGTTTACGTATAACCAACATGAATTGGGAGTTGTTTATAGGATTTAGATTGGAACTGTGGGTTTGACCTGGTGATGAGTAATAATTATATACATATTTATGCCTCCCCTTAATTACTTTTGATACAGTTTCCGTGCTAGTTTATATCATTTACGTGCATTTTATGTTAGAATGTCGATACTTCCGCTTTTTGATGTTTAATGCATAAATGATGCATTTGAGGAGCAAAGGAATGAAATGGGCATCGCGGAGTAGGCATGAAGGGATACACGAAGCATGGCACGAGAATCCATAAGAATGAAGGAAGAGAAGTTAAGAACAAAACACGAAGAAAAGAGCTTCTTATTACAAGTGCCTACTTTGAAGAACCATATCTCGAGTTCTACAACATATTTTCAAGTAATTCCAATGGGAGGTGAAATCTTATCCTCTTACTTTCCAACGCCGTAAAAATCGCTTGTTTCTGACAAGTAACGAAGAAATGGCGGCCGTTTAAAGTTCAGTGCGCGATGCAGGAACTTGGTTCCTCGATCGAGTGCACCTAGGATTGATCGAGGAACCTCATACTCGATCGAGTACACCTTGGGCTCGATTGAGGAACCTCCGTAAAGAAATAAAATTCGCAATGTCGAAAGTTGGGGTATCTGAGAATTGGTGCCTCGATCGGGTGCACCTAGGCTCGATCGAGGAACCACTAGTTTCCATAATATTCCGCAAATTTCCTTAAGTCGGTTATGACTACTATAAATACCAAAACTCGTACTCTAGGTTATTTTATGCATTATTTTACGTAGGTTTAGTATAGCTACCTTAGAAAACTCTCTCAAATACTTAGTTTAGTTTATTTATTGTTCTTCCTTCCGGATCTAAACATTGCTATTTTACGATATTGTTCTAATCTTTCAATAATTACTATTTCAATTACTTGTTCATCTTTTATGTTCTTAATTATGCTTTCTTATATCATTATTGTTGTTATTGTTATTAGTATGAGTAGCTAAACCTTTAATCTAGGGTGAAAGGGGATCTAGGTTGTTACAAAAGGGATTATTATGAATTGATTGTTAAATTGCTTTCTATTGTTGTTCAATTATTGTTTTACCTCTAATTAGTTGATTACTGATCAGAATTGATTAATTAGTATCGCATAAACTAGGATTATCACCGACAGGGTTAAGACTAGTATAGGCCATGATAATTGAATTAGACCGACTTAATGATAGCGATTGCATGTTAAGTTAAATCTAAAAAGACATATTAGAATTGACTCATCATATGACTTTCAACAATATAAATTGCTCAATTAATGAATTAAATCCTACCCTTTGATGACTACCTAGTGAACCCGAATCTCTAGACTCTTTAATATTATTGTTATTCATCTTTTATTTACTTTGCAATTAGCTGGTAGAAATCAAATCAAACAAACCCCCAGAATTGGTTACCTTAAGACACTTTAAACATCAACAAACTAGATAATCACCGCCTCCCTGTGGATTCAACCCTGACTTACCGCTAGCTATCTTGTTAGTAGTAGTATAGGATTTATTTTGATTACGGAAAACGACTGAAAATAACCTTATCACCTGGCGCTTGACCTTTGGGAGGCTTGTAGATGGGGGGATAATATCAATGGAATTATAACTATATGAAATTTAATTACGGATTCGTAATGAGTAAGAGAGAGTGTTTTTCCTGGAACATAGTCCTTTGTGGAATTCGTAGTGAAGTATGAGAGTACTATGAGGTTTGAGAGTTGAACTTCAGGACGAAGTTTTCTTTTACGGGGAGTGAATGTAACAATTTGTATATTAAGGAAAGAGATAGTACGGAATGTGAGGAAGTAAAGAGAGTTGAACAAACAACCTTGAGATGCATGTGATGTTTATAAAGGAACGTATACGGTAGATAAGCATGTGAGGCAAAAGAGAGTGCATGAGAGTCAATGATGAGACTGGAGGAAAGGAGATAATGAGGTCAGCTTCGGGGACAAAGTTCCTTTTAAGAGGGAAATATTGCAATACCTCGTAAATTCTAAAGCTAGTACTCGGTCGAGTGGCCGAGTACTCGACTGAGTAAACATCACTCGACCGAGTGAGTCTGCAAATTTGTTAATGCTCTTGAATCGTAGGTCACTCGATCGAGTGGAGGTTCACTCGACCGAGTGGAGTCGTCATTCAACCGAGTGAACCGAGCACTCGGCCGAGTGCTGCGGGAACCGCTGAGTTTCCACGCGTGGGCTTTTCTATTGATGGGCTTGACATATATATACCCTATTTTCTTATTTTACCCATTTCCTAACCCTAATTCCTTCTCTCTAAACTCCTCCTACCTCTCTCTGCAATCCCTCCTTCTCTAAATCCTAGATCTACAATTATGGGTGAAGAATATGGAAGATTTATTTCACATATTCTTGTTCCTTATCAATTGGTGAGTATTATATTACCTTTTTCCCTTTAATTTGGATAATTTGTTTTAAGGCTAAATCCTAGAATTTGGGGGATTTTGATGGGTAATGTTAATTAGTGTTTTAATTAGTATTAGGAGTAATTAGTGGGTAATAATGTAGGGTTAATTAGTCGTGTTAGTTGTTGTAGGATGCGTTGTGATAGTTGTTATGGAATTATATAGGATGAGACGGTTTTATGATATGGATGCTTGGTGGTTTCAGATTTGCTTATGGAGTATTCTAAAAGGTAGTTTAATCCTACTCGGTTTCAATAATGTGGTCATTAAATATGTTATGGTTAATGTTGTAACTAGTGTCACATAATTTGAATAATTACATTATAACATGTTTAGTGGGTAATAACATCATTAAGGAGATAAGTATGTCGGTTCAATTGCATTATAACAAGATATTGGTTAAGATGACTTGATGAGTCGGTAATTGGCATAATGTGTGGTATCTTGCATTATTGTATTTGTCATGTATATTGGAGAATATGACGCATGTGATTGTTTGGTGGTGTTTCTTGGTTATTGAGGAGTCGTAAGACGGTTGGGAGACCGTCTTACACTTAAGTCGCCACTTGGAGCTTCCTACTCCAAGAGGGATATGCACATTAATGGCTTGAGTTACGGAGGGACTCATGTGGTTGAGACACGACGTCTGGCAGGGGACCTGGTTGGCTTCCGGACCCGGTATGTCTGGGTGTCTCCTGGTACCTGTTTGTGGTTTTTGGGTATGTCTGGGCGTGTCCCGGTACCGTGGTGGTGGTTGTTTGATAGCGTCTTATTCATATTATAGCCATGTTGCATACTCACACCCTTGTGTCGTGTCACACTTTATTAATTGAAACTGACGTTTATGTATCTGTATAATTGTTACCTATTTCCGGGGTGGCCTTTGTCGATCCATATGAAATATCCGATCATATGGGGAGCAGATTAAGTACAAGTTTTGCTTGTTGACGTGATCGAGATTTGGGCCGCGCTTTGGACTTGGAGTCGAGTACTTGGATAGTTGATAGATAACATAGATATTAGTCATGAGTTGTATTCTTTTACTTATTCATTAATGGTTTGTAATCACTAAACTTGTTATTTTTAATAAATGTTTCTTGGCTGTATCTCCGATTTACTGTTTCGAGAAACCGAGATGGTAACATCACCTAATTAACTTGGCCGGGTAAGACGGGGGTGTTACAAGGCCGTACGCATTTCCTGAAAAAACCTTAACAACTCTAAATGGTCCTTCCCATCTAGGCGATCATTTTCCATAGAAGTGATCCTTATGCCCTTCTGACAAGATCACTTTTCATACCAAATCTCCCTCCAGAAAAGATTTAGCCTTAACACGAGCCTTATATGTTTTAGCTAACTTAATCTTAGTTCGCAACAAATTCATCAGTGCCTGCTCCCTTAGATGTTCAATACCTAGATTAGCGATACTCATAGATTCAACTTAAGAACCTAAATCCATCAAATTTTGATACAAAATCCGAGCAGACTCTACATTAACCTCGGCGGGGATCACAACATTATGACCAAAAAATAATTGATAATGAGTGTACCATATAGCCCCCCTTTTTGAAGTTCTATAAGCCCACAACGTATCAACAAACTTCTTATACCAAGATCTAGGATTTTCATCTATCATTTTAAAAATCCGAGCCTTAATCAACTTATTCGTAAATTCAGCTTACCAATTTGCCTCAGCATCATAAGGAGAAGAATTTAACAGTTCTACTCCAAATTGAGTTGTAAATTGTTGCATAGGCGGCCCTTTATAGACAGACGCTTGGTCAACTGTAACGCTTTCTGGAACTCCAAAGCGAATAAAGATAAATTCCTTCAAAAAAATCCACCAAATCCTGTGCCTTCACAGTTTTAAAAGGTTTAGCTTCAACCCATTTAGTGAAGTAATCAGTAATTACCACTACGTACTTATGTCCTTTGGAAGAAGGTGGAGTAACCTCACAAATCATATCCATTGCCCAGCCACGAAAAGGTCATGGCTTTATAATAGGTTTTAAATCAGTAACATGGATCCTACTAACCTGACCATAACGCTGACATGACTCGCAACCTTTTGCATATGTTACACAATTTTCTAAAATAGAAGGCCAGTAAAAAGCATGACGATGAATCAACCATTGAATCATTGGTCCAGACTGATGAACACTGCAAACACCCTCATGGACCTCCGCCATGACGAGTAAAGCATTATCAGCGCCTAAGCACTTCAGTATAACTCCATGATGGGTAGAGCATTATCAGCGCCTACCACTTATAAGGGGACTTTTCAGACCAAGCCTTCCTATATAAGCTTATTAGAGATAAATATGTTTGGAGGAAAAGCTGGAGAGGACCTTGCAAAGCATCTGGAGAAGTTTGTTACTTATTGATGTTCCATTCCTTTGAAAGCTGGGATGACTCAAGATCAGGTGAAACAGAACTTATTTCCTTTCTCTTTGAGAGACGATGCAACTGAGTGGTTACGGGACTTAGATATGGAGACCGACACAATTACCAATTGGACTTCTCTAGCTCTTGCATTCTACAAGAGATATTTTCCACCGTAGAAAACTAATGCTCTTAGAAGTCAGATTACAAGTTTTAAGCAAGGTCCCACCAAAGACTTTAATGAAGCTTGGATTCGCTTTAAACGGCTACTTCGGTCCGTCCCTCACCATGGTTTTGAAATTTGGTTCCTTTGCAACTTGTTTTACAACGGCTTGTATAACAATCATAGAGCCTTTCTGGATTCAGCTGCTAATGGGATATTTCAGGATAATACTAATGACGGTAATGCTTAGAACTTGGCTGATCAGATAGCTACTCACACAGCTGAGTATGGTACCCCCAGAGGTAGTAAGAGAGGAAGTGGTTTAGATAATGCGGTTGCGGCACAGTTGCAGACCATACTTGCTCAAATAGCCGAATTGAAGACACCTCAGTCTTTGGGTAAGCAACGGACGGTTCATATGGTTCAACAAGAAGTGTCCTACGATAGATGTGGAATATAAGGCAACACTGCGGCCAAGTGTATGATTACCTGATGTGAACATTATTTGCACACATTTAGTCCCCTAATTGAGCCTATTTTGCATACTAATATAACATTCCATAGCCATTTTATCCGTCAAATGCTTCCTATTTTGCTTTCATAGTACATTTCGTATGCTTTGTAGGAAAGAAGGTAATTAGGCGGAAATTCCCATCTCCCGTGCATATTTGGAAGCTTATTGATGATATTAGATGGACTAGTATGAAGAGGAGGCAAGAAAGTTGACCAAGGATGTAGGAATAAAGAGTATATAGAAGGATCATAGGATTAAAAGTAAGGATAACGAGAAGGAAGGCATTACAAGAAGAAATTGCTCGGAACCAAACCAAGAGTTACTCCTTTGGCTCTGAAAGTATGCTAGATGAAACGGCGTTGAAAAATCAAGTGATCTAGGCTTTTGAATCACTCCAATAGGAGTCCGGATGAGAAAATGTTGTCCGTTTTACAATCTGAGCTCAAACAAAGAAGCTGTCCGCCAATCCGCTCGTCCCGAGACTCAAGACGCTCATCCCCCCCTCCAGGATGCTCGTCTTGAAGGCTTTTGATCCGAGCGTCCCGTGTTTAATCCGCTCATCTCCCCCTGCTACAGGACGAGCGTCCCGACCCCTAATCCGCTCGGATTGTCTTCCAGAGAAACACGTCCTGTTTATTCTCCATTCAAGATGCGCATATTTTTGAAAGACTAGCTAAAAGGAGACCCGCATCTTTTCTTGAGAGGAGCGATTCCTCAAGGATTTAATCGTCATTTAAGCCCTTAGTAACCTTAATTTGTACACCTAATCCCCACTATGAATACCCCATTTGTAATAATCAAAAGGACCAAGCTCTCTTATTAGGAAATTCTCTTAGATTAGATTAGGAGTAGATTTTTTTTGGGAAAATTGTAAGTATTGTATTAAAAATTAAATCACCCATACAACTTTGTTCAGTCACTATTTTGCACTAACAGTAATACATTCATTCCAAACATATCATTTCTAGCCAATCATGTACTCTGCCTACTGACGACTTGATTGTATTCCCTCGTATTCGCATAATCAGGTCACTCTTGCATTTGAGCACTAGCACCCGGGGTTGTGGTACTAATCCTTCTATCCTGCATTTGTTTCTGCTCAACCAAATGTGATAACACAAGCTAGCCACTGCCATAGCTATCACTTGTTTCACCACCAGGGACCGTGTTCTATACTTAACCCACCACATGATAAAGTCTTGCTGAGGTACCTTTATCTTCAACCATTCCTGCAGTAAGGCCAGACATCTAGAGCTGAAGCTACATTGAAAAAACAAATGATCAATGGTTTCAGCATCATTACCACACATGTAACAGACATTAGTCTGAATAATCCCCATCTTCACAAGCCTATCCATAGTGAGCAATCTTCTGTGAGCAATCAACCAGATATTAAATTTATGCCTTGGGATGATGAGAGAATTACTGATCCAGGGGTGCCAGCTCTTGACAGTCCCTGCATCAACAAGCCACTGATATCCCTCCTTGATCTTATATGAAGCTATGCCCTGATTCAGAAATAAAGGCTTCATAATCTCCTTAACCCAACATATTTTTTTCCAAGCCCAACTCACCCCAGAACCAGGTTTGTAATCAAGCCAATTCTGATTCTTGATATAAATAGCATGTATCCAACGTACCCACAAATGATCAGTTTTGAGGGCAAGCCACCAGACATACTTAGCAACAGCAGCTACATTCCACCAATGAAGGTGCTTCAGTCCAAGACCTCCTTTTTTGGTAGATTGACACACCTGCTCCCAAGAAACCAAAGCTAGACTCCCCTTACATTCATTATCATACCGTAAAAATTTCCTGCACAGAGCTTCAATCCTACTAATAATGGTCTTTGGAAGTATGAAAATGTGTGCCCAATAGTTATGCAGTGTGCTAAGGACTAGTTTGATGAGGACAACTCTCCCCGCATAAGAAAGTTTCCTGGCACCTAATCCATGAATCCTCGCACTAATCTTCTCAATGAGGCATTGACAGTCATCCACCCCAAGCCTCTTAGGAGTAATGTTCACTCCTAAGTATTTGAATGGTACTTTGCCCTTCTCATTCTAGATAAACGTTCCAACATAACCATGGTACTCTCCTCAACACCATTACTATACATATTAGACTTACTTGGACTCATTTGCAAACCAGAGGCTAAGGAGAAAGTTTTGAAAGCTCTCAGCAACAGCATCACAGATTGCTTGTCCCCTCTACAAAACATGATCAAATCGTCTACAAAACACAGGTGACTGAGATTGACCCTCTTGTAGAAAGGATGGAATCTGAACTCAGGTCTGATCTGAACCCACTCAATTAACCTACTCAGATACTCAAGGCATATAGTAAAAAGCAGAGGGGGATAGGGGGTCCCCCTGCCTTATCCCCCTTTTGCCTTGAAAGTAGCCAAACAAATTACCATTGAGAGAAATGGAATAGATTAGAATAGATTAATCTCAATATTTCCACAAAATTACACATTAATCTTTCCTTAATTATTGTTCAAGTTTATTATTGGGTAATTCAAGTTTATTATTGGGTAATTGAAGATTATTGGGTTATTATTGGAGAATTGACAACTCTTCATCAATCAATCAAGTTCTCTTCTTTTATTTTTTGCTTTATTATTTGGAATCATCTCAAGTTTGGTATAATTATTTTATCCTTTACTCTTTATTATTTATTTTCCTCATTCTGTTATTATGTTTACACTTGTTATGATGATTGACACCATTAATGACATGTTTACCATGATAATAAGTGAATAGTCTCTTAACTAGGATTAGTGGGTAATTAGGAGAAAAAACATGGGGAATAATCATGCTTAATCTAATATGTTTTCATAATTAAATTGCTTGCTTGTTGTGATGTCAACCTATGCACATGTTATGTTTGATGAAATGCTAAGCCTCTGAATCCTTGCATTTTTACCCATCTCTTATCTACTTAACTTGACTTGTAAGATATAAACCAACTCGAGTCTTGTTAGACCATGCATAGAAGTGATTAGGAGGAAAGTAAGTCGACTTGTAGGTGTTGTACAATCTAATCGATTCGGCTTCGGGACCCAACTCTTCCTAAGAACCGTAAGACATAAACCAACTCGGTTCCACCACAACATTAATAGCTTGCAACTTTGTAAACATGTTTGTATGATCAATACCATGAATCCCCTATGACCCCATGATATCCTAGTACTCTTTAATACTTGTTTACACCTTTATTTACTTTATTGCTTTTTATTAGTCTAGAACACAACTACAAACCCAAACAAATTATGACACTAGCATAAATTGAGATAGATAGACTTAGAACCCAAAGCACACCGTCCCATGGATCGACCTCGACTTAACCACTAACTAGTTGTTTGTTGAGAATTATAAATGTGTTTGATTGGATGTGTGACGACCAACTCTTGTCCATCAGTACCATTGAGCAAGTTCATGCCTTCCAGTCTTTCAAGCAAGGTACTCCATATTCTAACTTCTTCCACGAAAGGAGTCAGAATACGTATGCTCAAGCTCCACAGCAAACTACTTATATAATTCCTCCAAATCGTGGTAACCAACCACAAGGAAGCTTTGTTCGGTAAAATCAAGGAGGTTTTCAACAAATTCAACCTCCTCCTTAAGGTCCGAATAATGAGATGACAGAGTTGAGAGCTCTCTTACAACAAACTTTGTCAATGCAACAAAAGCAAGAGGCTCAGATACCCGAACTCATGGCTCATAACAAGATTTTGGATACTCAAGTTGCTCAAATGGCGGCTCAAAATCCTTCAAAACAGTCTGGTCTTCCTCCTCAAGGTAAACAAGCACATGAGCAAGTTAATGCTATTTCTTTAAGGAGCGGTGCTTCTTATCAAGGTCTGGACATGCCCATTAATGATGATGAAGTTCCCTATATGCATCCTAAGGGATTGGGCAATCTCGAGTTGAGCGATAACGAGAAAGAAATTTACAAAGATCAAACACGGGATAAGCGAAAAAACGAAAAAAGGAAGACTGACGAGTGTCCTCGATCGAGCCAGCCCAGGATTGATTGAGGAACTAGCATGCTCGATCGAGTACACCGCGGGCTCGATCGAGGCACCCCCTCTAATAGTGATTTTTCGCGTGTTTCAGCTACGACATTGGACAAAAATAGGTTCCTCGATCGAGTCACCTCTGGACCTGACGATGATGCTTCTAAATGTACTTCTAAAGCTAAAGAAGCCGAGCCAATAAATTAGACTACCTTTTCCTCAGAGGTTGTAGAACTCTAAGCTTGAACAACAATTTGGGAGGTTCACGGAGGTAGTAAAGAATCTTCAAGTGACAGTGCCACTTATGTTAGAAATTATTAATCTCATTAATTTACATATTCATATATATGAAAAGATTTATTTAGTCATAAAATAAAACTTAGATCTTATGCATGCAAACTAAATAACAAGAGATGAGAAAATCGTTTTCTCACCATCATAAATTCGGCCAAATGGGCACAAATGAAGGTCACCTACCTTCATTTGTTCTTGAGCTAGAAAATACATTAGGATGATCATCCATGACTTCAAAATAGAAGCCCTCCAATAAGTAGCACCCAAGACTATCCCAAAATCCCACAAAATAATATGTACTAGATATTTGTAATGTGGTTTACCTTAAAATCGGTTACTAATACTCATATACTACTACTAGTATTATTAGTGATTGATTTGTACAAATTTGATTCATAAAACTTGATTTTATGAAAAACAAGAGAGAAAATGTTGGTTTTTCATAAAACATGAGATAATGGAAAAATTGAGAAAAAATTCTCTCAATTGTACTACACAAAACCGGTGGGTAGGGGGTCCTTTAGGACCTTCTCCTTTTTCCTTTTTGTCTTCACAAGACTAATTAGTGTAAGGCTTTGTCATGGTCAAGTCACTATCAAGTGTCATAGACAAATGAATAAGACAAAACTTCTAAAATGCCCACCAATATTTCGGTTAATATGTGTAATATGGAGTCCATTTTATTTTTGTCAATTGTACAATTGTATGTCATGTGACATGTGACATGTCTTATGTCATGTTTTAATTTAAAATGCATATTTAACAAATTAAATATCATTTACAAATTAAATAAATCACATTTAACAAATTGACTAGTAATTCAAAATTACTTTCTCATAAAATGGTCATTTAAATACTAGTTAGTATAATTCACAACATCTTGTAATTATAACTAACTTATCATCCTCATCTCGCGTGTTTCGCAAACACCGATTAATTTTAGTAATATAACTTCTTAAATTACTAAATAAAATCTTATTTAATCACATTATAATAAGATGTCATTTTCTCTCTTTTGATAATAATTTGTTCAATTTTAAGGAATTAATTAATCTGTATCGACATACAATTAATTAACCTTTTCAATTAAGGGAATCGTCCTTTAGGTGTGACCTCAAGGGATCAACTGGTCACCACTGTCGCACGACAGTAATGTCAAACTCTAGCCAGCCAATCATTACCGATATGTGTGGACCAGTTGACTATATATATGTAAGGTATTATCCCTTTCGTATTCTTGTTATGAGATTAAATATGTGATCAATATGATCGACAATTGTGATCGCATTATTGTCGGTGGACACATATTCCAACAATCTCCCACTTGTCCTCGACAAGTGTGCGTCACCAATTCTCTTGTCCTATTACTGTCTCCCACTCAATGCAAGGTGTCTTTCGGGTCGTACTTGCAAGTGATCATATCGAGAGTGGTTTCCTCGATATGGAGAATAACTGATTGACCGGAATTTTCTACCATAGAAACCTTACGAGCGTGGCCACGCATTTCCAGTTCATTACTCCTCGAGTGGCCCTGAGATATTGTTTTAACCCTGACAAGGGGGTGGACAATTCCTATCGCACTATTCCCTTCGACTAGCCACAGCCATCATAACCCAAAATATGCCCATTTGACCCCATTTACGAAGGTCGTAGTAACATAAATCAAAGCTAATCAAACTCGTGCCATCTTAGGCGAACAGTCTTTAGTCAAAAGAATCGACTCATTAGAATACTATAGTAGCTCTCGCCACGACCAGGCTATATAAATTTGCCAGAACTCTATAAGCGGTCACTGCCCGACAAAGTGTTCTTAAAAGTCTGCCTATGTGATCGACTAGTCATCTCACATGACTGTATGGCACTTGAACTTGCCATCAATCGTATCACACTCTAGTCACTTCGAGACGTCACCTCATACAAGTGACTATGGGCGAATACCATGTTAATCCGGGTTCACTTTGACGGGGTTCAATATTGTCTCTACAACCCGTTTGGATGTAACAGAGTATAAAAGGAGTTTTCAGATTTAAAAAAACTCGAACGACAAATGTGATTATCACATATGAATAGTCAATACCTGATTACTACTTTATATTTTTATAATCCATTTTCATCTTATATGTAATTTTTCATCTCAATTCAATTGAAATGACATATGACATGACTCATCATGTTAAGCCTATGAGAAGGCTTTGGTTAGTATGTTTTATCAACTTCTTGTACCTAACTCAACCTTACTACATACTCGTTTTCCTTTGTAATGTATACATTTGCATTACAAAACTTTCTGTGTACGTGTCTAGATCCAATCTAGACATAGGCTTTTTTGCCTTAAAATAGCTCCCACTGTTTTCACAGTGTGCGGGACTCATCCCTCTTGCACATCCCATGATTGCAAGTGTACTCAATTTCCGTTGTAGATATTTCTCATTGTTCTTTATTGCCTAGAACGATTCTAGAAAGTCTATTTCTTAAATAACATAGCCACAATGGTATCTTGACCATCCTGATGTGGTTTGATTATGGTTTTGTCGGAAACCATGCGCAATATCAATTGTCAATTGTCATTTGTATAACACCCTTACAGAAAATTGCATCAAAAACACTTTGCATTACATCCTTAATGCTTCTGGAAGCACTTAAGGATAATCTTTATGGCTTACTTCGTAACTATTACTTAAATTTGATTTGAAACAATTCATCATACTCAAAGTATATGAAGTGTTATACATCATTTCCTATTTAATTGATTCGGCAGCGGAAGCAAATGGAATCAATCAAATATGTTCAATTCGATTGAACTAGTCATGAATCTTATCAACATAAGACTCCTTATTTGACATTAATATCATATAGATATATCTCCATAAATCCGAATATTAAAGATGTACTATATTTCTCCAAAGTCTTAAATCATTCGCAATGATCAATATGTCATCTACATATTAGACTAATTAAAATTACCGTAACTCCCACTAAATTCTATGTATAAACACAACTTCTCGACCTATCGAGAAAAGTTTTATAACATGATCAAAACATTGATTCCAACTCATTTATGTCCTACTTAAGACAATATCTTAAGTTGTACATTATCTTAGGATTGTAAGAATCTATAAAACTCATGACATGTATTGAATACATTCCTTCTAATTGAAGAAGTGGGTTTTAGATTCATTCGTTATATGTATATCATCATAATGAAATACAATCCCTAAGAAGATCCGAATAGTGCAAAACACTTTGCAACTAATCAAGCTTTGATATCTCTCTTTGATATCCAACAATTTCACTCGGAATTTATTTCGGATTTTCATGGCTCTAAGCCTTGTATTGAGTTGTGACTTAAACACTCTCATGTAAGTCATATATTCATTACTTTCCAGAAGTAATTAACCTGAATCAAACAATTTCTTTGTAAGTTGTAAGCTCTTTTGTAATACCCCGTATTTTTATATAATATAATTAATTAAACGGATATTATTTTATATTAATTATTATAAATTTTATATTGCCAATTAAGTCGGGTAAATTATTGAGTCGATAATTTCATTAAGTTATTTTATTTAACCCGCGTTATATCGATATAAGTTAATTGAGACGGTTTTATATAATTCGAAAGGTGAGCTAACCAGTTGAGCTGGCCCATTAACTGTCCAGCCCAATTACCTTTAACCCTAACCCAAACCCTAACCCTAAACCCTAATAGTACCCTCACTCTACCCGCCTCCCTCCTACATTCCCTCAGCCGCCTCCCTCCTTTCATCAACTCCTACATCAACCCTCACGCAAAACAAGAGAGAGGGAGAGAGCAGGGGTGGTGACGGCGCAGCAAGGAAGGTCAAAGGGAGGTTGTCGACGACCTAGGGTGGCCCTGGTGGCTGTTTTGGTGGCGGTAAAGAGAACGATTTTGTGATGGAATATTAATGGACATCTGTCCATTGGACCGCTTAACTGCTTAATTGGATTTGCTGGCACTTTGAGGTAGGGAAATACACTTGTCTTATTATCGTCATTGTTGAATTGTGTTGACTTAATTCCTGGTTGTTGATTTACGTTATCAATTATATTCGGAAAGGTGATTGACTGATTTGATCATATTGAGCATGATATCACAACGTCGGGTAACTGGCATGATTTTATGATTCATCAGTTCATTGATTTATATATATATTATGTTGCATCACTTTCTTTTGAGCATTCATATGCATTGGTGATGGAGGAGGTTGTGGTGATGCGGTGTGATGTTGACGATGTTGTGATAAGGCCCAGGCGGGTTCTGCAGGACTTGCCCTGGTGTCCTCAGCTGTTGAGCTGGCAGATCGACTTCGGTCGATATTTATAGTCTACCGGGGATCGGTATGGTCAAGGCGTTCGGGGTATGAGATGTGTGTGATGAGTTGAGATGGAGATGGAGGTGACGGAGTATCATGCATATCATATTTTATTGTTTTATTGTTTTCCCTACTCAACCTCGTGGTTGACCCCGTGTATTCGTGAACACCTGTGATGAACCGTTTTATGGGGAGCAGACTTGACATGTTTAAGAGATAGGACGGGAGCTTGATGGGCGTGAGACACTGGATCAAAGCGACCTAGTAACTAGATCATCATCTAGAAGACTTCACTTTTATTTACGTCGGTTCTTGTAATTTAATTTGAAAAGAGAATTTGTAATAATTAAGTTAAATTATTATATAAATTGCCTTGGAGTTTAATTTGTTATTCACTACCTCGGGAAGAACCGAGATGGTAACGATCGTTTTTTATGAGGGAATGTCTTGACGCGGACTTCTTTTATAAACCGGGGTGTTACAAAGTGGTATCAGAGCGAACGATCCTCAGGCCTAAACCAATGAGCCCAATGAACATAGGATGTGTCTAAATAAAATGAACCCCGGGATAGAACTGTTAGGAGCACACTACGGTAAGGTATGAGTTAGGGGCCCCCTCACACCGAACCTGTGGTCCTCTCAGTTGAACCGGAAACCATGAGTGTATACGAGAGAAAGGGTAGAATAGTTGCTTGAGGATGAACAGGAAATTCATATATCGTTGCCTAAGTGTTAATTGATTGATACATTGATTATTGCAGGACAACGCTACGGTAAGTAAATTGTATGAATGATGTGTTGATAGTACTACTATGACTAAGTAGGATGCGGTTATGTGATCCCGAAGCCATGTTAGTATAGTCTTGTGATAGTAATAAGAAACACGATAGAATTTCATATCTTTAGTCATCACAATCGTGATTTAGATGTAATGGGTAGATCGAGATGCGAAGGGATTTTATGGGGTATATGTTTACGTAAGTACAGTGTGAGATCTAAGTTGGTATGGGTTAGTATCGATAGTATAGATGTAAGAATTGGGACATAGGAAATGAAAGACTTAGTGATGAAACTTGTTTTGGTTGATGTTACTCTTTAATTGACCTTACTGCCATTTCTTTTCTGTTTATTACTCATCGATGAAAATTTAATGAGAGATAGCCTCGTGAGTTAGTGTTCATTTGACGTTGGTTTCATGCTTATATGATATACGGATTAGGAGTAATAAATACTTTAGTGAACTGTGGTTAGGAAGTTCCCGTGCAGTGATGTTTGACCAATGATTTTATAAAATCCTCATTTAAATTGTATTAATAATTTTCGCATAATTCCAACTTCCTCGATCATAAAATTCACATATGTTTTCAAATTGATAAGTCCCTAAAAATCTTGATGTCTCAATATTAAATAATAAGTTAAGCAAACTGAGTTGTAAAATTCTTTAAAATGGAACTCTTGTGCTTTAAACCTAATTCATTTTCCCTGTGTTTTTAATTTCCGTGTTTTAAAAAAAATAATATGAATCAAGTTTTAATCGAACGGTCATTTATTCGTGATTTTTGGAAGTTACAACGTGAATCAAAACATTTAAAATGTGCGTCTATGTCGAATTTGCATACGATTGTTTGATTGATTCATGAGTCTTAGTAATGTGAATTTATAATGTTTTATATGACGGTAGTAGCACGCATGTTCAGTAGTTATGTATTTTAACAAGTGATAAAATTAAAACTTAGTTGATAACCTTGTTGGCATGATAGTATGAGTAAAATTGGATAGCGTAATTTGATCTTTAATCAAGGATGAAATACTTTATACGAGTCCAGTTGTAGCATATTTCATGAATGGTAGGCATGTCGTAATATCTCTAGTATGTTCATCATATTTGCATAGTGGTCGGATATATATATATATATAAATATAAACTATATTGTCATATCTTGGTAAAGTTGATGGTATTAAAAGTAATGTGATTGTTCTAATGTACTCGCATGAATAGTTACAATAATTACGTTTAAATGTTTACACATGGATGGTAGTAATGATCGTGTCTAAATGTCCACCCATGTAGGATGTCATCTGAGTTTTAAAGACTTTCATGTGAGTTGTGTGCCTAAAGTTATACTTATTACTTCCATTTCATTAAATTATTTCAGTTGAACCTAAAACCTATAACATGATAATAAACCGTGTCGTTATTCCTTATTGAATATGTTCGTTATTATATTGTCATAAAATGCTAAAGTGATTCTTACAATTGTAGGAGCATGATATAAAGAAATTGTTTGATATAATATGACATTTGGCATATCTATATTCTCGAGTCACTACTATCAATTATATTTTAATAAAGACTGTTTATGATAATTATATTAGCAATTATAATGGGATAACCCTTTGATGATTCACATGGTATGCATTAGTTCCAATGATAGTCGTTCATTAGTAAGGATAGGACTGAAATGAATAAGATGAACCTGTAAATTACGATATATGAGTCGACACCTAAGCTTGAATTGTTTAAAGGAATTGAATTAAATTAAGTTTATCTGATTTTGAGTTTCGTGGTAAGCTGTAAATGGATTCTATGACGGCCCTGTTATAAGATTATGTTAAGGAAATTATTCACCATCCAGTAGGAAAGTAAAAGTTTTGAAATTGAAGTTAAATTTTGTCGTGTGAGTATAAATTCAGAATGAGATTTCCAGCCAAAGTCTGGTGGTATGGTTTCATGATAAATGCTAGTCTGGAGGAATGAAACTAGAACGGAGTCACAAGTAGCGGGATAATTTAGTCATGTTGTTCATTCATATAGCGACTTGGTGGGTGTGGTTAATTACGAATGTCCAAACGGGAAATGAATGTGGTGATTTAAGTGAGTTGTGTGTCAACATGGTACGTTAATATTAGCATGACAGGTAACTAATATTGTAAAATTGGTGTAGTTAAATACATTAATCTCGTATGTCATTGTGTTGGTGCAGTTTAAATATATTCAATACCAAGAACGAAATTTTATGCATGATAGTCTTGTATGTTAACTTTCCAATATCGTTGTTTACTCGCTTGTTTGAATCGACCAATAAGTTTGTAAAAATTGCCAATCAAGGCGCTTTCGTCATTCATGAATAAATACCAAACCCTTTTGTTGTGAGGATTAAAATATTTCGAAGATGATAAGTACTACGAAGCTAGTTGTCTTCATTTTATTGATGATTCTGTGTCTTGACCTAAACCTGTACAATTATATAAAGGAAAGTCAGACTGGACCTATTAGGTTATAAATTTTCATAAATCAATTTAGTAAATTTTGGACCCTAATTCTTTTTTTTCATGTTGATTGATTCCCTATGTTTCTAAAGTATGAGATTACGATGATTGGTAAAATGAATAATTACTAATGATTTTACTGGTAACGGTAGCTTCCTTGAGAGAATTGGTATATTGATTGTCTTTGGTAAAGATTAGTTAACTTGAGCGCGAGTTGTGAATATTATATCCTCTTTCAGTTGATAGCAGTAGTTTGAGAACTTTTGTTATAATAATGAAGGTTACGAGGACGTAACCATGTTTTTAGTTGGGTAGGATTGTAAAATCTTAATGATTAGTTTACACTTGTTTGTAGATTGTAGTTTTGACCAAGTTGATGTTTAGTTGCGGGGTGCCTATGCGAATGAGTTCTACATGTTTTGTTCCTAGTTCGGTTAGTTGGTTGATGTGCAAAAGGAGAGTGTGATTAAACTACTGGTATGGGGTTATGAGTTGTGGGGCCTTTGTGCCGAGTTACATTTGCGGTCCAGTGCGACCATGGTTATTGAGTTACTTGAGTTTGAGATCGGAATTTAGATGGAAGATGACGGTGTTCTCAGATAATTATATAGTTGTCATATATTTGTGTTCGCATGTAGTTATTGGTTGTAGTTAATTGGGTTAAGTAAAGAAGAGCTAAAACTTCGGGACGAAGTTTATTTTTAGGAGGGCAGAATGTAACATTCCGTGTTTGTCAAGTTTAATTGATGTGTCAAGTGGGTGCTAACCGTGTTAGAAATGCGTGACGTCCGTATGTACGATATGCAATACCCTTCTGAGGTTTGGGTGCGGGAGCGAACTTCGGGACGAAGTTCATTTTAAGGGGGGAAGACTGTAATACCCCGTATTTTTATATAATATAATTAATTAAACGGATATTATTTTATATTAATTATTATAAATTTTATATTGCCAATTAAGTCGGGTAAATTATTGAGTCGATAATTTCATTAAGTTATTTTATTTAACCCGCGTTATATCGATATAAGTTAATTGAGACGGTTTTATATAATTCGAAAGGTGAGCTAACCAGTTGAGCTGGCCCATTAACTGTCCAGCCCAATTACCTTTAACCCTAACCCAAACCCTAACCCTAAACCCTAATAGTACCCTCACTCTACCCGCCTCCCTCCTACATTCCCTCAGCCGCCTCCCTCCTTTCATCAACTCCTACATCAACCCTCACGCAAAACGAGAGAGAGGGAGAGAGCAGGGGTGGTGACGGCGCAGCAAGGAAGGTCAAAGGGAGGTTGTCGACGACCTAGGGTGGCCCTGGTGGCTGTTTTGGTGGCGGTAAAGAGAACGATTTTGTGATGGAATATTATTGGACATCTGTCCATTGGACCGCTTAACTGCTTAATTGGATTTGCTGGCACTTTGAGGTAGGGAAATACACTTGTCTTATTATCGTCATTGTTGAATTGTGTTGACTTAATTCCTGGTTGTTGATTTACGTTATCAATTATATTCGGAAAGGTGATTGACTGATTTGATCATATTGAGCATGATATCACAACGTCGGGTAACTGGCATGATTTTATGATTCATCAGTTCATTGATTTATATATATATTATGTTGCATCACTTTCTTTTGAGCATTCATATGCATTGGTGATGGAGGAGGTTGTGGTGATGCGGTGTGATGTTGACGATGTTGTGATAAGGCCCAGGCGGGTTCTGCAGGACTTGCCCTGGTGTCCTCAGCTGTTGAGCTGGCAGATCGACTTCGGTCGATATTTATAGTCTACCGGGGATCGGTATGGCTGGGCGTTCCGGGGTATGAGATGTGTGTGATGAGTTGAGATGGAGATGGAGGTGACGGAGTATCATGCATATCATATTTTATTGTTTTATTGTTTTCCCTACTCAACCTCGTGGTTGACCCTGTGTATTCGTGAACACCTGTGATGAACCGTTTTATGGGGAGCAGACTTGACAGGTTTAAGAGATAGGACGGGAGCTTGATGGGCGTGAGACACTGGATCAGGCGACCTAGTAACTAGATCATCATCTAGAAGACTTCACTTTTATTTACGTCAGTTCTTGTAATTTAATTTGAAAAGAGAATTTGTAATAATTAAGTTAAATTATTATATAAATTGCCTTGGAGTTTAATTTGTTATTCACTACCTCGGGAAACCGAGATGGTAACAGTCCGTTTTATGAGGGAATGTCTTGACGAGGACTTCTTTTATAAACCGGGGTGTTACATCTTTACTTTCTAAAAGTAACACTAATTCATCATCTTCAAGAAGTGATGACTTTAACCTCCTAGGTCTTTAAGAAACAACGTCTTACACAAAACGTCTTATGTAGCCAAGAAAGACTAGTTTCTTGCGGGACCAGTTTCTTGCATCATAACATTCTTTGTGGCTCTTGAAAAATTTCTCCCACTCTGTCTTCTGGAAATAAACTTCTATTCTAGAAAGACAGCTTCACGAGCCACAAACCCGTTGTACTCGTGATTATAGTAAGGAAAAATGAGCATTTGTTTCTTTTGAAAACTTACATACATGGTACCCTACCATTTCATATCTCATATGATTCGTTTTATATTTAGTGGAAAAATAATTTTGACAAAATGATAAAATTCCCAAAAGGATCAAGTAACTCAAAGTAACTTGATTGAAGTTCAAACCATATCGAATAGCGTTTGATTTCTTATCCAACCACACATTATCCTATAATGTGTGTTAAGAGAGATTAACTTGTGATACTATATCACATTTCATTTAGCTTATATCAAAGTCTTCACTTTGATAATCCCATCACGACTAAATCGTGATTCCTTGAACTCTTTGAACTTCTTCAAAGATTCCTCTATTTACCTTATTAAGTGAACACATTAGCGTCAACTTAAATCGTTGGTAAAAGAAAATGATCAACCTATTTTGGATCAATGATTTACAACCTCGATTTATTTTTCAACCAAAAGGCACGAGACATCTTGCTTTGAATACAAGATACGCATATACCATAAGATCTAATGGTTTCAAGAGTACTTGATAACTCTTTGCGTTCATCATTCCAGAATTTAAGGTTTAATCTTGGGTTACCAATTTGAGTCTTGCATCATCTACATGATATATCATTCTAGTTTGGTTTAGAATATAATCACCTTGATAATGGGCTAGCCATACATCAAATCATAGTGTATAGGGTCACAAAAGTGAAACCATTTTGTATCTTAACAAGTTTATATTCTTATTTAGAGTTTATTCACTTTAATAGTCACAATTAAGTACAACTCTAAACCCAAAAACTAGATTGAGTACACAATGACTCTATCTCTCAACATAATTGTTGCTAGTCGTCATATTCTAATCATCATATGTATCAAATACAATGATGAAAACCACCACCGGTTTCTAATATTGACGAAGTAGTACTAGCAAAATTTATGTTAATCAAATAAACATTTAAAGAAGAAGGTCTCATTAGATGTCCCACAACTAACTTGTTGATTCTTCAATAAATTGGGGTAGTTTCCTTTCTAGCGTTTAACACTTAAGACAATGGAAACTTTATCGGTCGGGATTGATAGGTTTAGTATCGTTATTCTCAATAACTTAACTTATACCATTACCTTGTATCAATTCCATTTTAATTTTACTTCTTTAAATCTTATCCTTTTTCTTAACGGTTTAAGAGAATGCTCCCACTTATTTCAATGAGTATTTGCTTAGAGAAGCAAAATTGAATTTCATGAAGACTACTCTTCAATTCATTCGTTTAGTCTTAAAACTTTCATTGAAATGGTTTCGGTATTTTGGTCAATTTTGATTTCCTACAAATCTAGTTACCAAAATGATTTAATGTTTCAAAGTACTTAATTCAATTAAGCATATGAGAAACAATTCATTGTAAGTAGATATGTTAGTCAAGAATCAAAAACCGTTTTGATCACGAATAACTTTTATCTATACTCTTCACAAGAGATCCTTCCAATGGATAACACAAGGTTTTAAAAGAAAATTCATATTTGTCTTTAGTTACGATGTTTTAATGGAGATTTGAATCAAAAATCGAAATGATATCGTATATGAATTGTGGTAAAGAAATAGAACAATATGATTAACGAAATAATGGAAACAAAACATTTATCGTTATATTAATACTTGTAAAAAACAAGTAAAGCATTTACATAGTGATCTCTACCCAATTATGATAAATGATTCCAAGATCCAAATTCATATTAACTTGGGCACGGTGTGGCCGATAAATCCCTTATCAATATAACGCAGTGGATTAACTCTTTAATCGATTCTACTTTTAGAACTCTTGGTCGATAAAATTACATTAACATTTATCTTTAGCCCGGAACACATGCAACTACGGTCACGAATACTTCCGTTGAGCTCAATCCAAATTTCGAATAAATGTGTCCATGTTCCAAACTCAAATTAACTTGGGCACGGTATAGCCTATTCATCCCTCATAAACATGAATTCGGTGGATAGACATTTATCACCCACTTCCCCTACGTAACAAGGTTTGTATGCCGGTGTGGCTGAGTGCACTCCCTCACGAAATAGGTTTTCATGGTTTCTACTTTTTGGTAAGGCTAAGTCTCAATTGTTTATTTTTAGCGAGAGGTCATGTCAGTTTATTATCTATCACGTTTTAAGTGAACTAAAGCGGTGAATTACGATAATTGTAATTGACACGGTCGATAAACTCGATTTAAAATGATAATGCATGTTTTAGTTATGGCGATTTAGCGATGCATGCAACATATAAATAAAATGCAAAGCATAAATAAAATTCTAGTATGGCCTTCCTAGAATAGTAAATCTAATAAACTATTATAAATTCGGAAACCAACTCCATTGGTCCCTTGAACTTCGGTCTTGGCACGCATCTCGAGGTAACACCGTCTTCATGGAAACTCCGTGAAATTACAAAGTAATAAATAAAATTGTAAACGAATTACATAATTTCCTATTAAACATTTGTAATTAAAATAAAATAAATCTATTAAATTACAAAATGGTGATACGCGATCACAATAAATTACAACCGAATCGATATTACCATACATTTCGGGTAATATCAATTAAAACTAAGGCCATACTAAGTAAAATTACATAATTCAAAATTACATAAAAATAAAATATGACAATCATAAATAAAATGCAGCATTATAATATGTATGAACATGCCCAATTTTATGCTAAATCACCTTTAAGAAGCCAATATCGTATATTAATCGGTTTTTACGGATTTGCGTGATTTAACCTTTTAAAATCACAATAATTACATAAAATCATATTTATGTACAAGTTAATTACCCTAACCATCTTAGGACTCAAAATTAGTCTCCACTAACATATTGACAATAATTAACTTATATTTCTTAATATTGTTCATAAATGGACTCAAAATACAAAATTTTGCCATAAACTTCAAATTAAATCATAAAAATTTCAAATAATTTCAAAATTTGAAATTTAAACTCATGAACTTTCTGTAAAATACCATGACACTCATAATGCTCAAAAACATAGGTTAAAATTTCGAAAATTTATCGAGAACAACAATGTTGCGATTTATCGGATTTACCAATTTTGACCCTAAAAACATGAGAAAAATTATATTCATCACCTTTTCACTTTTATATCTGAAATATATGATAAAATGCAATATGTGACGTTTTTCCTTAGTCATGAAGTTTGTTTTAGCATTTTTACTAATTAAAGTCACTATTTATGTGATTTTTCATCAAAAATTCATAAATCATGCAAAAAGACTTCATTATAGCCAAATATTTTATACACATCTTGTAAAATTGCATGCGACAACATACTAAATTTTCATGACCAGATTCGAAATATAACTCATATTAACCTATTTACCCATTTAAAAACGATTTTAACTTGAAAAATCCATATTTCGAGCAATACAACTCATTTTATCATGAAAATTTACAGGCCATCAGTTGATAATATATGTGAAAACGTATCCAAAAACCACTGAAAAATTCGAAGTTTAGCTATTTTGCGTTCAAAAATGACATTTTTATCATAAAAATCACATTTTAATGCCAATAATCTATAAAATGAACAACAAA
Organism: Silene latifolia; assembly: GCF_048544455.1. Classification (NCBI taxonomy): domain Eukaryota; kingdom Viridiplantae; phylum Streptophyta; class Magnoliopsida; order Caryophyllales; family Caryophyllaceae; genus Silene; species Silene latifolia. The sequence goes on from NC_133526.1 coordinate 152,017,474, forward strand.
ATCCATAAATAAACCAAAATGTCCTAAAAATCACTTAGGATCAGAAACTTTTAACATGCAAAGTTATTTTAAGGTTTATCTTCATAAATCCAAATTAATTAGTTTTGTATGTTAATCATATAACTCGGAAAAACTATAAACCGATTTGCATGCAAACAACCTAAGGCTCTGATACCGCTTGTTAGAAATTATTAATCTCATTAATTTACATATTCATATATGAAAAGATTTATTTAGTCATAAAATAAAACTTAGATCTTATGCACGCAAACTAAATAACAAGAGATGAAAAAATCGTTTTCTCACCATCATAAATTCGGCCAAATGGGCACAAATGAAGGTCACCTACCTTCATTTGTTCTTGAGCTAGAAAATACATTAGGATGATCATCCATGACTTCAAAATAGAAGCCCTACAATAAGTAGCACCCAAGACTATCCCAAAATCCCACAAAATAATATGTACTAGATATTTGTAATGTGGTTTACCTTAAAATCGGTTACTAATACTCATATACTACTACTAGTATTATTAGTGATTGATTTGTACAAATTTGATTCATAAAACTTGATTTTATGAAGAACAAGAGAGAGAATGTTGGTTTTTCATAAAATATGAGAGAATGGAAAAATTGAGGAAAAATTCTCTCAATTGTACTACACAAAACCGGTGGGTAGGGGGTCCTTTAGGACCTTCTCCTTTTTCCTTTTTGTCTTCACAAGACTAATTAGTGTAAGGCTTTGTCATGGTCAAGTCACTATCAAGTGTCATAGACAAATGAATAAGACAAAACTTCTAAAATGCCCACCAATATTTCGGTTAATATGTGTAATATGGAGTCCATTTTATTTTTGTCAATTGTACAATTGTATGTCATGTGACATGTGACATGTCTTATGTCATGTTTTAATTTAAAATGCATATTTAACAAATTAAATATCATTTAAAAATTAAATAAATCACATTTAATAAATTGACTAGTAATTCAAAATTACTTTTGTTGGGAAATGTGTGACACTTATTGTTACACATTAGAGGAGTCCTTACTTGTGCCCATAAACCGAAATTTACAATGTAAGGGACATTGTTTTCTTATAAATCTTTCATTTTGTTATGCATGCACTAGATCTAAAGAACAAATAATTAACAAGTTAATTAGTTCACTATTAGTGGAGTCTAATAATAGGTATATGAACCTAACAACTTTCTCATAAAATGGTCATTTAAATACTAGTTAGTATAATTCACAACATCTTGTAATTATAACTAACTTATTATCCTCATCTCGCGTGTTTCGCAAAACACCGATTAATTTTAGTAATATAACTTCTTAAATTACTAAATAAAATCTTATTTAATCACATTATAATAAGATGTCATTTTCTCTCTTATGATAATAATTTGTTCAATTTTAAGGAATTAATTAATCTGTATCGACATACAATTAATTAACCTTTTTCAATTAAGGGAATCGTCCTTTAGGTGTGACCTCAAGGGATCAACTGGTCACCACCGTCGCACGACAGTATTGTCAAACTCTAGCCAGCCAATCATTACCGATATGTGTGGACCAGTTGACTATATATATGTAATGTATCATCCCTTTCGTATTCTTGTTATGAGATTTAAATATGTGATCAATATGATCGACAATTGTGATCGCATTATTGTCGGAGGACACATATTCCAACAATTTACCAAATTGGTAACTCAAGTGCCGACTTATGCTATGTTTTTGAGAGAAATTTTGTCAAACAAGCGGTCTTTTGATGAAGTGGAGACTATCGCGTTCACTCATGAATGTTACGCCGCATTACAAGCCAATTCTCCACCTAAGCTTAAGGATCTAGGGAGTTTTTCTATTCCTTGTACTATAGGCCCTTTAACTATTGACATTGCTTTATGTGATTTAGGAGCGAGCGTCAGTGTCATGCCATATAAAATTTGCAATCAATTAAATATGATTAAGCTTAAATGTACTAACATGACTATTCAATTGGCTGACAGGTCTATTAAGCACCCTATGGGTATCTTAGAGGATGTGCCAGTGAGAATAGGGAAATTTTTCATTCCAGTTGACTTTGTAGTGATAGATATAGCTGAAAATTCTCTTGTTCGTATTATTCTAGGATGACCATTCTTGCATACAGCTGGGGCGGTTATAGATGTTAGGCATGGAAGTCTTACATTCAATATTGGAGATGATACTATCACTTTTGGTCTTGACAAAGCATCACGTCCTCCTGATTTAAAAGCTTCTTGTTATATGATTAATGCTCTTGATCCTACTTTTGACAATTGCCTTGCTTCATGTTTTGAGAGAAATCTACCTGACGCCCCTGTTGTTGCGTCATATCCATGGAGTACGAAAGTGTATGAAATAGAGAAGTTGTTATATGGAGATGAGCTTCCTCCTAAGCCAATTTTTAACTCTGATGAGAGTGTTGACATAAAAGCCGAGTTGGATGCTTTGGAAGCTGAGATTTTCAGAAAGGAGCCAGTCAAAGTTGTTGATGAAGCTCCTATGACGGATCAAGTGCCCTATCTCCTACCAAGTGATGATGACTTGAAGAATGATGAACATTGCTCATATTTTACATTAAACTTTGAGTTTGATGAGCAAGAACTTTATTTGTCATTTATTTTCTCTTGGACTATTTATTGGTGCCACTTATGCTTGTGTGTAGCACATGCGCTACTTTTTTATTTACTGTTACGAGCTTTAAGTTGTATTGATTGTAATTTGTGTGCGCATTTATTTTAAATGCATAAATCTACTCGATATGAAGAGTACTCGATCGGGTGCTGGCAAGCTCGATCGAGTACCCAAGTGTTTTGGGTTATAAAACGTGCCAGACGATGATACGAATTGCGCGGTTGATCTTCTTCTCCTGTTTTTGCAGCTGGTTTGGGGGAATCATATGCTCTTATCTGATATTCTCTTCTCTTATATCTTCTTTTATTGTATGATCTCTATTTCTTTTCCATTCCTTTTATTAGCTGTGTCCTTTAGTTTGCTGGATTTGTGTGTGATTGCTATGTAGTAGGCGTCACAATGAGGACACTGTGACATTTAGGTTTGGGGGAGGAGTTTAATTATGCTGTGTGATTTACTTATTATATGTGCATTTATATCAAAAATCCATAAAAATTAAAAATCTCAAATACAAAAACATTTTTTCCTTTGTTTTAAGTCGAGTCTTGGAGAATTAAATAATAATGATGTTAAATTGTATTGTTTTTGCATTTGAATCTCATATAGTTATCCATGTACTTTGTTTTGACCCGCTATTTATGAAAACTAAGCTCATAATTCAAGTCTTAACCGTATTTGACATGCCTTATGCTAATTACATTTGACAAAATTATGTTGGTAAACTACTTAAATTGTGAGGTCTATAGAGCTTCCTAGGCCAGGAATATCAATAAACTGGTCTCATTTGTCAAATAGGCTTCAGTGTGGTTTCTCCTTGTGGAATATGTAATATCCAAGTGCATAAGTGTGACATTGATTTCTTGATACTTTTATTGCTTTCATTTGACTAAGTACATGTGGATAGGCGGTTCCTACCATTCAAATAAGCCTTGCAAATTACCCTTTTGTTAGCCCGTTTGAACCCTTGTAGCTAACTTTAAATTACATCCTATGAGTTATCCCAGAATTTGCCTACCTTATCGGGACAATCGCAGTTGCTTGTTTATCATGTCTATTTTGCTATTATGGTTGGGTTGGGACTTATTGTTGTCATGTGGTTATAACAAAGTACTTATTACCAATTGAGTTGTATCCTTGTGTTGGAAAAAGAAAAATATGAAGCGAAAGAAAAAGAAGAAGAGAAAAGAAATTGATTGCTTCATTTGATTTTGTCAAGGATCAAAAGTATGGTCGTTAGAGTCTAATGCATATTTGGAGAGTACTTCATATGCTCTCATGATTGGTAAAGTTAAGATTATTTCTCTAAGTTGGGTTCATTTGTATTTGTTATCAAAGATTTGGTTTCTATTTTGGTTTAGCGCTGCGACTACCGTCTTAGCTCCTCATATCGATAACGTGCTTTGGCACAAATCATTTATATCTCTTTAACCCATTTGCCACCCTTATTGTTCTTGATACATGTACTTTTGTCTACATTGTGATTGCATACTAGTTAGGGAAATCTCTATCACATTAGATTGCATGCATGTTTCATAAGTTGAGTGAGTGCTTATACTTCTTTTTATCTTCACATATAACTCACCCTTACATACATATGAGTGCACGAGTGAAATCCGCGAAAATCCGACTAATTTGTCTTGCAAGATCGAAAGGTATTTGGCATTTGTCTATATTATGGTGACTTGAGACTTGAGCTGCGGTTTCTATTTACCGTACCTTTGAATAAATTTTATTGGTACACCTTGGTCATTACTTTGTTATAGATATGGATAGCTTGGGATTTGTATGTACATCAACATTAGCTCTGAGTTGTTTATTCACCATTTGTATGATTGCCTTTTGTAATGTGTGATGCTTTGCTTGAGGAAAAGTAAAGAGATGGTTTGTGGGAGTTTGATGAGTCATAATTATATGCATATTTATGCATCTTATTAATTGGTTTTGATATGGTTATCAAGTACCGGATCGATAAACTCAACAAGAAGATATCAGTACAAGCCAAAATATTTAACAACTACTGGGATATACAAACAATCATTGAAGAATATTTACATAATCTAATACTTCTCTGAGCATTAATTCACTATGCTACGGTGTTATTTCTTGGAGGAGGAACCATACAAGTATGAACATCATCCCGTCCACATAGTAGTCTCCCATTAAGCATATCTAATGCTTCAAACGCGCCTCCTGTAACACCCCCATACTCCGAGTGCCTTACCAGGACCACTCAGGTATGGAGACATCACCATCTCGGTTGCCCGAGGTATGATAATCAAACAACAGCGATAAAGAAACAACATTTATTATTAATCGTTTAATGAATGAATACAATCCTTGAAACCCAAACTGATAGTAAAATACATTATTCCAAACTGTCTACTCAAACTGAAATGTAAATAAAGCTAAACTACAGCGGAAGACTCTAATGTCACGTCGTGGCCATCCCAGCTATCCCGTATCATCTCTATACTGCTCAATATCTCGCTCACCATCCCCGAATGGATCACCGCAGTTTTTTCAAAACAACACCGGGTCGTACTAATCACACAATCAAAATAAATAACAACCATAAGACAAATAGACAAATTGAACTCACACACACACAACCACATCCAACCAACCGTCTCAATCACCGATCGTCCACTTTGGACCCGCCCGCGGGGGGACCGCAGCCGTTCCCACCTAAGCCCCGCTCATCGTACGAGCGATAACCCCGTATCATTAATGTGCACATCCCTTCGTGGCGGGTTCCACGAGAAGGCGAAACTAGGGCGTGAGATCACTCCCATGAGTGACCCCACTCAGCCGAGAACGCATCTCGAGAACCATCACAAACACAACCACAATCACAATCACAATTACAATCAACAAACCAATTAACTAATTACAGCACATCACCAATATCCCATTATGGGACTAATACTGAGTAGGAAATCCTACCTGGAAAGCACACAAGGATTTGTATCTACAAATGTCTCAAAACGCCTCTTCTATGAACTCTCCTCCTAACATAAACATACGAATACTACTATTCAATCACTTATTCACAAAAACCCCCAATTACTAAAATTAGGGTTTCACTAATCTTATCAAAACGTTATAAAAATTATGCTAGAAGCTTACCCTCGACGCAACGAATCCAACGACACAAACTACGATGCAATCCGACCGCCCGATCTCCGGAATTGTTAAGGACGCGATTAGGAAGATGACTGATCGCTTTCTCTCTTAAACAGGTTTTAGGTTTTGGTAAAAGTGATTTAGAATAAAGACGAATTGATTTAAATACCTTAATCGCGTAATTAACAAAACCCGAGAAAATTCCCCGATAAACCGGGACACTCGATCGAGTACCCAAGGTACTCGATCGAGTACCCTACTCGATCGAGTGCCCCACTACTCGATCGAGTGCCCAACAGGTCAGAAACTATTTTATTCTGCAACATACCCTTACTCGACAGAGTAAGGGCTACTCGATAGAGTACCCCCAAGACCATAAATACGGAGTATTACAGTCTTCCCTCCTTAAAAGGAACTTCGTCCCCGAAGTTCAAACCACTACCAAACAAAGGTACCCCCATAAGCTTCCCGACTCGAAGGTCCAAAATAAATACAACGTAAAACATGCTACTAACCCACTTATCCCGACAAACATACCGACACAACATACCGACACAACATAAACAAGAGGGTGTAAAAACTCTTAAAAACTCTCGCGATCACCTCCTACCCCCCTAAAAGAAACAAGGTTACGTCCTCGTAACCATACATACCTGATCAAAAAGGAAAGGGTAACGCTCTTTCATGATATCCTCCGCCTCCCATGTAGCTTCCTCAGTCTCATGGTTAGACCAAAGGATCTTAAGCAACACTGTCTCACCACTCCTGGTCTTTCTAACTTTTCGGTCTAGGATCTGCTTAGGCACCTCAAGGTACGATAAAGACTCATCCAGCTCTAAGCTCTCTGCCTCCAACACATGCGACGGGTCACTCACATACTTCCGCAGCTGCGATACATGAAACACATTATGCACTCTCTCCAAAGCAGCCGGTAAAGCCAAACGATAAGCCACTTCCCCAACTCGCTCTAAGATCTCATAAGGCCCTATAAACTTCTGACTTAGCTTGCCTTTCTTCCCAAATCTCATAACTCCACGCATAGGAGACACTTTCAGAAGAACCTTGTCCCCAACCTGAAACTCTATGTCCCGACGATGTAGATCAGCATAACTCTTTTGTCGATCCTGAGCTGCTCTCATCCGTTCCCTGATCATCTTAATCTGTTCCACCATCTCATGTACCATCTCTGGTCCTAAAACCACTGCCTCTGCACTATCGTCCCAACAGATTGGACTCCTACATCTCCTCCCATACAAAGCCTCAAACGGTGCCATACCAATACTAGTGTGATAGCTGTTGTTGTAAGAAAACTCTATCAAGTCCAACCTCTGCTCCCAGCTACCACCAAAATCCATCACACAAGCTCGCAACATATCCTCAAGAGTCTTGATTGTTCTCTCAGTCTGCCCATCCGTCGCAGGATGAAATGTCGTACTCATCTTCAAAGGCTGTTCCCAACGATTCCTGCAACTCCTTCCAAAACCTTGATATAAACCTCGCATCTCTGTCAGACACTATGTCCTTAGGGACTCCATGTAACTTAAGCACGTTCTTTCGATAGGCCATAGCCAATTGTGCCTTAGTCCATGTATCTTTCATTGGAACAAAGTGAGCTGACTTGGTCAACCGATCCACTATCACCCAAATCATATTGTTACCTTGTTGACTCTTAGGTAAACCCACAATGAAATCCATGGAAATGGATTCCCACTTCCACTCGTGCACCTCCAAGGACCGAACCTTACCTTGTGGTCTTCTCTGTTCCCCTTTAACTCTCTGGCATGTCAAACAACGGGACACAAACTCAACTGTCTCTTTCTTCATTCCAGGCCACCAAAACGTTTTCTTCGGATCTTTGTAAAGCTTGTCTCCACCGGATGAACCGAATATGGTGTGCAATGCGCCTCTATCATGATTGTCTTTTTCAACTCCTCATCATTAGGAACACACCACCTACCATCAAACCTCAAGCTACCATCTCGTATGAATGGAAAACCGGACACTTTGTCCCTTTCTCTACTCCAGCTCTCCACTCCACTATCTTAGGATCCAAAGCCTCGCTTATCCCGAATGTCATCATAAAACTCAAGCCGTCTTGTCATATCGCTCATGGTATCTCCTTTCGCATCATATGAATCCCAAAGCTCGCTACCTCCTCTCTCCAACCTCATCAAGGATAGAGCTGTACACAAGGAATGTACACTCTTCCTACTCAAAGCATCGGCAACAACATTGGCCTTTCCTTCATGGTAGATGATTTCCATGTCGTAGTCGCCAATCGCTCCATCCACCTCCTCTCGCCTCATGTTCAACTCCTTCTCGTGTGTAGATGTACTTGAGACTCTTGTGATCCGAAAATACCTTAAAGATTGCTCCATAAAGGTAGTGCCTCCAAATCTTGAGAGCAAACACCACTGCACCCAACTCCAGGTCATGAGTAGGGTAGTTCTCCTCATAAGGCTTCAACTGCCTAGAAGCATAGGCGATCACCTTACCATTCTGCATCAACACACATCCCAACCCATTCTTCGAAGCATCGGTATAAACCTCAAAATTCTCGCTCCCTTCAGTAATGCCAAGACAGGGAGAGCGTGGTTAAACGCTCCTTTAAGGTTTGGAACGCCTTCTCACAACTCTCATCCCAACGAAACCTGTTCTCTTTCCTCATCAACGCTGTCATCGGTCTAGCTATCTTGGAGAAATCCTTCACAAACCGCCCGTAGTACCCAAATAAACCCAAGAAACTCCTTACCTCGGCGACATTCTTCTGCTTCCCACTTTGTCACTGCCTCAATCTTCGCCGGATCCACAGCTACCCCATCTTTAGAGATTACATGCCCCAGAAAAGCAACTTTCTCCAACCAAAACTCACACTTAGACAACTTAGCATACAGCTCATGATCTCGCAAAGTTTGCAACACGATCCTCAGGTGCTCCTCATGCTCCTCCTTAGTCTTAGAGTAGACTAAGATATCATCGATAAACACTACTACGAACTGATCCAAGAACTGTAAGAAGATCCTATTCATCAAATCCATAAACACCGCCGCGCATTGACAACCCAAATGGCATCACCACATACTCATAATGGCCATACCTCGACGTGAAGGTTGTCTTCGGTATGTCCACATCTCTAATCTTCACCTGATGGTATCCCGATCTCAAATCGATCTTAGAAAAGACCGTTGCACCACTCAACTGATCAAACAAGTCATCTATCCTTGGCAAAGGATACTTGTTCTTTATCGTCACACGGTTCGGCTCCGGTAATCTATGCACGACCTCAAACTCCCATCTTTCTTTTTCACGAACAATCGGTGCTCCCCAAGGCGATACACTTGGCCTAATGTATCCCTTCTCTATCAAATCATCCAACTGCTTCCTAAGTTCCTCCATCTCCTTAGGACCCATGCGGTACGGTGCCTTAGAGATTGGCCCCGTCCCTGGCTTCAACTCAACGGTGAAATCTATCTCCCTCTTCGGTGGCAACCCCGGAATCTCTTCTGGAAAGACATCTGCATACTCTCCCACCACTGGTATCTCCTCAACTGCCGGGCTCTCTATCCGGTCGTCTCTCACGTGGCACAAAATCAGAGGACATCCCTTCCTCAGATACGACTTCAAAGTGACAGCTGCAATCAACTTAACTTTGGGTTTGACTAGAAACCCACGATAAGACACACTTACACCTTTAGGACCTCTTAGCGACACTCTCTTTTGATGACAGTCTATCTTAGCCTTATACTTCCCTAACCAATCCATCCCAACTATCATCTCAAAGCCATTAAAAGGAAACTCTAGCAAGTCTACAGGGAAATCGACTTGCCCAACTATCAAAGATACATCTCTAAACAACCTCCCACACGATACAGACTCCCCTGAAGGTATGAAAACTTGCTCCCTAACAGACTCATATACTCTCAAACCCAACTGTTTTACATGACTCGAAGACACAAACGACTGAGAAGCCCCCGAATCAAACAAAACAAACGTAGGAATACCATTAACAAGGAATGTACCTGATAACGTGCGCATCCTCCTCACCGCCTTCTTGTCCATCATGAACAACTTGCCATCGGTCTTCCGTCCACCTCCCTGGACAAGATTAGGCGATGCGGTCGGCTTAGCACCCGACCCTTGATTGTTGTTGTTGTTCATCGGTGTCTTCGATAAGAATTACCGCCGTTGCGGTTGCCTCCACTCGATAGCTCGACCTCCCCTGTTTGGCCATGATCCACCGGTCATTGCTCGCAAAGCTCGTGCGAGTCTCTCGAAAAGATCTCGGTGCGCTCGTGCACTCATGTCTCTTGTGGCCTACGCCACCACAACCAAAGCAGGTCACTCCCCAGCTGTTGCTCACACTCCCACGACCTCGCCCAAAGGAAGTTCCAGCACTAAACCCAGAACCAGAAGAAAATCCCTTAGATTGATTGTGGTTGCCTTTCTTGTAATTAGATTGGCCACCACCCTCGCTCTCCGACTTCCTCTTCTCTCCACCCGACCTCTCCCGAGCCATCTCCACTAGTCTCTCGGCTCTCCCCACCCTCTCATATGCTTCCTTCACATCAGTGAGGACTCCCACGGGTAACTTATCCATAATCTTCGTGGTTAGTCCACTCTCAAACCTCAAAGCCAAATTCTCATCACTCAAACCCATGTCCTCGGATATCTAGATTTCTCATTAAACCGCTGTAGTACTCGACCACGGACATCTCAAATAGTCATCTTGAACTTGTCGAACTCCTCCCTCAACTTACTCCTTACATGCTCGCACAAACTCCTTCCTCACAAACTCTACGAAACTCCTCCCAAGGTATAGCAGGTAACCCCTGGTTGGTATACATCTCCTTGGCACTCACTTTCACGGAATCCCACCACTTGCCACCGCCTCCCTCGGATAGAATGCGGCTGATCCACTCTCATCTCATCCGGACAGCGAACTAAATCCAGTATGTTCTCCATCTCCCTCAGCCAACTATCAAGGTGGTTAGGCTCCTCAACTCCCTTGTACTCCTTCGGGTTAAACCTCGCGATATAGAGGCTGACTTTAGCATGGTCAACCTCCTTCTCCTTACTCTTGTCCTTGTCCTCATTCACTCTTTTCAGGGTCTCTGTAAGAGCGTCTTGATGTTCCAACAACTTAACGATGTCATCCGTAGTCATAACCTCAGCTCTCGCGTACAAAGCGTTTCTCTTGGGCGGCATCTTGAAGCTATAGAAGAAAGGGATAAACATAAACACGCGTACTAAACCTCAAAACACGAACACGCGTTGCCCAGAACCCACTCGATCGAGTATCCAAACCCACTCGATCGAGTAACGGGCTACTCGATCGAGTGCCCCCATGTACTCGATCGAGTACCCAAACTCCAGAACCAAACAGACCTTCTGATCTCTAACCCACTCGATCGAGTATCTAGGCTACTCGATCGAGTGACCCCCTACTCGATCGAGTACCCCTAGTTACTCGATCGAGTGCCCCAAAACTCGTTTCTGGACTCAAAATCGCCAAAAACCTACCCGATCGAGTTAGTCTCACTCGATCAAGTACCCCCAATACGTACAAGCTACCCGCATGTTATTCGTATACTAACATGCCAACTTTATCAAACCTCATTATATTCTAACAAATAGGCTACGCATCTATTCTACTAATCAACGAAATCAATTCATCATGCTATTAAAGCCACATTATAAACATCCAACATGTTATCATTTCATTAACATGTTCCACATATCATTATTTTCTTTCACACGCTCAACTTCCTATTTCAACACCAAACATTCATCACACTTCATCACTTTATTGCACAAGTCACTAAGCACATACATGACTCAAACACATTTTCCCCCACGTGACCGGTTCAAAGTTGTAGGGCGACCCCTTGCGACTTTAGGACGTCTCCCAAGCCTTTGCACTAGCTCCTACAACTTTTACCCCGGGTTCATTTTAATTGACTCTCTACGTTCATTAAGTTCATTGGTTACAGGTTTCAGGATCGTCGCTCTGATACCATTTATAACAACCCGACCCACCACGGTCGTAACACAACCCAATAAGATGGGATATGTACCTTTGGACCCATTACTTGTCCTCACTTAAGCCCAAAAGTACAAGGCCTTGTTACTAAGTGGTGGGTGGAATCCCTTATAAACATATCACAACCTCCTCAATTCCCTGATGTGGGACAACCTTACTCTCAATAACTTGGGGTATTACAATCCCCCCACTTAAAGAACACAACGTCCTCGTTGTGCCTCCAACTTGACCGCAGCCAAGCCCAGAATCCTCCCCCGCTAGGTGTGTGACCCGGGTACTCCCGACCACGGGCTCACCACACGGTCGCAGGGTACTCTGATACCATTTGTAACACCCCCATACTCCGAGTGCCTTACCAGGACCACTCAGGTATGGAGACATCACCATCTCGGTTGCCCGAGGTATGATAATCAAACAACAGCGATAAAGAAACAACATTTATTATTAATCGTTTAATGAATGAATACAATCCTTGAAACCCAAACTGATAGTAAAATACATTATTCCAAACTGTCTACTCAAACTGAAATGTAAATAAAGCTAAACTACAAATGGAAGACTCTAATGTCACGTCGTGGCCATCCCAACTATCCCGTATCATCTCTATACCTGCTCAATATCTGCTCACCATCCCCGAATGGATCACCGCAGTTTTCAAAACAACACCGGGTCATAAATCACACAATCAAAATAAATAACAACCATAAGACAAATAGACAAATGAATCACACACACACACAACCACATCCAACACCGTCTCAATCACCGACCGTCCACCGGACCCACCACGCCATGGGGGACCGCAGCCGTTCCCACCTAAGCCCCGCTCATCGTACGAGCGATAACCCCGTATCATTAATGTGCACATCCCTTCGTGGCGGGTTCCACGAAGGCGAAACTAGGGCGTGAGATCACTCCCGCAAGTGACCCCACTCAGCCGAGAACGCATCTCGAGAACCATCACAAACACAACCACAATCACAATCACAATTACAATCAACAAATCAATTAACTAACTACAACACATCACCAATATCCCATTATGGGACTAATACCGAGTAGAAATCCTACCCGGAAAGCACACAAGCGCACGGTATCTACAAATGCCTCAAAACGCCTCTTCTATGAACTCTCCTCCTAACATAAACATACGAATACTACTATTCAATCACTTATTCACAAAAACCCCCAATTACTAAAATTAGGGTTTCACTAATCTTATCAAAACGTTATAAAAATTATGCTAGAAGCTTACCCTCGACGCAACGAATCCAACGACACAAACTACGATGCAATCCGACCGCCTGATCTCCGGGAATTGTTAAGGACGCGATTAGGAAGATGACTGACTGCTTTCTCTCTTAAACAGGTTTTAGGTTTTGGTAAAAGTGATTTAGAATAAAGACGAATTGATTTAAATACCTTAATCGCGTAATTAACAAAACCCGAGAAAATTCCCCCGATAAACCGGACACTCGATCGAGTACCCAAGGTACTCGATCGAGTACCCCCCTACTCGATCGAGTGCCCCAGCTACTCGATCGAGTGCCCAACAGGTCAGAAACTATTTTATTCTGCAACATACCCTTACTCGACAGAGTAAGGGCTACTCGATAGAGTACCCCCAAGACCATAAATACGGAGTATTACACCTCCTCCTTCGCTTCTCTGCATAATTGAAACGAACTTGTAAGTAGTTTGAGTTTCATGACAAACATACTCCACGATAGGATACTAATATAATAGACTAATTTTCCTTAAATGAGCAAAATCATCCTCGGTTCAGTGAAAGAAAATTAAACTCGACTCATATGAATTAAGTTAGTCGAGTTATTACAAATTGGTTTTGTTACTATGATTAAGCTATGGGAGAGGAAACTTTTTTTTTTGTGGATGGAAAAATAAATGCCTATGAACTAGGAGTTTGTGACATGAACTAGATTAACATGAACACACACTAAAAGTTTCGGGTATCTTTAGGAGTAATGGCACAATATAAGAAATAAGTGATTTTCCGGCTAAGAAATACCGACTACAGTAAAACTCGGTTGATAATGTTAATCGCCAAACAAAAACAATGGTCCAGAATTAACGGTCGTAAATTTCGATATAAAAGCAACTCGGTCGCTAAAATAAATAAATCAGTCGGTAAAGTTACATATTACCGACCAAGCTCACAAATTACCAATTGATTTTTAATCGGTTGATACGATGTATAAATTAAACAAAAACAGAACAAACTTTCCAAGCTAGTTATTTGGTTTGCAACTGGAAAAAAAATTGCTTTCTCCCTAATTAAACTCGACGGATCCACCACCGCGTCAAACCAACCATCACCGCCTACCCACCACCATTTATTAGTTGAAGGTTAGGTGGAATTGGGGTTGTTTTGTTGGTCTTGAACTTTGATTTGTCCAGGGGGATCCAGCAAACTCTTGTATTTGTATGCTACATGCCAACCCGATTCGAGTTAAAATCTTATAGTTCATTAGATATTCAGCAAAATAGAGTGGTGTAGTTGGTAAAAGGGACAATCATAAGGTTGTGGGATATGATGCTATGCGCTGGTTCGATACCTACTGCTCTCAATTTTAGCTTATTTTTGTCCTTTCAATACTCTTTGTATTATAACTTGTGTTTTTTCCTATTTTTTGTTGCCGCATTAATTAAATCGTAACAATATGGTCCTTTCAATACTCTTTGTATTATAACTTGTGTTTTTTCCTATTTTTTGTTGCCACATTAATTAAATCGTAACAATATGGTCTTTGTTTGTCAAGAAAGTTACTGCTAAATACTTTCACCATTAAGTTGAATTCCAAAAAGGTTAGTATTAGTCATTTTAACAATTAAAAAAACACGAATACTCCGTATTTCAAAAAGGTAGACGGGATAGTAAGATAAGATGGTTTGTTAATTTAATTTACTAAGCAATTATTAACAAAATTGTGGGTAGCATTGAAAAATATTTTTATACGAGTAAATACTTTTTAAAAACTTGCTCGGATATTTTTATAAGAAAAAATTAGTATCGTATAATTCTAATTAAAGTGGTTTTGCCATTGGTCAAGGCTACGACAATAAACTACGTGGAGTTTACATACATACAAGTATACAACCATATAACTTCACATGACAACTGAGAACCGACTTCGACCTAGCCCTACATACTTTTAATTCCTGGATCCGCCTCTGGATTTGTCGATGTTCGTGGTATTGAATCTTTGATTCGGCAACTTTGTTAATTAAATGATACTTAATCATAGCATTAGTACATTCTCATGAACTTGCTTCAGTTTTACCATGGATTTGCAATTCTACAACAAAGACACACATTCTTGATCTCCCAAATTAAATGTTGATATCATTTTCTTATAGATAATCTTCTTTAGCCAATAATAGTTGAGTTAGATGATGTATTTGTAGCCTAATCATCTTCTACTTGCATTTGGATGTTTTGAAATGAAAAGTGCTTTCTTGGGTTAAAATATGTTGATTATTAGATGAATGAAACTAAATTTTGTACTTCTTATGTCACATAAAATAAGGAATCCTTGTGGAGGAGTAAAGTGTGCTGAAAGTTGAAACATGTTAACAAATTTGTATATGATTATTGAAGATGATATATCATACAACATTTGAGTGAAGGGGATAAGGCAGCATGGAGAAGGGGAGAGGATGAAGAGGAGATTTATAGAGTACGAAGAGGAAAGAAGGACCGATATGAAGATGACGATGACATTGTAGAGGAAGAAGTCGTGTTTTTTTTTTTTTTTGACAACGATTAGAAGAAGTCGTGTTAAGATTAAGATCATTATCATGTCCATTTAATTATATTTGTCAGTATATTGTGAATGTGTTTTAGTATACATTTAGATTGTTTTAGATGGCAGGAGGACATAAACGAGGATGATGATAAGGAATACATATCAGAAGCTAAGAAGAGGGATCTGGAAGAGGGATCAGGAGATGACTCGGGCCTGGAATGGAGAATGCTCAAACCAACGAGATTTCAGGCAAATTTCGTTATTTCGATTCTATGCGTAGTTTAGAACCCGAAATATGTGGTATATTATTTTATTTTACTTATATATATAAATAAGTGGAATAAAAATATGACTTCGGGGGTGTTTGGTAAACGGCGGATTGAGAAATTTTCAGCATATTCAAGGCTTTTAGCATGTTTGACTCACCAATCTACTAATTTGAGTGTTTGGTAAATGGCATATTGAAAGAGTATATTGGAGCTCAATCTACTGTTTTCCAATATCTTTCTTCTACCCAAAGATATTCACATTAGTAGATTGTGAAATATGAATCCGTCAACAATCTACACATAGATACAACAATCTATTAACCAAAATCTGCTAATTGAAATATACTAGTCAAACCTGTTAATCCAATCTGTCATTTATAATCTGCTTGATCAATCTGCTTCTGCTAATATCAATCTGCGAATTACCAAACAGAGCCTTCATCAAATGGTAATTAATTTCTTTATTATTTTTTTAAAAATTTGACAACACAAAAGTGGTTTGTAGAGTTACATGATCGATCAAAACCTACTACATACCACTGCCCTTATCCGAACTAGAGGGTCAAATATTATGAGTTTGTAACTATTCTGGTTATTTTGTAGCAACAAATTATTTGTTGTCATTTTTGTAATCTTTCTAGGGATTTTGTACTTGGAGTCCCACCCATGAGAATGCCATTAGAGGAGACTATGACAAGTCTGCGCATTTGGGTCTTAAAAATAATGTGAATGATGTCGGATCGAAGATAAATGAAAAAGATAAACCTTGCCCAGGTTGGATGCGTCTGATTGTCTACAAGGCTTTTTTTATTACAGACTCAACGGCATGTAATTTCGCAAGAAATCGAAACAAGCTTTATTGAACAATAAATGCGCCGAAGAAAGACCTTTATTGGTCAATTAAGGCAATATAAAATACGGCAAAAATGGTAAAGCGTCTAAACATTTATATTTATATATAATTTTTGTTTAAGATGGTAAATAGGCTAAGGGTGTGTTTGGATAGGAGGATTTGGAGGGAAAGGAAGGGGAGGGAAAGGGAGGGATGATATTTTGTTTGGTTAGCAAAATGGAGGTGAAGGGATTTTGAGGGGAGGGAAATTGGATCCCTCAATTTCCCTTCTCTAAGCCAAATTATTTCCTCTCCAACAAAGGCAAGATTTGGAGGGAAAATGATCTCCTCCATTCTCCCTCCCCTTCCCTTCCATCCCTTTTCTCTTCCCTCCTTCTCCCTCCCCTTCCTTTCTCTCCACTTTTGCTATCCAAACACACCCTAAATGTCACCGTATGGAAATAATTTTCTGTTTCGTGTTTTCAAAGTTAGAGAAAATGCAAGCGAAGAGCCTAAAGCACAAGAGCTCTTCTATGATAGTCATAGCAAAGAGATTGATGGCAAAAGAGAGTTGATCAGTTCAAAAGAAAAAAAATTATGTTACTATTACTACTATAAGGTACTTTGTTTATTGTTACGATAAATGTTATTGACCAGTTATCGTTTTCTTTACGTAACGTAGAAACAATATGAGAATTGCAAAATGACTACAAAGAAAAAGGAGAAGTATCACCGGAACAAGCATTGTTTAACGCGGTTGGTTGTTACAAGAAGGGGCCATATTTATGGGTTGCGAATGCAAACGTAAATAACGGAAACACTTCAAAAAGAAGCCCATGAACATAGGAAATATAGGGAGGAAGCTCGATTAAGGGAAGTGTATTTAATAAATCAATAGCAGATGAGTGAACAATTGGTGATTTTATCTCAACTACTCCAAACCTCGAAAAAGGTTTCATTTTTATCTCAACTCTGCCAAACCCAAAAAAAGGTTTCATTTATGACATTCATACAGTTTAAATTATAAGTACTGGACAATCACTGACTAAAGCTATCAGTCGGTAAATTACCGACTGAGAAGCTATCAATCGGTAGCTTTTTTGCCCACTTAATTAGACAGCAAAGTTTCAATTTCAGACATTAAATAACTTTACTAACCAAATTTATATTTTGCGGATCGAGTTTTTCAGTCGATAAATGCCTATGTTGTTTTTTTGGTGTAAAGGGAGTCACAAGGGCAACAAACGGTATTTATACTCTGGTTATAAGCACCACTTCTTATGACTTTATAATTAAGCTAGTTGACTAAGGGTAAATGAGTAGTACCTTGTAGAAATCAACTGCAACAAAATTAGCCCATCGATCTCCGGCATAGACTTGACAAGTACGAAGCATTTCCTTGAGCTTGTGTGAGTTGTCTACACAAGATAATTGCTTCAACGGGAGAGACCTAATATAGTTGATCAATACCAAAGACTTGGATTTATCATCCAGTTGCGATGATTCTCCTCTATTTATGCATTGTCCCTTTTTCATTCCGTTATCCCCGTCTGCCAAACAAAAAAATAAATTTGAATAGTCCACATCAAAATTGTTGTTTAAAACTACACCGAAAAATCAAATGGCAGGACATTAAAAATAAAACGTACATTGATTTTCAACCATGTAGTCCCATTGATACGCACCTTCAGTTATTTGTTTGGACTTTTTAGAAGTGAAGACAATCAGTCTTTGGTTGTTCGCCACCATGTCGCGAACAATAGGCCAATCTTGGCCTTCCCTTGGCATCCGGGAGATTGGAAACCAATACTTTTTTAGCCCTGCTTCCTTGAAGAGGTTGGTTAACCCATTTGGGGTTTTGACGTAATCCTCCAATATTAACGTCACGATTTCCATTGGATTTGAAGATAGAAATGCCTCGATCTCCATCATGATATTTATTGCCGGCTCCTATGATCAACAATCATGGAATTTTTTAGAGTTTTATGTGAAATAATTTATTAATTATATAATTAGTTATATTACTTAAAACAAAAGTTTACAACTTTATCAATGACGAAGACATCATTAAACGTTGGTATATAATGTACTTAATTGTGTGTAAATATGTCAAGTCAGGTGCTTTTAATGTGTTTTTCATTGTCAATTGTCATATTTTGAGTATGTTATGTTGTATATACCGGTTAATATATTTGGTTTCAATTTTATTGATTTACATTTGATTTGGTTGTATATCTTAAGAGACTTGTGAGACAAATTCAATTTGCTAAAAGGCAAGTCAAAGAAATCAAAGCCATCAAAAGTCAAACTCAATGTAAGGACGGTCAACGAAAACACAAATTCTCACTTTAGACGAACACTATCCGTCTAAAGTTATAGACGGGTCAAATATCACACCACTTTTATAATAAAACAAACAATAATTGAGATGTCACCACTTTGTCTTATTATGTAAGTGGTCACATATTTCACCTGTGTACACTTTAGACGGATATATGTGTCTAAAGTGAGACTAACTGCAACGAAAATCAAAGTTGGGTCAATCAAAGTCAAATCCAGTAAAAATCAAGTCAAAGTCAAGCAAAGTCAATAAAAGTCAAGATCGAAAAGCTAAGGGCAACGGTCGAGGAAAAGTCAAGGAGGAAACCAAGGAAGAAAAGGGAGGAGCACGAATTGGAAGAAATGCCACAAGCCAAAACCGCAGCTTGCGGTTCTCGTGGGTTCGTTATTTTTGGGTTTTCTTTTGTGCGATAACTAGTCTTAAACCCGTGCAAATTGCACGGGTTGCTATTTTAGATTTTGTTATCATCAAGTAATTAAAAAGAAAAATGATTATTTTTCGTGTAAAGTTATGTTTGATATTTTCAATTTGTATTGTAATTTTAACTGGAATTAGCGGGTTTGTGTATGAAGAACATTGTAATATCATGTAGCGTAAATGACGCAGTAAGTTTAATTGGCCGAGTATTCGTTGTAGTATGATATGTTATATTGTTAGCTTAGTTTGACTTGCTACTTTGTTTTCTTACTTGGGCGACTTAAAAGAGAAACTTGACTTATAAGATGAAGCTAAATTAATGTTTGTTGATGATGTCCTCCTTTTTAGTAAAGGGGATGCCACTTCAATGATGCTTTTGTTGCAGTCTTTTGCCACCTTCTCTAAAGCTACTGGGCTGAAAGTAAGTGCATCAAAGTCTAATGCATACTTCAGAAATGTACCTGAGCAGGTTAAGATTGAAATACTACAGGTCTCAGGATTTACTGAAGGGAGCATTCCATTCAAATATCTTGGTATGCCAATACAGACCACGAGACTTAAAAAACAAGATTGTGAATGCCTAGTGGATAAAATTTGCTCTCGTATACATGGCTATGGAGCAAGAATGTTTTCTTATGCAGGAAGGCTGGTTATAGTGAGGAGTGTGCTCAGTTCTTTACACTCATACTGGGCTTCAATGTTCATCATTCCCAAGGGAATTATCAAGAGAATTGAGGCAGTGTGTAGGAATTTCCTATGGGATAATAGTGCAGACTATAGAAGAACACCACTTGTGGGATGGGATACTATCTGCAGACCTAAAGATGAACGAGGACTAGGGCTCAAAGATCAGGAAGCATGGAACAAGGCCATGGTTGGTAGGCTAGTTGACTGGGTAGCTACAAAAAGGGACTCAATTTGGGTGCATTAGGTACAAAATAATTATCTCAAGGGTCAGGAGTGGATGGACTATAAACCTAGTACAAATTCAAGCTGGGTTTGGAGGAGAATCTGTAAGGTCAAGGAGGAAATGAGTGCTGGATACATCAATGGGCAATGGGATGTTCAACCAGATGGCTTTACACCAACTGGTTGTTATGAATGGTTCAAAGGAACTAGGCCCCGAGTCAACTGGTTTAAAGCAATCTGGAATCACTACTACAGATACAGGCTATAACAACGGTTAAAAACCGTTGTTATACAAAAAAGCGGACGTTGTTAAAGCGTCCGTTGTAAAAGGTTTTAAAAACTGTTGGTTTTCTTAAGGAACCCGTTATTAAAACTATTAACAACGGTTTTAAGTATAAAAACCCGTTGTGGAAAATGTGACTCAATTTTGGGGGGAACGGTATAACAACGGGTTGTAATATACAAAACCGTTGTTATAACTAAAGAAAACGGGTTGTTTATAAATAACCGTTGTTGTTTGTTCTTAAAAAATAAAAAAAAAATTAAATTAAATATTACTAGATGCATGCATAATTACGGCCCGTTATAATTTCGATGCATGCATTATTACTGCCATCCCTGTGGAATGAGAAGGGTTAGTAATAAGATTTGAAGCAGCAGAGAGAGATATGATGATGATTATGGCACAACTTCCTAACATATATATTAATTAAAAAACAACTCAAATCACACATTGCTTAGTATAAATACATGCATTATCTAAACTAACATTCCATTATCTCACTATACATCTCCAAACCCTAACTGCTAAAACAAACTTCAAATAAACCCTACTTAATCTTTCAAACAAACTCCAAACTCCATCAACAAAATGAATGATATCATCCTTAAGACTCTTACTATGATCGAGAACAACAACAGTTTCATCCGCCGGTTGCTCCACATTGAGGAAAGTTTCAGGAGCTACTTTGCGGATGCTCGATCCATACTGAAGGACGCCAAAAAGATGGCTTGACGAGCGGCGACGATTGCGGCTATATGACGATATAGCAAGCTCACTGAACGGAACCTCAAATAGCCAAGGAGGAGAGGACGGATATCATAGAGGAGAATAAGACTCTCTATGAAAATATAAGAATTGCATTTTTATCAATGTAATTCTTTTTTAAATTTATATATATATATATATATATATATATATATATATATATATATATATATATATATATATATATATATATATATATATATATATATATATATATATATATATATATATATATATATATATTATGTTTATCATGCATTCCTCTCTATCATCTTGCTTCTTCTTTGTTTTAGTTTATTTAATTTGTTTTACTAGCTAATTAAGCGAATAATACTTAAAGAAATAACATAATGGTCGATAAAAACACATACACATGCAAATGAAATAATTAGAAAAAGAAAATAATGACGATGAAAGACGATGAAACCAACAGTGAGAGAAAGTAAGAGACGATGAAATCAACAGTGATGGCGAGAAGATAAAGCGACGATGAGAAAGAGAGAAAGAGACGATGAGAAAGAGAGAAAGAGACGATGCGAAAGTGTGTGTTTTGTGTTTGTGTTTGTGTTTGTCTGCTGTGTTTGTGTTTGTGTATTAAGGTTTGTGTTTTGTGGCTGTAGCAGATTTGTGTTTGTGTGGTTTATAGTATGGAAGGTATTGACAACGGTTATTAAACAACAACCGTTGTCAAGTAAGTTTTAACAACGGTTGTAAAACAACAACCGTTGTCAAATAAGTTTTAACAACGGGTTTCAAAAGTAACCGTTGTGATTACTTTTCACTAACTTTGCGTCAATTTTGCGCCAAATTATTAACAACGGTTGTGCATGTGTTACCCGTTGTTAAAACTTATAACAACGGTTGTTATAACCATACCCGTTGTAATTCATTTTAGTAAAATTCGCGCCATACATTCTACAACGTCTATTGTGATTTTTGTGAATAATCGTTGTTAAAGGGGCGTTGTAGTTGTAATACTCCGTATTTATATGTCTTGGGGGTACTCTATCGAGTAGCCCTTACTCTGTCGAGTATGGGCAAGTTGCAGAATAAAATAGTTTCTGACCTGTTGGGTACTCGATCGAGTAGCTAGGGCACTCGATCGAGTAGGGGGGTACTCGATCGAGTACCTTGGGTACTCGATCGAGTGTCCCGTTTTACGGGGGAGTTTTCTCGGGTTTTGTTAATTACGCGATTAAGGTATTTAAACATATTCGTAATTGGTTTAAATCACTTTTTACAAAACCTAAAACCTGTTTAAGAGAGAAAGCAACTAGTTCTTCTTCCTAATCGCGTTCTTGACAATTCCCGGAGTTCAGACGGTCGGTTCGTATCGTAGTTCGTGTCGTTGGATATCTTGCGTCAAGGGTAAGCTTTTAATATAATTTCTATAATGTTTTGTTAAGATTGATGAAACCCTAATTTAGGAATTGGGGGTTTTTATGAGTAGTATTTGAATGGTAGCATCTATGTGTTGTATGGTAGGAGGAGAATTCGTAGAGGAGCCGTTTTGATACAGCTGTAGATACCGTCTGCGTGTTGTGCTTTCCAGGTAGGATTTCCTACTCAGTATTAGTCCCATAATGGGATATTGGTGATGTGCTGTAGTTAGTTGTTTGATATGATGATTGTGATTGTGATTGCGATTGTGATTGTGATTGGTTTCTATGGCTCTCGAGATGCGTTCTCGGCTGAGTGGGGTCACTTGCGGGAGTGATCTCACGCCCTAGTTTCGCCCTTCGTGGAACCCGCCACGAAAGGGGATGTGCACATTAATGGACAGGGTTATCGCTCGTACGATGAGCGGGGCTTAGGTGGGAACGGCTGCGGTCCCCCATCGGCGGGGCTGGTCCAAAGGGACGATCGATATTGAGATGATGGGAGTTGGTGGTGTGTGTGTGTGTGTGTGACAGTTCAAATTCGGTATGCATGTATCTTGTTATTGTTATCTCGTATTGATTGTGTGATTACTACGACCCGGTGTTGTTTTGTAAACTGCGGTGATCCATTCGGGGATGGTGAGCGATATTGAACAGTATAGAGATGAGTCTTGGGATAGCCGGGATGGCCACGACATGACGATAGAGTCTTCCGCTGTAGTTTAGCATTTATTTACCTTTCAGTTGAGAACAGCTAGTTTGGAATAATGTATTGTACTTTCAGTTTGGTTTCGAGGATTGTACTTATTCATTAAACTACTTATAATAAATGTTGTTTTCGTTTTGTCTATTTGATTATCATACCTCGGGCAACCGAGATGGTGACGTCTTCATACCTGAGTGGTCCTGGTAAGGCACTCGGAGTATGGGGGTGTTACAAATGGTATCAGAGCGACGATCCTGAAACCTGTAACCAATGAACTTAATGAACATAGGGAGTCAATTAAAATGAACCCGGGGTAGAAGTTGTAGGAGCTAGTGCAAAGGCTTGGGAGACGTCCTAAAGTCGCGGGGGTCGCCCTACAACTTTGAACCGGTCACATGGGGGAAATGTGTGTGTTGAGTCATGTGTGTGCTTAGTAACTTGCGTAACAATGTGATGGAATGTGTTGATGGTTGGATGTTCGAATTGGAAGTTGATGAGATGAAAGAAAAGTGATGTTATATATATAGACATTGTTGATGAAATGATAGCATGATGGAATGTTTTACAACGTGGCAATTAATAGCATGATTGTTATGATATAATGTGATTTATAAAGTTAGCATGTTAGTATATGACGTAATATGCGGGTAGCTCTTACGTTTTGGTGGTACTTGATCGAGTGAGGTGACTCGATCGGTTAGGTTTTTGCGATTTTGAATCCGAATCGCGTTTTGGGGCACTCGATCGAGTAACTAGGGGTACTCGATCGAGTAGAAAATCACTCGATCGAGTAGCCTAGATACTCGATCGAGTGGGTTAGAGATCGAAAGGTCTGTTTGGTTCGGGAGTTTGGGTACTCGATCGAGTACATGGGGGCACTCGATCGAGTAGCCCGTTACTCGATCGAGTGGGTTTGGGTACTCGATCGAGTAGGTTCCGGGCGCGTTTTTTCGTGTTTTGGGGTTTAGTACGTGTGTTTATGTTTACCCTTTCTTATATAGCTTCAAGATGCCGCCCAAGAGAAATGCTTTGTATGCGAGAGCTGAGCTTATGACTACGGACGACATCGTCAAGATGTTAGAGCACCAGGATGCTCTTACTGAGACCCTGAAGAGAGTGAATGAGGACAAGGATAAGAGTAAGGAGAAGGAGGTTGACCATGATAAAGTCAGCCTCTATATTGCGAGGTTTAACCCGAAGGAGTACAAGGGAGTTGAGGAGCCTAACCTTCTTGATAGTTGGCTGAGGGAGATGGAGAACATACTAGATTTAGTTCGCTGTCTGATGAGATGAGAGTGGATCAGCCGCATTCTATCCGAGGGAGGCGGTGGCAAGTGGTGGGATTCGGTGAAAGTGAGTGCCAAGGAGATATATACCAACCAGGGGTTACCTGCTATACCTTGGGAGGAGTTTCGTAGGGTCATGAGGAAGGAGTTCGTACGAAACATGTGAGGAGTAAGTTGAGAGAGGAGTTCGACAAGTTTAAGATGACTCTTTGAGATGTCGTGGTGAGTACTACAGGCGGTTCAATGAGAAATCTAGATATCTTTGAGGATATGGGTTTGAGTGAGGAGAATCGGCTTTGAGGTTGAGAGAGGGCTAACCACGAAAATTATGGATAAGTTACCCGTGGGAGTCCTTACTGATGTAAAGGAAGCGTATGAGAGGGCTGGGAGAGCTGAGAGACTAGTGGAGATGGCTCAGGAGAGGTCAGGTGGAGAGAAGAGGAAGTCTGAGAGCGAGGGTGGTGGCCAATCTAATTTCAAGAAAGGCAACCACAATCAATCTAAGGGGTTTTCTTCTGGGTCCGGGTTTAGTGCTTTGGGGCTTCCTTTGGGCGTGGCCGTGGGAGTGTGAGTAATAGTTGGGGAGTGACCTGCTTTGGTTGTGGTGGCGTAGGCCACAAGAGACATGAGTGCACGAGTGCACCGGGATCTTTTCAGAGACCTGCACAGAGCTTTGCGAGCAACAGACCAGCTGGATCATGGCCAAACCGGGGAGGTCAGAGCTACCAGAGTGGAGGCAACCGCAACGGCGGTAATTCTTATCAGAAGACACCGACGAACAACAACAACAACAATCAAGGGTCGGGTGCTAAGCCGACCGCATCAGCCAGTACTGTCCAGGGAGGTGGGCAGAAGACCAGTGGCAAGTTGTTCATGATGGACAAGAAGGCAGCTGAGGAGGATGCGCACGTTATCACCGGTACTTTCCTTGTTAATGGTATTCCTACCTTTGTTTTGTTTGATTCGGGGGCTTCTCAGTCGTTTGTGTCTTCGAGTCATGTAAAACAGTTGGGTTTGAGAGTATATGAGCCTGTTAGTGAGCGAGTTTTCATACCCTCGGGTGAGTCTGTATCGTGTGGGAGGTTGTTTAGAGATGTATCTTTGATAGTTGGGCAAGTCGATTTCCCTGTAGACTTGCTAGAGTTTCCTTTTAATGGTTTTGAGATGATAGTTGGGATGGATTGGTTAGGAAAGTATAAAGCTAAGATAGACTGTCATCAAAAGAAGGTGTCCTTAAGAGGTCCTAAGGGTGTTAGTGTGTCTTATCGTGGGTTTCTAGTCAAACCCAAAGTTAAGTTGATTGCAGCTGTTACCTTGAAGTCGTATCTGAGGAAGGGATGTCCGTTGATTTTGTGCCATGTGAGAGATGACCGGATAGAGAGCCCGGCAGTTGACGAGATACCGGTGGTGGGAGAGTTTGCAGATGTTTTTCCAGAGGAGATTCCGGGGTTGCCACCGAAGAGGGAGATAGATTTCACCGTTGAGTTGAAGCCAGGGACGGGGCCAATCTCTAAGGCACCGTACCGTATGGGTCCTAAGGAGATGGAGGAGCTTAGGAAGCAGTTGGATGATTTGATAGAGAAGGGATACATTAGACCAAGTGTATCGCCTTGGGGAGCACCAGTTCTTTTCGTGAAGAAGAAAGATGGGAGTTTGAGGTGTGCATAGATTACCGGAGCCGAACCGTGTGACGATAAAGAACAAGTATCCTTTGCCAAGGATAGATGACCTGTTTGATCAGTTGAGCGGTGCAACAGTCTTTTCTAAGATTGATTTGAGGTCGGGGTACCATCAGGTGAAGATTAGAGATGTGGACATACCGAAGACAGCTTTCACGTCGAGGTATGGCCATTATGAGTATGTGGTGATGCCGTTTGGGTTGTCTAATGCGCCGGCAGTGTTTATGGATTTGATGAATAGGATCTTGAGACGTTCTTGGATCGGTTTGT
The DNA here is from genome assembly GCF_048544455.1 of Silene latifolia. Lineage (NCBI taxonomy): Eukaryota > Viridiplantae > Streptophyta > Magnoliopsida > Caryophyllales > Caryophyllaceae > Silene > Silene latifolia. Next base: position 152,044,197 of record NC_133526.1, read on the forward strand.
AGTAGTGTTTATCGATGACATCTTAGTCTACTCTAAGACTAAGGAGGAGCATGAGGAGCATCTGAGGATCGTGTTGCAGACTTTGAGGGATCATGAGTTGTATGCTAAGCTGTCCAAGTGTGAGTTCTGGTTGGAGAAAGTTGCCTTTCTGGGGCATGTAATCTCTAAAGATGGGGTAGCTGTGGATCCGGCGAAGATTGAGGCAGTGACAAAGTGGGAAGCACCGAAGAATGTTGCTGAGGTGAGAAGTTTCTTGCGTTTAGCTGGATACTACAGACGGTTCGTGAAAGATTTCTCCAAGATAGCTAGACCGATGACGGCGTTGATGAGGAAAGAGAACAGGTTTCGTTGGGATGAGAGTTGTGAGACGGCGTTCCAAACATTAAAGGAGCGTTTGACCACGCTCTCTGTCCTAGCATTGCCTGAAGGGAGCGAGAATTTCGAGGTTTATACGGATGCCTCGAAGAATGGGTTGGGGTGTGTGTTGATGCGAGAATGGTAAAGTGATTGCCTATGCTTCTAGGCAGTTGAAGCCTTATGAGGAGAACTACCCTACTCATGATCTGGAGTTGGGTGCAGTGGTGTTTGCTCTCAAGATTTGGAGACATTACCTTTATGGAGCAATCTTTAAGGTATTTTCTGATCACAAGAGTCTCAAGTACATCTTCACGCAGAAGGAGTTGAACATGAGACAGAGGAGGTGGATGGAGCTGATTGGTGATTATGACATGGAAATCATCTACCATGAAGGAAAAGCCAATGTTGTTCTTTGATGCTTTGAGTAGGAAGAGTGTACATTCCTTGTGTACAGCTCTATCTTTGATGAGGCTGAGGGATGAGGTAGCGAGCTTTGGGATTCATATGATGCAGAAAGGAGATGCTATGGGTGATATGACGGTACATATGGAGTTTTATGATGACATTCGGGATAAGCAGGCTTTGGATCCTAAGATAGTGGAGTGGAGAGTGGAGTAGAGAAAGGGACAAAGTCCCGTTTTCCATTCATACAGATGGTAGCTTGAGGTTTGATGGTAGGTGGTGTGTTCCTAATGACGAGGAGTTGAAAAAGACAATCATGACAGAAGCGCATTGCACACCATATTCAGTTCATCCGGGTGGAGACAAGCTTTACAAAGATTTGAAGAAAACGTTTTGGTGGCCTGGGATGAAGAAAGAGACAGCTGAGTTTGTGTCCCGTTATTTGACATGCCAGAGAGTTAAAGGGGAACAGAGAAGACCACAAGGTAAGGTTCAGTCTTTAGAGGTGCCGGAGTGGAAGTGGGAATCCATTTCCATGGATTTCATTGTGGGTTTGCCGAAGAGTCAACAAGGTAACAACATGATTTGGGTGATAGTGGATCGTCTGACCAAGTCAGCTCACTTTGTTCCAATGAAAGATACATGGACTAAGGCACAACTGGCTATGGCCTATCGAAAGAACGTGCTTAAGTTACATGGAGTCCCTAAGGACATAGTGTCTGACAGAGATGCGAGGTTTATATCAAGGTTTTGGAAAGAGTTGCAGGAATCGTTGGGAACGACTTTGAAGATGAGTACATTTTTCATCATCTGCGACGATGGGCAGACGAGAGAACAATCAAGACTCTTGAGGATATGTTGCGAGCTTGTGTGATTGATTTTGGTGGTAGGGGAGCGGAGGTTGGACTTGATAGAGTTTTCTTACAATAACAACTATCACACTAGTATTGGTATGGCACCGTTTGAGGCTTTGTATGGGAGGAGATGTAGGAGTCCAATCTGTTGGGACGATAGTCTTTGAGGCAAGTGGTTTTAGGACCAGAGATGGTACATGAGATGGTGGAACAGATTAAGATGATCGAGAGAACGGATGAGAGCGACCCGGGATCGACGAAAGAGTTATGCAGATCTACATCGTCGGGACATAGAGTTTCAGGTTGGGGACAAGGTTCTTCTGAAAGTGTCTCCTATGCGTGGGGTTATGAGGTTTGGGAAGAAAGGCAAGCTAAGTCAGAAGTTTATAGGGCCTTATGGGATCTTAGAGCGAGTTGGGGAAGTTGCTTATCGTTTGGCTTTACCGGCTGCGTTAGAGAGAGTGCATAATGTGTTTCATGTATCGCAGCTGCGGAAGTATGTGAGTGACCCGTCACATGTGTTGGAGGCAGAGAGCTTAGAGCTGGATGAGTCTTTATCATATCTGGAGGTGCCTAAGCAGATCCTAGACCGAAAGGTTAGAAAGACCAGGAGTGGTGAGACAGTTTTGCTTAAGATCCTTTGGTCTAACCACGAGACTGAGGAAGCTACATGGGAGGCAAAGGATATCATGAAAGAGCGTTACCCCTTCCTTTTTGATCAGGTATGTATGGTTACGGGGACGTAACCTTGTTTCTTTTAGGGGGGTAGGAGATGATCGCGAGCAGTTTTAAGAGTTTTATACACCTTTTATATGTTGTGTCGGTAGGTTGTCGGGATGAGTTGGGTAAGTACCGTGTTTTATATTGAGTTTTGTTTTGGTTGTTGAGTCGGGAATGTTTTGGAGTACCTTTGTTTTAGTAGTGGTTTGAACTTCGGGGACGAAGTTCCTTTTAAGGAGGGAAGACTGTAATACTCCGTATTTATATGTCTTGGGGGTACTCTATCGAGTAGCCCTTACTCTGTCGTGTATGGGCAAGTTGCAGAATAAAATAGTTTCGACTGTTGGGTACTCGATCGAGTAGTCAGCACTCGATCGAGTAGGGGGTACTCGATCGAGTACCTTGGGTACTCGATCGAGTGTCCGGTTTTACGGGGGAGTTTTCTCGGGTTTTGTTAATTACGCGATTAAGGTATTTAAACATATTCGTAATTGGTTTAAATCACTTTTTACAAAACCTAAAACCTGTTTAAGAGAGAAAGCAACTAGTTCTTCTTCCTAATCGCGTTCTTGACAATTCCCGGAGTTCAGACGGTCGGTTCGTATCGTAGTTCGTGTCGTTGGATTCCTTGCGTCAAGGGTAAGCTTTTAATATAATTTCTATAATGTTTTGTTAAGATTGATGAAACCCTAATTTAGGAATTGGGGGTTTTTATGAGTAGTATTTGAATGGTAGCATCTATGTGTTGTATGGTATGAGGAGAATTCGTAGAGGAGCCGTTTTGATACAGCTGTAGATACCGTCTGCGTGTTGTGCTTTCCAGGTAGGATTTCCTACTCAGTATTAGTCCCATAATGGGATATTGGTGATGTGCTGTAGTTAGTTGTTTGATATGATGATTGTGATTGTGATTGCGATTGTGATTGTGATTGTGATTGGTTTCTATGGCTCTCGAGATGCGTTCTCGGCTGAGTGGGGTCACTTGCGGGAGTGATCTCACGCCCTAGTTTCGCCCTTCGTGGAACCCGCCACGAAAGGGGATGTGCACATTAATGGACAGGGTTATCGCTCGTACGATGAGCGGGGCTTAGGTGGGAACGGCTGCGGTCCCCCATCGGCGGGGGTCCAAAGGGGACGTCGATATTGAGATGATGGGAGTTGGTGGTGTGTGTGTGTGTGTGACATTCAGTACATGCTGTATCTTGTTATTGTTATCCGTATTGATTGTGTGATTAGTACTGACCCCGGTGTTGTTTTGTAAACTGCGGTGATCCATTCGGGGATGGTGAGCGATATTGAACAGGTATAGAGATGAGTACTGGGATAGCTGGGATGGCCACGACATGACGATAGAGTCTTCCGCTGTAGTTTAGCATTTATTTACCTTTCAGTTGAGAACAGCTAGTTTGGAATAATGTATTGTACTTTCAGTTTGGTTTCGAGGATTGTACTTATTCATTAAACTACTTATAATAAATATTGTTTCCGTTTTGTCTATTTGATTATCATACCTCGGGCAACCGAGATGGTGACGTCTTCATACCTGAGTGGTCCTGGTAAGGCACTCGGAGTATGGGGGTGTTACAGTAGTTGCCTGGATTTGTAGTAGTGAATGGGTGTGCTTTACCAAAGCATCAATTTCTGGGGTGGCTTATTGCTCATGAAGCTCTGAACACTGCTGCTAGATTAGCCAACTTTGGGTGGGACATTGAGGACAAATGTTATCTGTGTGGTTTAGCTGCAGAAACTACTGAACATTTGTTCTATGAATGTATATACAGCAGAGGGGTTATCAGGGAATTGAATAGGCAGACTAGGTGGGATTATCCCATGAGGGATGTGCTGACTTGGTGTGTGCAAAGGACGGGAACAGTGTTGCAAAGGGGAGTACAAACTGCTAAGATGTTGGGTACACTGTATCAGGTATGGCATCAAAGAAACAAAAGGAAGAATGAGAATGTTTTGATACGTCCTGAGTATGTGGCAAAATTTATCATGGAGGAGATGAGATCACGAGTTCGAGGCCGGGATAGAGCAACCATGACAATTGCTGAGAGAGATTGGCTCAAAATAATACATCTAGTAGAATGATATATTGTTATTTGTTTGATTGCCATATATAATCATATGTAATTATCCTTTTTTGATATATATTATATCTCACATTTCACCAAAAAAATAAATAAATTATACGGATGAAAATGAACACAAAATAATTGAAATAATCGGAATAATTACGTAAACTAAGATCAGTCCGTCTCATTGAAGACGACCGCTATCCGTCACAAGCTGAAGACGGATAGTGCTCCTCTTACAAAATGTAAGTGGGAGGGCAAGTGAGGGTATCCATTTCCCCCCACTTGCAGTATCCATTTGTATTTTTTTAGAGAGACACTATCCGTCTTCAGCTTGTGATGGATAGTGTCCGTCTTCAATGAGAATTTGTGAACTAAGATATGGTTAAGGTAACTAAGAATAATATCGGACAAATTAATATTTACGATTGTTGCACTTGTGCAGTTGTGCTATGAACTATGGTATTAGGTATATTTCAACATTGGTCACTGGGTTATCATCTGCACAATTAAAGGTTATACTATACTGTATAATCCTATTATATGCTTATTATAAATAATTTTAAAAATATATATGAAATTTAACACAAACGTCAAAATAATAGCGATCCGCTCCTGTATATGTACATTCAGGTTTCAATTTATGTCTATGTATCACAGCTAGATCCGATCCGTCAATACTTGACCTGCTCCTGTTTTTTAGGGTCAAAGACCCGTTAATGTTGACTTTTAACCCTGTTGACCCGAACACGAAATTTAATTACTTCGGGGTCGAACCCAACCCGTTTGACTTGAACACAAAATTTATTTCAAAGTAACTCAACCCGTTTGACCCGAACACGAAATTTATTTCAAAGTAACCTAACCCGTTTGACCCGAACACAAAACTTATTTCAGGGTCGAAACCCAACCCGCTTGACCCGTTGGGTCAAAGATAAATGAATAATATTATCAAAACATTAATATTTGAATATTATATTTTACAAAATAAATATAATAATATTATTTCAAATTTTAGGTATGAAAAATAAATTAAAAAATAAATTTATATAAGTTTTATACCATTAAATAATAACAAAATTATTAAAATAATTTTATTTTCATAAATGGTTTAAAATAAGTTTGATAAGTAATTAATATATATTATAAATATTAAATATGATAATTTTACGAAATATGTTTTTCGGCTTAGAACATGATAAAAAAAAAGGACGACATAAACTATTTTGGCCTGGATTCTAACTTTGACCAGATCCGTATTCAATCGACTCGTATTGTGAATTGTGATCCAACCCGTATGGCCCGAGCCTCCTACTCCTATTCCTCATTTATACTCCCAATATAATTGGTCTCACTTAAGACGGATATATCAGTTTCAAAAACAAAACAGGTCAAATAATACGCCTCACTTGGCTAGATAGTACAATTATTTTGGTAGTATCTAGGAACTTTAATTTTGTCTTACCTATTTGTGTTTTATTTAACCCTTCTTAACATTAAGACAATTTAGACTCGTTACAATTTGGGCTAAATTGTAATAAAAATAAACTCGTAAATATATGGTAACCTTAATTCACTGTTCTTGGCAGAATATCAAACTTGTTCATAATCAAGTTATGAACTATAAACCCTAACTTTAACATTGTGTCCACATTCCACAACCATCCGCAATTTCGTTCTCTATTTATGTACCCTCTCTCCCCTCATCTTTCCCTGAGTGACTCTACTTCGTCTCAACTCCACATGCATTACTGTGTCCCTCTCATTGCTTATATACCCAACTTTATCTCCCTCCTTCAATCACATATAATTTTCTGAAATAAATTCAATTTTATCTTTACTAAAATAATTTTAATATTATAGAATATTGCGAAAAATAAAAAAAAGGTTAGATAATATTCTAAATTTTCTCTAACTTTTTATTGTAACATAATTTTTTCCTTGCTTATGTATGTTTCAAAGCATAAAATAATCTAATTTTTTTTTAAATGTAAAAATATGTTTCTTTTAGATTTATGTTAAAGTCAAAAAATTTATTCATTTTTGAGTTTATAAATATTCAACTTTGTTACATGCATTTTATAAAACATAGCTGATTGAATTTTTTAAGATTCATTATTTTTTTCCAAACAGTATGTCATTGGTTTAACACTGTAATTTTATAAAAAGTGATTTAAGAGATTTAATCATATACTTGAATGTGTGTACATCTAAAATTTAGGTAATTATTCAAGTGGGTGTAATTTTGTTGTTAAATGGACATGGTTGAATCATCAAGTCCAATACATTGAACATTTAAATAAGGGTTGTGCTTTTTCACATACGCATTTTACTCTTTTACATACACTTTTTACGATCTTACCCTTGTCATTTTTCCTCATCCCCTCACTCAAAATCAACTAGCCATACCTTCTTTCGCCACCCATTTTTCTACCCTCTCTACTTCGGTGACCCAACGACTCAACAACTCACCACCTCCAACATCGCCTCCACACCACCACCCTCGTAAAGCCACCATGTCTTCATCTTTATGAGATAAACACGTTTACACAACCAATTATAAAGGAATCAACCTATCATCCTCATATTTCAACATCATATTTTATCACATCAATCAATCCAAAACAGAAAAATCGAGAACGATAATAACGCATAAAAAATTACTTGTACAACTTTAAGAAATAAATGCAAAAATTTCTACTAAAAAATCATAATATCTATTTGGGTTTAATCATAATTCAACCTCATTTTAAAAAATTAACTAATGAATTAGATAAAATAAGAGAAAAAGCAAATTACAATGTAAGCATAGTATAGATCAACTTGAAAGACGAAAAGCCCAATAGAGTCGGTGACTCCAATGTCATCTATTCATTGTTGTTTATAACCACCACCTCCGTCCTACGATTCAGCGAGTTATGGGTTGTCTTCGATGAGTGACAATGGTTAGATGGGTGTTTGATTGAGAGTGGAGGCAGTGTGGTTCTATGGTTGGGACTTGAGAGGGCTAATTGAGAATGATAGAACATAATTTGGGGGTGAGGGTAGGTTATGGAAATTTTATGAAAAAATGTATGTGATTGAGTAAAACATGTATGTGAAAAAGTAATTCCGTTAAATAATTGAGAAACCAAGTACTACTAAATAATGCAATTAATTCTTATGTACATCATGGGTCCTAAAAATAAAGAAATAAAAACCGCACTTTGACTTATTGACTTTTAACCACAGAGCGCCACATAGGCTCTGTGGTTGTTGCTTTAATATATAGGATTGAGGGCCATTTTGTATAAACCTAGATTTTAGTGCCTTAGGTATAAACAACTTGAATTTTGAGATCTTGGAGACTATCGTTAATCTTTCTCTAATTATTACGAGATCTCTTTAATTTGCATGAATGTAATCAAATTATGAAAGGCTAATTTCTTCAAACTTGGTGTAATTTGATTGAAGTTGCCAACTTTAAGCATTGTATGACTCTTAAACTCTCTTATTCTATCTATTATATTTTGCTTTGTTGATATTGTATATGTTGAATGAATGTGTTTTAGGTTTGATCATCCTCTCATATTTTTTTATTTAATTATTACAAATTCTAAAGAAATGGTTTAAACTATGATCAATAAATACTCCCACCATATTAGGGTTAAGGTTATCAAACTTTATTTGACCTTGAAAAAATTAAAAAATGAAAATATTAAGACATACTCCACAACATAAATATTTAGATTCGCCGTCAAACAATCTTTCACAAAATATATATTTCAACAAAAGACTTACAAATACAAGTGAAAAAATGTCGCCGTAATAGCGTCTTAGGGACTACGTAAAATAAAATGGGAAAAACATTGTGGATACAGGGAGTATTTATCAATCAAATTATGAGATACATCCGCTACTTTTATTGTCACAGTTAATTTCATCATTATTCCGGCTACTTTTATTGTTACTTTCACTATTCACGCAACTACTACTATTTTTTTAGGGAATCAACTACTACTGTTAAAAATAATTAATACATGTTAGGATTATATATAATTATATCATCATTTTAATTAAGAAAAAGAGTTTTTTTTTCCCGTTATTCCAACTTTTCAACTTATGATGCACTTTTAAATTTTAATTGTCTTTTTATTTAATTACTTTCCTAGAACTATATATTATTTAGTATATATGATTTTTAATATATCTAATATTACATAGTATAATGAGATTTTTATATTTAGGATTATTTAACAAGAATACTCTGAACTATTGGCGGTGTTCTCAAAATACCCCAAATTTCAATTTAACTCACAATATACCGTACAGTTACCCCCATCTTCTCGTATTGCACTTGGCTTATTTTTAACCTGTGAAATCGGGTCAAAAAGTCACGTGGGTGGCGGTGGATCCCACTACCATCACTACATACCATAACCATTACCTTCTTCTTCTCCATTCACACCATACCAGTAACACCCCCATACTCCGAGTGCCTTACCAGGACCACTCAGGTATGAAGACGTCACCATCTCGGTTGCCCGAGGTATGATAATCAAATAGACAAAACGGAAACAACATTTATTATAAGTAGTTTAATGAATAAGTACAATCCTCGAAACCAAACTGAAAGTACAATACATTATTCCAAACTAGCTGTTCTCAACTGAAAGGTAAATAAATGCTAAACTACAAATGGAAGACTCTATCGTCATGTCGTGGCCATCCCGCTATCCCGTACTCATCTCTATACCTGCTCAATATCTGCTCACCATCCCCGAATGGATCACCGCAGTTTACAAAACAACACCGGGTCGTACTAATCACACAATCAATACGAGATAACAATAACAAAATACACAGATACCGAATCACACACACACACACACACACACACCAACTCCCATCATCTCAATACGATCGTCCACTTTGGACCAGCCACCATGGGGGACCGCAGCCGTTCCCACCTAAGCCCCGCTCATCGTACGAGCGATAACCCTGTCCATTAATGTGCACATCCCCTTTCGTGGCGGGTTCCACGAAGGGCGAAACTAGGGCGTGAGATCACTCCCGCAAGTGACCCCACTCAGCCGAGAACGCATCTCGAGAGCCATAGAAACCAATCACAATCGCAATCACAATCACAATCATCATATCAAACAACTAACTACAAAGACATCACCAATATCCCATTATGGGACTAATACCGAGTAGAAATCCTACCGGAAAGCACAACACGCAGACGGTATCTACAAACAGTGTATCAAAACGGCTCCTCTACGAATTCTCCTCCTACCATACAACACATAGATGCTACCATTCAAATACTACTCATAAAAACCCCCAATTCCTAAATTAGGGTTTCATCAATCTTAACAAAACATTATAGAAATTATATTAAAAGCTTACCCTTGACGCAAGGAATCCAACGACACGAACTACGATACGAACCGATCGTCTGAACTCCGGGAATTGTCAAGAACGCGATTAGGAAGAAGAACTAGTTGCTTTCTCTCTTAAACAGGTTTTAGGTTTTGTAAAAAGTGATTTAAACCAATTACGAATATGTTTAAATACCTTAATCGCGTAATTAACAAAACCCGAGAAAACTCCCCCGTAAAACCGGACACTCGATCGAGTACCCAAGGTACTCGATCGAGTACCCCCCTACTCGATCGAGTGCCCCAGCTACTCGATCGAGTACCCAACAGGTCAGAAACTATTTTATTCTGCAACTTGCCCATACTCGACAGAGTAAGGGCTACTCGATAGAGTACCCCCAAGACATATAAATACGGAGTATTACAGTCTTCCCTCCTTAAAAGGAACTTCGTCCCCGAAGTTCAAACCACTACTAAAACAAAGGTACTCCAAAACATTCCCGACTTAACAACCAAAACAAAACTCAATATAAAACACGCTACTTACCCAACTCATCCCGACAACCTACCGACACAACATATAAAAGGTGTATAAAACTCTTAAAACTGCTCGCGATCATCTCCTACCCCCCTAAAAGAAACAAGGTTACGTCCCCGTAACCATACATACCTGATTAAAAAGGAAGGGGTAACGCTCTTTCATGATATCCTCTGCCTCCCATGTAGCTTCCTCAGTCTCGTGGTTAGACCAAAGGATCTTAAGCAAAACTGTCTCACCACTCCTGGTCTTTCTAACCTTTCGGTCTAGGATCTGCTTAGGCACCTCCAGATATGATAAAGACTCATCCAGCTCTAAGCTCTCTGCCTCCAACACATGTGACGGGTCACTCACATACTTCCGCAGCTGCGATACATGAAACACATTATGCACTCTCTCTAACGCAGCCGGTAAAGCCAAACGATAAGCAACTTCCCCAACTCGCTCTAAGATCCCATAAGGCCCTATAAACTTCTGACTTAGCTTGCCTTTCTTCCCAAACCTCATAACCCCACGCATAGGAGACACTTTCAGAAGAACCTTGTCCCCAACCTGAAACTCTATGTCCCGACGATGTAGATTTGCATAACTCTTCTGTCGATCCTGGGCTGCTCTCATCCGTTCTCTGATCATCTTAATCTGTTCCACCATCTCATATACCATCTCTGGTCCTAAAACCACTGCCTCAGCACTATCGTCCCAACAGATTGGACTCCTACATCTCCTCCCATACAAAGCCTCAAACGGTGCCATACCAATACTAGTGTGATAGTCATTATTGTAAGAAAACTCTATCAAGTCCAACCTCCGCTCCCAGCTACCACCAAAATCCATCACACAAGCTCGCAACATATCCTCAAGAGTCTTGATTGTTCTCTCGAGTCTGCCCATCTGTCGCAGGGATGAAATGTCGTACTCATCTTCAAAGGTGTTCCCAACGATTCCTGCAACTCTTTCCAAAACCTTGATATAAACCTCGCATCTCTCGTCGGACACTATGTCCTTAAGGACTCCATGTAACTTAAGCACGTTCTTTCGATAGGCCATAGCCAATTGTGCCTTAGTCCATGTATCTTTCATTGAACAAAGTGAGCGACTTGGTCGACGATCCATTATCACCCAAATCATGTTGTTACCTTGTTGACTCTTCGGCAAACCCACAATGAAATCCATGGAAATGGATTCCCACTTCCACTCAGGCACCTCTAAAGACCGAACCTTACCTTGTGGTCTTCTCTGTTCCCCTTTAACTCTCTCGGCATGTCAAACAACGGACACAAACTCAAATTTGTCTCTTTCTTCATCCCAGGCCACCAAAACGTTTTCTTCAAATCTTTGTAAAGCTTGTCTCCACCCGATGAACCGAATATGGTGTGCAATGCGCTTCCGTCATGATTGTCTTTTTCAACTCCTCGTCATTAGGAACACACCACCTACCATCAAACCTCAAGCTACCATCTGTATGAATGGAAAACCGGGACACTGTCCCTTTCTCTACTCCAGCTCTCCACTCCACTATCTTAGGATCCAAAGCCTGCTTATCCCGAATGTCATCATAAAACTCCATATGTACCGTCATATCACCCATAGCATCTCCTTTCTGCATCATATGAATCCCAAAGCTCGCTACCTCATCCCTCAGCCTCATCAAAGATAGAGCTGTACACAAGGAATGTACACTCTTCCTACTCAAAGCATCAGCAACAACATTGGCTTTTCCTTCATGGTAGATGATTTCCATGTCATAATCACCAATCAGCTCCATCCACCTCCTCTGTCTCATGTTCAACTCCTTCTGCGTGAAGATGTACTTGAGACTCTTGTGATCAGAAAATACCTTAAAGATTGCTCCATAAAGGTAATGTCTCCAAATCTTGAGAGCAAACACCACTGCACCCAACTCCAGATCATGAGTAGGGTAGTTCTCCTCATAAGGCTTCAACTGCCTAGAAGCATAGGCAATCACTTTACCATTCTGCATCAACACACACCCCAACCCATTCTTCGAGGCATTTGTATAAACCTCGAAATTCTCGCTCCCTTCAGGCAATGCTAGGACAGGAGCTGTGGTCAAACGCTCCTTTAATGTTTGGAACGCCGTCTCACAACTCTCATCCCAACGAAACCTGTTCTCTTTCCTCATCAACGCCGTCATCGGTCTAGCTATCTTGGAGAAATCTTTCACGAACCGTCCGTAGTATCCAAATAAACCCAAGAAACTTCTCACCTCAAAGAACATTCTTCTGGTGCTTCCCACTTTGTCACTGCCTCAATCTTCGCCGGATCCACAGCTACCCCATCTTTAGAGATTACATGCCCCAGAAAGGCAACTTTCTCCAACCAGAACTCACACTTGGACAGCTTAGCATACAACTCATGATCCCTCAAAGTCTGCAACACGATCCTCAGATGCTCCTCATGCTCCTCCTTAGTCTTAGAGTAGACTAAGATGTCATCGATAAACACTACTACAAACTGATCCAAGAACTGTCTGAAGATCCTATTCATCAAATCCATAAACACTGCCGGCGCATTAGACAACCCAAACGGCATCACCACATACTCATAATGGCCATACCTCGACGTGAAAGTCTGTCTTCGGTATGTCCACCTCTCTAATCTTCACCCGATGGTACCCCGACCTCAAATCAATCTTAGAAAAGACTGTTGCACCACTCAACCGATCAAACAGGTCATCTATCCTTGGCAAAGGATACTTGTTCTTTATCGTCACACGGTTCACTCCCCTAATCTATGCACAAACCTCAAACTCCCATCCTTCTTCTTCACGAAAAGAACTGGTGCTCCCAAGGCGATACACTTGGTCTAATGTATCCCTTCTCTATCAAATCATCCAACTGCTTCCTAAGCTCCTCCATCTCCTTAGGACCCATACGGTACGGTGCCTTAGAGATTGGCCCCGTCCCTGGCTTCAACTCAACGGTGAAATCTATCTCCCTCTTCGGTGGCAACCCCGGAATCTCCTCTGGAAAAACATCTGCAAACTCTCCCACCACCGGTATCTCGTCAACTGCCGGGCTCTCTATCCGGTCATCTCTCACATGGCACAAAATCAACGGACATCCCTTCCTCAGATACGACTTCAAGGTAACAGCTGCAATCAACTTAACTTTGGGTTTGACTAGAAACCCACGATAAGACACACTAACACCCTTAGGACCTCTTAGGGACACCTTCTTTTGATGACAGTCTATCTTAGCTTTATACTTTCCTAACCAATCCATCCCAACTATCATCTCAAAACCATTAAAAGGAAACTCTAGCAAGTCTACAGGGAAATCGACTTGCCCAACTATCAAAGATACATCTCTAAACAACCTCCCACACGATACAGACTCACCCGAGGGTATGAAAACTCGCTCACTAACAGGCTCATATACTCTCAAACCCAACTGTTTTACATGACTCGAAGACACAAACGACTGAGAAGCCCCCGAATCAAACAAAACAAAGGTAGGAATACCATTAACAAGGAAAGTACCGGTGATAACGTGCGCATCCTCCTCAGCTGCCTTCTTGTCCATCATGAACAACTTGCCACTGGTCTTCTGCCCACCTCCCAGACAAGATCTTGGCGATGCGGTCGGCTTAGCACCCGACCCTTGATTGTTGTTGTTGTTGTTCGTCGGTGTCTTCTGATAAGAATTACCGCCGTTGCGGTTGCCTCCACTCTGGTAGCTCTGACCTCCCCGGTTTGGCCATGATCCCGCCGGTCTGTTGCTCGCAAAGCTCTGTGCAGGTCTCTGAAAAGATCCCGGTGCACTCGTGCACTCATGTCTCTTGTGGCCTACGCCACCACAACCAAAGCAGGTCACTCCCCAACTATTGCTCGCACTCCCACGCCACGCCCAAAGGAAGCCCCAAACTAAACCCGGACCCGGAAAAAACCCCTTAGATTGATTGTGGTTGCCTTTCTTGAAATTAGATTGGCCACCACCCTCGCTCTCCGACTTCCTCTTCTCTCCACCCGACCTCTCCCGAGCCATCTCCACTAGTCTCTCAGCTCTCCCGCCCTCTCATACGCTTCCTTTACATCGCAAGGACTCCCACGGGTAACTTATCCATAATTTTCGTGGTTAGCCCTCTCTCAAACCTCAAAGCCGATTCTCCTCACTCAAACCCATATCCTCAAAGATATCTAGATTTCTCATTGAACTGCTGTAGTACTCACCACGACATCTCAAGAGTCATCTTAAACTTGTCGAACTCCTCTCTCAACTTACTCCTCACATGTTCTGGTACGAACTCCTTCCTCACAGCCCTACGAAACTCCTCCCAAGGTATAGCAGGTAACCCCTGGTTGGTATATATCTCCTTGGCACTCACTTTCACTGAATCCCACCACTTGCCACCGCCTCCCTCGGATAGAATGCAGCCTGATCCACTCTCATCTCATCGGGACAAATAACTAAATCTAGTATGTTCTCCATCTCCCTCAGCCAACTATCAAGAAGGTTAGGCTCCTCAACTCCCTTGTACTCCTTCGGGTTAAACCTCGCAATATAGAGGCTGACTTTATCATGGTCAACCTCCTTCTCCTTACTCTTATCCTTGTCCTCATTCACTCTCTTCAGGGTCTCAGTAAGAGCATCCTGGTGCTCTAACATCTTGACGATGTCGTCCGTAGTCATAAGCTCAGCTCTCGCATACAAAGCATTTCTCTTGGGCGGCATCTTGAAGCTATATAAGAAAGGGTAAACATAAACACACGTACTAAACCCCAAAACACGAAAACGCTGCTGCCTGAAACCTACTCGATCGAGTATCCAAACCCACTCGATCGAGTAACTGGCTACTCGATCGAGTGCCCCCATGTACTCGATCGAGTACCCAAACTCCAGAACCAAACAGACCTTCGGATCTCTAACCCACTCGATCGAGTATCTAGGCTACTCGATCGAGTGATTTTCTACTCGATCGAGTACCCCTAGTTACTCGATCGAGTGCCCCAAAACGCGATTCTGGATTCAAAATCGCCAAAAACCTAACCGATCGAGTCAGCCTCACTCGATCAAGTACCACCAAAACGTAAGAGCTACCCGCATATTACGTCATATACTAACATGCTAACTTTATAAATCACATTATATCATAACAATCATGCTATTAATTGCCACGTTGTAAAACATTCCATCATGCTATCATTTCATCAACAATGTTTATATATATAACATCACTTTTCTTTCATCTCATCAACTTCCAATTCGAACATCCAACCATCAACAAATTCCATCACATTGTTATGCAAGTTACTAAGCACACACATGACTCAACACACACATTTCCCCCATGTGACCGGTTCAAAGTTGTAGGGCGACCCCCGCGACTTTAGGACGTCTCCCAAGCCTTTGCACTAGCTCCTACAACTTCTACCCCGGGTTCACTTTAATTGACTCCCTATGTTCATTAAGTTCATTGGTTACAGGTTTCAGGATCGTCGCTCTGATACCATTTGTAACACCCCCATACTCCGAGTGCCTTACCAGGACCACTCAGGTATGAAGACGTCACCATCTCGGTTGCCCGAGGTATGATAATCTAATAGACAAAACGGAAACAACATTTATTATAAGTAGTTTAATGAATAAGTACAATCCTCGAAACCAAACTGAAAGTACAATACATTATTCCAAACTAGTCGTTTTCTCAATCGAAAGGTAAATAAATGCTAAACTACAAATGGAAGACTCTATCGTCATGTCGTGGCCATCCCACTATCCCAAAGACTCATCTCTATACTGTTCAATATCTCGCTCACCATCCCCGAATGGATCACCGCAGGTTTTACAAAACAACACCGGGTCGGTACTAATCACACAATCAATACGAGATAACAATAACAAGATACACAGACAATTGAATCACACACACACACACACACCACCAACTCCCATCATCTCAATATCGACGTCCACTGGACCACCACGCCATGGGGGACCGCAATGTTCCCACCTAAGCCCCGCTCATCGTACGAGCGATAACCCCGTCCATTAATGTGCACATCCCCTTTCGTGGCGGGTTCCACGAAGGGCGAAACTAGGGCGTGAGATCACTCCCGCAAGTGACCCCACTCAGCCGAGAACGCATCTCGAGAGCCATAGAAACCAATCACAATCACATTCGCAATCACAATCACAATCATCATATCAAACAACTAACTACAAAGACATCACCAATATCCCATTATGGGACTAATACCGAGTAGGAAATCCTACCCGAAAGCACAACACGCAGACGGTATCTACAAATATCAAATCAAAACGGCTCCTCTACGAATTCTCCTCCTACCATACAACACATAGATGCTACCATTCAAATACTACTCATAAAAACCCCCAATTCCTAAATTAGGGTTTCATCAATCTTAACAAAACATTATAGAAATTATATTAAAAGCTTACCCTTGACGCAAGGAATCCAACGACACGAACTACGATACGAACCGACCGTCTGAACTCCGGGAATTGTCAAGAACGCGATTAGGAAGAAGAACTAGTTGCTTTCTCTCTTAAACAGGTTTTAGGTTTTGTAAAAAGTGATTTAAACCAATTACGAATATGTTTAAATACCTTAATCGCGTAATTAACAAAACCCGAGAAAACTCCCCCGTAAAACCGGACACTCGATCGAGTACCCAAGGTACTCGATCGAGTACCCCCCCTACTCGATCGAGTGCCCCAGCTACTCGATCGAGTACCCAACAGGTCAGAA
Organism: Silene latifolia; assembly: GCF_048544455.1. Taxonomy (NCBI): domain Eukaryota; kingdom Viridiplantae; phylum Streptophyta; class Magnoliopsida; order Caryophyllales; family Caryophyllaceae; genus Silene; species Silene latifolia. Next base: position 152,061,238 of record NC_133526.1, read on the forward strand.
ACTATTTTATTCTGCAACTTGCCCATACTCGACAGAGTAAGGGCTACTCGATAGAGTACCCCCAAGACATATAAATACGGAGTATTACAATACCAACCGCATAAACCACCTCCTAGCTATGCACCACTACCATCACTACACGTCTACACCCTTGCTTTAACGCACCACCCACGCCACACTTAACCACCAGGCCAACTGCCTCATTTCCGCATGTTTCTCCACCAACTGCACCATTCACGCCAAGTTTATCCACCACCATGGTCACCCATAAACACTACTTTTTCCAATTAAACCCTAGATACCTATTCACATCACGTATCTCCACCACCATTACACAACCATTCACACAACCAACACCACATCGAGCCATATCGTCGCCTCCTTTTCTCCATTGCCTCACTTTTCTTTCCCGTCTATAAACCCCAAATGTAACAGCCTGCCCTTTCTTTTGTCGTCGACTACCACAACTCCGGCCTGGTGCGTCTCACCTCTTCACCTTCGTCATCGTCGTCCTTCCCTCCTCCTACAATCAGGTAAACCCTAGATTCTCAAATTAATTGGGATAATGTTAATTTGGGTTTTTGTGGGTGGTGGATGCCATTATGGTGGTTAGCGGAGGTATGGAGGCGCCGAAGGTCATTTATTAAATTAGGATAGGTGGTTATGGTGGATGGGGGAGGTTGTGGTGTTGGTTATGTGGTTATAGATAAGGGGTTAGGTGGGTTATGAGAAGAGATAAGAGAAAGGTGACCTGCTAAAGAGGTAGACGGTCACTGAGTGTATTATGAGAAGAGCAAGGTAGTTGGATGGTATATTGTGAGTTAAACTGAAGTTCGGAGTATTTTGAGCAGACCGTCAATAGTTCAGAGTATTCTTGTTAAAGAATCCTTATATTTATGTCATTCATTAAAGTTTCTCCTTTCTGGTTTATATATAAATGTAAGCAAACTGAATTTATTGAATGGTACTTTGAATCAGAAAACTTACAAATGCAGTGTATTCATGGCATTTCCCTCCTCTTGAATGACACAACCAAACCTCGCCTTTGAAGTCGTACGTGTCCAACATGAGTGCTCGAACTCCATTCTGCCAATGATACCAGTAAATTAAAGTAAAACTTAATTTTTTACCCAGTATTTACATACCTTTTCTTAAGGTATAAAAAAGGTTACAACAGTCAGTTATATGCAACTACCCGTAATTTTGCATTTTAGTATTTTCTCAATTTTACATTTTTATTCTGAAAGTTTTTCAATTTCTTCTCACACCTATCATCTTAGTAAACAGTGGACACGATTGTTTGACTTAAGTTTGCATTAAATTTATATGAAATGGAAGATTTGTGAAACCGACATTCTTCTATAAAGTTGTCATACAAAACGAATAGTATCCATTTATATAAGAACTTTTTTTTTCTGCATGTGCATTTAATTGATTTAAAAAAGAACTGTTGTAAAAAAAAAAAAGATTTTCTACACAAGAAAAAAAATGACGTAGATTTAATGCTTACAAATATTATTAAACATGGGCTGATTTATTAAAAACCACAACAAAAATACTAAAATTAATGTTAAAACAACTTTAAATACTATTGTATAATACGATGGAAATATGTACTTTGTTATAGTGAACTTCTTAACTTTAAGTGTAAAGAGACTGATGGAATGGAGTATGGACATGATGGAAGGAGTGGCAGGCGTCGGTGAAGTAAATTAAGTAATAACATATAAGTCGAGAGGGTAGACCTGTCAAACGGGTCGGGCGGGTCGGGTCCCGGGTCGGGTCATACGGGTCGGGTCAGAATACGGGTCGGGTCAAATACGAGTCGGGTCAGATACGGGTCGGGTCATACGGGTCACGGGTCGGGTTAGGGTCAGAATACGGGTCAAGAAATAATTTTTAACGCCTTTTTTACACGATTTTTTTAATTTAAAAAATATATTTTTAAAAATTAAAATATGTTTAAAATTATTATTTTAGTCATATTCATCATATACAATAATTATATTGATATAATTATTAAAATAAAGTTTTTTTAATAATTATTTTATTATTAAATATTATAAAAGTTATATAAAATTGACCTTTTAGTTGAATTTTAAATTTTAAGTAATAAAAAAATAATTTTTTAACTATATTTTTAAATATAATATATAAATAATAATATTTTTAATAAAATTCATGATTTTCCCTTGACCCAACGGGTCGGGTCTCGACCCTAAAATAACGGGTCATTTCGGGTTCGGGTCAAACGGGTCGCGGGTCGAAAAAACCGGGTTTGTAACCCTAAGAAAACGGGTCGAGTCGGGTCGGGTTTTCGGGTCGGGTCGAGTTTTGACAGGTCTACGAGAGGGTGAAGCGGTGACTCGTGAGGAAAGAGTAAATATATAATGGGTTTACGGGAATATGATTTGTTATTATACAAAGCGGGTTAATGAGTTAATGAGTGCGTAGGATTTATAATGGTAAAAGACTACTAGACCTGGCAAAATGGGTAAGCGGGTCGGGTTCGGGTCGGGTCAGTTCGGGTTTCTCATTGATTTGGGGTCAGGACGGGTCATTTCGGGTTTTGGGTCTGTTTCGGGTTTGTTGTCGGGTCAGTTCCGGGTCAAGCGGGTCGGGTTGTTTCGGGCCGGGTCATTTTCGGGCCAATGAATGATAGAGAAATTGTCATTTCAAGTCTTTTCGGTTCAGTTAGAGTTATATTTTGTCGGGTCATTTTCGGGTTTGGTGGTTATGAATCGGGTCATTTTCGGGTCAGGCCAGTTCGGGTCAAGAAAGCTCGGGTCATGTTCGGGTCAGGTCGGGTCAATTCGAGTTTTCGGGTCACATTCGGGTGATGTAGTTCGGGTCACTTCGGGTCTCGGGTCAGCTTTTTCGGGCCGGGTCAATCGGGTCGGGTTGCTTTTGCCTGGTCTGTCAAAGACTGAATCCATTTTTAAAATAATGTTGAAAAATAAAGTATTTGTCGTTTCAGGTCGGTTTTGAAAATATTTGTCAAAATAGTGTCCACGTAGGCTCGGGTTTTCAAAACCTAAAATACGGAACAAACACGCCATTACCAATGACGTGTTCTAAGGAAACACGCCATTAGCATTGGCGTGTCTTTACAGGAGTTTTTTCTCCAACTGGCAGACTCACATAAACTTAAAAAAAAAAAAATTACATAAGAGATGCCAAAGGGAATGGCGTGTTTCCTTCCCAACACCCGCCATTCCCAATGGCGTGTTTGCTTTAGTCCATTTTATGAAAAAAATAATTCCTACTTACTATAAACACGCCATTACTAATGGCGTGTTTTTCCGTGTTTCAGGTTCTGAAAAACCGAGCCTACGTGGACACCATTTTGACAAATATTTTCAAAACCGATCCAAAACGACAAATACTTTATTTTTGAACATTATTTTAAAAACGAATTCTCAAAGACTGGAGTTTGTCTTGTAGTCCATCACTCCGTTGTATGTTAAGGGCATGTAAATTTAGCCCATATTCACATTATATTTAGAATGGGTGGATATATATATACTTCGTTTGACTGGTCCATTAATTAATTTATTATGATGATTATCTGTTACCTATGAGTATGCAACTATCGTCTCAAATCGTTCATAAAAATATCGATCAAATCATACGTGTTACAGACCGGGTTGGAGTCATAATGCGAGTCAAAATAAGTTTATAATGTCATTTTTTTATTTTACCAATATTCAAATAGAACAAATATTTTTTGTAAAACATTAAAATAGTATTTAATATTAATAATTTAATAACATTTATCTCATGCCTTACTCATTTCGAACTTTTTAAATGTGTAAGTTACTGTACTATAATTATTATATTTAACCCTTAATATAATTATAATAGTATATGTTATATATTTACATTTAGTATAAATATCATTGACAAATGAGGTCTCAACCTAAATTAACTCGTCGTTTTTGGCATATCGGGTCACGGGTCATCAGATTAACCATTAAAAAATAATTTGATTACAAATAGGGTCAAATTTTAACAGGTATATGTTTCATTATTTGATCATACCAATTATAAATCTTTTAATTAACTACTTCTTACATTCGCACATATTAAAACGAATACATAAAATTAAGGAAAAATTACAAATAACCACCAACCACCAAACTTTCGTGTATACTCCCCAATCACCACCGTATATTTGACTCATGACTCGTTTTTCATATTTTCAGACTCTTTAATCAACGATTCATTAGAAAAACCCATATTACCTTCATCTACATAAACAATACTACATAACCGTATCCCCTTTTCCCCACAAATCATCCCCCTTGAATATAAATCTGAAAATCCTCCATTACCATTTTCAACCACATTCAACCTCACATCTACTACAAATTAGACCACAACAGCAACCCTGCGACACCAATCATCCACCTCACCGTACCGGAAGCAGCTTATTAAATCTCAACCCTCCAGCTCTGTCTCGCACACTACCATTATCAACCACCTAATCAACAATTCACCACCCTAATTTCCATATAAAAAAAATTCATTTTATTTTATATTTCTCGCTTTTTATTCAGCTTCTCGATTACCATATCAAGTAGGATTCTGAGCTTGACTTCAGTTAACTTTAAGGCACAACGAGGACGTTGTGTTCTTTAAGTGGAGGAGTTTGTAACACCCATGAGGTTATGAAATTAAATTATCCCACAACGGGAAAATAAGAGACTTCTGATATATTTATCAAGGATTTCACCCACCAATTAGTAACAAGACTTTGTACTTTTGGGATTAATTAAGGATAAAACAAACTCAAAGGTGAATATCTCATCTTTAGGTGGGGTGTGTTACGACGGTAGGGGGTTGAGGTTGTTATAAAAGATGGAGAATGTTAAAAGTTTTAGGTTTTAAAATTGAAATTCAACACTAGTAAACTTTAACTCATTATTTAAGCTTGAATACACATACTTTTAATGTTGAGAACTAGGATTTATATATTGGCCTTTTAGTAAATTGATTGGTCTTACGTAAAGATAAAACCTTGTAATTTTGGGCTTAAGTATGGATAAAACGAATTTAAAGGTGATAATCTCATCTTTAGGTGAGGTGTGTTATGACGGTAGGGGGCCGAGGTTGTTATAAAAGATGGAGAATGTTAAAATTTTTAGGTTTTAAAATTGAAATTCAATACTAGTAAACTTTAGCTCATTATTTAAGCTTTTTTTTTTGACAACAATAAACCAATTATATTAGGAAATATCATAGGTAGTACATTACATTATCCAGTAGCCAAACTAACAGACCAGTAAGGGTGAATTACAAAAAGGTGGCGAATTTCAGAAACGGAATTGCGCACACCTATTGATACTGGCTGTAATTTTGCCAGAACAGAAGATAATTTTCGACAGGAAATGACAAAAGAAACATAAATATAGCACGCTGAGTGGGCACGTCGCATTGCATAAAGTAGAGCTCGTGCAGAGACTAGTAGAACGGACTCAGCGCTAATATAGGTCGTAACAGACTCGCAAGTGAAAGAGTCTGAAATGGAGACTTGACAAGGGGTCTTCAAGGTAAACTTTCCAACCAAAACGTAAAAATATAGTGTTTCAGATGGGATGTGCGGTTGGGGGGCAGTCTTCATCGGAGCCTGAACTAGCTGAAAGGAACCCAATAAGTTACGCCAGCTTTCTGTGAACTATTGGTGTGAAGAAAAAAGGTAGTCTGCAAGCTTGCATATTCGCGAAGGGACCACAGGGCAGTGGTTAAAAATTACGAAGTTTCGAGTGGTCCAGATTGCTTGTAGGACACAACCAAAGTAAAGGAGAGAATTGAACGAACCTGATGCATGATGATATAAATAGGTGACCATATCAGCAAGCCAACTAGTAAAGGCAATTCCAACATTTGCCTGTGTGTTAATACCAAGAGCAGAAGATTTCCATACATGCTGGGCAATGGAACAAGATCGGAATAAATGCTCTGTAGTTTCATCAGATGAGCCACACAACTGACATAATAGGTCAACGGGCACCCGACGTTCCGCAAGAGAAGTCTTTGTTGGCATAATATCATGTGTCAGGCGCCAAAACAGTAATGAAAATTTTGGTGAACCTGGTATCTTCCATATATAAGACCATGGAAAATTAGGCAACAAGGCGGAAGAAGATGCAGAGGTGTTAATCCAAAGGAGCGAATAACCCGTCTTGACAGAATAGGCGCCATCTTCTGTATATTTCCAATAGAGGTAGTCGTCTATATCTGTGGCTGGAGGTTCCATCTGTATGATTAACTTGGCAGTCGAAGAGTCAAAAAAACGGAAAATTACAACCGAGTTCCAGTCACCAGAAGGAAGCAGCAAGTCAACTAAGGAAGAAGGGAAGTCCGTCACATTACTTGGTCGTCTAATAGGAATAATACCCTGTACCAAACGATCATCCAGTAGACTTATGCTTCTACCATGTCCAATTTTCCAACAAATTCCCGAGGAAATTGAGTCCACTACACGACAAATACCAGACCAAAGGAAAGACGGTTGCGATACACGCGACTTGGCATTAGGAACAGGTAAGTCACGACCATATTTAGGAATTAAAGTTTTAGCCAACAAACCCATAGGATGTGTGTGAAGTCGCCAAAAATTCTTTACCAGCATTGCTTGACTTAAAAGAAGTGTATTTTTTATACCTAAACCTCCACCATCCGTAGGTATGTGCAAAGTGTCACGCTTGAGCCAGTGAATATAATTTCGTCTCCAATCATGGCGCCACCAGAAAGCAGCAATCAAAGCATCAATTTTCCGACAAATGCCTATAGGGAAAGGAGTGGCTGCCATCACGTGGTAGAGAGACGCAAACAAAACGGCAGAAATGACTCGAAGTTTACATGGTTGGCTAAGATGAAGTGATGACCAGGATGTAATGCGAGATGTCAGCTTGTCAAGAAAAGGATGGAAAACTTGTGAACGTTGCCGAGGGAAGTCAACAGGAACTCCCAAGTAAGTACCAAAGGAAGAAGAGCTCGTCATTTGAAGAATATCTTTCAGATGCGAAGTGAAGTCCGAGGGGGCATTGGGGCTGAATTTGATGAATGACTTGTTGAGGTTAATCATCTGGCCCGAGGCAGCTTCAAATTCTCTAAAGAGGTGCTGTAAAACCTCAAAGGAGCTGGGTGTAGCTTTGTAGCAAAGGAGAGCATCATCCGCATAAAAAAGATGTGTTAAAGTGGGAGCATATCTTGAAATCTTTAAGCCTGTAATCAAACCTGTGTTCTCAGTTTGAGAAAGTTGGCGAGACAGAACTTCCATACACATGATGAACAAATAAGGGGATAAAGGGTCTCCCTGTCGAAGGCCACATGTTGGGTTAAAAGAGGGAGATGGCACCCCATCAACAAGGACTTGATAAGAAACAGTAGAAATACATTCCCATTTGAGATTACGTCAAATTGTAGGAAAACCCATTTTACGCATAACCACCATAAGAAAATGCCATGAAACGCGATCGAATGCCTTATGCATGTCCAGCTTGAGAACCGCATAACAATTTGAACCCTTTTTAGTTTTATTGACATAGTGCATGATCTCATGAGCGATTATCGAGCTGTCCGACATCAATCTCCCAGGCACAAATGCTTGCTGAGTATCCGAAATCAGTGAAGGAATGACCATTTTAATCCGGTTAGTAAGGCATTTTGAGGCAAGTCGGTAAACCACATTACATAAACTGATAGGACGATACTGAGAAACCAACTCTGGTTGATCCACCTTTGGGAGAAGGACAATGTGCGTATTATTCCATTCTTTCAGCATGACACCCGAGTTAAGGAAACGCAAGATAGCCATGGTAACCAAGCTTCCAATTTGCGGCCAAAAGAATTGAAAAAAACGTGGAGTTATACCATCAGGTCCCGGTGATTTAGAGCCATCCATACTACGAAGAGCACGAAAGACATTCAGGTACGTGAAATGGGCATTAAGAATAGAGCAATCTTCAGGAGTTAACATCGGAAGATCAAGTGGATTTAATAAGGAATCATAGTTGTCAGAGGGAAAGGCCGCGACTCTAGTATGAGGAGCCGCTAAAAGATTCTTGAAATATCCTATAATTTCAGCCTCTATCTCAGTCGGATCATGAAGCCAAGTATATGTGGCAGTGCGTAAGGCAAGAATACGTTGTTTTGATGACCTCTGTACCACCCTATTAAACAGAAAACGAGTCGGAAGGCCATCTAAGATTTCCTTGCGCATCTTTACTCTCTGAATCCAATATTGGTGCTGCCTGCTAATAGCATTCAATTTCTCAGTACGAGTCTCCTGAAATTTGTTAGCTATTTGACAGTCAACAATATCATCCGAGAATTGATCTAAATCAGCTTCCACACAGGACCAATCAATTCCATGTGAGATGCGATGCCGAATAACCCAAGTAAGAATAGCGTATCGTACTGAAGCCAGTTTTTGCGATAAAGTATACATGGAAGAGCCTGTGACCGGAATGTTTCAAGCTTGTTGCACCAGCTCTGTCACCTCCGGTATGGAGAGGCACCAATTATCAATTCGGTATGGTCTTTTGGATGGCTTTACAGCAGTTTTGAATTTGAGAATGATCGGAGCATGGTCAGAAATAAGGATAGGTAAATGAAGAACTGAAGCGTCTGGAAAAATTTGGAACCAGTCATGTGTTGCGTAAGCGCGATCAAGCCGTTCAAAGATGTAATATTCCGTATTTATGAGTCTTGGGGTACTCTATCGAGTAGGCCTTACTCTGTCGAGTAAAGGAGTTTTGCGAATTAAAATAGTTTCTGACCTGTTGGGTACTCGATCGAGTAACTAGGGTACTCGATCGAGTAAAGGGGCACTCGATCGAGTACCTTAGCTACTCGATCGAGTAGCCGGTTTACGGGGGCTGTTTTGTCGGGTTTTGTTAATAATGCGATTAAAGTATAAAACACTTCCGTCATTGTTTCTAAATCACTTTTCAAAACCTAATCACTGTGAGAAGAGAAAGCAAACTACGTTCATCACCTAATCGCATTGTTAGCAAATCCCGGAGCTTGGAAGGTCGGATTTCACCTTTCTTTACATCGTTGTGATCCTTGCGTCGAGGGTAAGACCTTTATACCATTTTTATTATATTTCTCCAAATTTAGTTAAACCCTAATATTGGGAATTGGGGATTTTGTTGTGTCATGTGCATAGTAGTGATTATGTGTTTGTATAATTAGGAGGAGGATTCGTAGAGGAAGCTTTCTGATATCAGCTGTGAGATTGTCTGATTATTGTGCTTTTCAGGTAGGGTTCCCTACTCAGTATTACTTACATAATGTGTGGTGATTGTGCTGTAATTAGTGTAATTGGTTGATTCAGACGGTTGTTGATATTGTGATTGTGATTGTTTGTCTGTGGTTCTCGAGATGCGTTCTCGGCTGAGTGGAGTCACTTGCGGGAGTGGCTTCACGCCCTAGTTTCGCCCTTCGTGGAACCCGCCACGGAAGGGGATGTGCACATTAATGGGACAGGGTTATCGCTCGGTATGATGAGCGGGGCTTAGATGGGAACGGCTGCGGTCCCCCACCGGGCGGTCGGTCCAAAGGACGATCGGTGACGGAGATGGAATGGAGTGCCCGATTGTGTATGATTGCTTGAGCTGTGTTTATTCTTTGTCTTGTTGATTATATCACTTGTGTAAATAGTATCGACCCGGTTTAATGTTTTTAAAACTGCGGTGATCCATTCGAGGATGGGGAGCGGATATTGAGCGTAGTATGAGATGAGTACTGGGATAGCTGGGATGGCCACGATATGATGATAGAAGTCTTCCACTTTGTAGCTTAGTATTTCCATAACATTTCGATTAGATCGATGAAATGATCGGTTTGAGAACATGTATTTGTACTTTTGGTTTTGGTTTCGAGTTTGTAACCTTTCACTAAGCAATTCTATTTAAATGTCGTTTCTTCATTGTTTATTTGATTATCATTGCCTTGGGTAACCGAGATGGTAACGTCCTTATACCTGGGTGGTGTAATACTCCGTATTTATAAGTCTTGGGGTACTCTATCGAGTAGCCCTTACTCTGTCGAGTAAGGGTAAGTTGCGAGATAAAATAGTTTCTGACCTGTTGGGTACTCGATCGAGTAGCTGGGGTACTCGATCGAGTAAGGGGGTACTCGATCGAGTACCTTGGGTACTCGATCGAGTGTCCGGTTTTACGGGGAGTTTTCTCGGGTTTTGTTAATTATGCGATTAAGGTATTTAAACATAGTCGTCATTGTTTTAAATCACTTTTACAAAACCTAAAACCCTGTTTAAGAGAGAAAGCAACCAGTTCATCTTCCTAATCGCATCCTTAGCAATTCCCGGAGTTCAGACGGTCAGTTCTTGTCGTTGTTCATACCGTTGAGTTCCTTGCGTCGAGGGTAAGATCTATGTACCCTTTTTATTGTCTTTCCTTTGATTTGGTTAAACCCTAATTTTGGGATTGGGGGTTTTTATGATTTGTTATGGTTAGATTGTGATTATGTGATTATGTGATAGGAGAAGGATTTGTAAAGGAGAGGTTTTGAGACAGCTGCTAGACCGTCTGATGATTGTGTTGCTTTCCAGGTAGGATTTCCTACTCAGTATTAGTCCCATAATGGGATATTGGTGATGTGTTGTATTTGGTTGTTTGATATAATGATTGTGCTGTGTTTGTGGTTGTGATTGATGTTGATGGTTCTCGAGATGCGTTCTCGGCTGAGTGGGGTCACTTGCGGGAGTGGCTTCACGCCCTAGTTTTGCCCTTCGTGGAACCCGCCACGGAAGGGGATGTGCACATTAATGGGACAGGGTTATCGCTCGGTATGATGAGCGGGGCTTAGGTGGGAACGGCTGCGGTCCCCCATCGGGGGCTAATGGTCCAAAGGACGATCAATGATTGAGATGATTGGAGTTGGTCGGTTGTGTGTGTATGACGATTAAAGTCATCTCATTTTATCTTATTGTTGATATATGTATTGAATTGTGTGATTAGTATTGACCCCGTTTAAATGTTTTAAAAACTGTGGTGATCCATTCGGGGTGGTGAGCGATTATTGAGCGTGTGATATGACGCGTATGGGATAGCCGGGATGAGTCATCACGTGGCGGTTAGAAGTCTTCCGTTTGTGTCGAGAAAAGTCTAGTAGCTTTGATAGTTTTAGCTGTAGACCGTATGAGAACCTTGTAATTCCTTTTATTAGTTTTGGGTTGAACATGTAATCGCTTAATCTATAATTACTTTAAAAGTACGTTTCTTTATTGTCTTATGATATTCAGTACCTCGGGCAACCGAGATGGTAGTATCCTTATACCTGAGTGGTCCTGGTAAGGCACTTGGAGTATGGGGGTGTTACAAATGGTATCAGAGCGACGATTTTGGAACCTGTAACAAATGAACATAATGAACATAGGGAGTCTAATAAAATGAACCTGGTGTATGTGTAATGGGAGCCCCGGCTGATGCTAGGTTTTGGGTGAGTAGGCGCCCTCACTTCAAAATCTTGGCCCCATGATACTTAAGCCAGTCACATGGTATGGGAACGTGGAGTCCGTGTGTATATGTGCGACGTATATGTTAATTGTGTTGTATATGGTTTGCATGATAGTTGGTTGACATGTTGGTTGGAATCGTTGGAAAAGTATATGAGAATGATGAATGATATGGTAGAAAAAGAAAGTAGTTCGTATATGATGATGTGTGATGAAGTGGATTTGTAATGTTGTTGTATTAGCAACATGGAAATAGGATTTGTAGTGTATGGGTGTGGTTTGTGTTATGAAAAGTTATGAAAATTTAAAACATGCGGGTAATACATGACTGAAAGTTGAATGTTATATGAGCATGATAGATGGTAATGTTTGGGTTTTGGTAAGTAGTAACATGAAGAATAGAGGTTCAATGATACGTGTTTTATATAACGAATTGGATGAAAAGCATGATGGTTGTTTATAACGTGGCACTTGATAACACGAAGTAGATTATCTTGTTAATTGTATGAGGAGTCGCGCAGATTTGAATGCGTAGTTGTAATCATAATGTTGAAATAATAATGAATGCATAGTACGTTAGGATATGTGAGATAACATCCGGGTAGCGTTCACGAGTCTGCATGACTCGATCGAGTGGGTTTGATTCGATCGAGTGGGTACTTGTCGTTATGTTGACCAGAATCGTGTTTTTGGGCACTCGATCGAGTACCTCGGGCACTCGATCGAGTATGGGGTCACTCGATCGAGTAGCCGGGCTACTCGGTCGAGTAAGTCAGAGATCAGAAGGTCTGTTTGGGTTCTGGAGTCGGGGCACTCGATCGAGCATGTTGGGCACTCGATCGAGTAGCCTCAACTCGATCGAGTAGGTTCTGGTACTCGATCGAGTGGGGCCTGTGCAGGTCATATGCGTATTTCGGGTCATATGTTTGTCTTTTGACATTCGTTGCATATTACGTTTAATTCAAAGGTGTTGTATTACTTCTTTATGCATTGTTTTACGTATGTGTTGGTCCTGAAGCGTAAGTTACCCAATCTTATGATGTAAAGAGTGGCACTATAATGAGTATGAGTTCAGTGGGGAGGACATGAGTTATATGTGATTATGATAGATGGTGGAAAAAGAAAAGGAAGATTGGTATAGCTTATTGAGGCATGGCGCACGTTTTGCGAGACGGGATGAGTGATATGATTGTGTGTTGAGTAATGTAAAAAAAAAAAAAAGGTGAATATAGATAAGGGATGATGTGAGTATAATGAACGTGAGAATGAAAAGATTGAAAGTAAGAATGTGGATAGTGGCAGCTTGAGATGTGTAAAGAGTTAAGGAGGGAAACGGTTAGGAGTCGTGTGGGTTAGGGATTTATGTAGTGAAAGCTCGTTTAAAGGGGTTGAGAAGAGTAATATATAGTGAACTTTGTGGAGACATGTCGCGAGGTGTATTTGTAGACAGTGAGTGAGTTTGGGAGGTTTGGTTTATTAAAAGATGAAACTACTGTGTGATTTCCTTGGGTAAATTAACGGTATTAAATGAATTCTGATTTCTAGAGATGTAAAAAGGGGGATGCAATTGTTTGAACATTAAATGTTGGTTCTATGGATAGATTAGTGGCAAGTATGAGTGATAGCATAATAAGAGAAGATCCATGGTAAGAAAGAGTGAGATGATGTCGGTAGAAAATAATGGAATTAAGTTTTGGAGCAACGAAGGGGTAACCAGATTTCTAAAGAGTTAGCTAGAAGGAATAAGGAGTTGAACTATTAATTGGTATTATTGAGTGTAAAGAGAAAAGAAGGATAAAAGTAAGCTGAGGAAAATGTTCACCGGAGCTATGTGATATAAAGATAAGAAATCATCGAAATATGTGATGGTATCACGAGGATGTTAGCTAAAGGTTATATAGGAGTTTCAGGGCAACATGATTGGTAATGAGTTTCGAGGAATTAAGGGAGTAAGAAGTTGGTGAGGTATTGGCACGATACGAGATATTTGGTGGAGAGTTGGATGACAATACAAATAAGATAGCATTGGGAATAATGTTGAGGTAATTTTGTGGATGGGTTTGATGTTCGTTATTTGCAATGTTAACCAAAAATGGTAGAAAAACCATGTTATTTTGATATGAGTGTAAGAGATTCGATATACGAGCAGCGGTGGCATTGTGGTGTTATCACTAATGGCTAAGAGTGATGGAATATTAGAAAGGTAGCAATTCTAAAGAGGTTAATTTTGTAGGGACCTGATTGTTGTGTATGATTGTGAGAGGGTATAAGATGTGGTTAGATGAGGCGGACGTTATTAGTTGAATAGTGAAGGTGTGATTATATTTCGCAGGAAGTATGGTTGTGCGAATGGGGGGATATGTTATGAGGGGCATATGAGTTAAACTCGGGCGGCAGGTAACCTTTTTCGAGTGGTGACTTACGTGGTCAGGATTGACTAGTTGGTTGTGATTACGGGTCTGTGATTTGTGTAAATGTTTGTGTGAGGTTCTGACCTCACAAGAAGTGGTATGGTATGATAATTGTAAAGTTGTTTTATGAATGTTCGGTAATATATATGTTGGACACGGTAATTTAATTTAATGATATCCAAAAAGGTAATAATTTGATTGATTTGACATGGCTAGTTATAATTTTATGTGTATTGATAACACATGTGTATTCCGGAAATGGCAGAGAGGATGTTCATGAGATGCTTATCTGTTTATCCATATAATATGTTGCGTGGTGATTTAATAAAGTGGATTTGAGTAAGTTTTTCTTGTCTGAGAAGTTATGCTAAGTCAGTATTTATGGGAATTGTATGCAGTTGTGATGTCTATAGGTGTGGTTGTGGTACCTCGGGTGGTGATCCGGGCACGGTACATAGTGCTGTGATGCGGGTATTTTCGCACTACGGTGTGGCTGTTGGTGGCGGTGTTGTGATGCCGTCACCGGTTGTGGTGGAGTAGGCGGGATGATTATGATTCGGGTTTCGAAAGTACATACCAGTTATACATAGATTGTTGTTTTGTTTGATGTTGCTCTCTGCGAGTGTCAGTTTGTGCTGATAGACAGTTGTCTTGCTTATTCATGTTTTCTTTACCAGGTTAAGTTGGGAATGAGGTAGAGTATGATGTGAAATAGAGTTGCATATGTTTCGTTGTTGTCATGGGATAGTGATAATCTGTTGATGGGACACGGTTGTGAGAGGTTGTTACGGTAATTTTGATCTTGTTTTCAGATGAGACATCGATAGACATGGTAATGGAAAATGATTCGTGGAACATATGTTGTAATGAGCTGAAAGCGGTAGGTAGTTCATAATCTTTTGTTGAGACAGTGAGCGTAGGGTGTTGGGGAAATTAGTGTCATGTTAAGTTGTGTATGAATTTTGAGGTAATGAAAGAAAGAACTTGAGGGTCTAGTGTGCGTGTACGTAACGAGTGCGGACCGTGAGTTATGCTTCTGGGAGATAAGTGCCTTACGTAGAGAGGTATGTTGTTTGGCAGTAATAATGAAGAGTGGGTATGGTGCTTTGCTACGAGTTTATGGTATAGGTTAGGTGCGCTGCCGAATGAGTTGAGGAATGGGAAATGTTTATGTATGGGAGCCTTGGATATAAGAATGGTGAGTGTTTGGTTTATAGACGGTTATATTTGACATGTGGTGGTACAGAGGGTAATGAGATATAGATATGGTTTGGTATTAGTGAGTTACGAGGACGTAACATTTGTCTTAAGAGGAGTAGGATGCAATAAAACAGATTTTGATGGTTGTACATATGGTAATATATTCGGAAGTTGAGTCTTGATGTAGAATAAAGATCGATTCGTGTTGTGGGTGATTTTATTAAAGGTCATGACCGTGCTTGTAGTAGCGTGATGTTTAGGAGTGTGAGAATATTTCGCTAGTATTGACAGTTGGATGATGAGTTACGAGTGTGAGTAAACTTCGAGGACGAAGTTCCTTTTAAGGGTGGTAGAATGTAACATCCCGTTTGATGTCTATGAGTGTCTTGGTATTGGATTTGATAGTTGATGATATTATGGAGCTAGCAGCATTAGAGGATGGTAGTTGGTTATGTATGGAGTTGGTGTCGTGAGAGATATATATGTGGTAGATACGATATAGTGAGTCATGTTGTGGAAGTAAACATAGTTGGTGGAGTGGGTGTTAAGAGTTCTTGTTCTATGTTCGGTCGAGTTCTTGAGTCCTTAGCTAAGTTGTTGTGTCTTGGTCGAGTCTGTATGGTTATTTTTATGTATGGGTTGAACTTCGGGGACGAAGTTCCTTTTAAGGAGGGAAGACTGTAATACTCCGTATTTATAAGTCTTGGGGTACTCTATCGAGTAGCCCTTACTCTGTCGAGTAAGGGTAAGTTGCGAGATAAAATAGTTTCGACTGTTGGGTACTCGATCGAGTAGTCGGGGTACTCGATCGAGTAAGGGGTACTCGATCGAGTACCTTGGGTACTCGATCGAGTGTCCGGTTTTACGGGGAGTTTTCTCGGGTTTTGTTAATTATGCGATTAAGGTATTTAAACATAGTCGTCATTGTTTTAAATCACTTTTACAAAACCTAAAACCCTGTTTAAGAGAGAAAGCAACCAGTTCATCTTCCTAATCGCATCCTTAGCAATTCCCGGAGTTCAGACGGTCAGTTCTTGTCGTTGTTCATACCGTTGAGTTCCTTGCGTCGAGGGTAAGATCTATGTACCCTTTTTATTGTCTTTCCTTTGATTTGGTTAAACCCTAATTTTGGGATTGGGGGTTTTTATGATTTGTTATGGTTAGATTGTGATTATGTGATTATGTGATAGGAGAAGGATTTGTAAATGAGAGGTTTTGAGACAGCTGCTAGACCGTCTGATGATTGTGTTACTTTCCAGGTAGGATTTCCTACTCAGTATTAGTCCCATAATGGGATATTGGTGATGTGTTGTATTTGGTTGTTTGATATAATGATTGTGCTGTGTTTGTGGTTGTGATTGTTGTTGATGGTTCTCGAGATGCGTTCTCGGCTGAGTGGGGTCACTTGCGGGAGTGGCTTCAAGCCCTAGTTTCGCCCTTCGTGGAACCCGCCACGGAAGGGGATGTGCACATTAATGGGACAGGGTTATCGCTCGGTATGATGAGCGGGGCTTAGGTGGGAACGGCCGCGTCCCCCATCGCGGGCAAAATGGTCCAAAGGACGATCAATGATTGAGATGATTGGAGTTGGTTGGTTGTGTGTGTGTGACAGCTAAGTCGGCATCTTTTATCTTATTGTTGATATATGTATTGAATTGTGTGATTAGTACTCGACCCCGTTTAAATGTTTTAAAAACTCGTGGTGATCCATTCGGGGTGGTGAGCGATTATTGAGCGGTGTGATATGACGCGTATGGGATAGCTGGGATGAGTCATCACGTGGCAGTTAGAAGTCTTCCGCTGTGTCAGACGAAGTCTAGTAGCTTTGATAGTTTTAGCTGTAGACCGTATGAGAACCTTGTAATTCCTTTTATTAGTTTTGGGTTGAACATGTAATCGCTTAATCTATAATTACTTTAAAAGTACGTTTCTTTATTGTCTTATGATATTCAGTACCTCGGGCAACCGAGATGGTAGTATCCTTATACCTGAGTGGTCCTGGTAAGGCACTTGGAGTATGGGGGTGTTACAGGTGGTCCTGGTAAGGCACTTGGAGTATGGGGGTGTTACAAAATGGTATCAGAGCGACGATCCTGAAACCTGTAACCAATGAACCCAATGAATATAGGGAGTCAATTAAAATGAACCCGGGGTAAAGGTTGTAGGAGCTAATGCAAAGGATTGGGAGACGTCCTAAAGTCGCGAACTCGCCCTACAATTTTGAACCGGTCACATGGGGGGAATATCTGTTAAGTCGTATGTGGTGTTTGTTCGCTTGTGTGTGGATGTGATGAGGTGTGCTGTAAATGTTGGATGTTGAAGTAGAAGTTGAGAATATGGATGAAAGATTGATGAGATATATATATATATATATATATATATAATATATATATATATATATATATATATATATATATATATATATATATAAAAAACGTGTTGGAATGAGAAGCATATTGAGTGATTACTATGTGGCATTGATAACATGATATAATTGTTTGTTAATCGCATGAGCAGTTGAGTAGCATAGTATGCTTAACTATGAAATGATATCGTGTTTATAAGTTGTTTTACATGTTAGAATATGTTATGGCATGCGGGTAGCATATTCGAGTTAGCATGACTCGATCGAGTGGGACTGACTTGATCGGGTGGGTATTTGACGATTTTACGACCAGAATCGAGTTTTAGGGTACTCGATCGAGTAACTAGGGTACTCGATCGAGTAGGGGGTCACTCGATCGAGTAGCCTGGCTACTCGGTCGAGTATGCTAGAGGTCAGAAGGTCTGTTTGTGTTCTGGAGTCGAGGTACTCGATCGAGTATGTTGGGCACTCGATCGAGTAGCCTCTTACTCGATCGAGTAGGTTGGGGCACTCGATTGAGTGTCACCTGGGCAGTTTGTTTTCGTGTTTTGAGGTTTAGTGCACGTGTTTATGTCTACCCTTTCTTATATATAGCTTCAAGATGCCGCCTAAGAGAAACGCTTACTATGCGAGAGCTGAGGCCATGAATACGGATGATATTGTTAAGATGTTGGAGCACCAAGATGCTCTTACTGAGGCCTTAAAGAAAGTGAATAAGGATAAGGAGGTTGATCACTCTAAGATCAGCCTTTACATAGCTAGGTTCAACCCAAAGGAGTACAAAGGGACCGGGGAACCAAACCTTCTTGACAACTGGCATCGTGAGATGGAGAATATACTGGACCTGGTTCATTGTCCTGATGAGATGAGAGTGGAGCAAGCTGCGTTCTATCTGAGGGAGGCAGCTGGTGAGTGGTGGGATAAGGTTAAGGTGAGTGCCAGAGAGATGTATGCCAACCAAGGCTTACCTGCTATACCTTGGGATGAGTTCCGTAGGGCCATGAGGAAAGAGTTTGTGCCAGAGCATGTGAGAAGTAAGCTGAGAGAGGGGTTCGATGGGTTTAAGATGACATCTGACATGTCTGTGGCTGAGTACTATAAGCGCTTTAATGAGAAGTCTAGGTATCTTTGAGGATATGGGTTTGAGTGAGGAGAACCCGGCGCCGAGGTTTGAGAGGGGGTTGACCCCAGGATCATGGATAAGCTACCTGTAGGAGTCCTTACGATGTTAAGGAAGCTTATGAGAGAGAGCCGGGAGAGCCGAGAGGTTAGTAGAGATGGCTCGGGAGAGGTCGGGTGTTGAGAAAAGAAAGGTTGAGAGTGAGGGTGGTGGCCAATCTAGTCACAAGAAAGGCAACCACAATCAAGCTAAGGGGTTTTCTCTTTGGGTCGGGTTTAGTCTTTGGGGCTTCCTTCGGGCGTGGCCGTGTGGGTAACAGTGGTAGTTGGGGTACGACTTGTTTTGGCTGTGGCGGTGTGGGCCACAAGAGGCATGAGTGTACGAGTATGCCTGGAGCTTTTCAGGGAACAGCTCGGGGAAGCTATTCTCAGGGACCTACACAGAGTTATGCGAGCAACAGACCAAGTGGGTCATGGTCTAACCGGGGAAGTCAGAGCTATCAGGGTGGAGGTAACCGCAACGGCGGTAATTCTTATCAGAAACCAGCTACGAACAACAACAACAACAATCAGGGGTCGGGTGCTAAGCCGGCCACATCAGCTAGTACTGTCCAGGGAGGTGGACAGAAGACCAGTGGAAAGCTGTTCATGATGGACAAAAAAGCAGCTGAGGAGGATGCACATGTTATCACCGGTACCTTTCTTGTTAACGGTATTCATACCTTTGTTTTGTTTGATTCGGGGGCTTCCCAGTCGTTTGTATCGTCGAGTCATGTTAAAAGGTTGGGTTTGAGAGTATATGAGTCTGTGAGTGAGAAATTTTTTATACCTTCGGGAGAGTCTGTATCTTGTGGGAGGTTGTTTAGAGATGTGTCTATGTTAGTTGGGCAAGTTGATCTACCTGTAGACTTGCTAGAGTTTCCTTTTAACGGTTTTGAGATGATAGTCGGGATGGATTGGCTGGGAAAGTATAAAGCTAAGATAGACTGTCATCAAAAGAAAGTGTCTTTGAGAGGGCCTAAGGGTGTTAGTGTGTCTTATCGTGGGTTTTTAGTCAAACCCAAAGTTAAGTTGATTGCAGCTATCACTTTGAAGTCTTATCTGAGGAAGGGATGTCCTTTGATCTTGTGCCATGTGAGAGATGACCGGATAGAGAGTCCGACAGTTGATGACATACCAGTGGTGGGAGAGTTTGCCGATGTTTTTCCTGACGAGATTCCGAGGTTGCCACCGAAGAGGGAGATAGATTTCACCGTTAAGTTGAAACCGGGGACGGGGCCAATCTCTAAGGCACCGTACCGGATGGGTCCTAAAGAGATGGAGGAACTCAGGAAGCAGTTAGATGATCTAATAGAGAAGGGATACATTAGACCTAGTATATCGTCGTGGGGAGCACCGGTTCTTTTCGTGAAGAAGAAGGATAGGAGTTTGAGGTTATGCATAGATTACAGAGAGCTGAACCGAGTGACGGTGAAGAACAAGTATCCTTTGCCAAGGATAGATGACCTGTTTGATCAGTTGAGTGGTGCATCAGTCTTTTCCAAGATTGATTTGAGGTCGAGGTACCATCATGTGAAGATTAGAGAGGTGGACATACCAAAGACAGCTTTCACGTCGCGGTATGGTCACTATGAGTATGTGGTGATGCCGTTTGGGTTATCTAACGCACCGGCAGTGTTTATGGACTTGATGAACAGAATCTTCAGACAGTTTTTGGACAAGTTCGTGGTGGTGTTTATCGATGACATCTTAGTCTACTCTAAGACTAAGGAGGAGCATGAGGAGCATCTGAGGATCGTGTTGCAGACTTTGAGGGAGCATGAGTTGTATGCTAAGCTGTCCAAGTGTGAATTTTGGTTGGAGAAAGTTGCTTTTCTGGGGCATGTGATCTCTAAGGAGGGAGTAGCTGTGGATCCGGCGAAGATTGAGGCAGTGACAAAGTGGGAAGCACCAAAGAATGTCACTGAGATTAGGAGTTTCTTGGGTTTAGCCGGATACTACAGACGGTTCGTGAAAGATTTCTCCAAGATAGCTAGACCTATGACAGCGTTGATGAGGAAAGAGAACAGGTTTCGTTGGGATAAGAGTTGTGAGAAAGCGTTCCAGACATTAAAGGAGCGTTTGACCACAGCTCCTATCTTAGCATTGCCTGAAGGGATTGAGAACTTTGAGGTTTATACAGATGCCTCAAAGAATGGGTTGGGATGTGTGTTGATGCAGAACGGTAAGGTGATTGCCTATGCTTCTAGGCAATTGAAGCCGTATGAGGAGAACTACCCTATAAATGATCTAGAGTTGGGTGCGGTGGTGTTTGCTCTCAAGATTTGGAGACATTACCTTTATGGGGCGACCTTTAAGGTATTTTTCAGATCACAAGAGTCTCAAGTACATCTTCACTCAAAAGGAGTTGAACATGAGACAGAGGAGGTGGATGAAGCTGATTGGCGATTATGACATGGATATTATCTACCATGAAGGGAAAGCCAATGTCGTTGCAGATGCTTTGAGTAGGAAGAGTGTACACTCCCTGTGTACAGCTCTATCATTGACGAGGTTGAGAGACGAGGTGGGGAAGTTTGTGATACATATGATTCAGAGAGGAGATGTTGTGGAAGATTTGACAGTGCAGCCTGATCTTTATGATGATATTCGAGGTAAACAGGCTTTAGATCCTAAGATGGTTGAGTGGAGAGCTGGAGTAGAGAAAGGGACAGTGTCCCGATTTTCTATTCACACAGATGGTAGTTTGAGGTTTGATGGTAGGTGGTGTGTCCCTAATGATGAGGAGCTGAAAAAGACAATCATGACAAAGGCACATTGTACACCATATTCAGTACATCCAGGCGGAGACAAGCTATACAGGGACTTGAAGAACACGTTTTGGTGGCCTGGGATGAAGAAAGAAATAGCTGAGTTCGTGGCCCGTTGTTTGACATGCCAGAGAGTTAAAGGGGAACAACGACGACCACAAGGTAAGATTCAGTCGTTAGAGGTACCTGAGTGGTAGTGGGAATCCATTTTTATGGATTTTATCGTGGGTTTACCAAAGAGTCAACAGGGTAATAACATGATATGGGTGATAGTGGATCGACTGACCAAGTCAGCTCACTTTGTTCCAATGAAAGACACATGGACTAAAGCACAATTGGCTATGGCTTATCGAAAGAATGTGCTTAACTTACATGGAGTCCCTAAGGACATAGTGTCTGACAGAGATGCGAGGTTTATATCACGGTTTTGGAAAGAGTTGCAGGAATCTTTGGGAACAACTTTGAAGATGAGTACAGCTTTTCATCCTGCGACAGACGGTCAGACTGAGAGAACAATCAAAACTCTTGAAGATATGTTACGAGCTTGTGTGATGGACTTTGGTGGTAGCTGGGAACCGAGGTTGGATTTGATAGAGTTTTTTTACAACAACAGCTATCACACTAGTATTGGCATGGCACCGTTTGAGGCTTTATATGGGAGGAGATGCAGGAGTCCGATTTGTTGGGACGACAAAGTCTTTGAGGCAAAGGGTTCTAGGACCAGAGATAGTACATGAGATGGTTGAACAGATTAAGATGATCAGGGAACGGATGAGAGCATCTCAGGATAGACAAAAGATTTATGCAGATCTACATCGCCGGGATATAGAGTTTCAGGTTGGGGATAAGGTCTTCTGAAAGTGTCTCCTATGCGTGGGGTTATGAGATTTGGGAAGAAAGGCAAGCTGAGTCAGAAGTTCATCGGTCCTTATGAGATCTTAGAGCGAGTTGGGGAGGTTGCTTACCGTCTGGCTTTACCTGCTGCGTTAGAGAGAGTGCATAATGTGTTTCATGTATCACAGCTGCGAAAGTATGTGAGTGACCCGTCACATGTGTTAGAGGCAGAGAGTTTAGAGCTAGATGAGTCTTTATCATATCTTGAGGTACCTAAGCAGATTCTTGACTGGAAGGTTAGCAAGACTAGGAGTGGTGAGACAGTTTTGCTTAAGATCCTTTGGTCTAACCACGAGACTGAAGAAGCTACATGGGAGGCAGAGGATATCATGAGAGAGCGCTACCCTTTCCTTTTTGATCAGGTATGTATGGTTATGGGGACGTAACCTTGTTTCTTTTAGGGGGGTAGGAGATGATCGCAAAGAGATTTTATGAGGCCTATACCTTTTCTTATGTTGTGTCGGCATGGTGGATATCGTTGAGTCGGGTTGAGTTTGAGTTGGAGTCATGTTTTATGTTGAGTTCTGTTTTGATTTGTTGAGTCGGGAGTGTTGTAGTGTGAGTCTTTGTTTGGTGTTGGTCTGAACTTCGGGGACGAAGTTCTTTTTAAGGAGGGAAGACTGTAATACTCCGTATTTATGAGTCTTGGGGTACTCTATCGAGTAGGCTTTACTCTGTCGAGTAAGGGAGTTTTGCGAATTAAAATAGTTTCTGACCTGTTGGGTACTCGATCGAGTAACTAGGGTACTCGATCGAGTAAGCGGGCACTCGATCGAGTACCTTAGCTACTCGATCGAGTAGCCGGTTTACGGGGGCTGTTTTGTCGGGTTTTGTTAATAATGCGATTAAAGTATAAAACACTTCCGTCATTGTTTCTAAATCACTTTTCATAACCTAATCACTGTTAGAAGAGAAAGCAAACTACGTTCATCACCTTAATCGCATTGTTAGCAAATCCCGGAGCTTGGAAGGTCGGATTTCACCTTTCTTTACATCGTTGTGATCCTTGCGTCGAGGGTAAGACCTTTATACCATTTTTATTATATTTCTCCAAATTTAGTTAAACCCTAATATTGGGAATTGGGGATTTTGTTGTATCATGTGCATAGTAGTGATTATGTGTTTGTATAATTAGGAGGAGGATTCGTAGAGGAAGCTTTCTGATATCAGCTGTGAGATTGTCTGATTATTGTGCTTTTCAGGTAGGGTTTCCCTACTCAGTATTACTTACATAATGTGTGGTGATTGTGCTGTAATTAGTGTAATTGGTTGATTCAGACGGTTGTTGATATTGTGATTGTGATTGTTTGTCTGTGGTTCTCGAGATGCGTTCTCGGCTGAGTGGAGTCACTTGCGGGAGTGGTTTCGCGCCCTAGTTTTGCCCTTCGTGGAACCCGCCACGGAAGGGGATGTGCACATTAATGGGACAAAGTTATCGCTCGGTATGATGAGCGGGGCTTAGGTGGGAACGATCATGCGGTCCCCCAGCGGCGGTAGGTCCGGTGGACGATCGGTGACGGAGATGGAGTGGAGTGCCGATTGTGTATGATTGCTTGAGCTGTGTTTATTCTTTCTTCGTTGATTATATCACTTGTGTAAATAGTACGACCCGGTTTAATGTTTTTAAAACTGCGGTGATCCATTCGGGATGGGGAGCGAGATATTGAGCGTGTATGAGATGAGTCTTTGGGATAGTTTGGGATGGCCACGATATGATGATAGAAGTCTTCCGTTGTAGCTTAGTATTTCCATAACATTTCAGTTAGATCAGTAAACAGTCAGTTTGAGAACATGTATTTGTACTTTTGGTTTTGGTTTCGAGTTTGTAACCTTTCACTAAGCAATTCTATTTAAATGTCGTTTCTTCATTGTTTATTTGATTATCATTGCCTCGGGTAACCGAGATGGTAACGTCCTTATACCTGGGTGGTCCTGGTAAGGCACTTGGAGTATGGGGGTGTTACAAAAGATGCAGTCGGAGTTCTTTTGAGAGTTTGTCCAAGTAAAATGCGGGCTAAAAAAGGGAACGTCAACGAGACAGTTGTTAAATTTCCAAGCTAGGAATTCCTCCTGACCACGGATGATTGCAGAGCCTCCTAAGTTATTACCATGTAACTCGACCTGATTAAAATCACCTATGATTATAATAGGAGAGCAACCCGAAATGAGTCTTGAAATTCGATCCCAAACAACACTTCGGTAAGCTGAAGCGGGTTCTCCATAGATAAACAGGGCATACATTGATTGATTCGTACATGGAGGAGCATCTATAGTAAGATTACAAAAGATAAAACGAGAGTCAGTACATATTACATCAATATTTACACAGCCATCCCAGCCCAAAAAATGGCCACCACTACACCCTACAGAGTTTACACCACAGAAGTTTGGAAAGCCAAGATGACATATCTTCATAGCTGCTATGTCGACAGTGGAATGTGTTTCTTGCAAAAACAAAATGGACGGATGATATTTACGGACACAGTGATGAAGGTACGGAATTGTAGGATCATCTGTCTCTCCCAATCCCCTACAATTCCAGCAAAAAGGTAGTCATGACGTCACTGGTGGTGAATTAAGGTCCACCACCAGACCTAAAACGAAGTCAGGGTCTTCAACGCTGGAACAGAAAACAGAAGGAGTAGAGAGCGTTAGCCAGCTTTGTTGAAAAGAAAACAGAGGATACGAAAACATATCTTTATAGCGCTTGAAAGGAGACTGATACAAGCCGGGGTCCTCAAAAGGACACGATCTTTTCTTAGAAGCCCTTTCCAGATCAGGAATGTGAGGTGATTTGGGCCAGGTATACGAGAAACCATTCAGGCCCAAAAAAGCTAACAAGGACTCAGGTTGAGTCAACTGCAAGACATCATTGCACAAGTGCAAGTCCATAAATTTGGGCCTATTAGAACGTTTGAATTTAGGCCGACTACAGTAATTAAAACCAAAGTATACCTTGCGTTTAAAAACGAACTTTATTTTCTTGCCTGCCCTGTCCATAGGGTCCAGATCAAACCCAGGCCTACTAGAAGAGCTAGCACCATATGTGTCACGAAAAAGCAAGCCCACATCAACGGACCGAGGTGGTGTGGAAGGTCCCGCAAGGCCCAAAGACATAGTTGTATCACAATCTATCTCAGGCGCAGACATCCTAAATGACGGGGAACCACGGCTAAAACGTCGCTCCGGAGCGCGGCTGAAAGAGCTGGAGCAGGAAATTCATGGCGCACTAAAGGATGAGTCTCCAAAAGAACTTCACGTGACAAATCCTCGTGAATAGCAAACTCAGGTGTTATAGAATAGAAATTGCATGCGTCATCATCATCATCGTCTGAAGGGGAAGACGAGAATGAGAACACAGGGGAAGTCCCACCTGAGTCAAGACGAACAGGTTCCACCGGGGATGCAATATCTATCTCAGAATTGAGATATTTCATCCTAGAAGGTAACCCCATAATCTCAGGAGTATAAAATCGAGATCCAGGTGGTCCATGTAGGACCAACAAACCACGGTTGCTCAATTCATCCATACGAGCATGGATACGACGTGCTCCCAGCACCTTACCAGAAGGGCAAAAAGAGATACGATGACCAACTTCACCATAAGTTTTACAAAAGCGAAAGACGCCTTTGTAAGAAAAGCCAATCCACTGATGCTCACGGTCATTTAGAGCAAGATAGCATCCCGGAATCAGAGGTTTGGATAAGTCAGTCCAGACCTTAACACGCACAAAATTGCGAGATGGCATCAAGTTTGGAACAACCTCCTCTTCATTGATATCCCCCACATGAGATAAAAGAAAGGCAGCAACTGAGGTGTGCATAAGATGAAAAGGGAGGTGTAGAACACGAACCCAAATCGGCACAACATGGAATAACATATTATCCGGAAAGGAAGTGGAGGAAGTTTGTCTAAAGACACGCAAACTTCCATCAAGGTTAACGGTTTGTCTGTCCCGGAAATATAGCAGGTCTTCCTTCGAGGAGAAGGTAAACAAATAGTATGGTTCCATTGGACGAATGGAAACCGAACCATGTATTTTCCAGTGTTTCCCAATAAGATCAAGGATACGAGGAATTTCAAAGTAGCGTTGGTCTATAAATTTGGCTAAAAGAACTTTTGTGAAATCAACTCCGGTGAGATCGACACAGAGATGAGGGGGAAGTGTAATAGAAACACCAGCCCGGGAAGGAGCTGGTGGTAAAGATGAAGAAGCCATATTAGTTGTGAGATGAGTAATTGTAGTTGTGCAGAAAAAAATAGAGAAAAGCAGTATATAAAGACTCGGATTTAGGGAAATTAGACAGGAACATGCAAAGATTTGTTAATAAGGAGACACACATACTTTTAACGTTGAGAATTTGGAATTATATATTGGCCTTTTAGTATGCTAAGAGATCCTCCTACTCAACAATTTGTATTTGTCTTGAGTGTTTTTATTGGACCCCTCTTAGCATAAGATGATTTCTGATTTTCAATTGGTAAATAAAAAGGTCCAGAATGTGGGCTTTTACTTAAGCTAAAAATTTGGCTATTACATGTTCTCCACACCCCTCCCTACATCAAATCTAAAGTCCAAAATTGCTCATCTCGTCCCCTTTCTTTTTTATATCGTAAGCCCAAAAACTAAAATGCCGCATCAAATTAAGATACTCCCTTAAAAAGGCATTTAAACGTCACAAATGCAAAACTTTTAGTATTTCATATTTCCTCCATTCAAATTTTACGGTTGTTATGGGCAAATATTACAATTTTATTAGATGATGACGTGGCAAGCATCCATTGAAGGAGAGCACTTAGGGAGGATTACTGACGTGGCAGCTTATGGACCGCAGGATGAAAAGCAACAAACATACTTTTAAGGAAAATATCTCACACAAGTGGAGCATCTTTCGTGTAAAGCAAAAGTGGAAAAAGTCAAAGCTATTACCAAATTAATTGGGAAAAAAGATAGAAATCAGGAACCAAAAGAAGTGGAAAAGTCAACTAACCATCTCCTAATAACAAGCAACTAATTCCTACTTTCCAGGAGCAGACGCAGGAATCTAGAAGCAGAGGCAGGAAGGAGTTATAGATTTCAACCCTAGCCACAACAACTATATAAGAAAAGGCAACTCACATTGAAGGGGATCATTCAATACTCCAGCACACTCTCACTCGACAACCCGTCTCCACTTAGCAATATTTCACTAGCAAATTAATCATTATATTTCCTTACTTGCATAATATCCTCTCGATTATAGTGTCAAATTGGTGGGATTCCGACTCCCCCCGCGGTTGTTCCCACATCGGGTTTTCCGCATCACCAAAACCTTGCGTGTCAATCTTTTATTTCGTCGTTCAAACGTTCACTAAATCCGTTTTATTCAGATCGTCGTTGGCCGTAGATTAATTACTATCACTCACTAAATTAAATTGAATCAATAGTCGGTAAATTTTTACCAAAACAACAGTCCCTTCTTTTTTCAAACTTTGTGAGATCGTAATTATTGTACCGGAAATAAGGAGGATATTTTAGCTTGTCTAAATGTCTAACTTGTTTAGTGGCAATTCTTTGTAAGATTGTTACTTTTTTTACTTGATTTGGGTGAATAAAGTAAGCTACTTTCTTGCAAAAAAGAAAAAAAAACCAAGTTATAACCATTTTATATCATAGGATGAGCACAATTAAAAATGGCTAAACTTAAACTTAAATATATTTAACACTTAAATGTTGTTTTGACAAGTTAATATATCTTATAGTAAATATTAATTATTCAAAAATGCAAATTATCAATATAAAATAGGAAAAATTACAAATAACCACCACATATTTACATATTTTTACAAATTACTACCACGTATTTGCATTTTTACAAATAACACCCACTATTTCATGTATATACTCCCAATCACCACTGTATATTTTTCTCGGGACTCATTTTTCTTATTTTCCGACTCATTAAGTAATAATTTATGTGAAATACCCAGATTACCTTTAGTGATTGCTGCCACACAACATATCCCTCTTTCATATAATCCCCAAATCCCTTATTCCCAATCTATAAATCTATAAATATTATTAAAAGGGTAAACCTGAAAAGCCACGTAGACAATGCCACCTCGTATTACTAAATGCCACCTTGAATTACCAAAATTCCATGTCACCAATCCTCCATGTAGTATGACATGTTTAATTAAGAGGGTAATTCATGTTCGTATAATGATCCTATTAAAACGATACACAAATTAAAAAATATTTACATAAAAAATAAATTAGCATAAAAAATATTAAAGTTTAGCCTTTTTAACTTCTAGATAAATTTAAAAACAATTAAAAATAAAAATTCATACTAAATTTTAAATTTCTACGTTTATTCTTAGAATATTTTAAGTAACAAATATATATCACATAATTCTAATTTTACGCCGTTTATGAAATAATAAAGAATTTTTAAATATTAAAGGCAAATAATAACATACTTAACATTAAGCGTTGACATTTTAATTTTTAAAAATACAATTGGTTAAACGAAAAATAAAAAATTACATCACTATAATTTTAAATTATTTATATGTGCAAGTCCTTAAATATTATTGCAATAAACTTGCTCAATTTCATTAAATTGAATACATATGTAAATTTATAAATATGATTTATAAACAAAAGGGAAGACAAAATATCTACTATTTTTTAGTTCGTAAGATAACACCCTAAACAATTCTCATGCAATGTGGATTTTGTAAAAAAAAAAAGAAAAAAAGTAAACCTTTTATATTTCAATTCTCATTACTCTATATTTATGTCTATATTAAATTTGCTAATAATGAATATGAATGGTCAAAAGTCATAAAACATTTATACATATTTATGTATATATTAAATTTGGTAATAATAAAAAATAAACAAAAGTCATAAAACACATCCTCATTTGGCTATAAATGTTTGATGGAAGGCAACATTTGTGAGCCGAAATTCAAGGGAATATTTTTTTACCCCCATCGCCAAAAGAATTATGGGGGTGTTTGGTTGGCTCTCTTGGAATGGATTGGAATGGATTTGCTCCATTCCAATGTTTGGTTGGAGTCTTTTGGAATGGAGTTAGATACCCAATGCATTCTAACTCCATTCCATCCCCCTAAAATCTCATACCCAACTTTCACCCTTGGTATCAAACTCCATTCCAACCTTTTACAATTTTAAGATGAACCAAACAAGTTTATGAGGGAATGGATTTAGAACCCCATACAATTATGGATTCATATTCCAATCCATTTCATTCCATGCTATTGAACCAAACGCCCCCTATATATATGTGTCAATAATCTTTCTTATCATTGTATCAACATCAAGGTAAGTGTACTAAGGTTTTAAACTAATAATTTATTTATTTATTTTTAAGTTCCATTAGTTATGAAGTAATCTTCACATTTTTAATCTTCACATATATGTTGTTTTGTTCTCATTTAGGGGCTATCAACATTTGTGGAATTGTGCTATTCATAGGTAAATATACTTACATCTTTATGATTCAATACCTTATTTCTTACATTATTTTAAGGAAAATTTAAATTAATAACGATAAGGTTAATATTACATAAATCAAATTCCACCATTTTGTTTATTAATCACTCAGTGAATTTTTTTTAGGGATAGTTCATTGGAGAAAGAAGACTATTTGAAGAAGAGAAATACTAGAAGTACTTAAACAAATATTCCCTCCATTCCACTCAATACTATGTTATAAACTAACTACAAAATTGACTACATGAATATGAATGACTAATTGTTTTTAGGTTCATAAATAAAATTTAGTATTTCAGAAACTTTCAAATGTATGTTTTATTTGGGTATGCATTTCTTTTTTATTCATCATTTTTCCTATGAAAAACAGCTCTCATAGAATGAAATTCGAGTTGCGAGGACCTCAATCTTATTAACAAGTTGGACAAAAAAATTCTATTGACATAGATAATGGCTAAATGTAATTATTATCTGATATTTATGCGTACTTGTCATATTATCTAATGCATATGTCTTATAACACATAAGAGATTACAATGAGATTTGTAGTAGGCTATTATTTAACTCATTTTATCATTTATGCAAAAATATAAAATTTAGAATTTTTGACAAATTGGTATAGATGATATAGTAAGACTTGCATTTATTAAAGTTCATAACTATGCTACTATATGATTTATGACAATTAAAATATTGAGAAGATAAAAAACTTT
Organism: Silene latifolia; assembly: GCF_048544455.1. Taxonomy (NCBI): domain Eukaryota; kingdom Viridiplantae; phylum Streptophyta; class Magnoliopsida; order Caryophyllales; family Caryophyllaceae; genus Silene; species Silene latifolia. The sequence goes on from NC_133526.1 coordinate 152,091,746, forward strand.
ATAATTCTATATGTTTTAAGCTCCTTACATTGTGAGATTTATTATTCTCAAAAAAGAAGGAAAAAAAGAGAAATAATTCAACATTATGAATTAATTTGCCTTTTCGTCTTTACTTACTAACTTTATTTGCCGGAAGACAAAGCGATGTTCAAACTTTTACATAGAAAATTTAGTACAAAATCTATACAATCTAATTTAAAAGCAACCTTAAGCATTTAATTGTTTTTACATGGTGTCATGAATTACTGGACTCATTGAAAGGTAACTTTTTTTAAACCACATGTTTTTAGTATATTAATCAAAATAACAACTAAAATACAATATATAGTTTTGAAAATAAACCAAAATTGTCAAAGAAATAAGGCATTAACCAACTAACTTTTATGTATTTCAAGACTATATTTTTTAAACGGATCAACTAATTGCTCAGACAAATATAAACAGTACGATAAAAATAATAAAACTAAAACAGATAAACTCGTGAATCTCACGGGTCACAAACCTAGTTAATTCCTAAATTCCCAAATCAATTAATCCCCAAACGTAATGGAACAGAATCATTTTATCTACCATTCTTGCTCTTTAATGCAAATCCTTTCATTTCCCAACTTATTAGTAGGAGTGTTTGGGTTACCCACAATTACAACACAATTACGAGAATGTCTGTTCATAGAATAAAATCCTCTCATTTGATCCTAATTCTTGTTCCAAAATTTCCACCTATTCTGGATTTTCTAAATTCAAATCCAACAAATGGGATTTCACTCCCAGGCGGCTTCTTCTTTTTCAACTGTTGTTGAAACTATTTGCGCCCCTCTCTTCTTCTTCTTCTTCTTCTTCTTCTTCTTCTTCTTCTTCTTCTTCTTCTTTTTTTTTTTTATAATGATGATGATGATGTTTGTCTATTCTATCAAACTGGATTTCAAGTTAGATTCGATGTTTAATATTAATTCAATTGTCTATCTAAGGAGGATGAATATATGCAAATCAACCCTTGCTGAAAATGTTGCAATTTTGTAATGGAAATGTTGGAATTGTGTCGGGGTTTTAAGAGTCCTTGGATGCGTATTATGAATAATTAAGTGTTGTATTCTGATGAATTTATTTAGTTTGGTGTAGGAGCAATTGATAAGGGTAATCTGAGTATTTTACATAAATTGTTACATAACGACTCAGAAAATAAGATAAACGACTTTTGGGAAAAATATACGGTAGTGATTGGGGGAGTATACATGAAAGGTTGGGTATTTATTTGTAAATTTTCCTATAAAATATTACTCCATTGTATACCAAAATTTTATTTTATTTTAAATGTTTATTTATTAGTTTAGTTGGACTTTTTGTTATTGGACTAGTTTATGTATAAGATCATCTTATTTAAATTTTTTTGGTTATTATTTGGAGCATTTCCTCACTTTCATGATATGACAAATTGGCAAGGAAGAAACAAATGATCGTTTCTCGCAAGCAACTAAGATACATAGCAAAGAAAATAACATTAAATTCTTACTTGCAATTGTTGGGTGATACTGTCCTCTTGGCATGTCATTGCGACTGGAACAATGGCCTCATCTTCGACGGCAAAAGAATTATGCGTTGCTAGAAAAGCATACTTGTTGAATGGCAATGAAATATTCTACATTGACATAAAACAAAAATGAAGAAATACAAACAACTTTAAGTTAAGTTAGAGTATCAAATTAAAAGTAAGTGAAGATTGAAAAACAATTAATAAAGTATCTTTGTATCCTTGTTAAGCATGGTAGTTAGTGAAGATTCTTAGCGTAGAGTAATTAAGTTAATTAGTTAATAGTTTTGTGTATGGAAGAATTATTGTCAAACTAAAAGAGACATTGTCATTAATTGTTATCAAACTAATGAAGAAAAACATTGTCATTAATTATACTTCGTATATACTACTCCCTCCCATCCAAACCAAAGGTTACATTTGACTTTATTATGCTTGCCGAGGCGCGTTTTACAACGTGAATATCTTTAGTTACACATTATTAAAAATTATAAAAACTTGATATTCTTATAGTATTTATGATGATGAATCAAACAAGATCTCGCATGACTATATTTTCTCTTATATATTACTAATAATACCAAAGATTCTCTACAATCATGAATAGTGCCAAAAAGTCAAATGTAACCTTTGGTTTGGATGGGAGGGAGTATTAGAAAAAATCAATTTGATAATTTCAAATCTCTGAATATTATACCGAAGATGAAAAAAAAGGAAGAATATTAACAAAGAGAAAATGAATATAAAGAAGAAAAAAGAAAGTAAAAGCCCGAATAGAAATAGCTAAGGCCGGAAATATTATTTCATTTGCTTAAGTAATAAGAGGTTTGATGTTAGTAACTTAATAAATTCTTAGAAAATATATTCGATTATATAACAACCCAACCCACCACCGTCGTAATACAACCCAATAAGATGAGATGTGTCACTTTGAGCCCATTATTTGTCCTCACTTAACTCTAAAAGCACAATACTTTGTTAAATAAAGAGTGGTTGGAATCTTGTATAAACATATTACCATCTGCTAGAGAAGGATGTTAAAACTCTGCTGGAACTCTGGTCGGATATACTGCAGAACTTCCGCGGGAGCAGACTGCTGAAACTCTACTAGGATATATTGCAAAACTTTTGCTGGAGCAGACTGTTGAAACTGTGATAGGGAAAGCTGCTGTCAGCCTGCTAGGTATGACTCCTGGTAGATACACCTGAGATAATTCTGCATCCCTGTTCTGTACCCATAATTCTGGTGCTATGATCTACTCGTTTCTGCTGAACCATACTCCGTTGTTCTGGCAGACTGATTTCTGTCACTCCTTAATTCTGCTAATCTGCAAGCTGACGTTCTGAAGATGCCTACCTATAGATTTCAGCTAGCATATTTTGCCAGAAAGCGGATTTTAGGCGGATTTCTACTGAAGGATGCTCAGCTCAACTTAGCGGACGCCAGGATTCTGATGACGGACGTTAGGTTCCTGAAGGCGGACACTGTTCCATATGGTACACGCTAGGAACCAGATGGCTGACATGGGATCCTGCTGGCTGACGCTGGGGACCAGACGGCTGGCTCTGGGAACCAGACAGCTGGCGCTAGGGACTAGACGACGGACTTTGCGGACCAGACGGCTAACTCTGGGACCAAACGGCTGATGCTGGGAACAGATGACTGACACTGGAATCTTGCTGATAGCTGCTCAGGAAGAATATTTTTCACATGCCCTTACCATCATGTTATCTGGTCACCAAGGGTGAATCTGGTAGTTGGCACAAGTTTACTGTGCACTTATTATATAGGTGATACCTGCAAAATGTTAGTAATGCAATGCATGTGCATGCGAGGACCCTCTAATGTATGATAGGGGCTATAGTATGTTGTGAATGCAATGTCAATCATGCCTATATGTTTTGTCTTTGTCTGCGGGGACAATACATGTTTTGAAGGATGATAAATATACCTACCCCTGGCAAAGGGGTAGGAGTAAGTGTTAAGTCATTCTAGGACGTACCTTAGGCAAGTTAACGTCGTTCTAAGACTGTTGAAATGTTTTGGGGACTTGACTTTGTAAGATGCAAGTCCTTGTTAGTGTTTGTTGTTACCTTATCTGTCCACTGACAGAGTTAGCTACCCTATCTATCCACTAACAGAGTTTGGGCGCGTACTGAGTAGTCGTGTCAGCTTTGGGAACTGATTTAGACTAGTCGTGTCAACCCAGGGGGCTGATTTAGACTAGAGGTGGCCGTGTCAACCTAGAGGGCTGATTTAGACCTGTCGTGTCAACCCAGGGGGCTGATTTAGACGTATGCCGCATTTGACTACTTAACCTTGTTCATGACGCAAGGTGTGTTTATCATGTTTAAAGCCAATAGGGGCGAATTTTAGGCAAGTTTATTGTCATTCTAGAACCAGTGGACCGTTGCGGGATTCTAGTAGCTCAAAGATCCCTGCGCTCCGTATCTTTGTGCATGTATGCTAGGACCCTGATTGCGTCGATTACTCGGTGTTGAGAGCTACATTTGGGGGTGGTATCCAGGGTAGCTGGGTGAGCTTTAAGCTGTCAGCCAGGCTCCTTTTCGTATGTTCCATAAGCCGCCTTGTGAGGGTGCTCCTACTGGAGAATTAGGGTAGGCATGCTGGAGTGCCATATGCCTTGTCACCCCGCGTTCACAGTTGACAGTCCTGCTGGCAACACTCTTAACGTACCATAAAAGTTAGAGTACAAAGTGGTATTTCAAAGAACCCAAAATAGAAAAATTAAAAGCCTATTAAAGCAATGTGAAGTACCTGACGCTATCTCATGGGGTTCCAGAACAACCATGGACCCAAGAAGCTACAGACCATACAGCTCCAATAGTATTTTCATATTTTAAAGAAATGCGAATAAAAAACGAGTACAGTAGAAAACTTATAGTATGCCTACTATCTCTTTTTTTTATAAGTTTTTGTTTTAATTTTTTTTTTGGTTTTTGAATACAAGACTTTGTACACTAAATTCTACTTGTTATCAAAAGTGGTACCTCTTCAGGTGGAGTATGTTCCATGGCTCGTCTATTATGTAACCTTGCACGGTCATTAACTTATACGCACCACAACCAACAACGCCTCCAACCTGGTACGTAGATTCCCATCTGGGGGATTGTATGCCTGTCTAGGTGGTTGTACACTTTCAAGGTGATTGTATGCCTGTATAGGTGGTTGTACACCTTCAAGGGGATCGAATGCCTGTCTAGGTGGCTGTACACCTTCAAGGGGATCGTATGCTAGTCTAGGTGGTTGTACACCTTCAAGGTAACTGTATTGTCCTTCGCTGATTTGTTCCGCCTGGTCATCTCTAACTGGTTTTGTTCCCCTTTCATACATTCATACCTGTGGGTCGGAACTAGAACCTCTGGTGGTATTACTGCCTCTCCTCCGAACACCAGGCTGAAGGGTGTTTGAACTGCTCTTTGAGTTTCTGCCCCAGTTTCTTTCAGCTTTTGTTTCAGTTTCTCAATAGTGAGTCAGCTTGTCCTTTGGACTGCTTATTTCTGGCTCCCATGCCAATATGTATTCTTTGCCCCCTGCATGGTTTTCACAGCTTGGGTGTGGAGGACATGCACTTCTGCTTGTCATCTATTATTTCATGTTCTGGTTCCCAGGGGACCTGGCTGATGGCAGCATGTATTGCTGTGATTTTTCGCTTGAGGAAGCTGATGTAAGAATGTGTTCTGCAGCATTCTGGCTGCTGCCTGTCTGCTGCATATTCAGGGTGTTAGGAACTTTTATATACTGCCAGATGTCGGGCAGATGTTGGGGATTAGACGCCATAAATTGAGATCCTGTTGAGGACTAGACGCCTGTCACTGGGATTCTCCTGACAGAGCGATCTGATACTCATTAGGAGGCGAAGTATTCTGCAAGCAAGGTGATCTGCAAGCTGTTGGCGGAGCGTCCTGTCCTGCTGGCTGGGTGGCCTGGTCTGCACGCAAAAAGGCTATATCTGCAGGCAGAAAGTTTGCTGTAGGTAGCATTCTGCACTCTGCACTCTGCGTTTTGCGCCCTGCATTTCGCAGGAGGAAACTCCATTTGATCTGGGGGAAGAGTGGCAGGTTTTGGAGCCCGTGCGACCACTTCTGCTGGCAAGGAATCTAGTGACGGTCCTGCAAAAAATATTTCTGCTAGGGCTGGCAGATGGCATAGCCAACGACCCTCCGACGATCAAGGCAGTAGTTGTATAGAATATAAATAAAGTAATAAGATTACGAGTTGATGAGCTACCTTAGGAGCAGCGCATGTGCCTAATTGTAGCATATAAAATGATGAGTGTGGTTAATAAGATACCTGGCTTGAATGTTGCCCTCAGGGTTTTGAGGGCGTCTGCAACAAGGTTCTGGTTACCGACCAGGGACCTGCCTGGTTGCTGATCTTTTCAGGTGCCCGACTTTTTCGGATGTCAGATTGTCAGGCGCCAGACTTTCAGGTGTCTGACTTCAGGCGTCAGTCTTTCAGGCGTTAGACATTCAAGTGTCCAGACTTTCAGGCGTCAGACTTTCAGGTGTCAGATATTCAGGCGTCAGACTCTTAGGTGTCAGACTTTCAGGCACCAGACTTTCAGGTGTCAGACTTGCAAGCTCGGACGATCAGGTGCCTGTCCTGGTTCCATCGTAGGTACCAGGCCTACACCTGATCCCTTTATGTTGGAGATTCTATCAGTATGCGACATCTAACTCTGGTTTCCCATGTCTCTTTTTAGGTTTATGGTATTTTTATGCACCTAGGTATGGGGTGCTAGACTAAGTTGGGTATAGAGTCTACCATGGTCTATGACTTAATGGTCGTCCGAGGTTCGGAGTTCATGTTGTAAGCACTTAGATGTGTCGTTCAATTAGTCATCTCTCCTGATATCTATAGTTTACTCATAATGGCTTTTAGGGGGTAATCAGTTAGCACATGGACATTACTAGACTAAAAATAAGAACACAATTTATAGAAGGCTATAACATGTGCAAGAACCAGTTTTCCAAGTGGTGTGTACCTGGTCTCTGCAGGATGCAGAGACTTAATGAAGTAATATTCTGGCTTCCAGCATGACATTCGCTATTGTCTCAGCCACTGATAGGTATGGGGACCAAGATTCTTCTGGTTCTGGTTTGGATAGCAGAGGTGGTGCGCTCAGATAATGTTTCAGTTTCGTGAATGTCTTTCATGCTTCTCCGCCCAATCGAGCTTTTGGTACCTCCCAAGTATGCCGTAAAATAACCTGCATCTACTTCCTTTCGCTTCTGGCTCCTAGGTGATGCTCCCTGTTTAAGCTGCTACTAGATTCTGGCTGCCTGGGTTGCTGGCTGAAAGGGTTGCTGCGACAACTAATCCAGGTTGTCTTTCTGGTGTCTGCTGATTGCTTTCTGCTGAATGCTTCCCACCTTCTCAATTTTTGACTCTGCTCCCTCCTGCATCATGCTTCCTGCTTTCTGAATTTCCGATTCTGGCTCCTCCTGCTTCCTGAATTTGAGAGGAGGCAGCTGGTCGAGACTTCCTTATTCTGCTAGATCTTAGCGTGCTGGGGACCTGATTCTGAATGCTGATGAGGTCAGCTCCCTTAAAATGTTGTTGAGGCTGCTGATGTCTCTGAGTCAGAGCTAGTTCCTGAAAGAAGAGATCAAGGAGAGCTGGATGGTGGAGCTGGTGTTACAACTGCTGAGGAAAGGATCCTTTTAGATACATCTCTCCCTTAACTTGTTCGGACTTTTGTTTGTCAGTTTCGGGTGCTTGCCCTTTCTGTTTTGCTTTGTTTCGCTTTGTGATGTTTCTCGAGTTCTAGCCTGGCTAGGAGACTCGTCGTACAAACTGATTACTGCTGGCTACCGGCCCTATGAGGGTGACAGTTTCCTGAAGTTGCCGAGGTAAGCATTCTGATTATTTTTGTATTGGCTGGGTCTAGCCTACTGGCTATATTTGGTCTGGTTCCTATCATATAATCATGGGACCAAACGAAACAATCCATGTTAATTTTATGAAATTCAAACAATTGTTGATGAAGATTACGTTTATACTTTGAACCTGTCAACACTATTAGTTCTGGGTCCAGCTTACCCATGTTGACTGAGTTTTACTGTGACCACTTAGATTTTTCTCATGGTGTAGTTTCTATGTATGATGTTATGAAGAGAGCATCATGGTGGTGTCCCTGAGTGTCATGAGCATCTACTTCGTCGAATATGGCAGGTGGCAGATTCTTATGGCTGACTCTGCATGAGGACTCTAGGAGATCTTTTTTGTTTCTGTGTCATGCCTTTTTTTTTGCTGCTTAGTATGTTAGGCCGCACAGTTCTGATCCACCTGTTATCACGTATATTATTCTAGGACAAATAGGAAGTGTAGAGGGTAGATCCTGATTCGTGGAGCCTATTTTACTGGACCTTGCCCCCACGTGATAGCAGGTGGTCGAGGTTACCCTGTTCGTATTGAAAAATCTCTAGCAGCATTTATTTGTCTTACGGTGCTGCTGATCATGTTCCTTAGCTTTTGGAGTTGTCACTCCACAAGGCATACAAGTCTTGCAAGAGGGTTAACGATAGATGGAACAATACCAAAGATGTTACCTCTGCGATGACATTCCCGTAGAGATATGTTCTCTGGGGTTACTGATTACTGGAGTTGGGCGACAATGGCTCCAGATTGTCATTCTGATTCCCGATGGCTGAAATTCCTGCAATGAGGAGAATTTTATCTTCAACAGAATCAAAAGATAAGGCGTTACATGATATAGCCTGCAGTCTGATCAGCATGAAGGGTGGTGACTAGCTCCTCAGGTATCTTGGGCCCCCAGGTTGTAGTCTGGTGACTAGCTCCTCAGGGATCTGTCTATCTGGGCCAGAGATTCTTGAGGTCCTGATCTGCCTGTCAGCCTGATATATTTGAGTTTGCGACCCTGTACCGAACATTCCTGCTAGTCCACCTAATATCTGTAGACTAACTGTTGGTGCACTGTTGCTGATTTCTGGTGGATTGATCGTTCATGCTCTGACATAGGCTGGTGGAATTCTATGAACCAGATCTGTTGTAGGACTCTAGAGGAACTCTAGGAGTAGATCTGTGATAGCAATAAACTAGGTGTCGTAAAAAGCTAGAATTAACCTATCAAATTAACAATTTATAAACCAAACTCGACTCTACACTATGCAATTAAGAATAGTAGTAAAGGGAAGTAAGGGTCGAACCCAAGAGAAGGGATTTAAGACTAAAAGCTTGAATTTAGATTAATGGAAATGGACAAAGCACAAGACTATGCACAAACTATGGGTATTAACAATGAACAACAATAGAGAGACATATATGAAGAATTGGCATGGAGAAAACAAGTAACAAAATGAAAGAGATGTGATTTTTCTTATGAAACAAGACAACAAACACTTGGTATGCAAATAACAATTATAAGAGGTGAGAACTTGGTGCAATCCTACAAGTTCCAACTTTTCTCAAAGCAAGACTCTTTTCTCTCCAATTTCATTTACCCAACAACAATCCTCAAGCAAGTGATTACCACTATCTAAGCCAACAATGATAATCCTACTTAGACTACAAATTCTAACATTAAACCATGTAGGAATTGTAACCAAGAGCATGAAGAACAAAACCAAGAGGAAAGTAAATGGGATATCACAAAGATATGTTTAAACCAACAAACCCAATGATATAATCAATTTCTACTCACAAAGGTTGATACTTTAAACCAAGATATCAATAATCATGAGATACTTCAACAAGTTATCACAAAAGCAAGGAACTTTGCAATAAACATGCAATAGATGAACATTAAAGAGGCAAGGGTAATTACTTCTCACAACAAAACATTCATCATGTCATTAAAACTTAGAAATTGAAATAAATGAAAGAGTAGAGATTAAGGAGTCAATACAATGATAAAGATGAAAGCTTGCAATGGATTACACCGAGTAGGGAAGGATTTAGCCTTCCATAGTCTTCATAAACCCAACAACAAAGGAAAGATTACAACTTTGAATGGAAATAGTCTCTAAATTATTACAAGATTAGAACCCTCAAAATGAGATTAGATGAGATGAAAGGATGGTAAGTGAATGCCTTAGGTCTTCAAACTCTCGGGTATATATAGGGCTTCACGAAAACCTAGAAAGATTTCCCATTAAGAAGCCCAAAAAGAAGATTAGAAAACCCGTAAAGCAGAGCTGCGCAGGCTGCGCAACCACTGTTCTCGCCTGCGCAATCGTGCGCACCTGCGCACCCTGTTTACGCAGGCTGCGCACAGGCTCGCATTTTTGGACATCTATTTTCCACGAGCTAGACCTCTTCAATTGTCTTCATTTCTTGTAGTCTTCATTCCTACTTCTCCCAACTGGTTTTCGGGTTACAAGTGAGCCTCTCGTGCCTTGTCTTGACCTTTGAAATGTGCTCTATTGCCGCTCGGGTTCCATGCATTAAGATCGAGTGTCTAACCGAGTTAAAGTGCACAAGTTACCACATCATACCCAATTGCCGAATGCTAGGAAAAGGATACTAAAAGACCCATATTAAAAGACACGAGGGTGATAAAATCACCCTCTTAGACCGACACAATACATTACTATCAATCTGCTACAAGCATTTACATGAATTATGGGGAGCAGGTCTGCTGCAGGCATCTGGATGAATTCTGGGGAGCAGGTCTGCTACCGAACTCAGGCGTCTGAAGGAATTCTAGGAACCAAATCTACTGCCAGATTCAGACGTCTGAAAGATTTCCAAGAACCAGAACTGCTGCCAGACTCGGGCGTCTGAAGGAATTCCAGGGACTAGATCTGCTGCCGGACTCAGGCGTCTGATGGAATTTCGGGGACCAGATCTGCTGCCGAATTCAGGCATCTGAAGGAATTTCGGGGACCAGATCTGATGCCAGACTCAGGCGTCTGAAGGAATTCCAGGGACCAGATTTGCTGCCGGACTCAGGCGTCTGAAGGAATTCCAGGGACCAGATCTGCTGCCGGACTCAGGCGTCTGGAGCAATTTCGGGGAGCAGATCTATTGCGAGACTTCTGGAGGATCACAGGAAGCTGATCTACTGTTGGCTTCCGGATAACTTCCGGGGAGCAGATCTACTGCTGACTTCTGGAGGATCTCAAGTACCATATCTGCTGCGAGACTTCCAGATAACCTTCGGGGAGCAGATGTACTCCTAACTCCATAAATAGTGGTGACATATTGCTTGCTTGCAGACATGGCACCTGAGATTGACTTGATGACAACTTGGCTATAGAAATCGATCACCATGCCCCACTGTAGGCGCCAAACTGTTTTGGTTAAAAACTGTCAAAACACGATATTCTATCTCGTTAGGGGTTAAAGTGACCTACTCTTTTTAGCCTCGTATCGGGGGTTAAATTGTATATGACTTACGACGAAATATGCACGTAATTAAGACGGAGTAACGATTTAAATAAAGTACAGGACAAAATAAAAGATAATGACACAGGAGATTTGGGTGACGCGGAAAACCCGATGTGGGAAACCACCGCAGGAGGAGTCGGTATCCCGCCAATAATCCACTATATGATAATCGGGATACAAGTACAATATATACGAACTCCGATCTGATGACGAATAGCTCGTCCGGCACAAGTACGGGACCGACGGAGCACCGATCGGACGATAAAAGGTAGTTCGTGGGTTCACACAGTTATACGCGGGTTTATTTATATTGTGATATTTGTTGAGACATAGTAATGATTAGCTAATCATTACTTGATGATCATAAGGATTGTTTGATGGTGTTTATGGTGCACGTTGGGTATTTTTCTGGTTCCGTACGTAGGTTGGTGTGGGTTTATATGATATACGCCGTCTTGTGTTTTCTTGATATATGTCAGATGATTTTTTCTTTCCTCTAATCTCCTCGTATTTATTGTGAATAAATCCTAGTGGGTTTATTAGGGTTTCCCACTTAGTTGCCTTGTTCCTCAAGGTAGAGTTTAGTAGCTTCATGGGTCGTACCCGCCTTCGGTCTTCTATCCGTATTTCTCTCCTTTCGGTCCAAGGGCCCGACTCCCCCATGTATGACATGGGTCTTTTGCTTAATTAATTACCCACTCGTCTCGTGCCACGTAGTTGTCCTTAAAAGGTAAGATACACTTATAAATCATTAAATGGCTAAAATTACACTCATAAACCAGTAAAGTTACACTCAAAAATGATTGACTAAGAATAAGACTTATAAACTCAATCAAAATTAGGGACTCATCTGAACCCATCTCTCTCTCTCTCTCTCTCTCTATATATATATATATATATATATATATATATATATATATATATATATATTAGTAAAGGAAAAATATATCCTTGATGTTTTGGCGCGTAAAACAAAAGATTTTCTTGAAAAAAATTCATAAATTTTAAAATTTTCAAATAGGGTGATACTCAAATTTTGTACTACTTGGTAACATTTTATCAGGTCCCTTCTTTTTATACTTCCTCCGTCCCGATAATTTGTTATCCTTTTATTTTGGCACAAAGACCAAGAAAAAAAGAGAGAACCAATTACTAAATGATATGTGGATTAAATTGAGTGTGAATGAGTAAATTGTTCATCAAATGCATTCCTAAAATATAAAGGACAACAAATGATCGAGACACCCCAAAATGAAAAAGGACAACAAATGACAGGGACGGAGGGAGTAAAATTTTGAGACCCATCTCATGACAAAAATGCACACCCCTACATTTTTTGCTCTCTTCCTTCGGGTTGCTTATTATTTTTCTTAAATATCATACTCTCAAGATGTCGATATTCATGCGCAAACAACAACGCGGTTTAGGAAAATAGTTTAAGGAAATTATATCTTAGGCATTTATTATTATAATTTACTAGTATTGGTGCCCGGCTTCGCCCGGACTACCTCTACTTACCATTAATTTTTTTTTTCATTGAATAAAATTACTTAAAGTTGCATAACCCATAAATTTATCATTAATATATTTTTCTATGACATATCCTAACATTACGATGAAATAAATTTTGAGAGAAATTCACTACTCCCGCTATTAATATTTTACTCTTATTACTGAAACAATAGTAATAACATTTCACTACTTGCCCGTAATCATTGTTACTTTCACTACTCCCGCCGTAATTATTATTACTGTCACTACTGCCGCATTAATATTGATAATTTCACTACCCCCATCGTAATTATTGTTACTTTCACTATTACCGCATTAATATTGATTATTTCACTACTCCCGTTGTTGTTTCTACCCCTTTCACTAATCTCGCTGATAATATTGTTACTTTTACTATTCAAATGAGTGATTACTATCATATAACTATATCCAATGTTATTACAATTCTTTTCTTTATTGACAAAATTACTTCTACTACTTAGGCATGCAATTTTAAGAGGATTATATATTTATATAAATATATTACATATATGCATTAAATCATATCGAAAGAATTATGCAATATTATATATTATGGAATCTAACTTTAATTATTTATAACCTACTTATATTATATTTTTGTATGTTAAATAATTAACATCTATATACATCTCATAAATTATAAAGTTTAATAAAATTGCATAGATTTTAAATTTAATATATAATTTTATGATGATAATAATTAATATCATAAGTATGCATGTTTATACTAATTAATTATTTTATTTTAAGAAAATTGACTATCTTCTAGTCTTTTATAAATATTTAGGAAAATTACCAAGCATTTTCTTTCTTTTAATCTCCTTGAAATTGACCATCTTAACTAATTATTTTATTTTAAGAAAATTGACCATATTTAGGAAAATTACCAAGTTTTTATATAATTTAATTTTAACCCAAACTATATAATATTTGCATTGAGATCCCTTAATCGGGTCCATCACATGGTGCTAGTAATTTAAAACTATATAGTATAATTAATTTGTATAACTTTCTTTAATTACATTGAAGTCCCTTGGTTTCTGGAATTAATATATAGTATTGACTACTTAGCTATATAAAGTGTTTCCTACTTCAAGTAACGTAGTTTCATCAACGACTAAGACTTTGTGTACCTATAGAAGATTTATGGTATGCCCTTCAACACATGCACTATAAACAGCAACTTAATCATCAATGAGAAACAGACGAAGAAATTAAACATGCTGATTGATATGCACGTCCATGCAAACATTCTTATTGTTTAATTTGCTCTGATCTTCTTGACAAGTAAATAGAAATGAAGTGTACCAGGATTTGAAATGGACTCGTAGTTGCCCTTCTAACACACCTGCCTCCTTTAAGTATTGGATGACAAGCAAAACAATAGAAGCCTTCTTTGCAGTTTGATGGGCATGAACGGACCGCCACCATTCTCAAGTATAAAATCAGACAAAGTAGAAAAATGACGATAAAAATAGACGAAACTACACAGCAAACTCTCCTTTTATTCACTTCGATAGTACAAAAAGTCGCCATTAAAATATCTCTAGTAAGAAAATATAAAGTACTAAAGAGGAGAGAAATGAGTTTATATGAGTAGTAATTTTATTGTTTTTGTTATAGATTTCATTTTGCTGTCAAGCACTAAGAAGTCATGCGGAACTCCTTAATGAAGGTATGCTATGGATAGTAAACACTACTTATATACGTAACTTAGCAGCAGCTATTAACCTTGTACTTAGCTATTATTAGAAACCTCTAAGAACTAGTAATAATCAAATGCGAGTTTTATTTTTGAATTAATTCTTGCTTTCAACACTACTCCTTGATATCTAAATCTAGTGTTCCGAGGTTCTACCTTAGTTCTTCAAATTTTTATTACGGCAATGTTCTGGTGAAAGCTGTATTGCGACATGCAAGTTAGTTAGATTGAGTTCACCTTCTCTTTGTTAATCTTTGACGAAATGATACTTGGTCTTAGAGCAGAGGCGAAGCTACGCCTAGGCCAGGGCGCAAGCGAAACTTTGTAGTCTAACTATTAAAGCTATTATTCATCTATAGTTGGCAGCTAGGTTGCACGGACACTCCTCCTAATCGGCGTTCCCGTGTCGGACACCCGTGTCGGACACGACACTCGTCGGACACACGTCAAAATGTGTCGGACACTTGTAAAGCCGTGTCCAACTTTCATCTTTTATTTGGGCACGTGTCCGACACGTGTCCATGGTATTTTGAGCCGTGTCCATGATATTTGGACACACCTTCAAACGGAATCAAGTTGAATTTAAGGTAAATGGCGTGAATTGTTATATGGTTGAATTTGGTGGAGAAATAAGTTGAATTAGCGGTAAATGATGTTATTTAGACTAGTAATGAGATGTCGAAATAGTTGATTATAAGTTAGTTTTTAGTTTTGGAAATGAGAATGAGTTATAATTAATGTCAAGTTTTACCTTCATTTATTTAAATTTATTATTCAAATACTTTTTCAAAAATAAAATCGAACATAAATAAATATAAAATATATATTTTATTAAATTTAAATGACGTGTCCTGTGTCCTAAATTTCATGAGATGCCGTATCGCGTGTCCGTGTCGTGTCAGTGTCCGTGTCCGTGTCCGTGCTACCTAGGTTGGCAGCGTGGTCTGTATTTTTTTTTTTGGTTAAGGTAAGAAAATTAGATTGATCCTTTGGGGTAAGACTAACCTATCTCATCTTTTCGAATGAGTGAAGTCGGTTGAAGCCACCGAGTTTCAAACCACCTCGAAAGAGTTAGATAAGAATGCTCAATAGAAGCCATAAAATCAGCAACCTTATTGGCTTCACAAAAGCAATATTTAATTATCACTTCATCGAAAAAATGAAGGTCTAATTTCACATCATTGATCATATACTAGATATTTTCCAAGGAATGAATTTTCCAAGTGTACGAATTGAGTTAATAACACATAAATTATCACCTTTTAAAATTAACTTTGAGATTCATATGTATTTAGTTGCTAAAATGCCTTCCTTTACAACAAGAGCTTCCGCAACCAGAATACTATTAAACCCGCACTTTTTTTTGCTCCTAACAGAACGACTTTGCCATTATGATCTCTTATAAAATATCGTAAAACAGCTTTATTACCACCTATTTTCTATCCGTCAAAATTTAGCTTTAGAATACCGTTTTTAGGTTTCTCCCACCAGATTTCTCCTTTACCAGCAGTGTTTCTAGATGACTCGTCTTTCTCGGGATTGTTGATGTAACACCCCCATCTACCAAGGAGCCTTAACAAGACCTTCCCCAGCAGATAAAGGCGTTACCATCTCGATTCCCCGAGAAATAGTAAATATCAAACGTCAATAAAAGAACAATTAAATTTATTACAAGTTAACTCAACAAAGAAAAAGGTACAACCGATAACGACTACCAACTACGTGATACTATCCATGCCATGACTCGTGATAGACTCGTCCCTCCACAGCACCCAGCTAAGCTCCACAAATCCATACCTGCTAAGACCGAATGCTCACCATAATGAATCATGGCAGGCACAATCAACAAAAGAAGAAACACAAACAACACCACACAAGGTCAGTAACTGAAGGATAACACAAAACACTAATTACAGCATACATACATCCAACACCACACAAGGTCAATAACTGAAGGATAACACAAAACACTAATTATAGCATACATACATCCAACACCACTTCCAAACACCCATCACTCCTCTGACTACCCGAAGGTCAAGTCTTGTCAGATTACGACCGCAACTAGTAACCCACACCGCCAGTGGGGCGGACCGCAGCCGTTCCCACCTAAGCCCTGCTCATCATTACCGAGCGCAAACCCATCTTCCTTAATGTGCACATCCCTCTTGTGGCGGGTTCCACAAGGGGCGAATCAATGGCGTGAAGCCACTCCCGCAAGTGACTCCACTCAGCCGAGGGCACACCTCGCGAACCAGAGACAAACAACAACAACCAACTGCAACCAATTTATACTACCAACAACAACACCAAATCCAATTAGACAACACAACCGACACACTAAACAATCAACAGTACTGAGTAGGACAACCTACCTTTAGCAATTCGTAGCAACACCGCATATGATCGTATGACGACAAGCAACCCTCATTACCACCTATTACAAATAGCATGACAAATCCTATTACCACTACCACAACCACAACCAAAACTAAGGAAAACGATGATGATGATCACGACTTACCTATACACGTTGTTCTGGTGACAAGACCGCTACCCCACTCATGCTTCCCATCCTCATGGTGTCTCAACTCACAAAGGGCTCCAAAGTATGAAGATTGGTGAAGGAGAGAGATGTGTCCGCAATTAGGTTTAGGAGAAATGAAATAAAACTAATTTTGGTTTCATGACTTCACGATTTATATTTCACCGCTGAACACAACTTACTCGATCGAGTACGGGACTTACTCGATCGAGTGGCCTCTACTCGATCGAGTCACAGAGCTACTTGATGGAGCAGCACTGCTAGATCGGGCTTCCTAAACTCAAAGTTTACTATGACACAAGATCGAACTAGTAAGGCTTCCAAAGGTCTAGACATGTGTCTAAGGTCAGTCAACGATGGTCAACGGGTCCCTAACAGGGCGGGTATTATAGTCTTCCCCTTTTAAAAAGAACTTCGTCCCCGAAATTCAACTCATCATCCCCCACAACTCAAGGTGTAACATGAACTAAGGTAACTGTCGACAACTCATCCCGACAAGAACAATCATAACCATTCCCCACATACCACCCATCTGTTTACGCTGACTACTCATCACCATCATCTACCTATGCGAAGATGACCATCAAATTCGACTCCCTATCGAGTCATCAACCACGTATTACACACGATAAAACATACTATCACAACTGCTACTTCCATTATACCAACCAAATTTAACACCGCATAACTCCATACACCACACATAACATACACATCTGGCACAAATACTCTACTTACTCATCCAACAATTAATCATTAACATCCAATGTATAGTAAATTACCAGTCAATTATACAACAATTAATTCAACGTTCATTTAAACTATTTACATAACACTTATATTACACAACAATTTAACAATTCAAATTATTTAATAAATTTTTACTTAACAATTACGTACATTACCTTCACGCAACCAAAGTTTTAATTTTAAGTTAACAAAATGGAGTACAACATAGTAAACTTTTACCAACAACCTACTCAAAACAAGATATTTTTGTCATATTTTTATCATTTTTCTCATGCGACATTACTCTTCCCCTCTTAAAAGGAACTTCGTCCCCAAAGTTCAGCTTCAAAACGAGATATAAACACTACACGAAATGATAACTTGACATAATCGTGACATTACGAAACAATTTAACATATATATGATGAGACCAACAATTACCATATTACCTCCTTGACATTACTTGTATAACATGTATGCATATGTGTACACCGAGTGAAAACAACCCAAAAATGATTTCATGAAACGCATCGTACCAAACAAATGGATGTGAAAATTAAGTAACGAAGATATGGCATCCGTTTGAAATTCAGTGCGTGAAGCAGGAATTACGCGCTGATCATTGCTCGATCGAGAGGTTAATCCACTCGATCGACCACCCAATCTACTCGATAGAAAGGTGCTTAATTGGAGGTCCTCGATCGAGCAACAAAAGTAATCGATCGAGAGGTTTTAGCTTGGATTTGTTCGATCGAGTGATATGAAAGTGCTCGATCGAGTACTTTTCTATCTGACGCAAGATTTTAATATCTTGTCATCGTATCTTAGGAAAATAAATATCTCTCTTATAAATAGGAGAGAATTAATTAGGTTTTAGCATCCTTCATACAACTTTTCCTCTGTTTCTTATTTTGTTCGACGTTGCTCTTCCATTTCCGGATCCGAACTCTTGTAATTTATTTTCTCTCTTTTATGTTATTTCCCTTTTGCACATTTCTTTTTATCATGTTGTTTATTATTTCTTTATCTTTTGTTCTTGCTTTATTTACCATTATGCATAGCTATGTTCTCTAATTATTTCCCTTTTGCACAATGTTGACCATAAATATGGGTGGCTCATCAAGGAAGCCAAGTCCATTGTCTTGCCCAACAAGATTTGTCGTATCTCCGTCCGCAGACCAAACTACCTCTTGCCCGTCTCCAAAGAAGCCGAGTTGATAATAAAGCAACAAAGGGATCCAATTGCAAAGCCCTCCTCCTCTACCATTGTGACTCCATCCTATCCTTTTGCCTACCAAGAGTTTAAACCGAGTGGCTCTAATGTCGTGGTAGGCAATGACTATTTGACCCAATTGATGCAACATATGAATAAAGAAGCTCATGATGACCGGGTGAATGCTTACCGTGCCCAATATCCACCCCTACTACATCTAGTTAGGCAAGGACTTCTTGATCCTTCATGTCCTTTGCCTGGTTGGGCGGATAAGGAGGTATTCTTCCCTAGTGCTTCCCAAGATGCCGAAAAGGATAGTCGGGTGGCTAATGGAAAGGAGGTTGTTGTTGTTGAAGACGGTGAAGGTATTGGTTTATGCTAAGAAGAAGAAGAGCAAGGTTCAAGTTCCGATGATGATAATGAAAATGGTGAATCCTTCGGGTCAGTGGAGGTGGATGATGAAGAAATTGATAATGAAAGTGACGATTCCGATGATGATGGCGGTGATGAGGCCGGTTATGATGATGTTGCAATGAGCGACAATTGATGATTGACAAGGCCTATTGGAGGATACCACAAGTGCGGGGTTGATTACTCAACTTCAACCTATTCCATTGTGAGTTTCCTACACCTCCTTTAGCTTTGGTTTTATCTCTTGTTTTAAATTTTAATCTTGATCATTTGTAGAGTCAATCTTGGCTCTCGGTAGTTTGGAGTCCTAGCACTGTTCAAAGGACTCCCACCTCGGTTCCATTGAGGTGTCTCATATATTTTTCCCGTTTGCAAAATCCAAAATGACAATTAGAATTCATGCGTTGCATCCTTGCCTTGTGCATGAACTTCCCTTTTTTGACACTAGAAATAGTGTTTTGATTGGTTTGGGGAAGTTCACACACAAGGAATACGAGTCAATTTAAATTGGCTCTCCAATTAATCGAAAGCATGCATCATATAGGATAGATTAGATTGCATCACTTGTATATATGTCATATAGTTTGCATACTAGGGTAGAAATCATGCATTTTCATATAGATTGCATTGCATAATTTCCTATCGTATTGGCCATTGAAGACAATGCCCATACTAGTGTGGGGATGGGAAATTCTAAATTAACATAAAAAATCAAAAATATAAAAATTTCGAAAAATACAAAAATATGTTCTTTCATTTCATAAAAACAAAACCATAAAAATTTGAAAATTTAAAAACATCCAAAAACATGTTCATTCCTTTGTAGTGTAGAAATTATATATATTGTATATATTTGTGTTTGTTCGTCACTCTTATCACATTGGATCGACTACGCCACATCCGAGGCATGGGGAATATGAAGACCGCATGGTATGATCTTGCCAAATTTCCTTTTTCCTCTCTATGTTAATGACTATGTGGCTTCTTTTTGTTTGATGCAGTACAAACCAATGTGATTCTAGGAGTTGCATTTAGTTTATATAGCATACTAGTTAATAGAAGCATTTGCATTAGGTTGTATATATGTTAGTTGCATCATGGCATGAAGTTGCATTTTAGGAAAATTTTTGTGAAAACATCTATTTGGGAAGCTTGACAAATGTATATAAAGCCCTTGTAGATACTTTTTCTTCTTGAGACTTTGCTCATTAGAATACCTCTAAAACACCCTAGGATGTGTCATGCTAGTATCCTTTGACCCATGGACTAAGGCCTAGTCAAGAGTACCTTGTGGTGTGATAACTCATTGGCTACTGTTTATTCCAAGGTGACCCTTGAAACCATGCAACAATCTTCCACTTCTATCATATTTTGTCAATAAAAAGGGAATGGGCACAAAAATTATCAATTTGAGTTCAAGCATCAAAACTAAAAAACAAGAAGTTTGCAAATTGAATCAAAGAAAAGAGGAGTACAAAAATAAACTCTATGCTTCAAATAAAAGAACCCTCGTTACAAATTAGGATGACTTTGAAAATGTTCAAAAAAAATGCAAAAATTGAAAATTGTCAAGTATCAAAATGCCAAACATCAAAAAAATGGCAAAAAAATTGTTCTGAAAAATGTCAAATGCCACAAAAGAATTGGGGGGAATAACAAAATCAAATGCAAACTCCCATTATGAAACTCAAAATCATTTTGATCCTTTTTTCCATTGATCCTACTTTTGTGCATGGTGGAGAGGGAACAACCCTTCTTCTTGTCTAGGCAAGAAGGGGAATTCCGCGATCCTACAGTGTTTCTAACACCATAGGGAGTCTACTCTTAACAAAAGCATTTAGCAATTGAGGACAAAGGTACCCTAGCTTGACACAACTTGGAAGTGATTTGTTGGTATCCTCCTAGGCTTAGTAACTTGAAGAAACCATATCTACAATGGAGTGTGTACCCTTATATTGCTTCCTTCTAGATAATTTCCGCCACTTAGATGAGTAAAGTGGCTATTCCTTTTTGTAGATGCATCCATTACTTGTTTTGTGTGCTTAATGCTTGGATGTATCGCCATTTTGGCAAGCCCCACCTTGCCTTGCATGGAGGCGTCTTACCTCATAGATGTCTTGTTGTGAGTTGAAGGAGTGGAGCGAGACCCGCTAATTGTCTCATATCGGCTATATTAGTAGGCGAGTTTAAATAAAGTTAATAGTTTTAGTCACCACTTTACTCGGGACGAGCAAAGGTTCGGTTTGGAGATGTTTGATGTGACTCATATTTGAGCACATTTAGTCCCCGAATTAACCTCGTTCCCATGCTTTCTAGCATATATTAGGGTCATTTTTTATCTTTAGTTTTCCATTGTGCATATTATTTGAGGTTTTGTGTCCTTGGTAGGAGAGGATTGCTAGCCTTGTATTTATGGAGTAAAATGGAGCTAAATGGATCGCATCTAATGACCAAGCATCGAAGAGGAGATCGACACTAGAAGCCTAAGCAAATAAATGAAGTAAAATGGGCGATGATGAAAGATCCGTGAATCCCCAAGACAATCCCAATGGATTGTTAGGAAACAAAGAACAAGAGATAACCCTGTCCCAGGATCCGAGCGTCCTGAGCTCAGGGCGAGCGTCCCAGAGCCAGGATCCGAGCGTCTTGATGCCAGCCCGAGCGGATCTTCTTACAGGACCAACCGTGCTTCAGGTGAGGACTGTTGGGATTCATTAATCTCATTTGCTTACATATTGAATATGTGAATAACTAATTTAGTCATAAAATTAGTTAAAGATCTTATGCATGCAAAACTAATACAAGAGTAAAGAAAAACGGTTCCTTAAATTTGATATTTTGGATATTTGGGCACTAGTAAGGTCACCTACCTTACTTAGTTCTTGAGCTTTCCTTATGGATAAACAAGATTCAAGTATAGAATCTCTCCCTAAAGATTGTACCAAGATAATACCCTTAATAGTTTAAATTAATATAAGACTAGTATTAATAAAAACTACCTTAAAAAGACACAAAATAATTTGTGTTTTGCTCCTGAAAATTTCGGTCAAGAGGAAGAGTTTTGTGAGATTTTTATTTTTTGTTCAATAACAAAAACTAAAGAGATTTATCTTTCTCAAGTTGTAAATTAATAAGAATGAATTTGTGTGTAAAGGAAAAATACACTACTTGAGTGTATAAGGGGGGAGGCAACCGGTTTTAGCATGGGTAGAGTGTCCAATGCTTTTGCTTGTTGCTCTTCGCAAGAGTGTAGGCTTAAAAGCCTATAATTAGTAGGCAATGATAATGTTTCCCACTAATTAAAATAACAAAACATAAATTTTCCTTCCTCTCCCATTTTACACGGCACATATGTATAATATGGAGCCATTTTAACTTTGTCAATTTGTTAATTTGTATTGCGTGACAAATTGGACATGTTCCTAGACATGTCATTTAAATAATGCATTTTTAACAAATAAAAAATTATTATATAAATGAAATAAATCACATACAAAATTAAATAGTAATTCACAATTACAATTACTTAAAATGGGTCATAGAATTATAAATCACAACTTCTTATATTTATAATAGGCAATTCATTCTATATTTTAATTGTTTCATAAACAATAATTTAATCTAAGCAATAAATCAATTCGATTACTTAGACCGAATCTTATTTAATCAAATTACAATAAGACACAAAATTTTACTCACAAAAACACTCGTCAATTTTAAGGAATTTAATTAACCCGTATCAGCATACGATTAATTAAATAATCAATTAAGAGCATTACCCTATAGGTATGAACTTAGGGGATCAACTGATCACCACCGTCGTACGACAGTAATGTCAAACTCTAGTCAGCCAATCATTACCGATATGTGTGGACCAGTTGACAATGAAGTTATACTTTCCCTCGTGTATTCTTAAATATGAAATTTAAACATGTGATCAATATGATCGACAATTGTGATCGCATTATTGTCGGGGACACTTACCCCAACAAGGACGCGCAGATTCCCTTGGGATTTGATGCATGATCCGCGCATGTCCCTCGGGAGTAACAAAATTATCAAGCTTCTCATAGGGTCTTAATCGTTATTTAAGCCCTTAGTAACCCTAATCCTTGTATTTAATTTTAGTATAAATACCCTATTGTACTACCTAGATTATCATCTTATCATAATCAATCTCTTAATTTAGTCTTAATCAAAGTTGTAATACACATTTTAATATTAATCACATCTTAATCTTTCCTTAATCTCTCAATTGTTCTTAGTTTTAGTTGGGTAATTAGAATATTATTTGGGTTTATTGGAGGATTGACAACCTTCCATCAATCATCAAGTTTACTTCTATTATTCTTTGATTTATTATTTGGATCATCTCAAGTAGGTATAATCTCTTTTACCTTTGTTAAATTATTGTTAATCACATCATTTATTCATCATGTTTTGCTTTGAGTATGATTGACAACCTTATTAGCATGCTAAAATTGATCATGAGTGATTAGTCCTTTAGCTAGGGTTAATGGGGAATTAGGGGAAACAATCATGGGAATTGATCTATGCTTAATCTAATATGTTTTCATAATTAATTTTTTGCTTGTTGTGATTTCAACCTATGCACATGTTATGTTTGATGAAATTCTAGACTATGAAACCTTGCATTTTTTACCCATCTCCTATCTTTTCAATGAGGCTTGTAAGACATAAACCAACTCGAGCCTTGTTAGACCATGCATAGAGATGAATAGGAAGAGACTAAGTCGACTTGTAGGTGTTGTAAAGTTTTGATCGACTCGGCTCCGGGACCTAAATCTTCCTAGGGATTGTAAGATATACACTAACTCCATCCCATCACAACAATAAGCGCTTGCTTCTAATTCAGAACATGTTTGTATGATCTATTTCCATGATTCCCTTATAAACCCATGACACCCTTGTGCCTTTAATCAATTGTTTACAAACCCCTTTAATTGCTTTACTTTGTTTTCATTAATTTACATTCATCTTATTGATTAGTTTAGACCACATCTCATCTCAACCCAATTTGTGACACCCTAAGACATAACTACTTGCAATTGAAATCTTAAATCGATACCCATCCCTTGGGATACGACCTTTACTTACCACTCTACTAAGAGTAGTTTGTGAAGATATAGACATTGTTTTGGTTAGGTAGTGACAACGACTAAGTACAACACACTTAAAATCACCGAGCCGATCTCGCCCTTACGGTCAAACGAAAAAGATTGACGAGATAAACCTCCTTGAGCCAACTAAAAAGAAAGCCGAATGTCCCCACAGGACATTCACCAACTTGGGATCAACCTATGCTAGCGCCTTGAAAAGGCTCATGGACCAAGGAAAACTGCAACACATCGGGCCCACTCCGGACTCGCCTCAAGCAAGGAAAACACGCTTTTGGAACCCTAACGCCTATTGCCAATATCGCCAAGGCAAAGGCCATGACACGGAACCTTGCTTCAATCTGAAGCACGTCATTCAGGACATAATTGAGAAAGGAGAGCTACCATTACCTTCGCCAGCAAAACCAAACAACAAAACAAACCCTTTGGGAATTCACGCTATATCAAATGACTAGCCGACTCTAGATTGCTCACATCTTATTGTTGGAATATGTGTCCTTCGATAATAATGCGATCCCAACTGTCTATCATGATAATCACATGTTTAAATCTCATTTTAAGAATACATGTTGGATGTAATATTTTACAGTCAACTGGTCCACACATATCGGTAATGATTGGCTGACTAAAGTTTGACATTACTGTCATGCGACGGTGGTGATCAGTTGATCCCCTTAGGTCATACCTAAAGGGTGACACTCTTAATTGATTATTTAATTGATCGTATGTCGATACGGGTTAATTAAATTGCTTAAAATTGACGGACGATTTTGTGAGTATAATTGACATGTCTTATTGTAATTCGATTAAATAAGATACGGTCTAAGTAATCAAATTGTCTTATTACTTAGATAAAATTATTGTTTACGAAAGAATTGAATCTGAATGAATAATTTATTATAAATACAAGACGTTGTGATTTATAATTGATAAACCGTTTTGGTAGAGTCTGGTTACTTTGGCAACCTAGCATTTTTGATGTATGGGTTCTGCAGTATGACCCTCAGTTTATTCATGTGAAGGTGATTATTAAAAGTACTCAGAAATCTTTCTTTTTGAGTATGATCTATACTTATAATGAGGGTGTGGATAGGAAAGATCTCTGGGCTAAAATGGAAAGAATTGCAGCTGTGTCAAATGGTCCATGGGTTATGGCAGGAGATTTCAATACAGTTATCTCTCCTGATGAAAGAATGGGGGGTAATACTAAGCAGGAGGATATGGATGATTTTATTGACTGCATTACCACCTGTGGCATGACTGACATTCATGCTACTGGAGCTTATTTTACTTGGACAAATAAACAGGATGCTGCTCATAGGAAGTTCAGTAGATTGGATAGGTTTATGGTTAATCATGATTGGATGAATACTTTCCCTGAGATGGCATCTCATTTCCATCCAGAGGGCCTTCTTGATCATAACCCTTGTGTAGTCAGCAATTGAAAGATGGGAGGGAGAAAGAATGCCAGTTTCAAGTACTTCAATATGTGGAGTTCAGCTCCTGATTTTCTGGCCAAAGTTCAACAAGAATGGCCTGTGCATATAGAGGGGACTATGATGTTCAGAGTAGCCAAACGTTTGAAGAATTTGAAAAGGGTACTCAAAGACCTGAACAAGGACTGTTATTCTGACATTGAAAACAAGACTAGTCAGGCTTGTCATGAGTTAGAAAGGATCCAGGTGCAGCTCAGAGAGGATATTACCAATTCTGATCTGATTGCTCAAGAGATAAACATTGCTGCTAATGTTAGATTTTTGACAACTGCCAGGGACAGTTTTCTGCAACAAAAGGCCAAATCCAAATGGTTAGAGGAAGGAGACTCCAATTCTGCATATTTTCACAATGCCATTAAGAAGAGATGTTTGCAGAATAAAATAATCCAAATTGAAAATATGCAGGGTCAAGTCTGTACTGATAGAGTGACAATACAACAAGCTTTCATAGATTATTATACTGATTTACTTGGCAGCAAGAAGTCTACTGAGGCTGTGAGGCAAGATGTTCTAATGCAGGGTCCTTTATGCACTGAAGCTCATTCAACTCTTTTAATGACACCAGTGACAGATGAGGAAATCAAACAAGTTGTCTTTGCCATTCCAAAGGACAAGGCCCCTGGACCTGATGGCTACACCAGTGGTTTCTTTAAAGACACCTGGGATACTACTGGACCTGATATGTGCTATGCTGTTAAGGAGTTCTTTAGGAATGGTCAGTTGCTGTCTCAGATAAATGCTACAAATATAACTCTCATTCCAAAATGTGAAAGACCAACCACTGTTAAACACTTTAGACCTATTGCTTGTTGTAACCTGATTTACAAGGTCATCTCCAAACTTCTATGCAACAGGCTAGCCTTGGTCCTTCCTGATATTATACATGAAAACCAAGGAGCTTTTATCAAAGGTAGATCCATTATTGAGAATGTTCTAATTTGTCAGGATATTGTTCACATGTATGCAAGGAAAAGTGTCTCCCCAAGATGTTTGTTCAAAATTGATCTTCAGAAGGCCTATGATACTGTTGAATGGGAGTATGTGGAACAAATGCTGAATGGTTTACAATTTCCTGCACACTTTGTACAACTGGTGATGAGGTGTGTCAGTACACCTGCTTATACATTGTCCCTCAATGGAAATCTTTTTGGATATTTTAAGGGTCAGAGGGGTCTAAGACAGGGTGACCCCATATCTCCTCTCTTGTTCACTATATGTATGGATTACCTCACTGGGATCATCAAATTTGCCACTACAAGATGGCCATTCCATTATCATCCAAACTGCAAGCCTCTCAAACTCACCCATCTGATGTTCGCAGATGACCTGCTGATGTTTTGTAAAGGAGACCCTCCTTCTATCATGCTGCTGATGAAAGCTTATACTTCTTTTTCTAATGCATCTGGTCTCACTATGAACAATACTAAATCTGAGATTTTCTTTAATGGGATGCAAGAGGAGATCAAGGAAGGTATTAAATCAGTGACTGGTTTTAAGGAGGGGGTCATGCCGTTTAGGTACTTAGGGGTGCCTATACAACCTGGTAAGATATCCAAGAAGGATTGCATCTCTTACTGAAAAAATGGTCTCTAGGATAAGAGGTTTGGGAGCAAAGAAGCTATCTTATGCTGGCAGGATCACCTTAATCAATTCTGTTCTCAATACATTATATAACTACTGGGCTCAAATGTTTGTAATTCCTCAAAGTGTCATTAAACGTATTGAAGCTATATGTAGGAATTTCCTATGGGATGGCAGCCCTGATTTCCATAGGGTTCCTTTGGTAGCTTGGGACACAGTGACTACTTCAAAAAAGGAAGGTGGTTTAGGGATAAAAAAAGCAGGCATTTGGAACATTGCCACTGTTGGGAAACTTGTCAACTGGATACACTCAAAGGCTGATAGACTGTGGATCAAATGGATCAATGCTATATACATTAAAGATCAGAACTGGCAGGACTACTCCCCTCCTGCCGACAAAGATTGGTTTGGAAGAGCATCTGCAAAGTGAAAGAGAAGTTAAAGGAAGGGTTTGTGAATGGCAGCTGGGATCACCATCCTAAGGGATATACTATTAGAAGTGTATATGACTGGTTGTGCTCTGAACAGAATATAGCAGACTGGTCACCTGTGGTTTGGAACAATTGGAATGTCCCTAAGCATTCCATTGTTACTTGGTTGATGATGGATAATGGGATGAATGTCAAGGAAAAATTGTTCAAGTATGGTTGCTGTGATGATGATTTATGTGTGATGTGTGAGTCCCAAACTGAGACTGTACATCATGTGTTCTCTGAGTGTGTTTACAGTTGCAGAATTAAAGCTCAGCTAAGCCAATGGTTTGGAGGACCATTCTCGATATACGATACAGCTAGCTATGGTGTATCAGAAATCAGTCCTTTGGAAGGCAAGAGCTGCTTGCCTAACTGCTTACCATTACCATGTTTGGTTCCAACGAAACAATGCAAGATTAAACTCTTGTTTGTTGCGCCCTGAAGTGGTAGCCAGGAGAATTGGGGAAGAAGTCAGCAGAAGAGTAACAGCTAAGCTAGGAGGAGCCAATGTGAATTTAGATTGGCTTGCTTTGATTCAGGGACATCAGGCTTAGTTTGTTATATGTTTGTGTTTTTTTTGTCTTTGAAGGGGCTTGAACCGTGATCAGTTGTGTATTTTTTGTATATTCCTTGATATTTATATATTATATTCACATTTTCACCAAAAAAAAAAAGTCGATTTTGTACATGACGTATTTTTATTAATACGTTGATTTTTAATATGTTAAAAATACATTACAATTACACATGACTTGTAACATGTGACAATTGACAAATGACAAATATAAAATGGACCTCCCATTTTATAAGTGCCGAAAAATGAGGGGAGTATTAGGTTTAAAATTGTGTTAATTATTTTAAGTGGAGAACAAAATAATTAGCTACCTAATTGTAGCCATGCAAGCCTACTTTCTTGGGAAGAAAATGAGTACCATGCATTGGCTCACCACACCTCCTCTCCACCGGTTTTTCTAAGAGAAAAACATAGAGTTTTTCTCTATTATTCACTACTTCATATGATAATTTCTAGTGTAAGAAATCATCACTAATTCTCTCTACATCTTATGAAATATTAGAGAAATAAAATCTCCAAAATCCTTCCCTTCTCTTGGCCGAATAAACAAGAGAGTAATATAATATTGTGGGTCAATTTTTAGCAAGATTAATAATATTACTAGTTCATTGTATTATTAATTATTAAGAGTTACACCTTGGGTATTCACTTTTGGGAGGGATTCTATTTTGGATCCTTGTTCATCCATTATAAGGAAGCTCAAGAACAAGTGAGAAGGGGAACTCATTTGTGCCCTTTATTCCGAAAACCCAAAGTAAGAAAGACGATTTCTTCTCTTATCTTATTCAAGTTTGCATGCATAAGATCTAGTTTTAATTTTATGACTAAATTAATATGTCACATATATGAATATTTAAATTAATTAGATTAATATTTTCTAACAAGCGGTATCATGAGCCTTAGGTTGTTTGCATGCAAATCGGTTTATAGTTTTTCTGAGTTATATGATTAACATACAAAACTAATTAATTTGGTTTTATGAAGATAAACCTAAAAATAACCTTGCATGTTAAAAGTTTGTGGTCCTAAGTGATTTTTAGGATATTTTGGTTTATTTATGGATTTTATTGTTCATTTTATATAATATTGGCATTAAAATGTGATTTTATGATAAAAATGTCATTTTTCGACGAAAAATAGCTAAACTTTGATTTTTTCAGTGGTTTTGGGATATGTTTTCACATATATTATATGCTGATGGCCTGTAAATTTTCATAATAAAACGAGTTGTATTGCTCGAATTATGGATTTTTCAAGTTAAAATCGTATTTAAATGGGTAAATAGGTTAATATGAGTTATATTTCGAATCTGGTCATGGAAATTTAGTATGTTGTCACATGAAATTTTACAAGTTGTGTGTAAAATATTTGGCTATAATGAAGTCTTTATGCATGACTTATGAATTTTTGATGAAAAATCACATAAAGAGTGACTTGAATTAGCAAATATGCTAAAACATACTTCATGACTAAGGAAAAATGTCACATGTTGCATTTTATCATATATTTCAGATCTAAAAGTGAAAAGTTGATGAATATAATTTTTCTCATATTTTTAGGATCATAATTGTTAAATCCGATAAACCGCAACATTGTTTTTCTCGATAAATTTTCAAAATTTTTAACCTAAGTTTTGAATATTATGAGTATAATGGTATTTTTCCCGAATGTTCATGAGTTTAAATTTCAAATTTTGAAATTATTTGAAATTTTTATGATTTAATTTGAAGTTTATAGCATAATCTTTTAATTTTAAGTCCATTTATGAACAATATTAAAATATCTAGGTTAATTATTGTCAAAATGTTAGTGGAGACTAATTTTGAGTCCTAAGATGGTTAGGGTAATTAACTTGTACATAAATATGAATTTATGTAATTTTTGTGATTTTAATAAGTTAAATCACGCAAATCCGTAAAAACCGATTAATATACGATATTGGCTCTAAAAGGCGATTTAGCATAAAATTGGGCATGTTCATACATATTATAATGCTGCATTTTATATATGATTGTCATATTTTAATTTTATGTAATTTTGAATTATGTAATTTTACTTTGTATGGCTTTAGTTTTAAATTGGTATTACCCGAAATGTATGGGAATATCGATTCGGTTGTAATTATTATGATCTCGTATCACCGTTTTGTAATTTAATAGATTCATTTTATTTTAATTACAAATGTATAATAGGAAATTATGTAATTCATTTTGTAATTTAATTATTCCGGAGTTCCTTGAAGACGGTGCCACTCAAGAAGGCGATCCATTAAAGAAAGTGTTGCCTTGAAATGCATGCCAAGACTGAAGTTCAAGGGACCAAAGGAGTTGGTTTCCGAATTTGTAATAGTTTATTAGATTTACTATTTTAGGAAGGCCATACTAGGATTTTATTTTTATGCTTTGCATTTCATTTATATGTTGCATACATCGCTAAATCGCCATAACTAAACATGCATTTTAAATCGAGTTTATCGACCGTGTCAATTACAATTATCATAGTTCACCGCTTTAGTTCACTTAAAACGTGATAGATAATAAATTGACATGACCTCTCGCTAAAATAAACAATTGAGATTTAGCCTTACCAAAAATTAGAAACCATGAAAACCTATTTCATGAGGGAGTGCGCTCGGCCCTACCGGGGTACAAACCTTGTTACGTAGGGGAAGTGAGTGATAAATGTCTATCCACCGAATTCATGTTGATAAGGGATGAATCGGCCCTACCGTGCCCAAGTTAATGTGGATTTGGATCATGAACACATTTATTCGAAATTTGGATTGAGCTCAACGGAAGTATTCGTGACCGTAGTCGCATGTGTTCCGGGCTAAAGATAAATATTAATGTAATTTTATCGACCAAGAGTTCTAAAAGTAGAATTGATTAAAGAGTTAATCCACCGAGTTATATTGATAAGGGATGAATCGGCCCTACCGTGCCCAAGTTAATATGAATTTGGATCTTGGAATCATTTATAATAGTTGGGTAGAGGTCACTATATAAATGCTCATATCTTGTTTAAATTTCATTTACAAGTATGACTAAAAAGACAAATGTTAATATTTCCTTTTCCTCCATACTTGTAGTTCATTACAATGAATCCATCAAACGCTACTACACTGACAACTATTGAGTCTTGCCACAATGTTTTTGACGACGTTTGCTTCAACAATGATTTCGACACTACTAAAGAACTTCATTTTGGGATAGGTTCGGATGGAAACATAAACTTCATCACTTCTTCTAAACCTCCTACTACTACAAGATCTCTTGTGAGCCGGTCTCAGGAAGACCGCCTCATAAAATCTATAGGATCTTTGTCTTTGGAAGAGAAAGATGCCAAAACTAGTGGGAGCCCAAGCAATCAAGTTCTTGCTTCCAAGGGCAAAAAGTTCAAGAAGAAGGGAAAGAAAGGGTAAAACTTCAAGCAAGTTGAAGATGAGTGCCATTATGGCTATGGCATGGGACATTGGCTTAGGAATTGTCCCGTATATTTGCGAAATATAAGGGAAGGAATCATAGTTCCAAAAGGTAAAATTCCTAAGGAAATTTATGTTATTGATGTAAATTATACTTCCACTACGACATGGGTACTGGATACCGGTTGTGGTTCTCACCTTTGTAATCATTTACAGGGGTTAAGAGACGTGAAGAGGCTTAGCAAAGGAGATGTGGATCTACGCCTTGGAAATGGAGCTCGAGTAGCGGCCGAATCCAAAGGAACTTATGTATTAACTTTGCCTAATGGATTTGAGTTGTATTTACATAATTGTTTTTATGTGCCTACACTTTCTAAAAACATTATTTCAATCGCTATGTTGGACATGGACGATTTTTGTTTTGTCATTAAAAACAATCGTTGTACTATTTCAAGGAACGACTTAGTTATAGGCCAAACTCCTTCCATTAATGGCATTTACATTTTAGAAACCTCGAATCCGACTATTGACATCTACAACATTCAATCAGAGAAACTCAAATCAAGTGATCCAAATGAATCGTTCATTTGGCATTGTCGATTAGGTCACATAAACGAGAATCGCATCAAAAGATTAATTTCAACTAATGTGATTACACCATTTGATTATCAATCATATGGAACATGCGAATATTGCCTTCTTGGCAAGATGACTCGTAATCCTTTTAGCGGTAAAGGAACACGAGCTAGTGAACTATTGGGACTCATACATACCGATGTGTGTGGACCAATGAGTATCACCGCTCGAGGAAATTATGACTACTTCATAACCTTCACCGACGACTTGAGTAGACATGGGTATGTCTATTTAATGAAACATAAGAGTGAAGCTTTTGAGAAATTCAAGGAATTTCAAAATGAAGTAGAGAACCAATTGAACAAAAAGATAAAAGCACTACGATCCGATCGTGGTGGAGAATATCTTAGCCTTGAATTCGATTCACACTTGGAAGGTTGTGGTATTATATCACAACTTTCTCCACTCGGAACATCACAACTCAATGGTGTTGCCGAAACGAGAAATCAAACCCTACTTGATATGGTTCGATCAATGATGAGTCAAACCGAGCTACCAAACTCGTTTGCGATTCAAACCGCAATTAGATCTTTGAATAATAGTCCCACAAAGACAACCGAAAAGACTCCATATGAGATGTGGACGAGAAGGGTTCCCAATATATCCTATATGAAGATTTGGGGATGTGATGCTTACGTCAAGGCAAAGACCGACAAAAAGCTTGCCCCAAGATCCGAAAAATGCATTTTTGTAGGTTACCCCTCGACCTCTCGAGGATACTACTTCTACAAACCTCAAGAAAACAAAGTGTTTGTGTCTTGCGAGGCTGTCTTCTTAGAAAGAGAATTTATTTCTAAGAGACAAAGTGGGAGAAATTTTGAACTTGATGAAGTTCAAGAGCCACAAACCGAGTTAGAGACTGATGGGGTGATGTCGTCGCTCATCCAATCAAACTCATTTATAAAACTCAACAAACAACTAGCTAGTGGTAAGTCGAGGTCGATCCATGGGACGGTGGTTACTCAAATTATTCAATCTAATTATGGTTATGCTTGGGGTTGTCACAATTATAATGGGTTGATGATTCTAAGCTAATAAAGGCAATAAACAAGCAACAAAAGGAAAGATGTAAACAATTGATTAAAAAGCACTAGGGTGTCGTGGGATTATAGGGGAATCATGGGATAAGATCATACAAACATGTTCTCAAATTATAAGCAGGCAATTATTGTTGTGATGGATTGAGTTGGGTTATATCTTACAATCCTAGGAAAGTTTGGGTCCCGGAGCCGAATCGATTAGATTGTACAACACCTACAAGTCGACTTAATCTTCCCTACTCAACAACATGCATGGTCTAATGAGACTCGAGTTGGGTTATGTCTTACAAGTCTCATTGAAAAGATAGGAGATGATAGTAAATGCAAGGATTCATAGGCTTAGCATTTCATCAAACATAACATGTGCATGAGTTGAGATCAAAACAAGCAAGCAAATAAAACATGAAAGCATATTAATTTAAGCATGAATCATTCCCCATGTTGGTTTCCCCTAATCACCCATTAACCCTAGCTAAGAGACTACTCACTTATCATCATATTGAACATGCTAGCAAGGTTGTCAATCATACTAACAAAGTGAAACATGATGAACAAATAAAAGTAATTAGCAATAATTAAAAAGAGATTAAGAGATTATACCTACTAATGATTCCAATAACAAAGCAAGAATAATAGAAGAACTTGATGATTGATGGAAGGTTGTCAATCTCCCAATAAACCCAATAATCTTCTAATTACCCAATAATAAACTTGAATTCCTCAATAATAAACTTGAACAATGATTAAAGGAAAGATTAATGTATATTTTGTGGAAAGATTAAATGATAATCTATTCTAATCTACTACTAATCTAATCTAAGGAAAGATTGATTCCACCTCATGAAAACTTGATTGTTTGATTATTACAAATGGGGTATTTATAGTGGAAATTAGGGAGGATGCATTAGGGTTAACTAAGGGCTAAACTAGTAATTACACTTTTTAAGTTGAGCAAGGAGCCTCCGGGATTTTTCAGAGGAAGGGCGTCTTTCTCGGAGCTTGAAGAACACGAAAATCATTTGGAAAGAAATCCGAGCGGATTGGAGTCGGGACGGCCGGATTCTTGCGGTGGAATCCGAGCGGATTCAAGAGCAAGACGCTCGGATTGTAGTGGGAGAATCCGAGCGGATTCAGAGCAATCCGAGCGGATTGGGCAATCCGAGCGTCTTCAGCGCGGGACGCGCGGATTCTTGTACAGCTTCTTTGTTTGAGCTCGGATTGTAAAACGGACGTCATTTTCTCATCCGGACTCCTATTGGAGTGATTCAAAAGCCTAGATCGCTTGTTTTTTCGACGCCGTTCCATCTAGCATATTTTCAGAGCCAAATGAGCAACCCTTGGTTTGCGTTTCGAGCGATTTCTTCATGCAATGCCTTCCTTGCTTTTCCTCCTTGCTTTAAACCTTATGACCCTTCTTTATACTCTTTATTCCTACATCATTGGTCATCATTCTTGCCTCCTCTTCATACTAGTCCATCTAATATCATTAATAAGCTTCCAAATATGCACGAAAGACGGGAATTTCCGCCTTATTATCTCCTTTTCTACAAAACATATGAAATTCGATAGAAAAGCAAAAAGGAAGGTTTTGACGGATAAAATGGCCATGAAATGCTATAATAGTATGCAAAATAGGCTCAATTAGGGGACTAAATATGCGCTAATTATGGTCACATCAGAGACGCCTGAAGATGTTCCTTCGTCGTCTAACGCGGTTGTCCCTCCTCCACTTAGAAGAACGGGCCGAGTTATTCGCCATCCCGATCGATATGTGGGACTCATAGAAGAAGATGGAACACTCGATGTGTTGCTTTTAGAAAGTGACGAGCCCGCCACCTACAAGGCCGCAATCTCTAGTCCAAATTCCTCCTTATGGCTTGAAGCCATGAAGTCCGAGATGGATTCTATGCATGAAAACCAAGTTTGGAACTTGGTGGATTTGCCATAAGGGGCAAGACCTCTTCAATGCAAATGGATTTTCAAGGTCAAGAATGGCATAGAAGGACATGATGATGTCTACAAAGCTAGGCTAGTGGCAAAATGATTTACTGTAATCCCCTATAAAATCTAGTGCAAAACAGTGGCGGAAACACTGTCGAATGGGATTAAATACACAAAGATAAAAGTTCTAGCTGTTATAAATTGAGAATGTATAAAATTCTCAAGGATAAAATTAAATGGTTAAGTCTAAACAAATGCCACTTTTATTAAAAAGGGCGAAAATAAAATTCCTCAAAAGTGTTAAAACTAAAAACCATAAAAGAAAGCGAGAAAAACAGTAGGATCTGCAAACTACTCGCTAGCTCACACAAATCCCAAAGAAAGCTAATACATGTCATGTTATAAACATAACGACCACAATCGATGGGGAGTAACTCGACGTTCTCCCAGCCATATCACATGATATAAATGTTACAGATGCAAATAATATATCAAAGTAAATTGAAATGTTATAAAACATAAGTAACAAAATATGATTACCAAATCACGTTAAAACCAACGTGCTGCATGCTTAAAAGCAAAATATTCAAAAGATAGAATGGAAATAATTTAGTTCAGGCTAGATATCTACTTTAGCTATACTTTTGACACCGCAGCATCTTTACTAGTTTCGGGAACCCAATGTCACGCTAAGATGACCAACTCCAAGCTCACTAACTAGACAACAAACTATAATAGGACACGACTTACCACGCAGTGCGAAGTCCTAGTCTAAGTACATGTACATGACTCTATGACGATCTGTACCGCCCGCAGGATACCCAACCATATAGCTGTTTTAGTAAAACCGTATGCCTTAGTTTATTATTCATTGCCTTTACTTTCATTACTCCAAACTTAAAAATATCCCAAGTGATATAGTATATTATTCAAATGGTTCGTAAGGGAACTACACTTTTATTTTCTTCGAATTAGAAAACTTAAACTTAAAACTAAAAGTATAAAATTTATTTAAGGACGTTAAATAAATTAAGTTACTGAAATTAAACTTTAAAGACCATCCTTTGACTTAAGGTACTTTAGTAAAGACTTATTACTTAGGCTTAAATGAGACGGAGCTTTACATTTGTTTATAAAACTGAACACCAGTATTGTAAAATTCATAATTAATTACAGAAAAATCGAAGTGATGCAAGGCCAATTTTCATGGTTTCCAGTAGCTTTTGGCTACAACTTTCATCTTTTAACAAACTTTAAATTAGGAAAGTATCAGGGGTCTAAAAATTCATTTCTAAAACCTGTCAGAAAACGTCACCCATAATGTTTCAGTTCATAAATCCACTTTTAGAAAACATTTTAAGGCAAGGCATAATTTTAAACATAATTAAACATGATAAATATTCATTGAGAAAAAGATTAGCTACTGTATCAAAAGCAAAATATCTTTTAAAAATGAATCTTTGAGAGAAGTCAGAAACGCGTTTTACAGGCGAGCTGTTCACAAATAATTTATTCTGACCAAACCGTAACTCTAAATATTATGAAATTTTTTATGCAGACTCCACACTTTAGAATAATAGGAGTTTATTCTTTACACTTTTGCAAATTCGAAATAGAAACAAGTGATATGATTTTTACAAACAGACGAACATATTTGACAGATTTAACAATGGTTTTCATTAAACTTGTAAAATACACCATTAATCGAAAATAATGATTGAAGACCTACAAATTTATACACAACCTAATACTACATGTATCTGCCATATACTAAAATATTGTAAATTTACAATTTTATTTAGTATTTTTAACATAATTAAAACCGAACAGAATCGCTATAATCGCAGAAACTGCGTCAATACTTTAAATTACGAAATAAATACTAAAACTCCAAAATAATTACCACGAAAATTAATGGTATTTTAAAATCTATCATTTAACCCAGAAAAATAATTTAAACCTCCTGGAAATCATAAAAACGAATTTATACCATCTTTATATCATATTAATCGGTTTAATCATAAAACTTGCAAATCAACCAAAATAAATTCCTATTGACAAAATAAAATTTATACATATTCAAAATAAATTATGGATATCAAGAGATCAGAAAGTAAAGGTTTCGAAAATCATATGTATCAATAAATCTTTATAAAACCACAAAAAAGCAATAATACATACAACTACAACAATTAATCAATGCAATACCGAGTAACGTCGTAGTTACCTTGTTCCGAATCTGAATCCACATATGCTAGCCTTCAATATCTCCTCTACAAACCTTTAAAAACATAAATTACATATGTGTAAAACATATGAATCATTAATCTAGATAAAAACTAGGATAAGAAAGATAAGAGTAATCAATTTACCCTTAGAATAGGATGAACGGATGATGAGAGAAGGCCGATCCAAATAAAGAAGCTAGAAGGCAAGCACGTACGTAGAATAATTTGTAAAGCGAAAATAAAGAAGCAAGAAGGCAAGCACGTACGTAAATTATTAGCGTGAAATGAGATGAAACCACGGAGATGAGGTTCATATGTGACGGCAGGTTCCGAGCGTGAAGGAATTTGTTTCTCTTATTATTTTGTTAAAGAAAAGAGAGATGATAATAACCTAAAAATAAAGAGTTTAAGAGGGATTGAAAAATTAAAAGATGTAACAACTAAATCCTTAAAAAGCTCACTAATAACAAGTTAAAAATAGATGGTTAAACACAATTATCTTCTCAAAATTTAAGACTTGAAAAAAATAAAAAATAAAAGGTAGGATAAGATTAAAAATGGGTGATTTCCTTACATAATGCTAAGAGATAAATTAATTCTCATCATATAGCTACTTAAAACATAATTCTCACCATATAGTTAAGCTAGGATAGGATAATCCAAAGCTAAGGAATGGAAAAAACAATAAAATTGAATTTTCCGTAAGTATTGTCTTGTAAACAAAATTATTCCCTACATATTGCTACTTTAATTTCTAATTACAATTATGATAAAAGAATTTAAAAATGTTTTTTTATTTATGTGTATTAATATTACGTAAAAAAATACTCGTACTTTTTTCATAGCTTTATTTATATTTTGTGTCCGAAATAGTCTGATTAAAATTTAACATCGAAGGTAGTACATGTCCGAGTTATAATTCATCTTTTTTTTTTGCAATAAGCCATACATCAAGTGTGAATTGTAAAAAAATAAAAAATGTTTGGCTTATTGCAAAAAAAAAAAAAAAGCTAACGGTTGCAAAAAGAAAATGATGAAAAGATATATCGGGCACACAAAATAAATCTATGAAAAAGTTGTTTTTAAACTAATATTAATATACTCAAATAAAATAAAATATTTTAAATTCTTCTATCATAATTATAATTTAAAATTTATTATTATATAATATTATATGTCAAATAATTATAATATATACCTAAATATGTCTTCTTAAAATTAAAAAATAAATAAAAATTAAAGTAGCAATATATAGGGAATAATTTTCTTGCAAGACAATACTTATAGAAAATCCAAGTATATGTTCTTTCCGATCCTTTTACATTGGGTTATCCAATCCTACCTTAACTATATGGTGAGAATTATTTTTCAAGTAACCATATGGTGGGAATTATTTTATCTCACAACATTATGCAAGAAAATCACCCATTAAAAATGGGGTTCAATAGAAATAATTTCCGAAGTCCAATGTATTAACTCAGAGTAGACTTAAAATATGAATAAATGAATAAATATAATGAAGCTCCAAAGATTAGAAATATAATAACTCTCGAAACAAAGGAATATTCGAGACATAAGAAAACTTAAGAATTCAGAGAAAGAAAGGAAATGGCTCGCAGGTAAATTCCGAGTCATACAAATCAAATCGTAATCGAAAATAAAATATGGTTACGAAAATAAAATACAAAAAAGGCGGGTGTTACAACCTCCCCCACTAAAAAAAAGAGTTTCGTCCTCGAAACTTAAAAGTAGAAAACAAAATTTAAAGAACAACAATTTTTTTTTTTCTAAATCATTTCAGTTAACACTTAAATTCGAGAAATCATCGTTGAGGTCTTACAATTTTTAAACCAGTTTTCAAAATTGAACTATTAAAAATCACTTGTCTCATCTCATGGAACGAGGGAATACTGTCGCGAACCAGGATTCTGTCGTCCAAGATAAGGGTAAGTCAACATTGGAAAAATCAAATCTTACACCCATGCATCAGCAAGTACTGAACCGGTCATTAGACGTCTTTAATGACAAGTCCTAGCATCCACCAATGTCGAAATTCAAAAGTAAATGTGCCAATTTTACTTAAAACCTTTGAACAAATCAAATTTTGATAATACAACACCACTTTGAAAGTTTATAAAGGCACCAAAGTATTGAAAACCAAAATTCGGAAGTATTTTCAATCGAATTTCAAGTTATTTCGAAACAAAACCAAATTTAAATGATAACCCAAAACTAAAAGAGAAAGAGAAGTTCAAAACTTTGAAGCTAGTCATAATTCAAAATTTCCAAGATATTCAAAATATTTTATAGAAGTCAAAATATTTTGTGTAAAATGGAATTTCTCAAAGAAAAAGGTTAACGAGAAATCAAATGTGTATATACAACATAACATTTGAGTGTTTTTTTTTTTTTGCATTAAATAACTTTATTTGAAACAATTCCGGTATATTTCCAAACGTGTTTTAAGACATTTGAAACAAAACCAAGTTTAGACACTAATCCAGAGTAACACTAAATATGAAATTAAAGTTTTTAAATCATAACTCAAAATTAAAATATCCGAGAACCAAACTTTGTAAAAGCCGAAACTCTTGTATAAAATGGAAATATCCGAGGAAAAAGGTCAACGGTAAATCAAGACAAAAGTTTTTAAACTAAAGCAAGGGAGAGAAGGATTTAAGAGTCATATATAACTCTCTCAAGGATTATGAAAGGGGATAAACATCTCGAGATTCAAAAGAGGGAGTGCAAATTTT
This sequence comes from Silene latifolia, assembly GCF_048544455.1. Classification (NCBI taxonomy): domain Eukaryota; kingdom Viridiplantae; phylum Streptophyta; class Magnoliopsida; order Caryophyllales; family Caryophyllaceae; genus Silene; species Silene latifolia. The sequence continues at coordinate 152,132,067 of NC_133526.1, forward strand.
ACTTAAAACCTTTTTACAAATCGAATTCGTAAATACAACATAACTTTTGAAAGTTTTAGAAGCATCCAAACAAAAATTTTGGAAACAATTCCGAAATACTTTCAAACGAGTTTTAAAAACATTTCAAGACAAGACAAAATTTAGATACTAACTAAGAGTAAAACGAAAATAGAAGTTTAACACTTTAAAATCATAAATTTTCAAGATAATCAAAACTTTGGAGTCAAACCTTGTATAGAAAGAAATATTCGAGGAAAAAGACTAAAGGTAAAAGTTTTCAAACTTAAGCCAAGGTTAAGGTAGTAACAGATGCTCAGGTGAAGAAGTGGGAATGAGAGATTCAAGAGCTATACAAAGCTATCTCAAGGATTACAGAAGAGGTTAAAGATCTCAAGATTTTTGGTACGACTCCTCTATAGAACCCAAGCTTTTTCTATTTCCATCGAAAACAACACCAAGGTTATTAAACTCAGGCAACTAAGTTGTCAAGCTCAGAATTGTCAAACTTCCTAGTCTACATGCTCCAAAATTATCGATTAACACAACTTTCATCTCAAATCCTTACATGACTGCTCATCCTCTCAAAACATCATGGTAAAAGTCCATCAAGTACTTCAACATCCAACCGACTAACTAAATTCCTCAAGTTATCAAATCTATAAGACTCCTCGAAACACCAAACAGAAAACATCGTCTAATAAAGCTCTGATGAGAATTCCTCTGAACTGAAAGCAACAATGCCTCTAACATCCACAAGTAGAATCTAACGAAGATAAAGCTCTCTTAGAAGTCCATCAAATGAATATAAAGGTCTCTTAGCAGTTCATTAAATTCCCAATCCTAACACGACAACAGTTAGGGGTTAAGAACTCAACCAAACAACAATTTCGGTCATATAAGGTCATCAAACAACAATTTCCTTTAAGGTAATACAGACCAAAATATTCTTCAGAGAAATACATGTACTAGGGTTAAGACATTAAGATATGATACGTATACATAATTCCCAACTCCGGGTTCATAATTCTTCAAATCAATATAATCAATCCAAACTGCAGTTGGGCTAAGACACTCCTTACTCTCGAGGTTAACACTAAACAACCCAAATAAAGTTAAGTCACACAACCAAAAGTTCCAAGGCTACAACCTTACATCAGAACTCAACAATCTAAATCTATAAGAATCAAAACTGAGATTAATCTAGGTCAACCAATAATGATACATGGTTACTATAAAAACCTTTATCACATCTAGACCAAAATATGCAAATTAGCTATAATCCGAAACCATTAACTACGCCAAAATTCTAACTCCATAATCCACTACTCACCATTCAAGTTAATCCTCAAGAAATAACAGTTCTTACAAGATAGACATTAAGGGTAAAACTCACTATCCTCAAACCATAAGTAACAATGCTTCACTAGACCTCAAACCTACTTAACTTCCGTCACATTTCTCCAAGAAAGAGTCAGTTTAACCAATGAATCTCAAGAGAATAGATACCAATGTAGAGGAATCACAAAGAAGGATTAATTCATCAAAATAGGAGATGAAAATTTATAATAAGGACATAGGAATCAGCTAAGACTGAAAAAGATTGAAGGAATAAGAATGATGATCGCAGACTAATAAAGTCTGAGATCAGAGAAGGAATCTTCAGGCATCCAGAGTACGCAATATGGCTCGTTGGATCACTCCATCACCTTGTAGAGAAAACAAACACACCAGTCTTGGGTTGCTCCATCTGACGGATCCACAGTGTAATTACTCTGGGTGTACTGCACCATTATGGAACTTGAGTCCTCTCTTGGCCAACTGGTCTGTAGCTTGAGCAAAACTGAATCTGGGCTGGAACAACCATTGTCTCTTCCTTGTGGCATCAAGTTCTCCAAGGGTTAGCTAGGTTGTTGAGCGAGTTCAATATCACCATAATGATCGCATTCTGGTCCGGAAAAACACAACGTGCACATCCACCTTCTTTCATCTTCTTTGTCGGAGAAAATAAAAACAAAACATAGATTCAATGCTAGTCATTGATTTTGCAGGAACACATAAACTAACATTCAAGTCCTTATGGTTTCTACCCATCTCTCACTAGATCATTTATTTAGTCAAATCATTTATAAGGCATTTTCCTAAAGATCAATGTGTGAGCGTCCTCTGATACCAACTGTAATCCCCTATAAAATCTAGTGCAAAATAGTGGCGGAAACACTGTCGAATGGGATTAAATACACAAAGATAAAAGTTCTAGCTGTTATAAATTGAGAATGTATAAAATTCTCAAGGATAAAATTAAATGGTTAAGTCTAAACAAATGCCACTTTTATTAAAAAGGGCGAAAATAAAATTCCTCAAAAGTGTTAAAACTAAAAACCATAAAAGAAAGCAGAAAACAGAGTAGGATCTGCAAACTACTCGCTAGCTCACACAGAAATCCCCAGCAAAGCTAATACCTGTCATGTTATAAACATAACAGCCACAATCAGTGGGGAGTAACTCGACGTTCTCCCAGCCATATCACATGATATAAATGTTACAGATGCAAATAATATATCAAAGTAAATTGAAATGTTATAAAACATAAGTAACAAAATATGATTACCAAATCACGTTAAAACCAACGTGCTGCATGCTTAAAAGCAAAATATTCAAAAGATAGAATGGAAACAATTTAGTTCAGGCTAGATATCTACTTTAGCTATACTTTTGACACCGCAGCATCTTTACTAGTTTCGGGAACCCAGTGTCACGCTAAGATGACCAACTCCAAGCTCACTAACTAGACAACAAACTATAATAGGACACGACTTACCACGCAGTGCGAAGTCCTAGTCTAAGTACATGTACATGACTCTACGACGATCTGTACCGCCCGCAGGATACCCAACCATATAGCTGTTTTAGTAAAACCGTATGCCTTAGTTTATTATTCAATGCCTTTACTTTCATTACTCCAAACTTAAAAATATCCCAAGTGATATAGTATATTATTCAAATGGTTCGTAAGTGAACTACACTTTTATTTTCTTCGAATTAGAAAACTTAAACTTAAAACCAAAAGTATAAAATTTATTGAAGGACGTTAAATAAATTAAGTTACTGAAATTAAACTTTAAAGACCATCCTTTGACTTAAGGTACTTTAGTAAAGACTTATTACTTAGGCTTAAATGAGACGGAGCTCTACATTTGTTTATAAAACTGAACACCAGTATTGTAAAATTCATAAGTAATTACAGAAAAATCGAAGTGATGCAAGACCAATTTTCAAGGTTTCCGGTAGCTTTTGGCTACAACTTTCATCTTTTAACAAACTTTAAATTAAGAAAGTATCAGGGGTCTAAAAATTCATTTCTAAAAACTGTCAGAAAACGTCACCCATAATGTTTCAGTTCATAAATCCACTTTTAGAAAACATTTTAAGGCAAGGCATAATTTTAAACATAATTAAACATGATAAATATTCATTGAGAAAAAGATTAGCTACTGTATCAAAAGCAAAATATCTTTTAAAAATGAATCTTTGAGAGAAGTCAGAAACGCGTTTTACAGGCGAGCTGTTCACAAATAATTTATTCTGACCAAACCGTAACTCTAAATATTATGAATTTTTTTATGCAGACTCCACACTTTAAAATAACAGGAGTTTATGCTTTACACTTTTGCAAATTCGAAATAGAAACAAGTGATATGATTTTTACAAACAGACGAACATATTTGACAGATTTAACAATGGTTTTCATCAAACTTGTAAAATACACCATTAATCGAAAATAATGATTGAAGACCTACAAATTTATACAGAACCTAATACTACATGTCTCTGCCATATACTAAAATATTGTAAATTTACAATTTTATTTAGTATTTTTAACATAATTAAAACCGAACAGAATCGCTATAATCGCAGAAACTGCGTCAATACTTTATATTACGAAATAAATACTAAAACTCCAAAATAATTACCACGAAAATTAATGGTCTGTACTAGATGCAAGCACTTATTGTTGTGATGGGATCGAGTTGGTGTATAAGCTTACAGTCCCTAAGAAGGTTTGGGTCCCGGAGGCGAATCGATTAGGTTGTACAATACCTACAAGTCGACTTGGTCCTTCCTATCCAACTATATGTATGGTTTAATGAGACTCGAGTTGGTTTATAAGCTTACAAGTCTCATTGAAAAGATAAGTGATGGGTAAAAAATGCAAGGATTCATAGGCTCGCATTTCATCAAACATAACATGTGCATAAGTTGAAATCACAACAAGCAAGCAAATTAATTATGAAAACATATTAGATTAAGCATGAATCAATCCCCATGTTGGTTTCCACTAATTCCCCATTAACCCTAGTTAAGGAAACTACTCACTTATTATCAATTTTAACATGCTAACAAGGTTGTCAATCATACTAGCAAGGCAAAACATGATGAATAAATGATGTGATTAACAATAATTAAACAACATTAAGAGAGAATTATACCTATGAAGATGATTCCAAATAATAAAGCAAAGAAAAATAGAAGTACTTGATGATTGACGTAAGGTTGTCAATCCTCCAAATAAACCCAAATAATCTTCTAATTACCCAAAATAAATGAAGAACAATAGAGAAATTAAGGAAAGACTAAGTATTGAGATTTGTATTAAGACTAGATTAAGAGTTGATTACAAGATTAAGGAATGATTAAGAAAGTATTAAGAGAGTATTAAGATAGCATGCTAATCCAAGTAGTACAATGGGGTATTTATACTAAAGATTAGGTACAAGGATTAGGGTTACTAAGGGCTTAAATGACTATTAAGTCCTCAAGAAAAGTTGAGGAAGTGCTCCTCTCGAAGAAAATGAGCATCTCCGTTTTGCTAGTCTCGCCATGATCCGTGCGTCTTGGGAATTGACACGGGCTCTCTGGGCTGTGATCCGAGCGGATTGTCTGTGAGATGCTCGGATCCTCTTGCTGCAAGACGAGCGTCATGGCTGCGGGACGCTTGGATGGTGGTGGATGGAGATGTTCGGATCGTCTGTGATCCGCTCGGATCCCACGCCAGACTTCTTTTCTTCCTTCATAATCCGCGAGGATCATTCTGGAGATGCAAGGATCCTTTCGTCATTGCCCATTTCACTTTATTATCTACATAGGCCTTCTAGTATTGTCTTCTCTTTGATGCTTGGTCATTAGATGTGATCAATTTAGCTCCATTTCGCCATGTAAATGCTAGGTTTGCACTCCTTTCCTACCAAGGAAACAAAACCTCAAAGAATATGCAAAATGGGAAACTAAAGATAGTAAATGAGCCAATTATGCACTATAAAGCATAGGAACGAGGTTAATTCAGGGGCTAAATGTGCTCAAATATGAGTCACATCAAACATCCCCAAACAGAACCTTTGCTCGTCCCGAGTAAAGAGGTGACAAAAACTAGGACCCTTATTCAAACTAAGCTACTAATATAGCCGATGTGAGACAATTAGCGGGTTTCACTCCGCCCATTCAACTCACAACAAGACAACCATGAGGTAGGATGCCTTCTTGCAAGGCAAGATGGGGCTTGCCAAAATGGCGACACATCCAAGCATTAAAGCACACAAATCAAGTAATGGATGCATCTACAAAAATAAATAGCCACTTTCCTCATCTAAGTGGCGGAAATTATCTACAAGGGAAGCAATCTAAGGGTACACATTCCATTATAGATATGGTTTATTCAAACTACTAAGCCTAGAAGAATACCAATAAATCACTTCCAAGTTGTGTCAAACTAGGGTACCTTTGTCCTCAATCGTTAAATGCTTTCGTCAAGAGTAGACTCCCTATGGTATTAGAAACACTGGAGGATCGCGTAATTCCCCTTCTTGCCTAGACAAGAAGAAGGGTCGTCCCCACTCTACCATGCACAAAAGTGGATACGATGGAAAAGGGATCAATAATATTTGAGTTTCATATGGGAGTTTGCATTTTGTTGTTGTTTTCCCCCCAATTTGTGGCATTTGACTTTTTGAGAACATTTCTTTGCCATTTCTTTGATGTTTGGCAATTTCAACACTTGACAATTTCAACTTTTTCTTGCATTTTTCTTTTTGAACATTTTCAAAGCTACCCCATTTGTAGTGAGGGCGCTTATTTTCGAAGCATAGGAGTTTTCATTTTTGTTACTCCTCTTTTCTTTTGATGCAACTGCAAACTTTTTGACTTTTCATTTGAATTCATGAACTCAAATTTTGAACAATTTTTGTGCCCATTTTCTTTGATGACAAAATGTGGTAGAATATGGATGATGGTTGCATGGCTTCAAGGGTCACCTTGGATTAAACGGTAGTCAAGGAGTTATCACACCACAAGGTACTCTTGACTAGGCCTTAATCCATGGGTCAAAGGATACTAGCATGACACATTCTAGGGTGTTTTACAAGTATTCTAACAAACAAAGTCTTAAGAAGAAAAAGTATCTACAAGGGCTTTATATACACTTGTCAAGCTTCCCAAATAGATGTTTTCACAAAATTTTCCTAAATGCAACTATATACCATGATGCAACTAACATTTATACAACCTAATGCATATGCTTCTACCAACTAGTATGCCAAATAATCTAAATGCAATCCTATAATGACATTGTTTATACCGCATTAATCAAAATAAAGCCACATAGTCATTAACATAAAGAGGAAAAGGGAGATTAGAAATATCATACCATGCAGTCTTCAATATCCTCATGTCTCGGATGTGGCGTAGTCGATCAATGTTAAAAAGGATAGACAAACACAATATATACAAAAGACTACACTATAAAGGAAATGAACATGTTTTTGGGTTTTTGCATTTTTCAAATTTTTATGGTTTTTATGATTAGGAAATAAAAAGACATGTTTTTGTATTTTTCAAAACTTTTCAATTTTTATCATTTTTGTTTTATAAGTCATGTTAGAATTTGCCATCCCCACACTAGTTTGGGCATTGTCCTCAATGACCAATACGATAGGAAATTATGCAAGATATATGAAAATGCATGATTTCTACACTAAATGCAAACTATATGACATATACACAAGTGATGCAAAACTACCCTATAATTTTTGTTTGGTTGGAGAGCATAATTTGAATTAACTCCCAATGCATATGCTTGAACTTCCCCAAACCAAATGAGACACTATTGCTAATGTCAAAAATGGGAAAGTTCATGCACAAGAATGTTATGCATGAAACTAAAATTGTCATTTTGGATTTTCATGTTGGGAACAATTAGTTTAGCACCTTAATGTTGCCAAGGTGAAATAATAGTCTTTCACTTTTACAAGGACACCACAAAAAAGGAACAATAAACTATGAAACAAGTTAACAAAGCATGAAAATCTTGTCATGAAAAAGAAATGAGGGGGAATAAGAAAAACTTCACTTTGGCCTTGATGGTTCCTCGTGCCCGCTCCATATAGGTCATGAAGTATTCCTCAAAGGTTGTCATCATCCCCTCCGAAGTCACTATCCCAAGGTTCTCTTGATGCATCACTCTCATGAAAGTCCATGAACTCATCCCCCTCACTATTTAACTCCACCATCTCACCACCACTCGATTTTTCACCCTCTTCATCTTCTTGACCATGCGCTCCACCATTGGCGTTTTCCGAACCCGGAAAAAGGATATTCATTTGGGCCCAAGAGGGAAGCATTCCCTCCTCACTAATGTGTCCTTGCCGGGCCAATCAGTGGAATTGAGGATACAAAGCATAGTAGTTATCCACATTGGCCTCATATTGCCGTAGATGCATGTCTTGAAGTATACCTGTTACGAAATCATCCCTAGGGAGGATGAAGGGATTAAGGTGGTTGTAAGGTTGGTATTGGAAGAGGTATGGTGGGATTAAAACTTTCTCATTGTCATTTGCTTGGGTTTCTTGTTGTGGAGGTGGAGTAGGATGTTGGTTTCGGTTAGCCCGGTTTGCATTTGTCGGGATTAGGTAGGATGGTACTTGAGAGAGGGGTCCTCTTCTAGGTGAAATCCTTGTCAATCCTTCCATGGGAAGGTATATAGAGGTGCTCCCCTTGATGACCCATTTTATCCTTTTTGCAAAGCCCTCAAAGGCTATCCAATGATGTTGTTGTAGAAGTAACATTTCATCGATCCTCCATTAGCAATATGTATCATGCCATCATCGTCCCCATTTCTAAACTTGGCCCATTTCTCGAGAAGTACTAGGGGTGCATTGAAGTGGTAATCACTCCTCCCTTGTATCCTAAGGTAGGACTCCATGAAAACAAGATCAAGTTCATTGACGACCGCGGGATCGCGGCGGGCTAGAAGAGTGCTTGTTAGAAACCGGTAGGTGTATCGAATGAAGGGGTCTTGAATGTATGAGGCCAAGCATTCTTTGATGTAAGTAAAATCGTGACCGGTTAAAGCTCGCCAAAGAGGTGCTATAGAGTAGTTTCAGGGTCTAGATGTTCGGGTAGGCGAAACATTGAGACCTAGCACACTTGCAAATTCCACTAATGTCATCATCCGGGTTTCATTCTCAAGACGGAATTGCACACAAATTGTAATTTTTAAAGTGGAGATCTTTAGGAAGCTCAAAAACTCAAGAACCAAAGGCCTATAGGTGAGATCATGCATATTGAACATAGAAGAAAGACCAAATAGCTCAAATAGTGCCTCGGTTTGATCATAGATGCCAAGTTTTCTCAAGGTGTCATGACAAACAAATTTAGTGGGAAGAATGTTTTTACCGAGTAAACGATGAAGGACAAGCCTTTGGACATCATTAACAAATTCAATATTTGATAATTCATTGAGTCTTGAGAGATCTACAACTTCTTCATTTTCCCTTCTTAGAGTGTTGAGGTGGGAAGTTGAGGAACTTCCAATCACTCTAGCTCTCCTCCTTTCTCTAGGTAAGGACCTTGTTGGTTTCATCTTGAAATAGATATTGAATTTGGCTTTGAAGATGAGGATAATCTTGGTAATTTGGGGTCCTTTTTGAAAGCCCTAGGTTTTGGTGGTTTTTGAATTAGAGAGATAAGTGGATGATTTTGATGTGTTGTGGGTTATATGTGAGGGGATTTTATGTTTTATAGAGGAAGGAAGGATGAGGTGTCATGAAATGTGTGGTGGGGAGGAGTTTTAATTGTCAAGAAAATAGAAGAGCAGGATGGCAGGGAGATGAGCGGATCGAGCACGGGACACTCGGATCAGAGCTTCAGAAGACGAGCGGATCGCTCACGGGACACTCGGATCCATAGTCAGAGTGAAATCCTAGATTTTGAAGTAGCCAGGATGCGCGGATTATAATTGAGACGAGCGTCTTTCTGGAGAGACGGGAGTATTCCTCTGGAGATGCTCGGATACATAGTCAGTGCAGGTTCTCCAACTTCCAGGTACCCCAAGACGAGCAGATAGTATCAAGGACGATCGGATACATGCCCAAGACGAGCGGGTTCTTACTGCGACGCTCGGGTTGCCTGTTTTTCTCACGGGCTCAGGTCTGCCCGTGGGAATCTCTTCGTTTTTGGTCTTCTTCTTCCTCAATTGATGAGAGTGCTTCCCCACACTTTAATTTCTAAATCCTTCATTCATAAAAAAGGGTTAGTGACCCTCCCTCACCTACTCTCATGTCAAGAATCATGCTTCTTATGAAAATGCAATAAAGTTACAAATACAAGTGAGAAGAGTTAGTATATTTACAAATGGTGGTTTAGAGAGGACTCCACCAAACTCTCTCTTTGATGATCTTCTCATAGAGGGGGAGGCCCGAGGTGGATGACCTCGACTTCTCCAATAAATGCTCCTTCATAATACGGTTTTAACCTTTGGCCATTGACTTTGAATTTGTTTCCATCTTCCGACTTTATCTCAAAGTCTCCATATTTTCCTACCTCGGTGATCACATAGGGACCCATTCATCTAGAATTCAACTTCTCGAGAAAGAGTCGATATCGGGAGTTAAATAGAAGGACTTTGTCTCCCTTGTGCAAGGTCTTTTGCTTGATTCTCTTATCATGAAGCAACTTTGTCCTTTCCTTGTAGATCTTGGCATTCTCATAGGATTGTAGTCGGAACTCCTCCAACTCTTGGATTTGCATTATCCTCTTTTGGCCACCTAGCTTGAGATCAAGGTTGAGAGCTTTTATTGCCCAAAAAGCTTTGTATTCTAGCTTAATTGGCAAATGACATGCTTTTCCATAGACTAGCTTGTAAGGGAAGGCTTCTATGGGAGTCTTATAGGCCGTCCTATAAGCCCAATGAGTATCATCAAGCTTCATACTCCAATCCTTACGAGTCTTGTTGACAACCTTCTCAAGGATTTGTTTGATCTCTCTATTTGAAACGTCAACTTGACCGCTTGTTTGAGGATGGTATCCCAAGCCGGTTCTATGTTGAACACCATACTTTGCCAAAAGGGATGTGAGTTTCTTTTCATGGAAATGTGTCCCCTCATCACTTATGATTGCTCTAGGGACTCCGAACCTTGGAAAGATAACTTTCTTGAGGAGTTTGGTAACCGTCTTGGCATCATCGGTTGGAGTAGCAATTGCTTCTACCCACTTTGACACGTAATCAACGGCTACAAGAATCTACTTATTTCCCTTAGATGACACAAATGGCCCTTGGTAGTCATTTCCCCAAACATCGAAAATTTCTACCTCCAATATTCCTCGTTGTGGCATCTCATTCCTCCAAGAAATGTTTCGGTTCTTTGACAAGGGTCACAATGGAGAATAAATTCTCTAACATCTTCAAACATGGTAGGCCAAAAGAAGCCCGATTGGAGGTCTTTAGCAATAGTTCTTCGTGCTCCATGGTGTCCACCGTAAGGTGATGAATGACATCCTTCTAAAACACCTTGAACTTCCCATTGAGGTATGCATCTTCGGTAAAGTCCATCACTACATTCCTTGTAAAGATTGGGATCATCCCAACAGTATCTCTTTACTTCAAACAAGAATCTCTTCCTTTGGTTATAGTTCAAATTCGGAGGGAGAACTCCTACAAAAATATAATTAGCATAGTCAGCGAACCACGGTGTGGTGTGTTTCTCAAGTTGTGAAGGAATGGCCATCAAAATATCATCGAGGAAAGAGTCATTGATTGGTGTCTCTCCCTCATCATCATGAAATCGAATTCTTGACAAGTGATCTGCTACCACATTCTCGGCCCCCCTCTTATCTCTTATTTTTAAATCAAATTCTTGGAGTAGCAAAATCCATCTAAACAACCTTGGTTTTGCCTCTTTCTTTATCAAGAGATGTCGAAGAGCACGGTGATCCGAGAAAACAATCACTTTTGATCCAAGCAAATAGGAACGGAATTTGTCTAATGCATAGACAATGGCAAGGAGTTCCTTCTCGGTAGTATCATAGTTTACTTGGGTGGAATCAAGAGTCTTGCTTATGTAATAGATAGCATGCAAACCCTTCCTACCCGTTGGCCAAGAACCGCTCCAACGGCGTAGTTACTCGCATCGCACATGATCTCAAATAGTGGTTCCCAATTTGGTGGTTGGATGATTGGTGCCGAGATTAGTGCTTCCTTAATTCTATTAAAGGCTTCAACACACTCATCAGTGAATTGGAATTGGGCATCTTTAAGCAAAAGTTGAGTGAGGGGTTTTGCGATTTTTGAGAAATCTTTTATGAAACGGCTATAGAAACCCGTGTGACCGAGAAAGCTTCTCACCCCTCTAACATTCAGGGGAGGTGGGAGTTTCTCTATCACCTCAACCTTGACTTTGTCAACTTCAATGCCCTTTTTCGAGATTAAATGACCCAAAACAATACCTTCATTGACCATAAAGTGACACTTTTCCCAATTCAAAACAAGACTAACATCTTCACATTTTTGCAATACAAGAGAAAGGTTATGCAAGCAAGAGTCAAAGTCTTTCCCATAAACGCTAAAATCATCCATAAAAACTTCCATTATGGTTTCTAGATAATCGGAGAAGACACTCATCATGCATCTTTGAAAAGTAGCGGGGCATTACATAAGCCAAAAGGCATTCTCCTTAATGCAAAAGTACCATAAGGGCATGTGAAGGTGGTCTTATGTTGGTCATCCGGGTGTATTGGGATTTGGAAGAATCCCGAATACCCGTCAAGGTAGCAAAAGACTTTGTTAGAGGCTAACCTCTCAAGCATTTGGTCAATGAATGGTAGGGGGAAATGATCCTTTCTTGTTGCGGAATTTAATTTACGATAGTCAATACACATACGCCAACCGGTGATCTTCCTTGTGGGTATTAGCTCATTCTTATCATTTGTTACCACCGTGGTACCTCCTTTCTTAGGTACCACTTGAACGGGGCTAACCCACAAAGAATCCGATATAGGATATACGATTCCCGCATCAAGTAATTTCATAACCTCCGCTTTTACAACTTCTTGCATGTGGGGGTTTAATATTCTTTGGGATTGGATGGTAGGCCTATGGTCCTCTTCTAGATGAATTCTATGCTTGCAAAAATTGGGACTTATCCCCTTAAGATCATCTAGATTATAACCTATAGCCTTTTCATGTTGTTTTAACACATTAAGCAAACTTTCCAATTGATTCTCATCGAGTTTGTCATTAACAATCACGGGTTTAGTTTTAGATTCATCAAGGTAAGCATATTTCAAATTTGGGGGAAGAGGTTTTAGAGTTGGAATTTGTACCTCACTTTCTTCCATTGAGGATTCGCTAAGGACATGCTCCATCTCCATTAGACATTCCATTCTCATGGCATATATGACTTGTTCTTCAAGCTCATCAACCTCATTATACTCAAATTCCATGACAAATTCATCTAGCTCCTTGGCTTGTATGGTATGATCTTCGGTTGCTTGTTCTTCTTCAATGGATTGGGATGCTCCCCCAATAATGTCATGTATCAATACGGATTGCTTATAAGTAAGTTCTTTGTTGGCTAGAGCGGCCTCAAGGAGATCTACTTTTAATTTCCAATGCTTATTTTTGGCCTCACTTGCTTCTAAGGCTTCCAATGCTTGCAAAGGGTCTTTGAAGAAAGGGATACTCAAGTGGTCCTCAACTAAACAATCTATAATATCCATCTTGCAAAATTTACTAAGAGAAAAAGGTGAGAAGTACATTGAGGAAATGCTCTCCCTCAAGGTAAAGAAAGACAGAACTAAAAATAATTAATGAAAATCAAATCAAGTTAACACAGTCCCCGGCAACGACACCATTTTTGGTCGCGGTATAAACGCGTCGTCAAAAGTTACCTAACCAAAACAATATTTATAACTTCACAAACTACTCTTAGTTAAGAAGCAAGTAAAGGTCGGATCCCAAGGGACGGGTATTGATGTAGGATTTTCAATTCCAAATGGTTGTGTCTAAGGGTGTCACAATTTGGGTTGAGATAAGAGGTCAACTAAACTAATCAACAATATAAAAGCAAGGAAATAAAACAAGCAAGATGATTAAAATGGGATGTAAACAATTGATTAAAAGCACTAGGGTGTCATGGGTTCATAGGGGATTCATGGGAGTTGATCATAAAAACATGTTCTCTACTATATGCAAGCACTTATTGTTGTGATGGGATCGAGTTGGTGTATAAGCTTACAATCCTTAAGAAGGTTTGGGTCCCGGAGCCATATCGATTAGATTGTACAACACCTACAAGTCGACTTAGTCCTTCCTATCCAACTATATGCATGGTCTAATGAGACTCGAGTTGGTGTATAAGCTTACAAGTCTCATTGAAAAGATAAGTGATGGGTACAAAATGCAAGGATTCATAGGCTCGCATTTCATCAAACATAACATGTACATAAGTTGAAATCACAACAAGCAAGCAAATTAATTATGAAAACATATTAGATTAATCATGAATCAATCCCTTTGTTGGTTTCCCCTAATTCCCCATTAACCCTAGTTAAGGAAACTACTCACTCATTATCAATTTTAACATGCTAACAAGGTTGTCAATCATACTAGCAAGGCAAAACATGATGAATAAATGATGTGATTAACAATAATTAAACAAGGTTAAGAGAGAACTATACCTATGAAGATGATTCCAAATAATAAAGCAAAGAATAATAGAAGTACTTGATGATTGATGGAAGGTTCTCAATCCTCCAAATAAACCCAAATAATCTTCTAATTACCCAAAATAAATGAAGAACAATAGAGAAATTAAGAAAAGATTAAGTATTGAGATTTGTATTAAGACGAAATTAAGAGTTGATTACAAGATTAAGGAATGATTAAGAAAGTATTAAGAGAGTATTAAGATAGCATGCTAATCCAAGTAGTACAACGGGGTATTTATAATAAAGATTAGGTACATGGATTAGGGTTACTAAGAGCGGGCTTAAATGACTATTAAGTCCTTAAGAAAAGTTGAGGAAGTGCTCCTCTTGAAGGAAATGAGCATCTCCGTTTTGCTAGTCTCGCCATGATCTGTGCGTCTTGAGAATTGACACGGGCTCTCTGGGCTGTGATCCGAGCGGATTGTCCGTGAGACGCTAGGATCCTCTTGCTTCAAGACGAGCATCTTGGCTGCGGGACGCTCGGATGGTGGTGGATGGAGACGCTCGAATCGTCTGTGATCCGCTCGGATCCCACGACAGACTGCTTTTCTTCTTTTCTTCCTTCATAATCCGCGAGGATCCTTTCGTCATTGCCCATTTCACTTTATTATCTACATAGGCCTTCTAGTATTGCCTTCTCTTTGATGCTTGGTCATTATACGTGTTCAATTTAGCTCCATTTCGCCATGTTAATGCTAGGTTTGCACTCCTTTCCTACCAAGGAAACAAAACCTAAAAGAATATGCACAATGGGAAACTAAAGATAGTAAATGACCCAATTATGCACTATAAAGCATAGGAACGAGGTTAATTCGGGGACTAAATGTGGTCACATATGAGTCACATCATGTGCTTCAAGACGATCCGAGCGGATCGTAGTGGGAGTAGCTACGTGATACGGCATCTCCCTCGAGACTTTCAATTCTCTATTTAAAACTTAGCATTGTTATTTACTAATCCACCCTTGCTTAACCTAATGATATACTACTATATATACTTCATTTGTAATAATCAAGAGGGGAGGTTCCCATAATAGAAAATCCTCTTAGATTAGATTAGGAGTAGATTAGAATAGATAAATCTCAACCATTCCATATTAATCTTTCCTTAATTATTGTTCAAGTTTATTATTATTGGGTAATTGAAGATTATTAGGTTATTATTGGAGAATTGACAACTCTTCATCAATCAATCAAGTTCTCTTCTATTATTGTTTCCTTTCCATTTATTCATCTTAAGTTTGGTATAATCTCTTTATTCTTTACTCTTTATTGTTTATTTCCTCATTTTCTTATCATGTTTATACTTGTTGTGATGATTGACACCATTAATGACATGTTTCCTATGATAATGAGTGAGTAGTTCTTTAGCTAGGATTAATGGGAAATTAAGGGAAACCAACATGAGGATTGATCTATGCTTAATCTAATATGTCTCCATAATTAATTTGCTTGCTTGTTGTGATTTTAACTTATGCACATGTTATGTTTGATGAAATGCGAGCCTATGAATCCTTGTATTTTCTACCCATCACTTATCTTTTCAATGGGGCTTGTAAGCTTATACACCAACTCGAGCCTCATTAGACCATGCATATAGTTGAATAGGAAGGACTAAGTCGACTTGTAGGTGTTGTACAATCTAATCGATTCGGCTCCGGGACCCAAACCCTCTTAGGGATTGTAAGCTTATACACAAACTCGATCCCATCACAACAATAAGCCCTTGCATCTAATTGAGAACATGTTTGTATGATCAACTCCCATGAATCCCCTATGATCCCATGACATCCTAGCATCCTTTATTATTTGTCTACACCTTTACTTACTTGTTTTACTTTGTTGCTTGAATTAGTTTAGAACACAACTACAAACCCAAATCAATTGTGACACTAGCATAAATTGAGATAGATAGACTTAGAACCCAAAGCACACCATCCCGTGGATCGACCTCGACTTAACCACTAACTAGTTATTTGTTGATAATATAAATGTGTTTGATTGAGAGCCCCAACGACACTCTCATCAAAATGGCGTCGTTGCCGGGGACGGTGTTATGTGATTAAGTTCTTGTTTCTTTGTCTATTTTAATTTTGCTTTAAACTTGAGGAACTTGTTTCTCAAGGTCGTTCTTACCATTTTTCTGTAGTTTCCTTGGTTGTAGTTGTTTCCTTGTCTTTGCTATGATGGCTCAAGACTTCACATATGGAGTATGTGGTGGATCTTTTAAGTATGACTATGGGCATGGGGAGTTTGAAGAGCAAGTCAACACAAACCTACCTTACAACTCATACAATGAAAATCCTAACTACTACCCCAACTTTTCCCACCAAAATCCCCACATCCATTATCCACAACAACCACCTCCTAATATCCACTTCACAATGAATTTCAAATGCCACAATACAACCACTTTCACACACACCCACAAGAAGAAATTGGGCATGAATTTTACATTCAAAGTATGGTCCTCAAAATGATGGGGGATCAACAAAACTTCTTTAAACAAGTTCTAGAGGAGACCCAAAAAAGGGACAACGTTCTTCAAGGCATTGTTACCCAAGGTGAGGAGTTGGCAATTCAAATTGCCCAAACGAAGGAAGCCCAAAATAATGATCCTTCATAATTCAATAGAAATGGAAATAAATGAAGAAATAATGATATTTCATAATGCAAAATAAGGTTCGTACCCCCAACAAGAGTCCAATACCGACAGTAGCAGGAGAAGTCCCCTTCTCCATCAGCTGAGGACGTACCATGGCTCTCATGTAGCGAGTGAGGACCGCAAAGCCAGGAGTAACCCAGTCCCACCGACCTAAGCTACTTAAGTCAGACAGAAAGGGAAGAAGCTTCGTTGACAGCCTCTCCCCCTTGTCTCCAAGGTAAATCAAAGGCAAGAACCACCACAGCCACAGACGAGCCCTCTACTCGGCAGTACAAGGAGGAGGAGGCACCTTCCTCCCATCCATCATCACCATCGCCGGGGTCCTACCCGCAAAGTAGTCCCTGACGTAAAAACTCGGCACCAACTCGGGAACGCTGGCAGCACCCTCTGCCAGGTTCCAGCCGATCAACATCCTTGCCTCGGCTGAGTCCACCCTCATGGCCGTCAACGGCTACACCAACGCCTCCTCTCCGCATGGCAGACCAAAGATCATGTCGTAGTCCTCCAGAGTGACCCCGACCTCTCCGGCATATGGAAAGTCGAGGTCGTGTCCCATTACCGATCAAGGAAAGCTCGAATCAGGCAAAGGTTAGCCCGAATCTTCCTTTCCCTGATCGCCCTCCACGCTCCCACCAAAGCTCCGAAGGCTCCCAACTCGATGATGGCCTTCTCCTCCTCGGACAGTCTCTCGAAGGCGTCCATCATCATCGTGTAGTCAGAAAAGGACCTCATGTTCCCGACATCCTGTATCAATTCGAAACAATGCTATCTTTAGCGCGAAGGCAAGTGAGAAATGAAACGATAAACGAGTAAGGAAGGTAAATAAGAAATGGCAAGCTCGAAATTTACCAGACTCCTCGCCGTCCTGTAGGACAGGTAGCTCTCTTCCGCTCAATTGAGATGTCTACCATCCCATTTCTCGGCCCACTCGGGTCCCCCTACTAACTGGCGACCACCACGTCCCACATTGGCCCGCCTCGGGACCTCCTCAAACTCTTCCTCAACCACCTCCTCTTTCTCACCCCCCTACAAGAGCGAGAGAAGGGTCGAAGTCTACGTCCACGTCCATGGTAGCCCTCCCCAACGTAGAGGGAATGTCACCGGCAAAATTAAAGCGAATTAGGCCGTGTCGAGTTACGGCAAGCCTTGATGAGGTCGTTTCAAGCATTTTCAAGCCCTAAAAGTGGCCTTTTCTCGCCATCCTTGGCCATTTATTTCGAAACCCGACAACTCATGTGGTAAATTGGGTCAAGTCAAGTCTAAGTTCAAGCCTAGTCACGTGTTTTAGTCGAAATTTCGGCAGCATTTCGCTATAATAACAATTTTGCCCTAGAAACGTGCCTTGAAAAAGTTGTCACAAATCAAAAATATGACATGGTAAGAAGTTCACCCATTACACAAGGGTTCCATAAAACCAAATTTCATAAAAAAATGGACAATTCTAAAGGCATTTTCGAAGCAATTTTCGAAACAGCTGAGAAACCGTCTCAATTTCGCTCAAATGCTCAATACTTGACGAAAATTCAAAAAGAATACATGGTTATGTTCCTAAAATTGCCAATTATCCATTTCTAATCTCAATTTTATCAAGCAAATTCATTAAGGGCAAAACCCTTAAATTTTCGACATAAAGGGGTGGGGAAACCCTAATTTTTCGGTTCTAAATTGATCAAAAACAAGAATTAAAAGCAAGAATGTGATGCATACCTCTATCAGTCATGATTAATGGAGTTGATTGATCAAATTTTGTGAAGGGAAAGAAGATGTTTAAGAGGAATGCAGGTAAGAAGCCCGTACAGGTAGAGGGCAAGGGTAAGGCTTTTGCGAATAACTCTACCAAGCCTAAGCCTAAGAAGGGTAATCCTCTTAAAGATACTTGTAATTATTGTAATAACAAGGGACATTGGAGGCGTAATTGCTCCAAATACTTGGATGACATCAAAGCTGGCATTGTAATGCCAACATGTAATTTCTCAACCGAATCTTTATGATAAACATAAATTACGCTTCAAATACAACTTGGGTATTAGATAATGGTTGTGGTCGTCACTTGTGTAATCACTTGCAGGGCCTAAAAAGCTTAAAGAACCTAAACAAGGGTTATGTTGATCTCCGAATGGGTAACAGATCTAAAGTAGCCATCGTTTAAGTAGGAACTTATGTACTTAATTTAGCTTCGGGATTGCAGTTGTTTCTAAATAATTGTTATTTTGTACCAACGTTGTCTCGGAATATAATATCATTATCTGTGTTAGACACGGAAGGTTTTACTTTTGTAATCAAAGACAAGTGTTATACTTTTTCCCTTAATGGGATTATATATAGCCAAGCTATATCAATCAATGGTATTTATATTCTGGACACTTGCAATGATGTTTATCATTTAGATAATAAAAGACTCAAAACAGGTGATCTCGATCAATCTTATTTATGGCATTATCGATTAGGACATATCAACGAGAAACACATTAAAAGACTAGTGTCGACTGGTATAATTAAACCTTTTGATTTCGAATCATTTGGCATATGCGAATCTTGTCTTCTTGGCAAGATGATTTATGCACCTTTTCTAGGAAAAGGATCTCGAGCTAGTGAGTTGTTGGGTTCAATACACACCGATGTATGTGGTCCAATGACTATCACTGCTAGAGGCAATTATGACTATTTTATTACTTTCACCGATGACATGAGTTGATATGGGTATGTCTACTTAATGAGGTATAAAAGTGAAGCTTTTGACAATTTCAAAGAGTTTCAGAATGAAGTAGAAAACAAATTAAATAAGAAGATTAAAACATTATGATCAGATCATGGTGGGGAATATTTAAGCAATGACTTTAGAGATCACCTTAAAGACTGTGGTATTGTATCTCAGTTAACTCCTCCTGGCACACCACAGTTGAATGGTGTGGCAGAAAGGAGGAATCGAACTTTATTAGATATGGTCCGATTAATGATGAGTCAAACTGAGTTACCTAAGTCATTTTGGGGGTTTGCCATTTTATCTGTTATACACTCACTTAATCAAAGTCCCACTAAAGCAACTGACAAAACTCCATATGAGATATGGAAAGGGAAGGTCCCGAATTTGCGATACATGAAAGTATGGGGTTGTGATGCTTATGTCAAGAGCAAGTCTGACGATAAGCATGCACCTCGTTCTGACAAATGTATTTTTGTAGGCTACCCTAAGAAAACTTGTTGATATTACTTGTAAAATAGTAATAAGAATAAAGTGTTTGTGGTTCGTGAAGCTGTCTTTCTAGAAAAGGTGTTCATTTCTAGAAGACAGAGTGGGAGAAAATTTGAACTTGCTGAAGTTTAAGAGCCACAAACTGATGTGACAGTACATGAAGATGTTCCTTCTACGTCTAACTCAGTTATTGTTCCTTATGAACCTAGGAGGTCAGATAGGGTTAGTCGCCAACCTGATAGATACCTTGGTATTATCGAGGAAGATGGTGACTATGAGGTTTTACTTTTAGAAAGTGATGAACCTAAAACCTACAAAGCAGCTATTACTAGTTCTGACTCTGAGCTATGGCTCGAGGCCATGCAAACTGAAATAGATTCCATGTACGATAATCAGGTATGGGACCTGGTTGACTTACCTAAAGATGTTCGACCTCTTCAATGTAAGTGGATATTTAAGATTAAAATCGGCATGGATGGACATAAGGATGTCTACAAAGCTAGATTGGTGGCAAAAGGTTTTACCCAAGTTCATGGTTTACACTATGATGAAACTTTTGCACCAGCTGCTATGCTTAGATCTGTTCGGATAATGTTAGCGATTGCTGCATTTCATGATTATGAGATATGGCAAATGGATGTCAAGACCGCCTTCATGAACGGGTTTCTGGAAGAGGAAGTGTATATGACACAACCTGAAGGTTTTGTGGATCCTAAAAATCCTAACAAAGTATGCAAACCAAAGAGATCCATTTATGGTCTTAAGCAAGCGTCAAGGAGTTGGAATCACCGATTTGATCATGTTATTAAACAGAATGGTTTTTCTCGAAGTGTTGAGGAACCATGTTTATATATGAAGTTTAATGGGAGTAAAGTTGTTTTCTTACTTTTATATGTGGACGACATATTACTCATTGGGAATGATGTAGATATGCTTGCTTCTGTCAAAAAGTGGTTAGTGTGGACATGGCCACCTACACGCCGAGCCGATCTGTCGGATGTATAGCGGTCTTTTGAAAGACACGCTCGGCGGCGAAAAAATGCTTTCGACCAGATCGTTTTAGATCGGTTAGTTTCGCCTCGGCAAGGGTCTCGAAACGATTAGAGATGTTCTGAGTCGCCACCAAGCATTAGTGAGATGCTTGGAACCCGTTCGAATCCACTTTATACCTTGGTCAAACGAAGCACAAAGCAGGGTTTGACATAGGTACTAAAGATAAGGAATCGTCCCTCTTTAGCATCATATCTCTAGAATGACTATCGTACGCCCAGGATAAGGTCGTCCACTATCCAAAGTTTCTGAGTAAGAGGTGAAGATACGTATTGGGAAGCCCTTTAATCAGACACCCAATCTCGCCCGCGGTAACGGCCTTTACTTGTAACACCCCCTCATACCAAGGTACCTTACCAAGTACCACCCTAGCATGAAAGACTGTTACCATCTTGGTTTCCCGAGGTTAGTATATCAAAGTTACCAATTCCAAACAACCTTTGTTAAAGTATAAAGAGTTAGTGATTACATGTTTCCAAAACCAAACCAAAGTATAACTGTGAAAGGTCTAACAACTACAAAGAATGCAAGCTAAGTCTCTTGACGGCGGAAGCTAGACTCGAGTGATGACTCCCCATGACTGTCCCATAGCTAAACATCTGCATTACCTGTCACAATTTGCTCACCATCCCCGAATGGATCACCGCAGGTTTTACAAAACAACAACGGGGTCAGTACCGTTCAATCAAGATAAGACAAACAAATAATGTAACCGGCTGATCATCCTCCACAGTAACTGACTACACACCGAAGTGTGTAGCCCTGCCGGATTACCCATCGCAACAGGTAATCCACTCCGCCGGTGGGGCACCGCTGCCCATCCCCACCAAGTCTAGCTCATCAACGAGCGATAATCCATGTCCCTTAATGTGCACATCCCCTCCCATGACGGGTTCCACGGAGGGCGAACTAGGGTGTGAAGCCACTCCCGCAAGTGACTCCACCACAAACAACACACACATCACAGTACCACAGCATCACAGCTGTCACATCACCACCACCGTCACAACACAACCACATCACCACCGTCACCACACACCCATACTCCGATGATCTGCAGATAATAACAATTACAACACGAACACAATCTTAAATCAATTAACAGTAACTGAGTAGGGAAACCCTACCTTAGCAACAACAGCAATATGGAGAATCAGGCAACTAGAATGGCTCCTCTACGAAGTCTTCTCCGACGGTGGAATGAGCGATTGAATGCAAAATCTACGATGATTACACACACAGTGGAAGATTTGGGAGTGATTAGGATATTGTAAAAGTGGTTAGGGTTGTGAAAATGATGTTTATAAAGTGCTTTGCCAATTAAATAATCCCTAAACACTCCCGCATCAAACCGCTGAAATATTACACGCCAGACCGGATACTCGGTCGAGTATAAAGTATACTCGGCCGAGTCTCTTCTACTCGGTCGAGTATTCATTTTACTCGGCCGAGTGTTCCTCGGCAGTAGCCAAACAGACTACACGACACACACTACTCGACCGAGTAGGCCATACTCGGTCGAGTACCAGCCTATAAAATCCGTAGTATTACAGTCTTCCCCCCTTAAAAAGAACTTCGTCCCCGAAGTTCCAACTCAACCTATAAAACATGGACACCTAACACTAACTACACCAACCTGTATGAACATCAAACTCTCTTGTTACGTCATCGTAACTCACTAATACTAGGTCCTTTGCTATGCCTCCCATAATCCTCATTACTACCGCATGACAACGATAACCCACTATAACCTCAACACCTACAACCATTTCTATGTCTAGGACTCTCTTTCTCTAACAGTTCTCGTGCCTCCAATTAATCTGTACTCCCATAACATATATCAAAGAATCCTTAGTATAACCACTACTCCATCTCTTCTACATTACCACAACACGACATACTTCTATATACATATACACTCATCTCCACAATCTTATCTCACAATCCTCAAGTGTTACACATACTTACATTAGATTCTCAAGTTCATCTCCTTTATTACCATAAAACTCACTCTTAACTTGACATGATGCTAAGTCCCAAAACTCCATACTCACTGTCCCAAGAAAAGGTGTTAAACCACATGTAGTTCCAGTTCAATATCACATATGCTCTATAATTCTCTTGCCACAACTATGTCCACCAATGCCTCATCTAAAACAAGATCAAAAGTACTCCAACAACCTCTCACAACGTTGTCCCATTAACAGAATATTACTTTACCATGACAACAATAGAACCATACCCAACTCTCTTTCATATCATCCTCTATACAAACCAATAGGAACATACCCATACCGACACTGGTAAGAAACATCAGGAAACAACACAACGGTCTATATGCCCCGACCCACACTGACAAGAAATAGCAGTAAACAAACAACGATCTATAACAACACGAAAATACTCGTACCACAACACGAATTACCGTGCACAGTACACAACAACCACATCGATAGCCATCACAACTTTTACAATCTCATAACACTGACTCAGCACAACTTCCTTGACCACAAGACTTTCTTAAAACTACTCTACCAGATCACGACGCAACATATTATACGGGATCACAAATACCAACCTTATTAAAATTATCCATACCATGACTCTTGAGGCCGGAACCTCACACCATTACTTACAGATATCATACATACACATATAAGTATAACATATGACGCGGAACACCCATATAACGACTCGTAACTATCACGCCAACATTACTCATGAGGCCAGGACCTCACATAAAGTTTTACACATCTCATGGACCCATAATTGAATCTAACTAGCCAATCATGATCTCGTAAGTTACCACTTGACAATGAATACCTCTCATCCGGACTTAACTCTGGTGCCTTTCATAACATATCCTCTCATACACATAATTATCACCCCTCCGGCAAATGTAGCCATAACATCAGTACCCAACTTCCAGCGAACACCTCATATATCCACACCTTATACTCCCTCACAACCAAACATAATAATCACCTCCTGTAGATACCCAGTATCTGCTGAGACTCCAACAAACACCCGATGATTATCGGACTATAACATGCTTTGGAATCGCGCCGTTTGATCGACAGTTTGTGTACAACATTACGTCGGAAAACTTAAAACGATTTAGAAAATAAAACATTTCAAAACTTTTCAAAAGTACCTGGAGTGTTTAATGCACGACGACGGGGTCGCAATGACACTAACTAGAGTCAAAACCGACACCTGACCAAAAACCAACTCAAAAATTCAAATCCCGACTCCAACAACGAGTCAAACCGAGTCAACCACCAAAAACGAACATTCAAAGCCTTCTATACTAAGATTTCCCGGATTCATGAATGGTCAAGTACTAAACATGTGACTACAAATTCTAGGATAGAACAAATCATGATTGCTCTTGTGTGAAAGTGACAGGACAACTCGAAGAAGCGCGACGTGGCTCGCGCCTCTTTGAGCAGCCCAGGTGGCCACGTCGCTCAAAACTCACACAACCACTCATTCTCCTATAAATACCCCTCAAATGACCCCATTTGAGAACTTACGCGAGTGTCTGCCCCCTCTTTTCTCCCTTAAAATTCTCGAGTCGACTTCTTAAGTCACAATCCGACGCGTATTTACGACCTACCGATCGTAAATACAAGCCTTACACGTTGTTTGGTACCGTCATCGTGCATTAAATCACTTGACCGACCACTTCGACCACTACACCGTCACTAATCTTAAAACACTCTTTTTACTTACCAAAACGGTTTTAAACCGAGTTTTTTCCGACCAAACGAGTTGTTACACTTACGTCGGTCACTCGCCATAACCAAACATGTAAGTATGAGGGTGTAAAACTCCTTCTTTTATCATGTTTTTATTTGTTTCGTGACTATAACATGCTAAAACATGCATAATACGATCCAAAACATGGGATAGACGAGCCAAAACTAAGTTTTGGCCTGAGGCAGAAGCCCCTTATTGTGCACATAGGCTCGCGCCTCAATGGGGTGCCCAAGTCAGAACCCAACCGTATTTGTTCTCGTCTTTCCCCTTTAATCCATTTTCATATTTGTAATCGGTTTTTACCATTTCAAATATTTTCAAACCCTTTTTTATTTTATTTTATTTGTTTTAACCATAAAACATTTTTCACCCTTGGTTCCGCATACCATGATGGTTAAATCTGTGTTTCGGTGATAATATTTGGTTAATGACATTTAAAATGTGTTTAAAGCCTTTTTATTTATTTCTTTACATTTTGGGAGGTATTTTAAAGCCTTTCATCATATCTTTACATTTTCGAAATAAACATATTAGTCATCAACACAAAGTCATCCTTGGTCCTACAAACCATGCCGGATTTTAACCCGGGTACGATGATGAGTATCGACTAATTATATTCAAATGAACTTAAAACAATTAGTTCATAATCATTTTCAAAACTATTCATGTCAAGTCGAACCCGACACCGAATCTCATCAAAATAATGATGATTATTCAAGTCCCGTTCTTCAAATCAACAAATACGGTCTAAACGACCCTTTCAAACCAACTCGGGTCAAATACCCATTTTTCAATACGTTTTTCAAAAGAACAGAACACGGCATACAACCGTTGGTTGACCCGCGCCTAAATAGGCCCCTCCTTTCTTATTTTCAAGACAAAGGGAGACCCCCTTGCACTGCCAACAGGCTCGCGCCTCATGTGGCCGCCTGGTGCAGGGCCTGTTCCCTTTCCAGCATTAGTCTAGGACGATCCCGACTCCGGTTAGCCCGGATATAGGACGGATCAGATGACTATTTGCTCATTCAACATCACATTTGCAAAATGCTTTACTAAGACAAATGGATCACGTTATACACCATAAACCTAATACGGTAAATGGATGTTTAATTTCCGTCTTGCATACAAATCAACCATTAATCCAACTCGACATCTTATACTTGATACTTGGATTAAATCAACTGACTTAGAAAGCTCTCACATGTTAGGTTTAAATTATTGGATGTGTATTCATGCATTTAAACCGTTTAATCAACTTTTGCATTCAACCAAACAAGATCGATCAGTAGAGGCCGCTACCGCGGGCGGGATTGGGTGTCTGATTAAAGGGCTTCCCAATACGTACCTTCACCTCTTACTCAGAAACTTTGGATAGTGGACGACCTTATCCAGGGCGTACGAGAGTCATTCTAGAGATAGGATGCTAAAGAGGGACGATTCCTTATCTTTAGTACCTATGTCAAACCCTGCTTTGTGCTTCGTTTGACCGAGGTATAAAGTGGATTCGAAAGGGTTCCACGCATCCCATAAATGCTTGGTGGCGACTCCGAGCATCTCTAAATCGTTTCGAGACCCTTACCGAGACGAAACCAACCGATCTAAAACGATCTGGTCGAAAGTATTTTTACGCCGCCGAGCGTGGCTTTCAAGAGACCGCTGCATGTCCACGGATCGAAGTGGGCTCGCAGGTGGGCCGATGTCCACGGATTGGCGACTCCGCTGGGGAAAACTAGGACACTTACGTCTTTATGATCCCTAGATGGTGAGACTCGAATGAGGTCTTTGTTGGAATGCATTAATTGATATTATGGTCACGGTCGGTTCCTTATCCGGGCCCACAACCAAACCCTTTTCGACCAATTGGCTCGTCTCGTCGGCGTGAGTTTTCTCATCCCCGCGTTTTGAATTTCGATTGAGTCAAGCACACCGTTGACGTTACACATTTATGTTTCGTCAAAGATCTTTCATCACTTTCTAGCACGAGGCTAGGGTATCCTCCTTACACATTTTGTTTGGATTGGTATCCCTCTCGCAAATCGGGGTTTGATTGCTTGGTGTGTAACCCATCCTTCTAAGCCAAAACCCGTGTAAGCATAATGCATAATATAATGAAACTGCGAGTGCTTATGTGCTACTTGATCATAAGTCCTTCCGTGTCATTTTCAAACTTTCAAAAAACACCTTTTCGCGCCGTTATAATGGCCATTTCAAACCTCGGTCTTTCGCCGACCGTTGCACGCCTTTCTAGGCCGTCGTAATGACAATTTTCAAATCCAGTTTTTTATAACCATTTCGACACGCCTTTCTAGGCCGTCGTAATGACGATTTTCAAACTCGATTGTTTATAACCATTTCAACACGCCTTTCTAGGCCGTCGTAATGACAATTTTCAAACCCGGTTTTTATAACCATTTCAACACGCCTTTCTAGGCCGTCGTAATGACGATTTTGAAACCCGGTTTTTATAACCATTTCAACACGCCTTTCTAGGCTGTCGTAATGACAATTTTCAAACCCGATTTTTATAACCATTTCAACACGCCTTTCTAGGCCATCGTAATGACGTTTTTCAAACCCGGTTTTTATAACCATTTCAACACGCCTTTCTAGGCCGTCGTAATGACAATTTTCAAACCCGGTTTTTATAACCATTTCAACACGCCTTTCTAGGCCGTCGTAATGACGATTTTCAAACCCGGTTTTTATAACCATTTCAACACGCCTTCCTAGGCCGTCGTAATGATGATTTTAAAACTCTTTTTTTTACAACCATTTCAAATCACCTTTTTACGCCGTTATAATCGCTGCGTCTAGACACGGATTTTAACCCGTTTCGCGCCGACAATGGCTCTTTCAAAACCCGAGAAAAGCACACACCCTTTTCTCGAGACACTTTCGAGATCCCGAGGACCATACACCGTCCTCGAGACCTCTTCGAAAATTTCAAACTCGATTTTCAAAACATACAATTTTGAATTTCAAAAACCGTCTTGGGAGGCAATACACCGTTTTCCGAGCTTACTCAAACTCAAAACCGTCTTTTGCAAATAAACTCAAGACAACCCTTTCAACTGACCGACTTGCGGAGATCTCTATCTTCGGAAGCCGTCCACAAAACGACAAATGAATCGTTTTGAAAATTTCTATTTTCGAAAATTTCAGTCCACCATTCCAATTCCGCCTCGTGTCTATCAGGTCAAAGCAAACACACTTATGGGTCTTTACTTATGAGTCGTCTTACCACGAGACCCGTCCAATGGTGTCGGACCGAGGAACCATACACGGTCACCCTCGTCATGTTGAGTCTGACCTTTGTCTCGTCCTTCGTGTTGTCTGCGTTCAGTCTTTGAACCGTGTCGGATTGAGTTGTAATGTGAGCCGTTTTTCTACGTCAGAGCCATGGCCCCGTCTTCAACTTCGTCTATCAACAACAACAACAATGATAACAACAGAGATGTAACGACTGATCAGCTAGCCAGCCTGCTCACCGCTCTTAAGGTCACCCTTGATCGCGTCGAGACCCGTATCGACGCCCTGGAAAACAAGAAAGCTGGAGAACATAATACCCCACCTCTGACTGAAACTGAGAAGAGGCTAAAGCTCTTGGAAGAACAGCTCCTAGCCCGAGGTAACAATATCCATCTTGAGAACAACCGAAGGTTCGAACCTGTTGGGGATCAATTAGCCTACAACTTTATCCTAACTGATGTACCTAAGTTCAAAGAAGTGGAGGACTCGCTCAATCATATCCGTGCTTTCAAAGACTACATGGCCATTAAAGGGGTCAAACAGGAGCTTTTCTCTTGGATCTTTCCGTCCTCATTGGAACCGATCCCTCGTCAGTGGTACTAATCCCTTGATCCGAATAACCTTACTACTTGGGATGAAGTCGCAGTTGAATTCGCCAAACAATACGCCGACAATGTTGAAATTGAAGCCAATACCCGTACTCTCGAGGTTCTAACTTAGAACGACAAGGAGCGATTCACCGAGTTCTTAACCTATTGGAGGAGGGTAAGTACTCAGCTGGTCAGCAAGCCGAGTGAATCAACTTTGGTGGAAAAGCTCGTCAACAATCTCCACCCACTATATACCAACCTACTAAGGTATCAGAATATTAAGACCTTCCAGGATCTGCAAATTCTGGGGACACGCATTGAAGATGACCTCCGGAAGGGTGTCTTGGCCAAGGCTACTGGCAGAGGCTACCAAGGATCCACCTCAACCGGGTCTCGCCCTTAAGGCCAAACGAACAAAATTGATGAAGTCAACCTCGTTGAACCATCCGCTAAGAGAGCTGAGCGCCCCCAGAGAGTGTTCACTAATATAGAGTCAACTTATGCAAGTGCCCTGAAGAGGCTCATGGACCAGGGAAAGTTACAACCAATCGGACCCACCCCGGATCCAACCGATGCTAAGAAATCCCGCTTCTGGAACCACAATGCCTACTGTCAGTACCATCAAGGGAAAGGGCATGATACAGAAACCTGCTTCAAACTCAAACACATCATCCAAGACATGATTGAGAAAGGGGATTTGCCTTTACCCCCGCCGTCTAAACCAAACAACAAAACAAATCCTCTCGGAATCCACGCTATCTCCAATGATGAGCCAACTCTAGACTGCTCCCACCTCCTCCTGCCAGTTGATGACGAGGTGAATGCCTTGCGGAAAGATCCCTCGGACGGGGTATTTGTGTTCAGTGCTGCAACTATGCTCACCATGCTTCAACAGGTTAAGGAAGCCATAGCCAGTCTCTCCAAGAGGATCACCGGACTTGACGATGCCTACCGCCGACTTATCTTCAATCCTCCACCACCACGCCCGAGGGAGAGTCCCCCGAGAGCCCAAAACTACCCTCACCAGGACGGATTGCTCCCGCGACCATTATGGCATGTACCTCACAATAATCACCCTCACAATAATCAACCTCACAAAAACTACCCCCACAAAAATTACCCTCACAGAAATATCCCTCACAAAAACTGCTCACCAAAGAATACCCCTCCAAGGTGCCTTCGAGATCTTAAAATCAATGGCATCTGGAGAGATGTTGTTGAAGATGACTATATTTTCCCAGGGAAACAGAAACGGGCAAAAGAGATCGGCCACCTTACCCGGTCCGGACGCCCTTATCAGAACCCGAACAGTGCAACGGTCGCTCCGACAACAAATGACCAAGTTGTCCCGGACGCGGACACTCAACCAAAAGCTCCTGAGAATTCGATCCTCAAGCAGCTTCAGAAGGCAAAAGCCGAGATCTCAATCTGGCAACTGATCGCAACATCCTTTGAGCATCGACATGCTTTACTACAGGCTTTGGGAAAATTAACTGTGCCCTCCACCTCTTCCCCTGAAGAAATAGTGGCACATATGACGAGGGACGCCCCCGACTTGAACAACCCAGTCGTCTTCTCCGACGAAGATATCCCTCCCTTTGGAGCCAACCATAACCTTGCCCTGTACATTACCGTACAATGTCTCAAGCAGAATGTGCCCATGGTCCTTGTAGATAACGGGTCCGCGGTGAATGTCATTCCCCTCAAGACTGCTCACAAGCTAGGTATTAAGGAAGCCGATTTGGTCCCGACAAACCAAGGAGTACGCGCCTATGACGGCACTCGTCGCAAGGTCGCGGAGCTCATCACTCTGACTGTCGCAACCGGACCACTGGAAAGGCAAACCAGTTTTCAGGTGGTCGACATCGACGCTTCCTTCAATATGCTCCTGGGACGTCCCTGGATTCACGCTCTCAAGGTAGTTGCCTCGACTCTCCACCAGAAAATTAGGGTCCCCTTCAACGGGAAAACGATCACAATTCCTGCCTCAGCGATCAAAGGTGTCATGAGAAAGGGAATAGCCTCCCAAACCATTGAGGAAGATGATTATGAAATGTGGGGATTCCAAGCCGTGATTGCCATAACTGATGAATCAACACCCTTTGATTGTGATCCGTTTGCCAACCTCACGGTCAACCGTATCATGATGCGCCAGGGTTACTTCCCGGGTTTACCGCTCAATCCACTGAAGAACGCCTTACCTCCCTTGAAACAGGCTAAGGTCCCCAACATTCCCTTCGGACTGGGATATGAACCTACCGATGAAGATATCTAGGAGATGAACCTCCTAGTTCGAAAACGCAAGAAGCACGGAGTTATCCTCTGTCCCTATCGTTTGACCCTCAACGGATACTTTGTCCCCGAGGGAGAATCAGAGCTCTACCATGGCTTTCCGGAGCCGATCTACGACTCTGTGGCCAAGACCAGGTACCTGGGTGTCGAAGTCTTCCAGGACTGCTACTTCGTCCCCGACAACACCGAAGCTGCATCAACCGAGTCTAAGCCGTCCTCATGCCTCGATGGACAAGCTGTCACTCTCCTATTTGGAGAAGACAACATAAAGCACCTCGACTATGAGGAAATTATCAAAATCGCCCTGAAGGACAATCAATTTGACCCAACCGCCTTAATCTCCGACACTGATCCGGAGAAAGCTACACAAGGCTAGAGGAAGACCGTCTAGTGGACTGATCGCCAAGTCCGCATTCTCAAGATTACAACTGGAGGCGCGTTTAGGTGTTGGGACGAGGTTGTGGTGTTGTTGTTCGGTGTTTGTTGTTGATGTCGTGTAGTTGTTGTGCTAGCCGTGGCCCACCATGGCTGGTGGTGGTGGCCACGATGGCGGCAGTAGGCGGTGGGGGCCGCCGGAGTATTGGGGGTAGTTGGGTGTGTAGTGAATCGGGTTTTGGGTAGTTGTATAATACGGGTTTATTTAGTGTATACATATTCAATTAGTATTAGATTGGTATATTTATACGTATTCGTATTATTATCGTAGTTTAGGAGATGGGTTTTGTGAGATGGTTTTACGAGACGGGCCTAGCTTGTGTGACGGATTGCTTATGCGGATATGCTGTGAGGTAGGTTTATTCTACTCAGTTTCATTGTTGTATATATTTATAAAATGAGTCTTTGATCATTTAATTGCATTGAGTGAGTCGTATTGCATGTTGTTGGTCATCACGACTCGAGGAGTCGGGATATTTCAGGAACTGATATCCATGGCATGTTTGCCATGTCATGATGTATTTTGTCTGTCATGCATTTCATATTGTGACGGTTGTGATTGTATATGTTGGAGGATTTGTGTTGTTATTGTTTTGTAGACTTAAGACGGTTGGGAGACCGTGTTAAGCTTGAGTCGCCTCTTGGAGCTTCCCACTTCAAGAGGGATGTGCACATTAACGGCTTGAATCACGAAAAGACTCGTGTGGTTGAGACACGACGTCTGGCAGAGGATCCAGTGGGCTTCCGGACCCGGTACGTCTGGGCGTGTCCCGGTACCTATTTGTGGTTATCGGTACGTCTAGGCGTCTCCTGGTACCAGTGTGGTTGTCAGTATGTCTGTGGGATTTATCTGTATGCATCCCCTTAATTTCAAGGATTATAACGAAATTTATAATGATGAGACCAGTCATAAAATAAATTGCATAAACAAAATCGCAAAGGATTAAGAAATAACCTTCGGTCCTAGCAAAAACGATTAAGAACAATATCAAAGTTATTCGCCTATCAGTTGCACCTAAGACGATATGAGATATGCCCTTAACTGGTTGCTAGAATCGATCCCCCAATTTCTGTAAATTGCTAGGGTTTTTCTTTTTGTGTTTTTTTTAGATGAGAGGCAAGAAAAATTAGTTAGAAAATTAGGTTAAAAAAAGCTCCCCTCCCTCTCCCTATAAACCGTGTAGGTAGATGATTAGGGTAGTTTTTTCTTCTTCTAATTTTCCGGCCCATTAATCCGAAACAGGTACATCAGTCGATCGACTGACATACCCGGTCGATCGACCATGTATATAACGCATTATTTATAAATTGTCATTTATATTATACCGCATTAATTAATACGGGTCAATAATAATTTATTATGACAATATCGTATAATTTATCATTAGCTGATTAAATATAACCGATTACATTTAATTACGAATTAACATATTAATTCGTCCAAGCTAACATTATATACATTAATTAAATATTACTTATTATATTTAATTTACGAATTGACAATTAATTCGTCTCAACTAATATTATTTAATGGGCATTAAATAATCGTCTCATCAACACATTGACTAACTGTTTAGTCATATAAGGCATCAATGTGATTACATTTCCATAACCACATCTCTCAAACACATCCTTTAGGTGTGACCTTTAGGGACCAGTTGATCACCGACATCTGTATGATAATAACGTCAAACTTTCTAGCAAGCCAACCGTTATTAGGTAATCGTTAATCAACTGATAAAATACGAAGTATACCCTTGTGAACCTGTAAGAGATTTACAAATGTTATCACACTAATTTGTGGAGGACACAAGCTCCAACAAACTCCCACTTGTCCTCACAAGTGTATGTGCGATAACCGATTCTCATATCCTAAAATTTCTCCCACTCAATGTAAAACAATTTGCGAAATCTGTATTCACAAAGGTCCTATTTTACAAGCGATCTGTATCAAGAGTGGTTTCCCCGACTAGAGAGTAACTTAACTGATAAATGAATCATCATTCGAGCATGGCCATGCATTTCAGTTATAACTCTTCGAGTGGCCCTGAGAAATAACTATACCTGATAAAGGTTGGATATTTTCCTCAACTCGAATCCTGCAGATGTAAGCACAGTATGAAATGACCCAGAAAAAATCTACTTAGCCTCTAGTTACGGCAGACCGTGAGAAAGAAACCAAAGTCACCCAAAAACTGCCTTAATCTCAAGAGACAGTCGATAGTCAAAAGAATCGACTCTAGGAACACAATGGATGTCCTATCCACGACCTAACACCGAATGTTTTTAAACATTTAGGACTCCCACTACTACAAATCCAGGCAACTACAACGCCCCTTTAACAACGATTATTCACGAAAATCACAATAGACATTGTAGAATGTATGGCGCGAATTTTACTAAAATGAATTACAACGGGTATGGTTATAAAAACCGTTGTTATAAGTTTTAACAACGGGTTACACATGCACAACCGTTGTTAATAATTTGGCGCAAAATTGACGCAAAGTTAGTGATAAGTAATCGCAACGGTTACTTTTGGAACCCGTTGTTAAAACTTATTTGACAACGGTTGTTCTTTAATAACCGTTGTCAATACCTTCCATACTATAAACCACACAAACACAAGTCTGCTACAGCCACAAAACACAAACCTTAATACACAAACACAAACACAGCAGACAAACACAAACACAAACACAAAACACACACTTTCTCATCGTCTCTTTCTCTCTTTCTCATCGTCTCTTTATCTTCTAGCCGTCACTGTTGATTTCATCGTCTAATTATCAGGTAAATCTCGCCGTCACTGTTGGTTTCATCGTCTTTCATCGTCATTATTTTCTTTTTCTAATTATTTTATTTGCATGTGTATGTGTTAGTTTTTATCGACCATTATGTTATTTCTTTAAGTATTATTCGCTTAATTAGCTAGTAAAACAAATTAAATAAACAAAAACAAAGAAGAAGCAAGATGATAGAGAGGAATGCATGATAAACATAATTAATATATATATATATATATATATATAATAAATACATAAATTAAAAAAAAATTACATTAATAAAAATGCAATTCTTATATTTTCATAGAGGGTCTTATTCTCCTCTATGATATCCGTCCTCTCCTCCTTGACTATTTGGAGGTTCCGTTCAGCAGTTGCTATATCGTCATATAGCTGTAACTGCTGCAGCTCCGTCAAGCCATATTCTTTGGCGTCCTTCAGAATGGATCGAGCATCCGCAAGGTAGCTCCTGAAACTTTCCTCAATGTGGAGCAACCGGCGGATGAAACTGTTGTTGTTCTCGATCATAGTAAGAGTCTTAAGGATGATATCATTCATTTTGTTGGAGTTTGGAGTTTGTTTTGAAAGATTAAGTAGGGTTAATTTATTTGGAGTTTGTTTTAGCAGTTAGGGTTTGGAGATGTATATAGTGAGATAATGGAATGTTAGTTGAGATAATGCATGTATTTATACTAAGCAATGTGTGGTTTGAGTTGTTTTTTAATTAATATATATGTTAGGAAGTTGTGCCATAATCAGAATTCCATATTGTCCGTTCATATGCACAGGGATGGCAGTAATAATGCATGCATCAGAATTTTAACGGGCCGTAATTATGCATGCATCTAGTAATATTTAATTTAATTTTTTTTTTATTTTTTAAGAACAAACAACAACGGTTATTTATAAAAAAAACCGTTGTCTTTAGTTATAACAACGGTTTTGTATATTACAACCCGTTGTTATAACTTTCCCCCCAAAATTGAGTCACACTTTCCACAACGGGTTTTATACTTAAAACCGTTGTTAATAGTTTTAACAACGGGTTCCTTAAGAAAACCAACCGTTGTTAAAACCTTTTACAACAGACGCTTTAACAACGTCCGCTTTTTTATATAACAACGGTTTTTAACCGTTGTTATAGCCGGTATCTGTAGTAGTGTCCATTATGTTGTCACAAAAAATTGTCCTACGAGGTATCGTTATAATCTCGCATTTGTGATCGATCAGTCAACAGTTTGACTTATGGCTCTTTGAAACCACCATCAATCGACTGCACAATATAATAGCCAGAGTTATCAGCTCTTGTGGGCGATTACGGACCAAAACAAAATATAATGTAATTCAGTTCACTTTGTGGCGTTCAAAGTTGTCAGTACAATCCACATGAAAAACAAAATATTATAATAAAACGATGAAGTTATAAATAGTATATGAAAAAGATAATGTATCAAATTCATAATCAACTACTACAACTCAGGAACACGTTTAATTCCCATGGAAATAACGTGCCCTTCATGCTTATCAAAATTCAACGGTTTAGTGAGAGGGTTCGCGATGTTATCATCCGTCGCAATCTTGTCAATCACTATATCTTCTTGCTCCACATAATCACGGATCAGGTGAGCTTTCCGATGTACATGTCTAGATTTGTTGCTAGACTTTGGCTCCTTAGCCTAGAAGATGGCACCTCTATTATCACAATAGATGGTGACCGGGTCATTCGAACTAGGAACTATCGTAAGTCCTTGTAAGAATTGACGCATCCATATCGCTTCCTTAGCTGCTTCCGAAGCGGCATAGTACTCGGATTCAGTGGTAGAATCTTCTACAACACTCTGTTTAGAACTCTTCCAGCTGACCGCAGCACCATTAAGAGTGAAGACGAACCCGGACTGAGATTTTGAATCATCTCGATCCGTTTGGAAGCTAGCATCTGCGTAACCGATTGCGCATAGCTTAGAATCGCCTCCATAAGTCAATACCCTATCCTTAGTCCTCGTAGGTACTTGAGGATATTTTTAACAGCTATCCAGTGTGTTTCACCTGGATTATTTTGGTACCGACTCGTCATACTCAATGCATATGCCACGTCAAGACATGTGCATATCATGGCATACATGATTGATCCTATTGTAGATGCATAAGGAACAGGACTCATGCGCTCAATCCCTTCAGGGGTCGTGGGTGACTGAGACTTGCTCAACTGCATCCCAGACGTCATTGGAAGGTTCCTCTTCTTGGTGTTGGTCATGCTGAACTTCTCAAGAATCTTATCCAAATAAGACTCCTGACTAAGTGATAACGTCCGTCGTGATCTATCTCGGTAGATACGGATTCCCAAAATGCATTGTGCCTCACCCAGATCTTTCATCTGGAAATGGTTCTTCAACCATTCTTTAACCGAAGATAGGAGAGGAGTGTCATTCCCAATCAAGAGTATGTCATCGACATAAAATATCAAGAATACAATCTTGCTCCCACTCGACTTGATATATAATCATGGTTCCTCGACCGATCGAGTAAAACCATACTCTTTTATCACCTGGTCGAAACGATGATTCCAACTCCGAGAAGCTTGCTTAAGTCCATAAATGGAACGCTTAAGCTTGCATACTTTCTTAGGATGTTCAGGATCTATGAAACCTTCGGGTTGCACCATGTACAACTCTTCCTCCAAATAACCGTTTAAGAAGGCGGTTTTCACATCCATTTGCCAAATTTCATAGTTATGAAATGCGGCAATCGCTAAGATTATCCGAATGGAACGTAGCATGACTACAGGTGCAAAAATCTCATCATAATGCAATCCGTGCACTTGAGTGAAATCTTTTGCCACTAGTCGTGCCATATAAGTATCTGGTTGCGCGTCTATAGAACGCTTTATTTTGTAAAGCCATTTGCACTGTAGAGGTTTTACCTTATTGGGTAAATCAACAAGATCCCATACGTCATTCTCATACATGAAGTCCATCTCGGATTGCATGGCTTCGAGCCATAGATTTGAGTCGGAACAGGCCATAGCACCTTTATAGGTAGCAGGTTCATTACTCTCTAGGAGTAAAACGTCATTCTCCTCGACCATACCAATGTATCTGTCCGGAGGATTAGAGACTCTACCCGACCTCCTAGGTTCCTCAGGAATACTAACCGTATCATCAGTTGGAGGAACCACTTCCTCCATCTGTTCCTCGGTTGTTGGTTCTGGAATCTCCGACAGCTCGAAGGTTCTATTACTTGTCTTGTTCTCGAGAAATTCTTTCTCTAAGAACGTCGCACTAGCCGCAACAAAAACTCGATGTTCGGTAGGGGCATAGAAGTAATGACCAAATGTTCCTTTGGGATAACCTATAAAGTATGTTTTGACCTATCGCGGGCCGAGCTTCTCCTCGTGTCTCCACTTGACATAAGCCTCGCAACCCCAAACCCGAATAAAGGACAAGTTAGGGACCGTTCCCTTCCACATTTCATATGAAGTCTTGTCGACATCTTTAGTCGGACTTCGGTTAAGTATAAGAGCAGCTGACAAAAGAGCAAAACCCCATAATGAATCAGGCACTACCGTGTGACTCATCATGGATCGAACCATATCAAGTAAGGTTCGATTTCTCCGTTCGGATACACCATTTAATTGAGGTGTTCCAGGTGGAGTTAACTGCAAAACGATTCCACAGTCTTTAAGGTGTTGATCAAACTCATTTGAAAGGTATTCACCACCCCGATCTGAACGGAGTGCTTTAACCTTTCTACCCAGTTGGTTTTCAACCCTGTTCTGGTATTCCTTGAATTTCTCAAAGGACTCACTTTTATGCTTCATTAAGTAGACATATCCGTATCTACTCAAATCGTCCGTGAAAGTGATAAAATATCTATAGCCATCTCTAGAGGTAATTGACATAGGTCCATAAACATCAGTATGTATGAGTCCTAATAGGTCACTAGCGTGCATTCCAACACCTTTAAAGGAAATTCGAGTCATTTTGCCAATGAGACATGATTTACACGTGCCATATGTAGAAAATTCGAATGCGGGAATAGTCCTACTATCGACGAGTTTCTTCACGCGTTTCTCATTTATGTGTCCCATTCGACAATGCCATAGATAGGTTTGATCTTTGTCACCAACCTTTAATTTCTTATTATTCACGTGTAATACTTCCGTGGTTTGATCTAAGATGTAAATTCCATTCATGGAAACCGCGTTGCCATAAATCATTTCATTGAAAGAGAAAATACAGCTATTATCCTTTATTAAAAATGAAAATCCGTCTTTATCAAGTACGAAAACTGAAATAATGTTCTTAGACAAACTGGGTACATAGTAACAGTTATTTAAAAATAACTCAAAACCACTAGGGAGTTGGATTACATATGTTCCCTTCGAGACAGCAGCAACTCTGGCTCCATTCCCAACTCGCAGGTCCACATCACCCTTTCCGAGAGGTGTGATGTTTCTTAGGCCTTGCAAATGATTACACAGATGAGAACCACAACCAGTATCAAGTACCCAAGTTCCGAAACTTGCATGGTTAATCTCAATCATATGAATACAAGATGACATACCAACAGGAACGACGCGGCTTGCTTTGATGTCCTCACGGTAGACTGGA
This sequence comes from Silene latifolia, assembly GCF_048544455.1. Lineage (NCBI taxonomy): Eukaryota > Viridiplantae > Streptophyta > Magnoliopsida > Caryophyllales > Caryophyllaceae > Silene > Silene latifolia. Next base: position 152,170,732 of record NC_133526.1, read on the forward strand.
CAGTTCCTCCACCAATGTCCAGTCTTGTGACAATGGTGGCACTCAATGTCACCGCCCTTGCTCTTTGCCTTGCCCTGTGAGCCACTAGTCTCACCGGGCCCACTCTTACCGTTTCCTGGCTTCTTGAATTTTGGCTTGCCTACAGTTAGGTCGCCTGGAGCTTTGCCCTTACCTTTACCCTTGTTGGAAATCGTGAGAACATCCTGCTTCATGCTCCCACTCAATTTCATATCCTTCTCGGTCTGTACGAGAAGGGAGTGTAGCTCATGAGGACTCTTTTTCAAGTCATTCATGTAGTAGTTCGCCCTGAAAAGGGAAAAACCATCGTGAAGAGAATGAAGCATTCGATCAATGACAATGCTCTCACTGATTTTGCAATCAAGTGCCTCCAACTTCTCGACATTCTCAATCATGTTAAGAATGTGTGGGCTAACCGGTTAGCCGTTTTGGAGTTTCGCATCAAAGAAGCGACAGGTATGCTCATAAGTAACGATCTTCGGTGCTTTTGAGAACTCGTTAGTGAGCGTGGTGAAAATCTTGTTCGCACCTTGGGCAATGAAGCGTCTCTGCAAATTGGTTTCCATTTCAAAGATAAGTACGTTCTTTATCGCACCCGCTTCCATAACGAAATCACTATAAGCAAGTGACTTGTTAACTCCCGCATTGGGGCCTGGGTTTACCGGTATTAGCTCAGTTAAGTACTTGAGCTTACCGTCAGCAATGGCAGCATTCCATAGTGCTGCCTCCCAGTCCGCAAAGTTGGACTCGTCATTCTTCAGTCGCGTGTACTGATTCATGTTGTCCATAAAAACTTTCAGCCAGGACTCGCGTCCAAGTGTGGCACTAGGCATTGGGATTTCGTTATTTCCAGCCATTTGTTGTAACAGTAAAATAAACGTGTTCTACACTGCGAAAAGAAGAATAAATAATTAGCATGTGCATCGATTTTAATTTAAGTCTAATGATCTAATGTTATAACGCGAAGACTCAAGCATTTATACAATTGACTTTCCTCAAGAATTATATAAATGATCCCAAGACTCAATTATCTGTAAATTGATAAGCCAACCTTTTGGCTAATTCTACTGTTAGAATTCTTGGTCGATAAATTTCTGCAAATTCTATCTTTAGTCCATCATAATTACGAGAAACTTTTCGGACTATAATGTTGAGATAAACTAAGTCAACACAAACTACTTACCCAACGTAGAAGGGGTCATATTATGCCTACCGACGAAGAAGGGATTCATAGTTGTTTGCCCTTATAATGACTAATCTCAATTTCCGTTTTAGAGGAAGATCCCATCAACTTTATTTTAATTCATTTTAAGTGAACTAATATCTAGCATGCGTGAATGAATAAACTAAGATGATGGCTTAATAAACATGTGACATCTGTATGTCTATGAAAACTAACATACAACCTATATGTGTAAATTTTCATGCATTTAAGTAGGTGGTTTGGTTTTAGGCGGAATATGATGCAATAACTAGCATGTGAATGAAAAGCAATAAGAACGGTAAAACGTAAAAAAAATCCTAGTGCGGCCTATCCTATCAAAATGAACATAAATATAACTTTGGAATCCATCCATGAACCCGAAAGGCTTGTCTTGATGTTCCATCTTGATCCATGTAGCGGGAGTGAGCTCCAATCTCCATCTTTAGTCTTCTTTGAAAATTACAATAAATAAATTTACATAATAAACCTATTTATTACATTCTAATTTCAAAAACCAAAAACTAAAGAAAAATAAAGGAGATTCGAGATCTCAAATTACATTAAAAATTATGCTCCAATCATTACGAAAACATAATTTGACTAAGGCCACACTAAGTATTACAAATTACAACCGATTGCAAAAATACGTAAATTAAACCATTTAAACGATTCATTCAACTAAATAAAATGCATCAACTAAAAAATTAAACATACAAGACATAATTCTTTATTATGTAGATTAATTTTATCCAAACCACCTATTTAATCGATCAAATTAAGTGACAATTCCTCAATTAATCACATTAATTTTAATCTTAATTCATATTAAACTTGTAATATGAATTTAATCCATCAATATTTTAAACTGCTTTAAAATAATTAGGTATCTTTAAAATTGCGAACCGTTTCACAACAATTAATCATACATTATAAATGAAATGTATAATTAATAAAGGCCAAAACAAACAAAAACAAAATCCTTTTAGTTTATAATTGTCTCGGCTAAATCAGAAAAAAATAGAATTTTTTTTTTAAAAAACTCTCGGCATAAATAAAAATAGCCGCAAAAAAAAAATTTTCTTGGTTTTACAGCTAAAACCAAATGAAAAAAAACACAGAATTTTTTTTTATAGGTCTGCTGAACGTGAACAGTAACAGAAACAGAAAAAAACATTTTTCCACGGCCAAAAAAAAAATAAAACAGCCGTCCCAATTTTAAAAATCGGCATTATGCCCTAAATTTCAAAAACATGATTATTGATGAACAAAATCGTTTATTGTTGCTATTAACAAGATTGGCATATTAATCTTATAATTTAAACATGTAAATTTATGATACATGATTCTAAACAACAATTTAGAACCATTTATGCCAAAAACAATATAGCAAAAAATAATTTATCATCAACAACAAGACGATTTCCATTTACATTATAATTTAATCCGAATTAAATCAAAGTATCTAAAAATTCATTTTATTATCATCTAAACTGATTAAAACAACAATATGTATGAATCAAATGGAAATAAAAAAATATCAAAAACGAAAAAATTTCAGTTGAACAGCTACGGCTTCAAAAAAAATTACAGCCGAAACCCTAATTTTCGAGACCAATTTTTGTTTACATCCAATTTTATGAAAATCATCAAAATAAAATTCGTGGCCTTAGCTCTGATACCACTTGTGGGATTTATCTGTATGCATCCCCTTAATTTTAAGGATTATAACGAAATTTATAATGATAAGACTAGTCATAAAATAAATTGCATAAACAAAATCGTAAAGGATTAAGAAATAACCTTCGGTCCTAGCAAAAACGGCCTAAGAACAATATCAAAGTTGATATTCGCCTATCAGTTGCACCCAAGACGATATGAGATATGCCCTTAACTTGTTGCTAGAATCGATCCCCCAATTTCTGTAAATTGCTAGGGTTTTTCTTTTTTTGTTTTTTTAGATGAGAGGCAAGAAAAATTAGTTAGAAAATTAGGTTAGAAAAAGCTCCCCTCCCTCTCCCTATAAACCGTGTAGGTAGATGATTAGGGTAGTTTTTTCTTCGTCTAATTTTCCGGCCCATTAATCGGAAACAAGTACATCAGTCGATCGACTGACATACCCGGTCGATCGACCATGTATATAACGCATTATTTATAAATAGTCATTTATATTATACCGCATTAATTAATACGGGTAAATAATAATTTATTATGACAATATCGTATAATTTACCATTAGCTGATTAAATATAACCGATTACATTTAATTACGAATTAACATATTAATTCATCCAAGCTAACATTATATACATTAATTAAATATAACTTATTATATTCAATTTACGAATTGACAATTAATTCGTCTCAACTAATATTATTTAATCAGCATTAAATAATCGTCTCATCAACACATTGACTAACTGTTTAATCATATAAGGCATCAATGTGATTACATTTCCATAACCACATCTCTCAAACACATCCTTTAGGTGTGACGTTTAGGGACCAGTTGATCACCGCCATCTGCATGATAATAACGTCAAACTTTCTAGCAAGCCAACCGTTATTAGGTAATCGTTAATCAACTGATAAAATACGAAGTATACCGTTGTGAACCTGTAAGAGATTAACAAATGTTATCACACTAATTTGTGGAGGACACAAGCTCCAACAATGTCTGGGCGTGTCCCGGTTCCATAGTGACGGCTGTTTGATAAGGGTTCATTCATGTTGTGGCCTTGTAGCATACTCACACACTCGAGTCGTGTCACACATTATTTATTTATTTATTAAAACTGACGTTTATTGTGTCTGGTCAGGCTACTGTTCAGGAACACTCCATCGAGTAGTGTAATACTCGGCCGAGTAAGGGATACTCGGCCGAGTACTCCACGTACTCGAGCGAGTATCCGGTCTGACGGGGTTAATTTCTGCGGTTTGATTAAGGTGATTAGAGATTATATATTAACCCCGTTCAATAGTTATTATTAATTCTATCAAAACCTAAACTCTTCACTCCTCTAATCACCCTAATAACTCTCAAGGCTAATTGATTGATCGCAAGTCTACACTTCCGTCTTTTGTCCCGGTTTCGTTGGTAAGTCTCTAGTACTTTGTAATAAGTTAATAGGTTGTCTTTTAGGGTTTTGCTCTAATTATTGATTTGGGTTATTTTGGGGGAATGGCTATAGTGATGGTATGTGATTATTTGGGTGTAAGTGACGGTGTCTTGGAGAATTGCTATTGATTGCTTGTGTGTGCTTGGATTGTGAAAAGGTAGGGTTTCCCTACTCGGTTGATTGCATAATTAATTTAAGATGTGATGATTGTGATTTAATTGGCATGATAAGTATTGTTGTTGATTTGTATTCTTCATTGTTGGAGTTGTGGTGGATTGACTATGTTGGTGAGGTACGTCCTCGGCTGAGTGGAGTCACTTGCGGGAGTGGCTTCACGCCCTTGATTCGCCCCTTGTGGAACCCGCCACAAGAGGGGATGTGCACATTAATGAACATGGGTTGTTGCTCGTTGCGATGAGCAGGCCTTAGGTGGGCAAGGCTGCAGTCCCCCACTGGCGGTGTGAATTATCTGTCGCGGCAGTAATCTGGCAGGACTACACACTTGAGTGTGGAGTCAGATATGAGGCATGATTGTAATTGGAGGATGGTTGTATACTTGTTGTCGTGGTTGTTTATTGTACATTGCTTATCTTGATTATTCAATGAACTGACCCCGTTGTTGTTTTACAAAACTGTGGTGATCCATTCGGGGATGGTGAGCAGTTGATTAGCAGGTACTTATGTTGATAGCTCGCAGGATCTAGCTGGGATGGAGTCATCACTTGTCGAGTCTTTAATCTTCCGCTGACAGTTTATACATCAGTACCTTTGATAGTTTTGGTTGTAAACAATTTTGGTAAACGTTCTTGGATGGTATATATTTTTTTTGGTGAAAGGTTAAAAATTTCATTAAGCACAAGACAAACATTTTACAAACTACCATATAAGGTACTACTTTATGAACCTTAAGTTAGTCAATCAATAATTAGTTAACTTAACCCAAGCTTCATCACTACTATTTTTAATACACTTAAGCCAAAATATAGAACGTATTTGGAGCAGGCTACCAATCTGTTTAAGTACTACTTCTGGCTGATCTAACACGCTTTCAAGCCTAGCTTTGTTCCTCTGATGCAAAATAGCATAATATAAGGCTTGAATCCACGCAATAACAAAATTTTTCTTCACTTTTGCCCAAGGTTTGGATTGAATCTAATGAACCAAATAGACAGCAGACAGCTTCACATTCAATTTGCAGCTCAAAAGCTTAACCAATTTCTGAGTATACTGACACTGAACAAACAAATGACAGTGTGATTCAGTACCAGCACCACAATTGCAGCAGTCAGAGTCAGAAGCCACTCCAATCTGCATCAGTTTATCTTTAAGCAATAGAGCTTCTCGAGCAATCAACCAATTAATAAAAGAATGCTTAGACATGCACCAGGAATTCCAAACAGTCTTATCCCATAGCACCACAGGCTGAGGTTGTCTAATCCAGCAGTAACCACTTGTTGTAGTATAACCAGCAGGATTATGCAGCCACTGACCAGAACTGGTGAAGGCACCAGCAAACTTATCTCTTACCCTGCACATAACTTTCCAACTCCAAGAGACATCAGTTTTAAGTATATAGTTGGACCAAGAGACACCCTTCATATAAATATGGTGTACCCACTTAACCTAGAGACTATCAGGATGATTGTAAACCCAGTTAGACAGCTTGCAGCAAGATTCCAAGCATAAGTATCCCTTATACTCAAACCATATGATGTTTCCGATCCATATGATATTTGATATACTTTACCTCGGGCAACCGAGATGGTAGCATCTCCATATGCTACGGTGATCTTGGTAAGGCACCTTGGTATGTCGATCCATATGATATTTCCGATCATATAGGGAGCATGTTAAGTACAAGTTGTTTGGATAGCACGCGGGAGACGGGACGAGCTTGATGAGTCACGAGACGAGATGGTAATGCTTCAATTATCTTGGCCGGATAATTGGGGTGTTACACTATTAGTAATATAGTTTTAGTTATTTATAAGCCATGCCCTATTACTACTAAAGATAGAACTAGTATACTACTCCAAACCACCGGTAAACAATAAAACAAGTAGAACTCAACCCCTTTGTATATATAGTCCTTCAAACCCTTATTTTGCTATTCACACACAAAAAGGAAAAAAAAAAAGAAAAACGAGAGGAAGCGAACGATGTTGTGCGGCTGCTACTTGGGACTCTTAGCCATCATCATCATCATAATTTCATCACCATCGGAATCATCACGATAACCCTAATACCATCATCACTATGCCTTTTTCATCTGTATATTTCCGTCAACAACGTTCTTGGATTAATTATGTTAAACATATGTTCTGCTTTTTTTTTAGCTATAGTAGTTACTTAATTGCGTTAAAACGAATATACTTGTTGTGGTTACGGGTGGGAATCAGCGGTGGCAATTGAGGTTGTGAGGGCTATGGTTTTAGTTAGAGTATTTATGGAGCCTCTTATTGGGTCAGTACTGAGCTGGTTTTGTTATTGTTGTGTTAACACTACTTTCTTTATTTATGTAGTTAATATTGTTGTTTGTTTAGTCCCTACTAAATCGTTTGGTTGACAGTGTATTCTGTAAAAACCTGTGATGAACCAATTATTGGGGAGTAGATTTACTGACAGGTACTTGAGAATAGCTAACTTGGGAACTCATGGGGATGCGTGAGGATTTCGGCAAGTCTACCAAGAAGTCTAGATCACATAATTTTACCATTCAGTTTATTTATTTCCGCTGCTTAGTAGATTGTATTATTAGAAGTTTAATTTAATCTGTTGGTTAATTGTAATAAAACTTGATTCGCTAAATTTTTATATAGAGTACTCTGGTTTGTTATCTTTGTTATTCACTGCTTCAGGAAACCGAGATGGTAACAATCCTATTTATTTGGAAATGTCTTGCTTAAGGCTAATGAATAAATTGGGGTGTTACAAAGTGGTATCAGGGAGAACGATCCTAAGGCCTAAACCAATGAACTTAATGAACTTAGGACGAGTCGAATAAAATTAATTCTGGATATAAACTATTAGGAGCCCCTTTCACTTTGTAAGGGAGACGTCTTTAATTCGAGCTATGACCCTTATAGTTTTGAATCGGTCAATGCGGTGAGTGTTATAGAGAGTGGGTAGATAGAGTGAATGCTACGTGTTTTATTAGCTATAATTTTGAGCTTGTGAAAGTATGGAAGAGTAATTGTTAATATAAAATTCATTTTGTATGAGCAAGATGTGGAATAGATTGGATGGAAAGAGGATACGACCAGAAAAGTTGATGGGAATATTGGTACGAAAGAGTTGGGGGAATCGTTTTGTTATACGAGTGCTATAGATTGTGAAAGTGCATAATCATTTTGTTATATTATTGATACGCATGTTCATTAACTAAATTGACGACCATAACATGAACAGAGCCAGTTTGATATTATATGCAAACAATATGGAATCGATGAAGCATGTGAAATTGTATGAGTAGCCGAGCATGTTTAGTGATAAGAAAAATTTGATTGGTGTTGCAAATTGGTAAATTATGTAATGGTACGAATTTGATAAGGTGGAATGAAACGGGATTTCTAACATGTGTACTACATATTGTGTTTAAATTAGATTTTGGTATGACTAAAACTCATTATGTGCCTTGCTTTAAAAGTATTGGGGTGTAATTTTTAGCTTTTATGTTGGTAGAAGGAATATCGACTTGGTTATTAAGTAGTTGTTGGTATTTGCAATTTGAATAGAAGGGTTGATAAAACAAAATAGACAGTTGAAAAGAAAGAAAATAACATTCTAATAGACCGATAGAGTGAACTTGTGGTCAGGGGAACAAGGTTCTTGATTGAATAAGCTAAAAGGCACTAAGATATACGTACAACAATTTTTCGTGGGTAAGTGGATTTTGTTTTTTTTATCAATGAGCAAGCTATGTTGGGTGAAATTTAATGTGTAATATTTCGATGAACTAATGGTATCTGAATTGGATAAAAGGTTTTGGGAAAACAACTTGTTGAGATGTAAAGAGTAATAAATAGGTAAACTACTCACTCAGTAGAAAAGGTTGGACTTATTCTAGAAATATTTCGGAGGGAATTTAACTATTGTGAATGTTGGGTGCTGTGAGATATGAGCAATATCTTTGATGGAAGGTTTTCATAATAGAGAGAGTGTTCACTAAAGATTTTAACTAATAGCGTAGTAAATCATTAGGATGCAATTATACTGTGCGATGCGGATGTGTCTCTAAGAAGTCATGAAGAATTATTTCAGCTAAAAAACCAAGCCTTACACATTTTGTTTGATGCCGTCAATGTGCATTCAACCGACCCATTCGACCAATTCAACATTAATCAACATGTTTTTCAACAATATATTTTCAAAACAAAATACTTTTTTAAGGTACTCTTTTAAACTCATTTTGATCCCGAGTAATCGCATAACGAGAAAACCGTCTCAATAGTCGTCTACCTCGCAAACATCATAACATGTATGTTTGAAGGTGTAAATATTCCACTTATTTCACGTCTTTATTGTTTTTATGATATTACAAACATGAACAATACATAACACAATCCTAAACAATGAAGAAACGAGTCAAAAGTTGACTCTTACTTGAGGTAGGGGAGTCATTGTCTCGCATGATGCCACGTGCCCCAATGACCTCCCTGGTTTAACTCAATTCGTGTTTGCACTCCTTCTACCTTTGCTATTTTAATTCTTCTTCCTTCTTATTTTCTATTCTTTTCTAATTACGACTTTTACCATTTTATTTTATTTCTTATAACTAATATTTAAGCACATCCAAAAAATCATCCTTGGTCAAATTATACCATGGCGGTTTATTCCGTGTTTGGATGAGATTTGTTGGTTAATAACAAGTTCATGAGTATTTAAACATTTTCATCTTTTGTTCATCATTTTCTTCATTTATTTACACTTGCAAGCATTTTAGTCATATTCATAGTCATCCTTGGTTTTTTATACTATGTCGGTTCAATCCGTGTAGGATGATAAATATCGACTAATTACAAAGTAATGAACTTAACATAATTAATTCATATCAAACACCTCCATTTCATTTTACTTTTCATTTCTTTTATTTTCTAATTATATTGACCATAATGTATATCACCCTTGGTTAAAATAAATACCATATCCATTTAATTCGAGTACGGTGATAAAATGGTTAAGCACACACATTTTACATTTCTATTTGTAAACTATACTTTTCAAGCTTGCAAATATGAATATGACGACGAATATTACTAATATAATGATAATTATACTGAGTCATGCAAACAACATTTGCAGATATTTCATCACAAATACGGTTTTAAACAACCAGGAGGTACCTCTTGGATCGCCCCATGGCTCGCGCCCCAAGAGGCTACCTATTTCCACCTTTCAAAACCCGGGAAGAGCCCTTTGCATCGCCCTACGGCTCGCTCCCCTATGGGGCTACTTGATGTTGTGCTGCCTCATTTTTAGCACTTGTCTAGGATGATCCTGATTACGGTTAACGCGAATACATCACGGATCTGATTGACAAGTTTACGTCTTTACACTTTGTCATTTCACACCCTTTTTCAAACAATTGGATCGTGTTAAGCACCATAATCTAAACTTCGTAAATGGATGTTTAATTTCCGTCTTCACGTGAAAATCGACTTAAATCCAACTCGACATCAATTACTTGATACTTGGAAAAACAACCGACTTAGTAAACTCTCACATGTTAGGTTAAACTTTTGGATGCGCATTCATGCATTTAACTCGTTTTATCAACTTTTGCACTTAAACAACCACGATCAATAGGTAGAAGCCGCTAACGCGAGCGGAATTGGGTGTTCAATTAAAGAGCTTCCCAATACGTACCCTCACCCCTTACTCAGAACCTTTGGATAGTGGACGACCTTATCCATGGCAAGGAGAGTCATTCTAGCGATAGGATGATAAAGGGGGACGATTCCTTATCTTTAGTACCTATGCCAAGCACCATTTTTTGCTTCATTTGACCGATGTACAAAGTGGATTCGAACGGTTTCAAAGCATCCTATAATTGCTTGGTGGCGACTCTGAACATCTCTACATCATTTCGAGAGCTTCATCGAGACAAAAGCGACCGATCTAAAGCGATCCGATCGAAAGCATTTTCGCGTCACCAAATGTGGCTTTCAGACTATCCCATGCCCACAGATTGGCATGCGGGTGGCCCATGTCCACACTTGTGTTTCTTTTTTTTTTTTGTGGTGATCCATTTGATATTGTCGGCAAATGGTGAGCAGATAGTCTTATCAGGTGTGTTGATAGCTGGAAGCTTAGCTGGTATCCATGGAGGGAGCGTGTCGGCATTGAGATCGCTTGGATCAGATAATCTCACTTTAGTTCTTTTTTACCTTCCGTGGTAGCTAGTGTATGGTTTGGACTTGTAACAGTTTAACGAGTTTATACTTAATAAAGCTTTAATTGTTCTTTTATTACCAATTTAATATATTTTACCTCGGGCAACCAAGATGGTGTCGCCCTTACTTACTAGGGAAGGTCTTGTTAATGCTCCTTGGTAAGTGGGGTGTTACACTGCATGTTGGTGTGTGCTACCTGTGATTGTGGGAGGCACCGCATGATGAGAGGAGACCTGTGATTGTAGCAGGCCCTATTGAGGTTGACATTGTTGAGATGGTGGACTGTATTATTGATTGATATGATTGTCATTGCATTTTTTTATGAGCTCGATTGATTATATTGAACTGTTGGCTGACACGTGTATTTTCCTTGTGTAATCTCTTATACCTGCGGTGACCCATTTGATATTTCCGGTCAAATGGTGTGCAGTGAGGCTATCATGTGAATGTTTGGATGTTTGTTGTTGTTGTTGTTGTTGTTGTTGTTGTTGTTGTTGTTGTTGTTACTGGGCTCAAGAAATGGATTTTGGGTCGGTTGAGGCCTGAAGTCTTTCACCTAGATTGGATAGTGATTCACCCAGTAGACTTGTCATATTATTGTGTATTGGAATTATATTAATGTTTATTTAATGGTTATATAATTCATTGACGTTGTAAAAAAGGATCTGTAATTGTTGTTATGATATGTTTTAACTCGGAAAACCGAGATGGTAACGCCCTTTTTTTAACTTGGAAAGGTCTTGCTAAAGACTCTTGGGTAAATCGGGGTGTTACATCCTTCACCTAACTCCAACTATGTAGCAATCCCACCGGTATTGAAAACACTCTTCATATGTTCATGATTGTAATCCAGCACAAGCCCTTTGAAGAACTCTCAATGTTCCTAACGATTTCTTTTCCCTCGACCCGAAACGTTAACTTCTTAAAAATCGCACTTCACATGACGAATATTGTAAAACACTCTTCTCCTTTCTCAATTGGCGTTTGTGCCCTAAAAGGAACGATATTCACTTTATTACACCATTGTAAGTGTTGGTTGATGTGAAAATAATACAAGAAGAGGTCAAAATGATTAGTCACCACAACTGTTCAGTAAAATATCCAGAAGAAGCAGTCTCGCTAGTTGTTTGACTCGATTATTACTTGGATGCCAAGTCTAGTGCTTACTTGGACGTCAAGTTTAGTCAGGGGAAGATGCAGAGAAAGTGCATAGACAAGCAAAATATTGGTTGTCATATCTTTCCTAAATTCAGTTTTCCTAATTAGTAGCTTATTCAGTTTTAGAAAAGTTTCCTAGTTTCCTAAATCTAGTCTAGTTTAATTATTGTGTCCTTATTTCTTTTAGTTAATTTTTCCTAAGATAATAGGGAGTGCATAATAAGGCAGTGAATTTGCCATAGAAAACGTGTTCTTACACGAGTTGAATAGGTAAGTCAGTTTAAGGAAGCAAGTTTCCTTGATCGGTTTAGGAATCATTCTAGTTAGTATAAATAGGAGTTATTATATTTTTATTTTAAGAAGATTATGATATAGTGAATAAGAAAATTGAAGCTATTCTTTTCTCTCGTTTGCAAGTTTTGTAAACACCGGTTCGACGCGTTTATTCGAAACTTTGTTCTTGTTTGACGCATTTTCAAGCATTAACACGAGTACCATTCAATAGGTCTTGGTTGTTCTCACCATTGTTGGAGTTATAGGTCTAACCCAAGCAAATATTTTGTTGGTTCGAATTATTCACATATTTCGAAACAAATATCCTTGCTACTTTGTTTTCGTTTACAAATCAAAAACCACATAAAAATCACCAGAAATTCGAGTTCCTAGTCAGACAATACTTAAAACCATTTAATTCTTCCAGGTTCCTTAAACAAACAGTTCGTCCAACTGTTCAATCCAATTATTTCCGCTGCAAGCTCACGAGTTCTATTCTTTGAGTAAAATTTGTATCATTAGTGGTTACCAAAGCCAAGGTTCTTGATTTTCTTAAAACAAGTCGGTCCTATGGGGGAAAGGAAGATGAACTTATCAACACGGAGCAACGAGATCCACTCTTCCATACCAAGTGCCAAGTTTATGATCGATGGTGTAGTGTGATCATTGATGGAGGAAGTTGCACCAACACTGCCTCATCTGAGATGGTAAGTAAACTTAGTTTGTTAACTACAACTCATCCTAAACTATACACTTTAAATTGGCTAGATAATGGTAAGAAGGTTAAAGTCTCACAACAAGTTAGAGTTTGTTTTGCAATGGGTCCTTAAAAAGATGAGATTTTGTGCGATGTAGTCCCTATGGATGCTTGTCATATTAATTTAGGAAGACCTTGGCAGTTTGATAGAAATATAGCACATAGTGGTTGATGCGTGTCATTTATATGATGTTTTACACCCTATTTTACACGCATTTCAGAGCTCATTTATGTAGTTTATGCTGCATTTCTCCCTATTTCCGTCTACTTCCGTATTTTTGTACATTATTGCAGAAATGTGAACAATTCAGCGGAAATCAAGCTAATCCGTCCCCGAGTACGTTGCATTGCATTTGACATGAAGTTACTTACTCAAGGAACGAGCTTGGTGCGCATTTCGAGGCCCAAAAGACAAGTCCACGAGGAATTAGAAGCGGACTAACAGCTAAAGCAGTGGATCGACCGATGCCTATGGTCGATCGACCATCAGACGACTTACAAAAGCCACTGTACACTGAAGAGCAGTCGATCGACTGAGCATCATGGTCGATCGACCACACCGCTAATCAGACGTGAATAAGAAGACCGAGGAATAGCAAGCCCATTGTGTTTAGGTTTTGATAATAAGTGTTGCGTATATTTTATATATAACGTAACCTAGAACATTAGTTATGCATCAGGTTTTACTATTCAGAAAATTATTCAGTTTCATCAGTTTTTAGAATATTAATTAGGGTTCGAGGATTATTTCGGTATTGAATACAATTCACTTTGGCATTCGACTTTGTTCTTTTCCTTCGCAATTCACACGGTACTCTCTGGTTTTGTTCAGTTATTTTGCTTTCGTTCATAGTTATAGAATTGCTAGATCAGTTTCCCAAGCCGAATTGCCATCTTATGTTAATTGCTTATTTTACCGTATTAATCATGAATTCTGTAGTTTATTTAGCCAATTTTATTGTTGCCTTTAATTTCAGTATGAGTAGCTAAATTGCTTGTGCTAGGATGTAGGGGAACTGTAGGATTAGGCGGCGTAGAATTAATATGGACTGAAATCGCGTGTCAGTCGATCGACCGCCATACCTGGTCGATCGACTGGCCACGTGAGGTTTTACCTTCGTTTAAATTGTTTTAATTCTTTATTCGACGAATCGAGTGCACACGACTAGTTGAATGTTTAGGATGTGACTGACCCATTAGATCGAGAGATAGGGACAGTTGTTAGATCACCAATTAAAATGACTAAACTATGCTAAGATCGAAAGATAGGTAAAGTTTAGATTATCAGTCACTTTTCAGGGCGAAAGTCAGTATTAGTGATATTAGGGACTTATAGGGAGATCGAAAGATGCTATCTGTTAAGAGTGGACCGAGAGGACCTCTTGTTTCCCGCCTCATGTGTTTGATTTAGAGCTACTTAGTATGCTGCCGCCGAAACTATAGTGAACCGACCATCCTAGTACCCTTCTTTATATTTGATTTAATATATTCCTTTAGTTTAATTTTCATTGCCATTAGGTATGGACCAAATCAAATCAACTCCCACATTTGTTACCTTAGAATAAATATTAGACAACTATTGATTACATCTGCCTCTCTGTGGTTCGACCCGACTGCCACTGTCATTAGTAGTAGTTGGAATTACAAATTTATTTTTGGTACTCACAACGGCGGGTATCAAATTTTGGCGCCGTTGCCGGGGAGGCAATTGTTCTAATTTTTAGTTGTTTTATTTTAGTCTGTTTCTTAGTTTAAGGGACATTCGTTCCTTAAACTATTCTCATATTCTTTTGTAGTTTCTTCTTATGCGCAGGTCACAGGGTGGTGAACTACTACCATTCAATCCAGAGATTGAGAGAACCTTGCGCGCAAAGAGGAGATTATTTCAAGACCAACAGTCAGAGGAAGAGCCCGGTTCTCATTCTAGCTTTTACAAGAACGAGCTGTTCGAAGAGGATCCACCTTCATCTCCTGTTTCTAATTCATCAGCTGAGACCGTCACTTCTCCAGACTTCCTAGAGATGGTTGAAGAAGCAACTATAGCAAGTCATTCTGAGCCGACAGCTGCAAATCTATACAGGGGGTTCGAATTACCTGGAGCTGATAGGAAATTCGAACCGAAGCCTTCTTATATCAACTTGGTTGAGAGAAACCAGTTCGGGGGAGTTGCAAATGAAGATGCAGCCAAGCATATGGAGATATTTATTGATTATTGCTGCTCTATACCCCCGCCGACCGGTGTGACCTAGGACCAGATAAAGGAGACCATGTTTATATTCTCACTCTGCGATGCTGCAAGGGAGTGGTACAGAGATCTGGATCGAGCTGCTCATGGGATCACCGACTGGAATTCTTTGGCCTTGGCATTCTACAAGAAATACTTCTCTGCCTCGAAGACGAATGCCATTAGAGCTCAGATCACGAGATTTAAATAGGGACCTGATGAGAACTTTCATGAAGCATGGGTCCGTTTCAAGAAGCTGGTGCGAACCATTCCGCACCATGGGTTCGAAAAATGGAGTCTTTGCAATCAGTTCTATAACGGGCTGTATGACAAACAGAGGGCTATCTTGGATGCTGCAGCCAATGGCCGATTTGCTGAGAATATGGGAGAGACTAAGGGGTGGAATATCATTGATGACTTAGCCACCCATAAAGCTGAATATGGGAATTCCATAGGCAATCAAAGGAGAAGTGCTGAATCGTCTTCTGTAGCTACACTAGAAGCTCTCACTGCGAGGTTTGATAAATACGAGTTGGGAGGAGCTTCAAAAGGAGGGATGTATCATGTGAATGCTGTTTCAGATGGTCCTTTCGTCTGTAGACGATGTGGAGCTGAGGGACATGTTTCAGAAAATTGTCCTGTTCCTTTTGAGTCTTGTACTGCCTTTCAACATTACAGGCAGACAAACACGTACTATGAGCCGAATGTCCATCCCAACTTGAGATGGAGTAGCCAAAATGTCCTGAATCCGACTCAACCTCCACAGCAGCAGCAGACTTATGTGCCTCCTCACAAGCAACAACAGTTTCAAAAACCTCCCTATGTGCCGCAGCAGCAACAATCCCAAAATTCCGACTTTGCTGAATTGAAGAATTTGTTGCAAAAGGAGTCCCAAGCTAGAGAGGCCGGGATGAAACTGCTAGAGAGCCAAATTGCTCAATTGGCTAGCAAGAATACCACTCGAGCTCCGGGACACTTACCGACTTAAACTGACCAAAAGAAGACCCTTAATGCCATCACTTTGAGGAGCGGGTCCACCCTGGAGGGGCCCGCTATGGCTGAGGATGTCACTAGAAAAGATGAGGCGGAACCGAGCAAAGAGAAGGCAGTGACGAATAAAAACAAGAAAAAGACAATCAGCAGGTATGTCACTCGATCGACTGACATACCCGGTCGATCGACTGGTCCGCGACAACCAGAAGCTACTGTCCCTGTACAAGTCAGTCGATCGACTGAACAACCTGGTCGATCGACTGAGATTGCTGCTGTAGGTGATTCTTTTCGTCCTCCAATGCCCGACAACTTGAGGGATCACTTGTTTCGGGGTACGACAGTCCCGAAAATATTGGGGCAAGACCCGAGTGCTGATGGGTCAGTCCCGGTTCCGAAGTACGACCCAATATCGATCAATGGTTCCCATTTGAGACGGTCTGAAGAGGGGTCAAGCTACAACAAAGAGAAGGTAGTGGACTTCCAGCATAAGTCCACTGATGCCGGCATGAGAGGTTTAGAGGAAAGGGCTAAGTTATTTCTTACAACCCCCTATCCAGAGCGACTAGTGCCGACGATGGAACAGGTATCTTTCAATAAATTTGAAAATGTTGTTCGTAGTCTAAACGTACAAGTAACTTTCCTAGAATTAGTTAATCAAGTGCCTGCTTACATGAAGTTTATGAAGCAATTACTGTCTAAAAAGAAGTCACTTGAAACTGTGCATACTGTCGCATTAACTGAGGAGACATGCTCTTATTTGTCCCATACTGCACCCCTTAAGCTAGAAGACCCGGGAAGTTTTTCTGTCCCATGTAATATTGGCACCTTTCCTATTGAGAAAGCTTTATGTGACCTAGGAGCCAGTATTAGCGTTATGCCCTTGAGTCTTGCTAGGAAGCTCAAATTGACTAGGTTTGCAGTAACCAACATGACCGTACAGATGACTGATCGAACTGCGGTCCAGCCAATAGGAGTCTTAGAGGACATTCCCATGCAAATAGGGAAGTTCTTCTTCCCTGTTGCCTTCGTGGTGCTCGATATGCCCGAAGATGCCCACATTCCCATTATTTTGGGTAGACCATTCCTGCACACTGCTAGTGCACTTATTGATGTTGGCTTTGGAACTTTGACCTTCAAAGTAGGGAAGCATTTCATTGTCTTTGCCCAGCCTGCTAAGAAGAAAGACCCCATGTGGCCTGTCACTTGCAATACGGTTTCTGAAAAGAAATCTAATTTTATACTTCCTGATATGCCTGTCTCTATTCCTACTCCTGTTGTGACACCTCCGCCCTAGATTGGGAGCAAAGTGGAGGAAGATTCTTCTGTTTTAGATATTGCAGGAGCTGGTTTGGGGAAGGAAGAGCCGCATGTTGTTCCTGCTGTGAAGGAGCCGATCGTTCAAAGAGGTGGTCTAGGATGCCTTAGCTATGGCACTGATGAGGAGCCTCAAGATGAGCCGGTCAAAGCAACAGAGTCTGATCTGGATTCTTACGAGTCCGAAGAGGTCATTGAGTGGGAAGATGTCCGACATGTTGATCCGTTGAGTTCTGTGGATGCTGAAGTTGTGAAGGGTGCAGCTGATAAGATGAGCACCGTTGAGGCTACCTCTTGTAGCCAGAAGCCGACGAAGTGGGCCATTCCGTGGCCGTTCTTGATCAACTATTAGTTGATCACATGCTTTACGAACATTTTATTGCTTTTAGACTTTCTTTTTATTGCTTTTGTGTGAGCGAGACTTCGCATTTAATTTTGTTGCTTAGGATTTTTAAGCACTTTTGACTTTACTTTGGGTTTTGCGTGATTTTGGTCGCGTATTATTGTGCATTTGCAGTTTTTTAGACCTCAGGAGATCAAGTTATTGAGCAAATACGAAGAAATCGGGTTACAAGAAGATATTCTCGGTCGATCGACCGTGGCCTCGTATGGTCGATCGACCGTCTCAGCTTTCCGGAGCTACTGTTCCTTTCACCTTGGTCGATCGACTGAGTGATGTGGTCGATCGACCGCCCTGCACTGCTGTACCTGTTCACGACCTCTCCCCTGCTGTGTTTGGTCGATTTGCGGAATTGCGGGAGTTTTCTACTCCACTTTATCTTCCGTCATATTATTTATTTCTTCTGTTTTTGTCAATTGTGCACATGATATCGATTCATTATTGTTTTCTCGGTTTTATGCGTAGTATTTGTTTGTCTTTCAGGTACTTATTGGTAGCACTGCTGGCTACTGAAACCTCCTAGCTCACGCTGGTTTGGGGAGGTTTCCTTTTGCTGCGCTTAAAGTCTTGTGAGTTTCTGAGTCCCTATTTCATGTCATGTTTATTTAATTTTACGCAAATTCCCGTTTCTCGTTTATTTCATTACATGATTTTGCACAATGGGGACATTGTGCGATTTGGTTTGGGAAAGGGTTTTGCGTCGCATTTCATTTGCTTGCATTCACGTTTACATTTCAGTTTTGCATTGCTTGTTTATTTCCTATATATATACAAAAAAATCAAAAAAAATTCAAAAAATTCAAAAAAAATTCACGTTTATTTTAGCATGTAGGTTGAGTCGGAACGGTAGTATCTCAATGATGACATTGCATTTGCATCCGTTTATGCCTAAGCCTTGCTAATTGACATGTTTTTAGTAGAATCGTTTATGCATATCTACGAGTTTTCGTTACATTTCTTGCTGAACTTGAGACTTGACTTTGATTTTTGGCAAACTACTTATATATTCAGAGGTTTAGAGCCAATAACTGGTGACATTTATGACCAGTTTATCTAGGATTGTGAGTAGTTACTCCTTATGAGACATGTTACATAAATGTGCATAAATATGAACTTAATCTGCTTAATACCTGTATGCATTCGGTTTGTGGTTTGTTGACACATGTGGTAGAGGTTTCCCTTTATTCGTTTTGCCCATAAGCTCCACACTGCCAAAAATATCCTTTTTGTCGCGTTACTACATCCTACACTTAGCCTGCCCTTGTCAAGCTAGTAGTCTAGTTTTGGGATTGTTGCTTCGTTTTTGGTGGCATATGCTCTTATTGAGATTTAGTTGGATAAAAAGAATGAAGGAGGGAAAAAGTTGAAGAAAAAAGAGAAAAAAGGAAGAAAAAAATGATTCGAAAAGAAAAGAAAAAAAAGAGTTATGTACTGTTCAAAACGGTCGATCGACTGCCATTTCTGGTCGATCGACTAGGGTCCGGAAGAAAATCATTTCGCATAATTCAAAGTCTTTATCTTATGGCGATTTTTGCTCCCATGTTGCATTAGTATCTTATGGGGAGTTGGTTGATTATTATTATTTCAGAGATTGTGAGATTTGTGCTTTCTAATAGCACCGTTTCAATTGATTTTGAGTAAGAAGTTGGATGTTGCCATATGGTTCCGTTTTGGTACTAGCTTGATCACCTGTACCTCCACATTTCCATAAATGTTTTGCCCCTTCTTACCCATACCTCACATTTCCATATTTTTACCTCGGCATGTGTCATGGTCATTTGTTCGGTTGGAATGCATATGTACGGTTGTAGAGATTACTTTCATATTATATTGCAGGCATGTTTTCATAGGTCGTAGTTAGGTAAGTGTCACTAACAAAATTATTTCTTTCTATCTTTACATTATTCACCTATGCTTATTTGAGTGATTTGAGCGACCCGTGAGAGTCCGATTTGATAAGTCTCTATGGTTGACGGTTCAACAGTTTTTAACGACTTCATAACTCGGTTGCATGATTCGCATTACTAATTGATTGTTGGTTGTTGCATTAAAATGGTTTAGGCTTTACCGTTTGCAATTCGCTCTGAGATTGAACTCGTTCCATTAGGTAATTAGATCGAGTCTAGTTCTTGCTTAGGGACAAGCAAGGGTTTGGTTAGGGGAAGTTTGATGCGTGTCATTTATATGATGTTTTACACCCTCTTTTACACGCATTTCAGAGCTCATTTATGTAGTTTATGCTGCATTTCTCCCTATTTCCGTCTACTTCCGTATTTTTGTACATTATTGCAGAAATGTGAAGAATTCAGCGGAAATCAAGCTAATCCGTCCCCGAGTACCTTGCATTGCATTTGACATGAAGATACTTACTCAAGGAATGAGCTTGGTGCGCATTTCGAGGCCCAAAAGACAAGTCCACGAGGAATTAGAAGCGGACTAACAGCTAAAGCAGTCGATCGACTGATGCCTATGGTCGATCGACCATCATACGACTTACAGAAGCCACTGTACACTGAAGAGCAGTCGATCGACTGAGCATTATGGTCGATCGACCACACCGCTAATCGGACGTGAATTAGAAGACCGAGGAATAGCAAGCCCATTGTGTTTAGGTTTTGATAGTAAGTGTTACGTATATTTTCTAAATAACGTAACCTAGAACATTAGTTATGCATCAGGTTTTACTATTCAGAAAATTATTCAGTTTCATCAGTTTTTAGAATATTAATTAGGGTTCGAGGATTATTTCGGTATTGAATACAATTCACTTTGGCATTCGACTTTTTTCTTTTCCTTTGCAATTCACACGGTACCCTCTGGTTTTGTTCAGTTATTTTGCTTTCGTTCATAGTTATAGAATTGCTAGATCAGTTTCCCAAGCCGAATTGCCATCTTATGTTAATTGCTTATTTTACCGTATTAATCATGAATTCTGTAGTTTATTTAGCCAATTTTATTGTTGCCTTTAATTTCAGTATGAGTAGCTAAATTGCTTCTGCTCGGATGTAGGGGAACTGTAGGATTAGGCGGCGTAGAATTAATATGGACTGAAATCGCGTGTCAGTCGATCGACCGCCATACCTGGTCGATCGACTGGCCACGTGAGGTTTTACCTTCGTTTAAATTGTTTTAATTCTTTATTCGACGAATCGAGTGCACACGACTAGTTGAATGTTTAGGATGTGACTGACCCATTAGATCGAGAGATAGGGACAGTTGTTAGATGACCAATTAAAATGCCTAAACAATGCTAAGATCGAAAGATAGGTAAAGTTTAGATTATCAGTCACTTTTCAGGACGAAAGTCAGTATTAGTGATATTAGGGACTTATAGCGAGATCGAAAGATGCTATCTGTTAAGAGTGGACCGAGAGGATCTCTTGTTTCCCGCCTCATGTGTTTGATTTAGACCTACTTAGTATGCTGCCGCCGAAACTATAGTGAACCAACCATCCTAGTACCCTTCTTTATATTTGATTTAATATATTCCTTTAGTTTAATTTTCATTGCCACTAGCTATAGACCAAATCAAATCAACCCCCACATTTGTTACCTTAGACTAAATATTTGACAACTATTGATTACATCTGCCTCTCTGTGGTTCGACCCGACTGCCACTGTCATTAGTAGTAGTTGGAATTACAAATTTATTTTTGGTACTCACAACGACGGGTATCAGTGGTCGAAGCAACGAATATGTTCTAACATTCAACGGAAAGAAAATCTTCTTGAGGCCTATGTCGTCTGAAGTAGTTAATGGTATGCATTCTGGTCGTGACAAATGACCGAGTTATAATGTTTGATATGGAAGACGAACTTGAACAAGAGCTAAGCAAGGAGGAGTTAAAATATAGCACCATTGATTTTTCCCTGGATTTAAGTCGTCCTCCAATATTTGATGATTATGGTGATTAGGAAACGATTGATACTCTTGATTGTCAAGTTACAAAATATATCAATTTTGACAAGGATGATTATCAAAAAGAGAAGCAAATAGAAATTGTTGAAGATTTGACATTGTTTAATTCGTTCTATAAGAGGAATCATAGCAATATAACTCATGTCAAGACTATTTTGATGAAGTGCGAATATAAATCTCCTTTAGAATCGTATATAGATGAGTTCTTATATGGTGATATGAATTCAGGTGCCAATTTCTGTAGTTCAATGTTAATGGGGAAATTTGGAGATGTTAACAAGTTTCTAATTCTTATGCACGGAGGGTGGAGGGGAGGAAGGCACGAGAAAAGGAGATTGGGAGTTCGAAAGCATGAACATGAAGGGCACAAGAAGAGAGGAACTTGGAATCAAAGAAGATGAACTAGCTTAAATTTTATATTGAAGATGATGAGCTAAAAGATGATTCAAGCTCATTGTTATTACTTATCAAATTTGCATCCAAATTGGTAAGATTCTTATTTGATCCCGGAGGAATGAAGCATCATGAATTGAGGGCAATTCATTTCCAATGGTCAGGGGATGATGCGAAAATAATACAGGAAGAGGTCAAAATGAACAGTCTTCACAGCTGTTCAGTAAAATGTCCAGAAGAAGCAGCCTCGCTAGTTGTTTCACTCAATTATTACTTGGATGCCAAGTCTAGTGCTTACCTGGAAGTTAAGTTTAGTGCGTGGATGATGCAGAGAAAGTGCATAGACTAGCACAATATTGGTTGTAATATTTGTTTTAAATTCAGTTTTCCTAATTAGTAGCTTATTCTATTTTAGGAAAGTTTCCTAGTTTCCTAAATCTAGTCTAGTTTAATTATTGTGTCCTTATTTCTTTGAGTTAATTTTTCCTAAGATAATAGGGAGTGCATAATAAGGCAATGGAGTTGCCATAGAAAACGTGTTCTTACACGACTATAATAGGTAAGTCGGTTTAAGGAAGCTTGTTTTCTTAATCGGTTTAGGAGTCATTCTAGTAAGTATAAATAGGAGTCATTGTATTTTTATTTTAAGAAGATTATGATATATTGAATAAGAAAATTGAAGCTGTTGCTTTCTATCATTTGCAAGTTTTGTACACACCGGTTTGACGCGTTTCGTTCCAAACTTTGGTCTTGTTTGACCGGCTTTCAAGCATTAACACTAGTACCAGTCAATAGGATTTGGTTGTTCCCACCATTGTTCGAGTTATAGGTCTAACCCGAGCAAATATCCCATTGGTTCGATTTATTCACATATTTCGAAACAGATATCCTTGTTACGTTGTGTTTTGTTTACAAATCAAAAACCACATAAAAATCACCAGAAATTCGAGTTCTTTGTCAGACAATACTTAAAACCGTTTAATTCTTCCAAATTCGTTAAACAGGCGGCTCTTCTAACTGTTCAATCTGATTGTTTCCGCTGCAACTCACGAGTTCTATTGTTCGAGTAGAATTCATATCAAGGGTGGACTTTTAGGGGTTGCTCATGGACATTATGGAAGAGTAATAAGTCCCACATGACAGCAAAAAGAATACATAAAGCTTGATTGATCAAAATAGGCAGGTTGAAAGCGACATTGTACTTTCTCCTCCAAAACCGCACCAAATGATAGCTTGGAAGTGTCCCTAAGCTAATTTCTAAAATAATCATTTTTAGGAAAACGTAAAAAAAATCTTAGTGCGGCCTATCCTATCAAAATGAACATAAATACAACTTTGGAATCCATCCATGGACCCGAAAAGCTTGTGTTGATGTTCCATCTTGATCCATGTAGCGGGAGTGAGCTCCAATCTCCATCTTTAGTCTTCTTTCAAAATTACAATAAATAAATTTACATAATAAACCTATTTATTACATTTTAATTTCAAAAAAACAAAAACTAAAGAAAAATAAAGGAGATTCGAGATCTCAAATTACATTAAAAATTATGCTCCAATCATTACGAAAACATAATTTGACTAAGGCCTCACTAAGTATTACAAATTACAACCGATTGCAAAAATACGTAAATTAAACCATTCAAACGATTCATTCAACTAAATAAAATGCATCAACTAAAAAATTAAACATACAAGACATAATTCTTTATTATGTAGATTAATTTTATCCAAACCACCTATTTAATTGATCAAATTAAGTGACAATTCCTCAATTAGTCACATTAATTTTAACCTTAATTCATATTAAACTTGTAATATGAATTTAATCCATCAATATTTTAAACTGCTTAAAAATAATTAGGTATCTTTAAAATTGCGAACAGTTTCACAACAATTAATCATACATTGTAAATGTAATGTATAATTAATAAAGGCCAAAACAAACAAAAACAAAATCCTTTTAGTTTGTAATTGTCTCGGCTAAATCAGAAAAAAAAAACAGAATTTTTTTTTTTAAAAAAAAAAAACTCTCGGCATAAATAAAAATAGCCGCAAAAAAAACTTTTCTCGGTTTTACAGCTAAAACCGAATGAAAAAAAACAGAATTTTTTTTTATAGATCTACTGAATGTGAACAGTAACAGAAACAGAAAAAACATTTTTTCACGGCCAAAAATAAAATAAAACAGGCATCCCAATTTTAAAAATCGGCATTATGCCCTAAATTTCAAAAACATGATTATTGATGAACAAAATCGTTTATTGTTGCTATTAACAAGATTGGCATATTCATCTTATAATTTAAACATGTAAATTTATGATACATGATTCTAAACAACAATTTAGAACCATTTATGCCAAAAAGAATATAGCAAAAAACAATTTATCATCAACAACAAGACGATTTCCATTTACATTATAATTTAATCCGAATTAAATTAAAGTATCTACAAATTCATTTTATTATCATCTTAACTGATTAAAACAACAATATGTATGAATCAAATGGAAATAAAAAAATATCAAAAACGAAAAAATTTCGGTTGAACAGACGAGGCAGTCGGTCGACCAAGGGCAGTGGTCGATCGACCAATCCGAGAAACGAAAACAGCTACGACTTCAAAAAAAATTACAGCCGAAACCCTAATTTTCGAGACCAATTTTTGTTTACATCCAATTTTATGAAAATCATCAAAATAAAATTGGTGGCCTTAGCTCTGATACCACTTGTGGGATTTATCTGTATGCATCCCCTTAATTTTAAGGATTATAACGAAATTTATAATGATGAGACTAGTCATAAAATAAATTGCATAAACAAAATCGTAAAGGATTAAGAAATAACCTTCGGTCCTAGAAAAAACGGCCTAAGAACAATATCAAAGTTGATATTCGCCTATCAGTTGCACCAAAGACGATATGAGATATGCCCTTAACTTGTTGCTAGAATCGATCCCCCAATTTCTGTAAATTGCTAGGGTTTTTCTTTTTGTGTTTTTTTTAGATGAGAGGCAAGAAAAATTAGTTAGAAAATTAGGTTAGCAAAAGCTCCCCTCCCTCTCCCTATAAACCGTGTAGGTAGATGATTAGGGTAGTTTTTTCTTCTTCTAATTTTCCGGCCCATTAATCCGAAACAGGTACATCAGTCGATCGACTGACATACCCGGTCGATCGACCATGTATATAACGCATTATTTATAAATTGTCATTTATATTATACCGCATTAATTAATACGGGTCAATAATAATTTATTATGACAATATCGTATAATTTATCATTAGCTGATTAAATATAACCGATTACATTTAATTACGAATTAACATATTAATTCGTCCAAGCTAACATTATATACATTAATTAAATATAACTTATTATATTCAATTTACGAATTGACAATTAATTCGTCTCAACTAATATTCTTTAATCGGCATTAAATAATCGTCTCATCTACACATTGACTAACTGTTTAGTCATATAAGGCATCAATGTGATTACATTTCCATAACCGCATCTCTCAAACACATCCTTTAGGTGTGACCTTTAGGGACCAGTTGATCACCGCCATCTGTATGATAATAACGTCAAACTTTCTAGCAAGCCAACCGTTATTAGGTAATCGTTAATCAACTGATAAAATACGAAGTATACCCTTGTGAACCTGTAAGAGTTACAAATGTTATCACACTAATTTGTGGAGGACACAAGCTCCAACAATGTCTGGGCGTGTCCCGGTTCCATAGTGACGGTTGATTGATAAGGGTTCATTCATGTTGTGGCCTTGTAGCATGCTCACACACTCGAGTCGTGTCACACTTTATTTATTTATTTATTAAAACTGACGTTTGTTGTGTCTGGTCAGGCTACTGTTCAGGAACACTCCATCGAGTAGTGTAATACTCGGCCGAGTAAGGGGTACTCGGCCGAGTACTCCACGTACTCGAGCGAGTATCCGGTCTGACGGGATTAATTTCTGCGGTTTGATTAAGGTGATTAGAGATTATATATTAACCTCGTTCAATAGTTATTATTCATTCTATCAAAACCTAAACTCTTCACCCCTCTAATCACCCTAATAACTCTCAAGGCTAATTGATTGATCGCAAGTCTACATTTTCGTCTTTTGTCCCGGTTTCGTTGGTAAGTCTCTAGTACTTTGTAATCAGTTAATAGGTTGTCTTTTAGGGTTTTGCTCTAATTATTGATTTGGGTTATTTTGGGGGAATGGTTTATAGTGATGGTATGTGATTATTTGTGTGTAAGTGACGGTGTCTTGGAGAATTGCTATTGATTGCTTGTGTGTGCTTGGATTGTGAAAAGGTAGGGTTTCCCTACTCGGTTGATTGCATAATTAATTTAAGATGTGATGATTGTGATTTAATTGGCATGATAAGTATTGTTGTTGATTTGTATTCTTCATTGTTGGAGTTGTGGTGGATTGACTATGTTGGTGAGGTAAGTCCTCGGCTGAGTGGAGTCACTTGCGGGAGTGGCTTCACGCTCTTGATTCGCCCCTTGTGGAACCCGCCACAAGAGGGGATGTGCACATTAATGAACATGGGTTGTTGAGAGTTGCGATGAGCGGGGCTTAGGTGGGCAAGGCTGCAGTCCCCCACTGGCAGTGTGAATTATATGTCGCGGCAGTAATCTGGCAGGACTACACACTTGAGTGGTGAGTCAGATATGAGGCATGATTGTGTAATACCCGTATTTATTGTAGTACCAGTATTTTAAAATCAATTTTATAATAAAATATTTAATTATTTGTCTTATAAACAAAGGAGGGGACTAGTATATAACCATAAATCCTAAATTGTGTTTGTATCCTCTTATACCATTCTTTCATATTGAATGTGTTTTGTGGCTGAACTCTTCGTCCTTATTCTCCCGTACCCTCCGTATTATCTTCTTTATTACCAAGAATCAACATCATCAATTCATTCATAATTTTATAATCAACTTTTATAGCCTTGCAACTATACTCGATCATCACTACAAACCTTTGTTTATCTTTTATGCCAATGGCTAATTGTCTTATTCCATATAAGCTTACGTGGGAATTCGGAACAACTATTCGTTGTTGGATTACTTTTGCTAGTTAAGGTAACACGATTCTACCGATCCTAATATTATTATTATTGTTTGAGGTTGATTGACTGATGTGTTAATTCTTATGAGTACTTGTGTGTTTTATGTGTTAAGAATATATTTAAAGTGAGTATTGATCATCTTTATACTATATAGTAATAAATATATCTATGTTTATATATTCGTTTTACTGTGGGCAAGATTGGTTAAGATGATTGCATAATTTGGACTTAAGCATTAATGACCTTTATGGAAGATTGAAAGGATGCTGAATCTTTGGGTTCAAGATATTACATAGGGTTTATATTTAGTTAGTTGAATATAAGTCATGCGATGATGCAGAACATGGTACCAAATCTTGGTTATTAAGTATGAGTGATATTCATATTGTCATGTGATGATGCAGAACATGCAGAACATGGTCTGTGCGAGAAAGTTAACACTCGGTTAAGTTTGTATAATAATTGGGATTCTGGATTTTTTTGTATTGTGTTTTTATTTTCGTTTCCTTTGACATTGACTTGCGGGTGAGTAGCTTAAAGTCTTGTACTTTAAGTGTTGAGCAGTTCCTTTAATGGAATATTTGACAATATCAATATTGAAATTGAGATGGAAATTTAGTTACTGGTATTGAGTTATGAGTTATGAGTTATGGGGCCTTTGAGCCAAGTTATGTTTTTGGTCCAGTGTGACCATGGTTACTGAGTTATTTGAGTTTGAGATCGATATTGAGATGGAAATATTGTTTCGCGGTTTTATCCGCCAGTTCACTCACCCCTTGTCCTGGTCTTAGGGTCGACGATGAGAATGCGATATGAGGCAGTTGGAGTATTATATTATGAGACAGAGTATTTAGTGAGACGGAGTAATGAGTTGAGATTGAGTTAATAATTGAGATGAGAGTGTCTATTATATTATGGAGTAGTTTTGCGATGGGATTAGTATAGGGGAGTGTTTTTATTATTCTCTGTTTATTTTTATTTTTACATGTTTGTGTTTCCACGCCATGACCATAAACTATTCTGCTTATATTGAGGTATTATCTCATTACTCGGCTTTTCTTTTCCTGACGACGTGTTTTTCCTTCGGGGCTACTCGTCATGGGGGTAGTTCCTTTCTGTCTTCTGGTTTTATTTCAGGTTACTTCCAATGCAGTTCAAAATGATTTTTATTTCAAGAGAAGATTTTTATTAAAGCTTTGTAAAATTTTGGTTCCATTTGTATTATTTTATATTTAAAAGAGATTTGTATTTAGAGACGTTGTATATTAATTATAATATCCTTGTATTTCGGCTAGTTTTGTATGTAAAAGTAAGTTTCAATTTAGCCGAAAATCAGGGGTGTTACAATTGGTATCAGAGCAGGTTCTTTCTTGGTTAGGTGTTGAGATCGTCACATCTCAGCACCGCCCTTTTGACTTTTGAAACTATTCTTAAATTTTAAGTTGTCATTTTATTCATTTTGAAAATTTTACGTTCGAGGGCGAACTTTGTTTTTAAGGTGGGAGGAGTGTAATACCACTCAAATTTTATAGTGTCTTTATTTTCTATTTCCGAACTCCGGGGACGAAGTTCCTTTTAAGGAGGGAAGATTGTAATACCCGTATTTATTGTAGTACCAGTATTTTAAAATCAATTTTATAATAAAATATTTAATTATTTGTCTTACAAACAAAGGAGGAGACTAGTATATAACCATAAACCCTAAATTGTGTTTGTATCCTCTTATACCATTCTTTCATATTGAATGTGTTTTGCTGCTGAACTCTTCGTCCTTATTCTCCCGTACCCTCCGTATTATCTTCTTTATTACCAAGAATCAACATCATCAATTCATTCATAATTTTATAATCAACTTTTATATCCTTGGAACTATACTCGATCATCACTACAAACCTTTGTTTGTCTTTTATGCCAATGGCTAATTGTCTTATTCCATATAAGCTTACGTGGGAATTCGGAACAACAATTCGTTGTAGGATTACTTTTGCTAGTTAAGGTAACACGATTCTACCGATCCTAATATTATTATTATTGTTTGAGGTTGATTGACTGATGTGTTAATTCTTATGAGTACTTGTGTGTTTTATGTGCTAAGAATATATTTAAAGTGAGTATTGATCATCTTTACACTATATAGTAATAAATATATCTATGTTTATATATTCCTTTTACTGTGGGCGAGATTGGTTAAGACGATTGCATAATTTGGACTTAAGCATTAATGACCTTTATGGAAGATTGAAAGGATGCTGAATCTTTGGGTTCAAGATATTACATAGGGTTTATATTTAGTTAGTTGAATATAAGTCATGCGATGATGCAGAACATGGTACCAAATCTTGGTTATTAAGTATGAGTGATATTCATATTGTCATGTGATGATGCAGAACATGGTCTGTGCGAGAAAGTTAACACTCGGTTAAGTTTGTATAATAATTGGGATTCTGGATTTTTTTGTATTGTGTTTTTATTTTCGTTTCCTTTGACATTGACTTGCGGGTGAGTAGCTTAAAGTCTTGTACTCTAAGTGTTGAGCGTTCCTTTAATGGAATATTTGACAATATCGATACTGAAATTGAGATGGAAATTTAGTTACTGGTATTGAGTTATGAGTTATGAGTTATGAGTTATGGGGCTTTTGAGCCAAGTTATGTTTTTGGTCCAGTGTGACCATGGTTACTGAGTTATTTGACTTTGAGATCGATATTGAGATGGAAATATTGTTTCGCGGTTTTATCCGCCAGTTCACTCACCCCTTGTCTTGGTCTTAGGGTCGACGATGAGAATGCGATATGAGGCAGTTGGAGTATTATATTATGAGACAGAGTATTTAGTGAGACGGAGTAATGAGTTGAGATTGAGTTAATTATTGAGACGAGAGTGTCTATTATATTATGGAGTAGTTTTGTGATGGGATTAGTAAAGGGGAGTGTTTTTATTATTCTCTGTTTATTTTTATTTTTACATGTTTGTGTTTCCACGCCATGACCATAAACTATTCTGCTTATATTGAGGTATATTATCTCATTACTCACTCGCTTTTTCTACTGATGTGTTTTTCCCTTCGGGGCTACTCGTCATGGGGGTAGTTCCTTTCTGTCTTCTGGTTTTATTTCAGGTTACTTCCAATGCAGTTCAAAATGATTTTTATTTCAAGAGAAGATTTTTATTAAAGATTTGTAAAATTTTGGTTGCATTTGTATTATTTTATATTTAAAATAGATTTGTATTTAGAGACTTTGTATATTAATTATAATATCCATGTATTTCGCCATTTTGTATGTAAAAGTAAGTTTTAATTTAGCCGAAAATCGGGGTGTTACAATTGGTATCGAGAGCGGTTCTTTCTTGGT
The DNA here is from genome assembly GCF_048544455.1 of Silene latifolia. Taxonomy (NCBI): domain Eukaryota; kingdom Viridiplantae; phylum Streptophyta; class Magnoliopsida; order Caryophyllales; family Caryophyllaceae; genus Silene; species Silene latifolia. Next base: position 152,201,333 of record NC_133526.1, read on the forward strand.
TAGGTGTTGAGATCGTCACATCTCAAAGACCGCCCTTTGACTTTTGAAACTATTCTTAAATTTTAAGTTGTCATTTTATTCATTTTGAAAATTTTACGTTCGAGGGCGAACTTTGTTTTTAAGGTGGGAGGAGTGTAATACCACTCAAATTTTATAGTGTCTTTATTTTCTATTTCCGAACTTCGGGGACGAAGTTCCTTTTAAGGAGGGAAGATTGTAATACCCGTATTTATTGTAGTGCCAGTATTTTAAAATCAATTTTATAATAAAATATTTAATTATTTGTCTTTTAAACAAAGGAGGAGACTAGTATATAACCATAAACCCGAAATTGTGTTTGTATCCTCTTATACCATTCTTTCATATTGAATGTGTTTTGTGGCTGAACTCTTCGTCCTTATTCTCCCGTACCCTCCGTATTATCTTCTTTATTACCAAGAATCAACATCATCAATTCATTCATAATTTTATAATCAACTTTTATAGCCTTGCAACTATACTCGATCATCACTACAAACCATTGTTTGTCTTTTATGCCAATGGCTAATTGTCTTATTCCATATAAGCTTACGTGGAATTCGAACAACAATTCGTTGTTGGATTACTTTTGCTAGTTAAGGTAACACGATTCTACCGATCCTAATATTATTATTATTGTTTGAGGTTGATTGACTGATGTGTTAATTCTTATGAGTACTTGTGTGTTTTATGTGCTAAGAATATATTTAAAGTGAGTATTGATCATCTTTATACTATATAGTAATAAATATATCTATGTTTATATATTCCTTTTACTGTGGGCGAGATTGGTTAAGACGATTGCATAATTTGGACTTAAGCATTAATGACCTTTATGGAAGATTGAAAGGATGTCAATCTTTGGGTTCAAGATATTACATAGGGTTTATATTTAGTTAGTTGAATATAAGTCATGCGATGATGCGAAACATGGTACCAAATCTTGGTTATTAAGTATGAGTGATATTCATATTGTCATGTGATGATGCGAAACATGGTCGGTGCGAAAAGTTAACACTCGGTTAAGTTTGTATAATAATTGGGATTCTGGATTTTTTTGTATTGTGTTTTTATTTTCGTTTCCTTTGACATTGACTTGCGGGTGAGTAGCTTAAAGTCTTGTACTCTAAGTGTTGAGCGTTCCTTTAATGGAATATTTGACAATATCGATCTCAAATTGAGATGGAAATTTAGTTACTGGTATTGAGTTATGAGTTATGAGTTATGAGTTATGGGGCCTTTGAGCCAAGTTATGTTTTTGGTCCAGTGTGACCATGGTTACTGAGTTATTTGACTTTGAGATCGATATTGAGATGGAAATATTGTTTCGCGGTTTTATCCGCCAGTTCACTCACCCCTTGTCTTGGTCTTAGGGTCGACGATGAGAATGCGATATGAGGCAGTTGGAGTATTATATTATGAGACAGAGTATTTAGTGAGACGGAGTAATGAGTTGAGATTGAGTTAATTATTGAGACGAGAGTGTCTATTATATTATGGAGTAGTTTTGCGATGGGATTAGTAAAGGGGAGTGTTTTTATTATTCTCTGTTTATTTTTATTTTTACATGTTTGTGTTTCCACGCCATGACCATAAACTATTCTCGCTTATATTGAGGTATTATCTCATTTACTCGACTTTTTCCTACCACGTGTTTTTTTCCCTTCGGGGCTACTCGTCATGGGGGTAGTTCCTTTCTGTCTTCCTCGGGTTTTATTTCGTGTTACTTCCAATGCGATTCAAAATGATTTTTATTTCAAGAGAAGATTTTTATTAAAGATTTGTAAAATTTTGGTTCCATTTGTATTATTTTATATTTAAAATAGATTTGTATTTAGAGACTTTGTATATTAATTATAATATCCATGTATTTCGCCATTTTGTATGTAAAAGTAAGTTTTAATTTAGCCGAAAATCGGGGTGTTACAATTGGTATCGAGCAGTTCTTTCTTGGTTAGGTGTTGAGATCGTCACATCTCAGCACCGCCCTTTTGACTTTTGAAACTATTCTTAAATTTTAAGTTGTCATTTTATTCATTTTGAAAATTTTACGTTCGAGGGCGAACTTTGTTTTTAAGGTGGGAGGAGTGTAATACCACTCAAATTTTATAGTGTCTTTATTTTCTATTTCCGAACTTCGGGGACGAAGTTCCTTTTAAGGAGGGAAGATTGTAATACCCGTATTTATTGTAGTGCCAGTATTTTAAAATCAATTTTATAATAAAATATTTCATTATTTGTCTTTTAAACAAAGGAGGAGACTAGTATATAACCATAAACCCGAAATTGTGTTTGTATTCTCTTATACCATTCTTTCATATTGAATGTGTTTTGTGGCTGAACTCTTCGTCCTTATTCTCCCGTACCCTCCGTATTATCTTCTTTATTACCAAGAATCAACATCATCAATTCATTCATAATTTTATAATCAACTTTTATAGCCTTGCAACTATACTCGATCATCACTACAAACCTTTGTTTGTCTTTTATGCCAATGGCTAATTGTCTTATTCCATATAAGCTTACGTGGGAATTCGGAACAACAATTCGTTGTTGGATTACTTTTGCTAGTTAAGGTAACACGATTCTACCGATCCTAATATTATTATTATTGTTTGAGGTTGATTGACTGATGTGTTAATTCTTATGAGTACTTGTGTGTTTTATGTGCTAAGAATATATTTAAAGTGAGTATTGATCATCTTTATACTATATAGTAATAAATATATCTTTGTTTATATATTCCTTTTACTGTGGGCGAGATTGGTTAAGACGATTGCATAATTTGGACTTAAGCATTAATGACCTTTATGGAAGATTGAAAGGATGCTGAATCTTTGGGTTCAAGATATTACATAGGGTTTATATTTAGTTAGTTGAATATAAGTCATGCGATGATGCAGAACATGGTACCAAATCTTGGTTATTAAGTATGAGTGATATTCATATTGTCATGTGATGATGCGAAACATGGTCGGTGCCAGAAAGTTAACACTCGGTTAAGTTTGTATAATAATTGGGATTCTGGATTTTTTTGTATTGTGTTTTTATTTTCGTTTCCTTTGACATTGACTTGCGGGTGAGTAGCTTAAAGTCTTGTACTCTAAGTGTTGAGCAGTTCCTTTAATGGAATATTTGACAATATCGATACTGAAATTGAGATGGAAATTTAGTTACTGGTATTGAGTTATGAGTTATGAGTTATGAGTTATGGGGCCTTTGAGCCAAGTTATGTTTTTGGTCCAGTGTGACCATGGTTACTGAGTTATTTGACTTTGAGATCGATATTGAGATGGAAATATTGTTTCGCGGTTTTATCCGCCAGTTCACTCACCCCTTGTCTTGGTCTTAGGGTCGACGATGAGAATGCGATATGAGGCAGTTGGAGTATTATATTATGAGACAGAGTATTTAGTGAGACGGAGTAATGAGTTGAGATTGAGTTAATTATTGAGACGAGAGTGTCTATTATATTATGGAGTAGTTTTGCGATGGGATTAGTAAAGGGGAGTGTTTTTATTATTCTCTGTTTATTTTTATTTTTACATGTTTGTGTTTCCACGCCATGACCATAAACTATTCTGCTTATATTGAGGTATTATCTGTTACTCAGCTTTCCGGCTGACGTGTTTTTCCCTTCGGGGCTACTCGTCATGGGGGTAGTTCCTTTCTGTCTTCTGGTTTTATTTCAGGTTACTTCCAATGCAGTTCAAAATGATTTTTATTTCAAGAGAAGATTTTTATTAAAGATTTGTAAAATTTTGGTTCCATTTGTATTATTTTATATTTAAAATAGATTTGTATTTAGAGACTTTGTATATTAATTATAATATCCATGTATTTCGGCCAGTTTTGTATGTAAAAGTAAGTTTTAATTTAGCCGAAAATCAGGGGTGTTACAATTGGTATCAGAGCAGGTTCTTTCTTGGTTAGGTGTTGAGATCGTCACATCTCAGCACCGCCCTTTTGACTTTTGAAACTATTCTTAAATTTTAAGTTGTCATTTTATTCATTTTGAAAATTTTACGTTCGAGGGCGAACTTTGTTTTTAAGGTGGGAGGAGTGTAATACCACTCAAATTTTATAGTGTCTTTATTTTCTATTTCCGAACTTCGGGGACGAAGTTCCTTTTAAGGAGGGAAGATTGTAATACCCGTATTTATTGTAGTGCCAGATTTTTTAAAATCAATTTTATAATAAAATATTTCATTATTTGTCTTTTAAACAAAGGAGGAGACTAGTATATAACCATAAACCCGAAATTGTGTTTGTATTCTCTTATACCATTCTTTCATATTGAATGTGTTTTGTGGGTTGACTCTTCGTCCTTATTCTCCCGTACCCTCCGTATTATCTTCTTTATTACCAAGAATCAACATCATCAATTCATTCATAATTTTATAATCAACTTTTATAGCCTTGCAACTATACTCGATCATCACTACAAACCTTTGTTTGTCTTTTATGCCAATGGCTAATTGTCTTATTCCATATAAGCTTACGTGGGAATTCGGAACAACAATTCGTTGTTGGATTACTTTTGCTAGTTAAGGTAACACGATTCTACCGATCCTAATATTATTATTATTGTTTGAGGTTGATTGACTGATGTGTTAATTCTTATGAGTACTTGTGTGTTTTATGTGCTAAGAATATATTTAAAGTGAGTATTGATCATCTTTATACTATATAGTAATAAATATATCTTTGTTTATATATTCCTTTTACTGTGGGCGAGATTGGTTAAGACGATTGCATAATTTGGACTTAAGCATTAATGACCTTTATGGAAGATTGAAAGGATGCTGAATCTTTGGGTTCAAGATATTACATAGGGTTTATATTTAGTTAGTTGAATATAAGTCATGCGATGATGCAGAACATGGTACCAAATCTTGGTTATTAAGTATGAGTGATATTCATATTGTCATGTGATGATGCGAAACATGGTCGAAGTGCTTTAAAGTTAACACTCGGTTAAGTTTGTATAATAATTGGGATTCTGGATTTTTTTGTATTGTGTTTTTATTTTCGTTTCCTTTGACATTGACTTGCGGGTGAGTAGCTTAAAGTCTTGTACTCTAAGTGTTGAGCAGTTCCTTTAATGGAATATTTGACAATATCGATATTGAAATTGAGATGGAAATTTAGTTACTGGTATTGAGTTATGAGTTATGAGTTAAGAGTTATGGGGCCTTTGAGCCAAGTTATGTTTTTGGTCCAGTGTGACCATGGTTACTGAGTTATTTGACTTTGAGATCGATATTGAGATGGAAATATTGTTTCGCGGTTTTATCCGCTTGCTTCACTCACCCCTTGTCTTGGTCTTAGGGTCGACGATGAGAATGCGATATGAGGCAGTTGGAGTATTATATTATGAGACAGAGTATTTAGTGAGACGGAGTAATGAGTTGAGATTGAGTTAATTATTGAGACGAGAGTGTCTATTATATTATGGAGTAGTTTTGCGATGGGATTAGTAAAGGGGAGTGTTTTTATTATTCTCTGTTTATTTTTATTTTTACATGTTTGTGTTTCCACGCCATGACCATAAACTATTCTCGCTTATATTGAGGTATTATCTCATTACTCAGCTTTCCTACGACGTGTTTTTCCTTCGGGCTACTCGTCATGGGGGTAGTTCCTTTCTGTCTTCTGTTTTATTTCAGTTTACTTCCAATGCGCTTCAAAATGATTTTTATTTCAAGAGAAGATTTTTATTAAAGATTTGTAAAATTTTGGTTCCATTTGTATTATTTTATATTTAAAATAGATTTGTATTTAGAGACTTTGTATATTAATTATAATATCCATGTATTTCGGCCAGTTTTGTATGTAAAAGTAAGTTTTAATTTAGCCGAAAATCAGGGGTGTTACAATTGGTATCAGAGCAGGTTCTTTCTTGGTTAGGTGTTGAGATCGTCACATCTCAGCACCGCCCTTTTGACTTTTGAAACTATTCTTAAATTTTAAGTTGTCATTTTATTCATTTTGAAAATTTTACGTTCGAGGGCGAACTTTGTTTTTAAGGTGGGAGGAGTGTAATACCACTCAAATTTTATAGTGTCTTTATTTTCTATTTCCGAACTTCGGGGACGAAGTTCCTTTTAAGGAGGGAAGATTGTAATACCCGTATTTATTGTAGTGCCAGTATTTTAAAATCAATTTTATAATAAAATATTTCATTATTTGTCTTTTAAACAAAGGAGGAGACTAGTATATAACCATAAACCCGAAATTGTGTTTGTATTCTCTTATACCATTCTTTCATATTGAATGTGTTTTGTGGCTGAACTCTTCGTCCTTATTCTCCCGTACCCTCCGTATTATCTTCTTTATTACCAAGAATCAACATCATCAATTCATTCATAATTTTATAATCAACTTTTATAGCCTTGCAACTATACTCGATCATCACTACAAACCTTTGTTTGTCTTTTATGCCAATGGCTAATTGTCTTATTCTATATAAGCTTACGTGGGAATTCGGAACAACAATTCGTTGTTGGATTACTTTTGCTAGTTAAGGTAACACGATTCTACCGATCCTAATATTATTATTATTGTTTGAGGTTGATTGACTGATGTGTTAATTCTTATGAGTACTTGTGTGTTTTATGTGCTAAGAATATATTTAAAGTGAGTATTGATCATCTTTATACTATATAGTAATAAATATATCTTTGTTTATATATTCCTTTTACTGTGGGCGAGATTGGTTAAGACGATTGCATAATTTGGACTTAAGCATTAATGACCTTTATGGAAGATTGAAAGGATGCTGAATCTTTGGGTTCAAGATATTACATAGGGTTTATATTTAGTTAGTTGAATATAAGTCATGCGATGATGCAGAACATGGTACCAAATCTTGGTTATTAAGTATGAGTGATATTCATATTGTCATGTGATGATGCAGAACATGGTCAGTGCCAGAAAGTTAACACTCGGTTAAGTTTGTATAATAATTGGGATTCTGGATTTTTTTGTATTGTGTTTTTATTTTCGTTTCCTTTGACATTGACTTGCGGGTGAGTAGCTTAAAGTCTTGTACTCTAAGTGTTGAGCAGTTCCTTTAATGGAATATTTGGCAATATCGATACTGAAATTGAGATGGAAATTTAGTTACTGGTATTGAGTTATGAGTTATGAGTTATGAGTTATGGGGCCTTTGAGCCAAGTTATGTTTTTGGTCCAGTGTGACCATGGTTACTGAGTTATTTGACTTTGAGATCGATATTGAGATGGAAATATTGTTTCGCGGTTTTATCCGCCAGTTCACTCACCCCTTGTCTTGGTCTTAGGGTCGACGATGAGAATGCGATATGAGGCAGTTGGAGTATTATATTATGAGACAGAGTATTTAGTGAGACGGAGTAATGAGTTGAGATTGAGTTAATTATTGAGACGAGAGTGTCTATTATATTATGGAGTAGTTTTGCGATGGGATTAGTAAAGGGGAGTGTTTTTATTATTCTCTGTTTATTTTTATTTTTACATGTTTGTGTTTCCACGCCATGACCATAAACTATTCTGCTTATATTGAGGTATTATCTGTTACTCAGCTTTCCGGCTGACGTGTTTTTCCCTTCGGGGCTACTCGTCATGGGGGTAGTTCCTTTCTGTCTTCTGGTTTTATTTCAGGTTACTTCCAATGCAGTTCAAAATGATTTTTATTTCAAGAGAAGATTTTTATTAAAGATTTGTAAAATTTTGGTTCCATTTGTATTATTTTATATTTAAAATAGATTTGTATTTAGAGACTTTGTATATTAATTATAATATCCATGTATTTCTACCATTTTGTATGTAAAAGTAAGTTTTAATTTAGCCGAAAATCGGGGGTGTTACAATTGGTATCGAGCAGGGTTCTTTCTTGGTTAGGTGTTGAGATCGTCACATCTCAAAGACCGCCCTTTGACTTTTGAAACTATTCTTAAATTTTAAGTTCTCATTTTATTCATTTTGAAAATTTTACGTTCGAGGGCGAACTTTGTTTTTAAGGTGGGAGGAGTGTAATACCACTCAAATTTTATAGTGTCTTTATTTTCTATTTCCGAACTTCGGGGACGAAGTTCCTTTTAAGGAGGGAAGATTGTAATACCCGTATTTATTGTAGTGCCAGTATTTTAAAATCAATTTTATAATAAAATATTTCATTATTTGTCTTTTAAACAAAGGAGGAGACTAGTATATAACCATAAACCCGAAATTGTGTTTGTATTCTCTTATACCATTCTTTCATATTGAATGTGTTTTGTGGCTGAACTCTTCGTCCTTATTCTCCCGTACCCTCCGTATTATCTTCTTTATTACCAAGAATCAACATCATCAATTCATTCATAATTTTATAATCAACTTTTATAGCCTTGCAACTATACTCGATCATCACTACAAACCTTTGTTTGTCTTTTATGCCAATGGCTAATTGTCTTATTCCATATAAGCTTACGTGGGAATTCGGAACAACAATTCGTTGTTGGATTACTTTTGCTAGTTAAGGTAACACGATTCTACCGATCCTAATATTATTATTATTGTTTGAGGTTGATTGACTGATGTGTTAATTCTTATGAGTACTTGTGTGTTTTATGTGCTAAGAATATATTTAAAGTGAGTATTGATCATCTTTATACTATATAGTAATAAATATATCTTTGTTTATATATTCCTTTTACTCAGGGGCGAGATTGGTTAAGACGATTGCATAATTTGGACTTAAGCATTAATGACCTTTATGGAAGATTGAAAGGATGCTGAATCTTTGGGTTCAAGATATTACATAGGGTTTATATTTAGTTAGTTGAATATAAGTCATGCGATGATGCAGAACATGGTACCAAATCTTGGTTATTAAGTATGAGTGATATTCATATTGTCATGTGATGATGCAGAACATGGTCAGTGCCAGAAAGTTAACACTCGGTTAAGTTTGTATAATAATTGGGATTCTGGATTTTTTTGTATTGTGTTTTTATTTTCGTTTCCTTTGACATTGACTTGCGGGTGAGTAGCTTAAAGTCTTGTACTCTAAGTGTTGAGCAGTTCCTTTAATGGAATATTTGACAATATCGATACTGAAATTGAGATGGAAATTTAGTTACTGGTATTGAGTTATGAGTTATGAGTTAAGAGTTATGGGGCCTTTGAGCCAAGTTATGTTTTTGGTCCAGTGTGACCATGGTTACTGAGTTATTTGACTTTGAGATCGATATTGAGATGGAAATATTGTTTCGCGGTTTTATCCGCCGCCACTCACCCCTTGTCTTGGTCTTAGGGTCGACGATGAGAATGCGATATGAGGCAGTTGGAGTATTATATTATGAGACAGAGTATTTAGTGAGACGGAGTAATGAGTTGAGATTGAGTTAATTATTGAGACGAGAGTGTCTATTATATTATGGAGTAGTTTTGCGATGGGATTAGTAAAGGGGAGTGTTTTTATTATTCTCTGTTTATTTTTATTTTTACATGTTTGTGTTTCCACGCCATGACCATAAATTATTCTGCTTATATTGAGGTATTATCTGTTACTCAGCTTTCCGGCTGACGTGTTTTTCCCTTCGGGGCTACTCGTCATGGGGGTAGTTCCTTTCTGTCTTCTGGTTTTATTTCAGGTTACTTCCAATGCAGTTCAAAATGATTTTTATTTCAAGAGAAGATTTTTATTAAAGCTTTGTAAAATTTTGGTTCCATTTGTATTATTTTATATTTAAAATAGATTTGTATTTAGAGACTTTGTATATTAATTATAATATCCTTGTATTTCGGCCAGTTTTGTATGTAAAAGTAAGTTTTAATTTAGCCGAAAATCAGGGGTGTTACAATTGGTATCAGAGCAGGTTCTTTCTTGGTTAGGTGTTGAGATCGTCACATCTCAGCACCGCCCTTTTGACTTTTGAAACTATTCTTAAATTTTAAGTTCTCATTTTATTCATTTTGAAAATTTTACGTTCGAGGGCGAACTTTGTTTTTAAGGTGGGAGGAGTGTAATACCACTCAAATTTTATAGTGTCTTTATTTTCTATTTCCGAACTTCGGGGACGAAGTTCCTTTTAAGGAGGGAAGATTGTAATACCCGTATTTATTGTAGTGCCAGTATTTTAAAATCAATTTTATAATAAAATATTTAATTATTTGTCTTTTAAACAAAGGAGGAGACTAGTATATAACCATAAACCCGAAATTGTGTTTGTATCCTCTTATACCATTCTTTCATATTGAATGTGTTTTGTGGCTGAACTCTTCGTCCTTATTCTCCCGTACCCTCCGTATTATCTTCTTTATTACCAAGAATCAACATCATCAATTCATTCATAATTTTATAATCAACTTTTATAGCCTTGCAACTATACTCGATCATCACTACAAACCTTTGTTTGTCTTTTATGCCAATGGCTAATTGTCTTATTCCATATAAGCTTACGTGGGAATTCGGAACAACAATTCGTTGTTGGATTACTTTTGCTAGTTAAGGTAACACGATTCTACCGATCCTAATATTATTATTATTGTTTGAGGTTGATTGACTGATGTGTTAATTCTTATGAGTACTTGTGTGTTTTATGTGCTAAGAATATATTTAAAGTGAGTATTGATCATCTTTATACTATATAGTAATAAATATATCTATGTTTATATATTCCTTTTACTGTGGGCGAGATTGGTTAAGACGATTGCATAATTTGGACTTAAGCATTAATGACCTTTATGGAAGATTGAAAGGATGCTGAATCTTTGGGTTCAAGATATTACATAGGGTTTATATTTAGTTAGTTGAATATAAGTCATGCGATGATGCAGAACATGGCACCAAATCTTGGTTATTAAGTATGAGTGATATTCATATTGTCATGTGATGATGCAGAACATGCAGAACATGGTCTGTGCCAGAAAGTTAACACTCGGTTAAGTTTGTATAATAATTGGGATTCTGGATTTTTTTGTATTGTGTTTTTATTTTCGTTTCCTTTGACATTGACTTGCGGGTGAGTAGCTTAAAGTCTTGTACTCTAAGTGTTGAGCAGTTCCTTTAATGGAATATTTGACAATATCGATACTGAAATTGAGATGGAAATTTAGTTACTGGTATTGAGTTATGAGTTATGAGTTATGGGGCCTTTGAGCCAAGTTATGTTTTTGGTCCAAAGGTGTGACCATGGTTACTTTGAGTTATTATTTGAGTTTGAGATCGATATTGAGATGGAAATATTGTTTCGCGGTTTTATCCGCCAGTTCACTCACCCCTTGTCTTGGTCTTAGGGTCGACGATGAGAATGCGATATGAGGCAGTTGGAGTATTATATTATGAGACAGAGTATTTAGTGAGACGGAGTAATGAGTTGAGATTGAGTTAATTATTGAGACGAGAGTGTCTATTATATTATGGAGTAGTTTTGCGATGGGATTAGTAAAGAGGAGTGTTTTTATTATTCTCTGTTTATTTTTATTTTTACATGTTTGTGTTTCCACGCCATGACCATAAACTATTCTGCTTATATTGAGGTATTATCTCATTACTACTTTTCCTACGGTGACGTGTTTTTCCTTCGGAGCTACTCGTCATGGGGTAGTTCCTTTCTTCTTCCGGTTTTATTTCAGGTTACTTCCAATGCAGTTCAAAATGATTTTTATTTCAAGAGAAGATTTTTATTAAAGCTTTGTAAAATTTTGGTTCCATTTGTATTATTTTATATTTAAAATAGATTTGTATTTAGAGACTTTGTATATTAATTATAATATCCTTGTATTTCGGCCAGTTTTGTATGTAAAAGTAAGTTTTAATTTAGCCGAAAATCAGGGGTGTTACAATTGGTATCAGAGCAGATTCTTTCTTGGTTAGGTGTTGAGATCGTCACATCTCAGCACCGCGCTTTTGACTTTTGAAACTATTCTTAAATTTTAAGTTGTCATTTTATTCATTTTGAAAATTTTACGTTCGAGGGCGAACTTTGTTTTTAAGGTGGGAGGAGTGTAATACCACTCAAATTTTATAGTGTCTTTATTTTCTATTTCCGAACTTCGGGGACGAAGTTCCTTTTAAGGAGGGAAGATTGTAATACCCGTATTTATTGTAGTACCAGTATTTTAAAATCAATTTTATAATAAAATATTTAATTATTTGTCTTATAAACAAAGGAGGAGACTAGTATATAACCATAAACCCTAAATTGTGTTTCTATCCTCTTATACCATTCTTTCATATTGAATGTGTTTTGTGGCTGAACTCTTCGTCCTTATTCTCCCGTACCCTCCGTATTATCTTCTTTATTACCAAGAATCAACATCATCAATTCATTCATAATTTTATAATCAACTTTTATAGCCTTGCAACTATACTCGATCATCACTACAAACCTTTGTTTGTCTTTTATGCCAATGGCTAATTGTCTTATTCCATATAAGCTTACGTGGGAATTCGGAACAACACTTCGTTGTTGGATTACTTTTGCTAGTTAAGGTAACACGATTCTACCGATCCTAATATTATTATTATTATTGTTTGAGGTTGATTGACTGATGTGTTAATTCTTATGAGTACTTGTGTGTTTTATGTGCTAAGAATATATTTAAAGTGAGTATTGATCATCTTTATACTATATAGTAATAAATATATCTATGTTTATATATTCGTTTTACTGTGGGCGAGATTGGTTAAGACGATTGCATAATTTGGACTTAAGCATTAATGACCTTTATGGAAGATTGAAAGGATGCTGAATCTTTGGGTTCAAGATATTACATAGGGTTTATATTTAGTTAGTTGAATATAAGTCATGCGATGATGCAGAACATGGTACCAAATCTTGGTTATTAAGTATGAGTGATATTCATATTGTCATGTGATGATGCAGAACATGCAGAACATGGTCTGTGCCAGAAAGTTAACACTCGGTTAAGTTTGTATAATAATTGGGATTCTGGATTTTTTTGTTTTGTGTTTTTATTTTCGTTTCCTTTGACATTGACTTGCGGGTGAGTAGCTTAAAGTCTTGTACTCTAAGTGTTGAGCAGCTCCTTTAATGGAATATTTGACAATATCGATATTGAAATTGAGATGGAAATTTAGTTACTGGTATTGAGTTATGAGTTATGAGTTATGGGGCCTTTGAGCCAAGTTATGTTTTTGGTCCAGTGTGACCATGGTTACTGAGTTATTTGAGTTTGAGATCGATATTGAGATGGAAATATTGTTTCGCGGTTTTATCCGCCAGTTCACTCACCCCTTGTCCTGGTCTTAGGGTCGACGATGAGAATGCGATATGAGGCAGTTGGAGTATTATATTATGAGACAGAGTATTTAGTGAGACGGAGTAATGAGTTGAGATTGAGTTAATTATTAAGACGAGAGCGTCTATTATATTATGGAGTAGTTTTGCGATGGGATTAGTAAAGGGGAGTGTTTTTATTATTCTCTGTTTATTTTTATTTTTACATGTTTGTGTTTCCACGCCATGACCATAAACTATTCTGCTTATATTGAGGTATTATCTGTTACTCAGCTTTCCGGCTGACGTGTTTTTCTCTTCGGGGCTACTCGTCATGGGGGTAGTTCCTTTCTGTCTTCTGGTTTTATTTCAGGTTACTTCCAATGCAGTTCAAAATGATTTTTATTTCAAGAGAAGATTTTTATTAAATCTTTGTAAAATTTTGGTTCCATTTGTATTATTTTATATTTAAAAGAGATTTGTATTTAGAGACTTTGTATATTAATTATAATATCCTTGTATTTCGGCCAGTTTTGTATGTAAAAGTACGTTTTAATTTAGCCGAAAATCAGGGGTGTTACAGATTGGAATTGGAGGATGGTTGTATACTTGTTGTCGTGGTTGTTTATTGTACATTACTTATCATGATTATTCAATGAACTGACCCCGTTGTTGTTTTACAAAACTGTGGTGATCCATTCGGGGATGGTGAGCAGTTGATTAGTAGGTACTTATATTGATAGCTCGCAGGATCTAGCTGGGATGGAGTCATCACTTGTCGAGTCTTTAATCTTCCGCTGACAGTTTATACATCAGTACCTTTGATAGTTTTGGTTGTAAACAATTTTGGTAAACGTTCTTGGATGGTATATATTTTTTTTTTTTGGTGAAAGGTTAAAAATTTCATTAAGCACAAGACAAACATTTTACAAACTACCATATAAGGTACTACTTTATGAACCTTAAGTTAGTCAATCAATAATTAATTAACTTAACCCAAGCTTCATCACTACTCTTTTTAATACACTTAAGCCAAAATATAGAACGTATTTGGAGCAGGCTACCAATCTGTTTAAGTACTACTTCTGGCTGATCTAACACGCCTTCAAGCCTAGCTTTGTTCCTCTGATGCCAAATAGCACAATATAAGGCTTGAATCCACGCAATAACAACATTTTTCTTCACTTTTGCCCAAGGTTTGGATTGAATCTAATGAACCAAATAGACAGCATGCAGCTTCACATTAAATTTTCAGCTCAAAAGCTTAACCAATTTCTGAGTATACTGACACTGAACAAACAAATGACAGTGTGATTCAGTACCAGCACCACAAATGCAGCAGTCAGAGTCAGAAGCCACTCCAATTTGCATCAGTTTATCTTTAAGCAATAGAGCTTCTCGAGCAATCAACCAATTAATAAAAGAATGCTTAGAGATGCACCAGGAATTCCAAACAGTCTTATCCCATAGCACCACAGGCTGAGGTTGTCTAATCCAGCGGTAACCACTTGTTGTAGTATAACCAGCAGGATTATGCAGCCACTGACCAGAACTGGTGAAGGCACCAGCAAACTTATCTCTTACCCTGCACACAACTTTCCAAATCCAAGAGACATCAGTTTTAAGTATATAGTTGGACCAAGAGACACCCTTCATATAAATATGGTGTACCCACTTAACCCAGAGACTATCAGGATGATTGTAAACCCAGTTGGACAGCTTGCAGCAAGATTTCAAGCATAGCTATCCCTTATACCCAAACCATATGATGTTTCCGATCCATATGATATTTGATATACTTTACCTCGGGCAACCGAGATGGTAGCATCTCCATATGCTACGATGATCTTGGTAAGGCACCTTGGTATGTCGATCCATATGATATTTCCGATCATATAGGGGAGCATGTTAAGTACAGGTTGTTTGGATAGCACGCGGGAGACGGGACGAGCTTGATGAGTCACGAGACGAGATGGTAATACTTCAATTATCTTGGCCGGATAATTGGGGTGTTACACTATTAGTAATATAGTTTTAGTTATTTATAAGCCATGCCCTATTACTACTAAAGATAGAGCTAGTATACTACTCCAAACCCCCGGTAAACAATAAAACAAGTAGAACTCAACCCCTTAGTATATATATGTAACACCCCCATACTCCGAGTGCCTTACCAGGACCACTCAGGTATGAAGACATCACCATCTCGGTCGCCCGAGGTATGATAATCCAATAGACAAAACAGAAACAACATTTATTATAAATAGTTTAATGAATAGATACAATCCTCGAAACCAAACTGAAAGTACAATACATTATTCCAAACTAACTGTTCTCAACTGAAATAGAAATAAATGCTAAACTACAGCGGAAGACTCTATCGTCATGTCGTGGCCATCCCAGCTATCCCAAAGACTCATCTCTTTACTCGCTCAATATCTCGCTCACCATCCCCGAATGGATCACCGCAGTTTTACAAAACAACACCGGGTCGAAGACTAATCACACAATCAATGTAAATAACAATAATAAGACAACATACAAATGAATCACACACACACACACAAAGCCACCAACTCCCATCATCTCAATACTGACCGTCCACCGGACTGACCCAGCTGGGGGACCGCAGGCCGTTCCCACCTAAGCCCCGCTCATCGTACGAGCGATAACCCTGTCCATTAATGTGCACATCCCCTTTCGTGGCGGGTTCCACGAAGGGCGAAACTAGGGCGTGAGATCACTCCCGCAAGTGACCCCACTCAGCCGAGAACGCATCTCGAGAGCCATAGAAACGAATCACAATCACAATCACGATCACAATCACAATCATCATATTAAACAACTAACTACAGCACATCACCAATATCCCATTATGGGACTAATACTGAGTAGGAAATCCTACCTGGAAAGCACAACACGCAGACGGTATCTACAGCTGTATCAAAACGGCTCCTCTACGAATTCTCCTCCTACCATACAACACATAGATGCTACCATTCAATTACTACTCATAAAAACCCCCAATTCCTAAATTAGGGTTTCATCAATCTTAACAAAACATTATAGAAATTATATTAAAAGCTTACCCTCGACGCAAGGAATCCAACGACACGAACTACGATACGAACCGACCGTCTGAACTCCGGGAATTGTCAAGAACGCGATTGGGAAGAAGAACTAGTTGCTTTCTCTCTTAAACAGGTTTTAGGTTTTGTAAAAAGTGATTTAAAACAATTACGAATATGTTTAAATACCCTAATCGCGTAATTAACAAAACCCGAGAAAACTCCCCCGTAAAACCGGACACTCGATCGAGTACCCAAGGTACTCGATCGAGTACCTCTACTCGATCGAGTGCCCCACTACTCGATCGAGTGCCCAACAGTCGTCGAAACTGTTTTGCGTCGCCACTTACCCTTACTCGACAGAGTAAGGGCTACTCGATAGAGTACCCCCAAGACTATAAATACGGAGTATTACAGTCTTCCCTCCTTAAAAGGAACTTCGTCCCCGAAGTTCAAACCACTACTAAAACAAAGGTACTCCAAAACATTCCCGACTCAACAACCAAAACAAAACTCTAAAACAAAACTCAATATAAAACACGCTACTTACCCAACTCATCCCGACGACCTACCGACACAACATACAAAAAGGAGTATAAAACTCTTAGAAACTGCTCGCGATCATCTCCTACCCCCCTAAAAGAAACAAGGTTACGTCCCCGTAACCATACATACCTGATCAAAAAGGAAGGGGTAACGCTCTTTCATGATATCCTCTGCCTCCCATGTAGCTTCCTCGGTCTCGTGGTTAGACCAAAGGATCTTAAGCAAAACCGTCTCACCACTCCTGGTCTTTCTGACCTTTCGGTCTAGGATCTGCTTAGGCACCTCCAGATATGATAAAGACTCATCCAGCTCTAAGCTCTCTGCCTCCAACACATGTGACGGGTCACTCACATACTTCCGTAGCTGCGATACATGAAACACATTAAGCACTCTCTCTAATGCAGCTGGTAATGCCAAACGATAAGCCACTTCTCCAACTCGCTCTAAGATCTCATAAGGCCCTATAAACTTCTGACTTAGCTTGCCTTTCTTCCCAAATCTCATAACCCCACGCATAGGAGACACTTTCAGAAGAACCTTGTCCCCAACTTGAAACTCTATGTCCCGACGATGTAGATCTGCATAACTCTTTTGTCGATCCTGGGCTGCTCTCATCCGTTCCCTGATCATCTTAATCTGTTCCACCATCTCATGTACCATCTCTGGTCCCAAAACCACTGCCTCAGCACTATCGTCCCAACAGATTGGACTCCTACATCTCCTCCCATACAAAGCCTCAAACGGTGCCATACCAATACTAGTGTGATAGCTGTTATTGTAAGAAAATTCTATCAAGTCCAACCTCTGCTCCCAGCTACCACCAAAATCCATCACACAAGCTCGCAACATATCCTCAAGGGTCTTGATTGTTCTCTCGGTCGCCCATCTCTGTCGCAGGATGAAAAGTCGTACTCATCTTGATTTGTCCCTAACGATTCCCGCAACTCCTTCCAAAACCTCGATATAAACCTCGCATCTCTGTCACACACTATGTCCTTAGGGACTCCATGTAACTTAAGCACGTTCTTTCGATAGGCCATAGCCATTTGTGCCTTAGTCCATGTATCTTTCATTGGAACAAAGTGAGTGACTTGGTCGACGATCCACTATCACCCAAATCATATTGTTACCTTGTTGACTCTTAGGCAAACCCACAATGAAATCCATGGAAATGGATTCCCACTTCCACTCCGGCACCTCCAAAGACCGAACCTTACCTTGTGGTCTTCTCTGTTCCCCTTTAACTCTCTCGCACGTCAAACAACGGACACAAACTCACTGTCTCTTTCTTCATCCCAGGCCACCAAAACGTTTTCTTCAAATCTTTGTAAAGCTTGTCTCCACCCGGATGAACTGAATATGGTGTGCAATGCGCTTCTGTCATGATCGTCTTTTTTCAACTCCTCGTCATTCGGAACACACCACCTACCATCAAACCTCGGACTACCATCTCGTATGAATAGAAAAGCGGGACACTGTCCCTTTCTCTACTCCACTCTCCACTCCACTATCTTAGGATCCAAAGCCTGCTTATCCCGAATGCCATCATAAAACTCAAGCTGTACTGTCATATCACCCATGGCATCTCCTTTCTGCATCACATGTATCCCAAAGCTCGCTACCTCATCCCTCAGCCTCATCAAAGATAGAGCTGTACACAAGGAATGTACACTCTTCCTACTCAAAGCATCAGCAACAACATTGGCTTTCCTTCATGGTAGATGATTTCCATGTCGTAGTCGCCAATCAACTCCATCCACCTCCTCTGTCTCATGTTCAACTCCTTCTGCGTGAAGATGTACTTGAGACTCTTGTGATCAGAAAATACCTTAAAGATTGCTCCATAAAGGTAATGTCTCCAAATCTTGAGAGCAAACACCACTGCACCCAACTCCAAATCATGAGTAGGGTAATTCTCCTCATAAGGCTTCAACTGCCTAGAAGCATAGGCAATCACTTTACCATTCTGCATCAACACACACCCCAACCCATTCTTCGAGGCATCTGTATAAACCTCGAAATTCTCGCTCCCTTCAGTAATGCTAGGACAGAGCCGTGGTCAAACGCTCCTTTAATGTTTGGAACGCCGTCTCACAACTCTCATCCCAACGAAACTTGTTCTCCTTCCTCATCAACGCCGTCATCAGTCTAGCTATCTTGGAGAAATCTTTCACGAACCGTCTGTAGTATCCAGCCAAACCCAAGAAACTCCTCACCTCAGCAACATTCTTTGGTGCTTCCCACTTTGTCACCGCCTCAATCTTCGCCGGATCCACAAACTACCCCATCTTTAGAGATTACATGCCCCGTAAAGGCAACTTTCTCCAACCAAAACTCACACTTGGAAAACTTAGCATACAACTCATGATCCCTCAAAGTCTGCAACACGATCCTCGGATGCTCCTCATGCTCCTCCTTAGTCTTAGAGTAGACTAAGATATCATCGATAAACACCACCACGAATCGGTCCAAGAACTGTCTCAAGATCCTATTCATCAAATCCATAAACACTGCCGGCGCATTAGACAACCCAAATGGCATCACCATATACTCATAATGGCCATACCTCGACGTGAAAGCTGTCTTCGGTATGTCCACATCTCTAATCTTCACCTGATGGTACCCCGACCTCAAATCAATCTTAGAAAAGACTGTTGCACCGCTCAACTGATCAAACATGTCATCTATCCTTGGCAAAGGATACTTGTTCTTTATCGTCACACGGTTCAGCTCCCGGTAATCTATGCACAGCCTCAAACTCCCATCTTTCTTCTTCACGAAAAGAACCGGTGCTCCCCAAGGCGATACACTTGGTCTAATGTATCCCTTCTCTATCAAATCATCCAACCGCTTCCTAAGTTCCTCCATCTCCTTAGGACCCATACGGTACGGTGCCTTAGAGATTGGCCCCGTCCCCGGCTTCAACTCAACGGTGAAATCTATCTCCCTCTTCGGTGGCAACCCCGAATCTCCTCTGGAAAAACATCTGCAAACTCTCCCACCACTGGTATCTCGTCAACCGCCGGGCTCTCTATCCGGTCATCTCTCACATGGCACAAAATCGAGGACATCCCTTCCTCGTATACGACTTCAAGGTGACAATTGCAATCAACTTAACTTTGGGTTTGACTAGAAACCCACGGTAAGACACACTAACACCCTTAGGACCTCTTAGGGACACTTTCTTTTGATGACAGTCTATCTTAGCCTTATACTTTCCTAACCAATCCATCCCAACTATCATCTCAAAGCCATTAAAAGGAAACTCTAGCAAGTCTACAGGGAAATCGACTTGCCCAACTATCAAAGATACATCTCTAAACAACCTCCCACACGATACAGACTCACCCGAAGGTATGAAAACTTGCTCCCTAACAGACTCATATACTCTCAAACCCAACTGTTTTACATGACTCGAGGACACAAACGACTGAGAAGCCCCCGAATCAAACAGAACAAACGTAGGAATACCATTAACAAGGAATGTACCGGTGATAACGTGTGCATCCTCCTCAGCTGCCTTCTTGTCCATCATGAACAACTTGCCACTGGTCTTCTGCCTACCTCCCCGGGCAAGATCGGGCGACGCGGCGGCTTAGCACCCGACCCTTGATTGTTGTTGTTGTTGTTCGTCGGTGTCTTCGATAACAATTACCGCCGCGTGCGGTTGCCTCCTCTCTCTGTAGCTCGACCTTCCCGGTTTGGCCATGATCCCGCCGGTCCATTGCTCGCAAAGCTCGTGCGGGTCTCGAAAAGATCCCGTGCGCTCGTGCACTCATGTCTCTTGTGGCCTACGCCACCACAACCAAAGCAGTCACTCCCGGCTATTGCTCATACTTCCACGGCCTCGCCCAAAGGAAGTTCCAAAGACTAAACCCGCACTCCAAAAGAAAATCCCTTAGATTGATTGTGGTTGCCTTTCTTGAAATTAGATTGGCCACCACCCTCGCTCTCGACTTCCTCTTCTCTCCACCTGACCACTCCCGAGCCATCTCCACTAGTCTCTCGCTCTCCCAACCCTCTCATATGCTTCCTTTACATCAGGAAGGACTCCCACGGGTAACTTATCCATAATTTTCGTGGTTAGCCCTCTCTCAAACCTCAAAGCCGATTCTCCTCACTCAAACCCATATCCTCAAGATATCTAGACTTCTCATTGAACTGCCTGTAGTACTCAAAATACGACATCTCAAAGAGTCATCTTAAACTTGTCGAACTCCTCTCTCAACTTACTCCTCACGTGTTCGGTACGAACTCCTTCCTCACATCCCTACGAAACTCCTCCCAAGGTATAGCAGGTAACCCCTGGTTGGTATATATCTCCTTGGCACTCACTTTCACCGAATCCCACCACTTGCCACCGCCTCCCTCGGATAGAATGCAGCTGATCCACTCTCATCTCATCGGACAAATAACTAAATCTAGTATGTTCTCCATCTCCTCGACCAACTATCAAGAAGGTTAGGCTCCTCAACTCCCTTGTACTCCTTCGGGTTAAACCTCGCAATATAGAGGCTGACTTTAGCATGGTCAACCTCCTTCTCCTTACTCTTATCCTTGTCCTCATTCACTCTCTTCAGGGTCTCAGTAAGAGCATCCTGGTGCTCTAACATCTTGACGATGTCGTCCGTAGTCATAAGCTCAGCTCTCGCATACAAAGCATTTCTCTTGGGCGGCATCTTGAAGCTATATAAGAAAGGGTAAACATAAACACACGTGCTAGACCTCAAAACACGAAAACGCGTTGCTCAGAACCTACTCGATCGAGTATCCAAACCCACTCGATCGAGTAACGGGCTACTCGATCGAGTTCCCCCATGTACTCGATCGAGTACCCAAACTCCAGAACCAAACAGACCTTCTGATCTCTAACCCACTCGATCGAGTATCTAGGCTACTCGATCGAGTGACCCCCTACTCGATCGAGTACCCCTAGTTACTCGATTGAGTGCCCCAAAACGCGATTCTAGACTCAAAATCGCCAAAAACCTACCCGATCGAGTCAGCCTCACTCGATCAAGTACCACTAATACGTAAGAGCTACCCGCATATTACGTCATATACAAACATGCTAACTTTATAAATCACATTATATCACAACAATCATGCTATTAATTGCCACGTTGTAAAACATTCCATCATGCTATCATTTCATCAACAATGTCTATATATATAACATCACTTTTCTTTTTATCTCATCAACTTCCAACTCGAACATCCAACCATCAACACATTCATCACATTGTTACGCAAGTTACTAAGCACACACATGACTCAACACACACATTTCCCCCATGTGTCCGGTTCAAAGTTGTAGGGCGACCCCCGCGACTTTAGGACGTCTCCCAAGCCTTTGCACTAGCTCCTATAACTTCTACCCCGGGTTCATTTTAATTGACTCCCTATGTTCATTAAGTTCATTGGTTACAGGTTTCAGGATCGTCGCTCTGATACCATTTGTAACACCCCATACTCCGAGTGCCTTACCAGACCACTCGGTATGAAGACATCACCATCTCTGGCCGCCCGAGGTATGATAATCAAATAGACAAAATAGAAACAACATTTATTATAAATAGTTTAATGAATAGATACAATCCTCGAAACCAAACTCGAAAGTACAATACATTATTCCAAACTAACTCGTTTCTCAATCGAAATAGAAATAAATGCTAAACTACAATGGAAGACTCTATCGTCATGTCGTGGCCATCCCAAATATCCCAAGATTCATCTCTTTACTCGCTCAATATCTCACCTCACCATCCCCGAATGGATCACCGCAGTTTTACAAAACAACACCGGGGTCGACTAATCACACAATCAATGTAAATAACAATAATAAGACAACATACAACAATCACACACACACACACAAAGCCACCAACTCCCATCATCTCAATACCGATCGTCCACTGGACCCGACCGCCATGGGGGACCGCAGCCGTTCCCACCTAAGCCCCGCTCATCGTACGAGCGATAACCCTGTCCATTAATGTGCACATCCCCTTTCGTGGCGGGTTCCACGAAGGGCGAAACTAGGGCGTGAGATCACTCCCGCAAGTGACCCCACTCAGCCGAGAACGCATCTCGAGAGCCATAGAAACCAATCACAATCACAATCACGATCACAATCACAATCATCATATTAAACAACTAACTACAGCACATCACCAATATCCCATTATGGGACTAATACTGAGTAGGAAATCCTACCTGGAAAGCACAACACGCAGACGGTATCTACAAATTTGTATCAAAACGGCTCCTCTACGAATTCTCCTCCTACCATACAACACATAGATGCTACCATTCAATTACTACTTATAAAAACCCCCAATTCCTAAATTAGGGTTTCATCAATCTTAACAAAACATTATAGAAATTATATTAAAAGCTTACCCTCGACGCAAGGAATCCAACGACACGAACTACGATACGAACCGACCGTCTGAACTCCGGGAATTGTCAAGAACGCGATTGGGAAGAAGAACTAGTTGCTTTCTCTCTTAAACAGGTTTTAGGTTTTGTAAAAAGTGATTTAAAACAATTACGAATATGTTTAAATACCCTAATCGCGTAATTAACAAAACCCGAGAAAACTCCCCGTAAAAACCGGACACTCGATCGAGTACCCAAGGTACTCGATCGAGTACCCCTACTCGATCGAGTGCCCCACTACTCGATCGAGTGCCCAACAGGTCAGAAACTATTTTGCGTCGCCACTTACCCTTACTCGACAGAGTAAGGGCTACTCGATAGAGTACCCCCAAGACTATAAATACGGAGTATTACAATATAGTCCTTCAAACCCTTATTTTGTTATTCACACACAAAAAGGAAAAAAAAAAAGAAAAACGAGAGGAAGTGAACGATGCTGTGCGGCTGCTACTTGGGACTCTTAGCCATCATCATCATCGTAATTTCATCACCATCGGAATCATCACGATAACCCTAATACCATCATCACTATGCCTTTTTCATCTATATATTTCCGTCAACAACGTTCTTGGATTAATTATGTTAAACATATGTTCTGCTTTTTTTTTTAGCTATAGTAGTTACTTGCGTTAAAACGAATATACTCGTTGTGGTTACGGTTGGGAATCAGCGGTGGCAATTGAGATTTTGAGGGCTACGGTTTTAGTTAGAGTGTTTATAGAGCCTCTTATTGGGTCAGTACTGAGCTAGTTTTGTTATTGTTGTGTTAACACTACTTTCTTTATTTATGTAGTTAATATTGTTGTTTGTTTAGTCCCTACTAAATCGTTTGGTTGACAGTGTATTCTGTAAAAACCTGTGATGAACCAATTATTGGGGAGCAGATTTACTGACAGGTACTTGAGAATAGCTAACTTGGGAACTCATGGGGATACGTGAGGATTTCGGCAAGTCTACCAAGAAGTCTAGATCACATAATTTTACCATTCAGTTTATTTATTTCCGCTGCGTAGTAGATTGTATTATTAGAAGTTTAATTTAATCTTTTGGTTAATTGTAATAAAACTTTATTCGCTAAATTTTTATATAGAGTACTCTGGTAGGTTATCTTTGTTATTCACTGCTTCAGGAAACCGAGATGGTAACAATCCTATTTATTTGGAAATGTCTTGCTTAAGGCTAATGAATAAATTGAGGTGTTACAAAGTGGTATCAGGGAGAACGATCCTAAGGCCTAAACCAATGAACTTAATGAACTTAGGACGAGTCGAATAAAATTAATTATGGATATAAACTATTAGGAGCCCCCTTCACTTTGTTAGGGAGACGTCTTTAATTCGAGCTATGACCCTTATAGTTTTGAATCGGTTAATGCGGTGAGTGTTATAGAGAGTGGGTAGATAGAGTGAATGCTACGTGTTTTATTAGCTATAATTTTGAGCTTATGAAAGTATGGAAGAGTAATTGTTAATATGAAATTCATTTTGTATGAGCAAGATGTGGAATAGATTGGATGGAAAGAGGATACGACCAGAAAAGTTGATGGGAATATTGGTACGAAAGAGTTGGTGGAATCGTTTTGTTATACGAGTGCTATAGATTGTGAAAGTGCATAATCATTTTGTTATATTATTGATACGCATGTTCGTTCAATAAATTGACGACCATAACATGAACTGAGCCAGTTTGATATTATATGCAAACAATATGGAATCGATGAAGCATGTGAAATTGTATGAGTAGCCAAGCATGTTTAGTGATAAGAAAAATTTGATTGGTGTTGCAAATTGGTAAATTATGTAATGGTACGAATGTGATAAGGTGGAATGAAACGGGATTTCTAACATGTGTACTACATATTGTGTTTAAATTACATTTTGGTATGACTAAAACTCATTATATGCCTTGCTTTAAAAGTATTGGGGTGTAATTTTTAGCTTTGATGTTGGTAGAAGGAATATCGACTTGGTTATTAAGTAGTTGTTGGTATTTGCAATTTGAATAGAAGGGTTGATAAAAAAAAAATAGACAGTTGAAAAGAAAGAAAATAACATTCTAATAGACCGATAGAGTGAACTTGTGGTCAGGGGAACAAGGTTCTTGATTGAATAAGCGAAAAGGCACTAAGATATACGTACAACAATTTTTCGTGGGTAAGTGGATTTTGTTTTTTTATCAATGAGCAAGCTATGTTGGGTGAAATTTAATGTGTAATATTTCGATGAACTAATGGTATCTGAAGGAGAATGAAAGAGTTTTTGGATAAAAGGTTTTGGGAAAACAACTTGTTGAGACGTAAAGGGTAATAAATAGGTAAACTACTCACTCAGTAGAAAAGGTTGGACTTATTCTAGAAATATTTCGGAGGGAATTTAACTATTGTGAATGTTGGGTGCTGTGAGATATGAGCAATATCTTTGATGGAAGGTTTTCATAATAAAGAGAGTGTTCACTAAAGATTTTAACTAATAGCGTAGTAAATCATTAGGATGCAATTATACTGTGCGATGCGGATGTGTCTCTAAGAAGGCACGAAGAATTATTTCAGCTAAAAAACCAAGCCTTACACATTTTGTTTGATGCCGTCAATGTGCATTCAACCGACCCATTCGACCAATTCAACATTAATCAACATGTTTTTCAACAATATATTTTCAAAACAAAATTCTTTTTTAAGGCACTCTTTTAAACTCATTTTGATCCCGAGTAATCGCATAACGAGAAAACCGTCTCAATAGTCGTCTACCTCGTAAACATCATAACATGTATGTTTGAGGGTATAAATATTCAACTTATTTCACGTCTTTATTGTTTTTATGATATTATAAACATGAACAATACATAACACAATCCTAAACAATGAAGAAACGAGTCAAAAGTTGACTCTTACCTGAGGTAGGGGAGTCATTGTCTCGCATGATGCCACGCGCCCCAATGACCTCCCTGGTTTAACTCAATTCGTGTTTGCACTCCTTCTTCCTTTTCTATTTTATTTCTTCTTCCTTCTTATTTTCTATTCTTTTATTATTATGACTTTTACCATTTTATTTTATTTTCTTATAACTAATATTTAACCACTTCCAAAAAATCATCCTTGGTCAAATTATACCATGGCGGTTTATTCCGTGTTTGGATGAGATTTGTTGGTTAATAACAAGTTCATGAGTATTTAAACATTTTCATCTTTTGTTCATCATTTTCTTCATTTATTTACACTTGCAAGCATTTTAGTCATATTCATAGTCATCCTTGGTTTTTTATACCATGTCGGTTCAATCCGTGTAGGATGATAAATATCGACTAATTACAAAGTAATGAACTTCACATAATTAATTCATATCAAACACCTCCATTTCATTTTACTTTTCATTTCTTTTATTTTCTAATTATCTTGACCATAATGTATATCACCCTTGGTTAAAATAAATACCATATCCATTTAATTTGAGTACGGTGATAAAACGGTTAAGCACACACATTTTACATTTCTATTTGTAAACTATACTTTTCAAGCTTGCAAATATGAATCTGACGACGAATATTACTAATATAATGATAATTATACTGAGTCATGCAAACAACATTTGCAGATATTTCATCACAAATACGGTTTTAAACAACCAGGGGGTACCTCTTGGATCGCCCCATGGCTCGCGCCCCAAGAGGCTACCTATTTCCACCTTTCAAAACCCGGGAAGAGCCCTTTGCATCGCCCTACGGCTCGCGCCCCTATGGGGCTGCTTGATGTTGTGCTGCCTCATTTTTAGCACTTGTCTAGGATGATCCCGATTACGGTTAACCCGAATACATCACGGATCTGATTGACAAGTTTACGTCTTTACACTTTGTCATTTCACACCCTTTTTCAAACAATTGGATCGTGTTAAGCACCATAACCTAAACTTCGTAAATGGATGTTTAATTTCCGTCTTCACGTGAAAATCGACTTAAATCCAACTCGACATCAATTACTTGATACATGGAAAAACAACCGACTTAGTAAACTCTCACATGTTAGGTTAAACTATTGGATGCGCATTCATGCATTTAACTCGTTTTATCAACTTTTGCACTTAAACAACCACGATCAATAAGTAGAAGCCGCTAACGCGAGCGGAATTGCGTGTTCAATTAAAGAGCTTCCCAATACGTACCCTCACCCCTTACTCAGAACCTTTGGATAGTGGACGACCTTATCCATGGCAACGAGAGTCATTCTAGCGATAGGATAATAAAGAGGGACGAGTCCTTATCTTTAGTACCTATGCCAAGCACCATTTTTTGCTTCATTTGACCGATGTACAAAGTGGATTCGAACGGTTTCAAAGCATCCTATAATTGCTTGGTGGCGACTCTGAACATCTCTACATCATTTCGAGAGCTTCATCGAGACAAAACCGACCGATCTAAAGCGATCCGATCGAAAGCATTTTCGCGTCACCAAATGTGGCTTTCAGACTATCCCATGCCCACAGATTAGCATGCCGGTGGCCCATGTCTACACTTGTGTTTTTTTTTTTTTTTTTTTTGTGGTGATCCATTTGATATTGTCGGCAAATAGTGAGCAGATAGTCTTATCAGGTGTGTTGATGGCTGGGAGCTTAGCTGGTATCCATGGAGGGAGCGTGTCGGCATTGAGATCGCTTAGATCAGATAATCTCACTTTAGTTCTTTTTTACCTTTCGTGGTAGCTAGTGTATGGTTTGGACTTGTAACAGTTTAACGAGTTTATACTTAATAAAGCTTTAATTGTTCTTTTATTGCCAATTTAATATATTTTACCTCGGGCAACCAAGATGGTTCGCCCTTACTTACTAGGGAAGGTCTTGTTAATGCTCCTTGGTAAGTGAGGTGTTACACTGTATGTTGGCGTGTGCTACCTGTGATTGTTGGAGGCACCACATTATGAGAGGAGACCTGTGATTGTAGCAGGCCCTATTGAGGTTGACATTGTTGAGATGGTGGACTGTATTATTGATTGATATGATTGTCATTGCATTTTTTTATGAGCTCGATTGATTATATTGAACTGTTGGCTGACACGTGTATTTCCCTTGTGTAATCTCTTATACCTGCGGTGACCCATTTGATATTTCTGGTCAAATGGTGTGCAGTGAGTCTATCATGTGAATGTTTGGATGCTTCTTGTTGTTGTTATTACTGGGCTCAAGAAATGGATTGTGGGACGGTTGAGGCCTGAAGTCTTTCACCTAGATTGGATAGTGATTCACCCAGTAGACTTGTCATATTATTGTGTATTGGAATTGTATTGATGTTCATTTAATGGTTATATAATTCATTGACGTTGTAACAAAGGATCTGTAATTGTTGTTATGATATGTATTAACTCGGGAAACCGAGATGGTAACGCCCTTTTTTTAACTTGGAAAGGTCTTGCTAAAGACTCTTGGGTAAATCGGGGTGTTACATCCTTCACCTAACTCCAGCTATGTAGCAATCCCACCGGTATTGAAAACACTCTTCATATGTTCATGATTGTGATCCAGCACAAGCCCTTTGAAGAACCCTCAATGTTCCTAACGATTTCTTCTCGCTCGACCCGAAACGTTAACTCCTTAAGAATCGCACTTCACATGACAAATATTGTAAAACACTCTTCTCCTTTCTCAATTGGCTTTTGTGCCCTAAAAGGAACGATATTCACTTTATTACACCATTGTAAGTGTTGGTTGATGTGAAAATAATACAAGAAGAGGTCAAAATGATTAGTCTCCACAACTGTTCAGTAAAATATCCAGAAGAAGCAGTCTCGCTAGTTGTTTGACTCGATTATTACTTGGATGCCAAGTCTAGTGCTTACTTGGACGTCAAGTTTAGTCAGGGGAAGATGCAGAGAAAGTGCATAGACAAGCAGAATGTTGGTTGTCATATCTTTCCTAAATTCAGTTTGCCTAATTAGTAGCTTATTCAGTTTTAGAAAAGTTTCCTAGTTTCCTAAATCTAGTCTAGTTTAATTATTGTGTCCTTATTTCTTTTAGTTAATTTTTCCTCAGATAATAGGGAGTGCATAATAAGGCAATGAATTTGCCATAGAAAACGTGTTCTTACACGAGTTGAATAGGTAAGTCAGTTTAAGGAAGCAAGTTTCCTTGATCGGTTTAGGAATCATTCTAGTTAGTATAAATAGGAGTTATTATATTTTTATTTTAAGAAGATTATGATATAGTGAATAAGAAAATTGAAGCTATTCTTTTCTCTCGTTTGCAAGTTTTGTAAACACCGGTTCGACGCGTTTATTCGAAACTTTGTTCTTGTTTGACGCATTTTCAAGCATTAACACGAGTACCAATCAATAGGTCTTGGTTGTTCTCACCATTGTTGGAGTTATAGGTCTAACCCAAGCAAATATTCTGTTGGTTCGAATTATTCACATATTTCGAAACAAATATCCTTGCTACTTTGCTTTCGTTTACAAATAAAAAACCATATAAAAATCACCAGAAATTCGAGTTCCTTGTCAGACAATACTTAAAACCATTTAATTGTTCCAAGTTCCATAAACAAACAGTTCGTCCAACTGTTCAGTCCAATTATTTCCGCTGCAAGCTCACGAGTTCTATTCTTTGAGTAAAATTTGTATCATTAGTGGTTACCAAAGCCAAGGTTCTTGATTTTCTTAAAACAAGACGGTCCTATGGGGGAAAGGAAGATGGAACTTATCAGCACGGAGCAACGAGATCCACTCTTCCATACCAAGTGCCAAGTGAATGATCGATGGTGTAGTGTGATCATAGATGGAGGAAGTTTCACCAACACTGCCTCATCTGAGATGGTAAGTAAACTTAGTTTGTTAACTACAACTCATCCTAAACTATACACTTTAAATTGGCTAGATAATGGTAAGAAGGTTAAAGTCTCAAAACAAGTTAGAGTTTGTTTTGCAATGGGTCCTTAAAAAGATGAGATTTTGTGCGATGTAGTCCCTATGGATGCTTGTCATATTAATTTAGGAAGACCTTGGCAGTTTGATAGAAATATAGCACATAGTGGTCGAAGCAACGAATATGTTCTAACATTCAACGGAAAGAAAATCTTCTTGAGGCCTATGTCGTCTGAAGTAGTTCGTGTTATGCATTTTGGTCGTGACAAATGACCGAGTTATAATGTTTGATATGGAAGACGAACTTGAACAAGTGCTAAGCAAGGAGGAGTTAAAATATAGCACCATTGATTCTTCCCTGGATTTAAGTCATCCTCCAATTCATATTTGATGATTATGGTGATAAGGAAACGATTGATACTCTTGATTGTCAAGTTAAAAAATATATCAATTTTGACAAGGATGATTATAAAAAAGAGAACTGAATAGATATTGTTGAAGATTTGACATTGTTTAATTCGTTCTATAAGAGGAATCATAGCAATATAACTCATGTCAAGCCTATGTTGATGAAGTGCGAATATAAATCTCCATTAGAATCGTATATAGATGAGTTCTTACATGGTGATATGAATTCTGGTGCCAATTTCTTTAGTTCAATGTTAATGAGGAAATTTGCAGATGTTAACAAGTTTCTAATTCTTATGCATGGAGGGTGGAGGGGAGGAAGGCACGAGAAAAGGAGATTGGGAGTTCGAAAGCATGAACATGAAGGGCACAAGAAGAGAGGAGCTTGGAATCAAAGAAGATGAACTAGCTTAAATTTTATATTGAAGATGATGAGCTAAAAGATGATTCAAGTTCATTGTTATTACTTATCAAATTTGCATCCAAATTGGTAAGATTCATATTTGATCCCGGAGGAATGAAGCATCATGAATTGAGGGCAATTCATTTCCAATGGGGAGGGGATGATGCGAAAAATAATACAGGAAGAGGTCAAAATGAACAGTCTTCACATCTGTTCAGTAAAATGTCCAGAAGAAGCAGCCTCGCTAGTTGTTTCACTCAATTATTACTTGGATGCCAAGTCTAGAGCTTACTTGGAAGTTAAGTGTAGTGCGTGGATGATGTAGAGAAAGTGCATAGACAAGCACAATATTGGTTGTTATATTTGTTTTAAATTCAGTTTTCCTAATTAGTAGCTTATTCTATTTTAGGAAAGTTTACTAGTTTCCTAAATCTAGTCTAGTTTAATTATTGTGTCCTTATTTCTTTGAGTTAATTTTTCCTAAGATAATAGGGAGTGCATAATAAGGCAATGGAGTTGCCATAGAAAACGTGTTCTTACACGACTATAATAGGTAAGTCGGTTTAAGGAAGCTTGTTTTCTTAATCGGTTTAGGAGTCATTGTATTTTTATTTTAAGAAGATTATGATATATTAAATAAGAAAATTGAAGTTGTTGCTTTCTATCATTTGCAAGTTTTGTACACACAGGTTCAACGCATTTCGTTCCAAACTTTGGTCTTGTTTGACCGGCTTTCAAGCATTAACACTAGTACCAGTCAATTGGATTTGGTTGTTCTCACCATTGTTCGAGTTATAGGTCCAACCCGAGCAAATATCCCACTGGTTCGATTTATTCACATATTTCGAAACAGATATCCTTGTTACGTTGTGTTTTGTTTACAAATCAAAAACCACATAAACATCACCAGAAATTCGAGTTCTTTGTCAGACAATACTTAAACCCGTTTAATTCTTCCAAATTCGTTAAACAGGCGGCTCTTCTAACTGTTCAATCTGATTGTTTCCGCTGCAACTCACGAGTTCTATTGTTCGAGTAGAATTCATATCAAGGGTGTACTTTTAGGGGCTGCTCATGGACATTATGGAAGGGTAATACGTCCCACATGACAGAAAAAAGAATACATAAAGCTTGATTGATCAAAATAGGCAGGTTTAAAGCGACATTGTACTTGCTCCTCCAAAACTGCACCAAATGATAGCTTGGATGTGTCCCTAGGCTAATTTCTAAAATAATCATTTTTAGGACACAACCTTCGAGATAAAAATGTTCAAGACTCTCCCAAGTCATCATATTGACCGGTGGTTGCATGACTTAGGCCGTGGTTGAGACATTGGACCTCAAATTTGAAGCGGGTCCAAAACCTGGTGAGGGTGGGGTTGTTGGGGCTGCTTATTTCATTCTAATCTCTCCTTCTTGAAAAGTATTTGTCTTCAAATCCTCGATATTGTCATCTTTAATCTCTTCATATTAAGGACTCAAATCACCAATATTGAAAGTTCCATGAACTATGATCTCGGGGAACATAAAGCTTGTATGCATTTGACCCGATTTTTTCAAGAACTTCGAATGGGCCATCGGCTCTAGGCATGAGCTTATTCTTCCTCTTTTCAGGAAATCACTTTTTTATCAAGTGTATCCATACAAGATATCCGGTCTCAAAGCTCTTGGCTTGCTTAGGACCCTTAGACCTTACTTTATAAGCTTTATTACTCTTTTCAATTTTCTTCTTGACTTGAGCATGGATATTGAGCATTTATTCAACTCGTTTTTTTGCATCATAATCAATTGAACTCCTCTTGATGGGTGCCAAATCAGTAGGCATCAAAGGGTTTGTGCCATAGACAACTGTAAATGGTGACTTTCCCATGGTCGTGGAGGGTGCTCAATTGAAGGAAAACTCGGTTTGAGCTAGTTTGAGGTCCCAATCTTTCAATGACTTAGCAACCGTGCATCTAAGGATCTTCCCCAAGGTCTTGTTGGTAGCCTCTATTTGCCCATCAGTTTGAGGGGGATGGGAGGTGCTAAATAAGAGCCTTGTCTTGAGTAGCTTCCATAAGGTCCTCCAAAAGTAACTCATGAACTTTGAATCCCTATCCGAGACAATAGACTTAGGAATACCATGGAGCTTAACCACTTCTTTGAAATAGAGCTCGGCCACACTAGTTACATATTCGGTTTTCTTGCAAGCAATCAAGTGAGCCCTTTTTCTAAACTTATCCACAACCACCATGATTTAATCTTTTCCCCTTTGAGTTCTTGGTAAAGCAACAATGAAATCCATGCTTATGTCGTCCCATGGCTGATTTGGGATGGGTAGAGGAGTTTGAGGGCCTGTTTGGAAGTAAGACTTTGATTGTTGGCAAGGAGCACACTTATTGATCACATATTGGATATCACCAAGCATTTTAGGCTAATAGATTTGCTCTTGGAGTATGTCATAGGTCTTTTGGATGCCAAAGTGCCCGGCAAGACCATTGGAATGCACTTCTCTCATCAACAAGCTTCCATAAGGTCCCCTAGGCACACACAACCGGTTTCCAAGAAATAAGAACCTATTTTGAACCAAGTAATGGCTTCCAACTTTGATTCGGCTAGCTTGAAGTAGTTCCCATTATTCTTTAAAATACGAATCCTCAACATATAATTCTTTCATATATTTAAACCCAAGGAACCTTTGCTTCATGAAACTCAACATAATGAACCTCCTAGACAATGCATTGGCAACTACATTATCCTTCTTCTCTATGTACTTGCTTGAAAAGTTGAAGGATTGTAGGAACTCCACCCATTTAGCATGCCTATGATTGAGCTTGTGTTGACCATTAATGTATTTGAGAGCCTCATGATCCGAATGGAGCACAAATGGTCGTGGCTTCAAGTAGTAACTTCAATGGGTCAAGGCTTGAACAATGTCATAGAATTCCTTATCATAGGTAGATTAATTGAGCTTGGCACCACTTAATTTCTCACCAGTGTAAGCAATGGGTTTGCGTTCTTGTAAGAGGACAGACCCTATTCCAATACCACTAGCATCGTATTCTACTTCAAACAATTTATTGAATATTGGTAAAGAAAGAATAGGTGACTCACAAAGCAGCCATGTGATGGCATTGAAGGAGCTCTCGGCCTTATCATTCCAATTGAACTCCCCTTTCTTCATACACTCGGTTATGAGAGTCGTGATGGTGCTGAAATCTTTGATAAACCTCCTATAGAAAGAGGTTAACCCATGGAATCTCCTCACATCCGTGATATTCCTTGGAATAGGCCATGTTTTGATGGCCTCAACCTTCTCCTGATCAACTAGAATGCCCCGGTCATAGATGGTAAAACCCAAGAATTGGACTTCATTTTGCATAAAAGAACACTTCTCTAACTTGGCATACAACTTGTGCTCCCTAAGAGTTTCAAACAACACTTGTGAATGGTTGAGACGCTCTTCTTTGGAAGGACTATAGACCAAGATATCATCAAAGTAAACCACTATAAATCTGCCCAAGTGAGGCCTAAGTACCTCGATCATCAATCTCATGAAGGTGCTTGGTGCATTACAGAGACCAAAGGGCATCACAAGCCACTCATATAGCCCATGCTTGGTTTTGAAAGCCGTTTTTCACTCATCACCTCCCTTGATTCTCACTTAGTGGTAGCCTTGCCTTAAATCAATCTTTGTGAACAATTCAGTCTCACTGAGCTCATCCAAGATGTCATCAAGCCTAGGTATAGGGAACTTATACTTGATGGTAATGTTTTTGATGGCTTTACTATCCGTACACATCCTCCAAGACCCATCTTTTTTCGGCACTAAGAGAGTCGGGACGGCACACGGGCTAAGTGACTCTCTCACAAAGCCTTCACTCAGAAGCTCTATAATTTGTTGTTGTAGCTCTTGAGTAGTCTTAGGTGTTGCAGTATATGTCCTCGACAATAGTGCGATCACATTATTAAAACTCATAATAAGAATACATAAAGGGATGATTCATTTTTATACGTCAACTGATCAACATTAATCGGTAATGATTGGCTGACTAGAGTTTGATATTACAGTCGTTTGACGGTGGTGATCAGTTGATCCCTTAAGGTCACACCTAAAGGACAATTCCCTTAATAGATAAATTAATTAATTCCTTAAAATTGAACAATTTACATATGTGAGTGAGAATACGAATCTTATTGTAATTCGATTAAATGAGATTCGTTTTAGTAATTAAAATGTTATATATTACTAAAACTTTGTTTATGAAACAATTAAATTAAGAATGAACGGTTATTTATAATTGCAATATGTTGTAGATTATATTAACATGGACCATTTTATATACTTGTAATTGTGAATTACTAGTCAATTATTGTATATAATTAAATTAATATATGTAATGATATTTAATTGTTAAATATACATTAATATTATTAATAACATGTTATATGTCACATGTCACACATTATATGACAAAGAGACAAGTGACAAAAATAAAATGGACTCCATATTAGCTATATGAACCGGTTTTTAGAGGGTTAAATGGGTGAAATGGTTAATTGTTTTAAATATTTTAAAAAACATAATCATTGCCTATTCTTATAAGTCTAAACCCTACATATTATGTGTAACTACCCGGATTATAAAACAAAGGAAAAACTTATATAAAGTAAACATCAGAGTACGATACTGATAAAGGGTCAAAGTGGCGGAAACACCTGACCAATCCGGTTCGCTACTAAATACAAAACCAAACTAATACATTATTTGAAGGTTCTAAAAACATAAAGCAAAAGTCCTAATTTATTATTCATCTCGCCGCACAGTATTTCCCAGCAAGATATCATCCAAAACAGCAACAATCTGAACAACCTGAGAAGGGGGTCGACAATTCAGTCGGGAGTAACTAGATGCTCTCCCAGTCATGTTTACAACAATTGAATATAATCAACAATCAATAATAATTGAAATATAAAACCAGTAAACATGCGAGACCATCTATTCTCATGAAAACCCAATACAGCTTACCATAACTTAATCAACCTTAGACGAATGCAAACATGCAAACCTAGACCATATGCAACCACTTGACCATGAACACTTACAAGACCAGTAGTGACAAACGATCTACAACAACCTAAGGCACAAAGCTAGCATTGAAGCATAGCAAACATGGTAACACACAATCCACAGCAACAGAAGGCACAAAGCTAGCAATCAAGCATAGCGAAAAGAGCGAACGCCCGTTAGAGCGTATAACCACTGCCTCTAACTTGCCAGAGCGTATAACCACTGCCTCTAGCTGACGGAGCGTATAACCACTGCCTCCATCGGTGTGGAGCGTATAACCACTGCCTCCTCGGTACTATGTATAGCGTATAAACACTGCCTATATGTCTATGACCTGGCCAGACTCTCGGTAAACCGAACGACACTCGGGGAACAGAGCGTATAACCACTGCCTCTGCTACCCCCCCCCCCCCCCTCCCGAACATAGACCAAACAAATCCCGCATCAACGAGTGACGTTAGTTCATTCCGATAGTATATAACTGATACTATCGTCATCTATTCAGACTAGCAAACCACAAATGCCCAGTATACCTGACTTTACTAATCATGCGTGAACAACATCATGACTCAACTCATAAGATAGTATAACTGACCATCCTTCTTATCATATGAACAAGAGTAACCAAAGATATATGCAAACACAAGGACATAACACGTTGGACACAATACAACATATGAAACAAGTATAAGCAACCAATGTTATAGTAACTTCAGCTATAACTTTAACATTAACCATTCAATATTATAGTAACCCTAACCATAACATGAACTCTGGATGCGAGGTTATAGTAACCTTGACTATAACTTCAACATATACGACTTGAAGTTATACTTACCTCAACTATAACCTTGACACGAAACTCAAAGTTATACTAGTTCCAACCATAACCTTGAGCCATAAATCTCAGGGTACGTTAGTTCCAGCTATAACCTTATCTCATACTTCAATGTTATAGTAGCTTCAGCCACAACTGGAGTAACTACCCAAAGTTGTATTAACTTTAGCTATAACACATGAATCATCATCAAGGTTATACTAGCTTTAGCTATAAATTTGGAGAGAACTCTTGGCCGCCTATCATGCCGCCACAAGGGTTTATTCGTAAACCCTAATTACGCTCATGACACCCATAATTTAATGCATAAGCAACATATGATATATAATTATCACATAAAAACATATACGAACATGTGAAACATATTTAATCATGATAACAAATAATCAAACATGCACCAATCATGCAAAACAATCATTAAATCATATTAATTATATCAATTGGCATAAACACAATTAAAAGAAAACACCTAGTTACCTTATTAAGCAAATAATCCTAAAGATCGTCTTCAACGATATAAACGTCCTCTCCACGAGCAACTTCCACGCCTTCATTAAATCATCCACGTGCCAAAGATAACGAATCTAATAAATATACTAACTATATATATATATAAACTATAAAAACTGTAAAACTATGCGAAAACATAAAACTTACGAAGGAGATAGATAGATCCAAGAAGTAGGATCGATCTAAGCACGAAGAACGGTGAAGAACGAAGAAGAAAGGAAGAACGACACGAAACCCTAGGCGAGGGACGCACGACACAAGGGAGGAAGAGAGGAGAGAAATAAGGTTTAGGGTTTTGAGAAAAGAGAAGCAAGGGTTTGGTTTCCCCTCTTATTTATAGAGAAGCTCATGGGTTTATTTCAAGCTTAGGCCCAAAACTTACCCATCTACACCAAGATTCACGTGAGACCCAAGGAAGGAGCGGGTCTTCTCAGTTTTCGAGCCCAACGAGCACAAAAGACAAGAGACAGATATTTTCCCGGAAAATAAAATATGAAATATGGGAAAATAAAATTATAAAATTATATTACGGAAATTAGGGGTGTTACATTCCAACCCCCTAAAAAGAAGTTTCGTCCTCGAAACTTGAAAAGAGAACTACCTCACTCAAAAAGATGTGGATGTTTCTCTCGCATAGACGCTTCGGTTTCCCAAGTCTCTTGCTCGAACTTCTGACTCCTCCACAGAACCCGAACCAAAGGTACAACCTTATTCCTTAACCTCTTCTCCTGACGTTCCAGAATGCGAACAAGACGTTCCTCATAAGTCAGGTTAGGCTCAACCTCGATAACATGAGCCTGAAGAACATGAGAAGGATCACTGCGATAACGACGCAACTGCGACACATAGAAAACATCGTGAACCTTCGACAGATTTGGAGGTAAAGCCAACCTATAGGCTACCTCGCCAACTCTCTCGAGCACCTCATACGGTCCAATGTACTTAGGACTAAGCTTCCCCTTAAGCCCAAACCTCTTAACACCTTTCATCGGCGAAACCTTAAGAAAAATCTTATCGCCAACCTCAAACTCAATCGGCCTATGCCGCAAGTCTGCATACATCTTCTGTCGATCCTGGGCTGCCTTAAGCTTCTCGCGGATCAACCTCACTTGCTCAATCGATTCTTGAACAAACTCTGGGCCAAGAACAACAGCCTCACTAGAATCGTCCCAACACAAAGGACTACGACACTTCCTTCCACAAAGTGCCTCAAACGGAGCCATCTGAATAGTATCTTGGTAACTGTTGTTGTAGGAGAATTCCACAAGCCGTAAACTCTTCTCCCAACTAACTTGGAACTCCAAAGCACAAGCTCGCAACATATCCTCAAGCGTCTGAATCGTATGCTCAGTCTGACCATCAGTTGCAGCATGAAAAGCCGTACTCATCTTAAGCTCACTACCCAAAACCAACTGAAGCTTCTTCCAAAACTGCGAACAAAACCTCGGATCACGGTCGGAGATGATATCCTTAGGAACTCCATGAAGACGAATGATCTCTCGCCGATAGGCATTCGCCAGTTCCTTGAGACTCCAACTCTCCTTCATCAGAATGAAATGCGCGACCTTAGTCAAACGATCGACCACAACCCAAATCGCATTCATTACTCTTGGTGACCTCGGCAAACCCATGACGAAGTCCATCGAAATCGAATCCCATTTCCACGTGGGAATCTCCAACGGTTCAGTAACCATCGCACTCAAATCTAAAGTTGAAGAGTCTATTGATCCAAAATACTCAAGAGGGGGGGTGAATTGAGGATTTAAAACTTTTGAAAGCTTTTTCGATTATGCGTATGTAATTGATTATTTAAAGTTTATTGATTAAACTTTAACTAATCAACTAATGAATGTAAAACGAAATATGCAAACAAATGAAAGAACGAGGAGACACACGGTTTTTGAAGTGGTTCAGTTTCACAAGTCGAAACCTACGTCCACTATTCTCGATTAATAAATTTAGTACCTTTCTACGGATTAAAAATTTACTAACCCAACTCGTACAACTAACTCTAGCTGTAACTCAATGAGTACCGTTAAATACTCGAGTGACTAACTTACACTAATAAGAAAGCCCTAATTATTCTAACAAAGGTTCAAGTTAATGAACAAGTAAGAAATCAACTAAGCACTATTATCTTATAACGATAACAATAAGAACGAGTATACGAGATTAAAACACACGACCTTTCAAAATAACAAATCGGTTTTTTTGCTTAAAAACACACGGTTTGCTTTGTAAAATTAAAATCAATTTTTATGCTTAAGGTCTCTATCTTAAATGTTGTAAAGAGCAAAGTATTTATATAAAAGAAAGAGCAAGGCAATTCGGTTTGTACAAACCCTAATTAGCCGAATAGAAGAGATATGTTAACAAATCATATCTTCTATTATCTCTTTCCTAAAAGCCTTTAAAGATAATAAAGAATATTCCAAAAGATAGAATATAATCTATTCAAATATTATCTTTACCATAAATTCTAAGATATGATAAGATTTCCTAAAACAAGAATATCTTTTATCATAAACAAATATATTAAGTAAGATATATAAGATATGTAAAGATATTATAGAATAAAATCTTTACCAAATATACCCTAGGTAACACGAGATGTCACGGCTCATAAGCCTCGTGACTCGTGAAAACCCTAGCTCAATATATGGGCTAGAATTTAGGTTTTAAGAGAGGCTTGTTGAAACCCTAATTAGTAGCATGGTCCAACTCATAAGTTGACCCAAAACAACTACTAATCAACGTTCAACATAAAACCGAACTCCGCACTAAACCGGGCTTTATTATATAAGTACTTTTATCAAAACATTTAAAATAAACTTTAAACAATTTTCAAAATAATTTTGAACCATTATAAGTCGTGTATATTAAACTCAGCATCTCAATGTTATAGTAGGAGAGCTATAACATTAAACTCTTTTACTAGTAATGTTATAGCTGCAAAGCTATAACTTTACTGATTCAAGAAACTCATTCTTGGTTATCATTACGAGATAATCACCTATACTATTCTAATCTTCAAGGAGATCTTCGAGTATAGGCTACGTCATCATCCAAGCTTGATTAATCTTTAGACGGACTTCGTCTTCACATATATCTTGAATGAATCTTAATATTGTTTGATGTTGAATAAGGGCTTGAGCACTTCATGCTATCATCACAATCTTCTTTGTTACTTGCTTGTAATAAGTTGATTCTAAAACACTTAGGCAAACGATTACACGCAACAAGTATATAAAATATAAAACACCTTGACATCATCAAAACATAAACATATAAGTTATATGGTTCAACAAATTCCCACTTTTTGATGATGGCAAGCCTCCTAAGATAGTGGCTAAATGCGTAGTTCCCCCTTAATATAATACCGTCATCTTAATAATAAAGATCAACGCAAGATCAACACGATTTATCAAAAACCGAAACTTAAAGGACTTTACGAGACAATCGGTCTTGACAAGGAGCAAGCTTAGGTAGATGCTTACTATAGACGTTATTTCCCCCTCTTGACATCATCGAAAAGCTAAGAACAAAACAAAAACGACTAGAATAATATAGGACGAGACAAGAGATAAAACGCCATAGAAATTCATATTATCATACGTAACTAAAAGCATCGAGAAGATTAATTATAAAACAAACTTAAGAAAACATGGTTAAAGCCGATGGGCCGAATAGAACACATGTTTAAAGAAACACTTGGGCCATAACCCACAAGTGCATGCCAAAATTGGGCCGAATGATAAGTTTGTGAAACACACCATAAGAAAATGAAAAAGAGAGCAAAAAATAGACATGGCTAATTATGATAAGGCTAAGGGTAGATCAAATGTTGCGGGTGCGGTAAGGATTCACGTAGTCGGGCCGAGTACGATGCTCTAAAGCATCGAGACGATCGAAAGAACTCCGCACAAGCTGAGAAAGAGTCTGAATACTCCTTTCAAAGTTGAGCACTTTCAGGGACAAAGCTTTCGTGGCCTCCAATGTAAGCGATTGATCACTTGCCATAGCCTTTCCGTGCATGACCAACGCTCCACCTTGACTCGTGAGGAAAGTAAGACGGTCACCATGTGGGAACACTTCCCCACGGATTGCCTTCAATTCCCGTTCAAAACCCGCTAACCTCTTATCCACCGCTTCCATCCAAGAATACACCTGAGAAGCATCCAAACCCGACTCAAAAGACCGAGATGGTCCATCCCGTGACAATACTGTAGCCATGTTGGTTGAATGCTCCTCAAACTTCTCCATTAAACCACTCATAAACCCTTCCAATTTCGCCTCCATAGTCCCCAAACCCGAATCACCTGGGGTTTTCTCAACATCCTTAACAAGAAGTAACTCGAGCCCATCCACAACAGGACCCATAAGCTTGATTAACCGATCACACATGCAATCCCGTGCACTTACACCATAACAACCCGTCCCACCACTTGTTTTATCTCCAACAACCGAGACACCCACATCCCATATGGTAAGTCGATCGTTGTACTTAATTTTTCTTTAGTAACCGTGAGACTCGTTTGAATGATACGATGCAACACAAGACTTGCCAAGTTCACTTTTTGTCCCTCCAACCATGAATAGATTACAATAGCCTCATAACTCGAAAATTTATCACGACATCCTCTCATCGGCACAACCGTGTTCCAAAGAAAGTTCAAGAGGAACTTGATTTTTGCCGAGAGAGGACGAACCACAATATTACCTCCGTCCGTCCCAACCTCCTCAAAATACCTTTTAACTAACATCTCCTTTTCACTCACCACATTAGACCATTCAAGACTCGGATTAATTTCAATTCCGTCATCGGGAACCGGAAAAGCAGAGCAAAAATCCGAAACAGAGACCGTCACATCAACCCCATTAACCACCGCATGCAAGACTCCTTTTTTAACTGACACACTAGCAAAGAATTGAACCACTTCAACTGGATAAATAGGACCCGAAAACTGACTAATGTGACTCCACCCTTGAAAATCAAGAAAATCAATAAAGAAATTAAGAGCGGGAACATTAATCAATCAAGATTTCGGATAGTACCTTCCTCCATGAATAGAGTACCTCAAAACACGATTAACAAGGACGCTTTCGTCATGAGTTAGCCGAACACGATTTAACCCTTCCTTTGTTGCGGCTTTCGAAACATCCCAAAGCAAGGTACGAGCAACACCATTCCAAACAATAACCTTGGGTTCCTCCACATCTTCACCTTCATCAATAACTACCTTATTTTTCCCTTTAAAAAGACGGCGCCTTTTACCCTCGGACATCGACTCGTCCCGACCACGAAACAGGGGCGTAGTTGGGTTTGGTTGAGGTGAAGGAAAATTAGTGGAATTATAATCATTAGATGGTAGAGGTGATGATGGCTTGTGAAAGTGGCGGCTTTGTTGATGGCGAGTTGATGATCGGGTTTTTGCATGGTTAGGATTCATCATGATGGTGATAGTTGAATAAAGGAAGTGATGGTGATGGTTGTGTAAAGGGGATGATGGTGATGATGGTAAATATTTTGAGAAGATAAAAAGTAAGGCAAGTGGGTTGTGGGTATGGTTTACACGGCAAAGGGAGGGGTAATTATAGGACTAGGGTTAGATGAAATATGGCAAGTGGCATCCTAGTCTAAGATAATAATGGTGTGATTAATTTTGGTAAGTGGTAAATAGTGATAGGAGTTATGCTAGCTATAGGAGATTTAGGTGATAGAATTTATATAGTAAGGGATAAAATTTAGGAAGTAGAATTGTATATGGAAAGCTAGCCGTGTAACATGGAAGGTAATTTTAAAGAA
The DNA here is from genome assembly GCF_048544455.1 of Silene latifolia. Taxonomy (NCBI): domain Eukaryota; kingdom Viridiplantae; phylum Streptophyta; class Magnoliopsida; order Caryophyllales; family Caryophyllaceae; genus Silene; species Silene latifolia. Next base: position 152,244,470 of record NC_133526.1, read on the forward strand.
ATTTGTATGTGATTTGGAAACATAAAAGATATGGTGTGTCATATTTATTTTATAAGGAATTAAGTTTGTATAGATAATAAAATTCTAAATGACAAATAGAAATTTATAACAAATATATATTCCTATAAACGAAATTATTCATGCAACGCAATATACGGACACAGTCATACAATCTTAACTTAACTAGTCAGTCATAGGAAAATTGAACGTGTATAGAAACTTAGGTACCACTGATTAAACCAATTTCAAACCGTAAAGTCTCAAATCGTTCTCTAGATAGTGATTTTGTCAAAATGTCTGCCCATTGTTTTTCAGTACTACAAAATTCAAGTTTTATATTCCCTTTCTCAACATGGTCTCGAATAAAATGATGTCATATTTCAATATGTTTGGTACTTGAATGTTGTGCGGGATTTTTAGAAATAATAATTGCACTAGTATTATCACATAAAATAGGAATACATCCTACATCAATACCATAATCACGTAATTGTTGCTTAAGCCATAACAGTTGAGTACATACCATCCTGCAATATAATATATTCGGCTTTCAGAGCTTGAGAGAGCAACTGAATTTTGCTTCTTCGAACCCAGCGTAATGATACACGGTCCGACAAAAGTGGCGACATCCAACGTACTTTTTCTGTCTAGAGAACATCCTGCGTAGTCGGCATCAGAATAACCGACTAGATCAAAATTACACTCCATTGGATACCACAAATATAGATTGGCCGTTCCAATTAAATATCGTAAAATTAGTTTTACGGCCGTCATATGCGATTCTTTGGGAGACGATTGATATCTCGTACAAACGCATACGCTAAACATAATATCGGGTCTAATTGCGGTCAAATATAACAGTGACCCAATCATCCCGCGGTAAGTAGTTTCATCAACTGATTTACCGTCTTCATCCAATGTCAATTTCTTGTTCTCGACCATTGGAGTAGGCATAGCATGAGAATTTTCCTTTCCAAATTTCCGAATTAATTCCTTAATATATTTCTATTGATGGATTTTAATGCCTTCTTCAGTCTATTGTATTTGCAGACCTAAGAAGAATTTTAATTCATTATCACATAAAATAGGAATACATCCTACATCAATACCATAATCATGTAATTGTTGCTTAAGCCATAACAGTTGAGTACATACCAGTCCTGCAGCAATATATTCGGCTTCAGCAGTTGAGAGAGCAACTGAATTTTGCTTCTTCGAACCCAGCGTAATGATACACGGTCCTACAAAAGTGGCGACATCCGACGTACTTTTTCTGTCTAGAGAACATCCTGCGTAGTCGGCATCAGAATAACCGACTAGATCAAAATTACACTCCATTGGATACCACAAATATAGATTGGCCGTTCCAATTAAATATCGTAAAATTAGTTTTACGGCCGTCATATGCGATTCTTTGGGAGACGATTGATATCTCGTACAAACGCATACGCTAAACATAATACCGGGTCTACTTGCGGTCAAATATAACAGTGACCCAATCATCCCGCGGTAAGTAGTTTCATCAACTGATTTACCGTCTTCATCCAATGTCAATTTCTTGTTCTCGACCATTGGAGTAGGCATAGCATGAGAATTTTCCATTCCAAATTTCCGAATTAATTCCTTAATATATTTCTATTGATGGATTTTAATGTCTTCTTCAGTCTATTGTATTTGCAGACCTAAGAAGAATTTTAATTCTCCCATCATACTCATTTCGAACTCGGAGGTCATTAATTCAGAGAAGTATTTGCACAAGCTTCGGTTGGTAGATCCAAAGATAATGTCATTGACGTATATTTGAACAATTAAAAGGTCAGATCCTTCGGACTTTAGAAATAGGGTTTTATCAACAGATCCTCTACTAAATCCACTGTCAAGTAGAAATTTGGATAATCTGTCGTACCAAGCCCTAGGTGCTTGTTTTAATCTGTATAGGGCCTTATCCAACTTGAAGACGTGATCTTCAAATTTGCCATTTTTGAATCCGAGGGGTTTTTCAACGAAAACTTCTTCTTGTAAATACCCATTTAGAAATGCTGTCTTACGTCCATCTGAAAGAGCTTCATTCCTTTATGTGCGGCGAAGGCTATTAGAAGTCTAATAGCTTCAAGACGAGCAACAGGTGCGAAAGTCTCGTCATAATCTATTCCTTCTTGTTGATTATAACCTTGGACCACCAATCTTGCTTTGTTTCTGACAATGACTCCGGCATCATCTAGTTTGTTCCTAAAGACCCACCTTGTTCCAATGACAGTTCGATCCTTTGGTCTAGGAACTAAATGCCAAACTTTGTTTCGTTCGAACTGTTGTAGCTCTTCTTGCATAGCTACAATCCAATCTGATTCTGCAAGAGCTTCATTGATATTCGTTGGCTCGATCATGGATAGAAAAGAGTAGAAAGAGCAGAAGTTATTCAAGGAACGTCTAGTCTGAACACCCTTCTTAATATTCCCTAGAATATTGTCCATGGGGTGTGAGCTCTTGTATTTCCAGTTTGTTGAAGTACAAGGTTCTTCATCGTTATTTGAGCTTGTCCCAACTTCATTTGGATCGGAATTGGAGGAAGTCCCCCCTGAATCCAATCCGGGTGTTGTATTAGAGCCGTTTATAACTTCGGACTCTACACCTTAATTTGGATTCAATGTTATAATAACATCACCTATAACATTAGTTTGGGAGTCCTTGTTTTGAGTCAATGTTATAGTATCATCAACTATAACTTTGGTTTTCTCCTTTTTATCTTTTGAGGAACGATCAAGTTCATCACTTATTCCTTCAATTTCATTGTCCTCCAATTCCAATTCCGGGGGATCGTCTTTTGAGAGACGGAAGTCGGGTTCATCCAAGTCTTCTTCCTCATCCTGTACAGGCTTATCAAACACGTTATCCTCATCAAAGATGACATGGACACTTTCTTCAATACAAAGAGTTCTTTTATTGAAGACTTTGTAAGACTTGCTATGATCTGAATATCCTATGAAAATCGCATCATCACTCCTAGGGTCAAACTTACTTAACCGGTTTTTACCGTTATTATGAACAAATCATTTACTCCCAAAGCAACGAAGATGGGAGATATTAGGTTTTCGACCTCTACGGAGTTCGTAGGAGGTTTTCTTAAGAATAGGTCGGACCATAGCACGATTATGGATGTAGCAAGAAGTACTAATGGCTTCAGCCCAAAAGTTACGAGGCAAATCACTACACAAAAGCATTGTACGAGCCATATCTTCCAAAGTTCTATTCATACGTTCAACTATTGGAATAAGTGTCCTCCGACAATAATGCGATCACAACTGTCGATCATGATGATCACATGTTTAAATCTCATTTTAAGAATACATGTGGGATGTAATATTTTACAGTCAACTGGTCCACACATATCGGTAATGATTGGCTGACTAGAGTTTGACATTACTGTCGTGCGACGGTGGTGATCAGTTGATCCCTTTAGGTCATACCTGTAGGGAAATACTCTTAATTGATTATTTAATTAATCGTGTGCCGATACGAGTTAATTAAATTGCTTAAAATTGACGGATGATTTTGTGAGTAAAGTTAACGTATCTTATTGTAATTTGATTAAATGAGACACGGTCTAAGTAATCAAATTGTTTTATTACTTGGATAAAATTATTGTTTACGAAACAATTGATATGGAATTGAGATTGAATGAATGATTTATTATAAATACAAGATGTTGTGATTTATATTTGATAAACCATTTTGGTACAAGTAATTACGAATTACTAGTCGATATTGTATATGACATATTTTATGAGTATGTTGATTTTTAATATGTTAAAAATACATTACAATTTCACATGTCAAGTAACATGTCACATATATCACAATTGAAAAATGACAAAATAAAATGGACCTCCCATTTTATAGATATGTACCGAAATATTGGAGGGAGTTAGTGGAAAAATTGTGTTAATTGTTTTAAGTGGAAAACACTATGACGAAAGCTAACTACTAGCCATGCAACCCTATAGCTTTTGAGAAGAGCAACTATTGCATGCATTGGACTTAAAATCTCCCCCCCTCCAACCGGTTTTCTCTAATGATGCCAAGAGGTTTTTCCTCTACAATTTTTCATTCACTCTTATCATATTTTTTCTAGTATAAGAAATAATCATACTCTCTACAATTTGTGAAAATTCTAGATAAATAAACTACCGAAAAACAAGAGAGAACAAAATTTTTGTGTCAAAATTTTAAGTAAGACTAATCCTAATACTAGATCATATTATTTTAGTCTTTAAGAGTATTCCTTGGGTATTCATCTTTGGGAGGGATTCAATCCTTGAATCCTTGTTCATCCATTGTTGGAAAGCTCAAGAACTAACAAGAAGGAGATCTTGTTGGTGCCCAAAATGGCCAAAAATTAGATGGTGAGAAATAGATTTTTCCATCTCTTTTATTAAAGTTTGCATGCATAAGATTTGTAATTATTTTATGACTAAATTAATTGTCACATATTTGAATATGTTAAATAATGAGATTATTAATTTCTAACAAGCGGTATCATGAGCCTTAGGTTGTTTGCATGCAAATCGGTTATTGTTTTTCCGAGTTATAAGATTAACAAACAAAACTCATAAATTTGTGTTTATTATGATATATCACGAAATTTATTATGCATGTTAAAGTTTCTGGTCCTAAAATGTTTTTACGATATTTTGGTTTATTTATGGATTTTATTGTTCATTTTTAATAATAATGGCATTAAAATATGATTTTTATGATAAAAATGTCATTTTTGGACTAAAAATAGCTAAACTTCGATTTTTCCAGTGATTTTGGGATATTGTTTCACATATATTATCTACTGATGACCTGTAAATTTTCATAATAAAATGAGTTGTTATACTCGAAATATAGATTTTTCAAGTTAAAATCGTATTTAAATTGAAAAATAGGTTAATATGAGTTACATTTCGAATCTGGTCATGGAAATTTAGTATGGTGTCACATGCAATTTTACAAGATGTGTGTAAAATATTTGGCTATAATGAAGTCTTTATGCATGATTTATGAATTTTTGATGAAAAATCACATAAATAGTGACTTTAATTAGTAAAAATGCTAAAACATACTTCATGACTAAGGAAAAACGTCACATGTTGCATTTTATCATATATTTCAGATCTAAAAGTGAAAAGTTGATAAAAATAATTTTTCTCATTTTTATGGTAATAATTGATAAATCCGATAAACCGCAACATTATTTTTCTCGATAAATTTTGAAATTTTTAACCTAAGTTTTTGAATATTATGAGTGTCATGGTATTTTTCCAGAATGTTCATGAGTTTAAAATTCAAATTTTGAATTTATTTGAAATTTTATGATTTAATTTGAAGTTTATGACATTATTTTGTATTTTGAGTCCATTCATGAACAATATAAAGAATTATGAGTTAATTATTGTCAATATGTTAGTGGAGACTAATTTTGAGTCCTAAGTTGGTTAGGGTAATTAACTTATACATAAATACGAATTTATGTAATTATTGTGATTTTAAAAGGTTAAATCACGCAAATCCGTAAAAACCGTTTAATATACGATATTGGTTCCTTTAAGGCGATTTAGCATAAAATTGGGCATGTTCATACATATTATAATGCTGCATTTTATTTATGATTGTCATTTTTAATTTTATGTAAATTTTGAATTATGTAATTTTACTTAGTATGGCCTTAGTTTTAATTGGTATTACCCGAAATGTATGGGAATATCGATTCGGTTATAATTTGTTGTGATCTCGTATCACCGTTTTGTAATTTAATAGATTTATTTTTATTTTTAATTACAACTGTATAATAGGAAATTATGTAATTTATTTATTTATTCCGGAGTTCCTTGAAGACGGTGCCACTCGAGAAGGCGATCTATTAAAGAAAGTATTGCCTTGGATTGCGTGCCAAGACCAAAGTTCAAGGGACCAAAGGAGTTGGTTTCCGAATTTGTAATAGTTTATTAGATTTACTATTTTAGGAAGGCCATACTAGGATTTAATTTATGCTTTGCATTTTATTTATATGCTGCATGAATCGCTAAATCGCCATAATTAATTAAAACATGCATTGTCATTTAATCGAATTTATCGACCGTGTCAATTACAATTATCGTAGTTCACCGCTTTAGTTCAATTAAAACGTGATAGATAATAAATTGACATGACCTCTCGCTAAAATAAACAATTGAGACTTAGCCTTACCAAAAAGTAGAAACCATGAAAACCTATTTCGTAAAGGAGTGCACTCGGCTTTACCGGGGTACAAACCTTGTTACGTAGGGGAAGTGGGTGATAAATGTCTACCCACCGAATTTATAAATATGAGGGTTGTATTCGGCTTTACTAATGCCCAAGTTGATGTAAATTTGGATCATGGACACATTTATTCGAAATTTGGGTTGAACTCAACGAAAGTATTATCGACGGTTGCCGGATGTGTTTCGGGCTAAAGATAAATATTAATGTAATTTTATCGACCAAGATTCTAAAAGTAGAATCGATTAAAGAGTTAATCCACCGAGTTATATTGATGAGGGTTGTATTCGGCTTTACCGATGCCCAAGTTAATATGAATTTGGATCTTGGAATCATTTATCATAGTTGGGTATAGGTCACTATGTAAATGCTTCACTTGTTATTTACAAGTATTAATAAAACGATAAATGTTAAGTTTTTTCCACTATTCTGTTATCATATTGTTCTATTTCTTTACCACATTTTTTATACGATATCATTTCGATTCAAATCTCCATTAAAACATCGTAACTAAAGACAAATATGAATTTTCTTCTAAAAACCTCGCATTATCCATTGTAAGGATCTCTTGTGAAGAGTATAGATGAAAGTTATTTGTGATCAAAAGGGTTTTTGATTCTTGACTAACATATCTACTTACAATTGTTTCTCATATGCTTAATTGAGTTAAGTACTTTGAAACGTTACATTATTTTGGTAACTAGATTTGTTGGAAATCAAAATTGACCAAAATACCGCAACCACTTCAATAAAAGTTTTAAGACTAAACGAACGAATGAAGAGTAGTCTTCAAGAATTTCGATTTTGCTTCTCTTAGCAAAGACTCATTGAAATGAATGGGAGCATTCTCTTAAGCCGTTAAAAAAAGGGTGAGGTTTAAAGAAGTAAAATTAGAATGGAATTGATACAAGGTAATGTTAAAAGTAAAGTTATTGAGAATAACGATACTAAACCTATCAATCCCGACCGATAATGTTTCCATTGTCTTAATTGTTGGACGCTAGAAAGGAAACTACCACAAGTTGTTAAAGAATAAGCAAGTTAGTTGTGGGACATCTAATAAGACTTAGCTCTTTATTTATTTGATTAACATAAGTTTTGCTAGTACCATTTCGTCAATATTAGAAATCAATGATGGTTTTCATCATTGTTTGCGATACATAGGATGATTAGAATATGACGACTAGCATCAAATAATGTAGAGAGATAAAGTCATTGTGTACTCAATCTAGTTTTTGGGTTTAAAGTTGTACTTAATTGTGACTATTAAGTGCATAAACTCTAAATAAGAATATAAACTTGTTAAGATACAAAAGAGGTTTCACTTTTGTGATTCTATACACCATTATTTGATGTATGGCTAGCCCATTATCAAGGTGATTATATTCTAAACCTAACTAGAATGATATTTCATGTAGATGATGCAAGACTCAAATTGATAACCCAAGATTGAACCTTAGATTCTGGAATGATGAACGCAAAGAGTTATCGAGTACTCTTGAAACCATTAGATCTTATGGTATATGCATATCTTGTATTCAAAGCAAGATGTCTCGTGCCTTTTGGTTGAAAAGGAATCGAGGTTGTAAATCATTGATCCAGAATAGTTTGATCATTTTCTTTTACCAACGATTTAAGTTAACACCAATGTGTTCACTTAATAAGGTAAATAGAGAAATCTTTGAAGAAGTTCAAAGAGTTCAAGAAATCAGGATTTAGTCGTGATGGGATTATCAAAGTGAAGACTTTGATATAAGCCAAATGAAATGTGATATAGTATCGCAAATTAATCTCTCTTAGCACGTATTATGGGATAATGTGTGGTTGGATAAAGAAATCAAACGTTATTCGATATGGTTTGGACTTCAATCAAGTTACTTTGAGTTACTTGATTCTTTGGGGATTTTATCATTTTGTCTATATTATTTTTCCACTAAATCTAAAACGAATCATATGAGATATGAAATGGTAGGGTACCATGGTTGTAAGTTTACACAAGAAACAAATGCTCATTTTCCCTTATTATAATCACGAGTACAACGAGTTTGTGGCTCGTAAAGCTGTCTTCCTAGAATACAAGTTTATTTCCAGAAGACAGAGTCGGAGAAAATTATTCAAGAGCCACAAAGAATGTTATGTCGCAAGATGAAGGAAATGTAGATTCATATACATATTTAACATACTCATATATGTCTAAATTAATTTGTCATAAAATTAAAACGGATTTTATGCATGCAAACAATATATCAAAGGAGGAGAAATCATATTCTTACATTGTAGTATTTCGGTTATATTGGGCACAAGAGAGATCACCTTTCTCTCTTGTTCTTGAGCTTATCCTTATGGAAGAACAAAGATCTAAGTATAAGATCTCTCCCTAAGCTTTATACCCAAGGCTTTCTCTTAATCTAATGAATATTATTTGATCTAGTATAATATTAATCTTGTAGAAAATTGAACCAAAAACTTTTATAAACACTTATGTGTTTTCGGTTTGATGAGAGAAGAAGAGGGGATTTTATTCTCTCTAGAAATCTTATTTTGGATGATGGAATAAAAATGGAATGATACACTAACTTCACCAAGTGATGTATGTAGGAAAAATAAGACAAAACCCTTGCCATTTCTCACATGGAAAACCGGGTGGGTGGAGGTGCTTTTGGGGAGCCAATGCATGCCCATATTGGTCTTCACAAGATGAGTAGGGTTGCATGGCTACCTAGCTATTTCATCATTATGTTTTCTAATTAAAATATAAACACAATCTTTAGCTAATTGCACCTCCATTATTTCGGCACTATCATAATATGGTGTCCATATTATTTTTGTCAATTTCTCAATATGTAACATGTCACATGTAACATAAATTTGTTATGTATTTTTAACATATTAAAAATCAACGTATTAATAAAAATACGTCACATACAAAAATCGACTTAGTAATTTCATAATTACTTGTGCCAAAATATTTTACCAATTTATAAATCACAACAGATTGTATTTATAATAATTCATTCAATTCCAATTGTTTCTTTAAACAATAATTTCATCCGAGTAATGATACAATTCAATTACTCAGACCGTATCTCATTTAATCACATTTCAATTTGATACGTAAATTATACTTCCAAAATCGTCCGTCAATTTTCAAGTAATTTAATTAACTCGCAACATTATACGATTAATTAAATAATCAATTAAGAGTATTGCCCTTTAGGTATGACCTAGGGGGTCAACTGATCACCACCGTCACACGACAAGAATGTCAAACTCTAGTCACCAATCATTACCGATATATGTTGACCATTGACAAGAATAATATTACTTCCCAATTGTATTCTTAAAATGAGATTTAATAATGATATTTAAATCATGTGATCGCACTATTGTTGAGGACACATTTCCCAACAATCTCCCACTTGTCCTCGACAAGTGTGCGTCACCAATTCTCTTGTCCTATTACTATCTCCCACTCAATGCAAGGTGTCTTTCAGGTCGTACTTGCAAGTGATCATATCGAGAGTGGTTTCCTCGATCTGGAGAATAACTGATTGACCGGATTTATCCACTCTGGATACCTTCCGAGCGTGGCCACGCATTTACAGTTCATTACTCCTCGAGTGGCCCTGAGATATTGTTATAACCCTGACAAGGGGATGGACAATTCCTATCGCACTCATTCCCTTCGACTAGCCACAGCCATCATAACCCAAAATATGCCCATTTGACCCCATTTACGAAGGTCGTAGTAACACAAATCAAAGTTAATCTGAACCGAGCCATCTTAGGTGAATAGTCTTTAGTCAAAAGAATCGACTCATTAGAATACTATAGCAGCTCTCGCCACGACCAGGCTATATAAATTTGCCAGAACTCTATAAGCGGTCATTAGGCCCGACAAAAAGTTCCTAACAGTCTGCCTATGTGATCGACTAGTCATCTCACATGACTCTATGGCATTTGAACTTGCCATCAATCGCATCACACTCTAGTCACTTCGAGACGTCACCTCATACAAGTGACTATGGGCGAATACAATGCTAATCCGTGTTCACTTTAACGGGGTTCAACGTTGTCTCTACAACCCGTTTGGATGTAACAAAGTATAATAAAAGAGTTTTAAAATAAAACTCGAACGACAAATGCGATTATCACACATGAATAGTCAATGCCCGATTACTATTTCATGTTCTATAATCTAATATGATCTTGTACGTAGTTGTTCATTTCAATTCAATTGAAATGACATGACTCATCATGTTTAGCCTTTGAGAAGGCTTTGGTTAGTAGGTTTTATCAACTTCTTGTACCTTACTCAACCTCACTACATACTCGTTTTCCTTTGTAATGTATACATTTGCATTACAAAACTTTCTGAGTACGAGTCGAGATCCAATCAAGACATAGGCCCTCTAGCCTAAGAATAGCTCCCACTGTTTTCACAGTGTGCGGGACTCATCCTTCTTGCACATCTCATGATCGCAAGTGTACTCAATTTCCGTTATAAATATCTCTCATTGTTCTTTATTGCCTAGAACGATTCTAGAAAATCTATTTCTTAATTATCATAGCCATAATGGTATCTTAACCATCCTAATGTGTTTTGATTATGGTTTTGTCGGAAACCATGCGCAACCTCAATTGTCAATTGTCACTTGTGTAACACCCTTACACAAAATTGCATCATAAACACTCTGCTTTACTTTCTTAATGCTTCTGCATGCACTTAAGGGTAATCTTTATGGCGTACTTGGCAAAGATTACTAAAATTCGATTTTGAAAACAATTCATCATACTCGAAGTATATGAAGTGTTATACATCATTACCTATTTAATTGATCCGGCAGCGGAAGCAAATGGAATCAATCAAATATGTTCAATTTAATTGAACTAGTCATGAATCTTATCAACATAAGACTTCTTACTGACGCTAATATCATGTGGATTTATCTTCATAAATCCGGATAATAAAGATGTATTATAATACTCCAAAAGTCTTAAATCATTCATGATGATCAATATGTCATCCACATATCGGACTAATTAAAATTCCGTAACTCCCACTAAACTCCATGTATAAACACAACTTCTCGGCTTATCGAGAAATGTTTTATCACATGATCCAAAAATGTTGATTCCAACTCATTGATGTCCTACTTAAGACCCTCTCTTAAGTTTCACATTATCTTAGGATTGCAAGAACCTTCAAAACTCAAGACATGTATTGAATACATTCCTTCTAATTGAAGAAGTGAGTTTTAGATTCACTCGCTATGTATTTCATAATAATGAAACACAATCCCTAAGAAGATCCAAATAGACTTAAGCATTTCAATTGGTGCAAAACCCTTTGCAACCAATCAAACCTTGAAATCTCTCTTTATTAGTGCAAAACCCTTTGTCACTAATCAAGCCTTTTATTTCGGATTTTCATGGCTCTAAGCCTTGTATTGAGTTGTGACTTAAACACTCTTATGTAAGTCATATGTTCATTACTTTCCAGAAGTAATCAATCTTGAATCAAACAATTTCTTTGTAAGTTATAAGCTCTTTACTTTCTTAAAAGTAACATGAATTCATCATTTTTAACAAGTGACGAATTTTTACCTCCTAGGTTTTGAAGAAACAATGTCTTACACAAAACGTCTCATGTAGCCAAGAAAGATCAGTTTCTTGCGACAACGTTTTACACAAAACATCTCACGTAGCCAAGAAAGACCAGTTTCTTGCGACATAACATCTTTGTGGCTCTTTGAATAATTTCTCCCACTATGTCTTCTAAAAATAAACTTGTATTTTAGAAAGACAGCTTCATGAGCCGCAAACCCGTTGTACTCGTGAAAATTGAAAGGGAAAAATGAGCATTTGTTTCTTGTGAAAACTTACAACCATGGTACCCTTACCATTTCATATCTCATATGATTCGTATTAGTGGAAAAATAATTTAGACAAAAATGATAAAATCCCCAAAAGGATCAAGTAACTCAAAGTAACTTGATTGAAGTCCAAACCATATCGAATAGTGTTTGATTTCTTATCCATCCACACATTATTTCATAATGCGTGCTAAGAGAGATTAACTTGTGATACTATATCACATTTCCTTTGGCTTATATCAAAGTCTTCACTTTGATAATCCCATCACGACTATATCGTGATTCCTTGAACTCTTGAACATCTTCAAAGATTTCTCTATTTACCTTATTAAGTGAACACACTAGTGTCAACTTAAATCGTTGGTAAAAGAAAATGATCAACCTATTTTGGATCAATGATTTACATCTCCTTTTTCAAACAAAAGGCACGAGACATCTTGCTTTGAATACAAGATACGCATATACCATTAACAATCTAATGGTTTCAAGAGTACTCGATAACTCTTTGCGTTCATCATTCCAAAATTTTAAGGTTTAATCTTGGGTTACCAATTTGAGTCTTGTATCATCTTCATGATATATCGTTCTAGTTTGGTTTAGAATATTATCACCTTGATAATGGGCTAGCCATATATCAAATCGTGGTGTAAAGGGTCACAAAAGTGAAACCTCTTTTGTATCGTAACAAGTTTGTATTCTAATTTAGAGTTTATGTACTTAATAGTCACAATTAAGCATAACTCCAAACCCAAAAACTAGATTTAGTACACAATGACTCTTTTTCTCAACTTCATTGTTGCTAGTCATCATATTCTAATCATCCTATGTATCAAACATAATGATGAAAACCTCCACTGGTTTCTAATATTGACGAAGTAGTACTAGCAAAATTTATGTTTAATCAAATAAACATTTTTAAAGAAGAAGGTCCCATTAGATGTCCCACAACTAACTTGTTGATTCTTCAATAATTTGGGGTAGTTTCCTTTCTCGTGTCCAACATTTTAAGACAATGGAAACTTTATCGGTCGGGATTGAAAGGTTTAGTATCGTTATTCTCAACAACTTTACCTTTAACATTACCTTGTATCAATTCCATTACTTCTTGAACCTCGTCCTCATCTTAACGGTTTAAGAGAATGCTCCCACTCATTTCAATGAGTCTTTGCTTTGAGAAGCAAAATTGAATTCATGAAGATTACTCTTCATTTGTTCGTTTTAGTCTTAAAAACTTTCATTGAAGTGGTTGCGTTATTTTGGTCAATTACGAATTCTTGACAAAACTAATTACCAAAACAATTTTATCGCTTCGATGTACTTAATGCATTTAAGTACATGAAAAAACAATCCATTGCAAGTAGATGTGTTAGTCAAGAATCAAAAACCTGTTTGATAATGAATAACTTTAATCTATACTCTTTACAAGAGATCCTTAGCAATGGTTCATTTGAGGTTTTAGAAGCAAACTCATATTTGTCTTTAGTTACGATATTTTAATGGAGATTTGAATCAAAAACGAAATGAAATCGTATATGAATTGTGGTAAAGAAATAGAACAATAAAATAACGGAATAGTGAAAACAAAACATTCATCGTTATAATAATACTTGTAGATAACAAGTAAAGCATTTACATAGTGACCTCTACCCAACTATGATAAATGATTCCAAGATCCAAATTCATATTAACTTGGGCACGGTAGGGCCGATTCATCCCTTATCAATATAACTCGGTGGATTAACTCTTTAATCGATTCTACTTTTAGAACTCTTGGTCGATAATATTACATTAAAAATTATCTATAGCCCAAAACACATCCGACAAGGGCACGGTAGGGCCGATACATCCCTTATCGAAAAACTTTTGTTGAGTTCAATCCAAATTTCGAATAAATGTGTCCATGATCCAAATCCACATCAACTTGGGCACGGTAGGGCCGATTCATCCCTTATCAACATGAATTCGGTGGATTAACATTCATCACCCACTTCCCCTACGTAACAAGGTTTGTACCCCGGTAGGGCCGAGTGCACTCCCTCGCGAAATAGGTTTTCATGGTTTCTACTATTTGGTAAGGCTATGTCTCAATTGTTTATTTTAGCGAGAGGTCATGTCAATTTATTATCTATCACGTTTTAAGTGAACTAAAGCGGTGAACTACGATAATTTTAATTGACACGGTCGATAAACTCGATAAAATAAGGATGCATGTTTAGTTATGGCGATTTAGCGATGCATGTGACATAAAATAAAATGCAAGCATAAAAATAAATAAATCCTAGTATGGCCTTTCCTAAAATAGAAAAACTCTTTAACTATTACATATTCGGAAACCAACTCCATTGGTCCCTTGAACTTCGGTTGTGGCACGCATCTCGAGGTAACACCGTCTTTATGTATCGCCATTCTTGAAGAAATCCGTCTTTGGGAACTCCGGAATGAATAAAATTACATAATAAATTACATAATTTCCTATTATACATTTGTAACTAAAATAAAATAAATCTATTAAATTACAAAACGGTGATACGAGATCACAAATAAAATTACAACCGAATCGATATTCCCATACATTTCGGGAAATACCAATTAAATCTAAGGCCATACTAAGTAAAATTACATAATTCAAAATTACATAAATTAAAATTATGACAATCATAAAGAAAAATGCAGCATTATAATATGTATGAACATGCTCAATTTTTATGCTAAATCGCCTTTTAATTAGCCAATATCATATATTACTCGGTTTTTACGGATTTGCGTGATTTCAACATTTTATAATCACAAAAATACATAAACTCATATTTATGCATAAGTTAATTACCCTAACCTCTTAGGACTCAAAATATAGTCTTCACTAATAATTTGACCATAATTAACTTTTATTTACAAAATTGTTCATAAATGGGCCAAAAATACAAAATTAAGCTATTAAACTTCAAATAAATCCAAAAATTCCAAATAAATTCAAAATTTGAAATTTAAATTCATGAACATTCTGGAAAAATTCCATGACACTCATAATGTTCAAAATCTTAGGTTAAAAATTTCGAAAATTTTCCGGAAAAACAATGTTGCGGTTTATCGATATTTAATAAAATAATCATAAAAACATGGAAAAAAATTATTTTCATTAACTTTTCAATTTTAGATCTGAAAAATATAATAAAATGCAACATTAGACGTTTTTCCTAAGTCATAGATTATATTTTATTAATTTTCATTAATAATGTCACTATTTATGCCATTTTTCTTCAAAAATTCATAAATCATGCTAAAAGACTTCTTTATAGCCAATTATTTTACACACATCTTGTAAAATTGCATGTGACAACATATAAATTTTCTATGACCAGATTCGAAATTTAACTCTTATTAACCTATTTTTCTCTTAAATCCATATTTAATAATGAAAAAAAATCATTTTTCGAGCATAACAAGTGCAAAAATTATGAAAAATTACAGGTTATCTCAAAATAATATATGTGACAACATATCCAAAAACCAAGTGAAAATTCGAAGTATAGCTAATTTTCGACCAAAAATGACATTTTTACTCATAAAATCACATTTAAATGTCATTATTGTTAAATATGAACAATAAAAATCCGAAAAATTAACCAAAATATCCTAAAACACTTTAGGACCAGAAATATTAACATGCATGTAATTATTTCGTGATATATCATAATAACACAAATTTTACAAGTTTTATTTGTTATTCATATAACTCGGAAAAACTTTTAACCAATTTGCATGCAAACAACCGTGGCTCTTGATACCGATTGAAGGAAATGTAGATTCATATACATATTTAACATACTCATATATGTCTAAATTAATTTGTCATAAAATTAAAACGGATTTTATGCATGCAAACAATATATCAAAGGAGGAGAAATCATATTCTTACATTGTAGTATTTCGGTTATATTGGGCACAAGAGAGATCACCTTTCTCTCTTGTTCTTGAGCTTATCCTTATGGAAGAACAAAGATCTAAGTATAAGATCTCTCCCTAAGCTTTATACCCAAGGCTTTCTCTTAATCTAATTAATATTATTTGATCTAGTATAATATTAATCTTGTAGAAAATTGAACCAAAAACTTTTATAAACACTTATGTGTTTTCGGTTTGATGAGAGAAGAAGAGGGGATTTTATTCTCTCTAGAAATCTTATTTTGGATGATGGAATAAAAATGGAATGATACACTAACTTCACCAAGTGATGTATGTAGGAAAAATAAGACAAAACCCTTGCCATTTCTCACATGGAAAACCGGGTGGGTGGAGGTGCTTTTGGGGAGCCAATGCATGCCCATATTGGTCTTCACAAGATGAGTAGGGTTGCATGGCTACCTAGCTATTTCATCATTATGTTTTCTAATTAAAATATAAACACAATCTTTAGCTAATTGCACCTCCATTATTTCGGCACTATCATAATATGGTGTCCATATTATTTTTGTCAATTTCTCAATATGTAACATGTCACATGTAACATAAATTTGTTATGTATTTTTAACATATTAAAAATCAACGTATTAATAAAAATACGTCACATACAAAAATCGACTTAGTAATTTCATAATTACTTGTGCCAAAATATTTTACCAATTTATAAATCACAACAGATTGTATTTATAATAATTCATTCAATTCCAATTGTTTCTTTAAACAATAATTTCATCCGAGTAATGATACAATTCAATTACTCAGACCGTATCTCATTTAATCACATTTCAATTTGATACGTAAATTATACTTCCAAAATCGTCCGTCAATTTTCAAGTAATTTAATTAACTCGCAACATTATACGATTAATTAAATAATCAATTAAGAGTATTGCCCTTTAGGTATGACCTAGGGGTCAATCGATCACCACCGTCACACGACAAGAATGTCAAACTCTAGTCACCAATCATTACCGATATATGTTGACGGTTGTGATATAACAATATTACTTCCCAATTGTATTCTTAAAATGAGATTTAATAATGATATTTAAATCATGTGATCGCACTATTGTTGAGGACACATTTCCCAACACAAGAAACTGGTCTTTCTTGGCTACATGAGACGTTTTGTGTAAGACGTTGTTTCTTCAAAACCTAGGAGGTTAAAGTCATCACTTGTTGAAGATGATGAATTAATGTTACTTTTAGAAAGTAAAGAGCTTACAACTTACAAAGAAATTGTTTGATTCAAGTTAATTACTTCTGGAAAGTAATTAACATATGACTTACATGAGAGTGTTTAAGTCACAACTCAATACAAGGCTTAGAGCCATGAAAATCCGAAATAAATTCCAAGTGGAATTGTTAGATATCGAAGAAAGATATCAAAGCTTGATTAATTGCAAAGTGTTTTGCACTATTCGGATCTTCTTAGGGATTGTATTTCATTATGATGATATATAAATAGCGAGTGAATCTAAAACCCACTTCTTCAATTAGAAGGAATGTATTCAATACATGTCTTGAGTTTTGTAGATTCTTGCAATCCTAAGATAATGTGAAACTATAGAGAGGGTCTTAAGTAAGACATCAATGAGTTGGAATCAATGTTTTAATCATGTTATAAAAACTTTTCTCGATAAGTTGAGAAGTTGTGTTTATACATGGAGTTTAGTGGGAGTTACGGAAATTTTAATTAGTTTTATATGTGGATGACATATTGATCATTGGGAATGATTTAAGACTTTTGGAGTATTATAATACATCTTTAATATCCAGATTTATGGAGATAAATCCACATGATTGATCGGTCCGTTTCGTGTTCACAAATAGATGTGGTCGTTGGGTCACGGTCGAATCAAAACACAATTTATAACTTCACAAAACAACTCTACAATTAGTAAAGAGGCAAGTAAAGGTCGGATCCCAAGGGACGGGAATTGAAATGAAATTTCTATTGCAACTAGCGGTGTCTTAGGGGTGTCACAATTTGGGTTGATGTTGAAGGTCACTAACTAAAATAGCAATGAAAATAAACTAGCAAGATGAATTAAAAAGGGTTGTAAACAATTGATTAAAAAGCACTAGGGTGTCATGGGATCATAGGGGAATCATGGAAATTGATCATACAAACATGTTCTCAAATTATAAGCAAGCAATTATTGTTGTGATGGATTGAGTTGGGTTATATCTTACAATCCTAGGAAAGTTTGGGTCCCGGAGCCGAATCGATTAGATTGTACAACACCTACAAGTCGACTTAATCTTCTCTACTCAACAACATGCATGGTCTAATGAGACTCGAGTTGGTTTATGTCTTACAAGTCTCATTGAAAAGATAGGTGATGGTGGTAAATGCAAGGATTCATAGGCTTAGCATTTCATCAAACATAACATGTGCATGAGTTAAGATCAAAACAAGCAAGCAAATAAACCATGAAAGCATATTAATTTAAGCATGAATCATTCCCCGTGTTGGTTTACCCTAATCACCCATTAACCCTAGCTAAGAGACTACTCACTTATTATCATGTTGATCGTGCTAGCAAGGTTGTCAATCATACCAACAAATTGAAACATGATGAATAAATGAAAGTAATTAACAATAATTAAAAAGGGATTAAGAGATTATACCTACTAATGATTCCAATAACAAAGCAAGAATAATAAAAGTACTTGATGTTTGATTGAGAGGTTGTCAATCTCCCAATAATAACCCAAATAATCTTCAATTACCCAAAATAAAGGATGAACAAGAGAGAGATTAAAGAACTAAAACTTGGATTAAAACTTGATTAATACTTGATTACAATATTAAAGAGATATTTGATTGATATTAACTACACTAATTATTGATAAGAAGAACATGCTCCTCTAATTAGACTAATGGGGTATTTATAGTGAAAATTAGAGAGGATGCATTAGGGTTAACTAAGGGCTAAACTAGTAATTACACTTTTTAGATTGAGCAAGGAGGAGCCGGTATTTTCCGAAGGAAGGGCTTCTTTCTTTGTAGCTTGGAGAAGACGAAATTGGCTGTGAAGGAATCCGTGCAGATTAGGGTCGGGACGTGCGGATTCTGGCGATGGAATCCGAGCGGATTCAAGAGAATCCGAGCGGATTGTGGCGGTGCAATCCGAGCGTCTTTGGAGGAAACCGCTCGGATTGTGCTGTGAGGAGACGGGCGGATTGGAGACAATCTGCTCGGATTGTAGTTCAGCACAATTCCTTCTTCTTTTCTTCCCTTTTCTTCATGAAATCCTTGGGGATTTCCTCGGGGACTCAAGGATCCTTTCTCAACATTGCTCATCTACTATCATATGTACAAAGGCCTTCTAATCTTGTCTCTCCTTGATGCTTGGTCATTGGATTCGATCAATTTAGTCTTGTTTTGCCATGAAAATGCAAGATTCTTACTCCTTTCCTACCAAGGGATCAAAATCTCAAAGAATATGCAAAACAAAGAACTAAAGATAGTAAATGACCCAAATATGCACTAAAAAGCATGGGAACGAGGCTAATTCGGGGACTAAATGTGCGTTAATTATGGTCACATCAAATATCCCCAAACCGAACCTTTGCTCGTCCCGAGTAAAGAGGTGGCAAAGACTAGGACCAATACTAACCTATCCTAATAATATAGCCGATATGAGACAATTAGCGGGTCTCACTCCGCCCCTTCAACTCACAACAAGACAACCATGAGGTAGGATGCCTTCTTTCAAGGCAAGGTGGGTCTTACCAAAATGGCGACACATCCAAACATTAAGCACACAAAATCACATAATGGATGCATCTACAAAAAGAATAGCCACTTCCTCATCAAGCGGCGGAGGCACTAAAGAGGAACAAATTTAAGAGCATGTAATCTTTCACAAATACTAGTTCAACAAATTACTAAGGCTAAGAGGATGGCACTAAATCACCTCCAAATGTTGTTAAACTAGACTACTTTCGTCATCAATTTCCAAATGCTTTCGTCAAGAGCGATCGGATGGTGGTGGAATGATGATCCCTATGATGCTAGTAGCATATGACATGACATGTCTCGAATTCTTTACAAAAGTAAAGGTCATGGATCGTCCCAAGCTCGACCAAGTGGCTTGGCAAAAAGGCCTTTTGGGAATGAAATGCTCAAATCTTTATACACAACGGGTGGATATGACTAGTATTCAAAATTGTCCTCATTTCACTTTCACATTTCAAAAATTTAAGATGGGGTTTGTCCCTTCCGGGCTAGTGTCCTTTGCTTTCGCCAATCGCTTATTAGGCAACCGGTTAACCTCTAGACAATAGCTTTTCGGGGTGATAGTCACTCTGTCTCTGGGCGGCCGAACTCACAACCGTGTGGGGGCCCAATTCAATGGATCCCGCACCAAAGCACATCGAAGTGGTACGCCTCCATCAAAACAACTTAAAATTTCTCAACATTCAACAATTCATAACATTTGAGGTTTTCTTGGCATTAAATTACTTCCACATGACAAAATTCTTTGAAATGAGCACTTCAAGCTTATTGATAGGAAATAATTTTGGGTTGCCTTACCACAAGGTCAAACAAGGTCACCTAGACAAGTTAACCAAGTCCACATCGCATCACGGGGTTGGATAGGTGACTCACATGCAAACCCTTGACTAGGCTTTGGGTCATGGGTCAAAAGACACTAGTATGACACTATCTAGGGTGTTTTACAACCATTCTAGTAGACAAAGTCTTAAGTTGAACAAGTATTTGTAATGGCTTAGTTGCTCTTGTCAAAGTTCCAAATTAGGCATTTTCAAAACATTTCTAACATGCAACTACATGCCATGATGCAACTAATATAAACATCCTAATGCAAGTGATTTTATCAACTAATATGACATATAAGGTAAATGCAAGTCCTAAGTTCACATTGTTATACCGCATCAATCAAAATAAAGCCACATAGTCATTAACATAAAGAGGAAAAAGGAGATTGGAAAGATCATACCATGCGGTCTTCAATATCCTCATGTCTCGGATGTGGCGTATTCGATCAATGTGAACAAGGATAGAACAAACACAATATATACAAAACAATTTATACAAGACTATAAAAGGAAATAAACATGTTTTTGGGTTTTCAAGTTTTCAAGTTTTAATGATTTTCGAAATTTTTCAATTTTTTTGGATTTTTGAATAAGAGTTAAATGTTAGAATTCACATCCCCACACTAATATGGGCATTGTCCTCAATGGCCAAAATGATGGAAATTATGCAAAGATGGTGCATGATTTCTTATGCTAAATGCAATATATACTAAGCTATACTACATGATGCATGGTTTTTGTTTATGACGGAGAGGATAATTTAAATTACCTCCCGATGTGTATGCATTAACTTCCCCAAACCGAGTGAGACACTATTGCTAATGTCCAAGGCCGGGTGTAGTTCATGCACACACTATGCAATGCATGAAACGAATTTGTCATTTTGGATTTTGAAAATGGGAACAATAAAATGAGAACACGTCCATGGTACCGAGGTGTGAGTCCTCTATGGTGCTAGGACTACTCCAACAATGATCAAGAAAAATAATAAAAATAAAGAGAGAAATAGACAAACCATGAGAGGGTAGGAGTCTCCAAGGCTTGCTAATCATCCATCATGTCATCACCATCATCACTTTCCTCATTAGAAGTGGTCACATTGCCACTTCCTTCTTCATTTGCTTCATCACTTTCTTCCTTATCTTGCTCATCATCTTCTTCATCATCCTCTCCTCCTTCACTTGCTTCTTCACCAATGTTATCATCGACTTCTTCATTACCAACAACCTCATTGTCACCCGAAACGACCCTAGATGCACCCGGAAATAGGACTTCTCTATCCGCCCAACTAGGCAAAGGACATGATGGATCAAGTAGTCCTTGCCTAGCTAAGTGTATGAGGGGTGGATATTGAGCCAAGTAAGCGTTTTTCCGATCTTCAAAGGCTTGCTTGTGCATTGCTTGCATGAGAAGAGTCACATAGTCATTTCTTGCTTCAATCCCTTCCGGCTTGAACTCTTGATACTCAAAGGGGTAAGGTGGTATGACAATGGAAGAGGAGGGAATTTCAAGTTCACCCTTTTGTTGTTGAATAATATACTCGGCCTCTTTAGAAAGGGGAAGTCGATAATTGGTCCGGTGGACACTTAGACGACAAATCTTTGAAGGCAAAGTGAACGATCTAGCTTCACTAGTGAGCCATCCATACTTAGTGTCAAGAGGGTTATGGGCAACCCACTTGTACTTGTTTATCATAGTATGCATATCAACAAGATGACCACCCTCCTTTGCTTTGTACTTGTTATCCTTGTTGAAGTTAGGATCAAAGTACTTAGCTAGGATAGTGACTAGGCCGCCATTGACAATAACGGTAGTGCCCTTCTTCCCACAATCAATGTTGAGCCATCTATCTACCAAGAGCCTCAAAGAATTGTAAGGCTTGGTATGTACTCTTCCAATGTTCAAAGCCGATTCAAGAAGAATAAAATCAAGTTTGGTGAAATGGTTGGTATCTTTCCTTGCAATTATGGTGTTTCCCATGACCTTGTGCCATACTCTTATGCCCGGATGGTGGACTAAAAGAGCACGACTCGCATGAAAGTCCTCAAATTTCCTCCCGGAAATTGCCTTCCAAAGAGGGTCGGGGTCATACTTCCCATAATTCTTAAAATAACTCGGTTCATCACTAAGACCCAAAATTTCACCCAATTCTCTAAAGGAAATGCGTCTACTAACATTAGCTAGACGAAACTCGAGATTTTCCCTAGTCTCAACTTTGGTGACTTTCAAAGAACTCAAAAATTTCAAGGTAAGGGAGGGGTATGTCAATTCCTTTGTTTCAAACAATTTCTTCAACCCCATGGCCTTGAAAAACGCTCTAGTTTGCTCAAGGACACCTAACTTATCCAAGGTGTCTTCACAAATAAATTTGGTAGATTGAATTGATTTCCTAGCAAACTTGGCAAAAGTATTTCTATGGGTTTCGGAAATAAAAGTTACCTCTGGATAATGCAAAAGTTGATCGATTTCCGGAGTAGAAGATGTTGTTGCTCCCATAGAAGGTTGTTGTTGTTGCTGCACTTCCAAGTTTGGTGTTGCTACCACCATGGCCAATGCTTTCTTTGCTTGAAGAGCCTTTTGCCTTTGTGAAAGTGTCTTTGGTGCCTTTGTTGCCTTTGTTGCTCCCTTAGTCCTTGCCATTGATGAATTAACCAAGAAAAGAATGAAAAGTCTTCAATTTGTAGTGTACCCAAATCGATTTAAAGGTGAAAGGCTTTGCCTTTATGAATTCAAAAATCGACTCAAAGGTTGAAGATTTGTGCTTGGTTTTGATTTTTGATGAAGGAGGAGTGATTAATTTGTTGTTGAAAGGATGATTTGATTTGATTTTGGTGAATGTAGTTGAGGGATTTTGTTTTTGTGATGGAGAGGATGAGGGTTTTGGTGTTTTGAAGTAGTGTTATGAATGAATGAATGAAGGTGGGTAGGGTTTTATAAAGACCGAAATTTTCGAGCTGCAGGGGTAAGACGGGCGGATTCTGCCTTTTCTGGGTTAGAAAAGCTCGCCTAAAGACGGGCGGATTCCTTCGAAGACGCTCGGATTTGTTTGATACGGGACGGGCGTCTTTTGCTGAAGACGGACGGATTTCAGTCCAGGAAATTTTTCTTGTTTTCCTCAGCTGAAAAGACGGACGTCTTTCTTTCAAGACGGGTGGATTCTTCAAGACGGGCGGATTGCTGCTCAGGACGCCCGGATTCGATCCACGATCAAAAATTTTCAAAATTCACTCGATTCGGACGGGCGTCTTTGCTGCAGTACGCTCGGATTTTCTGAAGACGGGCGGATTCTCCTGAATCCGCTCGGATTCGACCCCTTTGTACCCGGATTCAGTTCCATCCGTGTACAATGCATTTCCCTCACCATTCTTCTATTCTTCTTCAAATCTTGTGTTCTCCATTGTGGGGGCATTACTAGGCATGGATAGCCAAGGCAATTGTCATCCCCACACTAAGCTAAAACACTACACATCAATTGAAATTATTAGTCCCTCCCTCACTTCTCTCTATCATGACAATTATCTTGATCAAAGTAAATAAAACAAATCCAAAGATGACAAAAATGCAATACAAGAATTGAAATGCGAGTTAGGGAGTTAGAAGTATTTACAAACGGTGGTTTAGGGAGGACTCCACCAAACTCTCATTCTTGATGAGATGTCAAGGGGGCATGTTCAAGGTGCTGTTGATGTTGCTCAACACCTTGAAGAAATAATCAAAAGCTTGTTCATTATCGTTGTAAAGCTCTTCAATAGACCTTTGCCCTTGTTGTTGATCTTGATCGATGGCATTACCAATGTAGGGATTAAAAATCCCTTCAAATTCGTCGTCCCAAAGACCACAAACTTCATTAAGTTGATCATTGAAAATTTCTTGATTTGATGGGGACAACTCTCCCAATTTCTTCTCTTGGCCAATGAGGCCATCCTCTTCTTCTTTGGTTGATTTTGATGAGCTTTGCAAGCTCTCCTTGTCACAATTCACTTGCTCTTTGAATGGAGCATCTTCAATTTTCTTCTTCCATTGGAGTTCCGATTTCTTCCTCTCATCCTTTCGGATATAATGATCAATCATGAAACATGGTTCATGCAAACGAGGAGCTCTTATAGTCTTGTCAAGATTAAAGGTTATGCTTTCATCTCCTACTTCTAGAGTGAGCTCACCATGTTTCACATCAATCACCGCACCCGCGGTGTGTAGGAAAGGTCTTCCTAGAATGATTGGAATGTTGGAATCTTCCTCCATATCAACAATTACAAAGTCCACCGGGATGAAAAACTTCCCAATTCGCACGGGGACATCTTCCCATATCCCTAATGGTGTCTTCGTCGACCTATCGGCCATTTGGAGTGTGATGTTGGTGCATTTAAGCTCTCCCATCCCCAACCTTTTACTCACCGAGTATGGCATGACACTCACACTAGCCCCTAGATCACATAAGGCTTTGTTGATCGTTGTGTCGCCAATGGTACACGGTATTGAGAAGCTTCCCGGATCCTTTAGCTTTGGAGGTGAACTCCCTTGAAGTATTGCACTACTCACCTTAGTGAAGGCGATAGTCTCAAGTTTCCGGATTGACTTCTTCTTTGTGAGGATATCTTTCATGTATTTCGCATAGGCCGGCACGTGATTGATTAATTCCGTGAAAGGAATCGAGACTTCCAAATTCTTGACAATTTCCATGAATTTTCCAAGTTGATCATCAAATTTGGGCTTGGCTTGACGACTTGGAAAAGGAAGTCTAATCACAATGGGCTCCTTCTCCTTGACCTTGTCTTCATCTTTCTTTGAACTCTCTTCTTTTGATGATTCTCCATCTTTGGAGTTTTGCACAATTTCTTCCTTATCACTAGCTTCCACAACTTCATCCTTAACTTGCTTCTTCGGTGCTTCATACCTAGTACCACTCCTCAAGTGAATGGCACTAACCATTTCATGCCTAGGGGGATTACTTTGAGGTGATAATTGCCCCTTTTGTCTTTGTGAGCTTGAAGATGCTAGTTGAGTCAATTGTGTTTCCAACATCTTGGTGTGAGCTAGGATGTTGTTGATGGTGGTTTCCTTTGCTTGGCTATCTTTTTGCATTTGAGTGAAAAATTCTTGTTGATTCTTTTGCATTTGGAGGACCGCTTTTTGGACATCAAAACCTTGGTCATTTTGGTGATTGTATGGATTTTGATTTTGGTAACCTTGATTTTGATTGTAAAAGGGTCTTTGATTTTGGTTTCTCATGGGTGGTGGAGTGTATGTTGTTTGAAGGTTTTGGACATTTTGGCTTTTGTATGAGAGATTTGGATGGAATTTGGTGTTCTCATTGTAATAATTTGAATAAGGGGTACCACTCTTGTATGCTTGGAAAGCATTCACTTGTTCATTTGTTCCCCTACATTCACTTTGGTCATGTCCCAAAGTTCCACAATTCTCACATATCCCACTTGGGATTGATGAGGATGCCGTCATGGCATTAACATGATGCTTTGGTGATTTTGAGACTTCTTCAAGTCTAGCCATAGCTTTTTCAAACTTCAAATTGATTGTGTCAATATGAGGACTAAGTTGAGCACCCAATTGAGTAACGGAGTCCACTTCATGCTTACCTCCTCTAGTAGCCTTGCGAGGTCTACTATATTGTGAGTTATGGACCGCCATTTCCTCAATCTTCTTCCATGTTTGATTGTCATCAACTTCGGTGAACATTCCATTTGATCCCATGTTGAGAATGTTCCTTGAATCTTCATATAAACCATTCCAAAATTGTTGTACCAAGAACCATTCGCTAAGTCCATGGTGAGGACATGAGCGACAAATTCCCTTGAACCGCTCCCAAGCTTCATACAAAGATTCTTCATCCCTTTGCTTAAAACCCGTAATTTGAGCTCTTAGCATGTTAGTCTTTTCCGGTGGGTAGAATTTTTTGTAGAAAGCTAGAGCCAACTTCTTCCAAGAATCAATTCCGAGAGTGGCTTTATCAAGGCCCTTCAACCATTGCTTCGCGGTGCCGATTAGAGAAAAAGGAAATAAGACCCATCTAATTTGGTCTTGAGTCACACCCGTTTGAGAGATTGCATCACAATAGTCGCAAAAGGTTTCCATATGAGAATGAGGGTCTTCACTAGGCATCCCCCCAAATTGGCTCCTTTCAACTAATTGGATGAAGGCGGATTTGGCAATAAAGTTTCCGGTTAGATGTTGTGGTGTAGGAGTACCATTGGGTAGGTTCTCCTCGGTGGGTACGGAGTGTGACGAGAATTTAAGCATTGTAGGTTGATTTTGTGGGGTATTGTGTAATGGGTTCTCCTCTCCTTCTATTGCGAAAGGGTTGGTGAACTCAATAGTTGGTTGAACAACTTCACTAATACCTCTTAAATTCCTCCTAACAAGTCTCCTATTGTTCGTCAAGGTTCTTTCGATTTCACGGTCTAAAGGTAACAATTCACCTTGTGACCTTCTAGACATGCAAAATATCAAACAACTCGAAAACAATTAGAACAAACCTTGAGGGGTTTTACTTCCCCAAGGCAAAGACACAACTAATAACAATAAATAGAAATCTAAATCAAACAAACACCGTCCCCGGCAACGGCGCCATTTTTGATCGGTCCGTTTCGTGTTCACAAATAGATGTGGTCGTTGGGTCACGGTCGAATCAAAACACAATTTATAACTTCACAAAACAACTCTACAATTAGTAAAGAGGCAAGTAAAGGTCGGATCCCAAGGGACGGGAATTGAAATGAGATTTCTATTGCAACTAGCGGTGTCTTAGGGGTGTCACAATTTGGGTTGATGTAGAAGGTCACTAACTAAAATAGCAATGAAAATAAACTAGCAAGATGAATTAAAAAGGATTGTAAACAATTGATTAAAAAGCACTAGGGTGTCATGGGATCATAGGGGAATCATGGGAATTGATCATACAAACATGTTCTCAAATTATAAGCAAGCAATTATTGTTGTGATGGATTGAGTTGGGTTATATCTTACAATCCTAGGAAAGTTTGGGTCCCGGAGCCGAATCGATTAGATTGTACAACACCTACAAGTCGACTTAATCTTCCCTACTCAACAACATGCATGGTCTAATGAGACGCGAGTTGGTTTATGTCTTACAAGTCTCATTGAAAAGATAGGTGATGGTGGTAAATGCAAGGATTCATAGGCTTAGCATTTCATCAAACATAACATGTGCATGAGTTAAGATCAAAACAAGCAAGCAAATAAACCATGAAAGCATATTAATTTAAGCATGAATCATTCCCCATGTTGGTTTACCCTAATCACCCATTAACCCTAGCTAAGAGACTACTCACTTATTATCATGTTGATCGTGCTAGCAAGGTTGTCAATCATACCAACAAATTGAAACATGATGAATAAATAAAAGTAATTAACAATAATTAAAAAGGGATTAAGAGATTATACCTACTAATGATTCCAATAACAAAGCAAGAATAATAGAAGTACTTGATGTTTGATTGAGAGGTTGTCAATCTCCCAATAATAACCCAAATAATCTTCAATTACCCAAAATAAAGGATGAACAAGAGAGAGATTAAAGAACTAAAACTTGGATTAAAACTTGATTAATACTTGATTACAATATTAAAGAGAGATTTGATTGATATTAACTACACTAATTATTGATAAGAAGAACATGCTCCTCTAATTAGACTAATGGGGTATTTATAGTGAAAATTAGGGAGGATGCATTAGGGTTAACTAAGGGCTAAACTAGTAATTACACTTTTTAGATTGAGCAAGGTGGAGCCGGTATTTTCCGAAGGAAGGGCTTATTTCTTTGTAGCTTGGAGAAGACGAAATTGGCTGTGAAGGAATCCGTGCGGATTAGGGTCGGGACGTGCGGATTCTGGCGATGGAATCCGAGCGGATTCAAGAGAATCCGGGCGGATTGTGGCGGTGCAATCCGAGTGTCTTTGGAGGAAACCGCTCGGATTGTGCTGTGAGGAGACGGGCGGATTGGAGACAATCCGCTCGGATTGTAGTTCAGCACAATTCCTTCTTCTTTTCTTCCCTTTTCTTCATGAAATCCTTGGGGATTTCCTCGAGGACTCAAGGATCCTTTCTCAACATTGCTCATCTACTATCATATGTACAAAGGCCTTCTAATCTTGTCTCTCCTTGATGCTTGGTCATTGGATTCGATCAATTTAGTCTTGTTTTGCCATGAAAATGCAAGATTCTTACTCCTTTCCTACCAAGGGATCAAAATCTCAAAGAATATGCAAAACAAAAAACTAAAGATAGTAAATGACCCAAATATGCACCAAAAAGCATGGGAACAAGGCTAATTCGGGGACTAAATGTGCGTTAATTATGGTCACATCAATGATATTAGCGTCAAAATAAGAAGTCTTATGTTGATAAGATTCATGACTAGTTCAATCAAGTTGAACACATTTGATTGATTCCATTTGCTTCCGCTGCCGGATCAATTAATTGAATAATGATGTATAACACTTCATATACTTTGAGTATGATGAATTGTTTCAAATCGAATTTAAGTAATAGTTACCAAGTAGCCATATAGATTAATCTTAAGTGCTTGAAGAAGCATTAAGGATGTAATGCAAAGTGTTCTTGATGAAATTTTGTGTAAGGGTGTTACACAAATGACAATTGACAATTGAGATTGCACATGGTTTTCGACAAAACCATTATCAAAATACATTAGGATGGTTAAGATACCATTGTGGCTATGTCATTTTAAGAAATAGATTTTCTAGAATCGTTCTAGGCAATAAATAACAATGAGAAATATTTACAACGGAAATTGAGTACACTTACAATCATGAGATGTGCAAGAAGGCTGAGTCCCGCACACTGTGAAAATAGTGGGAGCTATTCTAAGGCTAGAGGGCCTATGTCATGATTGGATCTCGACACGTACTCAGAAAGTTTTGTAATGCAAATATATACATTACAAAGGAAAACGAGTATGTAGTAAGGTTGAGTAAGGTACAAGAAGTTGATAAAACCTACTAACCAAAGCCTTCTCATAGGCTTAACATGATGAGTCGTGTCAGTTCAATCGAATTGAGCTGAACAACTACATTTAAGATCAAACTGGATTATAGAATATGAAGTAGTAATCAGGTATTGACTATTCATATGTGATAATCACATTTGTCGTTCGAGTTTTTAAAATCTAAAAACTCCTTTTACACCTTGTTACATCCAAATGGGTTGTAGAGACAATATATAACCCCGTTAAAGTGAACCCGGATTAACATGGTATTCGCCCATAGTCACTTATATGAGGTGACGTCTCTAAGTGACTAGAGTGTGATGCGATTGATGTCAAGTTCAAGTGCCATAAAGTCATGTAAGACGACTAGTCGATCACATAGGCAGACTGTTAGGAACACTTTGTCGGGCTAATGACCGCTTATAGAGTTCTGGCAAATTTATATAGCCTGGTCGTGGCGAGAGCTACTATAGTATTCTAATGAGTCGATTCTTTTGACAAAAGACTATTCGCTTAAGGTGGTACAGTTACAGATTAACTTTGATTTATGTTACTACGACCTTCGTAAATGGGGTCAAATGGGCATATTTTGGGTTATCATAGCTGTGGCTAGTCGAAGGGAATAAGTGCGATAGGAATTGTCCACCCCTTGTCAGGGTTATAACAATATCCCAGAGCCACTCGAGGAGTAATGAACTTGAAATGCGTGGCCACGTTCGGAAGGTATCTATGGTAGATAACTCCGGTCAATCAGTTATTCTCCAGATCGAGGAAACCACTCTCGATATGATCACTTGCAAGTACGACCTGAAAGACACCTTGCATTGAGTGGGAGATAGTAATAGGACAAGAGAATTAGTGACGCACACTTGTCGAGGACAAGTGGGAGATTGTTGGAATAAGTGTCCTCCGACAATAATGTGATCACAACTGTCGATCATGATGATCACATATTTAAATCTCATTTTAAGAATACATGTGGGATGTAATATTTTACAATCAACTGGTCCACACATATCGGTAATGATTGGCTGAATAGAGTTTGACATTACTGTCATGCGACGGTGGTGATCAGTTGATCCCCTTAGATCATACCTATAGGGAAATACTCTTAATTGATTATTTAATTAATCGTATGCCGATACGAGTTAATTAAATTGCTTAAAATTGACGGATGATTTTGTGAGTAAAGTTAACGTATCTTATTGTAATTTGATTAAATGAGACATAGTCTAAGTAATCAAAATTTTTTATTACTTGGATAAAATTATTGTTTACGAAACAATTGATATTGAATTGAGATTAAATGAATGATTTATTATAAATACAAGATGTTGTGATTTATATTTGATAAACCATTTTGGTACAAGAAGTTACGAATTACTAGTCGATATTGTATATGACATATTTTATGAGTATGTTTATTTTTAATATGTTAAAAATACATTACAATTTCACATGTTAAGTAACATGTCACATATGTCACAATTGACAAATGACAAAATAAAATGGACCTCCCATTTTATAGATATGTACCGAAATATTGGAGGGAGTTAGTGGAAAAATTGTGTTAATTATTTTAAGTGGAAAACACAATAATGAAAGCTAACTACTAGCCATGCAACCCTATAGCTTTTGAGAAGAGCAACTATTGCATGCATTGGGCTTAAAATCTCCCCCCCTCCAACCGGTTTTCTCTAGTGATGCCAAGAGGTTTTTCCTCTACAATTTTTCATTCACTCTTATCATATTTTTTCTAATGTAAGAAATAATCATACTCTCTATAATTTGTGAAAATTCTAAAGAAATAAACTACCTAATCTCTTCTCTCTCAACCGAAAAACAAGAGAGAACAAAATTTTTGTGTCAAAATTTTAAGTAAGACTAATCCTAATACTAGATCATATTATTTTAGTCTTTAAGAGTATTCCTTGGGTATTCATCTTTGGGAGGGATTCTATCCTTGAATCCTTGTTCATCCATTGTTGGAAAGCTCAAGAACTAACAAGAAGGAGATCTTGTTGGTGCCCAAAATGGCCGAAAATTAGATGGTGAGAAATAGATTTTTCCATCTCTTTTATTAAAGTTTTCATGCATAAGATTTGTAATTATTTTATGACTAAATTAATTGTCACATATATGAATATGTTAAATAATGAGATTATTAATTTCTAACATCAACGACACCGTTTTGTTGAGGAGTTCTTGGTGCAGAAAAGTTATGCCCTACACCATTAACTCTACAATATTATATGAAGGCTTGATTTGCAAACTCGGTGCCATGAACCGTACGAATAGATACAAGATTAGTCTTATATTTGTTTTGAACACGTTTCATAAGACAATCAAATTCATCAAATGTTTCGTCTTTTGAATGAAGGAAGATAGGCCATACATACCTTGAGTAATCGTCTACAAGAACAAAGACGTACCTGGAACCTCCTCTACTCCTTACCTTCATTGGTCCACATAAATCCATGTGTACTAATTCCAAGGCTTGATTTGTGCTTACTACTCTTTTTGGTTTGAACGATGATCTTACTTGTTTGCACCTAGCACTCGTGTCACACATCCTTTCTTGGTCGAACTTGATCTTAGGTAACTCTTCAACCAAGTCCCACTTCTTGAGTTTATTCAAGGTTAGTGAGATAATGTGACCAAATCGTTTATGCCATAGACAAGGATCATCAAGTGTAACTTTCATACATGAAAAAGAGTTAGTAGGCGCAACATTTAAATCTACCATATAAACATTTCTTTTCCTGTTGGCTTCTAGAATAACATTGCTAGTTCCTTCAATAATAATGCGACAACTATTAGTATGAAAAACTACTTTGTTACCTGTGTCGCATAGTTGAGATATGCTTAGCAAGTTATGTTTTAGACCGTCCACGAGATAAACATCACTAATTGTGTGAGACTTAGAAATTCCGATTTTGCCAACGCCAATAACTTTTCCCTTTTTGTTGTCCCCGAACGTTACTTTTCCTCCGTTGAAGGGCTTGAGTGAAAGAAACAGGTTCTTATCTCCGGTCATGTGTCTTGAACATCCACTGTCAAGATACCATTGGTTGTTTTCTTTCACTACTTCCTGTAGAAAGGATTAGATACAATTTTTAAGTACCCAAGCTAAGTTGGGTCCCTTATGATTAGTTACTCTATATACTAAATCCTTTCGAATCCACACTTGTCTAATGACCGTTTTTCTAACCCTTGGTTTATTTTGCTTGGGGGGGGGGGGGTTTTATTGGGTTAGGGTTTTCTCTTGGTCTAGGAATTTCTCTAGGTCTTTCATGACTATTTCCCTTGTGAATAGGTTTACTGGGTTAAGATCGACAAGGATTTTGTGAGGTGCTAGGTTTTTTGCTGTAATCAAAGGCCATGTCATAGAACCAGCGAAATTTATTGTTCCTTTCTTCGTTAGGTTCCTTAATGGCGTTTTCATCATTCTTATCAACCGTGTCAACATTTTTAGCATGGTCGGCATTTTTTCGTATATCATGAGCCTTTTTGACACAATTGATTTGGATGTGACCCGTATGACCATAGTAATTGCAAATCAGGTATTCAAGAAGATCAGCATACTTCCTTTTTCTGAAATCAAAATCCGAAGGTGTTGATTTGCATTTAGAGTGATCTCTACGGCTGTAGCACTCATGTCCTAACCCCATCTTCATATTATTGTCAGATTGTTCGGTTAGGAAGTTTAGGACTTCTATGCTACCTTCCCACTTATCATGGACCTTTCTAGCGTGTAGAAGTAGGTCTTTTAGGGTTTTAATTTCATCTTGACATTTCGTGTGATCTACATCATTATCTTTTTTAAAGTTATCACGAAGGTCTTAGAATCATTTGTTAAGAAGGAATACAACATCGGAATGTTGTTTCTTAACATTGATCATGTCGGCCTTAGATACCTTTAATCGCTTTGATAGGGAATCTATTTCCTTCTTTTGGTTTAAGATCACTGCTTCATCAGATGTGACCTTAGTTTCCAAAAGCTCTTTGGCTTTTCTAAGTTCCAAAGTTATAGCTTCATTAGCTATAACTTTGGCTTCAGAGTGTGATTCTCTTCTGCAATTTCGAGAATCTGTTCCTTTAGATCTTTTAGCTCCAAGTCCTGTTCATGACACTTATCAAGAGATTGTTCAAAGAATTCAATTAAAGCACTTTTAGACAATTTCTTAACGCGTTTTTAAGCTCAAGATAACTTACCTCTTCATCAACATCTTCGTCTGATTCTCCGAGAAAGCAATAATTTGAATGAGAGTTTGTGCTTTCATCGTCGCTGTCGGAGATTAGGTCAAGACTAACACTGCTGAGACAAAGGTTGGCGACTTCGTCGTCTTCAGATTCCTCGTCATCTTCTGAGTCAAGGTCTCCCAACACGACGCCATCATAACTTGTTTGAATTCTCTCTTTGTCTTCTCACGTTTTGTCTTATCGTTTATCTTCTCCCATGTTGGACAATCCTTGATCATATGACCAGATTCTCCACACTTGAAGCTGTAACACCCCCATACTCCAAGTGCCTTACCAGGACCACTCAAGTATAAAGGTGTTATCATCTCGGTTTCCCGAGGCAATGAATATCATAAGACAATAAAGAAACGTACTTTAAAAGTAATTATAGTTTAAGTGGTTACATGTTCAAAACCAAAACTGATAAAAGGAAATACAAGATCTCAAAACTATCTACTATCAAAATACTATCAAGCGTCAGACACAGCGGAAGACTTCTAAACTGCAACGTGGTGACTCATCCCAGCTATCCCATACGCATCGTCTCATACCTGCACAATAACTGCTAACCACCCCCGAATGGATCACCACAGTTTTTAAAACATTTAAACGGGGTCAGTACTAATCACACAATTTATATAATCCAACAACACAACAAACAACACAGCTCAAACGGTCACACACACAATCACACCCACTCCAATCAATCTCCGTCACCGACTGTCCACTAGACTAGCCCTGCCAGTGGGGGACCGCAGCCGTACCCACCAAATCCCCGCTCATCATACCGAGCGATAACCCTGTCTCATTAATGTGCACATCCTCTCCCGTGGCGGGTTCCACGGAGAGCAAAAATAGGGCGTGAAGCCACTCCCGCAAGTGACTCCACTCAGCCGAGAACGCATCTCGAGAACCAAAGACAAAAAATCACAACCATTAAACAGCAATCAAAACCAACAACCGTCACAATACTCGTATGACAACAATCAACAATCACAAATCATCACCAACACATTATGGGACTACTACTGAGTAGGGAAACCCTACCTGGAAAGCAATACAATCAGACGATCTCAACAGCTGATCTCGAAAGGCTTCTTCTACGAATCCTCCTCCTAACATACAATCATGCAATTACTACCAATCAAGAAATATAACAAAACCCCCAAATCTCCAAATTAGGGTTAAACTAACTTTAATAAAATACTATAAAAACGGCACGTAGATCTTACCCTCGACGCAAGGATCACAAAGATGTAAACAAAGGTGAATTCCGACCTTCCAAGCTCCGGGATTTGCCAATAATGTGATTGATGCGAAGAACGTAGTTTGTTTTCTCTTTGAACGTAATTAGGTTTGATAGAAGTGTATTAAGGAAGTGACGGAGTTGTTTATATATTAAATCGCATTATTAACAAAACCCGACAAATCATCCCCCCGTAAACCGGCTACTCGATCGAGTAACTTAGGTACTCGATCGAGTGTCGCCTACTCGATCGAGTATCAAGGCTACTCGATCGAGTACCCAACAGGTCAGAAACTATTTTAAAACGTAAACCACCCTTACTCGACAGAGTAAGGCCCACTCGATAGAGTACCCAAAGACCCATAAAACCGTAGTATTACAGTCTTCCCTCCTTAAAAAGAACTTCGTCCCCGAAGTTCAACCCATACTCAAAAACAAACACACTAACTCGATCAAGACACAACAACGTAACTAAGAACTCAAAACAAAACTCCAACCAAACATGAACTCGTAACACCAACTCCACTAACTATTCCTACCTCCACAACATGGCTCACGATATCGTATCAACTCCCTTATATCTCTCTCAACACTAACTCCATACACTACCAACTACCGTCCACCAACGCTGCTAGCTCCGTAATATATCATCCACTAGCAAATCCAATATCAAAATACTCATAACATCAAACGGAATGTTACATTCTACCACCCTTAAAAGGAACTTCGTCCTCGAAGTTTACTCACACTCATAAACATCATCATCCAACTGCCAAGACTATCGAACTCATAATCATCATCATCCAACTATCAACACTATCGAAACATTCTCACATTCCTAAACATCGAATTACTACAAGCACGGTCATGACCTTTAATAAAATCAAAACAAATATCCGTCCTTTATGCTACACCAACACTCTACTTCCAATTATACTACCATATGCACAACCCTCAACATCTCTTTTATTGCATCCTACTCCTCTTAAGATAAATGTTACGTTCTCGTAACTCACTAATACTAAATCCTTAGCTATATCTTCTCATTATCCTCATCACCACCGCATGTCAGAGATAGCCGCCTATAATCTGAACACTCACCATTCCTATATCTATGGCTTTCTTACTTAGCAGTTCTCATTCTTCAACTCATTCTGCACTCCATCTAACCAATACCACAAAATCATGATCATAACAGACACTCTAACTCTTCCACATTAACGCAACACGACACACCTCTCTATATAAACTATATGAAACTCTTATCGCCAAAAGCATCGCTCCCGATCCACACTTGTTACGTACACTCACACTAGATCCACAAGTTCCTTTCTTTCATTACCGCAAAACTCATTCATAACTCAATATGACACCATTTCCTAACACCCTACACTCACTGTCTTAACAAAAGATTATGAACCACCTGTGGCTTTCAGATCATTACCGCACATGTTCTATGAATCACTTGCCATGACTATGTCTACCGATGCCTCATCTTAAAACAAGATCAAAATTACTGTAACAACCTCTTACAACTGTGCCCTAACAACAACAAAAAATCACTATACCATGACAACAACAAAACATACACAACTCTCTTCCATATCATACTCTACCCTCACACCCAAGCTGAAACTGGTAAGAAACATCAACAAACAAAACAACAGTCTACATGTTCAACCAAAACTCATAAGGAACAACAGCAAACAAAACAACAATCTATGTATAACTGGTATGCACTTTCGAGAACTCGTATCATAATCATCCCGCCTACTCCACCTCAACCGGTGACGGCATCACAACACCGTCACCAACACCCGCACCGCAGCGCGAAAATACCCGCATCACAACACGAAGTACCGTGCCCGGATCACCACCCGAGGCACCACAACCACACCGATAGACATCACAACTTAGATAAACCCATAAACACTGAGTCAGCATAACTTCTCCGACAAGAAAAACTTACTCAAATCCACTTTATTAGATCACAACGCAACATGTTATATGGATAAACAGATAAGCACCTCATGAACATCATCTCTACCATTTCACGGAATACACATGTGTTATCAATACACATAAAATTATAACTACCCATGCCAAATCAATCAAATTATTACCTTTTGAACCTCATTCCATTAGATTGTCGTACCCTACATATATCACAAACATTCATATAACAACTTTATAACTATCACACCATACCGCTTCTCGTGAGGTCAGAACCTCACACAAACATTTATACACATCATAGACCCATAATCACATCCAACTAGTCAACCCTGATCACGTAAGTTACCACTCGATAAAGGTTACCTGTCGCCCGAGCTTAACTCATATGCCCCTCATAACATATTTTCCCATTCGCATAACCATCACCTCATGTCAAGTATAACCATACCATTAATATTCAACCACTAGCGCTCGCCTCATATAACCACATCTTATACTTCCTTACAACCATACATATCAATCCGGCCTTTACAAATCAACCTCTCTAGGACTGCTGTCTTTCTTATCTATCATCACCCTTAACCACTAGTGACTACACCACAATACCACCACTGCTCGTATATCAAACCTCTTACACTCATATCAAAACAACACGGTTTTTCTCCTATCTTTGGTTAACATCCCAAATAACGAACATCAAACCCATCAACAAAAATACCTCAACATTATTCCCAATACTATCTTAATTGTATTGTCATCCAACTCTCCACCAAATATCTCGTATTGTGCAAATACTCCACCAACTTCTTACTCCCTTAAATCCTCGAAACTCATTATTAATCTTGTTGTCCTGAAACTCCTATATAATCATTAACTAACTTCCTCATGATAATATCACACATCTCGACGACTCCTTACCTCTATATCTCATAACTCCAGTCAACATTTTCCTAATTTTACTCCCCTCATTCTTTTCTTTTACACTCGACAAAATCAATTAACCATTCAACTCCTTATCACTTCTACCAAACTCTTTAGTGTTCCGGTTACTTTCTCATTGCTCCAAAACTCACATCTCATTATTTCATATCGATATAATCTCACTCTTTCTTACCATAAATATTCTCTTATTATGCCATCAATCACCTTTGCCACTAATCCATCCATAGAATTAACGTTTACTATTCGACAATTGCATCTCCTTTGTACTTCTCTAGAAATCAAAATTCCTTTCATACCGTTAATTGCCCAAGGAAATCCCACAGTAGTTTCACCTCTTAATAAACCAAATCTCCCAAACTCACTCACTGTCTACAAATCCACCTCGCGACATGTCTCCACAAAGTTCACTATATACCACTGTTCTCAACCCCTTTAAAACGAACTTTCACTATGTATATTCTTAACCCACACGACTCCTAACCATCTCCCTCCATAATTCTTTACACATCTCAAGTTGCCGCTATCCACATCCATACTCTCAATCCTTTCATTCTCATGTTCCTTAGACTCACATCATCCCTTGCCCATATTCACTTACTTTTATGTTACTCAACACACCATCATATCACTTATCTCATCTCATCTCAGAAAACATGCTCTATGTCTCAATTAAGCCATAACGATCTTCCTTTTCTTCTCCCACTATCTATCACAACCACATATACTCATGTCCTCCCTACCGAACTCATACTCACCACAGATGCCACTCCTTACATCATAAGGTTGGGTAACTTACGCATCAAGACCGACACACACGTAAAGCAACACATAAGGAAGCAAAAGAACACCTTCGAATTAAACATATTATGCAACGAAGTCAAAGAATAAGCATATGACCCAAAACAGAGGTCACTAGATCAAGTACAGGCCGCTCGATCGAGTAAGTGACTTACTCGATCGAGTAGGTGAAGATCAGAAGCACGTAAAACAATTTTCCAGGGCCACTCAATCGAGTAACTGACGTACTCGATCGAGTGCCTCCTACTCGATCGAGTACCAAGACTACTCGATCGAGGACCTACGCATTACTCAGCACTGTCCAGTTTTCGTAACACAACCATAACTCACTCATTTCTTGGTCGTTTTGGGCGTGTGACCTATCGTTAGAATCTTAAAAGAACAAGCTATCACCTCCAATTGGAATCACATCAAAATCATATATAAATCTCAAGTTACAACAGTTTAAAGACAACCTCTCTATAATCGAAAAACATAATTACTTGATTTTACTTCCAAACAACTTAACTGACAACAAGGTAAACAAAAACAACCCAATACTCATGAAACCAGTATTGCTAATCACATGTTACTATCTTCAAAAGTCAAGCAACAACATCCATCATGCACATATATTATTTAACTTATTAATCATGTACTAACCGCATGCTTTAATTTTATAACTTTTCGTAACGCAAAACATACTCATACCTTACAAATCCTATTTCATGTTACTAACGCAACAATATTACAAATCCACTTCGTCACCTAAACATATTCATAATCATAAAATTCATATTCTCAAGCAATTGCCACTTCACCTTTCCAATCAATTCATCTAGTTCAATCAAATTCTCCATCTAACAAGTGCATATGATACCACAGTAGACAAGTATATAAACTTATTATTCAAATTTACGCAAACAAAATTATGAAAAATCATGTCACATCCTCTAACCACATGTTACTAGTATATACACATTATAAATCATCCATCCTGTAACATCATTATTCATCACGTATTATCACATATGAACTACTTCCTTTTTCCACCACATCCTTCGTCATTCTCACATACTTTTCCAACGACTCCAATCAACATTGTAAACCAACTATCATTCAACATGCTTTCAACCAACAACATACAAAATCACACCAATTCATGCCACATATCACTATATAGGTACACGATTCACAAAACAAACACATGGTGATCCCGACTCATATCCCATGGTGACCGGTTCAAAATTGTAGGGCGAGTTCGTGACTTTAGGACGTCTCCCAAGTCTTTGCATTAGCTCCTACAACTTCTACCCCGGGTTCATTTTATTTTGACTACCTATGTTCATTAGGTTCATTGGTTACAGGTTTCAGGATCATCGCTCTGATACCATTTTGTAACACCCCCATACTCCAAGTGCCTTACCAGGACCACTCAGGTATAAAGATGTTACCATCTCGGTTTCCCGAGGCAATGAATATCATAAGACAATAAAGAAACGTACTTTAAAAGTAATTATAGTTTAAGTGGTTACATGTTCAAAACCAAAACTGATAAAAGGAAATACAAGATCTCAAAACTATCTACTATCAAAATACTATCAAGCGTCAAACACAGCGGAAGACTTCTAAACTCCAACGTGGTAACTCATCCTAGCTATCCCATACGCATCGTCTCATACCTGCTCAATAACTGCTCACCACCCCTGAATGGATCACCACAGTTTTTAAAACATTTAAACGGGGTCAGTACTAATCACAAGATTTATATAATCCAACAACACAACAAACAACACAGCTCAAACGGTCACACACACAATCACACCCACTCCAATCAATCTCCGTCACCGACTGTCTACTGGACCAGCCCTGCCAGTGGGGGACCGCAGCCGTACCCACCAAATCCCCGCTCATCATACCGAGCGATAACCCTATCCCATTAATGTTCACATCCCCTCCCGTGGCGGGTTCCATGAAGGGCGAAACTAGGGCGTGAAGCCACTCCCGCAAGTGACCCCACTCAGCCGAGAACGCATCTCGAGAACCAGAGACAAACAATCACAACCATTAAACAGCAATCAAAACCAACAACCGTCATAATACTCGTATGACAACAATCAATAATCACAAATCATCGCCAACACATTATGGGACTAATACTGAGTAGGGAAACCCTACCTGGAAAGCAATACAATCAGACGATCTCAACAGCTGATCTCAAAAGGCTTCTTCTACGAATCCTCCTCCTAAAATACAATCATGCAATTACTACCAATCAAGAAACATAACAATATCCCCAAATCTCCAAATTAGGGTTTAACTAACTTTAATAAAATACTATAAAAACGGCACGTAGATCTTACCCTCGACGCAAGGATCACAAAGATTTAAAGAAAGGTGAATTCCGACCTTCCAAGCTCCGGAATTTCCAAATAATGTGATTGATGCGAAGAACGTAGTTTGTTTTCTCTTTGAACGTAATTAGGTTTGATAGAAGTGTATTAAGGAAGTGACAGAGTTGTTTATATATTCAATCGCATTATTAACAAAACCCGACAAATCATCCCCCCGTAAACCGGCTACTCGATCGAGTAACTGAGGTACTCGATCGATTGTCGCCTACTCGATCGAGTATCAAGGCTACTCGATCGAGTACCCAACAGGTCAGAAACTATTTTAAAACGTAAACCACCCTTACTCGACAGAGTAAGGCCCACTCGATAGAGTACCCAGAGACTCATAAAACCGTAGTATTACAGAAGCAACCTCTATTTGCGAAGGACGATTTTTATTCAGTAACCTTTTTGTTGGATGATTTATTGTTGTTGTTGTAGGATGATTTCGTTTGTTTGTTTCGAAATATCTTATTTTTGAAACCGCGTACAAACAGAACAGTTTCATCCTCTAGTTCAGAGTCAACTTCTTCACTTTTCAAGGCCATGCTCTTATTTCGGCTTGGTTCAGCGTCATCTTTGTTAAGAGTAATTTCATGGGCCATGAGAGCACCGATGAGTTCTTGATAGGATAGGTTTTCAAGATCTCGTGATTCCTCCATTGCAGTGACTTTAGCACTCCACTTCTTAGTCAGGCTCCTAAGAACCTTTCTATCAATGTCCTTAGTACTGAATTTCCTTCCTAGGTTTTTCTGTTCGTTTATGATGCTTGAAAACCTTGCAGACATACTATCTAAGGACTCATTAGGCTCCATAATGAATAGCTCATATTTTTGCATAAGCAAATATATTCGGTGCTTTCTAATAATGGAAGTACCTTCATAAGCTAGTTCAAGCCCATCCCATATCTCCTTGGCCATAGAGCATGAAGAAAACCGATCAAACTCTGTAGAAGTCATTCCGTTTTACAGGAGACTTATAGCTTTGGAGTTCTTTTCGGCTTTCTTGTAGTCAGCCTCGATATAGTCCTCTTCTTTCTTTTCATAAGTAATGCCTTCCTCGGATGCTACAAGAATTTTATGCGGTACGTTTTGGATAATCCTCCAGCACTCCCAATCGTGACCTTTCACATAGTGAGTCATCAGGTTTTTCCACAATCCATAATTCTGTTGGGAAATGTGTCCTCGACAATAGTGCGATCACATGATTTAATATCATAATTAAATCTCATATTAAGAATACGTGAGGGATGATTCTTTATATAGTCGACTGATCGTCATTAATCGGTAATGATTGACTAACTAGAGTTTGACATTACTGTCGTGTGACGGTGGTGGTCAGTTGATCCCTTTAGGTCACACCTATAGGATGAGGCCCAAATAGATATTTAATTAATTGTATGTGATACAGATTAATTAATTTCTTAATTATGGGAGTGCAATTTTACGCCTTATTGTAATGTGATTAAATAAGATTTAATTTAGTAATTAAGTGTTAAATTACTAAATTAGTTGACGTTTTAATATAAGTTTTGAGGTAGAGGTAATTAGTTATTTAAGGTTACAAGAAGTTGTAATTTTAACTAACTAGTAATTATGGGACCCATTATATGTTGATATAATGGTAGTATACTACTCAAAAAGTGGAGTGTATATTATATTATTAATTGTAATATTTAAGTGTTAAATGATTACATGAATAATTAATTATGTAAGATAGTTAAACATATG
The DNA here is from genome assembly GCF_048544455.1 of Silene latifolia. Lineage (NCBI taxonomy): Eukaryota > Viridiplantae > Streptophyta > Magnoliopsida > Caryophyllales > Caryophyllaceae > Silene > Silene latifolia. The sequence continues at coordinate 152,287,429 of NC_133526.1, forward strand.
ACTTATAAGCATTTGTGGGACAAATGACAAAAGGCAAAAATGGACCAAAATGGGTCCAAATTTTCGGCCAAATAAAGAGAACAAAAGATGTTCTTTTGTCTTTTGTTTGTGTTGATTATAGTGTGATTGTGACATATCACACAAGCTTTTTCATACTACATCTTACACATATGTTCCCTACACTCAACCTAAACTAAACAAAAGAGTAAAAACAAAAGCAAAATGATTCCCTACATGGGAGAGAGGCCACCGGTTTTTGGCTCTCTAAATAGAGCATTTGTTGCTCAATTTTTCTACTTGTTCTTTGCTTGTTTTTCTCTCTAGTTTTTCTCTCACATGCAATTGCTAAAACTCTCACAAATACTAATACACTCAATCTATTACTAGAAGTAGTAATACTAGAAATATTAGTATTATTAAGGTTACATTTCTACTACATATCTAGTTAATATTAGTAGGGATTTTTGGGATTAATCTTGGGTGCAACTTATTGGAGTGTCTTCTATACTTGGAGTCTTAAGAGGATCATCCATCTCATTAAGCTCAAGAACAAGTGAAAGAAGGTGACCTTACTTGTGCCCTATATTTCGAACCTACCTACAATGTAAGGGACATTGTTTTTCTTATAAATCTTTCATTTTGTTATGCATGCACTAGATCTAAAGAACAAATAATTAACAAGTTAATTAGTTCACTATTAGAGGAGTCTAATAATAGGTATATGAACCTAACAAGTGGTATCAGAGCATAAGGAGGTTACATATAAAACTAAAAATTTGTGATTTATAAGTATAAGCCACGAAATCACCATGCATGTTATATATTCTGGTCCTAAAATATATTTAGGTCATTTTTATGATTTATGGAAATTTATTGCTCATTTTAATGATTTTTAGTGATTTTATTACATTGTTATGACTAAAATGGGAATTAAAATGCTAAAAATAGTTAAACTAAGTTTATGACCTTGGAAATTTTATATGACCTTACATGCATATTTTACAAGTTGTGTGTAAAAACACGTATTAATTTGATTGATATTGCATGATTTATGATTTTTATGAGATAAAAATGGATTAAAAGAGGTAAAATGGTTAAAAATAGTTAAATTTCCAATTAAGCCATGATTTTTTAATATGATGTCACACGCATAATTTACAGAGAGTATGTAAATGTCGAGATTAAAATATCTCTTTTAGCATGATTTATGGAACTCCCGCTCCTGTCTTTGGACTACGGGTATAAGAGAGCAAATGATGGTATAGCAATGAACATCGAGTAAAAATGGCATAAATAGTGACTATTTTAGCCAAATTAGCTAAAACGTATTGCATGGCTTGAGAAAATTATTTTAGGTTGCACAAATATCCCACTAATCAGATCTAAAGTTGTAAAAATTATTGGATTAATTTTCGGATACTTTAAATATTTTATGTGATAAAACCGAATAAATACAACTATATTTTCTCATAATTAATTCGAAAATTTTAACCATGTTTTTTTATATTATGAGTGTCATGGAATTATTCCAGAATGTTCAAAAATTTAAAATTCAAATTTTGAAATGTTTATAATTTAATTTGGATTTATTTCATAAATTTTATGATTTTAAGATCAAGAATGAGCATAAAATTAAATCAAGTTGAATTATTGTCAAAAATTGAGTGATGACTAATTTTTGAGTCCTAAAAGGTGTTAGGATAATTAACTTGAGCTTAGATTTGATTTAAGTGTTAATTAGTGATTTTAAAAGGTTATTATCACGCATTTGCATAAAACCGGGTTATATATACGACATAAGTTAAATAGGGCGATTTAGCACATCATTTGGCATGATAGGTACATATTATAATGCTGCATATTTCAATTGTTGAATGTCTTTTATTTATGTAATTTTATCTTAGTATGGCCTTAGTTTTAATCGATATTACCCATAATGAAAGGGAATATTGATTCGGTTGTAATTTAATGTGATCTCGTATCACTTTTATTTTATTTTATTTTTATTAGTTTTTCCATTTTACAAATGTATAATAGGAATAGCTTTGTATTTTTATTATTATTTGTAATTATGGAGCATCTTCAAAGACGGTGCCATTCGGAAAGGTGATCCGACGAAGACGGTGTCTTGGGAAACGTGCCACTTGAAGATTCAAGGGACCAAAGAAGTTGGTTTCCGAATATGTAATAGATTATTTAATTTATATTTTTTAGGAAGGCCATACTAGGAATTTTATTTATTGCTTTGCATTTCTTTTAATATGTTACATGCATTGCCAAATCACCATAACAACACATGCATATCGTATCGAGTCATCGACCGTGTCAATTATAATTATCGTAGTTCACTGCTTTAGTTCACTTAAAACGTGATAGATAATAAATTGACAAGACCTCTCACATATAATAATTGAGAAATAGCCTTGCCAAATAGTAGAAACCCATGAAGTACCAATTTCATAAGGGAGTTAATCCGGCTTCACCGTAATACAAACCTTGTTACGTTGGCGAAGTGGGGTAGTAAAATGTTATTACATCGAAATTTGGATTGAGCTCAACGGAAGTATTGTTGACCGTAGTCGCATGTGTTCCGGGCTAAAGATGAGAATTAGAGTAATTTTTAGCGACCGAGAGTTCTAAAAGTAGAATCGATTAAAGAGTTAATCCACCGAGTTATATTAATAAGGGATGAATCGGCTCACCGTGCCCGTATTAATATGAATTTGGATCTCGGAATCATTTATATAGTTGGGTGGAGGTCACTATATAAATGCAATACTTGTAGTTATATTTACGAGTGTTATTTAAACGATAGATGTTAATTATTTCCTTCATTTCCGTTTTGTAGTTAATTATTCGCAATGAATTCATCTAATACTCCTACACCAATCACCGTTGATACATGGCTCCAATCATTCGATGAAAAATGCTCCGAGTATGACAATGACACGGTTAGAGAATTACGCATTGGCATTGGTCAGGATGGAAATTTTTGCTTCTTTACCACCTCCACTCCACCCACTCCAATATTATTGCCCACCACCTGGGAAAGAAAATCTTGTGAAGAAAATCTTACAAAACCCAAGGCATCCTTGTTTGAAGAAACAAAGAGAAATATCAAATTGAGTGGGAGTTCTAGCAAGAGTGTCCTTGCAAATGAAAGGAGTGTTGGTATTAATAAAGGGAAGGCAAAAATGGGCGAGAAACCCAAACCTGATTATAAATTGGAAATGGATAGTGGGACTACCAAGACCAAGACCAAGAAGGGTGCCAAATCATATGAGGAATGTCATTATTGTAATGTCATGGGCCATTGGAGGCGAAATTGCCCCAAGTATTTGGAAGATATCAAAGTTGGGCTTGTTACTCCAAGTGGGACTTGGAAATGTAGAAAATCTAAACAAGAGTGATATGAATCTCCGACAAGGAAATGGAGCTAGGGTAGCCGCCACTTCAAGAGGGACTTATGTACTTGTTTTTGCTAATTGCTTTGAGTAATAATTTACATAATTGTTATTATGTATCCACTTAGTCTGAAACATTATTTCCATTTCTATGTGAGACATGAAAGGATTTATATTTTGTCATCAATGACAATTGTTGTATTTTATTGAAATTAGACATGGATGTGAGCCATGTCACTTATCTTTATGATATACAAGTTTTAGACACCTCCAACTCAAGCAATGATATCTACATAATACGATCAAAAAGACTCATAACTAGTAATCCAAATGATTTATAAATTTGATTTTTCAAATTAGGTTACGTAAATGAGAAACACATTAAAGGCTAGTGTTGACTAGATTTAATGAACCATATGATTTCAATCATATGGAATATGCGAATCTTGTCTCCTTTGCAAAATAATTTGTAATTCCTTTAGTGGTAAAGGGACACGAGCAAATGATTTGTTGGGACTAATACATGCCGATGTATGTGTTTTTAATATGCATCACCGCAAGGGGATTTATGACTACTTCGTTACTTTTACCGATGATTTAAGTAGATATGGGTATATATTTACTTAATCAAATATAAAGTGAAGCATTTGAGAAATTTGAGAAATTTCTAAATGGTGTAGAGAACCAATTGAAGAAAAGACGAAAGCATTACGATCCGATCGTAGTAAGAAAGATCTAAGTAATACATTTGATTTATTAAAGATGGATTATGACCTAGTGTCACTACCCATAAGATCAAACTAATATGAGTTGGTTTGAGTTGTTGAACTCAATTTTGGGAATTTGCAATCCAATACGGACAAGTAATTCTAATCGGATGGTCAACCATGAGAAACCTAGAATAGAGAGTCTATTAAACAAATGACATGGATAAGACTCGTATATTATCAAGCTGCCATGTTAGGATGACCTTTTGAAAGCTAATACATAGTCTATATAAACTCCTAATACTCCGTTAAATATATATGTTTGTAACTCACAAAGCTATCTCTCAAGAAGATAGATGTATTTCTGAGAGATAGAGTGGGAGTTGATCGAATAGTCACAAACATCTCTTATAGTTGAAATGTTACTTTGTGAAAGTAATAGAATTATAGAGTGGGAGTTGGTATTGAACTATATGATGATAGAATGAGAGCATAGTTCAGTGGGAGTTTATCGCACATGTCTTATTGTTAAAATATTACTTTGTGAAAGTGATTGTATCATGACCTTGTTAGATACGAGCCATCGCGTTACAATCCGAAAATTGTTACTCAAGAGTAGATTTACTTTAAGGTGAGGGTCTCGTCAAAAGTAAATAGAGTTTTACAGTACATAAATGCATAAAATTTACTTGAAGATGTTGATCAAGATAAATTGTGTTAGGAATTGCCGCATTTCATTTTAATAAAAAAATGGCAAATAAAATTCGCTTTTCTAAAATGGGAATTTAGAGAAGGAAGTGTTTGAAACACAAAATCTTAGATGAAGATCTAAGAATCCTAACATATTATGCGTAGCTTTATTAAGTGATCTTAGAATGATCTTAAGCAAGCATTAAAGGATTATACTTTTCGTTCATGTGATAATAGTGAATTGTTTCATTCACATGATTGAAGAATCAAGATTATACATGAAGTTAAGTGGGAGCTAGAATTGTTTCTCTATGTCTTATATGTTGATAACATATTACTTATTGAGAATAATGTACCAATTCTCTCTTCTGGCAAGAGTGATTGGGAGACTAGGAAAAGGTGCAATATACTTTAGATTACTGAATCTATGTGAGAGTATATTGGCATAGAGTTGAAAGTCTTATGAGAATAAGATCTTTCGTATCTGTTTAACATCAACAAGGATGAATGGGTTATTCATGTTGATGAAAGTGGAATTACTATGATAGAGTCATAGTTGTTCACTGAACCTATTAAGTTGTTGATCGCATGAAATCGATTGCTAATGTTTCCGCCATTAGAATGATCATCTATGCCAACAGACGCACATGCCATGGTGTCACATATGCTGAGAGCATAATAAATCAATAAAAGGGATAATTCCCATGATATGGCTTGTGAAAGCCTTGAAGAGCATTCTTGAAATTCTTGAGAAGAATTAAGGATTCGTTCAAATGTTTGGATGATAAACTAAGTAATGTGTTGAAGGGTTGCACAGAATTTAGTTTCCAAACCGTACGGGATTTGTTGAAATCCTAGGTTGTCTTGTTGACTAAGGAGTAAGAAAATTAAGAAAAGTGTTTTAGTTTCGTGCATTGCAAATTTTACAAAAGGAATCCAAGTAAATTGAGATAAAATCGTCAATGAAGGGATTAAGGGTGAATCCCTCTACAAATGATTTTGTCACAAGTTATGTGATAACAGTGGGAGCATCTTTCAAGTTAAAGATCCCAAGTCTAGTAAGTAGTCTAGACATATACCTGGATAAATTCATGTCATTAGAGATGACATTGGATGAAGGAAAAAGCAATTAATAAAGTTGGAATATATGGATATCGCGTATATCTACTTTCCAAGCTTTTATTGCATCTAAACCAGTGTTAATAATACACTAAAGATTATAAGATATGAAGTAGTGATAGTGTATTGACTATTCATATGCGATAATCACATTTATCGTTTGAGTTTTATTAAACTCATCCGCTACCTTATCGTATCCGAATGGGTTGTAGAGACAAATTGAACCCCATTAAAGTGAACTGGATTGACATGGTATTCGCCCCTAGTTACTTATATGAGGTGACGTCTCGAAGTGACTAGAGTGTGATGCGATTGATGGCAAGTTCAAGTGGCATAGAGTCATATGGGATGACTAGTCGATCACATAGGCAGATTGTATGGGATACTCTGTCGGGCAGTGATCGCTTATAGAGTTCTGGTAATTCATAAAGCTTGGTCGTGGCAAGAGCTACTATAGTATTCTTATGAGTCAATTCTTTTGACTTGAGACTATTCGCCCAAGTTGGCACAACTTCTGATTAGCTTTGATTTATACTCTACGATTTCGTAAATGAGGTAAAACTGGGTATATTTTGGGTTATGATGGACTGTGGCTGAACGAAAGGAATAGGGCGATAGGAATTGTCCACCCCTTGTCAGGGTTGTTTGAAATCTCAAGGCCACTCGAGGAGTAGTTAACTAGAAATGCGTGGCCACGCTCGGAAGGTATCTACGATATATAATTCCGGTCAGACAGTTAATCTCCAGATCGACAAAACCACTCAAGATATGATCAAATGTAAGTACGACCTGCAAGACACCTTGCATTGAGTGGGAGATTGTAATAGGACAAGAGAAATGGTGACGCACACTTGTCTAGGACAAGTGGGAGATTGTTGGGAAATGTGTCCTGGACAATAGTGTGATCACATGAATTAATATCATAATTAAATCTCATATTAAGAATACGTGAGGGATGATTCTTTATATAGTCGACTGATTGTCATTAATCGGTAATGATTGGCTAACTAGAGTTTGACATTACTGTCGTATGACGGTGGTGGTCAGTTGATCCCTTTAGGTCACACATATAGGATGAGGCCCAAATAGATATTTAATTCATTTTATGTGATACAGATTAATTAATTTCTTAATTATGGGAGTGCAATTTTACGTCTTATTGTAATGTGATTAAATAAGATTTAATTTAGTAATTAAGTGTTAAATTACTAAATTAGCTGAGGTTTTAATATAAGTTTTGAGGTAGAGATAATTAGTTATTTAAGGTTACAAGAAGTTGTAATTTTAACTAACTAGTAATTATGGGACCCATTATATGTTGATATAATGGTAGTATACTACTAAAAAAGTGGAGTGTATATTATATTATTAATTATAATATTTAAGTGTTAAATGATTACATTAATAATTAATTATTTAAGATAGTTAAACATATGACTTATAAGCATTTGTGTGACAAATGACAAAAGGCAAAAATGGACCAAAATGGGTCCAAATTTTCGGCCAAATAAAGAGAACAAAATATGCTCTTTTGTCTTTTGTTTGTGTTGATTATAGTGTGATTGTGACATATCACACAAGCTTTTTCATACTACATCTTATACATATGTTCCCTACACTCAACCTAAACTAAACAAAAGAGTAAAAACAAAAGCAAAATGATTCCCTACATGGGAGAGAGGCCACCGGTTTTTGGCTCTCTAAATAGAGCATTTGTTGCTCAATTTTTCTACTTGTTCTTTGCTTGTTTTTCTCTCTAGTTTTTCCCTCACATGCAATTGCTAAAACTCTCACAAATACTAATACACTCAATCAATTACTAGAAGTAGTAATACTAGAAATATTAGTATTATTAAGGTTACATTTCTACTACATATCTATTTAATATTAGTAGGGATTTTTGGGATTACTCTTGGGTGCAAATTATTGGAGTGTCTTCTATACTTGGAGTCTTAGGAGGATCATCCATCTCATTAAGCTCAAGAACAAGTGAAGGAAGGTGACCTTACTTGTGCCCTATATTTCGAACCTACCTACAATGTAAGGGACATTGTTTTTCTTATAAATCTTTCATTTTGTTATGCATGCACTAGATCTAAAGAACAAATAATTAACAAGTTAATTAGTTCACTATTAGAGGAGTCTAATAATAGGTATATGAACCTAACAAATTCTTCCCATCAAAGACGGGACATTTGAGATATTTGGAATCCATTTATCACGTGATAGGCAGCGGAATATAAAACGATAAGATAAATGAAAAACAAGATAGATCAGCCTCTTTGCGGTTAGGCAATCAAGAGCACGAGGCTCTGATACCAATTGAAGAGTCTATTGATCCAAAATACTCAAGAGGGGGGGTGAATTGAGGATTTAAAACTTTTGAAAGCTTTTTCGATTATGCGTATGTAATTGATTATTTAAAGTTTATTGATTAAACTTTAACTAATCAACTAATGAATTTAAAACGAAATATGCAAACAAACGAAAGAACGAGGAGACACACGGTTTTTGAAGTGGTTCGGTTTCACAAGTGGAAACCTACGTCCACTATTCTCGATTAATAAATTTAGTACCTTTCTACGGATTACAAATTTACTAACCCAGCTCGTAAAACAAACTCTAGCTGTAACTCAATGAGTACCGTTAAATACTCGAGTGACTAACTTACGCTAATAAGAAAGCACTAATGATTCTAACAAAGGTTCACGTTAATGAACAAGTAAGAAATCAACTAAGCACTATTATCTTATAACGATAACAATAAGAACGAGTATACGAGATTAAAACACACGACCTTTCAAAATAACAAATCGGTTTTTCTGCTTAAAATCACACGATTTTCTTTGTAAAATTAAAATCAATTTTTATGCTTAAGGTCTCTATCTTAAATGTTGTAAAGAGCAAAGTATTTATAGAAAAGAAAGAGCAAGGCAATTCGGTTTGTACAAACCCTAATTAGCCGAATAGAAGAGATATGTTAACAAATCATATCTTCTATTATCTCTTTCCTAAAAGCCTTTAAAGATAATAAAGAATATTCCAAAAGATAGAATATAATCTATTCAAATATTATCTTTACCATAAATTCTAAGATATGATAAGATTTCCTAAAACAAGAATATCTTTTATCATAAACAAATATATTAAGTAAGATATATAAGATATGTAAAGATATTATAGAATAAAATCTTTACCAAATATACCCTAGGTAACACGATATGTCACGGCTCATAAGCCTCGTGACTCGTGCAAACCCTAGCTCAATATATGGGTTAGAATTTAGGTTTTAAGAGAGGCTTTGTTGAAACCCTAATTAGTAGCATGGTCCACCTCATAAGTTGGCCCAAAACAACTACTAATCAACGTTCAACATAAAACTGAACTCCGCACTAAACCGGGCTTTATTATATAAATACTTTTATCAAAACAGTTAAAATAAACTTTAAACAATTTTCAAAACAATTTTGAACCATTATAAGTCGTGTATAATAAACTCAGCATCTCAATGTTATAGTAGGAGAGCTATAACATTGAGCTCTTTTACTAGTAATGTTATAGCTGCAAAGCTATAACTTTACTGATTCAAGAAACTCATTTTTGGTTATCATTACGAGATAATCACCTATACTATTCTAATCTTCAAGGAGATCTTCGAGTATAGGCTACATCATCATCCAAGCTTGATTAATCTTTAAACGGATTTCGTCTTCACATATATCTTGAATGAATCTTAATATTGTTTGATCTTGAATAGGGGCTTGAGCACTTCATGCTATCATCACAATCTTCTTTGTTACTTGCTTGTAATAAGTTGATTCTAAAAAACTTAGACAAACGATTACACGCAACAAGTACATAAAATATAAAACACCTTGACATCATCAAAACATAAACATATATGCTATATGGTTCAACAAAAGTACCAGGAAGGACTACCTCAAGGCTCATCTTCTGGAACTCTCGACTTAAGTCATCAGGTAACACCAACACGGATCTCATAGCATGACACACCTTGCGACTCAAAGCATCGGCAACCACGTTTGCCTTACCCTCATGATACTGCAGCTCAATCTTGTAGTCGTTAAGCAGCTCCAACCAACGTCTCTTCCTCATGTTAAGATCTCTCTGAGTGAAGATATACTTCAAGCTCTTATGATCCGTATAAAAGTTGCAAGAGACTCTATACAAGTAGTGTCGCCACAGCTTAAGTGCAAACACCACTGCTGCTAAATCAAGATCGTGAGTCAGATAGTTCATCTCGTGAACTTTCAACTGACGGGAAGCATATGCCACAACTTTACCCTTCTGCATCAAGACACAACCCAACCCAAACTTTGACGCATCGCAGAAAACATCGAACTCAACGCCCTCTTCTGGTAGAATCAACACAGGAGCGGTAGCCAACCTCTTCTTCAACTCCTGGAAAGCAGCTTCACAAGCTTCAGTCCAAATGAACTTGGATTCCTTCTTCATTAACTGAGTCATCGGTCTCGCGATATTAGAGAAGTCATGTACAAACCGACAATAGTACCCAGCTAGTCCAAGGAAACTCCAAACCTCGTTCACATTCTTTGGACTCTCCCAATCGACAACAGCTCGGATCTTCGACGGATCAACCATAACTCCATCGCCAGATATCACATGACCCAAGAAGGTAACTTCCTTTAACCAAAACTCGCACTTTGAGAACTTGGCATACCACTTCTGCTTACGCAGACTCTCCAAGATAACACGAAGGTGACGCTCATGCTCAGCCTCGTCTCTCGAGTAAATCAGTATGTCATCTATGAACACCACGACACACTTATCCAAATACTCATTGAAAGTGCGGTTCATCTGATCCATAAAAACAGCAGGTGCATTCGTCAACCCAAACAGCATCACCACGAACTCATAGTGGCCATACCTTGAATGAAAAGCAGTCTTAGGAATATCCTCATTCATGACTGGAATCTGATGGTAACCTGACCTCAGATCAATTTTCGAGAACACACTTGCACCACGGAGCTGATCAAACAAGTCCTCAATCCTCGGCAAAGGATACTTATTCTTGATAGTAACCTTGTTCAGCTTACGGTAGTCAATGCACAACCGCATACTACCATCTTTCTTCTTGACGAACAACACAGGAGCACCCCACGGCGAAGCACTCGGTCGGATAAAACCCTTATCGATCATCTCCTCAAGTTGCTTCTTGAGTTCCTGTAAATCAGCTGGTGCCATACGATAAGGAGCTTTCGAGATGGGACCAGTTCTAGGCAACAACTCAATCGAGAACTCTACGTCTCGCTCAGGAGGAATACCAGGTAGATCCTCGGGAAAGACATCGGGAAACTCCCTAACCACAGGTATATCCTAAAACTTAGGCTCAGCTGAAACACCATGAACACTGCACAGATAGATCTGATGACCCTTTCTACCCATGTTAACCATCTTCATCGCAGAAACCCACTCGACCGTAGGTGTAACCCTAACACCCTGATAAGAAACCCTTGAACCTGTAAGACTCTTAAGCACGATCTTCTGATCACGACACAGGAACATAGCGTCATAGCAAGATAACCAATCCATACCCAAACTCACATCAAACTCTCCGAGTTTGAATTGGACGAGATCAGCAGGAAGGATCGCCCCTGCGATACTGACAGGTACGTCCTTGAAAAGAACAGAGCAAGAAACAATCTCACCCGTAGGAAGGGATATAGAGGTGTGAACGGATGATGAAGAAGAGAGTCCAGCTCGGACGGAAAAGGATTCGGATACAAAAGACATCGAGGCACCCGTATAAAAAAGAACAAAAGCAGATAAAGAGTGAACGAGAAAGGAACCCGTAACCACATCTGGATTGGCATCTGCCTCAGCATGACTCATAACGAACACACAACCAGTCTTTAGAGCATCAGCCTTCGGTGCACTAGTCTTCATAGCATCGGTCTTTGGCTTTTGAGGGCAGTCAACAACATTGTGACCTGGTGACTTGCAGAGATAACATGTAAGAACATTTTCGTCGCAATCCTTACCCGGATGGTAAGCATTCCTACAACGAAAACACCAAGTGTTCTTTCGGGGCTAGAATTCGCCACGGGAGACGGACGAACTAGCATCAACCTTTTGCTTCTTCTGAAAGGAGCTAGGCGCAACGTAAGGCCTCTTCACAAACTTACTCTTCGCATTCTCCTCAGCCTCAGTAGCAAGAACTGAATCATAGATACTAAGAGCACGATCGTAAGCCTGCTGGAAAGAAGTTGAAGGAATACCAGACATAGCAGTCCGAACCTTAGGATCTAGATTCTTCTCATAGCGATGAGTTCTTGAAACCTCATCCATAGCTACAGAAGTAACAAAACGTGACAGCTTCACGAACTTGTTGGTGTACTCTTCAACGGTAATGGAACCTTGCTGTAGATGAAGGAACTCCTGCTCCTTCTGCCAGCGCATCTCTTCAGGGTAAAACCTTTTCTTCAGAGAAAACAGCCCAACCATATCCTAGTTGAACTTCCATACCAGCTCTAGCAAGAGCCCACCAGTTATCGACCTCGTCCTTCAGATAATAGGTGGCTATATCCACCTTCTGATCCTCAAAACATCCAGTAGTGAGGAACAACTTCTCGATCTCTCGAATCCAAGCCTCCAAAGCAGTAGGATCATTCACACCATCATAAGTCGGAGGACGGTGACGAGCAAAGCGATCAAACACAGTCGATTGCGGATGGTTGTTGTTGTTGTTGTTGTTGTTGTTGTTATTGAGGTGGTTGGTGAAACCTTCGGCCATAGATGCCAAAGCGGCCTCTAGTCTCCTGATGCGGTCAGCATCGGTTTCACCATTCGCGTTACGCACCATCTACAAGAACTAAATCTCGTTATAAGTGGTAGAACCTAAGTACCACTCCAAACAACTACTCATACACTTTACAAACATAAGAAAGCCAACCAATCCTATTGGTTTCTACCCCATTTACTCTCACTCATTAACTAAGTCATTTATTTTAGTTATCAACTAAGCGAGATTTGGGAGCGTGTTCTCTCTGATACCAACTGTAATAACCCGGATTATAAAACAAAGGAAAAACTTATATAAAGTAAATATCAAAGTACGATACTGATAAAGGGTCAAAGTGGCGGAAACACCTGACCAATCCGATTCGCTACTAAATCAAAAACCAAACTAATACATTATTTGAAGGTTCTAAAAACATAAAGCAAAAGTCCTAATTTATTATTCATCTCGCCGCACAGTATTTCCCAGCAAGATATCATCCAAAACAGCAACAATTATGAACAACCTGAGAAGGGGGTCGACAATTCAGTCAGGAGTAACTAGATGCTCTCCCAGTCATGTTTACAACAATTGAATATAATCAACAATCAATAGTAATTGAAATGTAAAACCAGTAAACATGCGAGACCATCTATTCTCATGAAAACCCAATACAGCTTACCACGACTTAATCAGCCTTAGACAAATGCAAACATGCAAACCTAGACCATATGCAACCACTAGACCATGAACACTTACAAGACAAGTAATGACAAACGACCCACAACAACCTAAGGCACAAAGCTAGCATTGAAGCATAGCAAACATGGTAACACACAATCTACAGCAACAGAAGGCACAAAGCTAGCAATCAAGCATAGCGAATAGAGCGAACGCCCGTTAGAGCGTATAACCACTGCCTCTAACTTGCCAGAGCGTATAACCACTGCCTCTAGCTGACGGAGCATATAACCACTGCCTCCATCGATGTGGAGCGTATAACCACTGCCTCCACTGTAACACCCCGCGCTTTCCTTATATTTTAAATAAACTTTTAAGTAATTTTTATTAAATAATTATTATTTAAAGCTTATTTTTATAAAATATCGTCATAGTCGTATAGCGATAATAATAGTGTAGATTTTAATAATAATATTCTCCGTATCGAATTATAGTAGGTTGGAGACGAAAATTCTAGTAGAAACCGACTCATATTGAGTTATTGGGCTTATCATGACTCATGGCCCTTTTTCCTTCTCTTTTCTCTACACCAAACCCCAACTAAACCCTCACAACTCCATCTCCCTCACTTCTAATTTCTGAAATTTCCCAACAAACACATCACCATTGTTAAACCCTTTCCTCTCAACCCTAAAATCACCATAACTCACTCAATTCTTCACCAATTTCGTTCCTTTTCGCGCCATTCTCTTCCTTTTCTCATTGCCCTCCTTTCTAAGTAAGAAAGTTGTCATCTTTTCCTCTTTTTCGAAATTCTCATCTTACAAGGATGTGAGTTCTTGACTTAATATCTTTATTTTTGTGTTTAGGGGAGAATTTGGACGACCCGGAGGAGGATAGCTACATCATTGACGACTCAATAGAAGATTGAAGTGCAAAAAGGTAACGGTGATGGGTTACTCGACTTTTATGTTAAAATTGTGTAAATTATGTAGTATTAGACTCATATGAATGTGAAATTTGGTGTCTTTCATGCTTTGTCGTGATTTGGTGATGATTCTCATATGTTTAAGGAGTAAATTCATGTCTTGTTGTAATATGGTAAAACATGAGATTGTCTTAAAGGAATTCTCTCATAATTACATGATTAAACCTCATTTTAATGATTAATAAACAACCCCATATGTTAATTACATCTTGAAAGTGGTAATTTTCTGAGTATTCATCATGTTAAAGAAGTATGAAATGATTAAATGAAAGATGGTTGAAATTGGAAGACTTTAGATGGATGTTTGATGAGTTTTCGTGTACGATGATCCCTCGCCGGGTGGGCGTGACCGGCCTTCCCAACCGGCAGCGCGTCATTGCATTTCTGAGTTATAAAAATAAGGAATTAAGATTTGTATTCCCCTGCCGGTGGGCCGGCAGCCGGCCTACCCAACCGGCAGCGAGTACATGAAATTTTGGTGTCTTTTATAATAGGATGTATCCCTTGCCGGTGGGCCGGCAGCCGGTCAACCGACAGAGAATACACAATGTGAAATGTTGAACTTAATTGACTATAGTAGGTATTCCCTGCCGGTGGGCGCGACGGTCACCCTAGAGAATACACATTGAGTATTATTGACCTTGTTTACCTTAGCTTGCATCCTGCTAGGTGGGCGTGACACAAATACCCCGGCGAGAATACACTTTCATCTATTTTGACTTTGTTTCACCTTAGCATGTATCCTCTGCCGGTGGGCGGCAGCAGTGCCCACACCGTGAGAGCACCTGATATTTATTATAATCTTATACTTATACATGCTTCACATGAATTGTTTACGTTATGTTTGTGCAATCATTATTACTCGTGTTTGTGATCCAAGTGTGACGACTTACATTGTGTGACGACTTGACATTCCTTATTTACCCTTTCGGACCATTGGTTACGGTTAGGTGCCATGTTTCCGGATTGGGCTATTTTTCATTCCGCCTCTTCGGACCGGGGGTCACGGTTAGGTGACAAGGTTCCGATTTGGGGTTACTCGACTTTCGGGCACGGTTAGGTGTACCATGTTTCGAGTCTTGGATACGATTTGGTATCGTTTGTCGATTCGGGTGTCGTCCATCCCGAGAGTCTGGCCAGGTTTAGACTAGGACCGTATTATGATCGTCGTCCTACCAGGAGGTTGGAGTCTACGTTGGGAGTCTTGTTTGACCATACTTTGTAATTTGTCTTACATTTGAGTCGAGTCAATTTGTGACCGTTTGACCTAATTATTCTTCTCTCATTTATGCGTAACTACTCTTATTGCATTTCGTATACTAATCATGATTCTCTTGTTACCGTAAGTATTTATTCTTATGCTTGTTTATTTAATTAAGTTCCTAATTACTTGTATTTTGACATATTGTGGCTGGGAGAACCATGAGTTACTCCCCACTGACTGTGGCTTTCATATTTATTATGAATGACAGGTTGGTGATGAAGCTTAAGTGGGGAAGACCGTGTGAGCTAGCGAGTTCTTACCTTGGACCTTAATTAGCTATCACTTTAATAGACTCACCTACTTTTAGACTCATGTTCATTCGTGGGATATCTTTTCCCCAATAAATAGACTTGTGTTGTAAACTTAAACTTAATTATCTAAACTTATTTATCGTGTTGGTGATGCCTCGCGTTGGACTTAGTTAGAAGCCTTAAAAGTTTTAAAAATCTCGTGTTTCCGCCACGATTTACTAGTTATATTTAGTTACCTCAACGAGGGGTGTCACAGTTGGTATCAGAGCATATATTGATCCCGACGCACACACGTGTACCCCAACTTAAAATTCTTACTTGACCTTGAATAATGAATGAGAGATGGGTAGAATTAAGGACCTAAGTTGGTAGCCTTTTTGTGTATGTTTTGTGATAGGTTCTAACTTGTTTGCTCTTGTGCAAAAAGATGGTACGACCAACCAATGTGGAAAATGCTATCATGCAAGCCCTCACTCAAGTACTTGTTAATCAACAAAATGCTCAACCCGCTCCCCCTACACCCGAAGCTAACCGTCAAAGAAGTTATGCTTGGATTGCAAGCCAACTAGCAAGGAACAAGGCTAGGACCTATGGTGGTGAAGTGGATCCCGTTGCTCTCTCGGAGTGGTTTCGTGATATGGAGAAGAACTTCTCTCTCTTTGATGCCCGAGAGGAGGACACGGTGAGGTTAGCCTCTCACTTTCTTGTGAAGGAAGCCGATAGGTGGTGGACTCTAACCGGACCTACAGCTACTCAAGACCCCAACTTTGATTGGAACCGCTTCAAGTCACTTGTGGAGACTCGCTTCTACCCTAAGGAGCTCAAACAACAAAGATTGAAGGAGTTCATGGACTTCAAGCAAGGGAAGCTATCAATTCAAGCCTACACCGATAAGTTTAATGAACTTGCTCATTATGCCTCCAAGTTCGTGAAAGATGAAGAGGATCGTGTCTACTTCTACAAGAACAAGTTGAATCCTAAGGTGGAAAGCATGGTGAGAAGAAACTCAACTACCTTTGTGGAAGTCTATGATGATGCCATTTGGGCCGAAAGCTCTTTGAAGGCCATTGAAGAAGAAGCCAAGCCCCACTCCTCTTCTCATTCTTACCATTCTAACTTTCATGGCAAGAGACCATTTGTACCTTCTACTTTCAACTATGCCAACAAGAGGAGGTTTGTGCCAAGGATACAAGACCATGGAGGACAAGGACCAAGAGTTCAAGAACCTAGAGGACAAGCTCCCACATCAACTAATGAACTTGAGAAAGACCGTAAGTGCTACCATTGTAGGCAAGCTGCACACCCCGGAATTGGATGTTATGGCAAGCCCTTGACTTGCTTCCATTGTAAGAAGCCCGGACATCGTGTTGCCGATTGCCCCGAGAAGAAGAATGCTCCCACTTCAAATGCTAGGCCAAGAGGAACAATCTTTGTCATGAGTCGAGCCGAAGCCGCCGCTCATCCCGATATCATTACGGGTATGTTCTCAATTTTTGATCAACCTTGCCTCATTTTATTTGATACCGGCGCATCTTTATCATTTATATCTTCCAAGTTCTCGGAAAAACTAGCTCTTGAGCCCATTCCTAGTGAGGAAACTTCTATATCCTTACCTTCCGGAGAAATGTTCTCTTGCTCCTTCATTTTCTCCGACATTCCTATTTCTATTTCGGAAACCTTGTTTCCCGCTAACCTACTTCGTTTCCCCCTTAAGGAATTCGATGTAATTTTTGGTATGGATTGGTTGTCAAAGTATGATGCAAGATTCGAGTGTCGAGACCAAAAGATTTGCCTCAAGAGTCCGCTAGGCACCCGCGTGTCCTATAAAGGAGTTCGTTCCCAAGAAGGTGTGAAATTGATTTTTGCTTTGAAGTTGATGAGCATGAAGAGGAAAGGTTACCAAATCTTTCTATGCGTGGTGACTTCTACCTCCCCTTCCTTACCGAAGATCGAAGAAGTGCCCATGGTTTGTGGGTTTGCCGATGTCTTTCCCGAAGAATTACCCAGAATTCCTCCCGAGCGTGATGTAGAATTTTCTATCGACCTTGTACCCGGAACCGGACCGATTGCTAAAGCCCCGTACCGTATGGCACCAACCGGGTTGAAGGAGTTGAGGAAGCAACTTGATGAGATGATTGAGAAAGGATTCATTAGACCTAGTGCCTCACCTTGGGGTGCTCCCATTCTCTTTGTGAAGAAGAAAGATGGATCCATGAGACTTTGCATTGACTACCACGAGCTTAACCGTGTCACCGTCAAGAACAAGTATCCTCTACCAGGAATTGAAGATTTGTTCGATCAACTCAAAGGTGCTTCTACTTTTTCCAAGATTGATTTGAGATCCGGTTATCATCAAATTCCCGTTCGTGAGTCCGACATCCCTAAGACCGCCTTTAGCACAAGGTATGGAAACTTTGAGTTTAAGGTGATGCCCTTTGATTTAACCAATGCCCCTTCTATCTTCATGGACCAAATGAACCGGACCTTTAGTGAGTTCTTAGACAAGTGTGTAGTGGTCTTCATTGACTATATCCTCATCTATTCCAAGTCCGAAGAAGAGCATGCCGATCACCTTCGTATCATTTTAGAGATCCTTCGTCGTCAAAAGTGGTTTGCCAAATTCTCCAAGTGTGAATTTTGGTTGTCTAAGGTGTCCTTTCTAGGCCATGTTATATCTAAGGATGGTGTCATGGTAGACCCTTCGAAGATTGAAGCCGTGATTGAGTGGAAGAGCCCAACCGATGTTGGTGAGATCCGTAGTTTCTTGGGTTTGGCGGGTTATTACCGTCACTTTGTGAAAGATTTTTCCAAGCTTGCTAGACCGATGACTCAACTTTTGAAGAAAGAGACCAAGTTTGTGTGGACCGAAGCTTGTGAAGGTGCATTCCAAGAGTTGAAGAAGAGGTTGACTACCGCTCCCGTGTTGACCTTGCCCGAGGATGGAATTGATTTTGATGTGTTTTGTGACGCCTCTAAGATGGGTTTGGGTTGTGTTCTCATACAAAATAGGAGAGTTGTTGCCTATGCTTCGCGACAATTGAGAGTTCATGAGGTGAACTACCCCACTCATGATTTGGAATTAGCCGCCATTGTTCATGCCTTGAAGATGTGGAGACACTATCTCATCGGAGTTCATTGCCGTATCTACACCGATCATAAGAGTTTGAAGTATATCTTCACCCAAAAAGATTTAAACATGAGACAACGACGATGGTTGGAATTGGTGAATGATTACGACGTAGAGTTGTTGTATCATGAAGGAAAGGCAAATGTGGTTGCCGATGCCCTTAGTAGGAAGTCCACTCATTCCTTGAGTGTCATTCGTGTGCTCCCCGACGACCTTTGTGCCGAGTTTCGTAAGCTAAGTTTGCAACTTGTGGAGAGTGGTTTTGATTATCTTGGTGCTATGGTTGCCGAGCCCGTTCTTCACCGTGAGATCCTTGATAGCCTTGGGGACGATGCTACCTTTAAAAGTTTTCGAGCCAAGCTTCTTGAAGGGAAAGCAAAGGATTGTGAGATTGATGCTAGAGGTTACCTTAGTTACCGAGGACGCATGTACGTACCCGATGCCGTTGATTTGAGGAATAGAGTCTTAGATGAAGCTCATCTATCCCCTTATTCGATTCACCCCGGAGGAGACAAGATGTATAAAGATTTGAAGCTTCAGTTTTGGTGGCCTAACATGAAGAATGACATTGTGTCATATGTAGGAAGATGTCTTACTTGTCAACAAGTGAAGATTGAGCATAAGAGACCCGGTGGTTTGCTACAACCGTTGGATGTTCCTTTATGGAAGTGGGAGTCCATTTCCATGGATTTTGTAATGACTTTACCTAAGACCGTTGGTGGAAAGGATGCCGTATGGGTGGTGGTGGATAGGTTGACCAAGTGTGCTAGGTTCATTCCTATCAAAGAGACTTGGAGTTTAGACCGTCTTGCTAATGCTTATGTGGAGGAGATCGTTCGTTACCATGGTGTTCCTAAGGAGATCGTGTCGGATCGTGACCCGCGTTTTTGTTCAAGATTTTGGAAAGCTTTGCAAGATGCTATGGGTAGTAAGTTGTTGATGAGTACCGCTTTTCATGCCGCTACCGATGGACAATCCGAGAGGACGATTCAAACTCTAGAAGACTTGTTGCGTGCTTGTGCCCTTGACTTCCATTCTAGTTGGGAGAAGAGCTTACCTTTGGTGGAATTTTCTTACAACCATAGTTATCATGCTTCTATCAAGATGGCCCCTTATGAAGCCCTTTATGGAAGGAAATGTCGTAGTCCGATTTGTTGGGATCAAGCAAGTGATGTTCGTGATCTAGGACCCGACAAGTTAGCCGAGACGATTGATCAAGTGAAGCTCATCCGTGAAAGAATGAAAGCCTCCCAAGATCGACAGAAATCTTATGCCGATGTTCGCCGTCGACCCTTGGAGTTTGAAGTTGGAGATAAGGTGTTCTTAAAAGTGTCCCCGATGAAACGAGTAAAGAGGTTCGGAGTTAAAGGGAAGTTGAGTCCAAAGTACATTGGACCTTATGAAGTGATAAAAAGGATTGGTGTCGTGGCATATAGATTGGATTTGCCCCCGAGTTTGGGTAAAGTTCATGATGTTTTCCACGTGTCTCAACTTAGGAAATACATTAGCGACCCTAGTCATGTGTTGCAAAATGAAATTCCCGAGCTTGAGCCTAGTCTTTCTTTCGAGGAGAGACCGATTCGTATCTTGGATAAGAAGGAGAAGAAGCTAAGGAGTAAAGTGGTGCCCCTGGTGAAGGTTTTGTGGAAGTGCGGTGATGTAGAAGAAGAGACTTGGGAGCCGGAGGCTCCCATGCGTGTCAAGTACCCTAGTTTGTTTTAGTAAGGTAATACCTTTCGTTTCTAGTTTCGCGGGCGAAACATTTTAAAAGGAGGGATGATTGTAACACCCCGCGCTTTCCTTATATTTTAAATAAACTTTTAAGTAATTTTTATTAAATAATTATTATTTAAAGCTTATTTTTATAAAATATCGTCATAGTCGTATAGCGATAATAATAGTGTAGATTTTAATAATAATATTCTCCGTCTCGAATTATAGTAGGTTGGAGACGAAAATTCTAGTAGAAACCGACTCATATTGAGTTATTGGGCTTATCATGACTCATGGCCCTTTTTCCTTCTCTTTTCTCTACACCAAACCCCAACTAAACCCTCATAACTCCATCTCCCTCACTTCTAATTTCTGAAATTTCCCAACAAACACATCACCATTGTTAAACCCTTTCCTCTCAACCCTAAAATCACCATAACTCACTCAATTCTTCACCAATCTCGTTCCTTTTCGCGCCATTCTCTTCCTTTTCTCATTCCCCTCCTTTCTAAGTAAGGAAGTTGTCATCTTTTCCTCTTTTTCGAAATTCTCATCTTACAAGGATGTGAGTTCTTGACTTAATATCTTTATTTTTGTGTTTAGGGGAGAATTTGGACGACCCGGAGGAGGATAGCTACATCATTGACGACTCAATAGAAGATTGAAGTGCAAAAAGGTAACGGTGATGAGTTACTCGACTTTTATGTTAAAATTGTGTGAATTATGTAGTATTAGACTCATATGAATGTGAAATTTGGTGTCTTTCATGCTTTGTCGTGATTTGGTGATGATTCTCATATGTTTAAGGAGTAAATTCATGTCCTGTTGTAATATGGTAAAACATGAGATTGTCATAAAGGAATTCTCTCATAATTACATGATTAAACCTCATTTTAATGATTAATAAACAACCCCATATGTTAATTACATCTTGAAAGTGGTAATTTTCTGAGTATTCATCATGTTAAAGAAGTATGAAATGATTAAATGAAAGATGGTTGAAATTGGAAGACTTTAGATGGATGTTTGATGAGTTTTCGTGTACAGTGATCCTCTGCCGGTGGGCCGGCAGCCGGCCTACCTAACCGGCAGCGCGTCATTGCATTTCTGAGTTATAAAAATAAGGAATTAAGACTTTGTATTCCCCTGCCGGTGGGCAGCAAATGCCTACCTACCCAACCGGCAAACAGAGTACATGAAATTTTGGTGTCTTTTATAATAGGATGTATCCCCTGCCGGTGGGCCGGCAGCCGGTCAACCGGCAGAGAATACACAATGTGAAATGATGAACTTAATTGACTATAGTAGGTATTCCCTACCGGTGGGCCGGCAGCCGGTCACCCGGCAGAGAATACACATTGAGTATTATTGACCTTGTTTACCTTAGCTTGTATTCCCTGCCGGTGGGCCGGCAGCCGGCCACCCGGCAGAGAATACACTTTCATCTATTTTGACTTTGTTTCACCTTAGCATGTATCCTCTGCCGGTGGGCCGGCAGACGGTGCCCACACCGGCAGAGAGCACCTGATATTTATTATAATCTTATACTTATACATGCTTCACATGAATTGTTTACGTTATGTTTGTGCAATCATTATTACTCGTGTTTGTGATCCAAGTGTGACGACTTACATTGTGTGACGACTTGACATTCCTTATTTACCCTTTCGGACCATTGGTTACGGTTAGGTGCCATGTTTCCGGATTGGGCTATTTTTCCTTCCGCCTTTTCGGACCGGGGGTCACGGTTAGGTGACAAGGTTCTGATTTGGGGTTACTCGACTTTCGGTCACGGTTAGGTGTACCATGTTTCGAGTCTTGGATACGATTTGGTATCGTTTGTCGAATCGGGTGTCGTCCATCCCGAGAGTCTGGCCAGGTTTAGACTAGGACCGTATTATGATCGTCGTCCTACCAGGAGGTTGGAGTCTACGTTGGGAGTCTTGTTTGGCCATACTTTGTAATTTGTTATACATTTGAGTCGAGTCAATTTGTGACCGTTTGACCTAATTATTCTTCTCTCATTTATGCGTAACTACTCTTATTGCATTTCGTATACTAATCATGATTCTCTTGTTACCGTAAGTATTTATTCTTATGCTTGTTTGTTTAATTAAGTTCCTAATTACTTGTATTTTGACATATTGTGGCTGGGAGAACCCTGAGTTACTCCCCACTGACTGTGGCTTTCATATTTATTATGAATGACAGGTTGGTGATGAAGCTTAAGTGGGGAAGACCGTGTGAGCTAGCGAGTTCTTACCTTGGACCTTAATTAGCTATCACTTTAATAGACTCACCTACTTTTAGACTCATGTTCATTCGTGGGATATCTTTTCCCCAATAAATAGACTTGTGTTGTAAACTTAAACTTAATTATCTAAACTTATTTATCGTGTTGGTGATGCCTCGCGTTGGACTTAATTATTAAAAGTTTTAAAAATCTCGTGTTTCCGCCACGATTTACTAGTTATATTTAGTTACCTCAACGAGGGGTGTCACATCCACGGTACTATGTATAGCGTATAACCACTACCTATATGTCTAAGACCTGGCCAGACTCTCGGTAAACCGAACGACACTCGGGGAACAGAGCGTATAACCACTGCCTCTTCTACCTCCTCGAACGTAGACCAAACAAATCCCGCATCAACGGGTGACGTTAGTTCATTCCGATAGTATATAACTGATACTACCGTCATCTATTCAGACTAGCAAACCACAAATGCACAGTATACCTGACTGTACTAATCATGCGTGAACAACATCACGACTCAACTCATAGGATAGTATAACTGACCATCCTTCTTATCATATGAACAAGAGTAACCAAAGATATATGCAAACACAAGGACATAACACGTTGGACACAATACAACATATGAAACAAGTATAAGCAACCAATGTTATAGTAACTTCAGCTATAACTTTAACATTAACCATTCAATGTTATTGTAACCCTAACCATAACATGAACTCTGGATGCGAGGTTATAGTAACCTCGACTATAACTTCAACATATACGACTTGAAGTTATACTTACCTCAACTATAACCTTGACACGAAACTCAAAGTTATACTAGTTCCAACCATAACCTTAAGCCATAAATCTCAGGGTACGTTAGTTCCAGCTATAACCTTATCTCGTACTTTAATGTTATTGTAGCTTCAACCACAACTAGAGTAACTACCCAAAGTTGTATTAACTTTAGCTATAACACATAAATCATCATCAAGGTTATACTAGCTTTAGCTATAACTTTGGAGAGAACTCTTGGCCGCCTATCATGCCGCCACTAGGGTTTATTCGTAAACCCTAATTGCGCTCATGACACTCATAATTTAATGCATAAGCAACATATGATATATAATTAATACATAAAAACATATACGAACATGTAAAACATATTTAATCATGATAACAAATAATCAAACATGCACCAATCATGAAAAACAATCATTAAATCATATTAATTATATCAATTGGCATAAACACAATTAAAAGAAACACCTAGTTACCTTATTAAGCAAATAAACCTAAAGATCGTCTTCAACGATATAAACGTCCTCTCCAGAAGCAACTTCCACGCCTTCATTAAATCATCCACGTACCAAAGATAACGAATCTAATAAATATACTAACTATATATATATATATATAAACTATAAAAACTATAAAACTATGCGAAAACATAAAACTTACAAAGGAGATAGATAGATCCAAGAAGTAGGATCGATCTAAGCACGAAGAACGAAGAAGAAAGGAAGAACGGCACGAAACCCTAGGCGAGGGACGCGCGGCACAAGGGAGGAAGAGAGGAGAGAAATTAGGTTTAGGGTATTGAGAAAAGAGAAGCAAGGGCTTGGTTTCCCCTCTTATTTATAGAGAAGCTCATGGGTTTATTTCAAGCTTAGGCCCAAAACTTACCCATCTACACCAAGATTCACGTGAGACCCAAGGAAGGTGCGGGTCTTCACCGTTTTCGAGCCCAACGAGCCTAAAAGACAATAGGCGGATATTTTCCCGTAAAATAAAATATGAAATATGGGAAAATAAAATTATAAAATTATATTACGGAAATTAGGGGTGTTACAGTATAGGTAAGACAAAAAGAATAAGGCAAAGGCCATGCATTGGCCCCTTCTCTTCACCCTACCCGGCCACCCTTCAAAAATGAGGATAAGTTCTCATTTTATTGTTCTCTCTAATTCATTCTTAGATTTTTACATCT
This sequence comes from Silene latifolia, assembly GCF_048544455.1. NCBI lineage: Eukaryota > Viridiplantae > Streptophyta > Magnoliopsida > Caryophyllales > Caryophyllaceae > Silene > Silene latifolia. The sequence continues at coordinate 152,312,365 of NC_133526.1, forward strand.
CACTTCTCTCCATCTCTCTAAAATTAGTTTTAGAAAACAAAATAAATTATTCTCATCTAATATTATTTAGTTACTAAAGGTAGTAATAAGAAATATTATTAGATTATTTTTAAGGTCTCTAATTTAATATATCTAGTTATATATAAATTAGAATTAAGGGTTTGTCTTGGTGCAATTGAAAGGAGGTTCTCACAATATTAAGACAAGGAGGATCATCCATTTACTTTGAGCTCAAGAACAAGTAAGAAAGGTGTTCTTACTTGTGCCCTTAAACCGATTTCACTAATGTAAGGAACATTTTCTTTACTTATCTATTTACATATTGTTATGCATGCATAAGATCAACATCTAAATCAATGAATATTTTAGATATATAATTAAAGAGTTTAATTTGAGGGTTAATGAATCCTTTCTAGTGGTATCATGAGCTTAGGTTGTTGCATGCATAATCGGCTTAGATTTTCCGACTAAATTAAAACTTGAAATTTGTGATTTTTATGATTAAGCCAAGAAATTATTTTGCATGTTAAGTATGGTCCTAAAATGTATTTAGGTCATTTTGATGATTTATGGTAATTTTTGGCTCATTTTAATGACTTTTAGTAATTTTATTACATTTAAATGTATAAAATGGTAATTAAAATGCTAGAAATAGTTAAACTTTGTTTATGACCTTGAATTTTTTATATGACCTCACATGCATATTTTATTTATTTTATGTAAAATTTCGTATAAATTTGTTTTACTTTGCATGATTTATGATTTTTATGAGATAAAAATGACATAAATGGAGGTAAAATAGTTAAAATTAGTTAAACATCGAAATAGGCCATGAAATTTTAATATGTTGTCACATGCATAATGTACTCACTGTGTGTAAAATGTGAGATGGAATTGATTCATTTTGCATTAGTTATGAATTTTTAGTTTAAAAATGACATAAATAGTGACTATTTTAGCATAAATAGCTAAAATAAATTAAATGGCATGAGAAAATTATTTTAGGTTGCATTTTTATCCCATATATCAGATCTAAAGTTGGAACATTGATTAGATTAATCTTCATATGCTTTAGATATTTTATTGGATAAAACCGATAAAGTGCAACTATATTTTTCTCGAAATAAATTCAAAACTTTTAACCTTGATTTTGACATTATGAGTATCATGGAATTATTTCAGAATGTTCAAAAATTTAAAATTTGAAATTTGAAATTATTGTAATTTAATTTGGATTTATCCATAAAAAGTTATGATATTAAGGTCAAAAATGAGCATAATTGATGAATCAAGTTGAATTATTGTCAAAAATGAAGTAATGACTAATTTTTGAGTCCTAAAAGGTTAGGATAATTAACTTGGACTAAAATTTGATTTTAGTATTATTTTGTGTAATTTTAATAAGTTAAAATTGCGGATATCCATAAAATCGGATTATATTTTCGATATAAGTTTAAAAAGGCGATTTGGCACATAATTTGCCATGTTAGTTACATATTATAATACTGCATATTTCATTGATGAATGTCATATTTTATTTATATAATTTGGAATTATGTAATTTTAACTTAGTACGGCCTTAGTTTAATCGATATTACCCGTAATGTAAGGGAATATTGATTTGGTTGTAATTTATTGTGCTCTCGTATCACTTTTATTTTATTTTATTAGATTTTAATTTTACAAATGTCTAAGAGGAAGTACAATGTACATTTTATTATTTAATTATTTGTAATCCCGGAGTTTCCTAAAGACGGTGCCATTCGGAAAAGAGTTCCGATCGAGACGGTGTCTATCCTTGGGAGGCGTGCCAAATGAAGATTTAAAGGACCAAAGGAGTTGGTTTCCGAATATGTAATAGAATATAAGATATTCTATTTTAGGAAAGGTCATACTAGGAAATTTACTTTACTTTATTTGCTTGCTTTATATGTTTGCATGAATTGCCAAATCGCCATAACTTCACATGCATATTTTATCGTTTTATTGACTATTGTCAATTATAATTATCGAGTATTCATCGACTTAGTTCACTTAAAGATGATAGATAATAAATCGACAAAACCTCTCACATATTTAAAATTGAGATTAGCCTTACCAAATAGTAGGACTCATGAATCCCTTTGACATTTGGGGTAGATTCGGTTCCCCGTGGTACTTTCATTTATCATTGGGCAAGTGGGGTAATAAAACGTTATTACACGTGAAATTTGGTTGGACTCAATGGGATATAAAGACTAGTCTTATGTTCCGGGGCTAGAGATGGATTTTATGAAATACATCGACCGAGAATTCTATAGTAGAATCAATTAAAGAGTTAATTCACCAAATTTATCCAAGTATGGGTTGTATCGGTTTCCCGTGCCCATGGTTGTATAAAAATGGATCTCGAAATCATTTATATAATTTAGGTGCGAGGTCATTATATAAATGCATATTTTCTTTAAAAACCTTGTTAAAATGTTTACAAGTAAAAATGATAAATGTTAATTGTTTCCTTCATTTCCTTTTTGTAGTCAATTTCGATTAATTTGCAATGACAACTCCGATTTCATCCGCTTCCACAAGTGGAACCGCTCCACCTCTCACCAATGCTTCTTGGCTCCGATCCTTTATGGATCGATGTAAATTTGAAAAGAATGGCACTAACTTTGCCGATTGGGATGCGCAACTCCGCTTGGCCGTGGAAGGTGACGATAAGCTTCGTTACCTTACCGAAGCCGCTCCCGCTATACGTACTACTAGGTCCACCGCCCCGGTTAGGGAGGCCTATAAGGCTTACCTAAAGGGATCGGCCCCGATCAAGAATGTCTTGATCTTCTCTATGGATGCCGATCTCCAAAGGAGTGCTATTAAGATAGGCACCGCCTATGAGATCTACACCAAGCTTGTGACCATGTTTTCATATGTTCCTAGGATTATCCAATATGAGGCGGCCTCCGCATTCTTTGAGCTCAACATCAAATAGGGTCAAAAAGTGAGCCCTCATGTGCTTAAATTGATTGAGCATGTTAAGACGCTCAAATTGCAAAAGGTTGAAATTCCCGAACAACTCGTTATTGACCGAGTTCTCCATTCCTTGAATCGCATCAAAGCATTTGTACAGTTTAGGGTAAACTACAATATGCAAAACATGAAAACCTCTCTCCATGAATTGCACAACTTGCTTGTTCAAGCCGAGAGAGACATGGGTCTCAATGTGAGTATAACCAAGGATGTGCTCAATATTAATGATAAGAGCAAGGGGAAATTCAAGAAAAGCGCTAGAAAGGGTAAGAAACCCACTCCCAACAAGGGCAAAGGGAAAGCTATTGGGAATAGCTCTTCCAAGCCCAAAAAGGGTGCATCTTCCGAAGATAAGTGCCACTATTGTTGTGGCACGGGGCATTGGAAACGTAATTGTCCAAAGTATCTAGGAGATGTCAAAGCTGGACGTGTGACTCCAGTAGGTAATAAGTTCTCTAATTTATTGTGTTATTGATATAAATCCCAACTTTGGTATTTTGATACAAGTTGTGATTCTCACCCCCTTTAATGTAATTTACGGCATGTGAGCAAAGACAAAGGCAAGGAGAAGCAAGCTTGAAGAAGATCTTCAACAAAGGGATGCTAGGGTAGCCGCCCATAGTAGAAGACCTATGGAAGCTTGGCTTTTATTTTATATTGTCTTCTTAGTATTATTGTATTTTGGCTTATTGTTTTTAGAACTTATTTTGATTTACATGTTGGACATGGAAGTTTGTTTTATTTCCATTTTGCAAACAATGGTTGTATGAATTTTAATGGCTTGGCTTTCAACCCAAGTCATTCGGTTTATGGAATTTTTTTTGTTCTAAAAACTTGTCATTATGCACCATTCACATCAACAACATAAATTGATTTGACTTAAATTGATCATAAAAGAATTACAATGATTGGATCATTGTAATAAGTTCATAAGCCATAAATTTGATTCCCTCTTATACTTTTATGACCGAATATCACATCTTATTTGAGATAAGATAGAACGATTAAAAAGTCAAATAGAGTTATTTGAACTCTAGGTAGAGAATTTTAGAAACCAATTGAGAACACCACTTATAATTAAGACTTGTAACCACTTATAAGACTCCATACGAGTTATGGGAGGTCTTAAGACCCTAAAACTGTATAAGACATGGATATGAGTCCAATCCTTTATCTTATAAAGGTTTGTCTATCTTAATACTTGATTACAATGTCATTACAAGAGGGTCATCAATTAAGGTCATAATGTGCGACATTTACTCCTGAGAATTGTTTGTTGCTTACATAGCTATCTTTCGATAAAATAGGCGTATTTTTCAAAAGATAGAGTGGGAGAAAATTAGCAACAAACTCGAGACTAGTGAGGAGACCAAAAGAAAGTGTTCTTCAATAAAGATAATGAAGTGGTTGTATCAAAAAAATTCAATTCAATTTACATAAGAGCCTAATGAACCAAAGTGAAATCTGTGCATAAGAGTTGCATAGATAAACATTAGGTTATCTACAAAGCTGAGTTAAAGGGTAACTACACTAAGATCCATATCATCATTGCTACACCTTAAAGTCTGAATAATCAAGTTAGATGTTAAGACCAATTTCTAAATAGGTATTTAGAAAGGGTGTGAGTGTGTGACATTAACACAAGGTTTTAATCAACACTTAGAAATTGCAATGATCATCTCAAGTTATGTGATAAGAAAATGGTTTTACTCGAGTTGTCGAGAAGCCATAAGTATACATGGATTTAAGTGGGAGTCAATATTGTCATGTTTAGACATGGAGATCAGTGGGAGAAATTGTCTTTCATATTAATATCATTGAGGATGACATGCTAACACTACCGTCGATGAAGGAGTGTTTTTGTTTTCAATTCTCGATGAAAGAAGACATGTTGCTTTTTTAAAAGTCCAAATCTATCATTATATAGGGAATTTTAAGTTGGTACGTAGATAATTATCTTATGTTGATAAGATTATTTATCGGTTTATTATCAACATAGGTTGAGGAGGTTATTCATTTAGATGAAAGTGGAATTACTATGATAGAGTCATAGTTATTCACTGAACCCCATGAGTTGTTGATCACATAAAATCAATTGCTAAAGTTTCCGCCATTAGAACGATCATGTATGCCAATGTATGCACATGCCATGATGAATACTATGCTTGGAGCATAATGAGTCAATGACAAGTTATTTCGTATAAAAGTCTTTTGAAAGCCTTCAAGAACATCCACTATAATTCCTGAGAAGAAATTAGGATCCGTTCTTGTGTTTGGAAGACATACTAAGTTGTGTGTTGAAGGGTTACACAAACTTAAGTTTCCAAACCTATAAGGATTTAACAAAATCTTAGGCTAATTTTATTGACTCGGGAGTAAGTGATTAGAAAAATATTTTAGAATCAATCATAGCAAATTCTACAAATGGAGTGTGAGTACATTGTGATAAGGTGGTTTATAAAGGGACTATAGGTAGTTCCTTCCACCAAGTATTTTATCACAAGTTATATGATGACAGTGGGAGCATCTTTCAAGTTAAAGAGCCCAAGTCCAAGAAGAAGTCTAGACATGTACTTAGAAAAGTTCATGACATTATAAATAACATTGAATAGAAGGAAATAGCAATTCATAAAGTTGTAATGAATGGATACATGACATATCCACTAACCAAGCTTCTATTGCACCTTGACAAGTGTAAAAGGTACACTTTAGATTATAAAATGTGAATTAGTAATATGGTATTGACTATTCATATGTGATAATCGCATTTATCGTTTGAGTTTCTTAAACTCATCTATTACCTTGTTATATCCAAATAGGTTGTTGAGACAACTTTGAACCCTGTTAAAGTGAACTGGATTAACATAGTAATTGCCCATAGTCACTCATATGAGGTGACGTCTCTAAGTGACTAGATTGTGAGTCGATTGATGGAAAGTTCAAGTGCCATATGGTCATAAGAGATGACCAGTCGATCACATAGACAGACTGTAAGAGACACTTTGTCAGACTCTGACCGCTTATAGAGTTCTGGTAATTCATATAGCCTGGTCGTGGCGAGAGCTACTATAGTATTCTTTTGAGCCAATTCTTTGACTAAAGACTATTCGCCCAAGTTGGCACAGTTTCTGAGTGACTTTAAATTATGCTCTACGATTTTCGTAAATGAGGTCTAGTGGGCATCTTTTGAGTCATGATGAGCTATGGCTAAACAAAGGGAATACTGCGATAGGAATTGTCCATCCCCTTGTCAGGGTTATTTAAAAATCTCAGGGCAACTCGAGGATTAGTGAACTGGAAATGCGTGGCCACGCTCGGAAGGTATCTACGGTAGATAATTCCGGCCAGACAGTTACTCTCCAGATCGAGGAAACCACTCTTGATATGATCACTTGCAAGAACGACCTGCAAGACACCTTGCATTGAGTGGGAGATTTTAATAGGACAAGAGAATTGGTGATGCACACTTGTCTCGGACAAGTGGGAGATTGTTAGAGTATATGTCCTCGACAATAGTGCGATCACATTATTAAAACTCATAATAAGAATACAAATAGGTATGATTAATTTTTATACGCCAACTGATCAACATTAATCGGTAATGATTGGCTGACTAGAGTTTGACATTACTGTCGTTTGACGGTGGTGATCAGTTGATCTCTTAAAGTCACACCTAAAGGACAATTCCCTTAATAGATAAATTAATTAATTGTATAATGATACAGATTAATTAATTACCTAAAATTGAGCAATTTACATATGTGAGTGAGAATACGAATCTTATTGTAATTCGATCAAATGAGATTCGTTTTAGTAAATAAAATGTTATATATTACTAAAACTTTGTTTATAAAACAATCAAATTAAGAATGAACGGTTATTTATAATTGCAATATGTTGTAGATTAAATTAACATGGACCATTTTATATACTTGTAATTGTGAATTACTAGTCAATTGTTATATATAATTAAATTAATATATGTAATGATATTTAATTGTTAAATATGCATTAATATTATTAATAACATGTTATATGTCACATGTCACACATTATATGACAACGAGACAATTGACAAAAATAAAATGGACTCCATATTAGCTATATGCACCGGTTTTTAGAAGGTTAAATGGGTGAAATGGGTAATTGTTTTAAATTATTTAAAAAACATAATCATTGCCTATTCTTACAAGTCTAAACCCTACATATTATGGGTAAGACAAAAAGAATAAGGCAAAGGCCATGCATTGGCCCCTTCTCTTCACCCTACCCGGCCACCCTTCAAAAATGAGGATAGGTTCTCATTTTATTTTTCTCTCTAATTCATTCTTAGATTTTTACATCTTACTTCTCTCCATCTCTCTAAAATTAGTTTTTGAAAAGAAAATAAATTGTTCTCATCTAATACTATTTAGTTACTAAAGGTAGTAATAAGAAATATTATTAGATTATTTTTAAGGTCTCTAATTTAATATATCTAGTTAATATATAAATTAGAATTAAGGGTTTGTCTTGGTGCAATTGAAAGGAGGTTCTCACAATATTGAGACAAGGAGGATCATCCATTTACTTTGAGCTCAAGAACAAGTAAGAAAGGTGTTCTTACTTGTGCCCTTAAACCGATTTCACTAATGTAAGGAACATTTTCTTTATTTACCTATTTACATATTGTTATGCATGCATAAGATCAACATCTAAATCAATGAATATTTTAGATATATAATTAAAGAGTTTAATTTGAGGGTTAATGAATCCTTTCATTAGGATCACTTATATAGGCAACCTTGTTGGGCAATGTAGTTCCCGGAATGAAATCAATTTGATGCCCAATTCCTCTAAGAGGAGGCAGGCCACTTGGAAGCTCATTTGGGAACACATCTCCATAGGAATTGAGAAGCTCTTGGACCTCATTAGGGAGTGACATATTCCGCCCCCAAGACACATCCTTTGAAACAAGAACATATACATATTCTTCACCCTTCATTTCTTGGAGCATTTCGGCCTCATTGATTAACAAGACCTCTTTTTAAGGCTCAAGCATGGAGGGTGGTGTGGTGTGTTTAAGGACGGGTGGTAGGGGTGTTAAAATGACCTTCCTTGTGCCAAATTTTAAAGTGTAGGTGTTGTATGTCATATGGTGTACCGAATCCCTATCAAACTCCCAAGGCCTACCAAGTAGAAGATGGCAAGTATCCATAAGTAGAACATCACAAAGAACCTCATCCGAATAGTTTTTGCCAATGGAGAAGGACACTCGGCATTACTTATCCACTCTGACTTCAGCCCCTTTGTTGAGCCACCTCAATTTATAAGGACTAGAGTGGTCTTGTGTAGGCAAAGAAAGCTTCTCAATGAGAGTACTAGAAGCCACAATTGTACAACTCCCTCCATCAATGATAATATTGCAAACTCTTTCCTTTATGGTGCAGCTAGATCTACATATTTGTTGTCTTTGATCCATTTCCAAGGGTTGTGGTTGGGTATGCATCACTCTCCAAGTAACCAAGCTAAGACCCGCATTCGGCATCACCAAATTAGACTCCCCATGACCCGTTTCTTCCTCATCCTCATCACACACAAGGATCACATCATCACCCCAATGAACAACCTCAAAGCTACTAAGGGCTCTCTTGGTTGGGCATTCTTTAGAAAAGTGACCATAACCTTGGCATTGGTAACATTTTTTTTAGAGGCATGGTCTTGTTTGTGAGGTTTCAGGTGCTTTGCCTTTATCAAGCATATGGATTTTGGTTTGAGGGGTGGGCTGATTAATTTTGACATCGGCTGGAGGTTTGTAAGGGGCTGTTTTGGCGGGTGGTTTCGTGGTGGTAAGGGCTTTCCCCTTGCCCAATTTCTCAACCCTTAAAGCTAAGTTCACAGCTTCGTCAAAGGACCAAACTTGTTGCATTCAGATCCTATGAGCAATTGAGGAGTCTATTGATCGAATACGAAAGAGGGGGGGTGAATTGAGTATTAAAAACGATGACCACTTTTTCGAAATATATGATGTAAAATTAATTATTTGATTTTATTGATTAAAATCAACTAATTAATTTACTAATAAGCGCAAAATCGAAATAACAAAAATAAAGAAAGAGAGAAAGAGAGACACACAGGATTTTGAAGTGGTTCAGTTTCACAAGTCGAAACCTACGTCCACTATTCTCGATTATTAATTTTTAGTACTTTTCTACGGATTACAAAAATTATCAATCCACTCGTATAATCAACTATATGATTATAACTCAGATTGAGTATCGCTAAATACTCTAGATTGCTCTTACGTTAATAAGAAAAGTACAACGATAAATACTAATCTCACGTTATGCGAGTGAGTATAATATCTTGTGTACTTAGTATCCTATAACGATTTCTCTCTGAGTGATTGACAAATATGATGCGCAACTTTTATATAAGCAATTTGTAAAATAAGAATTAAAGCTCAAACAATTTTGCTTAAATATTTTTCTCTTTGAAAGTGTAGATGTGTGTCACTTTTAATTGTTGAATGAAGAGAGGTATTTATAGTTGTAGGGAATTAGAGTTTTAGAATATTCTAGAAGGTGTGAAACCCTAAATAACTTGACGAACAAGTAGGAGGCTAGGGTTAAGGAATGGATCGGCCTCTAGGGTTTTCGGCCGGCCCTTAGGGTTTCATTCGGTCCATTCGGCCTCCATAGCCCACAACAAATCAAGATAGAATTTTAGTTGAAACCCTAGGTTGCATGACGACATAAATATCGTGTTACAACCCAATAGTTTATTCAACTTAAATTCTTATTAAATAATTCCAATTATATAAATACTCTCTTATTCTTATAAAACATTAAAAATATATTTTCCAAAAATTAACGCATCATTTTTGTCTAGCAGTGAAGTTATGGCTATGAGGTCATAACTTCACTAACCTTTAAATCAAACAAAGTAAAACCATTACCGGATGACGACCTATACTATCTAATCTTCAGTAGATCTTGATGAACGAATCGTCTCTTCACAAGTCTCTCATCTTGAGTCTCGTGGTTGATTTCTGATCTTGATCTTGCTTGAATACAACGATCAAGTGTCTTCGAAGTTGTACCTCCTTGGTCCAAACTTCAAGCTTGCGTCATTGTAATTGTTCCTTTCTATATTAAGACTTAAGCACACAATTACACGCATATGTTTTTAATATTAAGTCCACATACAAATCATTACTGTCATTATCAAAACAACTAATTAGGACTAAAGGTCCAACAAATTCCTCCTTTTTGATGATGACAAGTCTCCTATGATTTGTGTCTAAGTCTAGTTCTCCCTCAAGATAATACTTCCCAAATTATAGAACAGTTGAGCGTAGAAACTAATAATCTTTTCAAAGTTATAACTATAGAACGCAGAGAGAGAATTAACTTAAGACGGTCGCAAATCATAAAAACAATTCCCCCTCTTGGCATCATTGAAAAGATGAGAACAAACATAAAACAACTAGAATAATATATTATGAGACAAGAATTAATCATGAAAAACATCTTATATTAAACGCAGTCTAGTTCTTAATTAGCATAATAATATTATAAACCTGCAATCACACAACGAATAAAATGCGGAATTGAAAAAGCTAATATCCATAAGAATGGACTTTTATTGTGAGCAAGGAATTAAAAAGAGAAGGCTAGGTTGGATGGTTGGATGGGTAAGGCGAGATGATCACGAGTAGTGGGGGCTCGGTGATCGTGACCTAGGACGGGTCCGAAATTCCAAGTACTCGTGTCGCGCGTGACAATGGTCTAGGAGTGTAGATTGAGCAGTCAATCGAGTGTCGAAATTACCAATCCTCAAAGTCATAGCTTTAACTGCTTCATATATCGTATGCATCTGAGACCTCATCTCCTTTCCAGATTGTAATAGCTCATCACCAAACTTAACCAAACTATCCAAACCTTCCCTCATAAGAGTAGACTCGGAGTGTGTTCGCACGGCGGCCTTAAGAGCATTGTCGACTTTCGTGTCAAATCGTGACAACACGGTGTTTAGAAGCGTCGGGCTAATACTACTTGGTCCACTAGTATCAACTCTCTTTTCCTTTGTAATGAGATCAAACAACTCACATAATTTCTTGTCTTGCTCATTAATCCTTCCAAGAATAGAAGTAAAATTTGATTCCATCTTAGAATCCAACATCCCAAAACTCACATTGCTTTTTCCACCTTTTTCTCCTTTTTCTCCTTTTGTGTCAAAACACAATTCCGGGCCATTAATGACAAGCTTCATATAAGATAAATAAAGATCGCTCATCTCGTCATTTGTTATAACTCCATAACTATGCATCCCAATAACTCCTTTCTTCTCTAAAATTCGAGAGATCCAATTTCCATAAGGCAAACTTAAAGTAGAAGCTAAATCATCCATCTTAGCCGTTACACTAGCTTGTATAATTTTATGAAACACAAGCATAGGTAGACTAACCTTTTATCTTTCAAGCCATGCCTTCATAATAATCATCTCATGAACCCCGAATTCATCTCTACCTTCTTTTCGAGGAACAATGGTAGTCCAAAGAAAGTTCAAAAAGAACCTCAAAGATGGCGACAATTTAGTTGTTAAAATTAGTCTCAGACGAAGTCGCATCTTGTTTGAAATACCGTTTCACTACTAACCTGTCATTAGGTGACATACTTCCCCATTCTACGCTTGGATTAATTTCGATTTCTCCTCTAGGAACTCGAGCCAAGTCGCAGAAATCACCAGTGGAGACACGTATAGATGTCTCATTAACCACAGCAAATAAATTTCCTTCCTTAAATTGAACAGTAGCATAAAATTGATATACCTCAATAGGAAAGACTGGACCACTTACAGCAACAATATTTTCCCATCCTTGATCTTTGAGAAAATTCCTGAAAAACCCAAGTGCTTTATATTGCTTTAACCAACCAATCGAATATACTCGTCCTGCGTGAATGCGGTATTGAGCAACTTAATTGATATTCCTTCGTTCTACTTGAGTTAATCAAAGATTATTCAGTCCATTGTTAGTGTAATCATCCATATGCTGTGCATAAAGAACACATGAAGAACCATCTTGAAGTATTTAGTTCTCAGTTTTCGAACTTACCTCAATTTCCGAAACCAATTTTCCCTTACCCTTAACCAATTTTCGTCTCTTCTTGTGGTTGTCGGGTAGGTCGGCGGACCGGGGGGACTGAGAGGTCTCGGGCGGCGTGACGGAGCGGGTGGTTCTCGGGGGTGATTGGGTGACCTTCTTTCTAACAACAACAGGTTTCTTGGATTGAAAACGGGTTGTAGGTTGATTTGCCATTATTAATTTTGAAGGTTTAGAAAAGTGGTTTTAGGGAAAAAGATGATTAAATTGATGAGAATTATGGAGAGATTAAAGGGGTTTAAATAGCATAAGGAGTTTGTGTTTTGGTAACCATAGAATTCTTAAGGAAGGAAAATAATACCAATTTCCTTATTTTTTTTTTGGTGCCTTCCTTTTTTTTTCGGTGCCCCTTTTTTTTTCGGCACTTTCCTTTTTTTTCGTGCTTTCTTTTTTTTTCTCGGCACTTCCTTTTTTTTTGTGCTTTCCCTTTTTTTTCGGCACTTTCTTTTTTTTTTCGGCACTTTTTTTTTTTTTTTTTGGTATTATCTCCTATTTCTTATATGATAAGAATAAGAAAAGCATCCTCTAGTTTGTGTTTAGGTAGGATTGTGAAGGAATATAATAAGATAGAAATATCTTTATTATATTTAGGCATTTTATTGTAGATTTTGTCAAATTTTTGTAAGAATATGTGATTATACAGAATATTAAATATTACCATACACATAAGCAAGATATAACACGTAAAATAAACATTATTTAACATAATTAAACTTGCAACAAAAATATACGGACACAATCGTACAATCTCATCTTCCTAGCCAGTCATTCAGGTTCCCAAACATAATTATGACGGATTTAATTATCGCTAATTAAACCAATCTCTAGTCTCAATAACTCAAAGCGTTTTCTAGCTAACGGCTTAGTCAAGATATCAGCCCATTGCCTTTTGGTGCTACAAAATTCAACTAAAATGTTGCCTTTCTCTACATGATCTCGTAGAAAATGGTGTCGAATATCTATATGTTTGGTCCTCGAGTGCTGAGCAGGGTTCTTAGAAATTACTATAGCACTCGTATTGTCACACATAATAGGAATACGACCTACATTTATACCATAATCACATAGTTCTTGCTTTAACCAAAGTAATTGAGAACATACCAGTCCAGCAGATACATACTCGGCTTCAGCAGTAGACATTGCAACTGAATTTTGTTTCTTTGATCCCAATGTGATGATACAAGGTCCAACAAACGTTGCATACCCAGAAGTGCTTTTCCTATCTAAATAGCATCCTGCATAATCTGCATCTGAATACCCTACTAGATCGAAACTACACTCAAGTGGATACCATAAGTACAAATTTGATGTACCAATTAAATATCTCAAGATATGTTTAACTACAATCAAATGTGACTCTTTAGGACACGATTGATATCGCGCAATGACACATACACTATACATTATATCAGGACGACTTGCAGTTAAATATAAAAGTGAACCAATCATACCTCGATATGTAGTCTCATCGACACACTTACCTTGTTAATCTATAGTTATCTTCTTGATATGTAGTCTCATCGACACACTTACCTTGTTCATCTATAGTTCATCTATTGATATCGCGCACTGACACATACACTATACATTATATCGTAAGATTTTGCATTATCCATACCGAATTTTCGAATCAGTTCCTTGATATATTTCTGTTGGTGAATCTTTATACCATCCTTTGTTTAAAGTACTTCAATTCTCCCATCATGCTCATTTCAAACTCAGAAGTCATTAGATCTGAAAAATACTTGCACAATTTTTCATTAGTAGAACCGAATATTATATCGTCTACATAAATTTGCACAACAAGTAAATTAGAACCCTCGGATTTTAGGAACAAGGTTTTATCGACAGATCCTCTTATAAAATTATTAGATAATCTGTCATACCATGCCCTTGGAGCTTGTTTCAAACCATATAAAGCTTTGTCTAATTTATAAACGTGGTTTTGAAACTTGCTATCTAAAAATCCGGGAGGTTGTTCTACATAAACTTCTTCTTCCAAATAGCCATTAAGAAATACAGTCTTAACATCCATTTGGAATAGTTTCATTCCTTTATGAGCAGCAAAGGCAATAATGAGACGTATGGCCTCAAGTCTTGCTACAGGTGCAAAGGTCTCGTCATAATCGATCCCTTCTTGTTGATTGTAGCCTTGGACAACTAGTCGTGCCTTATTTCTTGTAATAAGTCCTTATTGCGTTCGAATTGTTGAAGCTCATCTTTCATAGCAGTTATCCAATCAGGTTCAACAAGAGCTTCTTTAATATTGGTAGGTTCAATGGTTGACAGAAAAGAGAAGAACGAGCAAAAATTATTCAAGGACCTTCTAGTTTTAATGCCTTGTTCTAGATCCCCTAGGATTTTGTCCAAAGGGTGGGAGCTTTGATGTTTCCACTTTTTGAGAACTCTAGGCTCATTATCATTTGATGGACTAGCATCATCTTCAGACGAAGAATCATGACTTGTTCCCCCTGAGTTGGACTCGGGATTTTCTTCAGAAGTATTACTAACTTCATTAGAAATATCATGATTTGGATCGGAAGTTACAACATCATTAGGTATAACTTCAAGATCTTTTTCCTTATCTAAGGAAGGGTCAATAGTATCATTAACTACGGACTCATCACTTCTCTTAGGATCGTTTGCAGAATTATCTAGTTCATCATTGATACCTTGAATATCTTCATCTTCATTTAAGGGCTCATTTCTTGCTAAGAAGAAATCGGGCTCATCTGGATCCTCTTCTTCCTGTTCAACTTTATCAAACACATTATCTTCGTCAAAGCGAACATGAACACTTTCTTCTATGCGCAACGTTCTTTTATTGAAAACTTTGTAAGCTTTACTATGATCCGAATATCCCAGAAAAACAGCTTCCTCACTTCGGGGGTCAAATTTTCCTAAATTGTCTTTTCCATTATTGTGAACAAAGAATTTGCTCCCGAAGCAACGGAGATGTGATATATTGGGTTTTTTCCCTCTTAAGAGTTCATAGAGAGTCTTTTTCAAAATAGGTCGGATCATAGCTCTATTATGCACATAGCATGCGGTACTAACAGCTTCTGCCCAAAAACTTCTAGGGAGGCCACTACACAACAACATAGTACGAGCTATATCCTCTAGGGTTCGATTCATACGTTCCATGACACCATTTTGTTGTGGGGTACGTGGTGTGGAGAAGTTATGTCCCACACCATTTTCCCTACAAAATTCTATAAACAATTGATTATCAAATTCAGTGACGTGATCCATCCGAATCGAAATAAGCTTTTTATCATATTTATTTTGGGCAAGCTTCATTAATGCCACAAACTCATCGAAAGTTTCATCTTTAGAGGAAAGAAAGATTGGCCAGACATACCTTGAGTAATCGTCGACTAGAACAAATATATACTTTGATCCACCACGGCTTCTAACTTTCATAGGTCCACATAAATCCATGTGTACCATCTCAAGTGGTCGTTTAGTGCTAACTACTCTTTTAGGCTTAAATGAGGATCTAACATGTTTCCAGCGGGCACATGAGTCACACATTTTCTCTTGCTCGAATTTAATTGAGGGCAAGCCTTCGACTAAATTCATAGACTTAAGTTTCTTTAAAATAGTTGGACTAATGTGTACAAACCTCTTGTGCCACAAGCTAGAATCATCTGATGTTGCTTTCATACACGAGAAAGAATTTGTATTGACAACATTTAAGTCAATCATATACACATTCCTCATACGGTGACCCTCAAGTAAAACATTACTTGTACCTTCAATTATGATAAGACAAGCATTGGCATGAAAAACAACTTTGTTACCTTTGTCACATAATTGAGAGATACTAAGTAAGTTATGTTTAAGACCACTTACTAGATATACGTTATCGATTAAATGAGAGGTTGAAATTCCAATTTTTCTTACTCCAATAATCCTACCCTTCTTGTTATCTCCAAAAGTAACTTTGCCACCGAAGAAGGGCTCTAGTGAAAGAAAAAGATTTCTGTCTCCTGTCATGTGTCTCGAGCATCCACTGTCGAGATACCATAGATTATTTTCTTTCACTACTACCTGCAAATGAATCAAATACAACTTTTAGGTACCCAAGCTAAGTTGGGTCCTTTATGGTTAGTGACTCTATATATTTGATCCTTTATAACCCATACTTGTCTTATTATTCTTTTGGCTTTAACATTGGGTTGTCTTGGTCTTTGTCTAACAATCGGAACATAAGGTATTCTAGGTTTTATTCTAACAAAAGTAGCTCTAGGTCTAGTACCTTCATGAGACGCTCTAGGTTTAGAGTTATGAACTTTAGGCTTGAATGTATGCTTTTGATTCTCATTTATTTTGTTTGATTTTGAAGGAACAGATGAGTATTCAAAAGTCAAATCATAAGTCCATCTAAACTTATTATTATGTTCTTCATTATCGTTAGATTCATCTATAGTTGAGACATCATCTTCCACTATGAAATCACAAGTCTTAACAGTTTCGACATTCTTTTGCTTATCCAAAGCAAGTTTGACACAATTGACTTGAATATGTCCAGTAGAGCCACAGTAATTGCAAATCAAGTATTCTGGAAGATTAACATATTTTCTTTTTCTAAAATCGTGATCAGAAGGATTAGATTTGCATTTATCATGGTCTCTACGGCTATAGCATTCATGACTAAGTCCCATCTTCATGTTATTATCATATTGTTCAGTAAGGAAGTTTAAAACTTTTGTGCTTCCTTCCCATTTGTCATGAACTTTTCGTGCATGTAAGAGTAATTCTTTCAAAGACTCAATTTCTTTTTCACATTTCGAATGATCTACACTTGAATCCTTGGAAGAGTTACCTTTCTCAAAATCTTCACGAAATTTATCAAAACGTTCATTCAAGACACGTTTCTCATTTTCATGTTGTTTCTTAAGTTCAGATATACTATCACTAGCTTCTTTCAATTGCTTAGAGAGAAATGTAATTTCTCTCTTATGTTTGGAAACCACACTATCTTTGCCATTAAGTTCATCTTGTAAAATCTCATTGACTTTCTTCAACTCAGAAGTTATAGCATCACTAGCTGTAACTTTGGCTTGAAGATGCTTAATGTTGAGTTTGAGCTCTGAAGTTATGGCATCACTAGCCTTAACTTTTGATTCAAGAGCATTTTTCTTAGCATTTGTCATGTCTGAAGTTATAGCTGGGGTAGCCATAACTTTAGATTTGAGCTTTTTGGCTTTGGCTTTAGAAGTTGGTTTTCCTCAACAATGTCTAGAATTTGTTCCTTAAGGTCTTTTAACTCTAGACTTTGTACATGACAATGATCAAGGGATTGTTCAAAATACTTAATTAAATTATTCTTAGAAAGTTTCTTAACTTGCTTTTTGAGTTCAAGAAAACTTACCTCTTCATCCTCTGAATCTGAATCTGAATTTCCAACAAGATACATCTCAGCATTTGAAGCATTACTTTCATTGTCGCTGTCGGAGAATAGGTTTAAGACTGACGCTGCTTAGGCAAAGATTGGCAGTTTCTTCTTCATCTTCGGATTCGCCATCTTCAGAGTCCAAGTCTCCCTAACAATATGCCATCATAACTTGCTTGAATTCCCTCTTTGTTTTGTCACGTTGATTTTTGTCTTTAATTTTCTTCCATGTAGGGCAATCTTTGATCGTGTGATCATTATCACCACACTTGAAGCATCCACGGTTAGAGAAAGACCACTTTGACTCACAAGTTTTCTTGGGAGTTTTCTTTGATTTGTTATTTGTTTTATTTTGATTTTGATTGAAGGCCTTTTTCTTAAAACGTTTAACAAACAATACGGTTTCATCTTCAATATCTGAAGAATCATTAATCTTGCTAGACTCAGCTTGTAAGGCCATCTTTTTGCTTGTGCCAGCTTCCTCCTCATCCTGATTTAGAGTAATCTCGTGAGCCATTAAGGTTCCAAGTAGCTCCTAATAGGATAACGAAGTTAGGTCCTTACATTCTTCTATGATAAGACACTTTATGTCTCCATCTGCGAGACATACTTCTGAGAATTTTTCTAGCAATTTCCTCAGAGTCAAAAGTTCTTCCTAAATTCTTTAGCTCATTGATGATACTAGAAAAGCGAGAGGACATGCTGTCAACTGACTCGTTTTGCTCCATGGCAAACAGCTCATATTTTTGCATTAGTAATGCCATACGTTGCTTTTTGACAACAGTGGTTCCCTCATAGGCTAATTCTAGACCATCCCATATTTCCTTGGCAGATGAACTGGTTGAGAAACGATCGAATTCAGTTGCAATCATACCGTTTTGCAATAAGCTTATTGCTTTTGAATTCTTCTCACCCTTTTTATAATCCGCCTCAATATAATCCTCTTCATTCTTTTCGACGGTAGTGCCATTAATGGTTGCAAGTAAGATCTTATTCGGACCATTCTTGATAATCAACCAGCACTCCCAATCGTTACCTTTAATGAAATGGGTCATCATATTCTTCCATAAACCATAGTTCTTCCCATTGAATATAGGACACTTAAGGTGTTTGGAATCCATTTGATAAAAAATAAGTGCATCGGAAAAACGATAAATAAACTCAAAAAAAAAAATCAGACTCTAGCTGTTAGGCTATCAAGAGCACGAGGCTCTGATACCAATTGAGGAGTCTATTGATCGAATACGAAAGAGGGGGGGTGAATTGAGTATTAAAAACGATGACCACTTTTTCGAAATATATGATGTAAAATTAATTATTTGATTTTATTGATTAAAATCAACTAATTAATTTACTAATAAGCGCAAAATCGAAATAACAAAAATAAAGAAAGAGAGAAAGATAGACACACAGGATTTTGAAGTGGTTCAGTTTCACAAGTCGAAACCTACGTCCACTATTCTCGATTAATAATTTTTAGTACCTTTCTACGGATTACAAAAATTATCAATCCACTCGTATAATCAACTATATGATTATAACTCAGATTGAGTGTCGCTAAATACTCTAGATTGCTCTTACGTTAATAATAAAAGTACAACGATAAATACTAATCTCACGTTATGCGAGTGAGTATAATATCTTGTGTACTTAGTATCCTATAACAATTTCTCTTTGAGTGATTGACAAATATGATGCGCAACTTTTGTATAAGCAATTTGTAAAATAAGAATTAAAGCTCAAACAATTTTTGCTTAAATATTTTTCTCTTTGAAAGTGTAGATGTGTGTCACTGTTAATTGTTGAATGAAGAGAGGTATTTATAGTTGTAGGGAATTAGGGTTTTAGAATATTCTGGAAGGTGTGAAACCCTAAATAACTTGACGAACAAGTAGGAGGCTAGGGTTAGGGAATGGATCGGCCTCTAGGGTTTTCGGCCGGCCCCTAGGGTTTCCTTCGGTCCATTCGGCCTCCATAGCCCACAACAAATCGAGATAGAATTTTATTTGAAACCCTAGGTTGCATGACGACATAAATATCGTGTTACAAACCAATAATTTATTCAACTTAAATTCTTATTAAATAATTCCAATTATATAAATACTCTCTTATTCTTATAAAACATTAAAAATATATTTTCCAAAAATTAACGCATCATTTTTGTCTAGCAGTGAAGTTATGGCTATGAGGTCATAACTTCACTAACCTTTAAATCAAACAAAGTAAAACCATTACCGGATAACGACCTATACTATCTAATCTTCAGTAAATCTTCAGTAAACGAATCGTCTCTTCACAATACTCTCATCTTGAGTCTCGTGGTTGATTTCTGATCTTGATCTTGCTTGAATACAACGATCAAGTGTCTTCGAAGTTGTACCTCCTTGGTCCAAACTTCAAGCTTGCGTCATTGTAATTGTTCCTTTCTATATTAAGACTTAAGCACACAATTACACGCATATGTTTATAATATTAAGTCCACATACAAATCATTACTGTCATTATCAAAACAACTAATTAGGACTAAAGGTCCAACAGCAATCTTAGTATCCAACCCTTCAACAAACCTAGCAATCTTTTGTTCGAGCTTCTCATTGAGTTCACATTGCAATGTAAAATGTTCAAAGTCTCTAAGATATGACTCAAGTGGTTGTTGGTCTTGTTTAAGTTGTGTAAGCTTAATGAAAATGTCTTGGGTGTATTCTTTAGATATAAACTTCTCATGAAGCTTGTTTTTCAGTTTTAACCAAGACTTAATAGGTTCCTTACCATCCCTTCTCCTCTGATTTTTTGAAGTTCTCATACCAAAGGGAAGCATAGCCTTTGAGTTTCAAGATTGCAACTTTAAAAGCTTTTCTATTCGAATAAACTTTAAACTCAAAGACACCTTCAATGGTTCTAAAACAATCAAACAAATCCTCGGGGTTTAAGCTACCGTGAAAATCAGGAACTTCTACCTTTAAGTCCTTGTTGTGTTGTCCTTGAAATGCCTCGCCATAGAGTCCTCCGATTCAGAAAACGACTCCTCTTCTTGGACACCATGACCTCTTCCCATGAAAGCACGACCTCTCCCCCTTCCGCATGGTGGTCTCCCTATTCTTGGTGGTATTGGAATGTTAGCCATGATGGCATTGTAGGAATCCAACATCAAGTCGCATTTTTTAGAAAGTTGGGCCACTTGTTGTTCAATTCCGGCAAGCCTCCCTTCACTCATTGTTGTTTTTTGTATTTTTATTATAGTTAGGGTATAATGAACTCGCAAGAAAGACTTTTCCCAAGACTAAAACAAGATGGAATTGTGTTATAACCCGGCCATTGGTACCAAATTGGACTAAAACTTAAAGGACTCGAAAATTGGAAGATTTAAGACTCGAAAACATGCTACTCGAAGTTGAGTGAAATGGATATGATCTTGAACCAAGTACAAAGCCAAGATTCAAGCCTAAGACTTAATCCAAGCATAAAGTAAAGGATTCACTCAACTCCAAGCACTTAAAAATTTTTGGACCATATAGATATATGTTTAAGTTTTGATAATGACAAGTGTGTGCTTCGTTCTATATATACTCTTGCTCGTAATCGTTTGTTTAGTCTTTACTAGATTGACTTAGGCTTACAAGTTAAGCAAGTAATGTTATAACATCCTTTGGTTATAACATTGACGATTGGTGAAGCATCGTTCAAGTAATGTTATAGCAGCTTGAGCTATAACATTAAAGATTCCTAAAGCGTCAGATTGACTGTAACAAGTTTCAAGTATGATGATCACTCAATCAAAAGGATCGATCAAGTCTTTAACAAGCTCAAGATGAAGAGCTTATGATCAAGATAAAGAGAAGATCCTACTCTGAAGATCTCCAGGAAGATTAGCTAGTTTAGGTCTTCATCTAGTAACGGTATCTTAAGAAGAAATATTGGAAAAATAAAGTTATAGCCATTCCACCTATAACTTTACTTACCAAACTTAAAGTTATAGTTGTTTCTACTATAACTTTGAGTTGCAATTTTATGGCACGATTTTAATAGTATTAAAATCATTTTCAAAAGATAAAATTCTTCAAATATATTTCAAAATCATGTGTGTATATGATAGAGATGAAATATGGGTTATTATAATGAATTATTTGCATTTCTCTATTGGTTAGTAAAACGACATTGGGTCGTCATACTACCTAGGGTTTGCTAGTTTTTTTTAACCTAACCCTAATCCAAGAAGAAGGATTTTCGTCTAGATGGACACGGGACTAGGGTTTCGGCCGTTGGCTTTGAACCGTTAGGTTTCACAAGTCCTCTAGTACAAGTAATCTATCTAATTAAATCTAGCTTATATTTTTATAAGATATTCTCGTATCTCAAATATATGCTTGATTTAATTTATGTACTTATCTGAAAATCTTAAAGATATAGTTATGGAAAAATAAGATTTACTTTTATCTTATTTACTTAAACTAAATTATCTTGGATTAAATTAGGAAAGAGAGAGATTTATTTCTTGCAAAATAAACCGCCTACCTCACGGCACTTGTAGGGTTTCGTGAAAAACCATATTCCTCTCTTCTACTATAAATACACATGATCATTCTTCATGTAAAACAAGCTTTTCGAAATATTAAAATCTCTTGCAAATAATTTTAAGTTTAATTTTAATCAGTTATTTTTATTGTTTTGCATTTGAAAATCCTTGCGAAAAGTCGTGCTCTTAAAGTTGCATATTATTCTTAAGGTTACGTTACAAGATAATAGTACTTCATATTGTTTCTTACTCGTTCAATTGTGTGAACACTTAGAAGAACAATCAAGTGCTTTCTTAGTAACTTAAGATAGTCAAATCGAATATCTAGTGATATTCAAATTGAGTTATAGCTAGAGTTAGCTCTACGAGTTGGGTTGATAATTTTGTAATCCGGAGAAAGGTACTAAAATTATTAATCGAGAATAGTGGACGTAGGCTTCGACGTGTGAAGTTGAACCACTTCAAATATCGTGTGTCCTTACAGTTTTTCTTTTCGTTCATTTCATCACGTTCATAATCACTTAGTTAATTAGTTAAAGTTTAAATCAATAAACTTTAAGTAATTAATCATTGATATAAAATAAAAAGTGGGCATAAGTTTTTAAATACTCAATTCACCCCCCCCCCCCCGAGTATTTCGGGTGTGATAGACTCTTCAATTGGTATCAGAGCCTCCTGCTCTTGATTGCCTAACCGCAAAGAGGCTAGATCCGTCTATCTTTTTATGTTTTTATTTCATTTTCATTCCGCTGCCTTACACATGTGAAATGGATTCCAAGTATCTTAAGTGTCCTATATTTGATGGGAAGAATTATGGGCTTTGGAAAAACATGATGACACACTACATAAAAGGACATGATTGGGAGTGCTGGACGATTATCAAGAATAGACCAAACAAAGTTTTGCTTGCATCTTCGGAAGGCACTACCTATGAGAAAAATGAAAAAGACTATATTGAGGCTGATTACAAGAAGGCTGAGAAAACCTCGAAAGCGATAAGCATGTTACAAAACGGCATGACATCGACCGAATTCGATCGTTTTTCTTCTTGCACTTCGGCCAAGGAAATATGGGATGGTCTTGAGTTGGCCTATGAAGGAACGTCGGCGGTTAGAAAATATCTTATTGACTTGTTGATTCAAAAATATGAACTTTTTAAAATGGAAAAGAATGAATCACTCTATAGCATGTCAGCACGATTTTCTACCATAGTCAATGAGCTCAAAAATCTTGGTAAAACTTTTAACTCCGAGGATATTGATAGAAAAGTACTTAGGAGTCTAACCAAGAAATGGCGTCCCAACGTCACGGTTATGAAAGAAGTCAGAGATCACACTTCTCTTCCTTATGCAGAACTTATTGGTGCTCTCATGGCTCATGAACTCGTCCTGGATGACGATGAGGCCGAGTCCAGTAATAATAGGAGCATGGCTCTACAAGCTTCTGCTAAGGAAGAAGAAGATGTAGAAATAGAGGACGAAACCGTTTTGTTTGCCAAACGATTTAATAAACGAATTTTCAGAAATAAGCAAGCAAAATCGTTTAACAACAAGTCATATAATAAAAAAAACTTCTGAGTCTAAGAATACGTTTGCTAACAGAGGATGCTTCAAGTGCGGAGAATCCAGTCATATGATTAAGGATTGTCCCACATGGGAGAAAATTAAAGACAAAGCAAAACGTGAGAAGACCAAGAAGGAATTCAAGCAAGTGATGATGGCATCATGCTGAGGAGATCTCGACTGAGGACGACGAAGCATCAGAAGAAGAAGAAGTTGCTAACCTATGTCTAAGCAACGTCAGTCTTGACCTCTTTTCAGATAATGAAAAAGATAGCGTGGACTCCTACTGCTGTTTTCTAGGAGATTCCGATTCAGAAGAAGAAGAAGAGGTAAGCTATCTTGAACTTAAGAAAAGTGTTTAGAAATTGCCTAAGAATGCTTTAATTGAATATTTTGAGCAATCTCTTGACAAGTGTCACGAACAAGAGATGGAATTGAAAGACTTGAAAGAACAAATTCTCGATATTGCTGAAGAGAATCGTCTCCTTAAAGCAAAGGCCAAAAAGCTCAAATCTAAAGTTACAGCTAATATGACTACAACTTCAGATAAGACAAATGCTGAGAAGAAGGCTCTTGAGTCTAAAGTTATAGCTAATGAAGCTATAACCTCAGACCTGAAACTCAACATTAAGCATCTTCAGGCCAAAGTTACAGCTAGTGAAGCTATAACATTGTAATTAAGGAAAGTCAATGAGCTTCTTGAGTCCAAGCCTACGGCTAGAAAAGCCGTGATCTCATATCAAAAGAAGGAGATTGAATCTCTAACTCAGCAACTAAAGGAATCTAAAACTGTTCTTTCAAATACTAAAAGAACGCATACCGAGACTATACGAGTTCGTAATGATAGATTCCAGAACTTTTGTGACAATTATGAAGAGACTCATCCTCCCAAAGTCGTAGAGTCAGATCATTCCAAATGCAACAAAGAGATACAGTCCTTAAAAGAATTACTCTTGCATGCTAGAAAGCTTCATGATAAATAGGAAGGTAGCACACGTGTTCTAAATTTCCTAACTGAGCAATCAGACAATAACATGAAAATGGGATTAGGGCACGAGTGCTATGGTCGTAGAGATCACTCTAAATGCAAATCAAACCCTTCTGAACAAGATTTCAGAAGGAGAAAATATACAAATTTACCAGAATATTTGATTTGCAATTACTGTGGTCATATTGGACATATCCAAGAAAATTGTGTCAAATATGCTCAGGATTAAAGAAAGGGAATCAATTTTGTTAAAGCATCTGACACTGCTTTCGAGGAACATGAGTGTACCCCATCTGAACCATATACCAATGAAGAACGCAACAATGATCATCGTTGGTTCTACGATATGAGGTTCGATTTCAAGAAGGCTACCAAATCAAAACAAACACCTAAACCTAAAGAGCCCTTCAAAACCAAAGCTCCTCTAAAACAACCTGAAAGACCACGACATAAGGAACCCACAACTCAATCTAAGACGGTTCCTAAACAAACCCATTCGCCTCCAAAACGTAAAGTTATAAAAAGGGTTTGGGTTAGAAAAGATCTAGTTTTTAGAGTGACTAACGTCAAAGGACCCAACTTAGCTTGGGTACCTAAAAACTTTATCTAATTATTTTGCAGGTTGTGGTGAAATAAAATAACCTGTGGTACCTTAATAGTGGATGCTCAAGGCACATGACTGGAGATGTAAATTTATTTCTTCACTTGAACCTTTCGATAGAGGTAAGGTCACATTTGGTGACAACAAGAAGGGTAAGGTTATCGGTGTTGATAAAGTTAGAATGTCCTCTTCTCATGCTATTAGTGATGTTTATCTTGTGAGTGGTCTTAGACACAATTTACTGAGTATCTCTCAATTATGCGACAAAGGAAATAAAGTTGTCTTTCATTCATATTCTTGTCGAATAACAATTGAAGGAACAATTAGTGTTGTGCTTGAAGGACACCGTAGAAGGAATGTTTATATGATTGATCTAAATAATATTCCTACTAATTCATTTATGTGCATGAAAGTAACGACAGATGATCCGTGCGCACAAAAGATTTGCGCACATAAATTCAACAACGTTGAATAAGCTAAAGAAATGAGGTTTTGTTGAAGGACTTCCCTCAATCAAATTCGATCAAGAAACATTATGTGATTCATATGCCCGATGCAAACATGTGAGATCATCATTCAAACCCAAGAGAATGTCAAGTACCAAGGAACCACTAGAACTCGTGTATATGGATCTATGTGGCCCAATGAAGGTAAGAAGTAGAGGTGGATCCAGGTATGTCTTCGTTCTAGTTGATGATTACTCTGGATATGTTTGGCCAATCTTTCTCAATTCAAAAGATGAAACTTTCGAAGAATTTGCAGTTCTAATGAAGCTTGCCCAAAATAAGTATAAATAAAAATTAGTTTCCATTCGTACGAATCATGGCACCGAATTTGATAACCATGCCTTTATAGAATATTGTAAGGAGAATGGTGTTGGGCATAACTTCTCAGCACCACGAACCCCACAACAAAACGGTGTTGTTAAGCGTGTGAAAAGAACATTGGAGGATATGGGACGCACAATGTTGTTATGTAGCGGCCTACCTCAAAATTTTCGGGCTGAAGCTATTAGTACTGCATGCTATGTTCATAATCGAGCTTTAATTACCCATTCTCAAGAAGACTCCTTATGAGCTTCTTAGGGGATGTAAACCTAACATATCACATCTACGTTGCTTTGGGAGTAAATATTTTGTCCATAGTAATGGCAAAAATAGATTAAGCAAATTCGATCCCAGAAGTGACGAAGCGGTGTTTATCGGTTATTCTAATCATAGTAAAGCATATAAGGTTTTCAATAAGAGAACCTTATGCATCGAAGAAAGTGTTCATGTTGTTTTTGATGAGAATAATATGTTTGATAAAGCTGAACAGGATGAGGAAGAAGATTTGAACGAACCTGATTTCCGACTATCCAAAGATGATCTTCCAGAAATGGATGAGGAAGATAAAGAAATCCAGGGCACAAACGATGAACAAGGAAGCCCTTCGAATGATAAAGGAAAGAGAACTGAGAGTTTAGTTGACGATACTAAAACCTCTTCTCAATCCAAGCAACTGGAGAATAAAGTTATAGCTGATGATGCTATAACATCAACTCCGAGCCAGCAAACTAGATCCAATGATTCTGTTATAACCCCGGGATTGGATTCAGGGGGAACAAGGCTTGAACCCCAATCATTCGAAAAAGGTGAGACAAGTTTAGATGAAGATGTGCCTCCTGTGTCTAAGAAATGGAGATATAAGGACTCTCATCCAATGGAAACCATCCTAGGAAGTCTGAATGAAGGTGTTCGAACTCGTAGAAGACTTAACAACTTTTGCTCATTCTAATCCTTTCTCTCAACCATTGAGCCAACAAATATCAAAGAAGCACTTGCAGAACCAGATTGGATCGTTGCTATGCAAGAAGAGCTTCAACAGTTCGAACGGAACAAAATTTGGCATTTGGTTCCAAGACCTAAAGACCGAACGGTTATTGGTACAAGATGGGTTTTTAGAAACAAGCTGGACGATACAGGAGTTATTGTACGAAATAAAGCCAGATTGGTTGTACAAGGGTATAATCAACAAGAAGGAATTGACTATGATGAGACCTTCGCTCCTGTAGCTAGACTTGAGGTTATTAGACTATTAATAGCGTTTGCTGCTCATAAAGGAATTAAACTTTATCAAATGGACGTTAAGACAGCATTTCTTAACGGTTATTTGAATGAAGAGGTTTTCGTCGAACAACCTCCAGGATTTCTCGATAGCAAGTTTCAAAACCATGTTTTAAAATTAGATAAAGCCCTGTACGGTTTGAAACAAGCTCTGAGGTCGTGGTACGACATATTGTCAAAATATCTTCTTGAAAGTGGTTTTAAAAGAGGATCTGTCGATAAAACCCTATTTCTGAAAACTGAGGATTCCGATTTATTAGTTGTACAAATTTACGTTGATGATATGATTTTTGGTTCAACTAATGATCGTTTATGTAAGTATTTTTCAGAATTAATGACCTCAGAATTCGAGATGAGCATGATGGGAGAACTCAAGTTCTTCCTTGGACTCCAAATTCAACAAACTGCTGAAGGGATTATGATACACCAATAAAAATATATCAAAGAGCTAATCAAGAAATTCGGTATGGAAAATTCTAATTCTAAGCCAACTCCTATGGGTACTGATAAAAAGTTGACTTTGGATGAAAACGGTAAGTCTGTCGATGAGACGACCTATCGAGGTATGATTGGCTCACTTCTTTATTTAACTCAAAGCCGTCCGGATATTATGTTTAGTGTATGTGTATGCGTTTGTGCTCGATTTCAATCGTGCCCTAAAGAATCGCATATGATTGCAGTTAAGAGAATCTTGAAGTATTTAATTGGTACATATAAATTATATCTATGGTATCCTCTTGAGTGTAATATCAATCTCATAGGGTATTCAGATGCAGATTATGCAGGTTGTTCACTTGACAGAAAAAGTACTTCCGGCATAGCTATATTTGTTGGACCGTGCATTATTACATGGGGGTCAAAGAAGCAAAATTTTGTTGCGTTATCTACAGCTGAAGCCGAATACATTGCCGCTGGGCTGGTATGTTCTCAACTTTTATGGCTTAAGCAACAGTTATGTGATTACGGTGTTAATGATGGGTGTATACCTATTTTATGTGACAATACGAGTGCTATAATTATATCTAAGAACCCTGTGCAGCTCTCACGAACCAAGCATATAGACATTAGACATCATTTTCTACGTGATCATGTAGATAAGGGCAACATAAGACTGGAATTTTGTAGTACAGAAAAACAATGGGCTGATATTTTTACCAAAGCATTGGCTAGAGAACGTTTTGAGATTTTACGGTTGGAAATTGGTTTAATTGGTGGCAACTAAACTTATCACAAATATTTTATTTCCCGTATGACTGGCTAGTTAAGACGAGATTGTATGTCTATGTTCGTATTTTCCGTTGTAAGTACATTCTTATATAGTATTTTATTATGAGAATATTCCGTTTGCTAGTCTGTTATATTTTGTGTTGTATACAAACCATAATTCTTGTTCATCACTTATATATTCTAAGGTTTAGAGCTTCATAAACCAATGACATTCATGATTGGTTTCATTTAAGATGTGAGTAGTACTCCTTACATGGCATGTAACATCAAATTGCATAAGCATGAAATTTGTCTCTTATTGCCTGTATACACTCGGTTTGTGGTGGTGAAACATGTGGAGAGGCAACTCTTCCTTTACGTTTTACCTACTAACCTCACATTAACCAAATTTGCCTTGTTTTGACCTATTAATTCAACTACATTCCATATAGCCTACCCTTGTCAAGCTAGTCTTATTGGTAAGTTTGGAAGTCTTGTTGTGGTCAATTTTGTTGTTTTTGTGATGGATAATGGAAGGAAGAAGAAAAAGATGGACTGAAAACAATAAAATGAAAAAAACAAAAGGAGAAAAGTGATACTATAAAAGATGGAAAAGCAAGAATCTCTTATTAATCCTATTCTTATCATTTCCATATTACTTGAGGAGAAGTACTTGTTGTTGTAACTGAGTTTGTGCAATACTTGGCATGGTGCATCATCTTTCATGTGGGGTTGGAAAGTGAAATATGGCTACTTTTGATTGTGATCGGTTCTAGCTTGGCTTTTACCTCCACATATCCAAATTATTTTGCCCCTTCTTACCCAATTACCTCACCTCACATTACTTTGTAAGTCATCGGCATGTGTTTTGGACCTCGATTGGTTGGAGTGTATATGTACGGTCGCTAGAGATATCTATCATGTTAGATTGCATGCATGCTTCTGTAGGTCGTAGTTAGGTGAGTGACTATTTTCATTCTCTCTTACAAAATCTATACTCATCTTGGTTTGTATTACACACTTTATATGTAGAGCTTGCTTATTATAACACCCCCATACTCGAAGTGCCTTACCAGGACCACTCAGGTATAAGGATGTTACCATCTCGGTTACCTGAGGCAATGATAATCAAATAAACAATAACGAAACAACATTTAAATAGAAATACTTTAGCGAAAGGTTACAATCTCAAAACCAAATCCAAAGTGCGAATACATGTTCTCAAACCAACTGTCTAAACAGCTAACTGAAATGTTTATTAAACTACTAGCTACAGCGGAAGACTTATATCATCAGACCGTGGCACATCCCAGCTATCCCAGTAACTCGACTCATACCTGCTCAATAACTGCTCACCATCCCCGAATGGATCACCACGGTTTTTAAAACATTAAACGGGTCGATTAATCACACAATTTATATAACCAACAAGATAAAACAACACAAATCAAACAAATCACACACAATCACCCACTCCAATCAATCTCGACACCGACCGGACCGGACCAGCCCGCCAGGGGGGGACCGCAGCCGTACCCACCAAATCCCCGCTCATCATACCGAGCGATAACCCTGTCCCATTAATGTGCACATCCCCTCCCGTGGCGGGTTCCACGGAGGGCGAAACTAGGGCGTGAAGCCACTCCCGCAAGTGACTCCACTCACCGAGAACGCATCTCGAGAACCAGAGACAAACAATCACAACCATCCACAGCAATCAATCAACAACCGTCATAAAACCAATACGATAATAATCAGCAATTACACAACACCAACAATGCATTATGGGACTAATACTGAGTAGGGAAACCCTACCTGGAAAGCACAACACAATCAGACGATCTCACAGCTGATATCAAAACACTTCCTCTACAAATCCTCCTCCTAACATACAAACATATAATCACTACCAATCATACAAAACAACAAACCCCCAAATCCCAATATTAGGGTTTAACCAATTTTAAGGAAACATTATAAAAACGGTACATAGGTCTTACCCTCGACGCAAGGATCACAAAGGTATCAAGAAAGGTAAAATCCGACCTTCCAAGCTCCGGATGAGAGCAGCTCAGGATAGGCAAAAGAGTTATACAGATCTACATCGCCGAGATATAGAGTTTCAGGTTAGGGATAAGGTTCTTCTGAAAGTGTCTCCTATACGTGGGGTTATGAGATTTGGGAAGAAGGGCAAGCTCAGTTAGAAGTTCATCGGGCCTTATGAGATCTTAGAGCGGGTTGGAGAGGTTGCATATCGTCTGGCTTTACCAGCTGCGTTAGAGAGAGTGCACAATGTGTTTCATGTATCGCAGCTGCGGAAGTATGTGAGTGACCCGTCACATGTGTTAGAGGCAGAGAGCTTAGAGCTAGATGAGTCCTTATCATATCTTGAGGTACCTAAGCAGATTCTTGACCAGAAGGTTAGGAAGACTAGGAGTGGTGAGACAGTTTTGCTTAAGATCCTTTGGTCTAACCACGAGACTGAGGAAGCTACATGGGAGGCAGAGGATGTCATGAGAGAGCGTTACCCTTTCCTTTTTGATCAGGTATGTATGGTTACGGGGACGTAACCTTGTTTCTTTTAGGGGGGTAGGAGATGATCGCAAAGAGTTTTTAAGAGTTTTTATACCCTTTTTATGTTGTGTCGGTATAGTTGTTGTCGTTGAGTCGGGTTGAGTTTGGGTTAGTAACATGTTTTATGTTGAGTTTGTTTTGGTTGTTGAGTCGGGAGTGTTATAGTGTGAGTCTTTGTTTTGTTGTGGTTTGAACTTCGGGGACGAAGTTCTTTTTAAGGAGAGAAGACTGTAATACTACGTATTTATGAGTCTCGGGGTACTCTATCGAGTAGGCCTTACTCTGTCGAGTAAGGGTGAGTTGTAGTTTAAAATAGTTTTTGACCTGTTGGGTACTCGATCGAGTAACTTAGATACTCGATCGTGTAAGGGGGCACTCGATCAAGTATATAACACCCTTAAATCTAGCCTTAATTAACTACGTAATTTCTACAGAAAAACTGGTAGGATATGTTTGTAAATGGTTCAACTAGTCAAAAACCTGCAATTTCAAAAATTTTCTTCCTAAACCATTCACAACCAATCCAACTCAAGAAGAGTGTCAACAACCCTGCAAAAGCTGATAAACTAATTTACATACATAACTAAAGACGCGGAAATATAAGGATACAAACCAAAATAGAAAAGGGAGACATATGTCCCTTCAAATTATATACAAAACCAAAATGGAAAAGGTTTACTAAAAGAATAGCCAAACTAGGTCCAAGGTTCCTTGCTCACTAGCTCGTCTGTGACCCCAACTAAGCATCAACAACCTGTCAATCGCATTTTATACAAACACGAAAGCCACAATTCAGTGGGGAGTAACTTCGAGCCCTCCCAGCCACGAATCGTCAAAATTAATGTACATGTAGTAAAACATGTAAACAAGATGATAAAGAATTCAATTATCAATTATTCTAACATATGAGCCCTAAACTGACCAAACTAAACTAACATGTGAAACATTTAACAAATTGTAATCCAAACTCTATCAACCATAGCCGGCTTGCATCTCACCTTCTATGATTCATAGAATCACCATACAAGAAAGGACAATATAACAAAGACAGGCATAAGTTCTTAGCACCGTCAATAGTCACTTTGTAACTCGAGTCTATACCACGAGGTAGGGAAGGTAATCGAACCGGTATCTTGGCTCAGCGGTTAC
Organism: Silene latifolia; assembly: GCF_048544455.1. Lineage (NCBI taxonomy): Eukaryota > Viridiplantae > Streptophyta > Magnoliopsida > Caryophyllales > Caryophyllaceae > Silene > Silene latifolia. The sequence goes on from NC_133526.1 coordinate 152,344,612, forward strand.
TATTAAGAAAACATGGCCAAGAGACAACACAACCCTAGCCTAAAATCTGCGCAGACCTAGACATGCGGATACACACCACCGCACCCAAGACTCACAACCTTTTTTTAAAACATAATGAAGTGAGTACCCTAAGGACACCACCGAAAGGTTGGCTAGTACTTAAGCTGACCCCATACTATCAAAATAAGTACCTGAGGTCATGCCCCAACTTGGATATAAATCCACTAGTCAGGAACACAAAGGCTATCAAGCAGTGAACATATACTCGTCAGAGACTATAAAGACCTATATATGATGAAGGCCGAAATACTCACCTAGGACCTAGTCACAGCTAGTCCCAGCTTGAATACTTTAGCCCACACCACACAAGACTCACCACACAAGTCAAGTAAGACACCCACTTAACCTTAAGAGGGCAAAAAGTCCTACTTACCAACCTAAATGCTAACATTCTATCATGTGAAAGGCTATATAAATGTCTATTTACAGCATACAATCCAACAGTTCCTCAATAAGAATTCAATACTAACTTCCAATTCTAGCAATTTTAACAATATTAAAGGCTTTAAGGGAATCTAGGGCCATTACTACAAAATAAGAAGCTATTTAAATTCAACTAATTACACATGTGAAATAGAGATATAATAAATGGCCTAAAACAAGAAAAAGGCCGATTATCTAATTCATTCAACCGAATTTTTACCCGCAACCCCAGCCCTGCGACAGTGCAGTCAAATTGCGGCTGACCAATCACTCAATTAACTGACATCGCATCAGTCAAAGGGACTAAGGCTCAGTTTTCGGCACAATCAACAAAACATTACAATTATCGCTATAAAATTCATTTTGAGCCTATTATTTACAAATTCATTTTGTAAACTATCCTAACATGTGATAACTATTAACATAAGCATAGTTTTATCATTAACATACTTTTTATTACTAGTATGAATCAATTCAAAATACTACCCCTTTGTTACTTATATTAGTTATAACATTACTCAACCTAAAATGACCAATATTGTACGAAAACCGTAAAACAAGCACGGACCAACCCGGGCAGCCGTGGGCTAGCCGTGGGCCTGCCACGGGCCTGCCACGGGCCTGCCGCTTCCTGCTGCCCGTCCCCTACACCACCTTATTTTTCCATTTTTGTTTAGTAAGAGACCGTCTGAAAATTAATTAATCGTCCCCAATTCAACTTTAATAATTTAAACTAACAAAAGGCACAAATTAAACATGCATACAACAAATTTATCATGTGAAAACTACTACTCAAGTAAAAATCACCAAACATACAAAAATCAAAAACATGTGACGATCTTTCGTCGAGTAACTCGAAATATGTTACCTTAAGCTAGAAAAAGAGCAATTAGCACCTCAAACCCAAACCCTAACTAGCAACTATCCGCTATCTTCAATAATATACGAGTCCCCAAACTCGTCTTCCAATCCTTCACCTAAATAAACAATTAAACACAATAATAAGCATATAAACCGAAAATTCCGAAATTTGGTCTTAAAATAACTTAATGAAAACTGAAATTAGAACATACTAAGTCATAGATCTCGGCGAGGGGATTCCGGAAAGGTAAATTTCGCGAAAAACCGATAAGAAACGAAGAATTTATGGCCAAAACAGCTTGAATTTTGGATGAAATGTGTTTTTGGTAAAAGGGAGGTTGAGGATAACGATGGAAAGACCAAATCAGAAAAAAAAAGAAAAGGGGAAGGGGTTTGGTCCGCGGGAAAGGGAGAAAGGAAAGGAGGGAGTGCGGGATTTTTAGTCGGGATTTTTACGAGTCGGTTTTGACTCGTTTCAATAATAATTAAATCCGTAAGTCAAATGCAAATTCCGTCAAGACCAAAGTTTTTAAACACGAGATTACAAGAAAATTGAGTATTTATACGACCCATTTCCAAATTCGTTTACCCAACGTTCAAACGAATTGTCATTTTCCCCCCGATACGCCCTTATTTCGAAATAAAAGATTTTACACGGTTTAAACTATTTTTAAACATTTCAAAACTATCAAAATAAATACTTTTCTTCAAAATATAATAAAATTATATTTCTTTGAATTATTTTTACTTTAAATACATTATTGTCAAATTTTTCTTGATTAATTAATTATTTTCGAAATATATTAACGGTCCGAAATTTACGGGGCGTTACAATCACCCCTCCTTTTAAAAAGTTTCGCCCTCGAAACTTAGAAGGAGAAATTATAGTTATAAGAAAATATAGGTATCTTTTCAATGAAACGGTGATACTCTTGTTGATCAGACAAGAACATTCATATTCATATCAAGATATAAAAATATTTCTACACCAATAAATGAGAAACCCATTATTGAGACGTCACCAACAACGAGATTCAACATTCACTAATGTTAAAACCATTGAAAATCATAAAAGCATTTTCAAAATTTTAGTTTAAAGTTCTATAATAAGAATAATAATCAAAAGAGCTATATGAGTTTCATGAGGTAAGAATTGGAGTCGAACCTAAATGGGTGTCAAAGATGGAGTTTCATAGGTTACCAATATCAAACTTATGAGAGGAGTATGATGAAGTAAGGAAAAGAGGTATGAGCGGTAACGCTCATGATTAAGGAAGAAGGAAAATCAGACAACAAGAAAATGTCAGACACTTTTATCACAAACTACAACAACACCCAAAACGGTTCCAAAAACTTCCTAACAACAAAACTCATATCCACATCACTCCCAAGGATTTCCTCAATTGCTTATGTTACCTCATCCAAATCTATTCCCTGAAACAAGGTATTCCACTATAAGCGTGATCTCATCGTTCCAAATCCTCAAACATTCAGAAACAACTTCCACAAGCCTAAGGTCATAGCTTCCAACAAAGCTATATTCATATCCAACTAGTGTCAACTATGGTTTCCTCAAAAAGTAAACCTTCATTCAAGAATCCCAATATCAAGCTATAAACTCGAAGAGAAAGTTCCTCAAATATTCCACAAGATTCTCATTTCAAAACAAGGTAGTAATATGCCAACCCCAAACTCTGAAAAATCCATAGGATCTCAAGTTTTCTATCCTTTTGCTTACTAAGGATTGCCGAAAGCGGATCTACACTCAGCTACAACATCATCCCATCATCTCAAGTACTCAATGTGACCTCAAGGTTTATAAATCTATAGGGTTAACAAATTCTTCTCAACACTAAGTCTCTCTCAACTCAAGAACTCTCAAGAGTCAAATAGAATGCCAAATCACATCACCAAACCATTATGGTCTTCCACATCTCAAGGAATATTCTTTCAAATTTGACATCCTAAAACTTACTTACCATCAAATTCCCAAGGAACAAGGTCTTAATTGTAACAACACTTTATCTCCTCAAAGTTCCTAAAATCATAAGTGAAACTATGTTCTTTAACCTAACAATTGGTGTTAACCAAACCATTACCCTTTCTAGTTACCAAAACAAGTGCTAAGACTTCCCAACAATGTAGCCTACTCTCACTCTCATAACATACTTCAAGTAGTAATCAATATCACCCACTAAAACCAACAAATAATCCCACATTTAACATTTCCCACACGATAACATATACATTATCAAATCCTCATATCCCAAGTGATTATGGAAGCCAAACCCAAACTCGGCTACTTAGTCAATCCTATATCCTCAAATCACATTTCACTAACTCTGTAAACATGGTCATCAGGGTACCAACTATACTAAGGAGATAAGGAGTGATAACGGGATAGAGAAACGGTAAAATATTTTCAAAGGGTGCATGAACCTGACAAGTTAGGAAACTAAGGAGTCAGACCGTAAAGATAACGGTTGACAAAAATAAGAGGTATTCGAATTAAGAAGATATCTAGGGCAAGAAGAAGATACGTAAACTTTGGCATAAGAACAGGGTCCAACGAACGTTAAAGAGAAGGAAAGGAGAACAAAAGCGGCATAATGAAAGGGTTACCGCTTACTAAACACTCATCAAAGCTTATGATCGATATGATAAGGTTACTTCACTAAGGTGCTCAACAAAGCCCTAAATGTCTACTACATCGTAGGACTAACAAGGATTCCACAATGGTAGGTATTCCTCAACTCAATTGATTCTAAGAGCCAAAATCAATTCACCACACAAATTCATTTGTTACCATCCATGTCCCAAAGTATCTCCTTTACAATTCTCGTCATTGAACTTCACTTACTATGTCATCTCCAAGTACCCTGGCTTGTTTACTCCATCATCTCACCACTTAATACTTCTAGTTTCCGATACCATAAATTGGAATCACATCCTTGAACTCACGAACTATATCGAACAACATTCCACCAAAATTCCCGAATTCAGATATGTTTTATAAGGTCAACAAGGGCTACTCTATACTAGATTTGGTCAACTTAAAAGGTTTAACAAACTAACCAATTCCAAAGTACAATACCAATCCATTAAGCAACATCAATGTCCTATTGTATTCCTTTCAAGGCCTACAAGGATTAGGGCTAACTATCATACCTTTAATTCTCCACAAGAAATATCGAGACTCTCCAATGAAGTAGCTTAGGTTCATTCCATCTTATGTGCTAAGGTAGTACCCATGCTTAATCATCTATAACAAACAAGCTCTCTATAGACATAAATCCCAAGGTATTTCTCAATTCACTAAATTCTCATATCAAGCACAACTAACAAGACTAACCAAAGGATCCCAAATTATATTCTCCTATACAACTCAAACCTTAAACAATCAATTTCTCCACTCGTTCACGCCCTCCAATGATACATTCTCTCAAAACTGGGTTCTCTTGAACAAGGGAACTATCCTGCGGAATAAAAGGAAGGTGTCCACATGGACTTTATTATAAGAAGAAAACGAACCTAAGATAAATCGGGAGAAAGAATTGAAAGGTAGTTACCAAGGCGAGATAAGAGGAATTTGAAAGACGAATGAACAACGAAAATGGAATATTAAGGTAAGATACACTGAATACGAAAAGAAATATAAAGAAAGTGGAAGCATTCTACATCTGGCATAACCAACCTTAAGCGGCACCAAAACTAATAACTAACAATCAACAAACCTAACAAATAGCAATCACAAACAGACTACCACATAAAATCCTAATTCTACCCATCCTACCCTTCTCTCAAGTTTATTATTTAAAGGTCAAGTGATTCTAAGTGGGGTGCACAAAACGTGCGTCGGGAGCAATTGGCTCTGATACCAACTATAACACCCTTAAATCTAGCCTTAATTAACTACGTAATTTCTACAGAAAAACTGGTAGGATATGTTTGTAAATGGTTCAACTAGTCAAAAACCTGCAATTTCAAAAATTTTCTTCCTAAACCATTCACAACCAATCCAACTCAAGAAGAGTGTCAACAACCCTGCAAAAGCTGATAAACTAATTTACATACATAACTAAAGACGCGGAAATATAAGGATACAAACCAAAATAGAAAAGGGAGACATATGTCCCTTCAAATTATATACAAAACCAAAATGGAAAAGGTTTACTAAAAGAATAGCCAAACTAGGTCCAAGGTTCCTTGCTCACTAGCTCGTCTGTGACCCCAACTAAGCATCAACAACCTGTCAATCGCATTTTATACAAACACGAAAGCCACAATTCAGTGGGGAGTAACTTTGAGCCCTCTCAGCCACGAATCGTCAAAATTAATGTACATGTAGTAAAACATGTAAACAAGATGATAAAGAATTCAATTATCAATTATTCTAACATATGAGCCCTAAACTGACCAAACTAAACTAACATGTGAAACATTTAACAAATTGTAATCCAAACTCTATCAACCATAGCCGGCTTGCATCTCACCTTCTATGATTCATAGAATCACCATACAAGAAAGGACAATATAACAAAGACAGGCATAAGTTCTTAGCACCGTCAATAGTCACTTTGTAACTCGAGTCTATACCACGAGGTAGGGAAGGTAATCGAACCGGTATCTTGGCTCAGCGGTTACTATTAAGAAAACATGGCCAAGAGACAACACAACCCTAGCCTAAAATCTGCGCAGACCTAGACATGCGGATACACACCACCGCACCCAAGACTCACAACCTTTTTTTAAAACATAATGAAGTGAGTACCCTAAGGACACCACCGAAGGGTTGGCTAGTACTTAAGCCGACCACTTACTATCAAAATAAGTACCGAGGTCATGCCCCAACTTGGATATAAATCCACTAGTCGAAACACAAAGGCTATCAAGCGGTGAACATATACTCGTCAGAGACTATAAAGACCTATCTATGATGAAGGCCGAAATACTCACCTAGGACCTAGTCACGCCTAGTCCCGACTTGAATACTTTAACCCACACCACACAAGACTCACCACACAAGTCAAGTAAGACACCCACTTAACCTTAAGAGGGCAAAAAGTCCTACTTACCAACCTAAATGCTAACATTCTATCATGTGAAAGGCTATATAAATGTCTATTTACAGCATACAATCCAACAGTTCCTCAATAAGAATTCAATACTAACTTCCAATTCTAGCAATTTTAACAATATTAAAGGCTTTAAGGGAATCTAGGGCCATTACTACAAAATAAGAAGCTATTTAAATTCAACTAATTACACATGTGAAATAGAGATATAATAAATGGCCTAAAACAAGAAAAAGGCCGATTATCTAATTCATTCAACCGAATTTTTACCCGCAACCCCAGCCTGCGGCAGTGCGGGTCAAATTGCGGTGACCAATCACTCAATTAATCGACATCGCATCGATCCAAAGGGACTAAGGCTCGATTTTCGACAATCAACAAAACATTACAATTATCGCTATAAAATTCATTTTGAGCCTATTATTTACAAATTCATTTTGTAAACTATCCTAACATGTGATAACTATTAACATAAGCATAGTTTTATCATTAACATACTTTTTATTACTAGTATGAATCAATTCAAAATACTACCCCTTTGTTACTTATATTAGTTATAACATTACTCAACCTAAAATGACCAATATTGTACGAAAACCGCAAAACAAGCACGGACCAACCCGGCAGCCGTGGGCCTGCCACGGGCACGCCACGGGCCCGCCACGCCTCGCCGCCCGTCCCCCTACACCACCTTATTTTTCCATTTTTGTTTAGTAAGAGACCGTCTGAAAATTAATTAATCGTCCCCAATTCAACTTTAATAATTTAAACTAACAAAAGGCACAAATTAAACATGCATACAACAAATTTATCATGTGAAAACTACTACTCAAGTAAAAATCACCAAACATACAAAAATCAAAAACATGTGACGATCTTTCGTCGAGTAACTCGAAATATGTTACCTTAAGCTAGAAAAAGAGCAATTAGCACCTCAAACCCAAACCCTAACTAGCAACTATCCGCTATATTCAATAATATACGAGTCTCCAAACTCGTCTTCCAATCCTTCACCTAAATAAACAATTAAACACAATAATAAGCATATAAACCGAAAATTCCGAAATTTGGTCTTAAAATAACTTAATGAAAACTGAAATTAGAACATACTAAGTCGTAGATCTCGGCGAGGGGATTCCGGAAAGGTAAATTTCGCGAAAAACCGATAAGAAACGAAGAATTTATGGCCAAAACAGCTTGAATTTTGGATGAAATGTGTTTTTGGTAAAAGGGAGGTTGAGGATGACGATGGAAAGACCAAATCAGAAAAAAAAAAAAAGAAAAGGGGAAGGGGTTTGGTCCGCGGGAAAGGGAGAAAGGAAAGGAGGGAGTGCGGGATTTTTATTCGGGATTTTTACGAGTCGGTTTTGACTCGTTTCAATAATAATTAAATCCGTAAGTCAAATGCAAATTCCGTCAAGACCAAAGTTTTTAAACACGAGATTACAAGAAAATTGAGTATTTATACGACCCATTTCCAAATTCGTTTACCCAACGTTCAAACGAATTGTCATTTTCCCCCCGATACGCCCTTATTTCGAAATAAAAGATTTTACACGGTTTAAACTATTTTTAAACATTTCAAAACTATCAAAATAAATACTTTTCTTCAAAATATAATAAAATTATATTTCTTTGAATTATTTTTACTTTAAATACATTATTGTCAAATTTTTCTTGATTAATTAATTATTTTCGAAATATATTAACGGTCCGAAATTTACGGGGCGTTACAAAGTACCTCAGCTACTCGATCGAGTACCTCATCTACTCGATCGAGTAGCCGGTTTACGGGGGATGATTTTCCGGGATTTGCCAACAATGCGATTAAAGCGAATGACGTAGTTTGATTTCTCTTTTCACAGTAATTAGGTTTTAAAAAGTGTTTAAAGAATAGTGACGGAAGTAATATATACTTAATCGCATTATTAACAAAACCCGAGAAATCATCCCCCGTAAACCGGCTACTCGATCGAGTAGATGAGGTACTCGATCGAGTGCCCCCTTACTCGATCGAGTATCTAAGTTACTCGATCGAGTACCCAACAGGTCAGAAACTATTTTAAACTGCAACTCACCCTTACTCGACAGAGTAAGGCCTACTCGATAGAGTACCCCGAGACTCATAAATACGTAGTATTACACTTATGATGAAGTCGTTTTTATGCTACAATATATGCTTTGATTAATTTATATTTCTTGCCTCGGTTGATATCATTCTAGTCGTTTTATGTCTATTCTCGTCTTTTCGATGATGTCAAGAGGGGGAAGAAAATTATCGTGACTTAAGTATTTCCTAAGCTTGCTCCTAGTCAGAACCTTTAATCTCCTAAGGTCCTTAGATGTTATACTTTGTATATACATGATTGTTCTTGCGTTCAACTGACTATGACTTTACGAGTATTATGCTAAGGGGGAACTTACACTTAGTCACAAATCGTAAGAGACTTGTCATCATAAAAAAGGGGGAATTTGTTGGACCATATAGATATATGTTTAAGTTTTGATAATGACAAGTGTGTGCTTCGTTCTATATATACTCTTGCTCGTAATCGTTTGTTTAGTCTTTACTAGATTGACTTAGGTTTACAAGTTAAGCAAGTAATGTTATAACATCATTTGGTTATAACATTGACGATTGATGAAGCATCGTTCAAGTAATGTTATAGCAGTTTGAGCTATAACATTAAAGATTCCTAAAGCGTCATATTGACTGTAACAAGTTTCAAGTATGATGATCACTCAAGCAAAAGGCTCGATCAAGTCTTTAACAAGCTCAAGATGAAGAGCTTATGATCAAGATAAAGAGAAGATCCTACTCTGAAGATCTCTAGGAAGATTAGCTAGTTTAGGTCTTCATCTAGTAATGGTATCTTAAGAAGAAATATTGGGAATGTAAAGTTATAGCCATTTCACCTACAACTTTACTTAGCAAACTTAAAGTTATAGCTATTTCTACTATAACTTTGAGTAGCAATTTTATGGCACGATTTTAATAGTTTTAAAATCATTTTCAAAAGATAAAATTCTTCAAATATATTTCAAAATCATTTGTGTATATGATAGAGATGAAATATGGGTTATTATAAATGAATTATTTGCATTTCTCTATTGGTTAGTAAAACGACTTTGGGTCGTCATGCTACCGAGGGTTTGCTAGTTTGTTTAACCTAACCCTAATCCAAGAAGAAGGATTTTCGGGATTTTCGTCGAGATGGACACGGGCCTAGGGTTTCGGCCGTTGGCTTTGAATCATTAGGTTTCACAAGTCCTCTAGTACAAGTAATCTATCTAATTAAATCTAGCTTATATTTTTATAAGATATTCTCATATCTCAAATATATGCTTGATTTAATTTATTTACTTATCTGAAAATCTTAAAGATATAGTTATGGAAAAATAAAATTTACTTTTATCTTATTTACTTAAACTAAATTATCTTGGATTAAATTAGGAAAGAGATAGAGATTTATTTCTTGCGAAATAAACCACCTACCTCACGGCACTTGTAGGGTTTCGTGCAAAACCCTATTCCTCTCTTCTACTATAAATAGACATGATCATTCTTCATGTAAAACAAGCTTTTCGAAATATTAAAATCTCTTGTAAACAATTTTAAGTTTAATTTGAATCAGTTATTTTTATTGTTTTGCATTTGAAAATCCTTGCGAAATGTCGTGCTCTTAAAGTTGCATATTATTCTTAAGGTTACGTTACAAGATAATAGTAATTCATATTGTTTCTTACTCGTTCAATTGTGTGAACACTTAGAAGAACAATCAAGTGCTTTCTTAGTAACTTAAGATAGTCAAATCGAATATCTAGTGATATTCAAATTGAGTTATAGCTAGAGTTAGATGTACGAGTTGGGTTGATAATTTTGTAATCCGGAGAAAGGTACTAAAATTATTAATCGAGAATAGTGGACGTAGGTTTCGACGTGTGAAGTTGAACCACATCAAATATCGTGTGTCCTTACAGTTTTTCTTTTCATTCATTTCATCACGTTCATAATCACTTAGTTAATTAGTTAAAGTTTAAATCAATAAACTTTAAGTAATTAATCATTGATATAAAATAAAAAGTGGGCATAAGTTTTTAAATACTCAATTCACCCCCCCCCCCCTCTCGAGTATTTCGGGTGTGATAGACTCTTCAGCAATGGAGAATCTTCTAGCACTAAGCAAAGAATTAAAGTAGAAAACTTGATTTTCAAACTTGTGTTTTTCGCTCAATCAAATCTGAATATTCTCATTAGGTTTGCTTGATTTATATAGACCAAGGTAATACAATATTAGCTATCCAAATTACATCCAAGGGCCACAAAATGTCCTACAAAATTAGACCAAAAAAATGGCCAAAAGGCCTTACAAATCTGAAAAGATAAAGCATAAAGTAAAAGCAAAGTAGATGAGCTAATGAGGACAATCATCCCTGTTTGCTTGCCTTGCTTATTTAATTTTAGGGTGGACTTCTTGGGGCTGCTCATGGACCATATGGAAGAATAATAAGTCCCACATGACAGCAAAAAGAATCCATAGAGCTTGCTTGATCAAAATAGGAAGGTTGAAAGCGACATTGTACTTGCTCCTCCAAAACCGCACCAGATGATAGCTTGGAAGTGTCCTTAAGTTAATTTATGAAATAATCATTTTTAGGACACAACCTCCTAGACAAAAATGTTGAAGACTCTCCCAAGTTATCATATTGACATCTGGTTGCATAATTTTGGCGGTGATTGAGGTCTTGGACCTCAAATTTGAAGCGGCTCCAAAACCGGGTTAGGATGGGGCTGTTGGGACTGCTTGTTTCGTTCCAACAGTCCCTTAATCATGATGGCAATTGCAATAGAAATTTGTTTTAGGAGAATGTTCTCAACTTTTTAATCGAACCTTTTATGTATGATGTAGTACACATTGCCAATTTGAACCCTGACCCTCCCCCTAATCTATACAATATAATTAAAAGGCTAATGTGACATGACAAATTAAATGTGACATGGCAAATGTAACAAGGCAAAATTAAATGTGACATGGCAAATTAAATGGGACATGGCAATATCATAATCCACATATTATCAATTTATACAATATAGTTTAAAAGACTACGTGAAACATTAAATTTTATTCCATGAGCCATTTTTACAATTAATTTATATTTTGTATTTGATTATATAATATTTGCTTAGTGATAAATTACAATACAATATTGACGTTTTGACGGATAATTCTTACTAAAAAAACACACATTAAATGATAATTGAGTTAGTGGCCCACCAAAAAAAATAAAAGCCTATTTGGGGAGGTGTATATCAATTATAAATAATTTTCTATAATAAAAAAATACCACATGAACACCGAAACTTTGACTATTTCTAATATAACATTGTTTATTTTGAATGAGACCATTACAATTAACTAAATTACTCTACAAATTAATATTTACAAATTCTTGGGATCAACTTAAAAATAATTTCAAGTATTTGTGACTTAAAAATTGAGAAAATATTGGGTTATACAAAAGAACGGTCTCACAAAAAAAAATTATCTTTATGTAGAGGTTAGAACATAATCAACACAAATATTTATTATAATATTTATCTCATAATAATGAAAAAAATGATGCTCAAAAGTCATGAACTTTGCTCTATATTTATGCCTATATTAAATTTAATAATAATGAAAAATGATGTGCAAAAGTCATAAAAAATATCCTCAATAATTCATAAGAATTAAAATATTGAGAAGATAAGAAAAACCCTATAATCATATAATGTTTTAAGCTCCTCACATTGTGAGATTTATCATTCTCAAAAAAGAAAGAAAGAAAAAAGAGAAAATAATTCAACATTATGCATTAATTTGCCCTTTCATCTTCACTTACTAACTTTATTTATCCTAAATGACAAAGGGACGTTCAAACTTTCACATAGAAATTTTAGTACAAAATCTATACAATCTAATTAAAAGACAATCTTAACCATTTAATTTTTTTTACATTGGTGCCATGAATTACTGAACTCATTAATGATTTGAAGGTATTTTTTTCTTTTTTTTTAAAACACATGTTATTAGTATATTAATCAAAACAACAACTAAAGTACAATATACAGTTTAGTTGTCAAAGAAATAAAGCGTTAACTTACTAAATTTTATGTATTTCAAGACTACATTTTTTTAATGGATCAATTAATTGTTCGGACAAATATAAACAATGCGATAAAAATAACAACACTAAAACAGATAAACCTGTGAATTTCACGGGTCACAAACCTAGTTGTATTGTGAAATGGATCATTGTTTTTTATTTAATGCACTATTTTCTATAAAAAAAATTGTTATAATCAATGGTCCAAATTTAGAAAAGAAATAATGTAAATGTGATAATCACAGTCTAACGTATTAACTTATTATAGTAGACGGTGTCACTACCTTTTAATTGTGACTCTCTTATAAATTTATTTATTTATTTTTAATTTTTTTTTTGCAAAGGAAGCACGGAGATGATTTTGATGTTAACGAAATTCGAACGTAGGTTATGAGCATTATCTCTCATGACTTTACCAACTAAGGGTAAGATTATTGGTAGTTTTGAGACAAGACTTTGGTAAGTCTTAAGACAAGATTCACTCAAGACTACCAATAATCTATAAAAGTCTTAACAAAGTCTTAAGTTGAGTCTTGGAAATCCAAGACTAAACTTAAGACTTTGGGTGAGTCTTGACCCCACATTCAAAGGAAATTATCTAATGAATGGATCCCATGTGTCGTTTCTTTTTTGTGAAAAAAAGTAGTAAAGTGAAAAAGTAGAGTCTGAGGTAAGTCGGACGGATAATGTATAAAGTCTGAGGTGAGTCTGAGATAGGTCTGAACAATAAAGAAATAATAAAAGTTAGTGGAAAGCTGATGTGACAGAGTCTTAAAACTTGAGAGAGTCTTACTGATAATCTCATCCTAAGTTAATTGACATCTATGCTCTTTTTAAAATGTATAACTCGTAATCATGAAAAATGTGTGCTGAGCTTTGGTATTAAGCTACACAAAAACTTCAGAGAGACGGTCTCTCAATAGCGTTATTGAGAGACCTTTCACGTGATGGGGTGGGGGACCCACTGAATATTTTTTTCCCCTATTATGTCTCCCACTAAATTAGCGGAAGACGGTCTCTCATGAGACCTACTGAGTAAGTTAAGAGTTCACTTTGAGTTAATATCAAGTCATTAAGAAAGGAAAAAAAAGGTACAATTATCAAATATTAACCACGTAATTTCTTAGTAAGATTTGTTTAGTGTAGGACTATCAACCATAGTATTATCACGGCCTTTAATCCAAATATTTTTTTTTCGATAATATTTTCCACTATAATCATATAATGTCTTAAGCTCCTTACATTGTGAGATTTATCATTCTCAAAAAAAGAAAGAAAAAAAAGAGAAAATAATTCAACATTATGCATTAATTTGCCCTTTCATTTTCACTTACTAATTTTATTTATCCTAAATGACAAAGGGACGTTCAAACTTTCACATAAAAATTTTAGTACAAAATCTATACAATCTAATTAAAAGACAACTTTAACCATTTAATTTTTTTTTTACATGGGTGCCATGAATTACTAAACTCATTAATGATTTGAAGATATTTTTTTTTCTTTTTTTAAAAACACATGTTATTAGTATATTAATCAAAACAACAACTAAAATACAATATATAGTTTAGTTGTCAAAGAAATAAGGCGTTAACTAACTAAATTTTATGTATTTCAAGACTACACTAGTTTTAAACCCGTGCAAAATTGCACGAGTATGTATTTGGGCCAGAATGAATGTTTTTTTATGTATATTTGTTTTTGCATTTCTATTGTACCTATCTAATTGGTCTAAATCAACGATGTACATAATTAATGTTTAAATTTGTTACAAACATGTGTTCACATGCACTGGTTTATAAGGAAATAACGTAATCTACTCTTGTAAATAAAAATTGCATACATAAAAAACTTTACATTCGGATAAAAGAAATATAATCTAATAATCAACTTTAACATATGCAAGTTATTCTAAAAATTGAAAAATTTCATGATACACTACATTAGTAGTCATAGTAGAAGTACGCATATATGAGTCACAAATTAAAATTTTCAAGCCTTCTTTTTGGGTGACCCTGGAAAGTGCGACATAAAGCTGGCCATGACTAAACACTGGTCTTGGAAGATAGATGCTGACCTGAGATAAAGACTGCCCTTAACTCTTGTTTATCGTCATTGCAAAACAAACAGCGATGGGAAATTGTCTTCTACTAAAACGTACCGGAAATCTACTGGTGTCCGATGGAGTGAGTGTTAGTTGATCAATATGCATTCTATCACCTTTATGACTACCAGTTAAGACAGCACATCTTATCACGCGTGCCCCCAGATAAGTCACAATTAGTCTCGTGCCGTTACACAACCCACGTGATTGATCAATGTTTCGCAGAAGCATCACCATAGCACCGACCTTCAACTTCAATTGGTGATTCGGGAGTCCGGCACATTTAATCACTTGTAAATTAAAATAAAATTTATTTATTTGTTTTTTAGAGTAAAAAAAAATTAAAAATAACTTTAAATGCTTGTTGAAGACTATATTAACTCGGTTTCCTATCATTGTCACCTACCAATTTCGGTGTGCGCGGCTGATAGCTAAGATGTCGAGTTTTATATTCCAAGTACATATGCCGTCATTATTGTTTTTTGAAAAAAAAAATTTGTACCTTGTAGTTTTAAAAAATTATGTTGTGAATTTGTGGTACAATAATATTAACAAAAATACATGTAATTCATTTTTGTAATTCATTTCCGTTGTATGTTCGATCCCGTATATAACTGTAATTCCTTCGGTAATTTTATTGTGTAATTTTGTTTTAAAAATTATGTAATTTAATCACATTTACTCGCATTTGTAATTAATTCTGCGTAAATGTTATGCATTTTCTTTATACGGAATGTATTAATTCGAAGAAGTATTCCATAAAATTATTTTATATAATTTGTTGCGACACGGAATTTAGCGCATGTACGAAAAGACGGATATCTGAATAATTAAATACGTTGCATACTCATGGGTCCCACCATAACCTGGATTTTCCAAAAAAAAAAAAAAAAAAAACATTTATGACGTGACGCGATGTACAATGAGTATTGTCTTCTGAATTTATATAGATAAGATTTTTTAAATGGATCAATTAATTGCTCGGACAAATATAAACAATACGATAAAAATAACAAAACTAAAACAGATAAACCTGTGAATTTCACGGGTCACAAACCTAGTTGTATTGTGAAATGAATCATTGTTTTTTATTTAATGCACTATTTTCTAAAAAAAAAAAATTGTTATAATCAATGGCCCAAATTTAGAAAAGAAATAATGTAAATGTGATAATCACAGTCAAACGTATTAACTTATTATAGAAGACGGTGTCACTACCTTTTAATTGTGACTCTCTTAATTTTTTTTTTTTTTTTTTTTTTTTTGTGCAAAAGAAGCACGAAGATGATTTGGATGTTAACGGGATTCGAACTTAGGTTATGAGCATTATCTCTCATGACTTTACCAACTAAGTTAATTGACATCTATGTTCTTTTTGAAATGTATAACTCGTAAACATGAAAAATGTGTGCTTTGGCTTTGGTATTAAGTTAACAGTTCACTTTGAGTTAATATCAAGTCATTACAACAACAATAAGATCTACACTCATAGTTGATATTTTTACAATTATTACCCCACAACAACAAAAAAAACTTATCTAAAAATGACTTTTTGTGAAACTCATCATATTTGGATGAGTTTCACAAAAACTTGTTTTATGATAAAAAAATTTTTATTGTTGTGAGGGAATGAATATGTAAATATCAACTTTAGAAAGGAATCTTTTTGTTGTTGTAGGTTGTCACAATGAGAGAATGATTGCATTTTATTGTATTATTGATCTAATTGACATGAAATTTGCTAATTGTTGTTGTATAAAATTTTAGAGGAAAATATCATTTTATGATAAAATGAGGTGTATAGGTTGAGGACCCACAAAAAACAACAAAAACTTTTTGTTGTTGTGGATGCTCAAAGAAAGGAAAAAAAAGGTACATCTATCAAATATTAACCACGTTATTACTTCTTAGTAAGATTTGTTTAGTGTAAGGACTATCAACCATAGTATTATCACGGCCTTTAATCCAAACATTTTTTTTTCAATAATATTTTCCACTATCAACATGAAATTGAAGTGTGTTATAATTATTTCCGCAGATGTCAACTAATTTAGTTGTTAACTCACGAGAGGTGGTATTCATAATCTAAGTTGGAATTTTATCCACATTAAAATTGCCCTTATATCTTCCGTTACACTAAAAAAATTATTTCCACCACATTTAGACTTTGAGTGTTCATGCAATCATCTGTTTTATAAACTCGATGGACGTAGTTTGCAGTTACTATTGTTGAATCTTTTTTTTTTTGACAATCGGGTTAACGAGACCTACATATTAATAGCACGCTTAGCTATCCTATGAGCGGCTTTATTACAAATTCTAGGAACATAAGCAAAAGAAATACAATGAAAGTTTGCCGCTAGATCGGTTATATCGTCAATAGTATTCCTTGTCCAATGTTTGAGTTGTGAGAACCGTAGGACTTGGGCAAGAATCTGTAGACAATCAGAGAAAATGTTAATATGAAGGATGTTGCGCGAGAGCGCCCACTTTAAGGCTTCCCTAATTGCCAAAACTTCCGCTTGTTCAGCATTCTCCGCCCTTCCTTTGATACAGAATTCAGAAACAATATCGTTATAAAAAAGGATGCATCCGCCAAACCCAGCAGCAATCTCCTTAGACCACGCATCATCCACATAAATATGAGACCGAGAGCAACTCACAGAACTCTGAATCAGAGGAAAGGGTACTCCATTCCTAAGATTAGTCAAGTCCTCCTCCATCGGTGTTTGGAAAACTATGGACCCCGGTTTCCCATCTTCAGCAGAAAGAGCTAAGTTAAGAGAGTCTTGATAAAGAAAGATAGCACCAATAGGGGAGCACTTGGTACTATCAAAAAACTTTATGCACCTTACCACCCAAATAGTCCAAAAGGTACACAAAAAGGAGAGACAAGCCTCATGCTTATTACCAGCCTTAAAAAGAACAGAGAGCCAATTGCAAACCCAAGACTGGAGACTCGAATTATCCCCTGGTTGCGCCCTAATCCCCAGGAGACTTCCAGCCCAAACTCTGTTAGCAAAAGAACAGTCCCGGACTATTGTTGAATCTTGAAGCTATAGAAACGTCAACTTTCTCAAAACTACTCCATCCATCACAATAATGCTTAACAAAAGAGTCAAACTCGAATTTCGTGGTTAGAGTTTATTTTGCAGAAGGAGGCACACAAGGACGGACCCAGGATTAAATATATGAGATAGAAAAAAAAAATTAGTTTATAATTGCGTGTAAAGGGATTCGAACCCGAGGCAATAGGTGAAAAATCAAAGGCTTTACCATTGAACCACAAGATGTTTATTGAACATTTAATGGAATAATATTTACTTATCTACTACGTATTCAGCAGTAATTGGGGTAGTCCGTCTTCTAAACCATCTCTTTTATGCTTGGGGTAGCGGACGCCACCCCTTGCTACTAGATGAGTCCGCCCCTGAAGGCACATAAGCAAATACTTACTCAATTATTTTTATAGCGTCAAGATTCTCTTCATTTCCTAAAAAGAAATGAAGAGACCATTTCCTATTAACGTTCCGGATCGCATTCTGACAAAATCTAACATTTCTTAATTTAGGCATAAAAATAAAGGAAAATGGGGTGAAAGGAAAAATCATTATTAAAAGATATTAAGGGAGAGGATCTTAATCCATTTTTATAGGTCCTTTCATATGAATTAAGAAACTACTTAAAAAAAAGAAAAAAAAATTTGACATATTTTTTAACCTTTAAAAATATAAAAATAAATCATTTACAACAATGAAATGGATGAAAATATCTACTTATTATATCCTCTACTATTACTGACTGCATTTCAATAATTATTTTCTTCCAACACATAGAAAAATGCTAAACGATAAATAAAAAAAATTAAAATTTTGTAAATCGACTTATAATACGAAAAAGGTGGAGTACAATATAAAAGGAAAATTTAAACTAGAACGAGCGATATTTCACACTGTAAATAACCTTCGTTTTTTTACACTGAGATTTCTCCAATTTTAATTAAAGTATACATTCTTGTCAAATACGGAGTATAGAATTATCAATTATGAGCTATGCTCTATAAAATCTTGTTAACATTAATTCAAAAAGTTTTCTTAACATTGCATCTAACAATAGACCAGCCCACATTTTCCTCTGCCATGAAGAGAAAATCTTGCCTAGAAAAAACATTTAACTCGTCTGTTTTCTTTTTAACACAGCACCATTAAATAAATCACTAAAAATAACGAAAAATCACTCTTCACACCTTCCATACTTAAAACCAAACTTTTTGCCTCACTTTAAGGATATGTCACGGAAAACTAAATGGCGAGAATGATATTAACTCACGTGCTAATGCGACCCTTTATCTCAGTCAATAATTTACATTTATTTTAATATTTTATTTCCCCCCCGTAAAATAAAGTGAGTCTAAACAATTCACCAGAATAGAAGAAATACATTTTATTTTCTAAACAAAGTAATCTTATGACATTGTTCTGTATAAAGAAATAATTTGCTTATATTTTACTTAGTATTTTCAGTAATCATTTTATAATTGGTAACGCCGATTTTATTGGTAAATTATTTATTGTTAAAATATTTTATAACTTATAAAAACCGTTTTACTTCCAATTACGGAAAATAATCAAGCTAATTTATTGTTAAAAATCTCCTAGTAATAAAAGTTAAGTTTTTTAGACAATTTCTATTGACGGCTACTTTTCAGGAAATTGAAACACATTTGTTTTCTTAAATGTGGGGTCCTCCATGTTCATTTTATTAGATTTAATTACTCTCTTTCTAAATCAGTCTCCTATTTCTTGTCTTTTATAGTAACCATATATTATACTCTGTATATATTTTTTTGCATAAATATTAATAATAGAAAATGAACAAACAGAAAAAAGACAAATTAAAAATCGAGGTCTTATATATAACTTATTCTAATTACTTTGAATAGTATGCATTCTTAATAATTTAATTTAATTTGTGGCACTATATGATCAAATGTTGATTTATGGTCCATAAATTTACTAAAAACAAAAACAGAACACATAAATTACATACTCACACATTCACCTATACATCTAAATATTACGGCTAGATTTTATAATCTATTAATTGACTAAATTTTTAAACAAATTTGACTTAATAATATGATATAAACTTATACACATCTATATATATTTTTTCCCCAATTTTTATATAGCAAACTCATACATTTTTGTTTAAAAATTTAGTCAATTTAGAGAAAATGGGGACTGTAAAAATGAGATTGAGAGAGTATATTAATTGAAACTAGTTTAAAACCCGTGCAAAGTTGCACGGGCATACATAAAAAAACCTTTATAGACGACCTTTAAAAATTTTATAATTAATATTATGTTAGTTTACATGTACAACCTCTTAGCAAACGGGTTACAATATTGGAATAAATATCAACCTCTTAGCAAACGGGTTACAATATTGGAAAAAAATATTTAAACTCGAATCATTTTTTTAGGTACATTTACTCACTCGAAATATTAATGAACATTTGCATTGCAGTTGTGGTAGTGATACTACATTCCTTAACGCAACCAAAAAGTTTGGAATTCGATTCTCACCTGCGAGTATACTCATTTGAAACCAAAAAAAAAAAAAAAAACATTCAGCCGCCTAGAATAAATAACTCTATTTAATAGAATAATCGATATATCTGTATGATCCCACTAAAATTCATTATCACACATTAAAATATTATCATGGATTCTCCAAATAATGCATGAATCATTACCAAACCCACGGAAAACTTACAAAATCAAATAAAATACATGCACTGCAAGTGTAAATGTTTCCTTCTAATTTGACCTGAGCTTGTCTTATGGCCATTTTTTGATAACCATCATCAAATAACTTCATCAATTCTACTTTGGTTTATCCGAAGTGGTTCAAGGTATGCTCCCTCTTGAATTGGCCGAAGTGTTTAACCTAATATTGCTTAGTTGGGTCAATTTGATTTCCAATCGTTCCCGGTCATTTATCTTTATCACCCATTGTCTATGACATATCTGAAGAAGACACAAAGGTAAGAACGCAAAATGAGTTAAATCAATACTCCATAATATAAAAATACAGACGAAAGTTCACGAATCACAACTATTTATAATATTCAAACCTCTAGCAAAGTGGTTCTCCGAGTGAGTAGGAAATTGAAGTAGTTGTTTTATTCATTTACATTGCTTGATCATTAAACGTACTTGCAAATAATTAGCCAAGGAGGCTCGAAAATGATAGGAATCTCATTATTTAGCTTTTCGAAAAAAACGAATAGTAGTTAAATTGTTTTGATGATGGATGACATGTTTAGTTTTATATAGGTAATCAACTGCACAAGAAAAACAATAAATTACCATTCACATGTCCTTTCGCTAATCTAATCTCCATGTTAATTGAGTGGCTTAAACATGCAAAACTCCTCCATACAGATACAACCCAGATGACGAACAGTTAAAGAAACGTGAAATAATGAAATGTTGTGACGAATTTGAAATCAAACAATGATGGATTAAATAGCTTAGATGAATAACCTCTCATAACAATAAAACTTCCCAAGTTTTCATCATTAGCATATTCATCATATGCAGATCAATGGATCAATAAATGGAAGAACAACTATATAATTGACCACAAATAGACAGAAACAGAGACACGCAATGGTATGCATAGACTCAACATAATACATTCGAGAATCAAATGTTGTTCGTCCACATCACAACGAAAATTAATTAAGGCAACCTAACTCACACGAAGATTTTCCCGACAATTTTTTCCCCAATTTTTAGATAGCAAACTCATGCATTTTTGTTTAAAAATTTAGTCAATTTAGAGAAAATGGGGACTGTAAAAATGAAATTGAGAGAGTATATTAATTGATGAGATGAAAAACAAGACGTGTTTCATCACATACTTATATTGGTATTTATTTTGATCTTATTCATACACTGACAAATTAATTTACTTTTAATATTAAAATATTAAAATTTTAGAAGCACCCCGTGCAATTTCTGCACGGTGTAAAACTAGTATCTCATTGAAGACCTACTCATTAAATAAAAATAAAATAAAAAAACAAAAAAAGGCATAGCACTATAAATATCACAACTCACACCATTCTTCATCGTATCCAAACTCTTCACCATCTTTATTTCAAAAAAAAAAAAAAAAAACTCGTTTGTTTATCATCTCCCTAGTTTATCCTCCATTGATCACCAATGTCGACCTCAACGACGCCATTATTGAAAGATGAGCTCGATATCGTAATCCCAACAATAAGAAACCTTGATTTCCTAGAAATGTGGAGGCCATTCTTCGAAAAATATCATTTGATCATCGTACAAGATGGTGATCCTTCAAAGACAATAAAGGTTCCAGAAGGGTTTGATTATGAACTTTATAATAGAAATGATATAAATCGAATGTTGGGTCCAAAGGCTAGTTGCATTTCCTTCAAGGATTCGGCTTGTCGTTGTTTCGGTTACATGGTTTCTAAGAAGAAATACATCTACACCATTGATGATGATTGTTTTGTATGCCCTTTATCTTGTTTCTCTTTCCAAAAAAATTTATCTATCGGTATCAGTGGCGTAGCCAGTATTTATCGTTAAGGGTGTGGCGATGCGGGTGGGGTGGGGGAGCGAACTTTTAATGAAATAAAGTACATAGGAAAAATGATCGAAATGTTTGTAGGGATTTGTCGATACTTAAAATGATTTTAATCTCCAAGATCATATGCATGTTAGAAATCAGAATTAAACATAAATAAAAAGTAATCGAATTACCTCGCATCGGAATTAATTTGTGAGCAAATAATATGATTTTAACAAAACCAGGTAATATCACGCGGCTTGTTTTAAAATTTTATTATTATAATTGAAGCAAAATAATATAATTCATATATTACCTTTAATATTTTTACTTATAAATAAAAATTACTTAATTCTTTCCCAAATTTTATTTTGTTTAGGTTTAAGTTCAATGTTTTAAAATAAAATATATACAATTTTAATTAAAACTAATAAGTTATAATTAATTATGCATGATCAACGTTTTAAAATAAGTTTTAGTTGATGGGTTGTTTTTAGATTTGATGATGATTGAAGACTTGAATATTTTTGTTTACCCTCTCCATCCCAATTATTTATTCAAGCTGAAAAGTGGTGATTGACCTGTATAACTTTGTGCAATTGTCAAATTAACCCCCACAACTTTTAATTGGAGTACTTTGGCCCCATAAGTTTCACATAAGGTGCAATCAAACTCAATACATCTCACCAAAATATCACAAAAATCTAACCAAAATACCAACAGCTATACCACCACGTATACATATATAACATACTAAAACCATAATTACAACCTAAAACAAATTTTCCTACATACGTATGTAATTCGGTATGATTTTTTGGGAAAAAAACAATTAAAAATTTTATTTGATTTTATTTGAAATGTGGAAAAATAGAAATATTTGAATATTTGTTTACCCCTTTATTATTCCCTCCAATTTCCTATTATCTTCCCTCTTTCCCTTTTCACACAAGTTTGATTAACTTACCTCTTTCATTTTTTGGTAAGTTTCATTCATTTTTTATTAATTTCTCTCTCCTAAAAAATCAACAACTCTCATTATTTTATTATTTATTCATCATTCATTATTTATTATTTTCTCTCACCTATAAATTTCACAACTTACAATACTTTATTCTACTTTATTCTTTCTTTCTTCCCCTTTCTTAATTTTTGTGCCCAAAAGAAAGGGAAGATATAAGGAAATAGGAGGGAGTATATTTTTTGTTATGAAAATATTTTATTCCGACTTCTGATTTTAACACAACTACCTAACAAAATATTTTACAACGAGTGTAGATCCCGCGCAAATGCGTGGTATATATAGAGCTTTTAATTTTTACTATAATATTTATAGATTTCAGATTTATATCTCATGAATTTAAAAAAAAAAAAATTAATCTTAAAATTAATCAAGAGAATTGAGTAATTTCATGAACTGTGTTTATTTATGAACATATTTTAACTACCCCATATTATTTTAGTAATGTTTTTTTTTTCGTCGCGAAGTTAATAATAGGGGTAACAATTTATGTATAGAGATTATAGTTTTATACCAATTTCGTTTTATTTTTATTAAAAGATTATATTATTATGTTTAATGATAAAAAAGGTTATTTTTAAGTGAAAATTTATTTTAATAAATGAAATCTAATTTGTTTCCATATATAAGTTAGAGCACTTTGGGGGAAAAACTTTAGATAAGTTTTATTCTTTTACTCGTAGTATATAGGAAGATTTGTAGAATCTAACACACATAAAAACCCAAAATATATATGGTATTCCAAAATATTTTACTGAATATATTTTTTTTCTCTACAAAGGCCCAATATTTATATAGAATAACCAAAGTGTTAGGCCCAATTTATAGGTGAAATGATTTGAGCGGGAAAATCTCAAGTTTCACCTATTCATTTAGTAAATAGAGGATTGAATCTTTTTTTACAAAAATTGTAAAATAAGTTGAAAAATCTGCACTTTATATAAAAATAATAAATTGTTTGATTTTCGTAAAATATTTTAATTTTCTTATCTAATTTATGCTGTTTTTTTATTGATTTTTTAAAACTTTTATTTTGTATTTTTTCATAAAACATAACCATTTCTACTTTTGTGATTTGATAAATTGAACTTCTCGTGAGATTTTGATAAAGGTGTTTAATTTCACTTATTAGGTAAGTTATGGGCCTAATCACTCTAATTGAAAATTATGGGGGTTAATTTCACAATTACACAAAGTTATGGAGGTTAATCACCACTTCCCGGTTTATTCAAGTCTACTAAAATACCCTCAAGCCCTCACGAAAAAAAAAATACTCCATACAAAATAAACAAATAATTGGAACAAATTAGTACACGGAGTATATTTCAAATGGCATTTCGATAATAAAGTTTCATCTTGATTCTTTGCACTTATAATGAATTCCATTGAAGGTGATTGGTATCTAGTCATGTAGAGTATGTCAAGGTTGTGTGTTGATGGATTATGCTTACTCAAATTTATATCTTTTGTCATGCCATTTCATATATTAGCAAATGTTATCCATAAGAATTGGCCAATTACTTAAGGTACTAAGTTTGTACTTCAACTAGTGAGATCATAGATAAGGTCTTTGTTTTTTCTCATAGGGTAAGAAGACTAGGTTGTCCTTTACAATACGATCAACCTATTTGATCTTTAGACTTTCAAATCGAGGTCATAAAGTCGGCAGCTTTGTTGGCCTTACGGAAGCTATGTAGGGTCTTCATAGTTAATTTGATGAACTTGCACCCCACTTTTTATGAGAGCAATTAGGACAAAGTAATAATCTTTTTCTTTTGGTAAAAATCATATGACGAGACCTAGACCTTGTACTTTTTTACAAAAAAATTACAAAGTTAATCTCAAATGATTGTTAATTGATATACTAAAGCTGTATGATCACTTGTAAGAATGTTTCATCTTGTGGATATATTGCTTTAGTGCTCTGTTGAGTGACTATGGATTGAGAGCTAATTGATGCATAGGTTGCTAAGGACCCAACTGGCAAAGACATTAATGCCCTGGAGCAACACATAGCTAATCTTCTATGCCCGTCAACCCCTTTCTTCTTCAATACCTTGTATGATCCTTTTCGTGATGGTGCTGACTTTGTCCGTGGATACCCCTTCAGCCTTCGGGAGGGTGTTCCGACTGCTGTTTCTCATGGTCTTTGGCTCAACATCCCTGATTATGATGCACCCACTCAGCTTGTCAAGCCGCGTGAGAGGAACACTAGGTAAGCCTGCCTATGCTATTCAGACTCGATTAGAAGCCTTGAAGTATCCTACAAGGATGTGTCTCTCATTCTCTCCATGTGCCAGGCTTGACTATATATGTTCCAAACTAAATTCTTTGATGAATTAATGTGTTTGTAACTTGTGTTTTTTAGGTATGTGGATGCTGTTCTGACTATCCCAAAGAGCACATTGTTCCCCATGTGTGGTATGAACCTCGCCTTTGACCGTGATCTCATTGGCCCTGCCATGTACTTCGGCCTTATGGGTGATGGTCAGCCCATTGGACGTTACGACGATATGTGGGCTGGATGGTGCATCAAGGTGCTTTAAATTTTCTCTCTACTATTTTATTACATACATCCACATTATACCTTTGCTTTCTTCAATCGATATATAACTTTTTTAGCTAGGAAAGTAGGTCGCTTATGGGTTGGGTATAGGTTTAGTCAAAATGGGTGCATTATGCACTTTGGGTTGCGTCATATCGGGTCATAGGGTGTTTGACTGTTTGGGTATGAGGTTGTTGTGGTAGATGTATGGAAGGCTTCCTACATTTATTGCATAAAAACTAACTTGTTTTCAAATGAGTCATTTTGGATCAGTCCTGGTGATTAATTTGTCTTTCTAGGATCGAGTCAGTAATGGGTTGATCAGAGTCTTGGCTTGCTACGGTTTTAGTGATTTTCAGATTACTCTATTCCGGGGTCTCCTACTTGAGGCAAGTCATACACACCAATCAAATTCGCTTGGTGAAAGAAGTTGGCACCCATGTCGCATCAGTTTCGCCCATCGTGGCTCCTTTTGCACCTATAATATTAATACTAAGTGGTTATTGTATTTGGTTTAATGTTGAATTCAGGTGATCTGTGACCATATGGGACTAGGTGTGAAGACAGGTCTTCCATACATCTACCACAGCAAGGCTAGCAACCCATTTGTGAACTTGAGGAAAGAGTACAAGGGCATTTTCTGGCAAGAAGAGATTATCCCTTTCTTCCAATCTGTTGTCATTCCGAAAGAATGCACTACTGTCCAGCAGTGCTACCGTGAGCTCGCCAACCAGGTCAAGGAAAAGCTTTCCAAGGTCGATGGTTACTTCGACAAACTCGCTGATGCTATGGTCACTTGGATTGAGGCTTGGGACGAGCTCAACCCACCTAACAAGGCTTAATGCTAATCCCAAAATAGATGAACCAATTCACAAGCTTGAGGAGGCCTTCCATATTATCAGGAAGAAATATACTTCTGATAGACTTGAGGAGGCCCTCTTTTGTTCTCAAGCAAAATAGCAGGTCTATCATATA
Organism: Silene latifolia; assembly: GCF_048544455.1. NCBI lineage: Eukaryota > Viridiplantae > Streptophyta > Magnoliopsida > Caryophyllales > Caryophyllaceae > Silene > Silene latifolia. The sequence continues at coordinate 152,371,431 of NC_133526.1, forward strand.
TCACTGTATCAGTGTTTACTTACTGCATTCTTGTAGCATTTCTGGAGATTTTGTCCAAATTCGATTTCGTAATATGAGTTTTAGAACATCAATAAAGATTTATGTTTTGGCTTTCATTTGGACTTTTAATTTTTATTTTAACATATATTTAAATATGCCAGTTTTTCAAATTCATTGCATTTCATGTTTGACCCTTGTACAAATATAAAATTTGCTTAAAGTTAAGCTCATATGATCGCCTCTCAAACCGAACCATTTAAAACTAAGAAAATTGGTGCACCAGGATCAATTGGTTGTCACGTATATTGACCCGACCGTCAACATTTGTTTGTTACAAGTCTTATATAACCCCTTACAACTTTTAAAGCCCAACTCCTGATTTGTAAAACATAGTCCCGATATGACCTACTCAAGATGAATCGTGATATTCCAATATGATGCGGTCAAATAAATCATAACAAATAAACTGATAATAATAATAGTAAAAGCAATATTTTTTATATATAACTATTTGACACAAGTCTTATGATAAAATTAATTGATATTTTAGTTAAATAACCTCACTAAACTACTACAGTACTTTGTCCTGATAAGACTTTATAGTACTCAGTAGTTAATAATTTGGAATGTGATTTTACAATACTCCGTATTTAATTCTAAAATCATTTTACAAGTGTTCAATCTAACTCCTTTAAAAAAAAATATATATATATATATATATATATATATATATATATATATATATATATATATATATATATATATATATACTCCTCCTATTCTACATAACTCTCCCCTTTCTTCTGGAGCATGGAGGCGGGAATTAAGAGAGGGGAGTATTATATGATAAAGTATTGGAATGGGGTAGGAGATTGGAGAGAGGAAAGGTATTGTGTGATTAAAATAAGTATTGTTGTGGGGTAAGGTGATTAAAATAAGGATTGTTGTGGGGTAAAGTGATTAAAATAAGATAAAGTATGAGTATTGTGGGGTATTGTTGTGGGGTGAGGTGATTAAAATAAATATAAATGTTTGCCAAATAAGGAAATAGGGAGAGTATTGTGAATAGACGAAAAAGGAAATAGGGAGAGTTATTTAGAATAGGAGGGAGTATATTAAAAGTGCAGCTAAAGTCAACGGACATAAGTTATGGGTTTATTTGTCAACCACAAATTCATGTTGGACACTCCTTTGTTTCTACCAACCCTGAAGCTCCCAAAACTCCGTGGTTCTGCTAACTGCCCATCATTCCGCAATATTATTGTACGGGTAAATCACCCTTTTATTTATTTATTTGCTAATTCCCTGCCATTTTTTAAGGCAGAATTAATTTGTGTTAATTGTTACGGGTTCTATAGTGAAAACAGGGCTTGCTTTTGTCATAATGTTAGTAATTTTATGTTATTTTGATGGGAATCTTGCTTCTTCTCAATCTTCATCATGTTTATTTTGACATGGCTAGTTAGATTATGTTTGGTCATTTATTGGAAACTATGTTATTTCTTTTTTTTTTTTGTATTGAATATGATACACGATGACATGGTACGCTCAGTGCACATAAGGATTTCATGCTGGGTTAGTAACTTAGTATGCGTTTGGCCAAATTCTATGTTTTTGATTAAAAAAAAGGAATTTTGGTTTAATTAGGGAGGCGAGATTTGGACCTAGGACCGTCTTAATCGTTGGGTACTTTGATGACTAAGTAAATGCTCAAAGCAATTGAGCCACAAGGGGAAATTCGAACCTAGGACCGTCTTAATATAATCCTACCATTATTGTGAACACCGAGTTGATGACCATCTTACCCTGGCTATCAAGGAAGCTCTTGAGGCACTAGGGAAATAATGTTCTTGTAGTGAGTATTCAATTCTCGCCGCAAAGACATAGACTGGACTCTTTGCCCCTTCTATCATATATTCATATGGGCATCGTCCGGCTGTCTTTACACAAACTATATTTGTGCTCGATTTTTCTATACACTTCTCCATTAATAAAGCATGATTAAGAGGATTTAATGTAGCGTTTGATGTACAGTGTCTAACTTTGTGTTACTTTAACCCTATCAAGACCAATCGACCATTTTCCTTAAGAATCCTTGATGTCATAGAATCATACATCATCAGGAAGGGCTGCTGAACTAAGATTGGCGATTGTAGAGGCTATGATGGAAGCTCTTGCAGTAGATATTTTCTATATATGCATGTATAGTAGCCTAGTACTAATGTGAAATACTCGAGTATATGACAAAACATAGAGTAACTCCAGATTATTGCAGAAAAACTGGAGAAGTATGACTGAGTCTGCTACAAACAGCACAGGAAAGAAGCTAATTCGTATCGATGTCAGTTCAGACAGTGTTTGCCCGTGGTGCTTTGTTGGCAAAAGGAATCTAGACAAGGCTATTGCTTCATCAAAAGACCAGTTTGATTTCCAGGTTTTTTCTATCAAGTCTTCTATTCGCATTTCCCAAACTATTTTGACCTTCAATTTTATTAGCCTTAGAGTCTGCAGGGTTTGATGAATTAATTTCTTACAGATAAAATGGCATCCTTTTCTCCTTAATCCTTCTGCCCCTAAAGAGGGTGTGAATAAGAGAGATTTTTACAGACAGAAGTTTGGATCTCGTTCAGAACAGATAATTGCGAGAATGACAGATGTACCATTCCTTAGACTCCAATTTGTCAAATATTTTGTATTTGCACATTTACGTCTTAGATTTGTGGCGAAATCATATTACTCCTTGTGTTGCAGGTATACAGGGGTCTTGGTCTTGAGTACAACATCGACGGCCTAACGTAAGAGAATTAGGTGTTGAATTTGACACAATTAAGGGTTAGTATAATAACTATTTTTTTTCGTGAATCTTTTCATAGGGGAAGCACTTTGGATAGTCACCGACTTATTTATTATGCTGGACAACAATCCCCTGATAAGCAACATGATCTTGTCGAGGAAATCTTCCTTGGCTATTTCACAAGGGCCAAGTATATAGGAGACAGGTTTGTGTTTGTTGAACGCTTTTTTTTTTTTTTTTTGCCATTTAAGCTCTGTAAGCTTCCTCAAATGAAAAAGACCTCCAGGAATTATGCAGTACTGTATAATTTGTATGTTTGCTGTAGTTATTATTGCATTAATGTTCGTTGAAAGTGTGAATTTTGAGCTTAAAAAAGAGTGTTTACACTTTTACATTCTTAATGGTGGGATTAATTTAACTTAATTTAACCCCGATTGGCTTAACTTAACTTTTGTATTATGTTTAACCCCCATTAGCTTTTCACTCTTCTTTTTCTATATTTTCGCATTTTGAGGTATGGTTCTAAAAGATGATTCATGTCAGCTGACCCCAAATCATTTTGGGATTAAGGCTCTGATGTTGTTGTTGTTGTTGTTGTTATTGTTGTAATGGTGGGATTAATTACTTATAACTGAGCTCTATTGGTTGCTGAGAATCAAATCATTAGGGCTGTCTTATTATACATACATATATCCAGTTAAGTGTCATTAGCTTCATTTTAGGATGTCTTAGTTTTTCAAGTGGCATTCATGTGCAGGGAGTTCCTAGTGGAATCTGCTAGGAAAGTTGGACTTGAAGGTGCGGCCGAGTTCCTAGAGGACCCAGACAATGGTCTGAAAGAGGTAAATTTCCGTCTTATATGTTCATGATCACCATAGTACCATAGTAGGTGAAAATATTGATTATGGAGAAGGTGATGGTCACAAGAATTTTATACACAAGGAAAGCCTTCATATATTGGAACTTCTGCAAAAGTAACCATAGACCCTTCAAGAATATCAGCATAAAACTCTCAGATGTTTACTTTGCCTGCTTTGAGACCGTGAAAAATTTACCGAATAATTTTCAGGCTAATGAGTAATAGTCCAGTTTATGTGTCTTCAATCCTTCTCGTGTTTTTTTTTTTGGGTAGATTAGAAGGGTTTTTAACAATTTTCATGAAGGTTGCTTCCCACCATGCTAATGCATTTTTCATTTTCGATGAAGCCAGAGAATAAGATTTACTCTACTATAACTTTGATGATAAGATGAAAAAAATGACTCAATAAGCTCTGTTCTCTTAATGTTATGAAGTAGCAGTCTGTACTCTGTCGATACATTTTCTTGGCAAATATTTGTATAGAGCATCTAAAAACAAGTTGGTTTCCAATATAGTGGTAAGGCTATGCAGTACATTTCTACAGTAGTCCCCCCTCCCTACCTGGCCTCGCGTACTTTATGACATCCCATATTATGCTACATATCGTATTGATCTTTTCCTAATGTCTAACCGATATCATCTCGTGTACATGTTTAAGGTAAAAGAAGAGCTTGACAAATACTCGTCAAGCATCAGCGGTGTCCCCTACTTTGTGGTGAGAACCAAGCAGCTAAAAAGGCCGAAATTTTTGTCAACGTTGTTCACTGTTCCAATTTCTTTTGGCATTAACCATCATCATATTGTTCTGGTCAACAGATAAATGACGAGCAAAAGCTGAGTGGCGGACAGCCGGCTGAGGTCTTCCTGAAAGTTTTCCGACTCGCAGTACAGTAAACCATAAAGAATCATTATCCCTTGTTGGTAACTTGGTCTTGTTCTTGGGCATGTACTAAACCTTGTTGATTCCGGTTGAGTTTTTTTCTTTTATATACTCAATATAAATTTCTCGCATGTGATGAAGGAAACATGTATTTGCAGTACAAACGTAAGACTGTACATGTATAGACTGATGCAGTCAGTATCATCTATTGTTGTTGCAATCGATAAATCAGACAGTTTTCTATGTCCAGTGAACTGAGATGTTTTTCTGGTATTATTATACGATCATCTTGAATGATAGGCTATACCGTAGTGTCACGGTCCGGAACTTTGAGCCGGAACATGGCGCGCACCCTTGTCTAACACACGACAAGAATGCAAGCGAGAGCGCCAAGCACTAGTGAAGGATCACTAGTGCATTCGTAATCGGTCTCGGTTGGCGTGTGTCGGAAATCCTAGTCACGATCATCAAAGTCTGGCACACGGAAGCAATAAAAGTAAGCAATTTGATTATTGAAAGCAAGAAACAAGCAATATCAATCTTATGGACGAGAAGCGGTTTTGATTGACTAGCAGCTCTCATAGAGGCAAATTTGATACTTTGAGCCCTGCAGCAGGACACATTGATTGTGCAGAATAGCGATACGTTTTGTAAACACTTAAAAACGTATCTTAAACTAAAAACGAGACTCCAAGATTCGACACGTAGTGTTGGAGTACTAAATGAAACTAAAAACAAAAATGAACATACATGAGTACAAATAAGAAATCTAAGGGCTCGAAATAAAAGGACCGCACGCGCAATTTTTAGGGATTATTCGGCTAAAAATGCGGCTCCTCACACATAGCATTCATTATTCCTTGAGCATCAGTACATAAATTCAAAGCAAACTTTATTGATGCCGGAAAATAGAGAAGGGGACGTAATCGTGACATTAAAGGTAACCGTTATGCTCATACGTAACCCTTTGCGGATAAATTGTTCCCTCCGCAACAACTATACCATAATTTTAGTGTCAAACAATAGCGAAAGCTTGTTATCAACAATAAAATGATTGCATAATACTCTATGATTTAGTGAATCTATATATATATCTATCTATATTAATAAAAGAAGCTTTTTTCGAGCGATTACAGAGAGTTCAGCTTTTACAAATTACCTAAAATTAGTATTATACAAAAATAAATCTAAAGCGGTTATCAAATTATATCAGAAAAGTGAGATAGACTTCTGATCTAATACAATCACAATCACCTCAATATATATATATGACATCTCATTGTTGCATATTGATAATTTTATTCACGTAGGTATCATCATGTTGTTCATTATTGTTTTATACTTCTTTAACTCTTAATGGTTGCATTATGAATCTCATCTTATTTTAGTACGTAAGAATATATTGTATGTTATTAATCTCATAATTTGTTGTTTGACTACAGGATTGTATGGTCTACGTAAATCGAGTCCCTAATGATCACGATAATTACGTCAATAAAGCTGGATTGTTCACTATAAACTCCTTAAGTATTTGAGGTAGAGCTCTATAAAAGCAATTAACCCATAATTTGTTAGTTATCTTACTTTCTTTTATAATACCCCTATTCATCGGTAAATTACCATTATTGCATGCTTTTTGAATTTTAGTTTTTCGGTTTACAATGTGTTTATTGTAATAGTAATAAAGGTTTGTTCTAATTGCGGCTTTTATCTTCTTGCAGTATAATGTCAAATATTATCGGATGACGTCTATGAGATGTCGGATTATATATATGCTTAGAAAGCACCCAATTCTAGGCACCGCTTTATAAACCCAGATAATAAACCAGATTTAATTTGTAATACAGCTGAAATTGTTCGTGAATTAGTTTGTGTTAGCGGTGGAAATTTGATGTAGTGTTTTCATTGGGTCTATTCTGTAAGGAAATACATATGAGATTGGTTATTAGTGATCCAAATCTGTATGAATCCGTTTTTGGTTCTTAAAGGATTAATCATAGTTACCTATATACAAGTTTATTATATCATCATCAACCTGGATTATTCTTAAAATTGTCGTTTATTGTGGTAAAACCTAGGATTAATCAACGTGCTGTTATAAAGATTATAACAATAGGATGAAAATTACTTGGTCCTATGGGCTACAAATTAGTGGCTGCATAAGGTGTCTATAGTCTTAAGCCAAAGTAGCGGTGGAAATGAATGTTGATAAAAGCTCATTTCATTAAATGGTTGATGATAAAATTTGTATGATCACCGGCCATTAACCTGAACAATAATAGGTGAGTAATAACGTATGGATTCCACATCATTATAAACGCTAACTATTAGCTAAACAAAGTACGTGGAGGGGAAGGAAAGTAAAAATACTCAACAAATTCTTATTGTACATAGAGTTGTAGTGTTTATACAATTTAATTGGGAATGAAATTTGAATATTGAGAAATTGTTTTAGATTTTAACAATCCTATAATAACTATAATATAACAACGAACCCAGGAATAACAATGATAATTATACATATATAACAACATTAATGTTACATTGGTTATTAGTGATACTTGCAAAACCCATGAAAACCTAGGATCATTTTAAGATAGAGTTTTCTTCCTTAGATGGGTTCTTAACATTATTTTCATTTTAGGGATCTGTATAACATACACATTACACTCTCAAACACATATCTTCTCTTAAGTTCTTCGATGTCGGTTAAGAGATCAAAATTCCAAGTCATTAGGAACCTATGTATAATAGTATTATTATTGTTATACAAACTATATATTAATTACCCTATTTTGTATCTTTTAGATATCATCCGTTGTTACATAGCAAATTTAATTAATTTATTAAATTAAAGTTAACAATGCAAAAAAAAAAAAAATGAATAAGAGTTGCAGTTATTCGTTGATCATATATGTCATATAATGCATTACCAGCTCATTTATTAAAAGAAAATTCAACAAATTAAGGCCATGTTCTTTATTGCTAAATTTCAGTTGAAATTAGTTAAACCCAGCTCCATTCAGTTCAGCTAACTCAATTCTTCTCATATTAACTCTTACTTCACCTTCAGTCAGTTTAGCTTCACTTAGTTCCGTTCAGTTGAACTCTTCTCAAATTAACTTTTATTTCACCGTCATTAAATTCAGCTCAACTCTCCTCAAATCAGTTCAACTCAGCTCCATTTAGTGTAGTTCACTTCAGCTTACTCTTCTCACATTAACTATTACGTACTTCAACTTCATTCAGTTCAGGTAATTCTATTCAATTCAGCTCAGCTCAACTCAACTCAGTTTAATTTACTTTCTCTTAACCGAAAAGAACATAGCTTAAAATAGAAGTTCCTAACAAAATAAACTCTCTTTAATTAATCACGTTCTCGATATAGCGTTGGCGAGTAAGATTTAAGGACGAACGACGTAATCCTCATATGCCTTGCTATCCTTAGTCCAAAGTCAGTTGCATTTGATGCAACGACATTGGAGATTGGCTACTATATATAAGTTTGATGCTTTGACTTGCCTGATACTACTTTATACATTATACATAACAGAACATTATCGGTAGGCTCGTGCATCGCACGGGCATTAAATCTAGTATATATATAAAAGAGAGTTTTTTCGAGCAATCTGAGAGCGTCCACATCATCAAAAATCAATTTAGGAAAGTATAATTTTTAATGTAAAAAATAAAGTGGAGAATTTTTTAATTATTATAATATGTATATTTCCTAAATTATATTCAAGTGATATTTCCAATTTTTATATCAACCTTTTACATTTCATTTGGCAAAAAAATATCGTTAAAAAAATTATGAAAATAATATACTTAGCTTTGTGGTAAAAAATGCTATCATTAGAGTATAGATTTCATATTCTCTGCACATATTAAAGATGGTGTACTTCGTAATACGTAAAATTGTGAAATTTTTAGTATGTTTTGTCCCACATTGGAAAATAACGTAGGTGCGGCGAATATGCTACATATAAATAGTAGAATTGTCCCACATCGAAAGATTAGTTCAAGGTGATGTGATTCTATGATTATAAATAGGAGGTATATTTGGAACTTATGATCCACCCAAAAAAATTTGAGTCTCATAAATTTTGTTTTAAAGAGCTCTTTAGATTTTCAATCATTATTTACGATATGATATAAAAAATAAAGTGGAAATCGTTGGGAACTACCCGGGAAAGAGTTAAGAACATGAGCAAGAAAATCAAAAAATACAAAACTAAAGTTTTTATTAATGGTAGTCTCCTGACAGAGTACAAAACTAAAGAAATAATGTCGGTAAAAAAATTATGAAAATAATATTATTAGATTCATGGTAAGAAATGCTATCATTAGAGTATGTATAGATTTCATATAATTTGCACATATTAAAGACGGTGTATTTCATAGTATGTTATATGTCCTACATTGAAAAATAATATAGGTGTGACAAAGATACTACATATAAAAAATAGAATTTTCCCACATCGAAATATAACATAATGTGGGTGATTCCATGATTATAAATAAGAAGCATCCTTGGAACTTAGGCATCAACCCAAAATCATTTGAGTATCTTAAGTACTGTCTTGGAGTGCTCTTATAAGTTTATATCATTATATTTTCTACCTATTGATTTTATATGTCCCACATTTAAAAAATAATGTAGGTGTGGTAAATATACTACGTTAAATAATATAATTAGAATCGTGTTAAAAAAATTTCTATCATTAGAGTATAGGTTCATATCATTTGCACATATTTTTATTATGATAAAAAAAATAGAAAACAAATGTATGAATATTAATAGATAATATAGTATTTACTTATTATTAAATCGGGTTGGATGTCGAATTAGGTTCAAAAAATATGGTGTACTTTTAAATATGTTATTCGTCTCATATTGAAAAAGAATGTAGGTGTGATAAATATATACTACGTATAAATAGTTGAATTGTCCCACATCAGAAGATTATCATAAGCTGAGGTGATCCCATGATTATAAATAGGATTTATCCTTAGAACTTAGGTATCACCCCAAATATATTAATCTCCCAAAGTATACTTATTATATAAGAGACTTTAAACATAATCTTGAATTAAATGTTAAATTTTTAAAGTTGTAACATTTTTTTTAGGTGGGAGAAAGAGCGATAAAATGGTCAGTATTATAACGGAAATTTTTCATGATACCCTCAAATTTTGGTAGATTACACATAATACCTCTAATTTTAAGTTTCTACATATAATACCCTTGTGTTTACTTTTTTTTCATAATGCTATTACTCCTATGAGTAACTAGATGAGTAATTGAGCATGTCATGCTATTTGTGTTTTGTTATTTAGGTATTAAATGTTAGTTTATTAAATAAAATATGGATTTAGGAATTAGATAATGAAGTGTTTGTGTTATAGATAACAAAAGAAAATGGCGTCCCCAAGTCATAAAGAGTAATGGGCTTATGACGGAAGTTGTCAAATGGTATTCTGAGAAAGAAAAAGGTGAACACAAGGGTACCATTTGTAGAAACTTAAAATTAGGGGTACCATGTGTAATCTATCAAAGTTCAAAGTTACCATGAGAAATTTCTAATATTATAATGATATAGTTAATTATATTTTCATTTAAAAGAGAGAGATATTCGTACCAATAAAACAATAAAGGGGGAATTATTTTTAATTGTTATTTTATTGTCACGCCATCAAACTTAACGTCCATTTAATAACCTTTACATTAGGGGGTACCATGGGCAAAAAAATGGAACCTCAAGGGTACCGTAGGCAGATTCTTAAAAGTAGGGGTAACATGAAAAATCTGACAAAATTAAGGGGTACCACGGAAAATTTCCGTATCTCAATTATGAATTTTTTTTTTTGAAGAAAAACAACGTGTACTTGATCATATTATTAAATTTAAATATAACTATTAGATATAATGAGTAACAATTGTCCGTATTCGGTATTCGGGATCTGGTTGGATGTCGAACTAAGTGGAAAAAAGATAGTGTAATTCTGAGTATGTTATTTGTCCCACATTGAAAAATAATGCAGGTTTGATGAATATACATTACGTATAAATAGTAGAATTGTCCCACATCAGAAAAATAATCTAAGTTTGGTGAATATATTAAATATAAATAATAGAATTGTCCCACATCGAAAGATTAGTATAAGGTAGGGTGATTATATGATTGTAAATAAGAGTTAACCCACGTATATATTAATCTTTTATTTTTTTTGAAAGAAATATTTTAATAATATGTACACCAATTATTAGACATAGAATGTAAACATTAAACCCTTATAAAGTTTGTTTTGCATTATAAATAAGTTTATTACCCCGTTTCTTGGGGTTTTGATGGTTTGTTCTAAACTACGGAGGTTAAAAGAGAAAGAGGGCAAGAGAAATCAACAGATAGAGAGAAATAGCTAGGACGGTCGATTCACCATGGTTCTCTAGGAGTCTAGTCTAGGGTCATAGGTCAGCATAAACTCGGTCTGCAGGGTAATGAAAAGGTCCTCTCGGTCCGCTATTCGCCCTAAAACATTACTAGCTTACCTTTCACCCTCACTAGCATGCCCTAATGTTCATTGCAGGTCTTACCCTTTCCAATCTCTCGATCTAGGTCTGGGCATACCGATATTAACTAGCTGAATGCGTCGACTCAAGCAACTAATTACAGTTAATTGCAATGATTAACAACACAGACTAAAATTACACCAAACCCCAATCACCTATTCATGATTCCCCAATTACCATGGCTCCCCTATGTCCAAGCATAAAATATTTAGCTATGCATAATCAAAGTTGAGGGAAGAAGAATAATAGCCATAACAATTAAACTAGGCATAGTGAATAAATTGCTAACAAGAATAAAGGGAAAATAAGCCAATAGAAGAGATGAAAACAAGAATGAAATAGTAATAATAATTAATTGAAATAAGGAGTAGAAATACGGATTACAAGAGAGTAGCAATGGAGTAATTAGGTCTAAAGAGTAAAGAAGGAATGAGAGAAAAGGGAAGAAGAAGAAGTTTTCAGATCCCAAGATTAAAGGTAAAAGAAGTGATAGTTTGTTCTCTTGCCGTCATACTATTTATTCTAAAGATAGGAAATAAAATATCTTTGCGTAAAGTACTCCTACGGTAGAACCTACTCGACCGAGCAGAATAAAACCACTCGATCGAGCAAAATCCAGGCCAAACTTCTCGATCGAGAACATTAAGTGCTCGATCGAGGAACCAGGAAACACCCCATCTCGATCGAGTACAGTGACAACTCGATCGAGGATTTTTAGCAGCATAAAGCATTCGATCGATTGGTTTCAGCAGCCAACTTGGTCGATCGACCTGTATTAGCACGGATAAACTCTTGAACACCTTCCAAAATCACTTCACGCATCTTTAGGTGACAGATTCCAAGCTCTGATCTCTCTTTCCTCAAAATGCATGCAAACGGGGCAAGTTTAAGCTTGATTATGCTCCCTCCAGCTCATTCCTGCAATTAATACAAGACATACCAAAGTAGGCTATTCGGGGGACATTTGTAGCTAATCACTTCGTAAATAACACAGAAATGCGTGTAAATATAAGGTAAAAACCATATATAAAATACACGCATCAAATCTCCTCAAACCAAACCTTTGCTTGTCCCCAAGCAAACTATAAATGCAACTAAAGACAACTACTGGAATAGGACCAACTTATCACCTACAAATCGTCCACCCAAGCCAATTTAATGCAACAACTAACAAAGTGGCGAAAGGCAAGTGCAAACGAGTTAAATCAATGCTTTAAACTATCGAACCGTCGACCTTGCAAGACTCACATATATCAGACTCTCACGGGTCGCTCATTGCACAAATGAAACACAAGGTGAGTATAAATGTATAAGATTGAAAGAAGTAAAGACACTCACCTAACTCGACCTATAAGAACATGCATGCAGCTAACATGAAACCGATTTCTACCGACCGTACATATGCACTCCAACCAATCAGGACTAAGACACACGCCGAGGACTTACATATAATGTGAGGTGAGGCGATTGGGTAAGAAGGGGCAAAATGAATTTGGATGAGTGGAGGTAAAGTCAAGCTAGTACAACCATAAACAAATAGTAAACTCATCCCGCTTCGCTACTCAATACAAAATGTAGAACTGTGCCATTGTGGCAAAACATCACTCACACCAACAAAAGACTCCCCATAAAAGGTAATGATAAACATGGAAGTATTATTCAACGATCTTTTCCATTTGTTTTTTTTCTTTTTCTTCGTCATTTTTTTCTTTCTTTCATATTTTTTCTCCATCTTTTTCATTCATTTTTCGTCCTTTCCAATTCATTCTACCAGCTTCAAATCTTTCAAAGCGAGCCAAACATGTTGGAATATGTGTCCTCCGACAATAATGCGATCACAACTGTTGATCATGATGATCACATGTTTAAGTCTCATTTTAAAGAATACAATTGGGAAGTATTTTTTACTGTCAACTGGTCCACACATATCGGTAATGATTGGCTGACTAGAGTTTGACATTACTGTCGTGAGACGGTGGTGACCAGTTGATCCCCTTAGGTCATACCTATAGGGTAACACTCTTAATTGATCATTTAATTGATCGTATGACGATACGGGTCAATTAAATTACTTAAAATTGACGGACGATTTTGGAAGTTATATTTACGTGTCTTATTGAAATTTGATTAAATAAGATACGGTCTAAGTAATCGAATTGTTTTATTACTTAGATGAAATTATTGTTTAAGGAAACAATTGCATTTGAATGAATAAATTATTATAAATACAAGATGTTGTGATTTATAATTGGTAAATTATTTTGGTACAAGTAATTGTGAATTACTAAGTCGATTTTGTGTATGACGTATTTTTATTAATGCGTTGATTTTTAATATGTTAAAAATGCATAACAATTTCATGTGACATATGACATGTGACAAATTGACAAAGATAAAATGGAATCCATTTTATCTATTATAACCGAAATATTGGAGAGGATTAGGAAAATATTAGGTTAATTATGTTAGTGGTAAACATAATCATGTTTGCCTAATACTAGCCATGCAAGCCTACTTGTTCTTGTGAAGGCAACCTTGTGCATGCATTGGCTCCTTCCTTCCCCCCCCCCCTCCACCCGGTTTTGAGAAGACAAATACCATGGGTTTTTCTTCTTATTTTACCTAATATACACTAAGATATTCACTAGTGTATCATTCATTTTGTTTTAACATCTAAAAATAAGAATTTTAGAGTGATAACATCTTCATCCTCCTCCCTCTCTCTTGACCTAAATTGTTGAGAAACCAAATAATTTTTGGGTCAATTTTTACACAAAATTAATATTGTTCTAGTAATAATAATATTAATTTTATTAAGTTGTTACCTTGGGTATAATTCCTTGGGAGGGATTCTACACTTGAATCCTTGTTCATCCAATTAAGGAAAGCTCAAGAACAAGAGAGTAGGAGAACTCTCTTGTGCCCTTTGATCCGAAACATCAATGTAAGAATGAAGATTTCTTCCTTATTTTGCTTATTGTTGCATGCATAAGATTCCCTTTTAATTTTATGACTAAATTAAAATTAAAACATATATGAATATGTTAGTAAAGAGATCGAGTTTTACAACAAAACAGACATGGATAACATCATACCCGCAAAAACCACTGAACTAGCTTGACAGGGCAGGCTAAGTTTGGATGTAGTTAAGGGGTCAAAAGGCAAATTTGGCTAATGTGAAGTTAATGGGTAGTAATGAAAGAAAGATTGTAAGTTACCTCTCCACGTGTGTTACCACCACAGACCGAATGCATACAGGTACCGATAAAAGAGCCTCATGCACGTGCAAATTGATGTTACATGTCTTATATATAGAGAGTACTACTCACATCCTATATGAAACTGGTCGTGAATGCCACCAGTTTTATCAGGCTCTAAATCTTAGAATGTATATGTAGCTTGCCAATAAGAGAGTCAAGTCTATTCGTTCAGATGAGTTTAAACCAAAAACTCGATGATTATGCACATTACCATGCCAACAAAATGTTAAGAATGTGCAAGGCAAGGGTAAAAGATTCAAAGTAGCATAAAAGTTCAACATTCCGACTCAACCTAAATGCAAAAATAAACGTGAATTTTTTTTAATTTTATGAGATTTTTGTAATTAAAACAAACAATGCATGCGAAAATTAATAAACGTGTAAACTGAAATGTAATAAAACAATATGCAGACACAGATATGGATGCATACCTCCCAAACCAAACCGTACAATGCCCTCATTGTACCAAAAATAGGGAAAGGAAATGCAAACTGATGAGAAAAGAAGATTGTAAGCTCGGAAAACTTACAAGATAAGCGTGAAGTAGGGACCTCCCCAAACCGACCAGCAACATGGGAGGTCGCAAATAGCCCACTAACATCAGAGCTCGCGAATCAAAGCAGAAAGACTCGATCAGAAAAACAAAGTGTCCGATCGAGTATAATGGGCAATAAAGTTGCTTGATCGAGGAGGTAAAGCTCTCGATCGAGATGTCTGATACGTGCAATTTATATAGACTTTTTAGCCTTTTATTGCACGTATTTCTATGTCTTTTTGTATCGTTATGTATGATGTGATCAATATTTGAGCATATTTAGTCCCCGAATTAGCCTCGTTCCTATGCTTTTTAGTGCATATTTGGGTCATTTACTATCTTTAGTCCTTTGTTTTGCATATTCTTTGAGGTTTTGTTTTCTTGGTAGGAGAGGAGTGCAAACCTTGCATTTTCATGACAAAATAAAGCTAAATTGATAGAAGCTAATGACCAAGCATCAAAGAGAAGACAAGACTAGAAGGCCTTTGTACATAATGTAGTAGATGGGCAATGATGAAGAAGATCCTTGTATCCCCGACAAAATCCCAGAGGATTGTTGGAAGAAGAAAGGAAGAAAAGAAGAAAAGGAAGCTGAGCCAGGATCCGCTCGTCCCACACCTCGGGACGCCCGTCCAGCAGCTTCTCAGGACGCTCGTCCTTACCACCAGGCAGCCTGTTCAAAAGTTCCCTGATCCGCCCGTCCCAACCCTTGGACGCTCGGATTGTACTCCAGAGGGACACGTCCTCTTCTTCCTTCCATTGAAGATGCGCATATTTTTGGAAGACTAGCTAAAAGGAGACCCGCATCTTTTCTTGAGAGGAGCGATTCCTCAAGGACTTAATCGTCATTTAAGCCCTTAGTAACCCTAATCTATGCACCTAATCTCTACTATAAATACCCCATTAGTCTAATTAGATTATCATATTCTTCTTATCAATCTTTAGTGTAGTTTATATTATTCTAATCTCTCTTTAATCTTGTAATCAACTTCTAATCAAATATTAATACAAATCTCATTTCCTTAATTTCTCTATCGTTCATCTTTTATTTTGGGTAATTGAAGATTATTTGGGTTTATTGGGAGATTGACAACCTTCCATCAATCATCAAGTACTTCTATTATTCTTTGCATTATTATTTTGGAATCATCATTAGGTATAACTCTCTTAATCCCTTTTTAATTATTGTTAATCATCTTCATTTATTCATCATGTTTTGCTTTGTTAATATGATTGACAAACTTGTTAACATGTTAAACTTGATAATGAGTGAGTAGTTTCCTTAACTAGGGTTAATGGATAAGTAGGGGAAACCAACATGGGGGATGATTCATGCTTAATTTAATATGTTTTCATAATTTATTTGCTTGCTTGTTGTGATCTCAACTTATGGACATGTTATGTTTGATGAAATGCGAGCCTATGAATCCTTACATTTTTTACCCATCACTTACCTTTTCAATAAGACTTGTAAGACATAAACCAACTCGAGTCTCATTAGACCATGCATATAGTTGAGTAGGGAGGATTAAGTTGACTTGTAGGTGTTGTACAATCTAATCAATTCGGCTCCGGGACCCAAACCTTCTTAGGATTGTAAGATATAAACCAACTCGATCCTATCACAACAATAATTGCTTGCTTATAATTTGAGAATATGTTTGTATGTTCAATTCCCATGAATCCCCTATGAACCCATGACACCCTAGTGCTTTTAATCATTTTTTTACATCTCATTTTAGCCATCTTGCTTGTTTACTTTTATTGTTATTTAGTTTAGTGATCTTCTTATCTCAACCCAAATTGTGACACCCCTAGACACCACTACTTGCAATCGAAAATCCTACATCAATACCCGTCCCTTGGGATCCGACCTTTACTTGCCTCTTTACTAGTAGTAGAGTTGTTTGTGAAGTTATAAATATTATTTTGGTCTAGGTGCTCCTAACGACAAGTAACCGAAATCTAAGCTCAAAGCGGACCGACCAAAAATGGCGCCGTTGCCGGGGACGGTGTTAACTTGATTTGATTTTCTTTGATTGTTATTAGTTGTGTCCTTCTTTGCCTTGGGGAAGTAA
This sequence comes from Silene latifolia, assembly GCF_048544455.1. Classification (NCBI taxonomy): domain Eukaryota; kingdom Viridiplantae; phylum Streptophyta; class Magnoliopsida; order Caryophyllales; family Caryophyllaceae; genus Silene; species Silene latifolia. The sequence continues at coordinate 152,388,411 of NC_133526.1, forward strand.
AACTCCTCAAGGTTTGTTCTAATTGTTTTCGAGTTGTTTGATATTTTGCATGTCTAGAAGATCACAAGGTAACTTGTTACCCATTGATCACGAAATTGAAAGGACTTTGACAACCAATAGAAGACTTGCTAGAAATACTTTGAGAGGTATTGGTGAGGTTGTAGATATTCAACCAAACACTATTGAGTTCATCAACCCTTTTTCAAGAGAATGTGAGGGGAACCCAACACAAAATCAATCACACAATCAACCCACAATGCCTAAGTTTTCATCACATTCCGTACCAACCGAGGAGAACCTACCCAATGGTACTCCCACACCACAACACTTAACCGGAAATTTCATTGCAAAATCCGCATTTATCCAATTAGTCGAAAGAAGCCAATTTGGGGGGATGCCTAATGAAGACCCTCATTCCCACATGGAAACTTTTTGTGACTATTGTGATGCAATTTCACAAACCGGAGTGACTCAAGATCAAATTCGATGGGTCTTATTTCCTTTTTCTCTAATTGGCACCGCGAAACAATGGTTGAAGAGCCTTGATAAGGCTACTCTTGGAATTGACTCTTGGAAGAACTTGGCTCTAGCTTTCTACAAAAAATTCTACCCTCCGAAAAAGACTAACATGCTAAGAGCTCAAATTACGGGTTTTAAGCAAAGGGACGAAGAATCTTTGTAAGAAGCTTGGGAGCGATTCAAAGTAATTTTTTGCTCATGTCCTCATCATGGACTTAGCGAGTGGTTCTTGGTACAACAATTTTGGAATGGTCTTTATGAAGACTCAAGAAACATTCTCAACATGGGATCAAATGGTATGTTCACCGAAGTTGACGATAATCAAACTTGGAACAAGATTGAGGAAATGGCGGTCCATAATTCACAATATAGTAGACCTCGCAAGGCTACTAGAGGAGGAAAGCATGAAGTGGACTCTATTACTCAATTGGGTGCTCAACTTAGTGCTCATATTGATACCATCAACTTGAAGTTTGAGAAGGCTATGGCTAAGCTTGAAGAAGCTTCAAAATCACCAAAGCATCATGTTAATGCCATGGTGGCATCTTCATCAATCCCAAGTGGGATATGTGAGAATTGTGGAACTTTGGGACATGACCAAAGTGAATGTAGGGGAACAAATGAGCAAGTGAATGCTTTTCAAGCATACAAAAGTGGTACTCCTTATTTCAACTATTATAATGAAAACACCAAATTCCACCCAAATCTCTAATACAAAAGCCAAAATGTTCAAAACCCTCAACCAACATACACCCCACCTCCCATGAGAAACCAAAATCAAAGACCCTTTTTCAACCAAAACCAAGGTTATCAAAATCAAACTCCATACAATCAATAAAATGACCAAGGTTTTGATGTTCAAAAAGCGGTCCTCCAAATGCAAAAGAATCAACAAGAATTTTTCACTCAAATGCAAAAAGATAGCCAAGCAAAAGACATCACCATCAACAACATCCTAGCCCACACAAAAATGTTGGAAACTCAAATGACTCAACTAGCGTCTTCAAACTCTCAAAGACAAAAGGGGAAATTACCACCTCAAAGTAATCCCCCAAGACATGAAACGGTTAGTGTCATTCACTTGAGGAGTGGTACGAGATATGAAGGACCAAAGAAGCAAGTTGAGGATGAAGTTGTGGAAACTAGTGACAAGGAAAGAGTTGTGCAAAGCTCTAGGGAAGAAGAACCCACCAATCAAGAAGTCTCAAAGAAAAGTGAAGAAAAGGCCAAAGAGAAGGAACCCATTGTGATTAGACTTCCATTCCCGAGTCGTCAAGCTAAGCCTAAGTTTGATGACCAACTTGGAAAATTCATGGAAATTGTGAAGAATTTAGAAGTCTCGATTCCTTTCACGGAATTGATCAATCACGTTCCGGCCTATGCAAAGTACATGAAGGACATCCTTACGAAGAAGAAATTAATCCGAAAGCTTGAGACTATTGCCTTCACTAAGGTGAGTAGTGCCATCCTTCAAGGGAGTTCACCTCCAAAACTCAAGGATCCGGGAAGCTTCTCCATTCCATGCACTATTGGTGACACTACAATCAACAAAGCTCTATGTGACCTTGGGGCAAGTGTTAGTGTCATGCCATATTCGGTTAGCAAGAGGCTAGGAATGGGAGAACTCAATTGTACCAATATCACGCTTCAAATGACGGATAGATCAACAAAGACACCTTTAGGGGTATGGGAAGATGTTCCCGTGAGAATTGGAAAATTCTTCATCCCGGTGGATTTCGTTATTGTTGACATGGAATAAGACTCCAACATTCCTATTATCTTAGGAAGACCTTTCTTGCACACCGCGGGAGCGGTGATCGATGTGAAGCATGGAGAACTCACCCTGGAAGTGGGAGATGAAACCATCACTTTCAATCTTGACAAGACCATGAGAGCTCCCCGATTGCTTGAGCCATGTTTTATGGTTGATCACTATAGCCGGAAGGATGATAGGAAGAAGTTGGAATTTCAATTGAAACAGAAAGTGGATGATGCTCCATCAAAAGAGCAAGGAAATAGCAACAATGAGAGCTTGAAAAGCTCACCCATGACAAGTGAAGAAGATGGCCTTATTGGCCAAGACAAGAAAGAAGGAGAGTTGTCTCTATCAACTCAAGAAATTTTTAATAATCAAGTAGACGAAGTTTGCGGTCTTTGGGATGATGAGTTCGAAGGGATATTCAATCCCTATATTGGTAATCCTATGAATCAAGACCATCATGGAGAACAACAAGTGCAAAAATCTATTGAGGACCTTTATCATGATAATGAGCAAGCTTTCGACTACTTCTTCAAGGTGTTGAGTAACATCAACAACACCTTGAACATGCCCCCTTGACATCTCACATTGGATGAGAGTTTGGTGGAGTCCTCCCTAAACCACCATTTGTAAATATTCTAACTCCCTAACTTGTATTTCAATTATTACATGGCATTTTTGTCATTTTTGGATTTATATCTTTGTGCCTTGATCAAGATATTCATCATTTTGAGAGAAGTGAGGGAGGGACTTATGATTTTATTGATGTGTAGTGCTTTACCTTAGTGTGGGGATAGCAATTGCCTAGGCTATTCATGCCTTACTAGTGCCCCTACAATGAAGAACACGAGAATCGAAGAATGAAAATGACACGGGTTATGATGTACCCACGGATGGACCTGAATCCGTGTGGTCAAGGAGGAATCCGAGCGGCCAAACGGAGAATCCGCTCGTCCTGAAGAACCCGAGCGTCAAAAGTCACCAGACGCTCGTCTGGTAGAGCTGCAGAATACAAAAAACTGGTCTGTAAGAGAATCCGAGCGTCTCAGCTGAGAATCCGCTCGTCTTGTTCTAGACGGCCGTCCTTCAAAAAAGACGCTCCTCTTTTTAATGGCAAAAATCTGCGATTTTCTCTGTAAAGGAATCCGAGCATCCACCCAGAAAGACGCTCGTCCCTCCACAAAGAATCCGCTCGTCCTGTGGCGTCTTTTCCTGAGCCAAACATTGAAGAATTCGCCCGTCCCGATGCCTGGTCCGCTCGTCCTCCGCTGCACTTTCAAATATAACGGTTGATTTAAACCCCTTTTCTCCCTTTCATTCTCATTTCTTCAACATACAAACACTACCCACTACCCAAAAACCCTCATCCTCTCCATCAACAAAATCAAATCCAAACTTCCTCACAACAAAAATTAATCACTCCTTTTTCAACAACAAGTGATTCAAACACCAAAATCTTCAACCTTTCATTCATCCTAAATCGATTTGGGTATCACTAAAAATTGAAGATTTCAACCTTTCATTGGTGTAATCAAGCAAAGGAGAATGGCAAGAACTAAAGGAGGTACCAAGGCACCCCAAAAGAAGACACTTTCTATAAGACAACTAGCTCTTCAAGCAAAACAATTGTCAAAGGCTTTGGTAGTCCATGAGGCAAGGTTGGAGGTTCAACAACAAGATCCCCCTATGGAAGCTACAACATCAACAACTCCGGTCATTGAACAATTATCCAGTTATCCGGAGGTAACTTTCACTTCCGACTCTCATAGGGAGAAATTCATTCTCTTTGCTAAGAAAACCACCATGCCTACTAAGTTTATTTGTGAATATGCATTGTCAAAATTGGGTGTTCTTGAACAAACAAAAACCTTCTTTGAGTCTATGGGATTGGGTAAATTGTTTATAATGAAAGAATTGACATACCCCTCCATCACCTTGGAATTTTTAAGTTCTTTGAAAGTCACAAGGGTGGAGACTCGAACCAACATCGAGTTTCGTCTTGAAAATGTTGATAGACGCATAACTTATGGCGAATTGGGTAAGATATTAGGCCTTAGTGATAACCCGAAATATACAAAGACTCCTATCAAGTATGACCCCGCTCCGCTTTGGATGGCAATTTCCGGAAAGAAATTCGTGCGCTTTCATGATTGCCGTGCTCTCTTAGTCCACCATCCGGGCATTAGAGTATGGCATAAGGTCATTGGGAATACTTTGATAGCTAGAAATGGCACAAATCATCTTACCAAACTCGATTGTATTCTTCTTGAGTCGGCCTTGAACAATGGGAGGGAATTTACCAAGCCATACAATGCTCTAAGACTTTTGGTTGAACGATGGCTTAATTAATGTCGATTGTGGCAAAGAAGGTACCGCCTTTATTGTCAATGGAGGACTAGTTACCCATTTGGCTAGGCATTTTAACCGGGATTTCAACAAAAACAACACTTATGTGCCGGTTAAAGGAGGCCATCTTTTTATATGGACACCATGATTCACAAGTTCAAGTGGGTCAAGCATGACACTCTTGACGACAAATATGGGTGGTTAACAAATAAAGCTAGATCCTTCACCTTGCCATCCAAAATTTGTCGATTGAATGTTCACCGACCGAACTACCTTCTCCCACTCTCCGAAGAGACCGAGTATATCATTCAACAACAAAGAGGCGAAATTGCCGAGCCCTCCTCCTCCATTATCACCCCACCTTACCCATTTGAATACCAAGAGTTCAAACCTAAGGATGTCGAAGTGGGAAATGATTACTTGACACTACTCATGAGGGAAATGCACAAGCAAGCTTACAATGATAGAATGGATGCTTACAAGGCCCAATGTCCGCCCCTCCTACATCTAGCTAGGCAAGGACTTCTTGATCCGTCTTGTCCTTTGCCTAGTTGGGCGGATAGGGAAGTATTCTTTCCTAGCATTCCTAGTGGTGGTACACCGGGTGGAGATGAGATGGTTGTTGAAGAGGGTGGTGACCAAGAAGAGGTTCAAGAAGAAGAGGTTCAAGCTCAAGAGGAGGAAGAGGAAAGTGAGGAAGAACAAGCAAGTGAAAGTGAGAGTGGAAATGATTCCACATCTATGGAGGTTGATGATGCCTCGAGAGAGGAAGATCATGATGATGATGATGATACGATGGGAGAGGATTAGCAAACTTTGGAGGCTCCTACATTCTTACACCTCCCTTATGGTTTGTCTACTTCTCTTGTTTTTATTTTATCTTGATCATTTATTTTTTGGAGTCCTAGCAACATTGAAGGACTAAACACCTTGGCTTCATTAAGGTGTTCTTTATCTTTGTTCCCAAATTGTAAAATCCAAAATGACAATCTTTAGTTTCATGCATTGCATTCCATGTGCATAAACTCCCCCGAAATTCATGACGTTAGAAATAATGTCTATTTTGGTTTGGGGAAGTCCATGCATATGCATTAGGAGCTAATTTAAATTATGCTCTCCGCCATAACAAAAACACATGCATCATGTAGTGTAGCTTAGTATAGTTTGCATTTAGTTTAGAAATCATGCATATTCATTGCATAATTTCCTATCGTATTGGCCATTGAGGACAATGCCTATACTAGTGTGGGGATGGAAAATTCTAACTTGACTTTTATTCAAAATCCAAAAAAATTAAAAATTTCGAAAAATCCAAAAAAATTGAAAAAATTGAAAAATCCAAAACCAAGTTCATTTCCTTTGTAGTATAGATTTGTATTTATTGTTTTTTATATATTGTGTTTGTTCATCCTTTTCACATTGATCGACTACGCCACATACGAGACATGAGGATATAGAAGACCGCATGGTATGATCTTTCCAATCTCCTTTTTACTCTTTATGTTAATGACTATGTGGTTTTATTTTGATTGATGCGGTATAAATAATGTGAATTTAGGACTTGCATTTAGATTATTTGGCATATTAGTTGGTAGAAGCATATGCATTAGGATGTATAAATGTTAGTTGCATCATGGCATAAAGTTGCATTTAGGAAAAATTTTGTGAAATCGTCTATTTGGGAAGCTTGACAAGTGTATATAAGGCCCTAGTAGATGTTTTTTCTTCTTAAGACTTTGCTTGTTAGAATACTTGTAAAACACCCTAGGATGTGTCATGCTAGTATCCTTTGACCCATGGATTAAGGCCTAGTCAAGAGTACCTTGTGGTGTGATAACTCCTTGGCTACCGTTTATTCCAAGGTGACCCTTGAAACCATGCAACCATCATTCATCCATGTTCTACCATACATTTTGTCATCAAAGGGAATGGGCACAAAAATTGTTCAAAATTTGAGTTCAAGAAATGAAATGAAAACTCAAAAAGTTTGCAAATGCATCAAAAGAAAAGAGGAGTAACAAAAATGAAAACTCCTATGCTTAAAAAATAAGGCACCCTCGTTACTAATTGGGGTGACTTTGAAAATGTTCAAAAGAAAATGCAAGAAGTTGAAAAGTTGTCAAGTATTGAAATGCCAAAAATAAAAAAGAAATGGCAAAAGAAAGTATTCTCAAATGTTATGTGCCACAAGAAATTGGGAGGAAAAACAAACAACAAAAGCAAACTCCCAAATGAAACTCAATTACTATTGATCCCTTTATCCATCGTATCCATTTTTGTGCATGGTAGAGAGGGGACGACCCTTCTTCTTGTCTAGGCAAGAAGGGGAATTCCGCGATCCTCCAGTGTTTCCAACACCATAGGGAGTCTATTCTTGACAAAAGCATTTAACGATTGAGGACAATGGTACCCTAACTTGACACAACTTGGAGGTGATTTATTGGTATCCTTCTAGGCTTAGTAGTTTGAAGAAACCATATCTATGAAGGAGTGTGTACCCTTGAATTGCTTCCCCTTTAGATAATTTCCGCCACTTAGATGAGGGAAAGTGGCCATTCTTTTTGTAGATGCATCCATTACTTGATTTTGTGTGCTTTAATGATTGGATGTGTCGCCATTTTGGCAAGACCCACCTTGCCATACAAGAAGGCATCCTACCTCATGGTTGTCTTGTTGTGAGTTAAAGGGGCGGAGTGAGACCCGCTAATTGTCTCATATCGGCTATAATAGTAGGATAGTTTAAATAAGGATCCTAGTTTTGTCACCTCTTTACTCATGACGAGCAAAGGTTCGGTTTGGGGATATTTGATGTGATCAATATTTGAGCATATTTAGTCCCCGAATTAGCCTCGTTCCTATGCTTTTTAGTGCATATTTGGGTCATTTACTATCTTTAGTCCTTTGTTTTGCATATTCTTTGAGGTTTTGTTTCCTTGGTAGGAGAGTAATGCAAACCTTGCATTTTCATGGCAAAATAAAGCTAAATTGATCGAATATAATGACCAAGCATCAAAGAGAAGACAAGACTAGAAGGCCTTTGTACATAATGTAGTAGATGGGCAATGATGAAGAAGATCCTTGCATCCCCGACAAAATCCCGGAGGATTGTTGGAAGAAGAAAGGAAGAAAAGAAGAAAAGGAAGCTGAGCCAGGATCCGCTCGTCCCACACCTCGGGACGCCCGTCCAGCAGCTCCCCAGGACGCTCGTCCTTACCACCAGGCCGCCCGTCCAAAAGCTCCCCAATCCGCCCGTCCCGACCCTTGGACGCTCGGATTGTACTCCAGAGGGACACGTCCTCTTATTCCTTCCATTGAAGATGCGCATATTTTTGGAAGACTAGCTAAAAGGAGACCCACATCTTTTCTTGAGAGGAGCGATTCCTCAAGGACTTAATCGTCATTTAAGCCCTTAGTAACCCTAATTTATGCACCTAATCCCTACTATAAATACCCCATTAGTCTAATTAGATTATCATGTTCTTCTTATCAATCTTTAGTGTAGTTTATATTATTCTAATCTCTCTTTAATCTTGTAATCAACTTCTAATCAAATATTAATACAAATCTCATTTCCTTAATTTCTCTATTGTTCATCTTTTATTTTGGGTAATTGAAGATTATTTGGGTTTATTGGGAGATTGACAACCTTCCATCAATCATCAAGTACTTCTATTATTGTTTGCATTATTATTTTGGAATCATCATTAGGTATAACTCTCTTAATCCCTTTTTAATTATTGTTAATCATCTTCATTTATTCATCATGTTTTGCTTTGTTAATATGATTGACAACCTTGTTAACATGTTAAACTTGATAATGAGTGAGTAGTTTCCTTAACTAGGGTTAATGGGTAATTAGGGGAAACCAACATGGGGGATGATTCATGCTTAATTTAATATGTTTTCATAATTTATTTGCTTGCTTGTTGTGATCTCAACTTATGGACATGTTATGTTTGACGAAATGCGAGCCTATGAATCCTTGCATTTTTTACCCATCACTTACCTTTTCAATGAGACTTGTAAGACATAAACCAACTCGAGTCTCATTAGACCATGCATATAGTTGAGTTGGGAGGATTAAGTCGACTTGTAGGTGTTGTACAATCTAATCGATTCGGCTTCGGGACCCAAACCTTCCTAGGATTGTAAGATATAAACCAACTCGATCCTATCACAATGATAATTGCTTGCTTATAATTTGAGAATATGTTTGTATGATCAATTCCCATGAATCCCCTATGAACCCATGACACCCTAGTGCTTTTAATCAATTGTTTACATCTCATTTTAGTCATCTTGTTTGTTTACTTTTATTGTTATTTAGTTTAGTGATCTTCTTATCTCAACCCAAATTGTGACACCCCTAGACACCACTATTTGCAATCGAAAATCCTACATCAATACCCGTCCCTTGGGATCCGACCTTTACTTACCTCTTTACTAGTAGTAGAGTTGTTTGTGAAGTTATAAATATTGTTTTGGTCTAGGTGCTCCTAACGACAAGTAACCGAAATCTAAGCTGAAAGCGGACCGACCAATGTATTGCAAAATGCCCCGAATTGGCTACTTTGGTTTATTTTGTCTTTATTGCAGAAATGGACCTGATAGTAGTGGAATCGACCTTTATTCGTCCCATTTAGCATGCATTGTAAGGAGACGTAAGTATTAGAGAAAGCGTTGTGCCTCGGGATGTGTGAAGGAAGTCATATGAAGCAGCCAGGGACGTATTTGAGGCTGATGCATGGGATATCCACTCGATCGAGTGGAATTATGAGTCGATCGAGTGGTTTTGTTGGAACAGGAGGTCGATCGAGCAGTTCTTAGAGCTCGATTGAAATGTTCTTATTGGGAGTTACTCGATCGAGAGCCTAAAGTGGTCGATCGAGTACAATTGCTGGAGAAGACCTCGATCGAGTGATCTGAAAGTGCTCGATCGAGGGGTTTGCTATGATACACGGGTTGACTTAATCCGTGATAGGTTTTATTTTGTTAATTTATGCTCCCCTATATAAGGGAGTCGTAATTAGGTTAATAAACATATTTTTACAACTCTTTACCACTCTTTACTTCTCTTAATCTCTGAACTACTTTACTGCTTAATCTCGTACTTTGCTTTGAGGATTGTTCTCTATGCCGGATTCTCTAAGATTGTAATAATTCTTTCCCTTTAATCTTAATACTTTGTTTGCATTAATTTCTTGTTCATTCCCTTACTACTTTTGCCCTTATTCAATTTATGCGTTACTGTTATTATTTCGTTATGTCTCTTATTAGCAAGTCTTTTGTTATTATTGTTAATCACATTAAGAACATGAGTAGCTAATTCTCTCTATGTTAGGACTAGGGAATCCATGGTAGGATTGTGACGATGTAGCGAATAGACTAGATAATTTACATGTGAGAATCACTACAAGAAAAAGGCCTATTTGCAACGGACCAATCCGTTGCGAAATAACCCTAATCCGTTGCTTATGTACAGTTTGCAACGGATAGCCGTTGCAAACTGGTGCGTTACTTATATAGCGTTGCAAATGAAAAAATATGCAACAGATCGGCGTTGCTAATTTTGATGCAACGGACGTGTATTTTTTGCAACGAATGATCCGTTGCTTAAATGAGGTCCACGTGGCACCTGTTTGGTCAATTATGAGACGGATTTCCGTTGCAAAAAAAATGTTTTCCGTTGCATAGTAGAGGGAAAAGTCAACAAATTGACTTTTTAAATTAATGGATAGCCGTCACAAAGCCTGTAATTTCCGTTGCAAACACAAATGCATTGACTTTTTCAATTAATGGATAGTCACACAAAAACCCGTAATTTCCGTTGCAAACACAAATGGGAGATTCAAGCAATCCTGCATCCATTTTCCTCCATTTCGTTACGATATCAAACAATTAAACAATAAACTTTAAAGAAGCCAACAATATAGAAACTTGGAATTGTTCATTTAGCAAATTTAAAAGAGTACATACATTGAAAACATCCTCAAAAAAAATCCATACGTAATTTGCTAAGCAATTTCGTTGTCTAGCTATTATGGAGTAATCTAGCTAATTAGTTGGGATTGATGTCAAGTTGCCACTTCCACCATCATCATTGAAGTCGTCTCGATTTTGGAACTGGTTGCTATCACAATTTGGGTCAAAGTCAGACCCAAACTTTGCTTGTAGAAACACCTCCATTCTTTGTACTTTGTCTTCGAGCACTTTGTTGCGGAGCTCAGTTTCAACATTCTTGCTCACAAGTCGAGGTAGTATTCCGGGCGAATAATCCTGGTCGATATTGTTGGACTCTCTACTTCCAAAGAGTCGAGCGTTCAAAGTAATGCTCGCGTGCGGCTCCAAAGACCAAAAACTAACCCCTTCTTATTAAAGCCGCATTTTTCAAGGTAGATTTTATCTTTATTGATATCCGTTTCACCTTGAGATTGAAGGGCACTAATTTCGCCTCAATAGATACCTGAAACATAACGGATAATCTGAATCGATTAAGACAATCCGGGGCTCTATATCCTAGTCAAGTCACCGGATTCATATGCTTCAACTAACAGGATTCATAAAATGGTAGCTCTAAATGCTCTATGTCCTATGCTACTACTATTTCTACCTTCTTTTGTCAACAAAGAAACTACCTTTGTTGCAGTATATACACACACAAATATAAAAAAAAACTCAAATATCAAAAGTCACAACAAGCAGATCGCAACAACGAAGTTGTGACATTTTAGAATACTTGTCTAGAAATGTACCATTAACCTGGTATCTAACAATTTGTATGCATAAATCCGCAACTAAGGCAAGGCAAGGTATTTACAATATAGACCATGTCATAGATTTATGTATTCTGTAAGAGAAAGAATAGCCTCCTCTTCCACAGAAGCCTTGGTACTACAACAACTAACCAGTAACCACTACGTAGCTGGCCCTAATATTAATTAACTGGTCCTTGTAACTCTTCAAGACTAAACCATTTTCAACAAATTTAGAATGTCTAATCACTTATACTTTCAGACTTACAACAACTAACCAGTAACCACTACCTAGCTGGCCCTAATATGTATAACTAAAAGAAATGAGCAAAAGAATATGAGCATTGATATATTTGTATAAAGTAAATATATAAAATTCAATGAAATGGAGCAAGTACTTTATTTTTAATCGCGGCTCCCAAATATATAGAATTCAATGAAATGGAGCATTGATATATTTGTATAAAGTACTTTATATATAGAATTCAATGAAATGGAGTAATCTGCCCGCTATAGAATTCAATGAAATGGAGCAAGTACTTTATTTTGGAGAAAGAACTTATCGCTCCATGAATAAGCTTGCTTGTTCTAATTAAACAAGAAACCATTTATTAAACAAGAAACCAATTAATGGTGATTTGGGGAAGGAGGAACAAAAAAATTAAGAAATGGAGCTTTGAAAATGAAGAAATAAAAAAAGATGGTGGAATTAAGAACAATTAAAATGGAGGAAGGAGATCTGGGAACTGGGAAGTATGATAGACCTAGGAAGAAAAAGAAAAAAAAAAAAGGGACCCACAACATTATCACCTGAAACAATATACGCCCAACAATCCACCATACTTGCTTCAGAAACAAAAGAGCTTACTGCATTCACCTCTGCTCATTATAAGAGGTCTCTCACTCTCCCCAACCAGGCATGAAAAAAAGCAGACACGGAAACACATATACTCGGCTTTACACCATCAAACCACAAGCCTCACACATCCCTCCATTATATTTCAATACTCGGGTTGGAATCAAAGACAACCAGCAAGACGAAGTTTCAAAAACATTTAAAAAAATCAAAACTTACAACGTAATCTTCAGCTTTCTTTGAAACGTATCCTCCCGTCTTCTTCGTTTTTGTTGCTTTCAATAACTCAATTGCAGGTGGGTAATCTCCTCCATTAGCCTAAACATGGTAACAAATTTAGTTTAACACACAAACACTGAAGGAAATCCTATAATTGAACTTATAATGATAAATTTGTTACTTACTAATTTCTCCATCACTAGTAGAGAATTCATTCGGCCCATGGTATGCGTTCCTAAAGCTTTTCCACCTTCTGCATTTGATTTGCGATTGGCCTCTGCTTGAGCTGATTTTTTTTTCCCTTCTTCAGACTGTCTATCAAATAGCAATTCAGCATGGAGTGCATCACCCATCCATTTCGGCTGCTTCTTTACGGCCCGACAAACCATGGTCCTTAGCCGTGTTTTGAAGAGTTTGGTAAAAGCAGCTCTAACTTGGTCTTCCTCATCTTTAGGATAATCCACTTTGCTCTGTTTATTCAAAAATAGAGAACTTACCATCATCGAAAAGTAATGTAAAAAACGCACCAATAAGTTGGATAATTCATCATTAATTAAAGTAAAAAAAAAAAACATGAATTGAAGATTCTAAGCAACAATAAGTTAAACCTGAGTTACGTACAAAATTAATTACAAAAATTCCTCAAATTATCATTTACAATTTCCACAGAAATGCAGACCATAGCAATATCACAATCAAAAGTTTTATACTGAACTACTAACCATAACCTTTAGTGTCATCAGTTAAGTAGATGTACCTTAAACCACTTCCAATACTGTTCTCGTCGGGCAGGTTTAGTTTCACTCCAATTTGGGCCATGTTCATGATAATTACCTTTCACTGTCTTGGTCACTAACTTCGATACCTCCGGATGTTCAAACCTGTAGGTTATTACAATCACACTAAATGTTTATATTTAATAAGCAAATCAGTTGTACATGTAATTCAAATGCATATTCCAAAAGGCAGTGCGTTTCATTCTACAATAATACATATTTACATGAAATTTCCCCCATTTCACTCACCACTTATACTCGATGGATATTCTCAACTTTTGAGGGGGTGATTCACGGAGCTCATCATCATCTTCGCCAGATCTTCGTCGGTTGCTTCGTCTTGAATCTGTCATTATTGATCAACTAAAAACCATACAAATGTTTAAAGAAATCATTAAATATCATTAAAAAAAACCAGGAAGGCTAGTGGAACAATCATGCAAAGCTTAAAACAAATATAAAGAAGAAAAGAATGAAATTAGTATAAAGCAATGGGATATCAATAGCGGGCAGATTACTCAAAAGTATGATCAGCATTTAGGTGTTGTTAATACCATTACTTTTGTTGATGATAATCGTCGTTTCATTACTTCCAGTGACGATAAGAGTCTTCGAATTTGGGAGTTCGGGATCCCTGTTGTTATAAGTATATTAGTGAGCCTCATATGCATTTGATTTCGTCTAACTGGTTGGCTGCTCAGAAATGCAGACCATATTTTGATTGGCTGATCAGAAATGCAGACCCTAACACACTAACTGGTTGGCTGCTCAGAGTATATGGATAACCAGATTTTGATATATAGTACTAGGGATAGATTTCAACTTAATAATAAGAAGAGGTTTGCTGGGCATATTACGTCCGGGTATGCTTGCCAGGTTAATTTTTCGCCCGATGGACGGTTTCTTATGTCGGGGGACGGTGACGGGAAGATGTGGTACTGGGATTGGAAGACTTGTAAGGTGTTGCGGCCTATGAAGTGTCACGAAGGTGTTTGCATTGGTTGCGAGTGGCATCCCTTGGAAACTAACAAGGTCCCGACTTTTAACTTTTACATATAATCCTACACCATTTTACTCATACCAACTAATAGTAGCAGTTAAAAAAAATACTAGCACATCCTTATACAAATAGGTTGATATGAATGACATTGACACACATTTGTATTTGTTTGATTCATGTTGGTGTCACTTAACTACGATAATTTGCCTCACAATAAGCCTTCAAAGACTGTCACAATTTAATGCAATGCTGTTTTTGAAATTGACCTGTCTGTGTTCCAACTTGAATAACTCAAAACCTGCTCGATATTTTAGGGTAATTCTTTTTGGAGATGAAATCTAACATCATTGGCTTTCATTTGATGTATGTTGGGTATTTTTAGCCTTCCTGAACTAAGAGTTATGGATTTTCAAAGTTACAGTAGTTGTGCAGGAAGGATGCCGTCATTTCAGAAATGACCTGTCAGTGTTTAAAATTCAATAGCTGAAGATTTGGTCAATAATTTTGATTTATTATTCTTGGAGAGGGAAGCTGACATCCTTAGCTTTGTTTTAAGCTATCACTAGCAATTTATTTCAACCTAGAGCAAGAGATATGAATTTACGAAGGAACACTTAAAACCTGAATTGCATTTCAGAACCAGTTCTGATTCACCAAGGGGAAATGATCCAAGTTATTAAGGAAACTGTTCAGATTATTTATCCAGCTTACCTTCCATAATCCTTAAGGTACTAAGCTACAAGAAATACCATGGAAGATTATGCAAGCAAGTTCAGAAGGTCCTCTAACAATTGCAGAAGTTCAAATCAGACTGAAATCAAGCAACATTGTCTTTGCCTAGTTGATTCAGTTTCTTGCTTTGAGTAATTAGGTCCTAAACAAAATGAGATATGCTAGAGGACATATATGAAAAAACAAAAACTATAGAAACTACAGAATTCTTTAAACGATACTAAACATCATCATCATCATCGTCGTCGTCACTATCATTATTAATGTCAGCATTTTCATCTCTATCACAATCGGGGAAAAGCTCCTCATCTTCTTCTTCCTCTGCGCACTCCTTTTCTTTATCCTTCTCATCCCCCCTATCCTCCTCCTCCTCCTCGTTGTCCTCTTCGCCCTCCACCACCACCACCACCTCCTCCTCCTCCTCCACCACCACCTCCTCCTCCTCCTCCTCCTCCTCCTCTTCTTCATCCTCTATTATTGATAATACTGGCAGTTGAGTGACTACATTTTCTTGAAAGATTCGCTCATCCACGGGAGCGTCGATATGTGATCTAGCTTTAGTTTTAAATACAGCTGACCATTGAACTTGGTCTTTTTTTGTGTTTGGATAAGAAATATAGCAAACTTGCTCCACTTGATATGCCAACACGAATGGTTCATATTTCGTATATTTTCTCTTACGATTGACATCTACAAGCTTATATTGTTCATGAATCACCATACCTCTAGCAGAATTATCTAACCAATCACATTTAAACAATATAGCCACATAACTGCCGTGATCACCGGTATTAGTCAACTCAATAACTTCATCAAGGGTTCCATAATAGTCGGCTCCTTCAGTGGAACTAACACATACCCCATTGTTTAACGTTGCTTTAGATACATCTTTCCCATCTTTAAAAGCTCTAAAGTTATAACCATTGATGGAATAGCGTTTCCAAGTTCTTACTTCTCTTGACGGGCCCATTGCTAGAGATATTATTAGATCATCGGTCATGGTATCATCATTCACCTAACAAGATTTAAAAATTTTATGTTTATTAAATTATTAAGGCTATTGTAAAATAACCCTTGGTTGGAGGATTCACTTACTTGATTTCGTAACCATTGTGCAAATTCGATTCGAATTTATTCCCCAAATCAAAGTGATGAAAAGATGAGGATGTTGTTTACTTAGAAATTCCTTAAACACCCTGATCATCACATAATGAATTTATAATTTTAATCACTATACAAATAGTAAGTTTAGTTTTAACATGAAAATTAAAAGTTTGAAATCAATTATTTTACTTACGTTTCATAAGGATTCATTTTCTCACAATTACTTAAAATGTACATGTGAGCAGATTGGTATTCTTTGTCATCAAGATATCTCGATGGCACTTCCCGAGGGTTTTCCCATATGATCTTGAAAAAGTTCGGGTAAATTTGATTCGAGCTCAACTTCGTCACAAACATCGAGTTGTTTGGCTTTTGTGTCTATATGCTTCTCATAGTAGAGTGAACAGAAATTTGAGATTTCTTCAAGTAAATAAGCGTTGCATATGGAGCCTTCGACCCGTGCTTTGTTACCAGTTTTTCGTTTCAAATGATTAAGAAACCTACGTGTTAAGTAACTGTATATAAGATTTCAAATTATTGGTGCATTTATCTAATATAAATAAGTAAAAATCAAGGTGTCAATGATTACCTTTCAAAAGGGTACATCCATCTATATTGTACTGGTCCACCAACTTTGGCTTCGTAAGGCAAGTGAACCGGTAAATGTTCCATGGAATTGAAAAAAGACGGTGGAAATATTTTCTCTAATTTACTCATGATCTTAGCAATATTATTTTTTAGACGTGTCATGTCATCAATTTGAAGAGTTGATGCACACACGTCTCGAAAAAATTGGCTAATCTCAGTTATCGCACACCATTCATTCTTCGGAAGCAAATGCTTTAGAGCAACAGGTAGTAGACGCTCCATAAATACATGACAATCATGACTTTTCATGCCATGTAGTCTTAAGTCCTTTAGGTCTACACACCTACTCAAATCAGAAGCATATCCATCCGGAAACTTCAAACTGCATATCCAGTTACAGAGTACCCGCTTCTCTTCCTTTTTAAGAACAATCATATCTCCTTTCCGTCGAGCCTTACAAATTAATTTAAAGTCTTTTTGTGCATTCGGTTTAAAACTTGTTTTATTTTTCTCATCCATAATCGTGTGAATCATTTGTTCAAAGAAATTCTTTTCAATATGCAGCACATCTAAATTATGTCGAATTAACAAAGTCTTCCAATATGGAAGATCCCAAAATATACTTCTCTTCCACCACCCTTCCCTTTTCATTTTCAACTTCAACAACTCTTCATCAGTTGCATCAACAATAGAAGGTAGATGCTGAACATGCTCCCAAACTTCTTCACCGGTTAGTCTAGTAGAAGCAAAATCACCTCCCACGGGTCTATCCTTTCGGAAATGTTTGTTATCTTTCCGAAAAACATGGTCGAGCAATAAGAATTGTCTATGACAATCAAACCAACTCCACTTTTTACTATGTTTAAGCCAAAAAGACTTACATTCATTAACCAAACAATATGGACATGCATGCTTTGACCCGCCGTAGTCCACCCGGATAACATGCCATATCTTTGGGAAATCGTTGATTGTCCACAAAAGTGCAGCTCTCATATCAAAATTTTGCTTCCTCGACACATCGTACGTTAGCAGCCCATTTTTCCACAAATCCTTCAACTCTTGAACTAATGGTTGCAAATATATGTCTAAGTTTTTCTTGGGATTCTTGGGACCGGATATAATCAAAGACAAAAAGATGAATTGTCTCTTCATACACAACCAAGGAGGCAAGTTATATGGGGTCAACATCACCGGCCAACATGAGTATTGCTTTCCAAATCTATTAAACGGTGAGAACCCGTCAGTGCACAGCCCCAATCGCACATTTCGAGGGTCATTCGCAAAATCAGGGTGTTGTTTATCAAAGTGCTTCCAAGCCTCTCCGTCACTTGGGTGAGACATTATCCCATTGGCACGAGGGTTCTCGTAGTGCCATCTCATTTGTGCCGCAATATCTTTATTTGCATAAAGTCTTTGGAGCCTAGGTCCTATCGGAAATAAAATAATGGGTTTTCGGTACTTTTCGTTTTCCATTTAAATTAGATTTAGATTTGTATCTATCGGCCCCACACTTCTTGCATTGCTCAAGTTGATGATCATCATTCCAAAAAGCATACACCAAAGGGACATGCATGAATCTTCTGATGGGGTAGCTGGAGAGCTTTAAGCACTTTTTTGGTCTCATAGAAATTCCGAGTCATACAATTATTGTTAGGAATCATATCCCGCATATATGACGCGAAACCATCTACACACTTATGCGGCATATTAAACTCACATTTCAAAGTTAATAACCGCGCGCAGATTGCAACAAAGACATCTTACGCCTTCATACACAGGTTGTTCTCGCTTTTTTAACATCTCAAAAAAAGCAGTCACATTAGGGTTAGGAGATTCGTCGACTTCTTCAGCATTAAGGGCCTCCTCCATTATTTGTTCAATGTTATCACGTAACGCATTATTAACCATCTCTTGATAGGGGTTGTTAGGCTCAGTGATTGGTTCTTCTAGTGGATACTCTTCTCCATGACACACCCAATAATAGTAATTATCGCAAAATCCCTTTAACGAAAGATGTTTCTTCACCTCCAATTCACTTAATAGTACGAAATTAGTGCATTTTTTACAAGGACAAATAATTTTGTTGTTGGTTATATATTCATTTTGTTGCTTAGCGTAATTAATAAATTCGATTACGCCATTTACATATTCAAATTTCTAATTTTTTTATTAGCATCCACTCTCTCGTACATCCACTCACGCTCTACTCTCTTCATTTGAAATCTACAAATGGTTACACAAAATAAATTTATAAATGTATATATATACAGTGAATATATTGAAAATAACAAGAGAAAAAAAAACAATTATTACATACGAACCGTTGAAAATATCAAAAAGAATTGGAATTAAATTATTTAATCTTATTATTAATACTTTTTTAAAAAAATAAAAAGGGTTATTTGATGAGAATAATTCAAACTATGACTGTCCTGCTCAAAATAATCCAAACTATACACCCTTAAAAATCCGAATTATTCTATCATTTAACTTATAATGGTCTGTTGCTCTTAGTGACCGGTTGTCCCTGGTAAGTTTGCCAATTTTCATATAAATTGCATTTTTTTTGTTTTTTAAACGCATATTATTAATGGAGTTGTAACAGATCACTATTGTAGGAATAAAAGATGTTTCTTTTTCTGCATTGTAATCAACTCAAATTAATTAGTGCTTACTATGAGCTTGTTTTCATTTAGTACTAGATTTTGCTGATAATAGGAGTATATTTTTCTTTTCTATTTTGTTATTGATTATATGATAAATAAATGATAGGGACTGAGGGAGTAATAATTGATTATGTTTGTGATAGTCATTCGGATTTGACAATTATGGCTTTATTCCTAGACAAGTGTAAAGACGTATTAGATTACTTGCTTACTGGAAGTTTCAAGTGCTAATGAAAGTTATGAGGGGGTGCTAAGTTGTATGGCTCATTTATTTTCAGAAGTATAGTTAGTATATAGATGAAATTTGGAAGTTGTCAAGGAAAATGGTTAAGCGTAGGAATTTAAAGATTAGTCGAAGAAGTATCTTTCAAGAGGAGCAAGAAAGTTTGGAGCCTCAAAATCGTGAACAAGGTCAGAACTATGTCAACGGAAGTTCAAGTGCTTTGGAACTAATGATCGAATCGGGTTCGAATTTTGAATCGGTCCTAATAGCCAATGTCAAACCGAGGGAAGAACATATGAGTGCGTTGTAAAAGGTATGTCAAACTCAGAGATACACATTTTGATTTTGTGGATTCTGATATAATTTTATATTAGGGTGAACGCAACAATGCAGATCCCAATGGACAAAGAACTCGTGGGAAAAATTTTTTGGCAGATATATGGAAGTTGCATGGCATCATATTATAGTGGAGATTAGTAAATCAAACCAACCTATTGGAGATGAAGGTGGGGTGCTAGGACATTTTTGTGGGATAGTTGCAAGGAATGGAGATCTTTGTTCATTAAGTTATACAAGATGGGACTACTTGAAGAAGGGTAATAAGGGCATCAATCAAACTATTATACTAAAAGAAGTTCAGGTAAATCAATATGGGTTCGAGGCTTTGGACTTGGTATTAAGCCAACTGACTTATCAGAATTATCTCGTTCAATTTACTTCAAAGGCTTAAATGTGTCTATAAATGAAGAGACGACTTCTATGTATCTTATTCGCCAAATAAAGGATCAGGTACAAGCATTAACGAATCGTGTCGTAAAGCAAGGAAGCTTTATTACCAAGATTAAAAGAAAGCTGAGAAATAATGATGAATTTGGCTCAAGTAATCTTGAATCTAGTGAAGATAGCTCTGATGAATCTAGTTCTAAAGAAGAATCCGAGAATGATAACAATGAGGTACTTGATCAGGTATTAACAGGCCATATTACCAAAATATTAGACAGAGAAGAGTCTAGAAATTTGAATGAGATGCATAGGTTGTATACGTGAGCCATTGACAGGAAAGGACGATTAATGGATGAAAAGAATTGCAAATGATAGACGCACCATTATATATTGTGTAGCACTGTAGCTAATATAGGTATAATTATGTATATCTCGAGATAATTCATTAACCCATGCAGATAATCGAGTACGGATTACTAGTTTTCTTCAATGTTTTATTTCAATATATCATATTCCATGTCCTTACATAGCGGATCGTGGGCGTCCCGATTCTGATCGTTTTCTATGACCACAACCTGCCCAGTGTGGTTGGTAATGATAATTCCCGACTGACTATCGGTTACCAATCATGTTTTACCGACTGTATTCAGACACTTCTTTTAATGGACCGTAAAATTATATCGTGATAAAAAGCACAATAGCACTAGTGTTCTTAAGGTTTCCGCCTACCAGCTGCGGACGATTTATATAATCACTTTGACGTAGATCGAACTGTAGACGACAGTTCGAGCAAGCAATGGACTGGTAATTAACAAGATACGTATGACTCCAACAACAAAAAACAGTGAATTTTTAGCGATGATCAGCCACCAAAAGAATTTTCACTTATATACTAATTAGGCAATAGTCATTAAATCCACGAACGAAAAACATACATTGTGCAATTCGGATATTTTGTTAACACGCCTTTGTGAAATCTGAGCCCTACTAACTAACTCCCACTTAGACATAAAGTCAATCTCACAAATCTAAATGACTAATCATCTAACAATGGCATCTGAAGAACTATCAACTATCTTACGCACAAACATAATTAACCCAATAAATAATCCACAATCTATTGCTGAAAAACCCAAATCAACTAAATTAAGAAGAAGAAAAATTCAACTTTACAAAAACCCAATAATTAATTGGTGAAAGTCTATCAAAATTACTCAATTTACACAAAATATAAGAGTATTATTGCAAGAAAATTAAAAGGGATAAACTGAAATTACCTCGGTAGGCAGATGAAGAAGGCGAACAGTGGTGTTGCGTTAGGGCAATGATGAAGGATAGCGTGGTGGTGCTGGTGGTGGCGCGCTGGTGGTAGCGTGAATAGTCGTGTTGGACTGCTGGTGCTAGGGTATAAAGACGGGATGTGTTTGAATAGAGGGAAGGCACTGAGTAACGTATGTAGTGGGGAATTTTGATAGGCACTATTAAAAACTAAGAAGACGGTTGTCGTAAATAACCCGCGCATGATGGTTTATTGGGAATTGTAGGAGTTTAACCAATATGCAACGGATAGGCATTACAAAATCCGTTGCATAAATTAACCAGCTTTAAATTTATTAGGCGGGTAAATAGATATGACGCATATCCGTTGCAAATTTTCATTAAGCCGTTACATAATTTAATATCCGTTGCAAATTTTCATTTAGCCGTTGCATAATTTAATATCCGTTGCAAATATAATAATATCTGTTGCAAGTAATACTTAGCAACGGCTTATACAGTTCGTTGCAATTAGTCCGTTGCAAATCAGCCTTTTTCTTGTAGTGAATCTGTCCCCATAGCAATATAACTGTAACACCTATTTAATTGAGTGCACGCTTCTAAATTACACTCATTTGGTTAACTTTGTTCCTAAATCGGAAGATTGGAATAAACAGACTTGCTATGAACAGTAGACTACCCTAATGAGGACGGAAGTTAAGTTAGTGGAATTCTAGGGTGGATAGCGGAGTGGAAGGAACTTTCCCATGCCCTTCTCACAGTAGATTGTCTAGGCTATTTGCAACTGAATCGATAGACTACTATGGTGAACCGAAATCCTGACATACTCTCTCTTATTTGATCACTTTTTTCATATTTTCTCACTTTTACTGCTCTTACTTTATTTCTCTTTCCTTTAAATCTTCAGTAGTTTAGCAAAACAAATTAAAAACCCCCATTTGTGACCTAGATAGACGGACTAAGGATAGATATCTTGCCTCCCTGTGGAGATCGACCCTACTTATCACTAGCTTTTGTTAGTTTTATTTAGATTTTATTTTTGGTACAGAAACGACAGTATCAAATTTTGACGCCGTTGTCGGGGAGGCAATAGCCCTATCTGTCTTGTGTATTTCGTTTATCTCTATCCGTCTCAGGGAATTATTATTCCTTGAGATAGTTCTCACTTATTTCTTTCAGTGTTATGTATGCCCAGGTCGAACAGGTCAAAATTAGTTCCTGCTGATCCTGAGCCAGAGAGATCATTTCGGCATAGACTCCGACTGCAAAGAATTATTCAAAAGGAAGACTTGAGTCCTTTTGAACCAAAGCTATAACATTTTCTTTTTGCAGAAGACCATTCTTGTGAAGAAGACAAATCTATTTCTGCTATCAAGCCAGTAAAGATGCCTAACATTGCGAGTCACTCAGAGCCCACAGCTGCCTCGATTCCCAAAGGTTTCAAGCTTGCGACAGAGGATGGTAATACTTTAGATATTAGACCATCCTATATTAATCTGGTTGAACGGAATCTATATCAGGGTGTGGCGGGTGAAGATCCGCGAAAACATATGGAGGTATTTACTGACTACTGCTCTACCATTCCCGCTACTAAGGGAGTGACTCAAGACAAGATAAAGGAAGTCTTGTTTCCTTTTTCACTGACCGACGGAGCCAGGGAGTGGCTCACTGATCTTGATCGTAATGCAACCGGTATCACCAACTGGGAGACCCTTGCTCTTGCTTTTTATAAAAGGTACTTTCCTCCACAACGTACTAATCAGCTGAGGGGAAAGATTACAAGTTTCAAGCAAGCACCTGATGAGAATTTTTATGAAGCTTGATGTCATTTCAAGAAGTTGGTGAGGTCTCTTCCTCACCATGGTTTTGATCAGTGGTTCTTATGCAACCAGTTTTACAATGGGTTGTATGATGACCACCGTGCTATACTTGATGCCTCATCCAATGGGCGATTCCAAAAGAACAATGACGATGATAAGGGATGAGGTATTATTGAGGAGATGGCGACCCATTATGCTGAGTATGAGAACCCAAGGGATGACATTCGGACAGTTCATTCGGTTGATAATGCTGTTGTGGCTCAGCTGGAAGCCATGAATGCCCGTTTTAACAAGTTAGAATTGCAAGCTGCTGGTGATCAACAAACGGTTCACTTATTGACTAGACAAGAAGCCGTTACTTGTGAGAGATGTGGGAGTAATGACGGTCACACTGCTGTTGACTGTCTGACAGAGAAGGAACAAGTCCTTGCCTTTCAGCAATATAGGCAAGGAGGGGGTTCCTATTATAATAATCAAAGTGCAGTCCATCCCAATTTGAGGTGGACCAGTCAGAATGTTCTCAATCCTACTCCTCCGCAGCAGCAGCAAGCCTATGTTCCTCCTCATAAGGCTCAATAAGGCTTTCAAAAGCCTTCATCCTTTCCTCCGCCGCATCAAGGAGCTTCCTGTAGTGGAGTTAGTGAGTTGGGTGAATTGAAGTCGATGATTCAATCATTGACTAAGCAGATACAAATGAGTGACCAACAAAAAGAGGCATCAATTAAGTCACTCGAGACCCAGGTTGCCCAACTCGCCGCTAGCCAGTCCACGAGAAAACCGGGTCATTTACCGTCTCAATCCGAGAAGAATCCACATGAGACGATAAATTTGATTAACTTGCGCAGTGGTCTTTCTTATGAAGGACCCAAATTGTCGACTGTTGAGGACATATCAGACCCGCGGAAAGCTATTGCGGATGATGAATAGGCGTCAATTGCTGAAAACATGCTTAATCCAAAGAATATACTCGATCGACTGATTTCTGGTGGTCGATCGAGTAGAAATGCTGGTGATACTACTCGATCGAGTGAAAATATGGGTCGATCGAGTAAAGTTGATATTCAGTTTCGATCAAGAAGCTGAAAGTACTCGATCGAATGAAAATGCTGGGAAAAGTGTTCGGTCGAGTGATATTTTACCTCGATCGAACAGTGCTGACATTGAGGAACTCGATCGAGAGGCTGAGAATGCTCGATCGAGTGAAAAGGCTACTGAAAGACCTCGATCGAGAGGTAAAAAGGTTCGATCGAGTAAGAATGAATTTGAACCCGCTGAGATATTGGAAGAAAGGAATAAAGGGCTCGAAATTCCTATCATTGTGCCCTTTCCAAGTCGATTGTAGAACAACAAGGCTAATCAACAATTCGGGAAATTTGCTGAGCTCCTGAAAAGCCTTCACGTCAATGTTCCATTCGCCGAATTGCTTACTCAGGTACCCTCTTATATGAAATTCATGAAAGAAATCTTATCGCGTAAGAGGCACATACATGACCATGAAACGGTAGCTTTAACTGAAGTAGGTATTGCCTTAGTTCAGAATAAGACACCGCCTAAACAGCCAAACTCAGGTAGCTTCTCAATTCCATGTCATATAGGAACCCATTTGATTGATAACGCGCTATGCGATCTAGGCGCTAGCGTGAGCATCTTACCTTTGTCTCTCGCTAAGAGACTTGGTCTGACCAAATTTAACTGCACTAACAGGACCGTTCAGATGGCAGACCGTAATATATCACGGCCACTAGGAGTTATAGAGGACATACCTGTCAAAATCAGAATATTCTTCATTCCCGTATACTTTGTGGTACTTGACATCTCCGAGGACACTCACACCCCTATCATTTTAGGGAGACCATTTTTATTCACTGCTCATGCAGTGATTGGCGTCAGGGGGAAGACACTTACATTCCAGGTAGGAGATGAAGAGCTGATTTTTCATCAGTCTAAATCTCGTAGGGCTCCCATGCAAGTTCAACCTTGCAATGCCCTATCCTCTATTGACTCAGATACAGACACTCCAGCTGAAGATATTGAATACTATGCTGCAATTGTAACCCCTCCGCCTCAGACTGAGAGCGAAAAGGAGGACCATTCTTCTGTTTTCCTTGCTGCAGGTACAGATAGAGTGGATGTTGGAGTTAACATCGGTCGAAGTGCAGTTAATGTCGATCAATGTGATTTGATGCAAATGTTGATGGGAATGACAAGAGGAAGAAGAAAGTTCGTGCATACGTGGATGTCAACTACTCTCCTTCCGTTAGTTCAAATTCAAACTCGTGGCGATCGAAGAGGCGGTCTGAGATGCTGAAGGGACCTCCTCCAGTCAAAAGCCCTCTTGTGGGCTACTAAAGTGTTTTGGACAGTAAGCGGGGAATGCCCCGTTATAATAACTTGTAATTTTGAATTTCCGTTAAGACACTTTTATTGCGTTTTTAGACTTTTAGACATTAGATTAATTAGTTTAGCGAAAACCGACTATAAACTGCTTAATTATGTGATTTGGTATTGTCGGGATATATTTTTGCGTGTTTTTATGCAGGTTTGAGGAAATTAATTCGCATTGGGATGTGTTCCACGAGAAAACAACTCGATCGAGTACTTTTTGTACTCGATTGAGAGGATTGCCCTGCACAACTGTTCGATCGAGTGGTTTCAGACACTCGATCGAAATGCTAAAAATGAGGATTACTCGATCGAGAAGAAATCTGTTCGATCGAGCAGAATGACTACAAGAGTCCTCGATCGAGTGGTTTCAAATCACTCGATTGAGTGAATATGGTTATAACACACAGGGAGACTTCCTTTTCTTCCTCTATTTTTCATTCTAAGTTTTTATCCTCTAACTTATGCGATTTTTGTGCGATTTCCACCCCAATTTCCTCCCTTAATCTTTCCCTAATACCAAATCAATTACCCACATTATTTTCCTTGCTAATATATCGACAAAAGCCCTCAATTCCCCCCTTAAAATTCATCTTTGTTGCGTTTTATTTGGGCGATTAGGGTTCCGTCGGGTTTCTTGCTTAAAATCCGTCTTTTGATTAGATTTTTGTCGATTGATTGCTTATTTTTGTGGGTCTTTTATCAAGTAAGTGTTCTCCTTTACTCTTTTGTTGATTATTTGTTTAATTCGGCTTGAATTGAGTAATTAGGGTTTAGGGTTTTTCGATTTTGTTCGAAAATCCGTTTGATATTAGGGGATTTCGAGTTTTCTGTTCAATTGATTATATTTCCCCATTACTTGCTTGATTAGGATGGATAGTAGCACTCTCCCTTCGACTAGCTCGACTACTGCCCCATCCACGACTGAGACGGCGGTCCCTGCTTTTACCACCGTCACTCCGACTGTTAGCACTATTGTTTCTTCTGCTGTACTTGCTAGCACTACTGTTACTTCGTCTGTTTCCGCTGTTGCTAGCTCTGTTTCTGCCACTGTCAGCTCTGCCTTTGCTAGTACAGCTGCTGCTTCCACTTCTAGTACCGTGTGTACTACGGTGACGACCTCTGCTGCGTCGTCACCAGCTGTCACAGCTGCCTACCGGGCTGCTTTAGTACCTCGCCCCGCTACTGGACGGGCTTCTTCTTCAGGTACTAGAGGACGGGGTCGTGGACGAGGCACACCCACTACTGGCCGAGTCACATTTCGTGCCGATGAGTCTCTTGACCTGCATCCCGACTACCCCGAGGTACGTTTTGTTAATGATATGCATCGTACTCGTTTTTACGCTTTAGAGAGCTGTGACTTTGCTTCGACAAAGTTTCTGTGTCGAAAATCACTTGAGAGGTTAGGTATTTACGAGCCCGTAGTTGAGATATTGAACAGGATGGGGATGGCTGGACTGATTACCATGAGTGCCACGACCTACAAGGAGCTGACCCTCGAGTTTTTCAGCTCCTTCACTTTCTCTGCTGGTGCCTACGCCACTGACCAGGGTAGTTCTTGTGTTTCCTTCCGGTTGTTTAACCGGACCACGACCTGGACCCTAGCTGAGTTTGGCAGTAGGTTATGTTTGTCTTCTACCGGTGACTCGGACCCTCCTAGGAAGGTCCTACGCATCCTTTGGAGGACTTTGGCACAGACCCGTTTTGAGGAGCGCAGACTCGCTCATGTCCACCTTCCCCCGGCCCGTTACTTTTTGCGTCTCATTGGTGGGACAATCTTTGGCCGTAAAGAACCCAACAATGTTAACAACATTGAGCCGTCTATTCTCGGGGGCTATCTGAACATCGATAGCGAGGGCCCCTTTGTCCTGAACATTGCTTATTTGACTGCTCTCTATTTTCATACTGTGGGGCAGAAGACGGCGGGCACCATTGTCTGTGGTGGCATAGCCACCTTTCTTGCCCGTTCTATCTTCCCCGACTTCCCTCGTGACTTAGCACACCTAGACACTGATAGGTACCTCGACATTCCTGCCATGGTGTCTATGTTTTGGCTAGCTTGTGACCAGCGGACTTGGAAGATTTGTGGTTCCTTGTCTGAGACCTTACCTTGCACCACCCTACCCCGCCTTGTCCTTTTGCCTACTGTTAGGGGTAGGATACCTCCACCTTTGCTCTTCTACCACCTTCCGCTTGCTCCACCTCCTACCATTTCCGCTTCTAAGAAGCGGAAGAGACCTGAGACCGGAGAGGGATCCACACCGTCTACGGGTGGCCAGATTTCCACGGCCACCCCCACACCGATCCCTATTCCCACTCCCACTCCCGAGACTACACAACCGGTCTACCCGGCTAATTTTATTCCACCTCCACCTTTTGAGGCGTCCGCGGTCCTAGACCAAGGACGTCGTGACGGTTTGCTTCTTGAGCTTCTTACCAGGCAGGATCGTATGGAGCGGGACATTGCCCTTGCTTTGTTCCCTTTATACGAGCATCACATGAGACGAGGACGCCCCATCCCTGAGGGCTGGCCACACCCTTCGTTCTACCGGTACCCGGCGGAGGGGTACCCACAGCCAGCCAGCGAGGCAGACACCGCTGAGGAGGAGGAGAGAGTACAGGCTGAGGAGGGGAGGAGGAGGGAGCAGGAGTGTGATCCTGACTCCGTGGTGGTAGAGGAGGAGGAGGAGACTTCTGACGAGTAGCTACTGGTCTACTCACTTCCCCAGTTTTCTGACTGGTTTGGGGAAATTTGTCATTTTGTATGTACATTCTTGCTCTTTTATTTATTTTATTGTTTTTCATGCATTTATTGGTTGTTTTTACCCCTTTCCCATTATATATCTGCTGGTGTATGCTGGAGGACAAAGAGGGCGTTGTCCTTTTTGGTTTGGGGAGGGTAATGCATCCTCTGAGTCTGCATTTTTGCATTGTTTTTGCATTCACGTTTATTTTTTTGCTTGCATTGTATCTATTTCTTTCAAAAAAATCACAAAAATCCAAAAAAAAAAAATAGAAAATTTCAAAAAAATCAAAAAATATTCACGTTTCATTTTGCATATAGGTCGAGTCGGAACGGTAGATTTTCGTGATGATATTGCACTTTAACTTGTCACTTTTACTTGAGTCATGCATCTAATTGACAGTTATTAGTTTAGTCTTGCGCATATCTACGCGTTAATGTCAAAAATATAGCTGACTTTGTAGACTTGACTGATAAATTGGCAACCTACTTTACAATTTCTGAGTTTTAGAGCCATATAACTGGTGACATTCATGACCAGTTCGTTAGGAATTGAGAGTAGTACTCCTTGCATAACATGTTTGTCACTTTTGCACATTTATGAAATTCGATTTCTTGTCAGTTGCATACATTCGGGTTTGTGGTCGGTGTCACATGCAGGGAGGTGCTTGCAAATTTTCCCTTTCTTTCATTTTCACCCATTTAGCTCCGCCTTTTTTACCCATTAGCTACACCCAAATTTAGCCTACCTTGTCAAGCTAGTTTAGTGTGACTTTTGTGGTATTTTTATCCTTGTTGTGAGTTTGGCTTGTTTTCATTTGTTTGGAGTTGGCAATGAGAAAGAAAGAAATGAAAAAAAAAAAAAAAAAAAAAAAAAAGAAACGTGTGAAGAAAAGAGAAAAAAAATTTGATTGAAAAATTGAATTACACGTGAATCAGGAGAAGGAAAAAGAAAGAAAAAAATGAGAAGAAAAAGAGTTAGAATTTGAAAATATGAGACCGTATTAAAAAAGGGAAGTTTGTGATGGTCTCACTCCTCTGTCCTTATTCATATCTTTTGAGGAGATTGTGAATGTATTGGGTAGTGAATTGTGTGCCAATGAAGGGCACTTATGCTATATTTTCTAATCAGCTGAGATTCGGATGGTTTTATATGGTCTTGTTAGGTGCTAGCTTGACGCTTTACCTCCACATTTCCATAATTTGTTTTGCTCTTTCTCACCTGTAACCTCACTTTCCCATATCTTTTTTAAGCCCTCGGTTGTGACGGACATTTTTGGTTGGAATGTATGTATAGTACTTGAATCGTTTATCATTTTTGTTGCATACATGTTATGTACGTCGCAGTTTAGGTGAGTGACTGTAATCTCTTTCTCTCTTACATATACATATTCACCCTTTGCTTCATGAGAGAAGAGTGACCCGTGAGAGTCCGATTTTGTTGGTCTTGCAAGGTAGATAGGTCAGCTTTATTTATGGACATTATAGAACTCGGTTGCGTATTGACTGCTGTAGCTATGACTGTTAATTTTCGTTTGCATTAAATTGGTTCAAGTAGACAACTTATAGCTAGCTCTGAGTTTTCTTTTCCGTTCCATTAGTTTGCATTTAGTTTACTCGAGGATGAGTAAAGGTTCGGTTTGGGGAGATTTGATACATCCAATTTATATAGACTTTTTAGCCTTTTATTGCACGCATTTCTATGTGTTTTTGTATCGTTATGTATTGTAAAATGCCCCGAATTGTCTACTTTGGTTTGTTTTGCCTTTATTGTAGAAATGGACCTGATAGTAGCGGAATCTACCTTTATTCGTCCCATTTAGCATGCATTGTAAGGAGACGGAAGTATTAGAGCAAGAGTTGTGCCTCGGGATGTGTGAAGGAAGTCATATGAAGCAGCCAGGGACGTATTTGAGGCTGATGCATGGGATATCCACTCGATCGAGTGGAATTATGAGTCGATCGAGTGGTTTGGCTGGAACAGGAGGTCGATCGAGCAGTTCTTAGAGCTCGATCGAAATGTGCTTATTGGGAGTTACTCGATCGAGAGCCTAAAGTGGTCGATCGAGTACAATTGCTGGAGAAGACCTCGATCGAGTGATCTGAAAGTGCTCGATCGAGGGGTTTGCTAAGATACACGGGTTGACTTAATCCGTGATAGGTTTTATTTTGTTAATTTACGCTTCCCTATATAAGGGAGTCGTAATTAGGTTAATAAACATACTTTTACAACTCTTTACCACTCTTTACTTCTCTTAATCTCTGAACTACTTTACTGCTTAATCTCGTACTTTGCTTTGAGGATTGTTCTCTATGCCGGATTCTCTAAGATTGTAATCATTCTTTCCCTTTAATCTTAATACTTTGTTTGCATTAATTTCTTGTTCATTCCCTTACTACTTTTGCCCTTATTCAATTTATGCGTTACTGTTATTATTTCGTTATGTCTCTTATTAGCAAGTCTTTTGTTATTATTGTTAATCACATTAAGAACATGAGTAGTTAATTCTCTCTATGTTAGGACTAGGGAATCCATTGTAGGATTGTGACGATGTAGCGAATAGACTAGATAATTTACATGTGAGAATCTGTCCCCATAGCAATATAACTGTAACACCTATTTAGTTGAGTGCACGCTTCTAAATTACATTAATTTGGTTAACTTTGTTCGTGGATCGGAAGATTGGAATAAACAGACCTGCTATGAACAGTAGACTACCCTAATGAGGACGGAAGTTAAGTTAGTGGAATTCTAGAGTGGATAGCGGACTGGAAGGACCTTTTCCATGCCCTTCTCACAGTAGATTGTCTAGGCTATTTGCAACTGATTTGATAGACTTGTTGGAATATGTGTCCTCCGACAATAATGCGATCACGACTGTTGATCATGATGATCACATGTTTTAAGTCTCATTAAAATGAATGCAATTGGGAAGTAATATTGTTACTGTCAACTGGTCAACATATATCGGTAATGATTGGCTGACTAGAGTTTGACATTACTGTCGTGTGACGGTGGTGATCAGTTGACCCCCTAGGTCATACCTAAAGGGCAATACTCTTAATTGATTATTTAATTAATCGTATAATGTTACGAGTTAATTAAATTACTTGAAAATTGACGGACGATTTTGGAAGTATAATTTACGTATCAAATTGAAATGTGAATAAATGAGATACGGTCTGAGTAATCAAATTGTATAATTACTCGGATGAAATAATTAGTTAATGTAACAATTAAATTGAATGAATTATTATAAATACAATCTGTTGTGATTTATAAAATGGTAAAATTTTTGGCACAAGTAATTATGAAATTACTAAGTCGATTTTGTATGTGACGTATTTTTATTAATACGTTGATTTTTAATATGTTAAAAATTACATAACAAATTTATGTCACATATGACATGTGACATATTGACAATTGACAAAAATAATATGGATTCCATATTACCAAATGGACCGAAATAAAAGAAGAGGTTTAAGCTAATTAATTGTTTAATTAGTAGCTAAACATAATGATTGTTTTGCTTTAGTAGCCATGCAACCCTACTACTCCTTGTGAAGACAAATGTGGGCATGCATTGGCTCCCCTAAACCTCTCCACTTACACGGTTTAGAGAAGAAAAATCATCATTGTTTTTCTTATAATTTTACCTAATAATATACTAAGGGTTATGCATTATTATTCATTCAACTAATCATCCAAAATATAAGTTCTAGTGAGAAGAAAAATCCTCCTCTTCTTCTCTCATAAAAACCGAAATATTCAAGGGTTAAATAATATTTGTGGTTCAATTTTCTCCTAGATTAATATTATACTAGTACTTATAATATTAATTAGATTAAGTGTTAAGCCTTGGGTATAAAGCTTAGGGAGAGATCTTATACTTAGATCTTATTCATCCATAAGGAAAAGCTCAAGATCAAAAGAGAAAGGTGATCTCTTTTGTGCCCTAAAAATCCGAAATCCACAATGTAAGGACATGATTTCTCTTCTATTATATTATTTGTTTGCATGCATAAAATCCGTTTTAATTTTATGACAAATTATTTTAGACATATATGAGTATGTTAGTATGTATATGAATCTACATTTCCTTCAATCGGTATCATGAGCCACGGTTGTTTGCATGCAAATTGGTTAAAAGTTTTTCCGAGTTATAAGAATAACAAATAAAACTTGTAAAATTTGTGTTATTATGATATATCACGAAATTAAACCATGCATGTTAATATTTCTGGTCCTAAAATGTTTTAGGATATTTTGGTTAATTTTTCGGATTTTTATTGTTCATATTTTACAATAATGGCATTTAAATATGATTTTTGAGTAAAAATGTCATTTTTGGTCTAAAATTAGCTATACTTCGAATTTTAAGTTGATTTTTGGATATGTTGTCACATATATTATTTTGAGATAACCTGTAAATTTTCATAATTTTTGGACTTGTTATGCTCGAAAAATGAATTTTTCATTATTAAATTCGGATTTAAGTGAAAAATAGGTTAATATGAGTTAAATTTCGAATCTTGTCATAGAAAATTAATATGTTTTCACATGCAATTTTACAAGATGTGTGTAAAATAATTGGCTATAAAGAAGTCTTTTTGCATGATTTATGAATTTTTGAAGAAAAATAGCATAAATAGTGACATTATTAGTGGAAAATTAATAAAACATAATCTATGACTTAGGAAAAACGTCTAATGTTGCATTTTATTATATTTTTCAGATCTAAAATTGAAAATTTAATGAAAATAATTTTTCAATGTTTTTATGATTATTTTATTATAAATCGATAAACCGCAACATTGTTTTTCCGGTAAATTTTCGAAATTTTTAACCTAAGATTTTGAACATTATGAGTGTCATGGAATTTTTCCAGAATGTTCATGAGTTTAAATTTCAAATTTTGAATTTATTTGAAATTTTGTGATTTATTTGAAGTTTAATAGCTTATTTTTGTAATTTTGGTCCATTTATGAACAATTTTATAAAATATGGGTTAATTATGGTCAAATTATTAGTGAAGACTAAATTTTGAGTCCTAAGAGGTTAGGGTAATTAACTTATGCATAAATATGAGTTTATGTATTTTTGTGATTGTAAAATGTTGAATTCACGCAAATCCGTAAAAACCGAGTAATATACGATATTGGCATTTTAAAGGCGATTTAGCATAAAATTGAGCATGTTCATACATATGATAATGCTGCATTTTCTTTATGATTGTCATAATTTTAATTTATGTAATTTTTGAATTATGTAATTTTACTTAGTATGGCCTTAGATTTAATTGGTATTTCCCGAAATGTATGGGAATATCGATTCGGTTGTAATTTTTATTGTGATCTCGTATCACCGTTTTGTAATTTAATAGATTTATTTTATTTTAGTTACAAATGTATAATAGGAAATTATGTAATTTATTATGTAATTTTATTCATTCCGGAGTTCCAAAAGACGGATTTCTTCAAGAATGGCGATACATAAAGACGGTGTTACCTCGAGATGTGTGCCACAACCGAAGTTCAAGGGACCAATGGAGTTGGTTTCCGAATATGTAATAGTTAAATAGTTTTTCTATTTTAGGAAAGGCCATACTAGGATTTATTTATCTTTATGCTTGCAGTTTATTTTATGTCACATGCATCGCTAAATCGCCATAACTAAACATGCATTGTCTTTTATCGAGTTTATCGACCGTGTCAATTAGAATTATCGTAGTTCACCGCTTTAGTTCACTTAAAACGTGATAGATAATAAATTGACATGACCTCTCGCTAAAACTATCAATTGAGACACAAATTTACCAAATAGTAGAAACCATGAAAACCTATTTCGTGAGGGAGTGCACTCGGCCACACCGGGGTACAAACCTTGTTACGTAGGGGAAGTGGGTTATGAATGTTAATCCACCTAATTCATGTTGATGAGGGATGTATCGGCCCCACCGTGCCCAAGTTAATGTGGGTTTGGATCATGGACACATTTATTCGAAATTTGGATTGAACTCAACAAAAGTATTTGATAAGGGATGTATCGGCCCCACCGTGCCCTTGTCGATGTGTTTTGGGCTATAGATAATTGTTAATGTAATATTATCGACCAAGAGTTCTAAAAGTAGAATCGATTAAACGTTAATCCACCGAGTTGTATTGATAAAGGATGTATCGGCCCCACCGTGCCTAAGTCGATATGAATTTGGGTCTTGGAATCATTTATCTAGTTGGGTAGAGGTCACTTGAAAAATGCATATAACTTGTTTAAATCATACTTTTACGAGTATTATTAAAACGACAATTGTTTTACTCCTTATATTTTGTTTTGTAGACCACTTCTTTTTCATAACAAATGGCAACACCAACTCCTAATGCTACACCT
This sequence comes from Silene latifolia, assembly GCF_048544455.1. NCBI lineage: Eukaryota > Viridiplantae > Streptophyta > Magnoliopsida > Caryophyllales > Caryophyllaceae > Silene > Silene latifolia. The sequence continues at coordinate 152,423,288 of NC_133526.1, forward strand.
CTCGCTAGTTCGTCTTGGCTCCGATCCTTCATGGATCGATGTAAACTTGAAAAGAATGGGTCAAATTTCTCCGAATGGGATGCCCAACTCAAATTAGCCGCCGAAGGTGACGACAAGCTTCGTTACCTTACCGAGGCCTCTCCACCCGAACCCTCCACTAGGTCCACCGCGGCCACTAGGGAAGCATATGAGGCTTACCAAAAGGAGTCCGCCGCAATGAAAAATGTCTTGATATTTGCGATGGAGGCGGACCTCCAAAGGAGAGCCTTTAAAATGGGCAATGCTAATGAGATTTACTCCAAACTTGTGACCATGTTTTCACAAACTCCGCGGATCGTCCAATATGAGGCGGCCGCGGCATTCTTTGATCTCGACTTCAAAGAGGGCCAAAAGGTTAGCCCTCATGTGCTCAAACTCATGGAGCTTGTCGAGACCTTGAAAATTCAAAAGGTTGAAATCCCCAAAGAACTCATCGTAGATAGGATTCTACACTCCTTGTCCAAAGTCAAGGCATATGTGCAATTCCGGGTGAATTTCAACATGCAAGACAAGGACGTGTCTCTTGAGGAGTTGCACAAGTTACTTGTGCAAGCCGAGAGGGACATGGGGTTAAATGTGAACCCTCCCAAGGATGTGCTTAACATAAGCACAAAGAGTAAGGGGAAGTTCAAGAAGAATGGGAGAAAGGGTAAAAAGCAAGCTCCCACATTCACCAAAGCTAAGTCTTGTGAAGCTAGCACCTCCAAAGTCAAGAAGGGTCCTCTTGATAAGTGCCATTATTGTAATGGCATGGGACATTGGAAAAGAAATTGTTCCAAATACCTTGGTGATATCAAAGCTGGAAAGATCACTCCAGTAGGTAAATGACTAACCTTCTTTTATGTTTCTAATACAACTATGGTAATGTGATGCAAAGTTGTGATAATGTATCTCCCTTTTTATTGTAAATAGGGCCTCCACCAAGCAAAGACAAAGGAAAGGAAAAGCAAGCATAAGAAACCATGGAGAAGCTAAGGATAGCTTTTATGGAGCTTTGCTTTTCATTGTCTTATTTTAAGTTATGTTTTGGATTCTAGAACTTTAAGTTTCCGTGTTCGACATGGAAAGGTATTTTGGATAATGAGTTGTATTTTGGATGATGGTGACTTGGTTTGCAACCCAAGTCACCCGTTTTATCATTTATCCTTTTAATGTTCTAAAATTCATCTTTAAATGCTTGCGTTTTGAAACATAAGATCATTCACTTAAAGGTGATCTAATAGACAATTATAATGACGGGTTTCATTATATGTCCACATGCTTAAGGCTTGTGTATGATCATTTATGAAGCGATTTTGAGTCTATGAACTCTCTTAAAGGTATGTCAATCACCAAGTACACATATGAAATCAATTACTATTAGTCTATCCATGAGATAGTTCTCCTTATACTTCAACATCATTAATTTGTGTCTCATATGCTATCTTTGAATCTATAGTGTATTTATTCTAAAGATAGAGTGGGAGAAAAATGAGGACACAACACACAAGGCAAGATAAAATTGTGTACTTGTGTATATGAAGATCTACGCAAGAGAGAATGATTTGAATAAAGGTATATCTATTTACATAGTACACCGAATAGATGAGATCTATGGTCTCAAGTTAATTCTATATGACTAAAGAGACCAAGTGTAGTTAACATAAGAGTATATTCTCAAGATAACTACACGAGGAGACCAAAAGTAAGTTTTGGAAGAAATGACTAATGTAAAGTCTTAACAAGTTTTTGACTAAGTTTATGAATATTTGACCAATAGTTTCAACCATGAGATTTACTTAAGAGCCTAAATGAATCATAGTAACATACTAGTTATGATCGAGTTGCAAGGATTGATATACCGATATCCTCAATGGCCAAAGTTTTAACCTCGCAAATGTCATTGCTTAACCTCACTATGAAATGGTTAAACATCCTTCCAAAAGGGTATTTGCGAAGGACGTATTCTAGATATTGTTTATACTTGAATAATGACATTGCTACACATCATTATGACATGAGTGTGTTGGAGATTTAAAATCTCTTTCCGTAAGGTTAAGATGAGACCACTTCAAAATAGGTATTTTGAAGGGATATGATGGGAACATATATGGTTCTATCTTAATAACTTGGCAATGCAATTTTATATTTCAATTCTTGAATAAATTTCGATTGAGAAGTCAATTTCGAAATGTGCAGAATTGAGTGGGAGTTAGGAAATTCTCATGTGAAGACATGGAATTTAGTGGGAGCTATCATCCTTGAATGTATAAAACTCATTACTCATTAAGGAATGACGAGCTAATACCTTCTTTCATAAAGAAGCATTTGAGTTTTCAATTCTGGATGAAAATGGACAATGATGAATCCAATTACATCAAGGGATGTTGGATTAGTATTAAGAGATACACATTGTATCAACATTCGCATAGGTTATTCATATAGATGAAAATGGAATTACCATTAGCAGTCATGGTCGTTCATTGAACCTATAAACAATTGATCTCATGATTATTAGTAACTAATGTTTCCGCCATTAGAATAATCATGTACATGTCCAATTATGAATCATATGCATAAGAGCATGATGATGGATGGTAAGCCATAGTAGAAACGTCATGTATTCTCAAGAAGAATCCGATGAGCGATTTTGGTGTTTAACGGAATACTCCATTATGTGATAAGAGGTTGCACATATTGTAGAAAATCCGAGCACATATGAGGATTTAAGAGAATCCCAATTCTTTCAAGCCTAGAAAGAGAAATGAGAAGTTTTGGAAAGATGCTTGGTTAAATAAGAGGTTATTCAAAAATCAATCTTTCCTAGTTAAGCTAGGACTTGTGAGAAGTGCTAAGCTAAATAATCTTGTCAATTGTTACAAGATACTACAAAACATATACCTAGTGCATTATGTGTGGATGGAATACTTGATCAGTACAAGTTATATTATTCATCACAAATTCGTTCGTTATGTGATAGTCGATAAGAAAGTTCTTTCAAGTTAAAGAACCGAAACCAAGGTCGTGAACCTTGATGTGTACTTGGTAAGATTCATGCTATGAGAGAGAACATGAATGTGAAGGAGATTGCAAGTGTAAGAAGTTTGAACACATGGACACATGGGATGTTAAACTTCTATTGCAATCAATAAGTGTTTACACTGACGATATACATCACAAAGTTGTAATATGATATTGACTACCCGAGTGTGATGTCGACATTTGTCGTTTGAGTTATTATTAACTCACCTTGTACATTGTTATATCCAAACGGGTTGTAGAGACAATTGAACCCCGTTAAAGTGAACATGGATTAACATTGTTTTTGCCCATAGTTACTTATATGAGGTGACGTCTCGAAGTGACTAGAGTGTGATGCGATTGATGGCAAGTTCAAGTGCCATAGAGTCATGTGAGATGACTAGTCGATCACATAGGCAGACTGTTAGGAACATTTTGTCGGGCCTAATGACCGCTTATAGAGTTCTGGCAAATTTATATAGCCTGGTCGTGGCGAGAGCTACTATAGTATTCAAATGAGTCGATTCTTTTGACTAAAGACTATTCGCCTAAGATGGCACAGTTTCGATTAACTTTGATTTGTGTTACTACGACCTTCGTAAATGGGGTCAAATGGGCATATTTTGGGTTATGATGGTGTGGCTAGTCGAAGGAATGAGTGCAATAGGAATTGTCCACCCCTAGTCAGGGTTATAACAATATCTCGGGGCCACTCGAGGAGTAATGAATCGAAATGCGTGGCCACGCTCGGAAGGTACCCGAGTGGATAAATCCGGTCAATCGCTTATTCTCCGGATCGAGGAAACCACTCTCGATATGATCACTTGCAAGTACGACCTGAAAGACACCTTGCATTGAGTGGGAGATAGTAATAGGACAAGAGAATTGGTGACGCACACTTGTCGAGGACAAGTGGGAGATTGTTGGAATATGTGTCCTCCGACAATAATGTGATCACGACTGTTGATCATGATGATCACATGTTTAAGTCTCATTAAAATGAATGCAATTGGGAAGTAATATTGTTACTTGTCAACTGGTCAACATATATCGGTAATGATTAGGTGACTAGAGTTTGACATTACTGTCGTGTGACGGTGGTGATCAGTTGACCCCTAGGTCATACCTAAAGGGCAATACTCTTAATTGATTATTTAATTAATCGTATAATGTTACGAGTTAATTAAATTACTTGAAAATTGACGGACGATTTTGGAAGTATAATTTACGTATCAAATTGAAATGTGAATAAATGAGATACGGTCTGAGTAATCAAATTGTATAATTACTCGGATGAAATAATTGGTTAATGTAACAATTAAATTGAATGAATTATTATAAATACAATCTGTTGTGATTTATAAAATGGTAAAATTTTTGGCACAAGTAATTATGAAATTACTAAGTCGATTTTGTATGTGACGTATTTTTATTAATACGTTGATTTTTAATATGTTAAAAATTACATAACAAATTTATGTCACATATGACATGTGACATATTGACAATTGACAAAAATAATATGGATTCCATATTACCAAATGGACCGAAATAAAAGAAGAGGTTTAAGCTAATTAATTGTTTAATTAGTAGCTAAACATAATGATTGTTTTGCTTTAGTAGCCATGCAACCCTACTACTCCTTGTGAAGACAAATGTGGGCATGCATTGGCTCCCCTAAACCTCTCCACTTACACGGTTTAGAGAAGAAAAATCATCATTGTTTTTCTTATAATTTTACCTAATAATATACTAAGGGTTATGCATTATTATTCATTCAACTAATCATCCAAAATATAAGTTCTAGTGAGAAGAAAAATCCTCCTCTTCTTCTCTCAAAAAAACCGAAATATTCAAGGGTTAAATAATATTTTTGGTTCAATTTTCTCCTAGATTAATATTATACTAGTACTTATAATATTAATTAGATTAAGTGTTAAGCCTTGGGTATAAAGCTTAGGGAGAGATCTTATACTTAGATCTTATTCATCCATAAGGAAAAGCTCAAGATCAAAAGAGAAAGGTGATCTCTTTTGTGCCCTAAAAATCCGAAATCCACAATGTAAGGACATGATTTCTCTTCTATTATATTATTTGTTTGCATGCATAAAATCCGTTTTAATTTTATGACAAATTATTTTAGACATATATGAGTATGTTAGTATGTATATGAATCTACATTTCCTTCAAGACTACCATGGTGAACCGAAATCCTGACATACTCTCTCTTATTTTCTCACTTTTTTCATATTTTCTCACTTTTACCGCTCTTACTTTATTTCTCTTTCCTTTAAATCTTCAGTAGTTTAGCAAAACAAATTAAAAACCCCCGTTTGTGACCTAGATAGACGGACTAAAGATAGATATCTTGCCTCCCTGTGGAGATCGACCCTACTTATCACTAGCTTCTGCTAGTTTTATTTAGGTTTTATTTTTGGTACAGAAACGACAGTATCAATGTCCACTTTTGTAAGTACTCGATCGGGAGGAAGGGATGTTCGATCGAGTAGACTGAGCAGCAAAAGTGTTCGATCGAGGTCAATAAGTACTCGATCGAACAGTCCACGTTAGATTCCTACAAAAACGCAACAAAAAGTCTACGGGACTGAGAAAATAGCTTAATTGTTCAGCCTATTGTTCGCAAAAACTAGCATCTAACGTACACAAAAACAAATTAAAATTTTGAACAAAGTTACAACAAATTACAAGCCGAGTTGTCTCCCGGATAGCGCAGGTTTAAGAGGTCCCGCATGACCTTCTTGACTTCATTTATCTGGCTCATCTAGATTGTCGAAGTAGAGAACTTCGACCATACCAACCACGTCATTTGCATCATAGTAATGCTTCACATATTGGCCATTTACTTTAAATCGCTCTCCCTCGGAATTCTCTCACTCAACGGACCCAAACTTAGTGACAACAGTCACTGTATAAGGCCACTCCACCTGGACTTCAGTTTACCATGGAATAGGCTCAGTCGGGCATTAAACAGCAACACTTTCTGCCCGACATGGAATTCTCGAGGTATGATCCTTATATTGTGCCATCTCTTCGTCTTCTCTTTGTAGATGCGTGAGCTATCATAGGCATTTAGCCTAAACTTCTCCAGTTCATCTAGCTACAATAAATGGTTCTGACCACACAACTTAGGATCATATTTTAGTTCACGAATGGGCCACCAAGCCTTACATTCTAGTTCAACAGGTAAATGATAAGACTTCCCATAAACCAACCGATATGGTGATGCACCAATCGGTGTTTTAAAGGCAGTCCGATATGCCCATAATGTGTCATCCTTAGCCAAAATCTCTTTTAGTGCCCTATTAGAGACCTCAACCTGCCCACTATTCTGGGGATGATACCCCAAACCACGACGATGTTGGACACCGACTTTAGACAGTCTAGACGTAAGTTTCTTTTCTATAAAGTGCATTCCCCCATCAATAATGACGACCCTAGGGACACCAAATCGGGGAAAAATAATCTTTTTAATCATTTTAATCACGGTCTTGGCATCACAATTAGGTGAAGCAATCGCTTCCACCCATTTAGACACATAATCTACAGCTACCAATATATACCTGTTACCTTTACTAGATGAGAATGGTCCTTGGAAATCAATGCCCCAGACATCAAAAACCTCGACCTCCAGAATGAAATTTTGTGACATCTCATGTCTCTTAGATATATTCCCGGAGCGTTGGCAAGCATCACAAGCTGAAACAAACACTTTAGCATCGGCAAGTAAAGTAGGCCAGTAAAAACCAGATTGAAGTACCTTAGCCACGGTTCGCGATGGACCGTGGTGACCACCATAAGAGGATGAATGACAGCCTTTTAGGATTGCTTTGGTTTCCCACTGCGGAATACACCGTCTGTAGAGACCGTCTGCACACTCCTTAAATAAATAAGGATCATCCCAAAAATACTGCTTAGCATTATAAAGAAATCGCTTCCTCTACTAATAAGACAGGTCAGGTGGCAGCTCGCCACTGACAACATAGTTAGTCAAATCTTCATACCATGGATCATGGTTAATATTAGTAAAAAAAGCAAATAAGGAATCATCGGGAAAAGAATCATTAATAGGTAGAGGATCCTCTCCATCCTGCTGTGGCAATTGCGACAGATGATCAGCTACTAAATTCTCGGCGCCCGTCTTATCTTTGATTTTCAGATCAAATTCTTGGAGAAGGAGTATCCATCTCAACATTCGTGGCTTAGCTTCCTTCTTAGCAATAAGGTGTCTCAACGCTACATGGTCAGTAAAAACAGTAACTTCTGACCCTATCAAATAAGAGCGAAATTTCTCCAGCGCATAAACCACAGCTAACAGCTCCTTCTCGGTAGTGGTGTACTTCACTTGAGCCTCATCCAGAGTTCGGATCGCGTAGTAGATCGCATTTAAAGCCTTGTCTTTCTGCTGGCCTAACACCGCTCCTAGTGCATAATCACTATCATCGCACATGATCTCAAATGGCAGATTCCAGTTATGAGGCTGGATAATCGGTGCTGAAATCAAGGCCTGCTTTAACCTGTTAAAAGCAGCAAACACTCATCAGTAAATAAAAAGAGGGCATCCTTAAGCAACAGTTGTGTAAGCGGTTTAGCAATTTTTGAAAAATCCTTAATGAACCGGCGATAAAAGACGGCATGACCAAGGAAACTCCTCACTCCTTTAACATTAACAGGAGGAGGCAATTGCTTAATCACTTGCACCTTTGCTTTATCAACCTCAATGCCCCTATCAGAAACCAAGTGCCCTAAGACAACTCCCTCGTTGACCATAAAAATGGCACTTCTCCCAGTTAAGCACAAGATTAACCTTAATGCAGCGCTGCAACACTTTATCAAGGTTAGACAAACAATTATCAAAATCACTTCCATAGACGCTAAAATCATCCATAAAGAACTCCATAATAGACTCTATATACTCATAAAATATCCCCGTCATGCACCTTTGAAAGTTGGCAGGGGCATTACATAAACCAAAAGGCATCCTACGATAAGCAAAAACACCTTGAGGACAAGTAAAAGTAGTCTTTTCCTGATCATCCGGGTGAATAGGGATCTGAAAGAACCCTAAATATCCATCTAAATAACAGAAAAAGTTATGAGAGGCTAACCTTTCTATCATCTGATCAATGAAAGGAAGGGAAAAATGATCTTTGTTTATGGCGGCATTTAGCTGTCTGTAGTCTATGCACATCCGCCAACCAATTACTACTCTAGTAGGTATCAATTCATTTTTATCATTCTTAACCACAGTAGTTCCTCCTTTCTTAGGAACCACTTGAACTGGACTCACCCACTTAGAATGACCAACAGAGTAGATAATACCTGCGTCGAGTAGCTTCATTACCACAGCCATCACAACATCTTGCATCTTCTAATTCAGCCTGCGTTGACCTTGTCTGCAAGGTTTGTGATCCTTCTCTAGCTCAATCCTGTGTATACAAATATCAGGGTTGATGCCCTTAATATCATCCAATTAATAACCTATCGCTTTCCTGTTTTTCTTAAGAACAGCTAACAAAGCGGTCAGCTGTATATCATCCAATTTAGCACTAACAATGACTGGACATTGCTCTGTATCAGCTAAGAATGCATGTTTGAGGTGAGAAGGGAGAGGCTTACGCTCGGGTAACTTTACCTCCATAGCGCAGAGAGTATTTACTAGTTGTTCTACCCTCTCTCCTTCAGCGTCGGTGAGTTCATGCTTCTCTATTGCAGTTTCAAGCAAATCCAACACAGCGTCATTGTTTTCATTGTTACCTGCACACTCATCTAGCAATATCAAAGCTTCCAATGGATCCTTAATCAAGGAATCCGACCAGAACTCATAAACAAACTCATCAACGATATCTACTGAATAACAAGTATCCTCTATCATTGGTCTGGCAAGTGTACTAGGCAAACTGAAAGTGATGGCACCATCCCTCACTACAAGAGTCAAACGCCCTTGTTTGACATCAATAATGGCCCCAGCTGTACATAAGAATGGTCTTCCTAATATAACTGGGGTCCGGGTATCCTCAGCTATGTCTAAGACAATGAAGTCCACTAGTATAAAGAACTATCCTACTTTAACAGGCACGTCCTCTAGGATACCTAAGGGCCCTCTAACCGATCTATCAGCCACCTGGAGGGTGATATTAGTCATTTTAAGGTGACCCATATTAAGTTTCTTGCAAACAGAGTAGGGTATGACATTGACACTAGCTCCTAAATCACAGAGAGCCTTATCTATCACTTCATTGCCTATGGTACAGGTAATAGAGAAACTACCCGGGTCTTTCATTTTAGGTGGAGCTTTGTTAAGAATTAAATTACTAGACTCTTCCATAAATGCAACAGTCTCAATCTCTCTCAGCTCTCTCTTACGCGTAAAAATATCTTTCATAAATTTTGCATAAGAAGGTACCTGGGTAATTAGCTTAGTAAAAGGAACGGTCACCTGAAGATTTTTGACCACATCCATAAATTTACCCTACTGTCGCTCGACCTTAGCATCTTTCAGCCGTCCCGGATAAGGAATTCTGGTAACTATAAGCGGGTCTGCGACTTTCTCTTTACCTTTGTCTAAACGTGGCATCTCCGCAGCAGAGGAAGACGACACATCAGCAAGTTTAGACATCAAAACAGCATCTTCGCTGCTATATGTACTCGATCGAGCACAATTTCCACTCGATCGAACACTTTCTTCAGGGGAATTACTCGATCGAGGAACATAATCCTCTCGATCGAGAACTTCAGTTTGGGCACCATTCGATCGAGAGCCTAGATTACTCGATCGAGTACTGTCAGAGGAGAAACCACTCGATCGAGTAGTTGGACGATGTTCAGCAGCTACATCTTCAATTAATTCCTCCAAAACAGATTCCGGGATTTCGTCAACAATTATATCATCATTTTCCGGAATTTTCGGTCCATCATAAGTAAGACCACTTCGGAGATTGATTGCATTGATCGGATCACAAGGAGGTAATCTATTCACTCGATTTGTTTGCTCAGTTGTAAGTTGCGCGACTTGGTCTTGCAACTTTTCTATAGAATTTTCAGCTCTGTCTAAGTTTCTCTCGAGTTGAAGTGTTAGGGACAGCACCAAGGACTTTAACTCCGCAATTTATACATTTGTAGAAGGTGAATCGAGTTGTTGTGGCATCGGATTAGGAGGACTAGAGGTACCTGGCATGGTTAAATCTTCATAAAGTTTAGAGAACGGAACTCCTTGCTTATAGAGTTCAAACAAACATGTTTAATCTTATCAACATCCACCAAAATGCTCTCAAAGATAAATTTATTTCTGCTAAACCATACTTTCCACCAAATAAAGGATGTTTGAATAAAAGATTTGGGGGGAACATAGTCCATAAAGGCATTAAGTTTTTCTATAAAGCTCAAAGGCTGATCATTCCTCTGGCGATGGAAAAAAGAAACTAAATCATCAACCCCAACAGCTTGACAAACATTAAGCAAAACAGGGCAATTAAAGAAAAAATAGTCTCGATCCTCTGTATGATGGTTACAAAGGATGCAGTGAAAAGGCACATGCACATGAGATCGCTGAAGTCTTTTCTTCGTAGGAAGACCATCTACACAAGTTTTCCAAAGAAAGAACTTAATCTTAGGCGGTAGATCACACTTCAAAATCCAGGCAAAATGACTTATTCTATCATTGTAGTTAAATACTCCCTGCACAAGCCAAGCAGCAGACTTTATCGAAAAAGATCCGTCAACTGATAGTCCCCATCCCATTTTATCTGCTAAATCATTCCATGGAATAGGGATATCAAGAATTTTATTAACAATGTCTATATTGACAAAAAAAAATCAATTTTGAGACATTCCATTGTTTATCCGATGTGATAAACGCACATACCATTAAGTTATCGTCTGCTAAAATAATGTCATTAGACATTTAAACAATGGATTTTTGGAAGACCAATTATCCGTCCAAAACCTAATGCTTTTCCCATTACCAACTTGCCATCTAAGGCCTTTTCTAAATAAATCTCGCATAGAAATAAGTTTATTCCGTTGCCAAGAACTTCTTTGCATAGGAGAATGTTCGAACAAGGATTCCTTTTTCAGATACTTTTTCTTTACAAGAATGGTCCAAATAGTATTCTCTTTTGTTAAGATTTTCCATAAGAGTTTCATTTGAAATGCTTTATTTAAAGCTTCAACTTTACAAATTAGCCCTCCTAAGGATAGAGGACGACATATTCTATCCCAATCCACAAGGTTCGGACCTTTGCAATCTTTATTTTTGTTCCACAAAAAATTTCTACAAATTTTATCTCACTCTTTGTGAATAGAGGATGGAACTAGAAAATTTTGCATTTGAAAATTTGTCTTTGACGCAAGATTAGCCTTAACAAGAACAAGTCTTCCTGCTTGGGAAATAGAATTAGCTGCAGCTAGTCAATGCAATTTATGATGTAGTTGAGGAAATCCGGCTAAGTTTGCATTTTTTATATAACATGTTTTGTAACTTGCTTCAGTTATTAGAAAATTTATAAAGCCTTCCCTTTACCCTTCCCCTTTCCCCTCCAATCGAACCCCCTTAGCCTTAAGTCTTGATCTTTACTGTAGTCTGATCTTTACCATAAGTCTTTAACATTGGCTAAAACACCATTTTTCTTAGTTTTTGCGTTCGTTTTATGACGCTTAAAGTTACATCTCCAACATGTCTGATTTTGATGTTAGTGTTATCATGTACCTTGCAGGAATATTGCTGAAATTATGAATGTTAAGAAGCCTTATTTTTTGAAGATCTTTGAGTTATGAAAGTTTGGTACTCCTTTTCTAATTCTCCCTTTTTTCTTTTGTTTTCTCCTTTTCAATTTTCTACTTTTCCCTTCTTTTTTTTGGGTATTATGGAGTATTTTTGTTTAATCAAAGTTTTTAGGCTCTATAAATATTCATCTTGTACTTGTTCTAATTTGCTTCATTTTCTCTGACTGTATTTGTGACTCAACATGGAAGTTAAAGCAATATATTAATCTGTAAAATGTTGATAGTAGATTTGGGTTTGCTTACAGAAACCAGGAGTTATACCTGATTTATCTCCGCGTCATATTTAGTTTGGAGTGAATCATTTTTATGATCATAAGCGAGACTAGACTCTGAAGGGTATGTAATATGAGTCTCTAACTTAGATTAAAAATTTAGATTGACTATGCTCTTTAGCAAATTTTGAGTGTCCACATCTATCATTTGGTTTAGTAATACTCTTCATGGTTGCTGGACACTGGTTATCCTTTTGGGATTGTAGTTTCTAGATTGACTGTAATTTTATATTAGTCTTTGGTTTGCTATGTTCTTAAATGAAACTTGAGTTAGAGCTTCATCCTTAGAGTTCCATTTAATTAAATTATATAAGGAACTTCTGGCAGTAGGAGATGTCTTGTGGAAGAATCTCACTTGATTTCTGTACACTGATGAATGTGATTAGAATATCTGATTCTTTTTCTCACTTGCCATTTTTTTAGCATGCCGGGCAGCGGAAACTGGTGAATCGTTGACTCAGTGTCAAGGAAGGAGGGCTTGAACTTTGGCTTTTGTCCGGATTAGCACCTAGCAGGTGCTGATCAGTGTACCTTACCGTATCAATACCTCATCCCTTTGAACTAATTCCCTTTTGATCAGAATTGAGGAATTGTATATACTCTTTTTTGAGTTTAGGTAAACAACTTGCAGGTAATTAATAAGTTGGCGTTTGATATCCCAACTAGTATGTTTAAAACATGTGTATATTTGTGATTTTGGAGTATTTATATACTCCCTCCTATTCATTTTAACCTTCCCCCTTTCCTTTTTCATCTATTCATATAACTCTCCCTCTTTCCTTATTTAGTAAAGTTTTATACTTATTTTAATCACCTTACCCCACAACAATACTCCACAATACTCATACTTTATCTTATTTTAATCACCTTACCCCACAACAATACTTATTTTAATCATCTTACCCCACAATAATACCTTCCCTCTCTCCAATTACCTTAGACCACCACAATACTTTACAATAAAATAATCCTACCCTTAATTTGCGTGCCCTTTTGAAAGGGGAAGGTTAAAATGAATAGGAGGGAGTATAAATTATGGATTTTGGAAATGTAATTTTTTTTAATTGATTGCAACTTTTATTTGAGGCTTTTTTCCTAAAAAAAAAAAGCCTGAAATGTAATTTTTTTTTAATTAAAAAAATACCTATTTACATAGGTTTTAGTCAATAAATGATGTAAATAAGCTTGATATTTACATCGGTTCTGCGCCAAAACCGATGTAAACTAGATTCTATTAACATCGGTTTTACATAGGAACCGATGTAATTAGAGTTGATTAACATCGGTTTGATTATGGGTGAGCAAAAATATACGATACGGTTTTATAATATGAATACGATACGGTTTTATAATATGAATACGATACGGTTTGAGTTATACGGATTTCCGTATATATGATACGAAAATCCGTTTATATGATACACTTTTCATAAAACCGTATTGTATCCGGGTCGGGCAAAAACAAAACCGTATATACGATTTTTGACACGGTTTGAAGTTTTTGTATAAAAAAAAATGCAAGTTCCTCTTTCAACTTCCACTCCTAATGTTTTTTGAGTTAATGGTAAGACTAGTACCCAAACTTTGCTTTTTTTTTTTACGGTTAAGGGTTTCAACTATCTAACTTTACGGTTAAGGGACTCAAACTTAACACCGTTAAATAACCTTCCCAAATAATGAATCAGACCCACACATATCATACGAAAAAAAGGCGGGAGAATTCTGATAGTCGTGCGCAAGTAAAATCTATCAATAATCTACCAAACCTAAAAATCCTAGCAAAGAAAACCCCTTTCTATCTATTCCAATCAAAGAATAGAAAACCCAGAGGAAAGCAAAGCTCCACCTGCACGTCGTCATTGTTACAAAATTCATCAAATCAAGATCAATACAAGAACAAGTGGTAAGTTTTTTTTGTGTATTTGATACAAAATTGCATATGGCTTTTAGAGCTAAACAGTGTGCTTTAAATCTAATTGTTGGGGAGTAAAAAGAGCAATATGGTTTATTGAATAATTACGCTGCTAAGATTTTGACGTCTGATCAAAATAATACTGTAAAATTTCAGCTTGAAAATAATGTCTTTCGTAGAATGTATATTTGTTTTGCTGCAGTTAGGAAAGGTTTCCTTGCTGGGTGTAGACCATTTATTTTGATCGATGGTTGTTGGCTTAAAGGTCCTTATGGAGGACAATTGTTGGTGGCTATTGGCAGGGATGGGAATAATCAAATGTTCCCTATTGCTTGGGCTGTGGTGGATGTGGAGAATACTGAGTCTTGGAGTTGGTTTCTAATGTTACTAGCGGAAGATTTAAGGACAAATGATGGAGCTGGGTACACTATAATGTCTGATCAACAAAAGGGTCTTTTGAGGGCGGTTAGTGATATTTTGCCACAAGCTGAACAAAGAGTTTGTGCTAGTCATGTCTATATGAATTTTAGATAGGTATTTGGCGGAGGAGAAGAGTATAGGATGCATTTTTGGAGGATTGCCAAAAGCACTACCTTGAATGAATTTAAAGAAAATATTGATAATTTGAGTGCAATTTGTCGAGAAGCTAGTACTGATTTGATGGGGAGGAACTATGAAAAATGGTGTAGAGCATTTTATACCCCACAATGTCAATGTGATGCCGTGGATAACAATATGAGTGAAGCGTTCAACGCTTTCATTTTAAGTTCAAGGCACAAACCTATAATAAGCATGCTTGAGGATATTCGAGAGTTGATTATGGAGAGGTTGCATAAAAAAAAAAAAAAAAGAGATTTTATACGTTCAAAAAACCTAGTCATATGTCCAAGAGCTCAAGAACAATTGGAAAAAGCAAAAATTGCTGCTCGGGGTTGGAATTCATATTTCGGGGGTAGTTTTACCTTTGGTGTCAGGGAAGGAGCAACACAAGTGAGGTATGTTGTGGATTTGTTAAACAAGACATGTTCTTGCAATGCATGGCAACTGAGTTGTAACACCCCCATATTCAGAGGAGCCTTAACTAGGCCTTCCTTAGCATATAAGGGCGTTACCATCTCGGTTGCCCGAGGAAAGTAATTATCAAACGCCAATAAAAGAACTATTAAGTTATATTACAAGTGATTCAAACCAAAATACAATGTAAAGGTACAACTCAAAGACCACTCGCTATGACCACCATATCTCGTGAAGACTCATCCCTGCCCGGACCTCAGCTATCAACAACATCAACACCTGCTAAGACCGACTGCTCACCATAAGGGATCACGGCAGACACATAACAAACAAACAACCACACAAGGTCAGTACTGAGACAAGATAAGACAATGGCAACTACAATCAACAATACAAACAACACTACCAACTCCAACCGCAATCACCACAATCCAATCAACTCTGTCACTGACTGTCCACTGGACCAGCCCTGCCAGTGGGGGACCGCAGCCGTTCCCACCTAAGCCCCGCTCATCATACCGAGCGATAACCCTGTCCATTAATGTGCACATCCCCTTCCGTGGCGGGTTCCACGAAGGGCGAAACTAGGGCGTGAAGTCACTCCCGCAAGTGACCCCACTCAGCCGAGAACGCATCTCGAGAACCATCAACAACGATCACCGCCACAATCACAATACCACACAATTACTATATCAAACAATCACAACACTACTATAACGACCGACACACTAGACCATCTACAGAAACTGAGTAGGCGAACCTACCTTTAAGAAACCGCAACCAATCCACGCTGACAGATAACATATCCAGCGACCAAGCAAAGCCTATTACCAACATACAAACATCTATTACTAACAAACAAACCCTAGCTATAGAGACAAAGGCACGGATGATGATTGTGACATACCTACTAGGGGGAAACTCAGCAAAAGACCGCTACCCGACTCAAGAGGCGCTCTCCTAGGCACAAGAAACTTCACAAAGGCTTCCATGGAGGTTTTGAGGTGAAGGGAAGGGAAAGAGGCGACTGAAGGATAGGAGGAAAGTGGCGGAAGTGATTTGCGGATTTAACAAAACGCGATATAAAACCCTCGCTGAAAACCAGGCACTCGATCGAGTACCCAACCTACTCGATCGAGTGGCCCCCTACTCGATCGAGTACCCTAGCTACTCGATCGAGTAGCCTCTACTCTATCGAGTACCACTCTTAACACGCACCCCAAGATGGTTTTGGCATACTTCCCTAAGGTTACTCCCGCTCCCAAGGACAGTCAACGCTGGTCAAGGATCCCTAAAAGGGCGGGTATTACATGAGTGGCATTCCTTGTCATCACACGGTGGCTGCAATTTGGCATAATAAAGAGAGACCCGAAGCATATATTGCTGACTGTTACAAAAAAGCTACGTATCTTAAGGCCTATGACTATCTGATGGAGCCATTAAATGGTGCTAGAGAATGGCCGAGTTCGCAACAACCACAAATAAAAGCTCCTCCGCTAAAAAAGGTGAAGGCTGGTAGGCCAAAAAAAGCTAGAAAGCCTGGGCCTGGAGAAAATTCGGGCGATGCTACTAGAAAGAGTAGAGTAGATACTACTTGTCATTGCTCAATTTGTGGTTTACCGGGTCATAATATAAGCGGTTACAAGGTACCACAAGCAAATGCGGTTGGTTCAAAAAGACAACATGCCTTTAAAAATCAGCCACGCTCCTTCGAAAGTGCGTCCTAAAGCCAGCCATCGGCTCCATAAATGCATAACAGGGGGTTTTGGATCTACACTTATCCCAACGGGTTTCAAAGAGTAGGAAACGTAAGCAAATACTCCTATGACTATGACACTGAGTATTTTTTTTTTCTCTTTTTGCTGTACAATTTTGATTTTTTTTGTTCACAATGATATTATTTCTTTTTGTTAGTTGTGTACAAGGACAAATAACCATTCTCGGATGACCCAATCTGGAGAGCAACAACCATTAGCAAGTCAGGTATTACATTTTTCCTAACATTCACTCTAATAATGCCATTAAAGCCATTATTTTTTTATGGTTAGATAAATTAGCAAGAAATGGCAATATCACAGATGAGGCAAATTGCATACTATTCTGATTTTGAAGGTCAACCGACATTACGTGGTATCACTATGATGCATAATTATGTTACACCAGAGGCTCAAACTAATATCGCATCAGATAATATTTCACCTTTCAGTAACTCAAGTAGAAGAACTTCAACTACAAGTCGTCCTCGTAATGTAATTGATGGAGTATTGAAGAAGATTTACTATGTGCGATTTATTTAAGATGTACTAGTTTAGACCATTTACTTATTTTTACGATGTTTTTTTCAACTTCTTTGTCGATGGTTGTGCATGACTAAAAGGCTATATTAATTTTTTTTTTTTCAGTTTGGGTGGAAAAGACTTTTTGAGTGTCCGGAAGTAAGCAAAAGACAGACATGGACTTTGAAGCTCAAACAACAACTTTCGGAAGAGATAACTTTTTTGGGAACAATATGTAGTTTGGTAAAATTAACAATAGTTATTAGTTATAAATGAAGTCTGGTTTTTTTTTGTGAACAACAATATTTTGTTATAGCTGGTTTTTTTTGTGTGTTTCAAGAACAATATGGCTGTTATGAGTAGCTTTAACAACCAAAAGTTAACGGTGTTAAGTTTGAGACCCTTAACTGTAAAGTTTGATAGTTCAAACCCTTAACTGGAAAAAAAAACGCAAAGTTCAGGTACTAATCTTACCATTAACTCAATGTTTTTTATGACTTATTTTACTAACTTATCTCAATAAATAAAAATTAGTCCTTCATCAAAGGTAGTCATGTTAGAGGTAATTATTAGCTCTTGAATAACTACAATGTTTAATTGCGCATTTGTCACCAAGCCGTATCCGTATATACGGATTCCGTATACACGGTTTTTCCGGGTACCCGAAAATCGTATATACGGTTAAACCGTATCGGATCCGTATATTGATTTTTGCGATTTTTAAAACCGTATACCCGATACGGTTTTCAAAACCGTATCGGGTATACGGTTTTGCTCACCCCTAGGTTTGATAACCGATGTTTTTTCTTATAAATACAATAAACAACGTCCTCAAAAGCATCGCCGAAAACCAATGTAAATAGGTCTAAATAACCGATGTCAATGACACTTTTTCTACTGGTGTAGCTTTCCACTTTGACAATTGTTTACTCGTCTTGTTAATGATATCGACAAAAGTATTTTTTGTCACTCTGCGATCTCACATAAATGAGTTGTGGTCTTTAGCAATGAACTCATGGTCATATACTCATATGTTGGGCCGTTGTCAGTATCAAAATGACCATTATGCCCCTTTTCACATGGAAAAAACAAACTAGATCTAAACTAAATTCTATAAGGCTTGAGTCGCTCGACAAATCAGGCTCGGTTCAGAAAAAAAATATTTTTTTCAAATAAATTTAATAGATTCAAATTAATTTCATTGTCAATGAAATCATATGCATTTTCCTAACAAAAGAAAATAACATGAAAAAGTTTCACATGCAACCTAGACCGACCCAATCCGACCCGACCACTAGGTCAAGTAGGAGTTGGTCGAAAGTAAACTGAAAAGTGGGTAGTTGGAAAGGGTGTGAGAAAACGCGGGAATTCAACAACCTGAGGTTGAAATGTCTTTACGACCCTAATTTCTCTCTTCCCCAAATCAGCCAGAAAAACCTCGGATAAGATTAACAGTTCATCATCCATTAATCTAGTTCCTATACATAATATCTACAGGTATTTTACTTTGTTAGTTATATCAAATTTGAAACAATATTCATCAAATTATATGATGGTCATCTGTATAATTATGTTGGCATTATATGTTCATATGTTTTCGCCTATTTCGTTTATTCGATTCGATAATATGACTTCCTGATCATTTAGGATTTAATGATGTTTTTAATCATCAGAGTTGTAATTACGTTGTGATATTTTGACTTGTTAATTGGCGTTTGATTTGATCCTACAAAATTTGAGACCGTGTCACCGTTAACCTAATTTAGTACACGCGTATTGCAGTTGAATTTTGAGTTGATGGCCGAGTCGGCGACGAGTATTAGCGCATCCAAGAAGTTGATTCGAGTCGATATCAGCTCAGATAATGTGTGTCCCTGGTGTTATGTGGGCAAAATTAATCTAGACAAAGCTATTGCTGCTTCAAAACATCACTTTGATTTTGAGGTTGTTTTATATCTTAATACTTTTCTTACTTCTCCTGTTATTTCCATCCATAGTATACACATTACACAGTACAGCTTTCTGTTTTGCATCAACTCTTTTGGTAGGACGGTTTTACAGCCAGAGGTTGACCCATCAAATTTTGCTTTTTGGGTTCGACTGTATAATATGGAGTTTTAGGACTATATTACATCAACCGGTGTCTGTAATAGGACTAGATAAACTTGTGAGTTTCATTGGTTTAATAATGTTAAGGTTTTATGCGTACAACCATGAACCGTATCACACAAGACTCGTTATTATCCTATCATGGGTGATAGAACGTCTTAGAGCCTTGGATTGTCTTTTAGAATTATGCTGATTGCACACATTTTTCACTATAAAATCATCTTATTATTCTTACATAGTTCTGCGCTTTGTTTTACTGTAATTCTGATTTCTGAGTTATTTATGATCGTAAGATACATTGGCACCCGTTTTTCCTTGAGCCTTCTGCACCCAAAGAAGGTGTCAATAAGAGGGATTTCTACAAGCAAAAATTTGGCTCTCAGTATGAACAAATTATAGGGGGGATGGCAGAGGTATAGTTTACAATCTGTAATCATCATCCCTAAAATTTTATGCATCTGGCCATTTCTACTCCTACTTACCTCTAATTCATCAAATTGCAGATATATAAGGGTCTTGGACTGGAATATAACATGGACGGGTTAACGTAAGTTGATATGTCGTCCTTCAATTTTCTGTCTTAAATGTACTTAAGATGAGGCTCACTTTTAACATGTAACAATTCCTTTTGTCATAAATACAGGGGAAATACTTTGGATAGCCATAGGCTCATACTTTTTGCAAGACAGCAAGGGCTTAATAAGCAACACGAACTTGTCGAATTGATTCTTGATGGATACATGACCAAGGGGAAGTATGTAGGTGACCGGTATGGCTTTTTCCTTTCACTTTCAACTGGAGTAAAAAATGGAAAATTTGACAAGAATTTGCAAACTTGTGCTTCCTTTGTTGCTTTCTCCTCCAACCCCCTTTTCAATTAAACTATGTCAAAGCTTCCAATTAATGGTTAAAGCACTCCTTTATTCACCATTATCAACCTATAAGCTCCACCGCAGTAGGTACCATCACCAGAACCACCTAAATTCACCACTGTGCTGCTACTCTTCCGCCATCGGCGACCACCTCTGCGCACATCTTAGTCACGCATCACCTGCCCAGAAGCACCGGTAGCTATTATTCGATGACCACTTTCAACATTTGAATTTAAGAGCTTAAACTTTACTCAACTATGGTGAGGAAAGAGAGAAAATGTGCTTAAAAGGTGAATAATGAAATGACACTAAGAGAGGAAAAATACAAGCAAGAGCCAAGAGAAAAAGAGAGGAGATGGCAGACATTAATGGAGGGAGATGGGGGGTTGAAGACGGGAAAAGGGGATTAAAAGAGAGAAGGGTGAGAAATGGTCGCATGAAATGTTATTGCAGGTAAGTCTTTAGTATGGCCGTTTTTAGAACACAGAGTATAATGGTTGGATTATTATGAGATTAATGGAAGGTGGGATTACTTTGACAAGACAGGTCAAAGGTCGGATTATTCCTGTCAATTTTTCCGTAAAAAATTTATTATTTAATTGGTTTTCAATCAACTAATTATAGAAAGTCACAAATTTTTGTTAAAGACGGTCTAACACAAATATAGTGTGATTATACTATTTCTTGAAAACCTTAGTTTTATACGTATGACGCGGCCTCTTAGAAGACTTGCTTATAGAAAGCTATGAGTAGTTGAGTGACCGTCAGACTTAATGTTCCATTAGCTAATCTCCTCCCTCTTTGTAAGGTTGATAGTAATATTTAGGAGCTTGAAATGTTTCATCCTGGGGCATAATATTTTCTGCTTTTTTTTTTCTTTTTTTTTTTCTTTTTTTTTTTTTTATTTATTTATTGGCAGGGAGTTCCTCATTGAATGTGCTAAGAAAGTTGAGTTGGAAGGAGCAGCTGAGTTTCTTGAGAACCCCAACAATGGCCTTAAGGAGGTATATCCTTGATAGCAATGAAATTAAGAATACTTGACTAATCCTGGTAGCTAAGGCTGCAAAACTCTCACTCTGTCTTAGAGAAATAGCAGCAGAATAGTCCACATATTGGTTTCAAATATTGTAATTAAGAAAGACTTGACCCTATCTTGCATTGTCATTTCACTTAAACCCAAAAATCTGACTATTTT
The DNA here is from genome assembly GCF_048544455.1 of Silene latifolia. Taxonomy (NCBI): domain Eukaryota; kingdom Viridiplantae; phylum Streptophyta; class Magnoliopsida; order Caryophyllales; family Caryophyllaceae; genus Silene; species Silene latifolia. The sequence goes on from NC_133526.1 coordinate 152,444,779, forward strand.
ACACAAAATAAACGTGTCTGGTACTTGCAGCTAAGTACGATGTACGAGTAACATAGACTTGAATCGTTTCATTTTCTTGTAAACCTTAAATACATCGGGCATGGAAAACTATATGATGTCTTGATGAACTATGCTTGGAAAACAGAATTATTACTGCTAGTATATGTCATGCAACATTATATGTTGATCTTGTTCCGTGAATTTCTTGAAGGTGAATGAGGACTTCCAGAAATATTCTGCAGACCTCGGTGGAGTTCCATACTATGTTGTAAGTACAATGAGCTTTTTAACGGCCACAATTTAGGCACTCAGTTCCTCATAGTAGTGGTGGTTTGCTATCTTATGCCTCTGCAAGACAACTGTATTCAAAGAAAAGTGACTCATGTTATAATCTGGACTGCTTATACTTTGCACCCAAAACATTTGTTAACAGTGTCTGGCTGAAAATTTTGACACCAAGAAATTAAGCAATATACACTAGAAATAGCTGTTTTATAATGTTAAAGTTCCCTGTTGAATGACAGATCAACGGACAACACAAGTTCAGCGGGGGACTGTCCCATGACGGCTGGCTTAGAGCTTTCCAAGCTGCTGCAAAGTAATTCCTGCCAGTTGCTGCTATATCGTTTTCACCTTCATTAGCATATCTTAATTTCATAAGGATGCTGGTATTTAATTGACAAGTGAGTATTGGGTTTTCATTTCATGATGAATTGATTACATGGTTGTATACCTTTAAGGCCACATCCTTTATTCATAAAGAGTATCCACTAGTGCATTAAGCATAAATGGCATTGAGGTGCTTAATCACCTCCTCACTATCCTTGGCATTCTTCTACAGAATTCTAACTCCTACATTGAAATGGATATGCTTGACTAAAGTTTGTAGGGCAGGTTCCTTTTGCACTCAGCAAAGACTCGAGCATTCCTTTCTTGTCATATAATGTAAATGGTAGCTCTAAGAAAGCTAAGAAACCATCCCATTTTCTAGTGTTTCCTCCTCAATTCGGAAGCACACCAGGTTAATTTTTTCCAGATATTAGTTGGTTAACATCCTTCTCCATAAACCAGTGGAAAACTCACATTTGAAGAACAAGTGAGTGAATTTCACTTGCCTTCATGCACAAAATGCATCAATTGACAAGACATATCCCCATGCTGCCATGCATGTTAATATAGTCCACAATGGGTATGTTTGAACTTTGAATTGCCAAAGTACTTATGAAACTATGCGTAGGAAGTACATTGAAGTTCCAAATATCCTTTGCCCACCTGACTTTTCCATGGTGAGGCCTAAGGATATTATACATTCTGCTAACCTGGAATATCCGAAAAATGTCTTCAGTAATCAACTCACTCGATTGAGTACATGTGACACCCCGCGATAACGCGGAAAATATAACTAATCAATTAATGCGCAAATTTATGAAATTTTAAAAACTTTTATTACTAATTAAAGATTAACGTGCGGGAGCTACTAATGAAAAGAAATAAATACAACAATAGGCAACTTAGTTATTACAACCCAAGTCTAGAAAGCGGGGAAAAGATATCCCACGAATAAACAGATAAGGGGTTTCTAAACTGGCAAGCTAAGGTCCAAGGGTTTAGTTCTCGCTAGCCCACACGTCTTCCCCCACGTAAGAATCTTCACAACCTGTATCTATAACCAAGCAAGACTTTTACTACTCATATTAGATATCCAACTCTCGGCAGGACGACCAACTAGAGAGGTGTCGAAAGAGTATAGTAATCAACTCTCGGCAGTGCGACCAACGAGAGCGGCGTAAAAAAAATAAGATATCCAACTCTCGGCAGGACGACCAACGAGAGACGTATCGAAAGAGTATGGTAACCAACTCTCGGCAGTGCGGCCAACGAGAGCGGCGTAAATAAAATAAGATATCCAACTCTCGGCAGGACGGCCAACGAGAGAGGTATCGAAAGAGTATGGTAACCAACACTCGGCAGTGCGGCCAACGAGAGCAGCGTAAATAAAATAAGATATCCAACTCTCGGCAGGACGGCCAACGAGAGAGGTATCGAAAGAATATGGTAACCAACTCTCGGCAGTGCGGCCAACGAGAGCGGCGTAAATAAAATAAGATATCCAACTCTCGGCAGGACGGCCAACGAGAAAGGTATCGAAAGAGTATGGTAACCAACTCTCGGGAGTGCGGCCAACGAGAGCGGCGGCCTAAGTCCAATGAATAGAACAAACTTAGCCCAACAAGCAAGTTAGACAAGTCCAATTAAATTAACAAGACAAATCAACTTAAATTAACAAGACAAACCCACTCAAATAAACATGTCAAACCCAACTAAATAAACATGTCAAACCCAACTAAATAAACATGACAAGCTCAATAGATAGAACATGTTAAGCATAATAAATAGAACATGTGAAAGAGCGATATTTAACGGATTACGTTACACGAAACACGAGACGAGAATTAATAATATTTTAAATAAACCAACTAGCGCTAAACAATTTATAAACACGACTAGCCCAAATTACCAATTATAGCTAGCCCATTTACTAAAATTAAATGAGCCCAACAACTAAATATGTGAAAGCACGATATTAACGAATTATCGTTATATAAGATACGAGACGGAAATTAAATAATTTCAAATAAATTAACTAGCGCCAACCACACAACCCACGATTTGAGGTCTGGCTGGGCAGCCCATATTCGACCTCGAACCCCCGGCCATACACGGCCTCACGACACCCCACAGAAGGCCCATAAAACCGCCTGCTTAACCCCTTCCCCATCACCACTACCACACGACTGCGACGACCACCAACACTCGACTAAAACAGACCCGTACCACCCCCGAACGACCTGCAACACGACCTCTAAACAGAGCCAAAAATAGGTCGTGTCATGTCACACATGAGCACTATATCGACCACCAAAACAACCCGATGTCCGTCTAACCCAGCTCCCTCCACGACACTCCAGACAGCCTAAAAAGAACGAGTCATTTCAGTCATGAACAAGACGGAAACTAAGACGACACTCCATGAACAAGCCATCAAAACCTCGCTCAGACAAACCCGGATTACCCGTCTCAAAACAGTCATTACCAACAACCAATTAAGACGGAAATTAACCTATAATAGTGGAAAAGACATAAATAACCAAGCTTTATCGAAAGAGCATGTAAAACGATTACAACAAGACGGAATTTCGACATTTGTCGAGTAACCTATCACCGTTACCTTTAACTCTCGAATTCCCGACTAAAAACGTCCAAAACACGAGCCTTTCTTCAGTCTTCAACTAAAAAGGAGGAAAAACGAGTTGTTTGAGTCATAAAACCGAGTTGTCATAAGATGCCATTTTCGAAATCTCAACAAAATCAAAACTTTCTTACCTTAAAAGAATGAGGAAGGAGAGAGGGAGCTAATGGTATAAAAATAATGGAATTTGGTTGAGAAACGGAGATGAAATTTGGGTTGGAAGGTCGACAGAAATGGCGTGTTGCTGCTGCTGCTTTCGTTGTTGTTGCTGTTTTGTTTTTGTGCAGGGAAGAAGAAAAGGAGAGGAGGAAAGAAGGGAGGTGGGTCACGGTTTCAATTGAACCACAACAACATATTAATATTAATAATATTAATATATATAATAATATATAATAATAATAATAAAAGAATTATATAAAATATATAATAATATATAAAGGAGATATTTAGAGGTAGAGTGTAAGGGGTAGGTGAGTGTGTTGTTGCTATAGGATAGGTCGAAAAGAGATTAGTCTAACAAGTGGAAATGTGACTATAGCTAGACGGAAATTATTATTATTATTATTATTATTGTCATTATTATTGTCCGACCAAAAATATGTATACATAAATTCTTATATAAATTGTGCCTCAAGAATATAATTTAATAATACGTATTTTTATAAAAATGAGCTTTTATATAATACGTTTATAAAAATCTTATCTATATTAATACAAAAGACAATACTCAATCCTCAGTGCGCCACGTCACTAATGCAGTTTTTTTTTTTTTGAAAATTCATGTTATGGTGGGACCCGTGAGTGTGCAATGTATTTATTTCTTCAGATTTCCGTCTTTTCAAACATGCGATAAATCCGTCTTACAACAAATTCTATGAAATAATATTATGAAAAAATTCTATGAATTAATATTATGAAATAATTTTATACATTCCGTGTAAATAAAATTAATAACATATATGCAGAATGAATTACAAATGCGATTAAATGAAATTGAATTACATAATTTTTTAAACAAAATTACATAATAATAAAATTACATAATTTCAAGAAGGAATAACATTTATATACGGGATCGAACATAAAACGCAAATGAATTACATACATATGTTAAAGTTGATTATATTAGATTATATTGCTTTTATCCAGATGTAAAGTTTTTTATGTATGCAATTTTTATTTACAAGAGTAGATGTTATTTCCTTATAAACCAGTGTATGTGAACACGTGTTTGTAGCAAATTTAAACATAAATTATGTAGATCGTAGAATTAGACCAACTAGATAAGTACAATAGAAATGCAAAAATAAATATACATCCAAAAACATTAATATTGGCCCAAATACATACCCGTGTAATTTTGCACGGGTTTAAAACTAGTCATGTTTGACATAAAATTAATTAAATTGAATAATTCAAAAATATATAATAAAGTGATTAAACTGTTTAATAAATTTTAAATGTCAAAATGGGAAATTCGCAGGTGTTGCAATCACTCCACCTTTTAAAAAGTTTCGTCCTCGAAACTTGACAGTAGGAATGAAAGGTTATATAAAATAAAACGGGAATTTTGAATCGGTAACCAAACATTTAAAAGGTTACTTATCGTAAGAATTAAAATTCCTTCAAAAGTTTCAAATACAATTTTCCGACAGAACCAAATTCTCATCAAAAGAACGGAAGTGCTCTCATTGCAAGGACATCACATCCCAAATCAAAGATAAGGTAAAAAGGCAAATCATTTCTATAAATCAAAAATCAAAATACTTTCAAAAACATTTATGATGAGTTCTCCAAAGTGTAAGTCTCATTCATGGAACGAAATTGCTCTTGCCGTGCACACAAGAACGCTAACTTTCCAAGTCAAAGACAGATTTAAAACAAAATCAATTCGCCGACAAGCGTAGAACAAGTTATTAAACGTCTCTAATAACGAGTTCTAACATCCGATCAACGTTAAAATCAAAAGAAAAGGTAATCCACTCGAAGTTTCTTTTGCTAAGGCCAAAATAGAGATACAGGTTTCACTTTTAAACTCAAAAGGGAGTCAAATTCCTGAAAATATAATATTAAACTTTGACAAGGAAGTCGTAAATGGATCAATGTTAACAGAAATTGGATAAAATTTAAAGAAATCTCGGGTTTAGCAATTAAAATCATGATAAAGAAGTATATACTCAAGGAACAAATAGGGAACTAAATCAAATTTTCATTTTCAAATCTTTAAAATAGGTAGGGTTTTGCAAAAGTAACATAAACTTTTAACGCCGAATCAAAACTGGTAGCTTGAAAGATTAGAAATTGAATAAAAGAAAAGTAACTTAGACATCATAGATACCGGTATGCAAAAAGGATTCAACTTAACTAATCAAAAAAGCTATGATGAATTTCCTAGGGTAAGAATTGAAGTCAAATCTACAAGGATGTCAAAGATAGAGTTTCATAGGTTACCAACATCAAATTTAAGGAGGAGCATGATGAAGGGAGGAAAGGAGGTATGAACGGTAATGTTTATAATCAGGGAGGAAGGGAAATTAGACAACAAGGAAACGCCAGGTACTCAAACCTCAAACAACAACATCATCCTAAACGGTTCCGAAAACTTCCTGACGACAAAACTTATGACTACAACACTCCCAAGGATTTCCCTTAAAACATTTACGTGATTTCATCCTAAGTTATTCCATGTAACAAGGTACTTCACTATAAGTGTGATCTCATCACTCCAAATCCTCAAACATCCACAAACAACTTCCACAAGATCAAGGTCAAGCTTTCCAACAGAGCTATACCCATATCCAACTAGTGTCAACCATGGGTTTCTCAAAATGGTAAAATCCTCAAATCCACCATTCAATTCCATCCATTTTAAGTCAAGTACTAAGCACTAGTATCCCAAGACACGTCCCACTATATTTCCCAAGGTTTTCAAATCCCAAACATAAACAACAACGCCAAGTTCTATAACCATAGTAGCAAATGTAACTCACACCTGTCACACAGAATCCACCAATCAAGAATACTCACTTTATCAAGGTTCTAGGTCTAAGAATCATCAAGTATGTCTCATCACACTACCTAAGTCTTTCCAACATCAAATCCTCTCAAAACCAGGATTAAGGGTCAAACACAAACAATCTCCTCAAAAGTCAAATTTTCCAACCAAGGTCACCATTCCTCAAAAGAAAGAGTACTATCAAAAGGGCGTTAAGAGAGGATAAGAAAGGAACAAGGACAAGTTAGGGGTATAAGAGTAGCTTTCAAGCAAAACAGAAGAGAGTTTAGAAGAAGAATAAGAACCAAGAGGTAAAGGGTAAGACAAGGTAAAAAACAAAAGAGAAATATCTTCGAGGAAGAAGAAGCATTCTTCAAAGGTTGAACAAATCTTCAATTTCCGGCAATAGGCACCAAATCTTGATCTTCACGTTGGTAGGTTTACGGTTATTGATCCAAGGGCACAACAATTATTAGATGACAATCAACAAACATGTTAGAACCTAACAAAGAGCAAACACACTACAGACTACCATCTTAGGTCCTTAAGTCTACCCATCTCTCGTTCATTATTTTAAGGTCAAGTTCACATTTAAATTTGGGGTACACGTGTGTGCGTCGGGAGCAACATAGGCTATGATACCAACTGTGACACCCCGCGAAAACGTGGAAAATATAACAAATAAATTAATGCGCAAATTTATGAAATTTTAAAAACTTTTATTACTAATTAAAGATTAACGCGCGAGAGCTACTAATGAAAAGAAATAAATACAACAATAGGCAACTTAGGTTATTACAACCCAAGTCTAGAAAGCGGGGAAAAGATATCCCACGAATAAACAGATAAGGGGTTTCTAAACTGGCAAGCTAAGGTCCAAGGGTTTAGTTCTCGCTAGCCCACACGTCTTCCCCACGTAAGCATCTTCACAACCTGTCATTCATGTAAACATGAACGCCACAGTCAGTGGGGAGTAACTTAAGGTTCTCCCAGCCACAATATGTCGAAACGAACATAACAAAGAACTAAAACAGGTAAATCATGTAAGACACTTACAAAAGATATGAATATCAAGTTTATAATTAAACATGACAACTAAAGGAGATGGAACAAGATAGATCAACATTAGAATAATAAAGAATCAACTATTCATGTGAGACAATTAAATAATATAAAAGACAAGAATACGGTCATTTATACAAAAGCACGCATTTTAAGGAAATACAACATAGATATGAGATTAGAATCCGAATCATGTGAAGCAGTTAAGTAAGGGATCAAATAGAAGCTGTAGCCATTACTTTTAAAACCTCTTAACAAACATTGCACGGGACGTGGCTACTAATGTCACATTCATACTTATGGCTTGCATCTCACCATAAGAACGGATGGGAACATCAATCCCGGCGATCATATCGCGACTAGAAGGCTTGCATCTCACCTCTTGTATCCGATAGGGCCAAGACTAACAACACGAGGCATAACTCTTACCTTGAAAGATAGATACCAATATCTATAACCAAGCAAGACCTTTACTACTCATATTAGATATCCAACTCTCGGCAGGACGACCAACGAGATAGGTGTCGAAAGAGTATAGTAACCAACTCTCGGCAGTGCGGCCAACGAGAGCGGCGTAAATAAAATAAGATATCCAACTCTCGGCAGGACGGCCAACGAGAGAGGTATCGAAAGAGTATGGTAACCAACTCTAGGCAGTGCGGCCAACGAGAGTGGCGTAAATAAAATAAGATATCCAACTCTCGGCAGGACGGCCAACGAGAGAGGTATCGAAAGAGTATGGTAACCAACTCTCGGCAATGCGGCCAATGAGAGCGGCGTAAATAAAATAAGATATCCAACTCTCGGCAGGACGGCCAACGAGAGAGGTATCGAAAGAGTATGGTAACCAACTCTCGGCAGTGCGGCCAACGAGAGCGGCGTAAATAAAATAAGATATCCAACTCTCGGTAGGACGGCCAATGAGAAAGGTATCGAAAGAGTATGGTAACCAACTCTCGGCAGTGCGGCCAACGAGAGCGGCGGCCTAAGTCCAATGAATAGAACAAACTTAGCCCAACAAGCAAGCTAGACAAATCCACTTAAATTAACAAGACAAACCCACTCAAATAAACATGTCAAACCCAACTAAATAAACATGTCAAACCCAACTAAATAAACATGAAAAGCTCAATAGATAGAACATGTTAAGCCCAATAAATAGAACATGTGAAAGAGCGATATTTAACGGATTACGTTACACAAAACACGAGACGAGAATTAATAATATTTTAAATAAACTAACTAGCGCTAAACAATTTATAAACACGACTAGCCCAAATTACCAATTATAGCTAGCCCATTTACTAAAATTAAATGAGCCCAACAACTAAATATGTGAAAGCACGATATTAACGAATTATCGTTATATAAAATACGAGACGGAAATTAAATAATTTCAAATAAATTAACTAGCGCTAACCACACAACCCACGATTTGAGGTCTGGCTGGGCAGCCCATATTCGCCTCGAACCCCCGGCCATACACGGCCTCACGACACCCCACAGAAGGCCCATAAAACCGCCTGCTTAACCCCTTCCCCGCTGCTACGACACAGCCTGCGAACAACCACCAACACTCGACTAAAACAGACCCGTACCACCCCCGAACGACCTGCAACACGACCTCTAAACAGAGCCCAAAATAGGTCGTGTCATGTCACACATGACCACTATATCGACCACCAAAACAACCCGAATTCCGTCTAACCCAGCTCCCTCCACGACACTCCAGACAGCCTAAAAAGAACGAGTCATTTCAATCATGAACAAGACGGAAACTAAGACGACACTCCATGAACAAGCCATCAAAATCTCGCTCAGACAAACCCGAATTACCCGTCTCAAAACAGTCATTACCAACAACCAATTAAGACGGAAATTAACCGATAAGAGTGAAAAAGACATAAATAACCAAGCTTTATCTAAAGAGCATGTAAAACGATTACAACAAGACGGAATTTCGACATTTGTCGAGTAACCTATCACCGTTACCTTTAACTCTCGAATTCCCGAGTAAAAACGTCCAAAACACGAGCCTTTCTTCAGTCTTCAACTAAAAAGGAGGAAAAACGAGTTGTTTGAGTCATAAAACCGAGTTTGTCATAAGATGCCATTTTCGAAATCTCAACAAAATCAAAACTTTCTTACCTTAAAAGAATGAGGAAGGAGAGAGGGAGCTAATGGTATAAAAATAATGGAATTTGGTTGAGAAACGGAGATGAAGTCTGGGTTGGAAGGTCGACAGAAATGGCGTGTTGCTGCTGCTGCTTTCGTTGTTGTTGCTGTTTTGTTTTTGTGCAGGGAAGAAGAAAAGGAGAGGAGGAAAGAAGGGAGGTGGGTCACGGTTTCAATTGAACCACAACAACATATTAATATTAATAATAATAATAATAATAATAATATATAATAATAATAATAATAAAAGAATTATATAAAATATATAATAATATATAAAGGAGATATTTAGAGGTAGAGTGTAAGGGGGTAGGTGAGTATGTTGTCGCTATAGGATAGGTCGAGAAGAGATTAGTCTCACAAGTGAAAATGTGACGGTCTATAGCTAGACGGAGATTATTATTATTATTATTGTGATTATCATTGTCCGACCAAAAATATGTATACATAAATTCTTATATAAATTGTGCCTCAAGAATATAATTTAATAATACGTATTTTTATAAAAATGAGCTTTTATATAATACGTTTATAAAAATCATGTTTGACATAAAATTAATTAAATTGAATAATTCAAAAATATATAATAAAGTGATTAAACTGTTTAATAAATTTTAAATGTCAAAATGGGAAATTCGCGGGTGTTACAGTACAGGGCAACTCGATCGAGTATCCTTCAATAATATTCTCTACTTCTTTTCTTTCATTCTCTTAGATTTCCGTGCCATGCTTCGTGAATTCCGTCATGCCAACTCCACGGTGCTTCATTTCATTCTTTTGCTCCATAAATGCATCAATCCTGTATTAAACACCAAATAACGAAAGTATTGATATTCTAATATAAATGGCATATAAATGACTTAATTTAGCACGAAAACCGTATAAAAAACAACTAAAAGGAAGCGTAAAAATGTATATAAATATGACTCATCAAACTCCCCTAAACCATCTCTTTGCTTGCCCCTAAGCAAAGCAAACACACAATACAAACAACAATCATACAAATGGTGAATGAATAACTCAGAGCTAATGTTAATGTACATACAAATCCCAAGCTATCTATATCTATAACAAAGTAATGACCAAATTGTACCAATAAAACAAATTCAAAGGCACGGGTAAGTGAAAAACGCATCTTAAGTCCCAAGATGTAACATGATACCGTAATATAGACAATAGTCAAACACCTTTCAACTTTGCAAGACGAATTAGTCGGATTCTCGCGGATTTCACTCATGCATTCATAAAGGGTGAGTTATATGTAAGATAGGAAGAAATAGAAACACTCACTCAACTTATGAAACATGCATGCAATCTCATGTGATAAGAATTTCTCCAACTAATATGCATTCACAATCACAGACAAAAGTACATGTATCAAAAACAATAAGGGTAGCAAATGGGTGAATAGTGTAGAAGTGGTTTGTGTCGAAAAACGTATGGATATGTGAGACTAAGACGGTACTCGCAACGCTAAAACCAAAACCAAATCTCCGATAATAAGCATGAAGTAACAAAACTAGAGAAATCATCTAAACTCTGACAACACATGAGAGGCTAAGGATTACTCTTCAAATATGCATTAGACTCTAGCAAACCCCCTTATAATCTCTTAACAAAACCAAATGAAGCAATCTCTTTTTTTCGCTTTCTTTTCTTTCTTTTCCTTTTCCAATTCTTTCTTCTTCTTTTTTCACTTTTCACTTTTTTTTTTTTCTTTCTTTTCTCTTGCTTCATATATTTTTCATCTTTTTTCATCTTATGAGATTATCACAATTGTTAGAAAAATTTAAGCTACTATCCACATGACATTAAAAGTCTCATTCCCAACCAAAGTAGCAAAAATAGACATGATACTCAAAAAATTGCGACTGTGCCAATAAGGTTCGAGGATTGTAGCTATTAAATGGAATATAAAATTATAACACTCCTTCTTACCCGGCCAAAATAATCAGGATATGTTACCGTCTCGGTTTCCCGAGTCAGTGAAATCGGAATTACAATTAAGAAACATCTTATATAAATAAAGAGTTTAGTGGATTACATAACCATAAATAAATAAATGAACTAAATGATACAATTCATCACTACTATACTCTTCTAATGAAATGACACTCGGCTCCAAGTCCAAGGCTCGTCCCGTCTCCCACGTGACACCAAATTAACCTGTACTTAACCTGCTCCCCATATGATCGGAAATATCATGTAGATCGACACAGGCCACCTCGGAAATAGGTGACAATTTACACACAACCCAAACATGTCAGTTTCAATAAATAAACATGACACACAACGCAATAAGTAAATATGCAATATGCTAATGAAATGCATAACTCATAACTATACAACCTCAGGTCGGTACCGGGACACGCCTAACCGTACCCAAAACCACACCGGTGCCAGGAACACGTCCACGACACCACACCTCACAAACAGGTACCGGGACACGTCTAGACGTACCGGGTCCAGAAGCCAACCGGATCCCCTGCTAGACGTCGTGTCTCAACCACACGAGTCCCTCCGTACTCAAGCCATTAATGTGCACATCCCTCTTATAGTGGGAAGCTCCAAGAGGCGACTCAAGCGTAAAACGGTCTCTCAATCGTTTTACGTTTCCTCAGCAACAAGTAACACCACCAATAATCTCCAATGTCCACATATCAAAATATGCACATAGATGTCAACCATAAAGCTCCCTCATTTATTACAATTACCAACATGCCTCATGATACTATTTCCATATTAATATGCTATCATGCAATTCGATTAACAACATAAAACCAATGCTAATGACTCATTACCATGCTTTAAAAAAGTCCCACCAATGTCATGAAACCAACATTAATTACCTATCAATCATATTAAATGCAACACATCAATAATGACACATACAAAGACTCTTATTATTGAAACCGAGTAAGATTAACCTACCTTTCAGCATACTCCATAAGCAATCCAACATAAGCAAGATCCGTCTCATAAGACCACCTCATAAAACCGTCTCATTCTACAATACCACATAGTAACTATCACACTTCATCCTACACTATTATACAACACAAATCCCCTTATTACTACCCACCAATTACCCATATTACATACACTAATTACTAATTAATTACCCAAACCAAAACCCCTAAAAGTTAGGGTTTATACTAAACATGAAAAGGTAGATCTCAACTTACAGGGTGGAAGGAATGAAGAGGAAAGTGAGCAATCTCCCAAACCAAGCTTGAATCCCATGGAAGTGTGTTTATGGAGGTGTTAGAGAGAAGGGAGATGATTTAGAGTGAGAAGGAAGAAGATAGAATGAATAAGGATAAGGGTTTAATATTTCCTTATCCCATGTTCTATCTCAGCACCACTCAATCGAGTGACGATCCAGGCCACTCGATCGAGTGTCACTCACTAGATCGAGTGTCACTCACTCGGTCGAGTGCCACTCACTCGATCGAGTGCTCGACCACTCGACCGAGTGAAACTTCACTTGATCGAGTAAACACCTTACTCGGTCCACTACCGCCCTACTAGGTCTAGTCTAGATCACACTTGGTCCAATGTACGATCCCCTCTTATTCCGAGTAGTCTCTCCACGAGTCTGTGGGTCCTTTCACGCATCTCAATGTACTTTTGCGTGTCCCTAAAGGTACGGGTATTACAAAAACGGCTAGAAGAGTTCAAACAGGCTATAAACAAAAGGGTAATGTAAGGCTTATTTGAACGACAAGAACCGCCTTTCCTCATGTACTCAAGTCATATGAGCGCATACAAATATCAAGAAACTAATTTCACACTTATGCAGTTTGATATTACATATATATAACACCCCCATTTAATCAGGAGCCTTTAGCTAGACATTCCCAACTAAATAGGGTTGTTACCATCTCGGTTTCCCGAGGTAGTGATTAACAAAGTACAACAATACCAAAGTACTTTAATTAAAACTTAGCGATTTCATATTATTATAACTTAATCAATCTAGACATAATATAAAACTTGATACAACTTGCAACAGAATAAATAAAGTGATTACTAAGTGATCTAGACAGCAATTATGGTCCAAGTCAAGCTCACGTCCTAATGCTCCCAAGTCAGCTAATCTTTAGTACCTGTCAAATCTGCTCCCCCATTATGGTTCATCACAGGTGTTCACAAATACACTGTCAACCACGAGGTTGAGTAAGAATAACTAACAACAGTAGATAACAATATGAATATGCATAATATGACTTTATAGATCCATTCAACCGAGTTCATCACTCACAACACTATTCATCCCGCCAATCCCTGGCCGGGGCAGCCTCAACCCGAAGGGGAGAAAACACACTACATTACTATAAAGTAATGTCTGCCTCAACACACAGTTCATAAATATCCACCAGACGGTCTGCAGAACCAGCCTGGGGCCTGCCTCGAGATTTCATGATTATAATCGTCTGCCAGAATAAATCTGATAACCACTATACATTACTATAAGTAATGTCTGCCAGAATAAATCTGATAATTAATGTAAATGTCATGCTTATATGAATGCAGCGATATATAATAATAATCAGCCGGATATAATCCACAATAATCAACCACAATGATAACCCAGCCAGAACACTAACAAATATACTTCCAGTCATTAATACTCATGTAAGATACAATAATAACAGTCAGTTGAGTAGTTATCCTACCTGATCAGCAAATTCCAATAACGCAATCCGAATAAATAGAAATCCAATAAACAAAGCTTCTCAACAATTCCGTCACCTAAATAAATAATAATAATTACATTTACTAATTAAACTAATTATGTAAATAACTAAACTAATTATATAAAACAATGACCTCATTGTGACCCTAACAGCACAACAATCACAATAAACCAACAACAGCAGCAACCAAGAGAGGACACTACTAACAAACGGGAAGGGAAGAAATAACAACTTAAAAATATTACAAATGAAAGAAATACAGGGAAAGATTCTACCAGCTGTAAAAGAAGCTCCCCCAAACCAGCTGCAAAGTAGGGGAAGTAGTGACCATCTGTCACTACTACTCATCTCCATCATCATCATTGTCGTCTCCATGGATGGCCTCATCATACTCATTAACCTGCCGCAACCAATCATCAACATCTGGCTCAGCTACACGACCTCCACCACGACCTTTAGTACGGCCACCATGAGCTATCCCGGAAGAGGAATCAACAAACTGACCACCTTGACTGGAAGTAGCAATCTTAAACTGACCACCAGAAAGTAAACGGACCACCAAACTGTCCACCCTGAGAACCACTAGCAGCATATGGTCCTCCAAAACCACCAACAGGCTCATCTGGTCGAATGGGAATGTAGAATGGCCGCCTAAGCACACCAAAGTCACGTCTATACTGGTCAGTAAACTTAGCTGTAGTCACACCATAGAGATGAAAAACCTGACTATCATCTCCTGGACCGGTGTAGTAACTAGGAGGAGTCCTAGTATACGGACGACCCTCAACAAGACTCAACACCTCCAAGTGTTCCCATAATCGCCGCATAGCTAAGGCATTATTAATGCCTTCATGAACCCTCACCGCTCTCTCAACAACAGGATCAAAATGATAACCATAATGCATGGGAGGTGGAAAAGTAGGAGCATGAGGGTGTGGCTGGTAGGAACCGAGAGTGTGGGAAGGCGCATGACGACATCCACAACTACCCGTCTTCGGCAATGTAACAACTAGCTCCTCAGGAATCAAGTGTAATACTACGGTTTTCTAGCCTTAGCTTACTCGGTCAGGCTATACTCGGCCAAGTAAGCCATCGAGTGCTTTTAGACAGGCTACTGTTTTGGGTGCACTCGGCCAAGTTGTGAGGAACTCGGTCGAGTAGGGCATACTCGGCCGAGTACCTCAACCGAGTACCCGGTCTGATGGGTTATGTTCCCCGGTTTGATTAAGATAATTGGAGAAGTATATATAAGATATGTTATCAGTTTTAGTCACTTTATAATCATTTCTTAATCACTTTTCTCAAACTCTAAACTACGTAACACTGCTCTCTAACTATCTTCATTATTTCCAAGGCCAGGGTTTATAGATTGGGGGTTTCTTTTCATCCGCGCGTCGATTCGATCGGTAAGTAATTTTACCCTTTGTTTATTGATATTTTGGTTATAGATTTACGAACCCTAATTGGGTGATTTGGGGGTTTTGGAATGATTAGTCTTTTTATGTATGGTTATTGATTGTATGTTATCATAATAGGAGAGGACTTCATAGAGGAGGCGTTCTAGTCTGAATTGCTGTGCTTTACGTGGATCATGATAAGGTAGGGTATCCCTACTCAGTCAGTTGTGTAATTGATATAAAATGTGATTATGATTGATTGATTGGTATTTTATTATTGTGATTGAGATTGTATTGTGATCGATTGTTGTTGTGGGACCATTTTTGGGATATGGTTCAAACCCCATGTTCGCCCCTTGTGGCTCCGGTCATAAGGAGGATGTGCACATTAATGATCTGGGATTCCCTCGTTGCGGTGACCGGGGCTTAGGTGGCAAGGCTGCGGCCCCCACTGTTGAAATATGTGTCCTCCGACAATAATGCGATCACAACTATTGATCATGATGATCACATGTTTAAGTCTCATTTTAAAGAATACAATTGGGAAGTAATATTTTACTGTCAACTGGTCCACACATATCGGTAATGATTGGCTGACTAGAGTATGACATTACTGTCGTGCGACGGTGGTGATCAGTTGATCCCCTTAGGTCATACCTAAAGGGTAACACTTTTAATTGATCATTTAATTGATCGTATGACGATACTGGTTAATTAAATTACTTAAAATTGACGGAGGATTTTGGAAGTAATATTTACGTATCTCATTATAATCTGATTAAATAAGATACGGTCTAAGTGATCGAATTATTTTATTACTTAGATGAAATTATTGTTTAAGGAAACAATTGCATTTGAATGAATAATTTATTATAAATACAAGATGTTGTGATTTATAATTGGTAAAATATTTTGGTACAAGTAATTATGAATTACTAAGTCTATTTTGTATATGACGTATTTTTTATTAATGCGTTGATTTTTAATATGTTAAAAATACATAACAATTTTACATGACATGTGACATGTGACAAATTGACAAAGATAAAATGGAATCCATTTTATCTCAATATGACTGAAATAATGGGGTGTTTTAGGAAATTATTATGTTAATTTACTAAGTGGTAAACATAATCATATTTGCCTAAAACTGGCCATGCAAACCTAATGCCTCTTGTGAAGAGCACCTTGCTCATGCATTGGCCCTGTAATCCCCTTCCCCTACCCAGTTTTGTGAGAGGAAATACCATGGGTTTTTCTCTAATTTTTACCTTATACATTACATCAAATGTAAAAGAATTATTCATTCATTCAACATCTAAAAATAAGAGTTTTTAGAGAGATAAATTCTTCCTCTTTCTCCCTTTCTCTTACCCAAAATATTAAGAGAACAAAATAATATTTGGTCAATTTTATTCAAAATTAATAGTGTTCTAGTAATAATAATATTAATTTTATTAAGTAGTTACCTTGGGTATTATTCCTTGGGAGGGATTCTCTACTTGAATCCTTGTTCATCCATTTTAGGAAGCTCAAGAACAAGTGAGTAGGAGAACTCACTTGTGCCCAAATAATCCGAAATCTTCAATGTAAGATGATGATTTCTTCCTTATTATTATTATTGTTTGCATGCATAAGATCAACATTTAATTTTATGACTAAATTAAATCATCACATATATGAATATGTTAAGTAATGAGATATAGATTTCTAACAAGCGGTATCATGAGCCTAAGGTTGTTTGCATGCAAATCGGTTATAGTTTTTCCGAGTTATATGATTAACATATAAAACTTGTAAATTTGTGTTATTATGATATATCACGAAATAAATTATGCATGTTAAAGTTTCTGATCCTAAAATGTATTTAGGATATTTTTGTTAATTTATGGATTTTTATTGTTCATCTTATATAATAATGGCATTAAAAATGTGATTTTATGATTAAAATGTCATTTTCGGACTAAAATTAGCTAAACTTAGAATTTTACAGTGGTTTTTGGATATGTTATCACATTTATTATTTTTAGATGACCTGTAAATTTTCAGAATTTTTGGAGTTATTATCCTCGAAATATGGATTTTTCATGATAAAATTTGAATTTAAATGAAAAATAGGTTAATATTAGAAATATTTCGAATCTGGTCATATAAATTTAGTATGTTTTCACATGAAATTTTACAAGATGTGTGTAAAATAATAGGCTATATTGAAGTCTCTATGCATGATTTATGAATTTTTGATGAAAAATAGCATAAATAGTGACTTAATTAGTGAATAATTGCTAAAACATACTTCATGACTAAGGAAAAACGTCACATGTTGCATTTTATTATCTTTTTCAGATCTAAAATTGAAAAGTTAATGAATATAGTTTTTCTCATGTTTTTATGATTATAATTGATAAATCCGATAAACCGCAACATAGTTTTTCCGATAATTTTTCGAAATTTTAACCTAAGTTTTTGAACATTATGAGTGTCATGGTATTTTTCCAGAATGTTCATGAGTTTAAATTTCAAATTTCAAATTTATTCGAAATTTTTATGATTTATTTGGAGTTTATAGCATTTTATTGTAATTTTGGGTCCATTAATGAACAATTTTAAGAAATATAAGTTAATTATAGTCAAATATATTAGTGGAGACTAATTTTGAGTCCTAAGTTGGTTAGGGTAATTAACTTATGCATAAATATGATTTTATGTAATTTATTGTAATTTTAAAAGGTTGAATCACGCAAATCCGTAAAAACCGTTTAATATACGATATTGGCTCTTTAAAGGCGATTTAGCATAAAATTGGGCATGTTCATACATATTATAATGCTGCATTTTATTTATGATTGTCATAATTTTATTTTATGTAATTTTGAATTATGTAATTTTTACTTAGTATGGCCTTAGTTTTTAATTGGTATTACCCGAAATGTATGGGAATATCGATTCGGTTGTAATTTATTGTGATCTCGTATCACCGTTTTTTAATTTAATAGATTTAATTTATTTTAATTACAAATGTATAATAGGAAATTATGTAATTTGTTATGTAATTTATTTATTCCGGAGTTCCTTGAAGACGGTATCACTCAAGAAGGCGATACATAAAGACGGTGTTACCTCGAGATGCGTGCCAAAAACCGAAGTTCAAGGGACCAATGGAGTTGGTTTCCGAATATGTAATAGTTAATTAGAATTTCTATTTTAGGAAGGCCATACTAGGATTTAATTTATGCTTTGCATTTTATTTATATGTTGCATGCATCGCTAAATCGCCATAAGAAAAACATGCATTGTCATTCTAATCGAGTTTATCGACTGTGTCAATTAAAATTATCATAGTTCACAGCTTTAGTTCACTTAAAACGTGATAGATAATAAATTGACATGACCTCTCGCTAAAATAATCAATTGAGACATAGCCTTACCAAATAGTAGAAACCATGAAAACCTATTTCGCGACGGAGTGCACTCGGCCACCCCGGGGTACAAACCTTGTTACGTAGGGGAAGTGGGTGATAAATTTCTATCCACCGAATTCATGTTGATGAGGGTTTCATCGGCTACCCCGTGCCCAAGTTAATGTGAATTTGGATCATGGACACATTTATTCGAAATTTGGATAGACCTCAACGGAAGTATTCGTGACCGTAGTCGCATGTGTTCCGGGCTATAGATAAACATTAGAGTAATTTTATCGACCAAGAGTTCTAAAAGTAGAATCGATTAAAAAGTTAATCCACCGAGTTATATTGATAAGGGTTTCATCGGCTACCCCGTGCCTAAGTTGATATGAATTTGGGTCTTGGAATTATTTATCTAAGTTGGGTAGAGGTCACTAGATAAATGCAATAAAACTTGTTTAAATTAATATTTTTACGAGTATTATTATTATTTTGAAAACGACATATGTTTTATTCCTTCTATATTTTGTTTTGTAGACCGCTTCTATTTCTCATAACAAATGGCCACTCCAAACCTAAACGCCACACCTCTCACTAATACTTCATGGCTCCGATCCTTCATGGATCGTTGTAAACTTGAAAAGAATGGGTCAAATTTCTCCGATTGGGATGCCCAACTCAAATTAGCCGTCCAAGGTGACGACAAGCTTCGTTAACTCACCGAGGCCTCTCCACCCGAACCTAATGCTAGGTCGAGTGCCGCTACTAGGGAAGCATATGAGGCTTACCACAAGGAGTCCGCCGCAATGAAAAATGTGTTGATCTTTGCGATGGAGGCGGATCTCCAAAGGAGAGCCTTTAAGATGGGCACCGCTACTGAAATCTATTCCAAGCTTGTGACAATATTTTCACAAACTCCGCGGATCGTCCAATATGAGGCGGCCGCGGCATTCTTTGATCTCGACTTCAAAGAGGGCCAAAAGGTTAGCCCTCATGTGCTCAAACTCATGGAGCTAGTCGAGACCTTGAAGATTCAAAAGGTTGAAATCCCCAAAGAACTCATTGTAGATAGGATTCTACACTCCTTATCCAAAGTCAAAGCGTATGTTCAATTTCGGGTGAATTTTAACATGCAAAACAAGGACGTGTCTCTTGAAGAGTTGCACAAGTTACTTGTGCAAGCCGAAAGAGACATGGGGTTAAATGTTAACCCACCTAAGGATGTGCTTAACATTAGCACCGAAAGCAAGGGGAAGTTCAAGAAGAATGGGAAGAAGGGTAAGAAGCAAGCTCCCACTTTCACCAAAGCTAAGACTTATGAAGCTAGCACTTCCAAGATCAAGAAGGGTCCTCTTGATAAATGCCATTATTGTAATGGTGTTGGACATTGGAAAAGAAATTGTTCCAAATATCTTGGTGACATTAAAGCTGGAAAGATCACTCCAGTAGGTAAATGACTATCCTTTCTTTTATGTTTCTAATTCAACTATGATATTGTGATACAAAGTTGTGATAATGTATCCCCTTTTATTGTAAATAGGGCCTCCACCAAGCAAGGACAAGGGAAAAGAAAAGCAAGCTTGAGAAACCATCAAGAAGCTAGGAGTAGCTTCCATGAAGCTTGGCTTTTTATTGTCTTATTTCAATTTATGTTTCGGATTTTAGAACCTTTTGATTTCCGTGTTCGACATGGAAATGTATTTTGGATAATGGTTGTATTTTGGATAATGGTGGCTTGGTTTGCAACCCAAGTCACCCGTTTTATCGTTTTTATCCTTGTTCTAAAATTCGTCTTTATCCGCTTGCTCATAGAAACATATGATCATTCACTTAAAATGATCTAATAGACAACTATAATGATGGGATTCATTATATGTCCACAAGTTTAAGGCTTGTGTATGATCAATTATAAAGTGATGATTGAGTTGATGAACTCTCCTAAAGGAATGTCAATCACCAAGTACACTTATCAAATTTAAAACAATTAGTCAACCTATGAGATAGTCCTCCTTATACTTCAAAATCATTATTTGTGTCTCATAAGCTATCTTTGAATCTCTAGTGTACTCATTCTAAAGATAGAGTGGGAGAAAATGAAGACACAAAGAACACTAAGCAAAATTTGTGTACTTGTGTAAATGAGATCTACGCAAGAAAGAATGATTTGTATACCTATACAGATAGTATACTCGAATAGATGAGATCTATGGTCTCGAATAAATGATATCTACATGAGAAAAGAGACCAAGTGAAGTAATCAAAAGAATATGTTCTCAAGATAACTACACGAGGAGACCAAAAGAAGGTTTTGGAATAAGAATGACTAATGTAAAGTCTCAACAAGAGTTTTGACTAGTTTATGAACAACATTTGACCAATAGTTTCAATATTGATATTTACTTAAGAGCCTAAATGAATCAAAGTTGCAAAGATTGATATGCCGATATCCACAAGAGCTAAGATTAAAAATTAACCACGCTAATGTCATTACTTAACCTCATTATGAAAATGAAATGGTTAAACCTCCTTCCGAAAAGGGTATTTTGAAGGACGTGTATTAGATATAATTCACATTTAAATAATGACATTGCTACGCATCATCACAATATGAATGAGTTAGAGATTAGAATCTCTTTCCATAAAGGTTAAGATTGAAACCTTTTCAAAATAGGTATTTTGAAAGGATATGATGGGAACATATATGGTTTTATCTTAATAACTTAGCAAAACAATATATATTTCAATTCTTGAAATGTTTCGATTGAGTAGTCAATCACGAAACATGTGAAATTAAGTGGGAGTTGGAAATTATCATGTGAAGACATGGAATTTAGTGGGAGCAATCATCTTGTAAAAGTTTATAACTCATTACTCATTGAGAATGACGAGCTAATACTTTCTTTCACAAAGAAATATTTGAGTTTTCAATTCTGGATGAAATTGGACTATGATGAATCCAATCACATCATGAGATGTTGGATAGGTATTGAGACATACACATCGAATCAACGAGAAATGTAGGTTATTCATTTCAATGAAAATGGAATTGCCATTAGCAGTCATGGTCATTCATTGAACCTAAGAATGGTTGATCACATGATTATTAGTTACTAATGTTTCCGCCATTAGAATAATCATGCACATGTCCAATAATGAATCATATGCATAAGAGCATGATGATTCATTGGCGAGCCATAGAAGAATCGTCATGTATTCTTGAGGAGAACCGATGAGCGATTTCAGTGTTAGACAGAACACTCTGTTATGTGTCAAGAGGTTGCACATATTAAAGTTCGAACACGCGTAAGGATTTATGAAAATCCTAAGCTTTTCAAGCTAAAAGGAGAAATAAGAAGTTTGGAAAAGTACTTAGTTGAAGTAAGAAGTTACTCAAAACTAATATTTTCTAATATGCTAGGACTTGTGAGAAGTGCTAGGCTAATCATCTTGACAATTGTTGCAAGACTTCGCAAAACATTTACCTAGTGCATTGTGAGTGGGTGGAGTACTTGATCAGTGCAAGTTATATCATTCACCACAAATTCATTGGTTATGTGATAATTGACAGGGAAGTTCTTTCAAGATAAAGAACCCAAACCGAGGTTGGGAACCTATATGTGTACTTGGTAAGGTTCATGCTATGAGAGATAACATGAATGTAAAGGAACATATGATAAAAGAAGTTTGAACACATGGACAAATGGTATGTCAAAACTTCTATCACAATCAAC
This sequence comes from Silene latifolia, assembly GCF_048544455.1. Taxonomy (NCBI): domain Eukaryota; kingdom Viridiplantae; phylum Streptophyta; class Magnoliopsida; order Caryophyllales; family Caryophyllaceae; genus Silene; species Silene latifolia. Next base: position 152,467,493 of record NC_133526.1, read on the forward strand.
ATGTGTTAATACACTTACGATATGCATCACAAGGTTGTAATACGGTATTGACTACCCGAATGTGATGTCGACATTTGTCGTTTGAGTTATTATTAACTCACCTTATACTTTGTTACATCCAAACGGGTTGTAGAGACAATTGAACCCCGTTAAAGTGAACACGGATTAGCATTGTATTCGCCCATAGTTACTTATATGAGGTGACATCTCGAAGTGACTAGAATGTGATGCGATTGATGGCAAGTTCAAGTGCCATGGAGTCATATGAGAATGACTAGTCGATCACATAGGCAGACTGTTAGGAACACTTTGTCGGGCCTTATGACCGCTTATAGAGTTCTGGCAAATTTATATAGCCTGGTCGTGGCGAGAGCTACTATAGTATTCTAATGAATCGATTCTTTTGACTAAAGACTATTCGCCTAAGATGGCACAGTTTCAGATTAACTTTGATTTGTGTTACTACGACCTTCGTAAATGGGGTCAAATGGGCATATTTTGGGTTATGATGGCTGTGGCTAATCGAAGGGAATGAGTGCGATAGGAATTGTCCACCCCTAGTCAGGGTTATAACAATATCTCAGGGCCACTCGAGGAGTAATGAACTGGAAATGCGTGGTCACGCTCGGAAGATATCTATGGTAGATAAATCCGGTCAATCAGTTATTCTCCAGATCGAGGAAACCACTCTCGATATGATCACTTGCAAGTACGACCTGAAAGACACCTTGCATTGAGTGGGAGATAGTAATAGGACAATAGAATTGGTGACGCACACTTATCGAGGACAAGTGGGAGATTGTTGGAATATGTGTCCTCCGACAATAATGCAATCACAACTGTTGATCATGATGATCACATGTTTAAGTCGCATTTTAAAGAATACAATTGGGAAGTAATATTTTACTGTCAACTGGTCCACACATATCAGTAATGATTGGCTGACTAGAGTTTGACATTACTGTCGTGCGACGGTGGTGATCAGTTGATCCCCTTAGGTCATACCTAAAGGGTAACACTCTTAATTGATCATTTAATTGATCGTATGACGATACGGGTTAATTAAATTACTTAAAATTGACGGACGATTTTGGAAGTAATATTTACGTATCTCATTATAATCTGATTAAATAAGATACGGTCTAAGTGATCGAATTGTTTTATTACTTATATGAAATTATTGTTTAAGGAAACAATTGCATTTGAATGAATAATTTATTATAAATACAAGATGTTGTGATTTATAATTGGTAAAATATTTTGGTACAAGTAATTATGAATTACTAAGTCGATTTTGTATATGACGTATTTTTTATTAATGCGTTGATTTTTAATATGTTAAAAATACATAACAATTTTACATGACATGTGACATGTGACAAATTGACAAATTGACAAAGATAAAATGGAATCCATTTTATCTCAATATTACCGAAATAATGGGGTATTTTAGGAAATTATTATGTTAATTTACTAAGTGATAAACATAATCATATTTGCCTAAAACTAGCAATGCAAACCTAGTGTCTCTTGTGAAGAGCACCTTGCTCATTCATTGGCCCTCTAATCCCCTTCCCCTACCCGGTTTTGTGAGAGGAAATACCATGGGTTTTTCTCTAATTTTTACCTTATACATTACATCAAATGTAAAAGAATTATTCATTCATTCAACATCTAAAAATAAGAGTTTTTAGAGAGATAAATTCTTCCTCTTTCTCCCTTTCTCTTACCCGAAATATTAAGAGAACAAAATAATATTTTGGTCAATTTTATTCAAAATTAATATTGTTCTAGTAATAATAATATTAATTTTATTAAGTAGTTACCTTGGGTATTATTCCTTGGGAGGGATTCTCTACTTGAATCCTTGTTCATCCATTTTAGGAAGCTCAAGAACAAGTGAGTAGGAGAACTCACTTGTGCCCAAATAATCCGAAATCTTCAATGTAAGATGATGATTTCTTCCTTATTATTATTATTATTTGCATGCATAAGATCAACATTTAATTTTATAACTAAATTAAATCATCACATATATGAATATGTTAAGTAATGAGATATAGATTTCTAACACCCACTAGCGGCGTGGGTTACCTATTGCGATGGGTAACCTGGCAGGGCTACACATTTCGGTGTGTAGTCGGTTACTGATGATTGATGGAGATTGGAGGATTGATTGGCTACAGTTTGGTTGGATTGTGTTGTTGTTGTGAGTTCTTATTTTGATTATGTAGTTGATTGACCTCGTTTATTGGTTTAAAAACTGTGTTGATCCATTCGAGGATGGTGAGCAGTTGGTTTAGTAGGTAATGGATGTTGATGTAGCATGCGGGTTGCAGACAGGGCCGAGTCACCACCTTTCCTTTAGCTAGCTTCCGATGTTACTTAAAACATTAATTTCCTTTTTGTTTATTTTCGGAGTTGTAAAGAGTTTTGGGTTTGATTTCAGTTTGTATTTGCTTAAACAGTTTTATACTTTTAATAAACGTTCTATTATGGTGCATTTGGTATACCTTATCTCGGGTAACCGAGATGGTAGAACATCCATTTACTAAGGTAGACCTTAGTAAGGCACTTTGGTAGATGGGGCTGTTACAAAGTGTTATCAGAGCGACGATTTTGGAACCTAAAACCAATGAACAAAATGAACATGGGGTGTCTAATTAAAATGAACCCGGGTAGGAATTATTTGGAGCTACCGCAAAGGTTTGAGAGACGTCTCAAAACCGCAATGTTTCCCACATAAGTTCGAACCGGTGACTACAGGGTGTGTCTTGGGGATCGGTGTATGTTTATGTTTATATCTGTGCATGAATAGAGTGGATGTGCATCTTGTGGTTCGAGATGGTATGGCATGAATTGGATGCATATGTTGTGGAGTGATTAAGGTGGTATAGAAAGGCATGATATATGATTGGTTATTTGCGTTTTGTCATACATGGTTATAGAAACATGTAAATAGGATGTTGATTTGTATTTATGTTATACTTGTTGGGTGTGTGTTTGGGGGATCATTTTTAGCATGATTTGGTTGAGCATGGCAGATACTCGACCGAGTAGAGGGTACTCGACCGAGTAACCTATCACTCGGCCGAGTGAGGGTATCTGTGCTTTTGGCAATAGTTTCTGGAATATGACCACTCGGCCGAGTAGATGCAGTACTCAACCGAGTGGGGCATACTCGACCGAGTATGCTTTTTGTGCATTTTAGATCAGCTACTTGAGTCGGAGTACTCGGCCGAGTAGTCAGCATACTCGATCGAGTAGCTCATACTCGACCGAGTACCTCTGGGTGCTCGACCAAGTACCTCTTTGGCGGATGTGATATTTGTTTTGAGCAGTAGGCTATGTGCTTCTGTTTTTCTTGGTTATATGAGCTAAAAAATGCCGCCAAAGAGATGTGCCGTTTATATCCAGGCTTCGAAGATGAGCCTTGATGAGATAGCTAGGATGATTGAGCAGCAAGAGGCGCTCACTAAGGCTCTTAAGAATGTGGGAAGAGGGGGGGGAGAAAGCGGTGGATGATTCCTGTTTGAGCACCACTATTTCTCGCTTTAACCCTACCACCTATGAGGGCACAAGCAAGCCTAAATTGCTCGACAATTGGCATCAGGAGATGGAGAGTATATTAGAAGTGGTTCACTATCCGGTGGATATTATGGTGGAACAGACAACGTTCTATCTGAGGGATGAGGCTTGGGTATGGTGGCAAAATGAGAGGGAAGGAGCACGCGCATATTATAGGAATTTAGGGCAACTTGCAATTCCTTGGGCGGGGTTTATGAGGCCCATGAGAGACAACTTCGTTCCAGAGCACATCCGTATCAAGTTGAGGGTGGAGTTTGATACTTTTTCTATGACTGATAGCATGACCGTCACTGAGTACTATCACAGGTTCAATGAACTGTCGCGCTATTCATAAGACATGCATCCGAGTCAATGGAGTCTGGCTCTCCATTTTGAGAGAGGGGTAACGCTGAAAATTATGGAGAAGCTACCAGCTGGGGTGATTTCTGATGTAAAGGAAGTCTATGAGAGAGCGGGGCACGCAGAGACGTTGGTTGATATGGCCAAGGAGGCCAAGGAAAGGGGGAGTGGGAAGAGGAAGGCTGAGAGTGATGTGTCTAATTTATATACGATTTTACCCCCTATTTTAGCTCGGTTTTATTTGAATATTGCACTTTTATTAGTGTATTTGTGAGCTAGTTCTGTGTTCTAGTTGTCTATGATTGTATTCACTGTATTTTGTAAGAAATGAAGGTTTCGATAGCATTTTCCCATCAAATTAGCAAGCACTAAAGTTCACTAGGCTAGAAGAAAATAGACTTGACCATGCAAGGGAGTTTTGGGAAATTCAAAGGATAAAAATCCCGAGCATGAAGAAATGGAGCTTGGGTTGATACACAAATAAAGAAATGGAAATTTGGCCCAAATAAAGTCCAAAAAGAAGATGAGAGCAAAGAGCCTTGGATGCCTTTAGGATACTCTTTGAGCAATAAACCGGAGCATTTAGGAGGCATTAAGACGGATTCTAGGATGCCCTTGGGAATTAATCAAACAATTAAGGGAATTAACCCGGGATTAAGTATCCCTGATCGAGGTGGGCTGTCCCCGATCGGAGTGACCATGCTCATTGAATTTTACGTTTTACCCCTATTTCATTATATATAGGGGCCTTAATTTGTTATTAGGGGATATCTCTTTACCATCTTCTTATTCAAGTTCCAAGTTCTCTTGTTACGGTAATTTCAATTCTTGTTTATTTCGTTAACTCGTTCTTCATTATCGTTAATTCATAGTTTACATTATTGATTATTAGCATTGCCATATTAGTTTGTTATTACATTTCATTATCAAGTTAATATCACCATAGTTTATTTCTAGCATTTTCATTTACATTTCTTATCATTAGCAATTTAACTAATTCATATGTTATCATTAGTTAGTTTATTCATAATTCTTATAATCTCATTTAGTTATATTTCTATTATAATCATGTTTATTAATTCATACATCATTAGTTTTATTTCGAATATGAGTGAGTAGTTTCATATGTCTAGGGATTAGGGAAGCCATGCATGATTAGTATTTGTAAATGTTAAATTAGGATGACATAACATTGTTTCATAGGTTTCTATCACATGCTTGTTTTATTTGCTAATCTTTGGTAATTGATCACTATCTTAGATTAATTTGTTAATTCACTTTTATAAGTCGAGAGGCACGAAAATGAATTAGACTAAGCATGTTATAGTGGACCGACCTAGCCATAGAGAGTGCTCGTTAGGACCCGTTCTATAGTTGGCAATAGGCCGAGAGGTGGTTGTCAAAATACCTAAACAAGTTGACAATATTATCTATTTCTAGTTTAACATGAACATTTATATATATTTGCATATGTGACCCGACTCCCCTATACTCTTTTTGTAATACTACGGTTTTCTATGTCTATGGGTACTCTATCGAGTGGGACTTACTCTGTCGAGTAAGTATCATTTTACGCAAAACAGTAGCTGACCTGATGGGTACTCGATCGAGTAAGTGACTTACTCGATCGAGTAAGTGTGTCTTACGGGATTTTTTAGCCGGGTTTTGTTAATAATACGAGATTAATATAAAAAGGATTCCGTCACTATGCTTAATCACCTTTAACATTCTAAAACCTTTCAAGAGAAGAACAAGAGTTACGTTTATCGCATCTATCGCATTATTAGCAAATCCCAAGGCTAGGGTCGTCTGATTGTCTCATTCTTTACGCCGTTGTGATCGTTGTGTCGAGGTTAAGCTTCTTATATAATTTTCATAATGTTTTGATAAGTTTGGTTAAACCCTAATTGGGTAGATTTGGGGATGTTGGGTATATTATGATGAGTAGATGGTAATTATATGATTATGTGCTATAGGAAGAGGATTCGTAGACGAAAACTTCTGATTAGTTGCTATCACGATCTCGTGTGATTGCTATCTGTAGATACCCAGTATCTGCACCTTCCAAAAAACCACTCGATGATGATCGGACTATAACGTGTTCTTGATATGCATGCGTGGATTGGCTATACATGAGACGGTTTAATGCACTACTCGGATATGAAAAATGATTTTATAAATGGTTTTCTAACTTCATTTCCATTAAAATAACACTATTTAGAGTTAAAACCGTCTTCGAACCCAAAACCGACTCAGAAACCCGCAACTCGAGTCAACCTGAGTCAACCCGAGTTAACCCAAATCTCGAATGTCAAAAATAATGCCATGAATGTCTTTATCATGTCATTTCCATTAAAATGACCCTAATTAGAGTCAAAACCGACACCGGGCAAAAAACCGACTCGAAATTCAAATCCCGACTCACACGGGTCAAACCCGAGTCAAGCACACAAAACACCTACCTCAAGTAACACCCAAATCATCTTATTAGGTGCCCATATTGTTACCCGGCATCCTATTTGATTACCACAAATCAAACTAACCAAATAATAGATAGAGCAAAGGCCACGCTCAAATTGAAAGGGATAGTACACCCCTTTCAATCACTAGGTGGCTCGCGCCTCTTTGGGGTGTCTGCTTAGCTTCTAAGCAAACTCAACTGACCTACCACCCCACATTTCTCTATAAATACCAACCTTCACACACCACAATATTTACGCGAGAGTCCGCCCCCTCCTTATCCCATAAACTTCTAGACCCGACTTCCTAAGTCACAAAATCGACACGTGTTTACGACCTGCCGATCTTAAACACAAGCCTTATACATTTTGTTTGGTAACGTCGCCGCGCATTCGACCAACCCATTCGACCAACTCAACATTAATCAATGTGTTTTTCAACAACATATTTTCAAAACAAAATCCTTTTTTAAGGCACTCTTTTAAACTTCTTTGATCGCGAGTAGTGTAATACCCGTCCTTTTAGGGACCGGTTGACCAACGTTGACTGACCTTGGGGGCATGTGAGAGCCTTTAGGAGTGCGTGTAAGAGATGCGTTGTGTCTTGTTAGACTTTGGGGATGAGTGGTACTCAATAGATTATAGACTACTCGATCGAGTAGCTTGGTTACTCGATCGAGTAGGGGCCACTCGATCGAGTAAGTTGGTTACTCGATCGAGTAGCGTCTTTACAGCGAGGGTTTATAATCGTGTTTTGATAGAATCGCAAATCATTTCCGCCTCCTTCCTTCAGACCTAGATGTCGCCTCACCTCCTTCCCTTCACCTTAATTCCTTCCATGGGAGCCTTTGAGGATGCTTGTGCCTTTGGGATAGGTTGCTTGAGTCGGGTAGCGGTCTTGACGCCAATATACGATGTGTAGGTATGTCATCATCATCATCTTTGTCGTTGTTGTTCCTTGTAGGATGGTGGTAGTAGTGATAGGCGTTTATGCTGTTGTATAGGGGTTTTGCTTGCTTGGTTGATGTCCTGTGGTGGAACAAGGAATTCCTGCGATTGGCTAAAGGTAGGTTCGCCTACTCAGTTCTGTTGGTTGTTTAGTGTGACGGCTGTTGTATTGATTGTAGTGTTAGTGGATTGATTGAGTATGGTAATCGGTTGGTGTTGTGCTGTTTCGTTGGTTGTTGTTATAGTGCAGTTGTTTGTGTTTGATTGTCGTCTATGGTTCTCGAGGTGCGTCGTCGGCTGAGAAGAGTCACTTGCGGAAGTGGCTTCACGCCCTAGTTTTGCCCTCCGTGGAACTCGCCACGGGAGGGGATGTGCACATTCATGGGACAGGGTTATCGCTCAGTATGATGAGCGGGGCTTACGTGGGAACTGCCGCGGTCCCCCACTGGCAGGGCTGGTCCAGTGGATAGTCGGTGACGGTGATTGATTGGAGGAGATGTGGCTTGTGTGTATGTTGTTGTTTCTGTATTGTTATGCCAGCGGTTGTTGTGTTTCTTCAGTTACTGACCCTGTGTGGTTATTTCTTATTTGTCTCTGTTGTGTCTGCCGTGATCCCTTATGGTGAGCAGTCAGTCTTAGCAAGTGTTATCTTGGATGGTAGCTGGAGTCCTGGCGGGATGAGTCTTCACGAGTAATGATAGGAGTAGTTTATATAGTATTAATGAGATGTATTTTGTATATCAGTAGTTTTGGGTAAATCACATGTAAAGTTATTATAAATGTTCTTTTATCGACTTTTGATGATTACTTTCCTCGGGCAACCGAGATGGTGATGCCCTTATATGCTAGGGAAGGTCTTATTAAGGCTCCCTGGTATATGGGGGTGTCACAAAGTGGTATCAGAGCGACGATTTTGGAACCTGTAACAAATGAACCTAATGAACTTAGTGAGTCTAATAAAATGAACCTGGTGTATGTATATTGGGAGCCCCAGCTGATGCTAGGTTTTGGGTGAGTAGGCGCCCTTATTTCAAAATCATGGCCCCATTATGCGTAAGCCAGTCACTGGGTATGGGGATGTTGAGTCGGCAATTATGTGTCTAATGTGTGTAATGGTTATGCTAGAATCGTTCATGATGAAGTTCCTGTTGGAGTTAATGTGTGTGTGATGATAATGAGAAACGTGAAAGTTGGTGCACGAATAGTAGTGTATGTGAAAAGAGTAGAAGTATGGGATAATGTGTAGAGTGTGGTGATAGTTGTGTTTGCTACGAATAGTTGGTAATAGTAGTTTGTATAAGAGTTTATAAGTCTTATAAGTAGTAATAATAATGATAGTGGTTAATGAGTTGTTGAATTGTGATGATGATGATCAAATAATGATAGAAGAATGTGATATATGGCTGGTTGAAAGCTTCCGTTTGTGACGTGATTAAGTTGAGTAAACTAATTTATTTATGTTGAAGCATAGTTGGATTTATAGTAGACTCGGATGATACATGATAGTTTAATGTTGGATGAGTGCTTAAAGTAATATGAGTATAAGTTTTATTAATGAGGTTATAGGCGAAGGATTAGACATGAAATAATGCGTTGACTGTATGCGTGAACGAGTTAATAGTGTGGTAAATGTGTACATGGCCCACCTGCAAGCCCAGCCGATCCGTGGACGTACATCGGTCTTTTGAAAGCCACGCTCGGCGGTGCGAAAATGCTTTCGACCGGATCGCTTTAGATCGGTCGGTTTCGTCTCGGTAAGGGTCTCGAAACGATTAGAGATGTTCGGAGTCGCCACCAAGCATTTGTGGGATGCCTGGAACCCGTTCGAAATCCACTTTATAACTCGGTCAAATCGAAGCACAAAGCAGCGTTTGACATAGGTACTAAAGATAAGGAAATCGTCCCTCTTTAGCATCCTATCTCTAGAATGACTCTCGTACGCCCTGGATAAGGTCGTCCACTATCCAAAGTTTCTGAGTAAGAGGTGAAGGTACGTATTGGGAAGCCCTTTAATCAGACACCCAATCCCGCCCGCGTTAGCGGCCTTTACTGATCGATCTTGGTTGGTTGAATGCAAAAGTTGATAAAACGGTTTAAATGCATGAATGCGCATCCAATAATTTAAACCTAACATGTGAGAGCTTTCTAAGTCGGTTGATTTAATCCAAGTATCAAGTATAAGATGTCGAGTTGGATTAATGATTGATTTGCATGCAAGACGGAAATTAAACATCCATTTACCGTATTAGGTTTAGGGTGCATAACGTGATCCATTTGTCTTAGTAAAGTGTTTTGCAAATACGATTTCGAATAATCATCTGATCCGTCCTATATCCGGGCTTGCCGGAGTCGGGATCGTCCTAGACTAATGCTGGAAGGAAACAGACCCTGTACCAGACGGCTATGTGAGGCGCGAGCCAGCAGGCGGTGTAAGGGGCCTCTTCCTGATTTTGAAGATGAAAAATGGAGGGCCTGCTTAGGCGCGGGTTAGCCCACGGTTTATGTGCCGTGTTCCGACTTTTTAGAAAACGTGTTGAAAATGGGTATTTGAACCCGGTTCGATTTGAAGGGGTCGTTTAGACCGCATTTGTTAATTTGAAGAACTAGACTCGAATAATCGTCATTATTTTGATAATATTCGGTGTCGGGTTCGATTTGACAAACTTGACATGAATAGTTTTGAAAGTAATTATGGACTAATTGTTTTAAGTCCACTTTAATGTAATTAGTCGATACTCATCATCGTACCTCGGTTAAAATCCGGCAGGGTATGTAGAACCAAGGATGACTTTGTGTTGGGGACTAATATGTTTATTTTGGAAATGTAAAGAAATGAAATAAAAGGTTTTAAAATACCTTTTAAATGTCATTAACCAAATATTATCACCGAAACACGGATTTAACCGTCATAGTATGACGAACCAAGGGTGAAAAATGCTTTATGGTTAAAACAAATGAAATAAAATAAAAGGGTTCGAAAGTATTTGGAATAGTAAAAACCGATTACAAATGTGGAAATGAATTAAAGGGAAATGACGAGAACAAATACGGTTGATCTCTGAACTGGACACCCCATTTAGGCGCGGGCAAGCTGGCGACCTAAGGGGCTTCTGTCTCAGGCCAAAAATCAGTTTTGGCTCGTTTATTCCATATTTTGGTTCATGTTATGCACGTTTTAGCATGTTATAGTCATGAAAAAAATGAAAACACAATAAAAGAGGATTTTTACACCCTCATACTTACATGTTTGGTTATGGCGAGTGACCGACGTAAGTGTAACAACTCGTTTGATCGGAAAAAACTCGGTTTAAAACCGTTTTGGTAAGTAAAAAGAGTGTTTTGATGTTTAGCGACAGTGTAGTGGTCGGTCAAGTGATTTAATGCACGATGACGGTACCAAATAATGTGTAAGGCTTGTATTTACGATCGGTAGGTCGTAAATACGCGTCGGGTTGTGACTTAAGAAGTCGAGTATAGAAGTTTAAGGGAGATGTGAGGGGGCGGACTCTCGCGTAAGTCTCAAATGGGTGGCATTTGAGGGGTATTTATAGGAGAATGAGTGGTTGTGTGAGTTTTGAGCGACGTGGCCACCTGGGCTGCTCAAAGAGGCGCGAGCCACGTCGCGGTTCTTCGAGGTGAGTTGTCGCTTTCACAACAAACGCTATGATGATTTGTTCTATCCTACGTTTTATAGTCACATGTTTGGTACTTGACCAACATGAATCCGGGAAAACTTAAGGTAGAAGATTTGAAATGTTTTGTTTTTGGTGGTTGACTCGGTTTGACTCGTTGTTGGAGTCGGGATTTGAATTTTTGAGTCGGTTTTTGGTCCGGTGTCGGTTTTGACTTTAGTTAGTGTCATTGTGACCCCGTCGTCGTGCATTAAACACTCCAGGTATTTTTGGAATATTTTATTTTCAAAATCGTTTTAAGTTTTCCAACGTAAAGTTGTACACAAACTGTCGATCAAACGCCGCGATTCCAAAACATGTTATTGTCCGATAATCATCGGGTGTTTGTTGGAGTCTCAGCAGATACTGGGTATCTACAGAGCCCCCACTTTGACTGAGGCTTGGACAGGGCGAAAGTCAAAGTAGAGCCCCCAGGTTAATCGAAGATTACAACCTGGATACCCAAGCGACGTCGAGGCGGCTCGAAAGGATTCGGGCCAAGGACCTGCCGTCGGGAAGGGCGACGCCAAGGTGACTCGAGGGTACGAGTCAAGGACCTGTCGTCGGGAACAGTTTAGAGTCTATCGACTGTCCGTGCGGGTCGTTTAAAGTCCGTTAGACCACGTATAAAGGCTCGCCAGCCATAGGAAGGAGTCATACATGAGGCATCTTCGGATATGTCCTTGCACGTTTGCGGACAAAGGCTCGCCAGCTATGGTATGGAAATGTACCCGAGGCATCTTCGGGATCTGTCCTTGAATGTTTGCGGACAAAGGCTCGCCAGCCAAGATAAGGAAATGTACCCGAGGTGTGACACCCTCACTTATCGCGGAAAAGTAAACACGTAATTCTAGAATAAAACTGCATGGATATGTTTGTAATAGGTTCAATTGGGTAAAAACCTGTAATTTTAAAACCTGAACCTGTTATAAAGATATCCAAATTGGAAGGTGTCAAACATACAAGGTCTAACTAGAAGTGTCATAACATAACCATCGCTAAAGTCGCGAATAGCCAATTATACAACCAAATGTAAAGAGGGAGACATATGTCCCTAAAATGTATGTGACATAAAAAGTGTTTAAGGGTCACAATAAAATAAAACCAATCTAGGTTCCAAGGTTACTTTGCTCGCTAGCTCGTCCATGTACCCCAAATATGCATCACCTACCTGTCATTCGCATTTTATACAAATACGAAAGCCACAGTCAGTGGGGAGTAACTCCGAGTTCTCCCAGCCACGAAATGTCATAATTAATATAACATGTAAACATAAGAATATGAATACGAATCACACAATGCCTTAGCATATAGATGCTAGACAGTCGTGCTTATCATGTGAAGAACAATATAACAACACATAGTCCTAGCATGTGAATACTAGACCGACTCATACTACACTATCATGTGAATCACATAACATCCAGGAATCCAAACTCTATCAACCATAGCCGGCTTGCATCTCACCTTCTATGATTCATAGAATCATCAAACAAGAAAGGGCAATATATCAAAGACAGGCATAAGTTCTTAGTACGGTCAATAGTCACTCTGTAACTCGAGTCTATACCACGAGGTAGGGAAGGTAATCGAACCGGTATCTTGGCTCAGAGGTTCTATCAAAACATGGCCAAGACACAACACAACCCTAGCCTAAAATCTGCGCAGACCTAGACATGCGGATACACACCACCGCACCCAAGACCCACAATTGTTCTAAAACAAAGTGAGTACCCTACGGAGTCCACCAAAGGGTTGGCTAGTACTTAAGCTGACCACTTACTCTCAAAATAAGTAACGAGGTCATGCCCCAACTTGGATATAAACCCACCAAGTCAGGAACACAGAGGCTATTAAGCAGTGAACATACACTCGTCAAAGACTATAATGACCTATCTATGATGAAGGCCGAAATACTCACCTAGGACCTAGTCCCACTAGTCCCAAATTGAATACTTTAGCCCACACCACACAAGACAAGTAGGATACCCAATTCAGCTGACAATCCAACAATATCTCCATTATCAATAATAATCCAAATTCCAGCTAACCGTTAATTTCATAATTCATGAGAACAAGCTAAAATGGCAACAAGGCAAGAAGACTCAAGTATAAGGCATCCAAAGCATCCAACAACCAACATGTGAAATGATAATTACAAATATCAAGACATAACATAAAATTTCCAATAACAACCAATCTCACCTCAAAGACAAACCCTCGACCCGAGTCCCGCGACGGTCATCGGTCAAATCGAGGCCGATCTGGTTTTAACCTAGTTTGACCAAACTCGTTCGGTCAATCTGCCCACTCGTAGTCTTGGCCTGCTTTGGCCCAAATTACAAATTTTATCGCAATATTATTCTCATGCTATTTCCAATTTCTATCATGTGAAAAACGAAAGTAACACATTATCAATCACCTAAACACTTAACAAACAACAAACACAACATCAGCTATTAATGTGACATTAATTCGTCGAGTAACTCGGAATAGTTACCTTACGCTAGCAAAGAGACAAGTAATAACTTGAGAAAGCTTCTAAAACCCAAAATTACTCTTCATCTTCAACCACATATGAGCCACCTAAAATAATTATGTGAAAGGACGATATTAACGAATTATCTTTATATAAAATATGAGACGGAAATTAATTTAATTATATTTTAAATAAACCAAACTAGCGTCAAAACAATTTATGGACACGGCTCAAAAGTTATTATGACAACCTCAAACTCGGCCTAACCACCAACTACACATGGCCTCAAACTCGTGACTTAGCTAGGCCACGGCCAGGCCACATTTAGGCCACTGGGAATCCGACACGACCACCACCCGACTACCCATAGTCACCCTTCACCTTACTTCATAACCTGACCCAAAAATCAGTCCAAAACAGAACCCAAAAGATGCCTAAGTTCGACCCCAACTCCAGTCCTCAAATGCTAAGTGAAAACTAGACCTGGCAAACAGATCGGGTCGTGTCGGGTTCGTGTTCGTGTCACATGTAAACAGGTCACAAACCTTCCAACCCAAACCCGACCCAATTAAATCTCGTGTCGTGTTCGTGTCGACCCACTTACATAAATGGGTCACCAAGCCTCAACCCTAACCCGTTAATTTCGTGTCGGGTTCGTGTCGTGTTTTCGTGTCATGCCCATATTTGGAAAGTTAGTATATTTATGTGACGGAGAATCAAGAAAAATTAGGATTAATTTAGTAAACAGATCATTCGTGTCGGGTTCGTGTTTAGAGAGCTCAACCCAAACCCAACCCAATTAATTATCGTGTCGTGTTCGTGTCGACCCACTTACATAAATGGGTCATTAAGCCTCAACCCAAACCCGTTAATTTCGTGTCGGATTCGTGTCGTGTTTTCGTGTCGTGTCATTATTTGCCAGCTCTAGTGAAAACCCACGATGACAGCTCTCGTCCCTGCCCAAAACAGAGTACCAATCGTCCCCTTAAGACTCCATTCTCGCGCCTAAAAACAGTCCTAGCTGAGCCAACTAAGTCAGCATTTAAAACGGTTTTAGAGCGGAAATCCACAAGTATAAAGCAACTCAAAAACAGACCCTAAAGACTACAAAAATCGCCCAACACGAGTCCAAATCACCCAAAACAATCCCTACATGTCAGTATACACCGTCTCAACTATAAAACACACCAATTATCACCCAAAACAATCCATACATGTCAGCATACACCGTCTTGAATATACCACTTACTAGCTAGCAGCATCCCAAATGATCCCTAGAGGTCAGTATACACCGTCTCAATCATCTCCACATATCAGTATACACCGTCTCAACTATACAACTGACTAATTAACATCCATAAGGATCCCTATATATAATTATACACCGTCTTAATTATAAAACAGACTAACCAGCATTCGAAATAAACATATTTTACAAGTAATATCGAGTAATCGATAATTGTTACCTTTTTCTGATTGAACTAATCATTTATGACTAACAAATCTTCTACAAGACCGTCTATTTTAGTACATACAACCGTCTTATAAAAAATAAAGCTGAAAATATAAATGGGTTTGTAAAAATACATGACGAAAATGAATTTTACTTACAACGGATTGACGGAAACGACGAGAGGAACGCTATGGAACGAAAATCGTCGAAAACGGATGAGAAACGGACGACCGAAAATCGATTTTACGAAAGAAAGAAAAAAAAAATGAAACGTGAAAAAGAAGAAAAAGGAAGGGAGAAGAAGAAGGAGACGTAGGAAATGGGGGAGCAGCTTGCCTGCCTGCTATTTATTATACGTACGTTTCTTCGTCGTTAAGAAACTTCGATCGTTATTAAAACCGTTTCGAGTTAAATTTAACCGGTTTTAGTAAAAGTTTCAGTAATAAAACGGAATCAATAATAAATAAATTTAATGAGTGAAAATAAAATAAACTCAGCTAGTTAACGTAAATAATACAATATCAGCTTGAATCGGAATTATTAGCGATTTTTACAAAACTAACGGATATTAATAAAAATTGCTAATTTAGTGAAATAAGCTCAAAATAGCTAATTGGACGGTTTTGTTCCCAAAATCCATCTCGGGTTCACTTAAAACAACTTTCATAAGGACTCGTAAAGAAACGGAAATTATTAAATAAATAAACTCGAACTAATTTCAAATAAACTTATTAATGATTATTAAAATTAACGTATCGAATTATGATGAAATTAATTAATTAGCTAATCATATATATATATATAAATCGTTAAATGAGGTAATTAAATTCAAAATAGCAATTAAAAAAAAAAATTTATCCAACTTAATAAAATACGGGGTGTTACACGAGGCATCTTCGGGATCTGTCCTTGAATGTTTGCGGACAAAGGCTCGCCAGCTGTGATAAGGAAATTTACCCGAGGCATCTTCGATCTGTCCATGAATGTTTGCGGACAAAGGCTCGCCAGCCATGATAAAGAAATGTACCCGAGGCATCTTCGGGATCTGTCCTTGAAGGTTTGCGGACAAAGGCTCGCCAGCCATGACGGTCGGTTAACGGGCCGTGAGCATAGCCGCGTCAAATGGGCTTGTTTTGAAAGTAGCGAGCTCATGATGCCGCTATGGAAATAGTGAAGTCAAATCTTCACTATCACTGTTTTCGAAATGAGCGGGTTCCGCGAGGAAGCCCCCTACTGGTATTTGAAGGAATAGTGAATTTGGGCTCTTCACCGTTCGACGTTCTTTTGAAGTGGCGGTTTTGATCGTCGTTTGTTTGAATTTTGAAGGAAATAGCAAATTTTAAATCTGCTATTACGTTTGAAGTGACGGTTTATGTGCCGCCGTTGACATTTGATGGAAATAGTGAATTTGGAATCTTCACTATTAATTGAAGTGACGGTTTATGTGCCGCCGTTGACATTTGATGGAAATAGTGAATTTGGAATCTTCACTATTAATTGAAGTGACGGTTTATGTGCCGCCGTTGACATTTGATGGAAATAGTGAATTTGGAATCTTTACTATTAATTGAAGTGACGGTTTATGTGCCGTCGTTGACATTTGATGGAAATAGTGAATTTGGAATCTTCACTATTAATTGAAGTGACGGTTTATGTGCCGTCGTTGACATTTGATGGAAAATAGTGGAATTTAATTTCCAACCATTATTTTGGAAACGACGGTTTTAATTGTCGTCGTTTGAAAATTTGAAGAAATAGCGAATTTTGAATTTTCACTTTTATCTTTGAAAATTGAAGAGAATAGCGAATTTTGGATTTTCACTATTAGTTTTGTCTTTGAGAAAATGACAACCTTTAATATCGTCAAAGAAAATTCAGTTTAATACGTGAAATTGGGCCAAAGCCCAAATTTCGGTGAAAAAGCAAGGCGACGCCTGATTGAGGCGCGAGCCCTCTTGCGAATCAAAGGGGCTTCCCTTTTTTCTGTAAAAGACGCGAGTTCAGGCTGCATCCCATTCATCCTCGTCATCTTCACATTTCGATAAAACAAGCTAAGATCGCCATTGTTGGACCTTCTAGCTCGCTTCCATTCGTGCCATTACAACAATGTCATCTCGAGGTATGCATTCCCTCATGAATCCATTTAAATTTGTTGATCTTTGGCTTGATTGAATCAGGGCGGAATTTTACCCTAGAAAATCGAATTTGGCATTTTTGATTGAGCCTATTTCGGGTGAAAATGATGCTTGCATTAGGTTAGAAACCTGTTTAGGAGTATAGGGGTGCTTTTAGTTTGCATTTTGGTCCCCGTTCCGGCTCCCTATGCTCGAAAAACGTGAGTGAGGTGAGAAACCGCCTCATTTTTGCAATGCCAAGTTTATTTGCTTGGATAGTGAGTCCCACTATGTTGCATTGTAGTTGAGAGAACCCGTCATTCGCCATTTATGGACTTTTGTTTGGTATTGTGGGCAACATTGGATTTTTGCCTTTTGTGACGGTCTTATGTCTGACAAAACAAGCGTCTGTTTGGGCTTGAATTGAGTCAGTTGACCTTGAAATGGTCCTCATTGGTAGTTTAGGTCGCTTTGAGGCGTGATAAAATCACGTTTGCCTTTTGCGGTCGTTTTTTGAATTTTTGACCGACTTGGGCTCAAATTAGCGTATGAATTGCCTTTTTGAGCCGTAAAAAAAATACCCCATTGTGTCGGGAATGTATTTTGGTTTCTTGGCGGACCTTGTAGGGGTCTTGAAATGCCGATGTTTTGTGGTTTTGACTCGTCTTTTGCTTGAAAAGATGGGCGAGTCGTTTTTTGTTTTTGTTGTTTGGTTGGATTTTGGGCGGGATTGCCCCTGTTTTGTTTTGCAGGTTGTTGTTTTTTGCTTTCTTTTTGGATTTGCCCATTTCATGCCGTCGTAATGCCGAAATTTCGGCTGACGTCTTTTGCTTGTAGGAGAGTGTTCGGGATAGGCTGAGTCCCTTGCTGCGACTTTTGAGGAGCTGTTCGGGACGGGGCTAGTTAGCACTCCGGTTAGTGTACCTGCCGTGGTTGTGGAGGACGTTACCGATGAGGAGAGACCTCCTGAGCAGGCTGTTAGAGCCGTGGGGGCCGTTGAGGAGCGTGAGGTGCCCATTATTGGGGCCACTGTCACTAGAAAAGCTCAGACTGGGTCTGAGGCTGGTACCTCCGGGCGAAGGATTTCTACGAGGCAGCGTCGTCCCCGGGTGACCAGAGGGACGTTACAGAACGTCACCAGGGTCGTTGAGATGGGCCCTATCCATCAAGTTGAGTCTCGCGGCCAGAAGAGACAGAGGGCGGAGACAGTCGAGGACGATGCCGACGTTGTGAGTTGGAGAGCCAGGCGAGCTACAGCCCCGCGGGGGTTGCACTTGCGGGCTGCGCCTGCTTGGGCCGAGGGTTTTGACGGTAGTCAGTTGTTGCTCCGACTGGACGTGCACCTCTCCTACCGTGCTCACGAGGGCTTGGTGAGTTGTGTTCCTCGATCGAATTTCGTCACTTTTGAAGTGTCGGGCCTGAATAGGCATTCTGACGTTGTTTGTTTTTGATTTCAGGAGATTGGCACCATGAGGACTTTTTCGGGCTTCTCTACTTGTTTGGGTTTCTACGACGTTCTCCGAGCCGGGACGAGGGTGTTGATAGAGAGGTCGACTTTTGGGCCGTTGGTGGCAGCCTGGCGGGACATTCACAGATCTTCGATTAGGGCGAACCTGTGTCTAATCCACGCCATGTTGGATCGGTACTGGGATACGACGTCGTCGTTCCACATGGAGTTTGGGGAGGTCGGCGTGTGGTCGGTACCTCTTGTGAGGGTTTAGTTTTCGGTACTTGTCGTTAGGAGCACCTAGACCAAAGCACAATTTATAACTCCACAAACAACTCTACAATTAGTAAAGAGGCAAGTAAAGGTCGGATCCCAAGGGACGGGAATTGAGATGAGATTTTCAATTGCAACTAGTGGTGTCTAGGGGTGTCACAATTTGGGGTTTGAAGTAGAAGATCATTAAACTAAATAGCAATAAAAGTAAACAAGCAAGATGATTAAAATGGGATGTAAACAATTGATAAAAGGCACTAGGGTGTCATGGGGTCATAGGGGATTCATGGGAATTGATCATACAAACATATTCTCAAATTATAAGCAAGCAATTATTGTTGTGATAGATCGAGTTGGTTTATATCTTACAATACTAGGAAAGTTTGGGTCCCGGAGCCGAATCGATTAGATTGTACAACACCTACAAGTCGACTTAATCTTCCCTACTCAACTATATGCATGGTCTAATGAGACTCGAGTTGGTTTATGTCTTACAAGTCTCATTGAAAAGATAGGTGATGGTTAAAAAATGCAAGGATTCATAGGCTCGCATTTCATCAAACATAACATGTGCATAATTTGATATCACAACAAGCAAGCAAAGAAACTATGAAAACATATTAATTTAAGCATGAATCATCCCCCATGTTGGTTTCCCCTAATTACCCATTAACCCTAGCTAAGGAAACTACTCACTCATTATCTTGTTGAACATGCTAGCAAGGTTGTCAATCATACCAACAAAGTAAAACATGATGAATAAATGAAGATGATTAACAATAATTAAAAAGGCTTTAAGAGAATTATGTCTACTAATGATTCCAATAATAAAGCAAAGAATAATAGAAGTACTTGATGATTGATTGGAAGGTTGTCAATCTCCCAATAATAATCCAAATAATCTTCAATTACCCAAAATGAAAGATGAACAAAAGAGAGATTAAGGAAACGAGATTTGTATTAAGACTTGATTAAAAGTTGATTACAAGATTAAAGAGAGATTAGATTGATATAAACTACACTAGAGATTGCTAAGAAGAACATGATAACCTAATTAGATTAATGGGGTATTTATAGTGGGGATTAGGTACATAAATTAGGGTTTACTAAGGGCTTAAATGACGATTAAGTCCTTGAGGAATCGCTGGTCTTAAGAGAGACTCCGGTCTCCATTTCGCCGGTCTTTGAAAAATATGCGCATCCTTCATTGAACAAGTAGAAGACGGATTAGCTGTCACACAATCCGAGCGTCCAGGGCACGGGACGGGCGGATTGTGGGTCTTTTGGACGAGCGGATTCTTGGGGTGGACGGGTGGATTGTGGTGGTTCTGGACGAGCGTCCAGCTAAGGAAGACGCTCGGATTGCTTGTCTTGGACGGGCGGATTGTGGGCAATCCGCTCGGATCCTCTGTCAGATTCTTCCTTTCTTCTTTTCTTCCTTTCTCTTCCTAAAATCCTTGAGGATTTCCTCGGGGATGCAAGGATCTTTTCTCATCATTGCCCAACTAATATAGTATGTACAAAGGCCGTCTAGTCTTGTCTTCTCTTTTTGATTCTTGGTCATTGAATTCAATCAATTTAGCTCCATTTGCCATGAAAATGCAAGGTTTGCACTCCTTTCCTACCAAGGGATCAAAACCTCAAAGAATATGCAAAACAAAGGACTAAAGACAATAAATGACCCAAATATGCACTAAAAAGCATGGGAACAAGACTAATTCGGGGGCTAAATATGCTCAAATTATGGTCACATTAAATATCCCCAAACCGAACCTTTGCTCGTCCCGAGTAAAGGTGACAAAGACTAGGACCGCTATTTAAACTAACCTAATAGCATAGTCGATATGAGACAATTAGCGGGTCTCACTCCGCCCCTTCAACTCACAACAAGACAACCATGAGGTAGGATGCCTTCTTTCAAGGCAAGGTGGGTCTTGCCAAAATGGCGACACATCCAAACATTAAAGCTCATAAAATCAAGTAATGGATGCATCTACAAAAGAATAGCCACTTTCCTCATCTAAGTGGCGGAAATTATCTAAAGGGGAAGCAATTCAAGGGTACACACTCCTTCATAGATGCAATTTCTTCAAACTACTAAGCCTAGAAGGATACCAATAAATCACCTCCAAGTTGTGTCAAGCTAGGGTACCTTTGTCCTCAATCGTTAAATGCTTTTGTCAAGAATAGACTCCCTATGGTGTTAGAAACACTCGAGGATCGCGGAATTCCCCCTCTTGCCTAGACAAGAAGAAGGGTCGTCCTCTCTCTACCATGCACAAAAATGGATACGATGGATAAAGGGATCGATAGAATTTGAGTTTCATTTGGGAGTTTGCTTTGTTGTTTGTTTTTCCCCCTAATTTCTTGTGGCATATAACATTTGAGAACACTTTGTTTTGCCATTTCTTTTGATTTTTGGCAATTCAACACTTGACAACTTTTCAACTTTTTGCATTTCTTTTTGAACATTTTCAAAGTCACCCCATATGTAGTGAGGGTGCCTTATATTTGAAGCTTTAGGAGTCTATTTTTGCTCCTCTTTTCATTTGATGCATTTTGCAAACTTTCTTTCACTTTTCATTTCATTGAACTCAAATTTGAACAATTTCTTTTCGTGCCCATTCCCTTTGATGACAAAAATATGGTAGAACATGGATGATGGATGCATGTTTTCAAGGGTCACCTTGGAATAAACGGTAGCCAAGGAGTTATCACACCACAAGGTACTCTTGACTAGGCCTTAATCCATGGGTCAAAGGATACTAGCATGACACATCCTAGGGTGTTTTACAAGTATTCTAACAAACAAAGTCTTAAGAAGAAAAAGCATCTACTAGGGCCTATATACACTTGTCAAGCTTCCCAAGTAGACGGTTTCGCAAAATTTTCTAACATGAAAACTGCATGCCATGATGCAACTAACATATATACATCTTAATGCAAATGATTCTACCAACTAATATGCCATATAATCTAAATCCAAGTCCTAAATTCACATTGTTTATATGACATCAATCAAAATAAAGCCACATAGTCATTAACATAAAGAGGAAAAAGGAGATTGGAAAGATCATACCATGCGGTCTTCAATATCCTCATGTCTCGGATGTGGCGTAGTCGATCAATGTGAACAAGGATAGAACAAACACAATATATACAACAATATATATAAGACTACACTACAAAGGAAATGAACTTGTTTTTGGATTTTCAAAATTTTCAAATTTTTTGATTTTTCGAATATTTTTTGATTTTTTTGGGTTTTTGAATAAAATTTAAGTTAGAATTTCTCATCCCCACACTAATATGGGTATTGTCCTCAATGGCCAATATGATAGGAAATTATGCAAGAATGATGCATGATTTCTATACTAAATGCAAGCTATACTAATCTACACTACATGATGCATGGGTTTTTGTTTATGTCGGAGAGCGTAATTTAGATTACCTCCCATTGCGTATGCATGTACTTCCCCAAACCGAGATAGACATTATTTCTAATGTCTTAAATTATGGGGTAGTTCATGCACACAAGATGCAATGCATGAAATTAAATGTTATCATTTTGGATTTTTCAAATGGGAACAATAAAAGAACACCTCAATGTGGCCAAGGTGTTAGTCCTCATGTTTCTAGGACTCTCCAAACTATATGATCAAGATAAAATAAATAAAACAAAGAAATAAGTAGACAAACCTCAAGGGGGTAGGAGCCTCCAAAGTTTGCTAGTCCTCCATCAAATCATCATTGTCATCATTTTCCTCCATAGAAGCGGACTCATCTCCACTTCCCTCTTCACTTCCTTGCTCACTTCCTTCATCATCTTCATTAGCATCTTCTTCCTCATCATCTACCTCTTCATCAACACCCTCATCATCATCAACCTCATCATCGACATTCTCATCTTTACCCGGTCTTTCACCCCTAGATGTGCTTGGAAAGAGGACTTCCCTATCCGCCCAACTAGGCAAAGGACATGGAGAATCAAGTAGTCCTTGCCTAGCTAAATGAATAAGGGGTGGATATTGGGCCAAGTATGCATCTACTCAATCATTATAAGCTTGTTTATGCATCTCTCTCATGAGGAGAGTCATGTAGTCATTGCCCACTTTAACATCTTTGGGTTTGAACTCTTGATATTTGAATGGATAGGGTGGTGTGACAATGGAGGAGGAGGGCTCTTCAATTTCGCCCCTTTGTTGACGGATGATGTACTCGGCGCCCTTGGAGAGTGGAAGTAGGTAGTTTGTTCGATGAGCACTCAAGCGGCATATCTTGGAAGGCAAAGTGAAAGATCTAGCATAATTGGTTAGCCACCCATAGTTGGTGTCAAGAGAGTTATGCTTGACCCACTTGTACTTGTGAATCATGGCATCCATGTCAATGAGATGACCCCCTTTGATCGCCACATAGGTGTTATCCTTGTTGTAATTTGCGTCAAAGTGCTTGGCCAAGAGAGTAAATAGACCTCCATTTACGAAAAAAGCGGTGCCTTCCTTACCACAATCAACATTGAGCCATCTTTCCACCAAAAGCCTTAGAGCATTTTAAGGCTTAGTGAATTCCCTTCCAACATTTAAGGCCGACTCAAGTAGAACACAATCGAGTTTGGTAAAATGATTAGTGTCTTTACTTGCAATTATAGTATTCCCGATGACCTTGTGCCACACTCTAATGCCCGGACGGTGGACTAATAGAGCGCGACAAGCATGAAAGCTCACAAATTTCTTCCCGAAAATTGCCTCCCAAAGAGGAGCGGGGTCATACTTTTCGGGCATCTTGTGATAATAAGGTGTATCACTAAGGCCTAATGCTTTACTCAAAACATCAAAGGTGATGCGTCTATTCACATTGGCAAGGCGAAACTCGGTGTATGTTCTAGTCTCTACCTTAGTCACTTTCAATGAACTTAAGAATTCTAAGGTAAGGGAGGGGTATGTCAATTCTCTTGTAGTAAACAATTTTCCCAACCCCATGGCTTCGAAGAAGGCTTTTGTTTGTTAAAGGACACCTAATTTGTTCAAGGCATCTTCACATATGAATTTGGTGGGCAAAATGGCTTTCTTAGCATACTTGGCAAATGTATCCCTATGGGAGTTAGAAATGAAAATTACCTCCAGATAGTTTGATAATTGAGCGATTTCCGGAGTTGTTGATGTTGTTGCTTCCAAGGGAGGATTTTGTGTTGTTGAACTTCCAAGTTTGCACTAGCAACCACCATAGCCATTGAAGCTTTCTTTGCTTAAAGGCATTGTTGCCTTTTTGAGAGTGCCTTTGCCTTGAGTGCCTTTGTTGCTCCTTTTGTTCTTGCCATTGATGATTATACCAAGAAAAGGTTGAAAATCTTCAATTTCCAATTATACCCAAATCGATTTTAAGATGTAAGGATTTGCCTTTGTATTTCAAAAATCGACTCAAAGGTTGAAGATTTTGGTGCTTGGATTGATTATTATTGTAAAAGGAGTTATTAATTGTTGTTGTAGGGAAGTTTGAATTTGATTTTGTTGAATTTGGTTGAGGAAATCCTGTTTTTGGTGATGAAGAGGATGAGGGTTTTTGGGTTTTTGGGTTTTTGGGTAGTGTTTGAATGAATGAATGAATGAATGAAATGAATGTGGGAAGGAATATTTAAAACACCCGAAATTTTCAAAACTGCAGGGGGAAGACGAGCGGATTCCCGTCGGGACGCTCGGATTCTGCTCAATTTGGCTTCAGGAAATCTCGCCTAAAGACGAGTGTCTTTCAGTGAAGACGAGCGGATTCTGCAATTCAGGACGAGCGGATTCTCTTAAAGACGAGCGGATTCTGTTACAGCAAATTTTCTTAATTTGCATTGGCAAAAAGACGAGCGTCTTTCTGCAAAGACGAGCGCATTCTTTCAGACGAGCGTCTTCTCAGCTGGGACGCTCGGATTCTCTAACAGACCAAAATTTTCAATTTTGCAGCTCATTTGGACGGACGGATTCTTCCACAGATGCTTGGATTCCCATAAGATGAGCGGATTACCGTTAAGGACGCTCGGATTCCTCCTGGTCTACCCGGATTCAGGTCCATCCGTGCACTTGCATATCCCGTGTCATTTTCATTCTTCAAATCCCGTCTTCTTCATTGTAGGGGCACTACGAAGGCATGAATAGCCTAGAAAATTGCTATCCCCACACTAAGTTAAAGCACTACACATCAATAAAATCATTAGTCCCTCCCTCACTTCTCTCAAAAAATGATAAATATCTTGATCAAGCCATAAAAATCCAAAAATGAATAAAATGCAATGTAAGAATTAAAATGCAAGTTAGGGAGTTAGAAATATTTACAAATGGTGGTTTGGAGAGGACTCCACCAAAATCTCATCCTTAGTGAGATGTCATGGGGGCATGTCCAAGGTGTTGTTGATGTTACTCAACACCTTGAAGAAGTAGTCAAAAGCTTGTTCATTATCATGTTAAAGATCCTCAATAGATCTTTGCACTTATTGTCCTTCATGTTGGTCTTGATCGATAGCATTACCAATATAGGGATTGAAAATCCCTTCAAACTCATCATCCCATAGACCACAAAATTCATCTACTTGATCACTAAAAATCTCTTGAGTTGATAGAGACAACTCTCCCACTTTCTTGTTTTGGCCAATGAGGCCCTCTTATTTATTGCTTGACTTTGGTGAGCTTTTCAAGCTCTCTTTGTTACAATTTCCTTGCTCTTTTTATGGAGCATCATCGACTTTCTTCTTCTATTGGAATTCTGACTTCTTCTTATCATCCTTCCGGCTATAATGATCAAGCATAAAACATGGTTCATGCAAACGGGGAGCTCTATGGTCTTTTCAAGATTGAAAGTTATGCTTTTATCTCCCACTTCTAGAGTGAGCTCTCCATGCTTCACATCTATCACCGCACCCGCGGTGTGCAAGAAAGGTCTACCTAGAATGATTGGAATATTGGAGTCTTCTTCCATGTCAACAATGACAAAGTCCACCGGGATGAAAAATTTCCCAACTCTTAAGGGAACATCTTCCCATATCCCTAATGGTGTCTTCGTCGATCTATCGGCCATTTGGAGTGTGATATTGGTGCATTTAAGCTCTCCCATCCCTAACCTTTTACTCACCGAGTACGGCATAACACTCACACTAGCCCCTAGATCACATAAGGCTTTGTTAATCGTGGTGTCGCCAATGGTACACGGTATTGAGAAGCTTCCCGGATCTTTTAGTTTTGGAGGTGAACTCCCTTGAAGTATTGCACTACTCACCTTAGTGAAGGCGATAGTCTCAAGCTTCCGGATCGACTTCTTTTTCGTAAGGATGTCTTTCATGTACTTTGCATAGGCCGGCACGTGATTGATTAATTCCGTGAAAGGAATCGAGACTTCCAAATTCTTCACAATTTCCATAAATTTTCCAAGTTGATCATCAAATTTGGGCTTGGCTTGACGACTTGGAAAAGGAAGTCTAATCACAATGGGTTCCTTCTACTTGGCCTTGTCTTCACTTTTTATTGAAAATTATTCTTTTGATGGTTCTCCATCCTTGGAGTTTTGCACAACTTCTTCTTTGTCACTAGCTTCCACAACTTCATCCTTAACTTGCTTCTTCGGTGCTTCATCTCTCGTACCACTCCTCAAGTGAATGGAACTAACCGTTTTATGTCTCAGGGGATTACTTTGAGGTGGTAATTGCCCCTTTTGTCTTTGTGGGCTTGAAGATGCTAGTTGAGTCAATTGGGTTTCCAACATTTTGGTGTGGGCTAGGATGTTGTTGATGGTGATTTCCTTTGCTTGACTATCTTTTTGCATTTGAGTGAAAAACTCTTGTTGATTCTTTTGCATTTGGAGGACCGCTTTTTGAACATCAAAACCTTGGTCATTTTGTTGATTGTATGGAGTTTGATTTTGGTAACCTTGGTTTTGGTTGTAAAAGGGTCTTTGATTTTGGTTTCTCATGGGAGGTGGGGTGTATGTTGTTTGAGGGTTTTGAACATTTTGGCTTTTGTATGAGAGATTTGGGTGGAATTTGGTGTTTTCATTGTAATAATTTGAATAAGGGGTACCACTCTTGTATGCTTGAAAAGCATTCACTTGTTCATTTGTTCCCCTACATTCACTTTGGTCATGTCCCAAAGTTCCACAATTCTCACATATCCCACTTGGGATTGATGAAGATGCCGTCATGGCATTAACATGATGCTTTGGTGATTTTGAGGCTTCTTCAAGTCTAGCCATAGCTTTTTCGAACTTCAAGTTGATGGTATCAATGTGAGCACTAAGTTGAGCACCCAATTGAGTAATAGAGTCCACTTCATGCTTTCCTCCTCTAGTAGCCTTGCGAGGTCTACTATATTGTGAATTATAGACCGCCATTTCCTCAATCTTGTTCCAAGTTTTATTGTCGTCAACTTCGGTGAACATACCATTTGATCCGATGTTGAGAATGTTTCTTGAGTCTTCATAAAGACCATTCCAAAATTGTTGTACCAAGAACCACTCGCTAAGTCCATGATGAGGACATGAGCGACAAATTCCCTTGAATCGCTCCCAAGCTTCATACAAGGATTCTTCATCCCTTTGCTTAAAGCCCGTAATTTGAGCTCTTAGCATGTTAGTCTTTTCCGGTGGATAGAACTTTTTGTAGAAAGCTAGAGCCAATTTCTTCCAAGAGTCAATTCCGAGAGTAGCCTAATCAAGGCCTTTCGACCATTTTTTTGCGGTGCCAATTAGATAAAAAGGAAATAAGACCCATCGAATTTGGTCTTGAGTTACACCGGTTTGAGAAATCGCATCACAATAGTCACAAAAAGTCTCCATGTGAGAGTGAGGGTCTTCACTAGGCATCCCCCAAAATTGGCTTCTTTCGACTAATTGGATAAATGCGGATTTGGCAATGAAATTTCCGGTTAAGTGTTGTGGTGTGGGAGTAACATTGGGTAGGTTCTCCTCGGTTGGTACGGAATGTGATGAAAATTTAGGCATTGTGGGTTGATTTTGTGCTGGATTTTGTGTTGGGTTCTCCTCACCTTCTCTTGCAAAAGGGTTGACGAACTCAATAGCGTTTGGTTGAATATCTACAACCTCACCAATACCTCTAAAATTTCCTCTAGCAAGTCTTCTATTGTTTGTCAAAGTCCTTTCAATTTCATGATCAAAGGGTAACAAGTTACCTTGTGATCTTCTAGACATGCAAAATATTAAACAACTTGAAAATAATTAGAACAAACCTTGAGGAGTTTTACTTCCCCAAGGCAAATAAAATCTAAATCAAGTTAACACCGTCCCCGGCAACGGCGCCATTTTTGGTCGGTACCTCTTGTGAGGGTTTAGTTTTCGGTACTTGTCGTTAGGAGCACCTAGACCAAAACACAATTGATAACTCCACAAACAACTCTACAATTAGTAAAGAGGCAAGTAAAGGTCGGATCCCAAGGGACGGGAATTAAGATGAGATTTTCAATTGCAACTAGTGGTGTCTAGGGGTGTCACAATTTGGGGTTTGAAGTAGAAGATCACTAAACTAAATAGCAATAAAAGTAAACAAGCAAGATGATTAAAAAGAGATGTAAACAATTGATAAAAGGCACTAGGGTGTCATGGGGTCATAGGGGATTCATGGGAATTGATCATACAAACATATTTTCAAATTATAAGCAAGAAATTATTGTTGTGATGGATTGAGTTGGTTGATATCTTATAATCCTAGGAAAGTTTGGGTCCCGGAGCCGAATCGATTAGATTGTATAACACTTACAAGTCGACTTAATCTTCCCTAATCAACTATATGCATGGTCTAATGAGACTCGAGTTGGTTTATGTCTTATAAGTCTCATTGAAAAGATAGGTGATGGGTGAAAAATGCAAGGATTCATAGGCTCGCATTTCATCAAACATAACATGTGCATAAGTTGAGATCACAACAAGCAAGCAAATAAACTATGAAAACATATTAATTTAAGCATGAATCATCCCCCATGTTGGTTTCCCCTAATTACCCATTAACCCTAGCTAAGGAAACTACTCACTCATGATCATGTTGAACATGCTAGCAAGGTTGTCAATCATACCAACAAAGTAAAACATGATGAATAAATGAAGATGATTAACAATAATTAAAATGGGATTAAGAGAATTATACCTACTAATGATTCCAATAATAAAGCAAAGAATAATAGAAGTGCTTGATGATTGATTGGAAGGTTGTCAATCTCCCAATAATAACTCAAATAATCTTCAATTACCCAAAATGAAAGATGAACAAAAGAGAGATTAAGGAAATGAGATTTGTATTAAGACTTGATTAAAAGTTGATTACAAGATTAAAGAGAGATTAGATTGATATAAACTACACTAGAGATTGCTAAGAATAACATGATAACCTAATTAGACTAATGGGGTATTTATAATGGAGATTAGGTACATAAATTGGGGTTTACTAAGGGATTAAATGACGATTAAGTCCTTGAAGAATCACCGGTCTCAAGAGAGACTCCGGTCTACTTTTCGCCGGTCTTTGAAAAATATGCGCATCCTTCATTGAACAAGTAGAAGACGGATTAGCTGTCACACAATCCGAGAGTCCAGGGCACGGGACGGGCGGATTGTGGGTCTTTTGGACGAGCGGATTCTTGGGGTGGACGGGCGAATTGTGGTGGTTCTCGACGAGCGTCCAGCTGAGGAAGACGCTCGGATTGCTTGTCTTGGACGGGCGGATTGTGGGCAATCCGCTCGGATCCTCTGTCAGCTTCTTCCTTTCTTCTTTTCTTCCTTTCTCTTCATAAAATCCTTGAGGATTTCCTCGGGGATGCAAGGATATTTTCTCATCATTGCCCAACTACTATAGTATGTACAAAGGCCTTCTAGTCTTGTCTTCTCTTTGATGCTTGGTCATTGAATTCAATCAATTTAGCTCCATTTTGCCATGAAAATGCAAGGTTTGCACTCCTTTCCTAACAAGGGATCAAAACCTCAAAGAATATGCAAAACAAAGGACTAAAGACAATAAATGACCCAAATATGCACTAAAAAGCATGGGAACAAGGCTAATTTGGGGGCTAAATATGCTCAAATTATGGTCACATCAGCGTGACTTTAGAGGACTTTGCCATGGTATCAAGCCTTCCCTGTTGCGAGTTGCCCATTGAGTTTACCGAGACGCCGGAGAGAGTGTCCTCTCTTGTGGTCACTGCTTTGATCGGTACTGCTTTGCCGGAGCCTTCCGACGTCATTCCGTACTTGATCTCGAGTTCGTACGTGAAGGACCACTTCACTGGGAGGGTGGCAGGTGTTACTCCGACGCCGTTGGAGAGTCTGGAGGCAGAGGTTGAGGCCGACACGAAGGAGGCGCGGCTGTGATTGTGGTATTTCTTGGGTGCCACGTACTTTGGTGACAAGGGTGAGCGCATGTCGACCAAAGTGCTTCCTCTCCATACTGACCTTGACACTTTGGGTCGGTTTGACTGGATTACGCCGGCTCTGGCGAGTTTCACCCGGTACTTGCACGCGGCGGTGCATCCGGAGACAGTGGGAGAGGGTAGTGCTCCTGCTTTGGTTGGCCCCGACCTCATCTTTGAGGTACGAGTATTTTTTGTTGTAGCTTTTTGAGTTTGATTTTGATTTTGATTTTGGCAATTTTTGAGAAATTGGCTGATTTGTGCTTGCTGTGTTTGATTACAGGCTTGGTTGTATGCTTACTTCACTCCTCTGCGTCCGGAGACCACAGACGGCATTCCCTCGACCTACCCTGCTGTGAGGGGTTGGACGGTGGCTCGGAAGAAGTCGATTAAGTCGACTTACGAGGACTGCAGGCGTCGCGTGAACAAGCTTCGGGTTGCTGATGTAAGTTCTAGCTCTCTTTCTCCTCTTCTTTATAGAAATAGATAGAGCTAGGATGACTAGGTAGCTTATGAAGCCCCCAGTTGGCTGAGTAGCTTTGCCTTGAATGCAGTTTGTTGGGCGGCCTTGAGAGCACTACACGGGCGTACCGGCTGCCATCAGGGAGCGTTTGCGGCCTCGCAGCTCTCTGCATTTGTACTTGGAGACGGCGATTGAGCCGGTTTGGTACTTGGGCGAGCGTTTAGTTCGTCAGTGCTTCACCGAGACTTTCGTCGTGCCGTTTAACCCGCCTAGGGTGTTGTTCCAGGAGTCGACCCCTGATGAGGTTGAGGAGCACCTTCACGGTCAGGGAGGTGAGGAGCTGTTGCTACGGGACGTCGACTTCGACACCTTCCGGTTGTCGAGGCTTGCTTGGTACCCGATCGAGGTATGTTTTCCTCTGCTCTTTTGTTTTCATTGCCTCTCTTAATAGGAGGGTTTGCCATCTTTGATGTGGATCCAAATGGTAGGGAGTCGACCTGCTGATGAGGACTCAGCCTCCAGCTTTCCTGACGGAGACCACATTTCAGGGGCCTGTCGGCGAGGAGCTTCAGTTACGCTTTCCAGAGCCCGCGGTCGCCGAGGTGACCGATGCTGGCATGAAGTGGAGGTTGATCGTTCTGAGGGTGAGTTTCTGGCTTGAACATTTTCCTCAATTACACTTTGCCTTACATTGTATTGAAGGACATTTTTGATTTGTAGGTGACGACTGTTAGTCACCAGGACTTGTGGCGGATGGCTAACCGCTGGAGGGCGCTTGCTGGTGACCTGGCTGCGAGGGAGGCTCGGCTTTCTCAGGTACTTTTGTGTGCTGTTTTTGTGTATTTTGTGTTGTACTTCACGTTTTTAGATCTTGAGGATCTGTTATTATGTTTTGTAGGGTACTGCGGATCCGGCGGAGCTTGCTCGGGTTCGTACTGAGTTGGAGGCAGCCAGGTCGACGATCGAGGGCCAGAAGCTGGGGATCATCCGTCGGGACCAGGATTTGAGGCGTCGTGAGGACGAGCTGCAGAGCCGAGACGCGGAGATTGCCTCTCTCAGGGCTCAGTTGGCTACGGCAGAGGAGCTTCGCGTCGTGATGGAGCAGGAGACGCTGGAGAGTTCCCCGGAGAGGGAGCCTGAGCATGTGGTGGTGTCTGCGTTGGCGGCGACTCCTAGTGAGACCAGGACTTGTCCAACGGGAGACGTCGAGTAGTTGTTGTAGTTTGTCCGTGTCTTGGACTCTTGTCTGCACATATTTACATTTTGCGTGAGGCGGTTTGTATATATGTGTTTTTGGATTGTGGTTTATTTTGTGAATTTTTGGCTTTTTGTGTTGTGTTTCGGAGGAGCGCTGTCGGCCGTTGATTCTCCTTTTGCTTTGCACTAGTTCTTGCATCGTTAGTGTAGAAAACAGGCAACAGATAGCATATATACATAAACGCAAACACGTAGAAGCATTTGATTGAAAACACGTAAAGCATTTGATCGAAAACCAAAATTAACCAAGATGACTTGGAGTTAAAATTGAATTTTGAAATTTGAAATGAATTTTGAAAATTCCGCGATAAGTCGTCACGTTCGGAATTCAAGAGGAGTTGATTTGAAAATTTGAGCAATTAACTCGTGTTGTGAATTAAATTACATCGAAATTATTGAAATTGATTTGCGACTCGAAAAATTCAAACTCAAACCATCAGGAAAGAATTTTTAGAAAAAGAATTTTGCGAGTATATTTGATTTTTGATTTTTGAGGTCAAGACTCGAATTTGTGAGTGCTTGAAATTTTGAGGGAAATTGATGTCGTGTTATCAATTTTCGATTTTTATTTTTGATGGAAAATCGCGAAAAAGCGAAAAATTTTCGGAATTTCGACTGACATGGAAACGATCCGTCGCGGATCGGGGCGACTAGCCCTTCCCCCTTGAAAAAGAAAGAAAACTCCGTATGTTTAAAGCTGCGTCACGGAAACCGTGTCGGATTTCGTAAAACGCGAAAACAAGGAAATGTGAGTGTGAGGAAATACAAAATATCCTGAATCATCTCGAAGAGGCGCGAGCTTCCTGGCGGGAGGTTTGAGGTGTCAGGAGAAAACACAAGTTGAAAGAGACAAGTAAACAGCGGGAATCCTGGGGAATCCTCAAAGAGGCGCGAACAGCCTGGCGATGGAAGCCAGCTTCCCCCTTTTTCTGAAAGATGCGCTGATCAGTTTGTATAAATAGGGACGTTTGCGCTTCATTGTTTCATCATCCGAAACACAAAATCATCTCTATAAAACCTCTTCTTCTTCCACAAAAATATTTCATGGATGCTTTTAAGAACGCATTGGGACAATGGTGCCGGGATTTGTCGCCTCCCGAGAAGTATCAACTCGTTTGCATGGGAGTTGGTCAATTGTTGGTGCTTCGTCAAGTCAAGGTGCAACCTTCATTTCTTGAAGCATGTTCTCGGTTTTGGGATTCGAAACATCATGTTTTTGTTTTCCCGAAAGGTGAGCTTTGTCCTCTTGCCGAAGAAGTTGGAGCCATTGGTGGGCGGCCGGGTTGTGTTCCAGTGCTTCCTCCGACTCGGTTGTGCTACAAGAAGAAATTCCGTTCCATGTTGGGCTTGTCAACAAGCCAAATCAAATTTCTTCTTGCTCCACATGGTGTGGACATGTTGGCTCTTATCAACATCTTTTCGAATTGATTAGATGCTAATGTCTCAGAGGTGGCTAAGAGAAGGGCTTTTGCATTTTGCCTTGTCCATGTGTACCTCTTTGTTGATGTCTTGAAGAAGGATGGGGAGGACTTTACAAACCCGACCAACCTAGACCAACTCAAGAAATACTACCCTTGAACCATATCAACCAACAACCTAGCCTAGTTTTACAACTAGCTGTTGGGGCTGGTGTCCTCTACAGTTAGTGCAAGGACTTATAAATCTCTAAAAGGATCAAAGGGTATACTTTTGTATTATAATCAGTTGATCCACGTTTATCAATAACGGTTGGCTTGCTAGATAAGTTTGACGCGTTATTGTCATACGGATAAGCGGTGATCAACTGGTCCCTAAAAGTCACACCTATAGGATACGTTTGAGAGATGTGACGGTATGAAAATACAGTCATGTTGATGCCAAAGTTGACTAAGCAGTTAGTCGGAGTTATTGACTAATAATTAGTCAAACGCGATGTTGAGATAATTATTTAATACGGATTAAATAAAAATGGCTAAGACTAATTAAGCAGTTAATTCATAAATTAAATATATGCGATTATATTTGATTAATGTATATTGAATAAATTAATTATACGATATTGTCTTTGTCGGACATGTATTAATATTTCGACTAAGTCAAGTTACTAGTTGATATTTTAATAACCGATAACCGATGACGATTTATAATTAAAAACCCGTCTTATACATTTAGCAAATTTCGAGTCGGACCACGAGTTAAAAATAAGAGGAAGTGGAAGCCCACTTCCCCATGTGGATCTCGGTTTGGCCGAATGAAAGGACAAAAGGAGAGCCTCTCCTCCTTGTTAACCTAATCATTTTTCATTTGCAAAAACATTAGGGTTTTGGAGGCATTTTTCCTCTGAAATTTCTAGATCTCACATCGTAAAATTCACAACAATTCTCTCAATATTGCAAGGCAATTAGAGAATACATTTCTAGCACAAGGGCATAGTCTCAGACGGTCTTGGGTGTATCGATTAGGAGGAAATCTACTTTGATTTCTGTTCTTAGGCCGCATCTCAAAGGACCCGAGGTTATTTCTTATGCTTTATCGTTTCTTTGTTGTTTTTCGTTTGATGAAAATCACATAGAAAAATTTACGTGGCCTCGCTCTGATACCACTTGAGGGGTAATATCCGTATAAAACCCTTAAATTATAGGACTATAACATAAATTTAATATGTGATATATTGTCATAAACGAAAAACAACAAAGAAACGATAAAGCATAAGAAATAACCTCGGGTCCTTTGAGATGCGGCCTAAGAACAGAAATCAAAGTAGATTTCCTCCTAATCGATACACCCAAGACCGTCTGAGACTATGCCCTTGTGCTAGAAATGTATTCTCTAATTGCCTTGCAATATTGAGAGAATTGTTGTGAATTTTACGATGTGAGATCTAGAAATTTCAGAGGAAAAATGCCTCCAAAACCCTAATGTTTTTGCAAATGAAAAATGATTAGGTTAACAAGGAGGAGAGGCTCTCCTTTTGTCCTTTCATTCGGCCAAACCGAGATCCACATGGGGAAGTGGGCTTCCACTTCCTCTTATTTTTAACTCGTGGTCCGACTCGAAATTTGCTAAATGTATAAGACGGGTTTTTAATTATAAATCTTCATCGGTTATCGGTTATTAAAATATCAACTAGTAACTTGACTTAGTCGAAATATTAATACATGTCCGACAAAGACAATATCGTATAATTAATTTATTCAATATACATTAATCAAATATAATCGCATATATTTAATTTACGAATTAATCGCTTAATTGCCTTAGCCATTTTTATTTAATCCGTATTAAATAATTATCTCAACATCGCGTTTGACTAATTATTAGTCAATAACTCCGACTAATCGCTTAGTCAACTTTGGCATCAACATGATCAGATTTTCATACCGTCACATCTCTCAAACGTATCCTATAGGTGTGACTTTTAGGGACCAGTTGATCACCGCCATCTGTATGACAATAACGTCAAACTTATCTAGCAAGCCAAACGTTATTGATAAACGTGGATCAACTGATTATAATACAAAAGTATACCATTTGATCCTTTTAGAGATTTATAAGTCCTTGCACTAACTGTAGAGGACACCAGCCCCAACAGCTAGTTGTAAAACTAGGCTAGGTTGTTGGTTGATATGGTTCAAGGGTAGTATTTCTTGAGTTGGTCTAGGTTGGTCGGGTTTGTAAAGTCCTCCCCATCTAGGTCACTCAGTCTCACTGCGCCCCCCGAAAGTAGACCAGGTATGGCCCGGCCCAGTTGGGTTTGAATTTCCCCCTCGGATCGACGGGTAACGTTGCTCGAACAGACTTGAGTACCAAGTCGCCCTCCTGGATGTTTCTGGGTTTAACCTTCTTGTTGAATGCCCGTTGTATACGTCGTTGGTATAGCTAGACGTTGTGCAAGGCGTTGAGGCGTCGTTCGTCTAGAAGAGTGAGTTTTTCGTACCTTTGACGGGTCCATTCCGCCTCGGAGACTTGACTCTCCAGTAGGATGCGTAGAGAAGGGACCTCTAACTCTAACGGTTGAACCGCCTCCATACCATATGCTAGGTAGAAGGGTGTGGCGCCCGTCGGTGTTCGAATGGAGGTTCGGTATCCCCAGAGTGCGAATGGGAGTTTGCTCGGCCAATCGCGGTAGTTGTCTTGCATTTTCTTGATAATGGTGACAAGAGTTTTGTTCGCCGCCTCCACCGCTCCGTTTGTTTGGGGACGGTAAGGGGATGACCGATGTCGTTTGATCTTGTATTTGTCCAGCAAGACCTGAGTTTCCGCCCGGAAGTGAGAGCCTTGATCGCTGATGATCTCATGGGGTACCCCATTTCTGTAGATGATGTTGTTTTGAATGAACTTGGCCACTTCTTTGGCGGTCAAGACTGCATATGACTGCGCTTCCACCCATTTGGTGAAGTAGTCGATGGCGACGAGGACGAAGCAATGCCCCTTAGTGCCTACCGGGTTGACTTTCCCGATGATGTCGATGCCCCAGGTTGAGAAAGGCCAGGGTGATGTCATTGTGTATAAAAGGGATGGTGGTATGTGTTGTATGTTGGCGAAGATTTGGCAATTGTGGCAATGTTTGACGTAGTTACGGCAATCGGCCTCCATGGTGGTCCAGTAGTAACCTAGCTGCATGATTTTCTGAGTAAGCATCATTGCGCTCATGTGAGGGCCACATTCTCCGTCGTGAACCTCTCCCATGACTTTTTTGGCTTTGTGATGGTCGATGCAAAGGAGGAGAATTCCTTGGGGTGTTCTTTCGTATAGTTGATTTTGGTTTATCACGAATTGTGATGCAAGTAAACGGATGGCTCTTTGTCCTCTTTGATCAGACTTGGGAGGGAATTCGTTTTTGGTTTTGTAATTGAGGATGGCTTGGTACCAAGGTTCATCATGGCTTTCCTCGTCGTCGATGATGGCACAAATGTGAGCTGGCTCGCTCCATCTATTGACACATAGGGGCATCGATGTCATATCGTCAGGTATGTTGACGAGCGCGGCAAGTTTTGCCAGGGCATCAGCAAATTGATTTTCCTCTCGCGGCAAGTGGAAGTAGTCGATTTGGTCGAAGAACTCGGCCTCTTGATTGATCTTTGCTTGGTAGGGAGGTAAGCTGTCGGATCGGATTTTCCATGATCCGGACACCTGATTAATGATGAGCGAGGAGTCGCCGTGGACCCTCAGCCTCTTGATGCCAAGTGTGATGGCTGCTTGTAGGCCGATGAGACATGCTTCATATTCAGCGGCATTGTTGGTGACGGCAAAGTCCAGCTTGACCGAGATCGGAACATGTTCTCCTTCTGGTGATATTAGAAGGATTCCTACCCCGAAGCCTCTCAAATTAGATGCACCATCGAAGTATAGGTCCCATGCGTCAGAATCGGCACAAATGATGTCTTCGTCAGGAAGTGACCAGGTGTCGGTCGTTGGATCTTCGTTGACGGGATTCTCTGCCAGGAAATCAGCGACTGCTCTTCCCTTGATAACCTTGAGGGGTACAAACTTGAGATCAAACTCGGACAGCATGCGTGTCCACCTAGACAGCCTTCCGTTTAGTACGAGTTTTTCGAAGATGTATTTAACCGGGTCCATCTTGGAGTAGATGTGGACCGTGTAGCTGAGCATGTAATGCCGCAACTTCTTAGTTGACCATACTAGGGCAAGTCATGTCTTCTCCAATTGGGTATACCTCGTCTCGTACTCAATGAACTTTTTGCCGATGTAGTAGATGGCCCGTTCTTCGTTGCCGACTGTTTGTGCTAACATTGCTCCCATGGCTGTGTTGGTAACAGTCAGGTATAGGGATAGAGGAATCCCCGGTTGAGGTGGCATGAGGACAGGAGGTTTGGATAGGATCTCCTTTATCCTGTCGAAGGCCTTCTGAAAATCGTCGTCCCAATCGGTGTGATCGGAGGCGCGAAGCTTTTTAAATATTGGTTCACAAATCATAATGAGCTTGGCAATGAAGCGGCTGATGTATTGAACCTGACCGAGAAATCCCCGAATCTCATTCTCGTTCCTAGGCCGAGGCATTTGTTGAAGGGCTTTGATTTTGGTTGGATCAATCTCCATACCTCTTTTGATGATGACATGACTTAAGAGTTTTCCGGAGGTGACCCCGAATGCACACTTCTGAGGATTTAGTCTCATGTTATATTTCCGCAGACGAGCGAAGAATTTCCGGAGGGCACTGATGTGGTCGTCCCGCTCTTTTGATTTGACAATCATGTCATCGACATATACCTCTACCTCCTTGTGCATCATATCATCTAGGAGAGTGGTAGCGGTTCTTTGATAGTTTTCTCCGGCGTTGATGAGGCCGAAGGGCATGACCGTGTAGCAATATGTACCCCACTGTGTAGTGAACGCAGTCTTGTGCATGTCTTCCTCAACCATTTTAATCTGGTTGTACCCAGCATACCCGTCCATGAAGGATAGGAGAGCATGCTCGGCGGTCTTGTCCACCAGAATGTCAACATGTGGCAAAGGGAATTCGTCTTTTGGGCTCGCCTTGTTCAGATCCCTGAAGTCGACGCAAACCCGAATTCTTCCGTCTTTCTTTGGTACGGGCACAATGTTGGCCACCCAATCAGAGTATTCAGAGACTTTGATGAAACCAGCCTTGAACTGTTTATCCACTTCTTCCTTGATTTTTAGGGCCCATTCAGGACGCATCCGTCGTAGCTTCTGCTTTACAGGTTTAGCTCTGAGTTTGATGGGTATCCGGTGCTCTGCAATTTCTCTGTCAATCCCAGGCATATCTCTGTAAGACCAGGCGAATACGTCCTTGTATTCGTGGAGGAGGTCAATGAACTGTGTCTTTCCGAGGGATCCAGGGTTGTCCCTATCCTAAGTTCTTGAGGTATGTTGTTGGTTCCTACGTTAATAGGTCCGGTCTCTTCAATGATGGGGGTTCTGGTTTCCCGTTTATCAAGTTCTTTGGCTAGGTGAGGTGGGTAGTCACTCAAGTCAAATTCCTCATAGTCATTCAGAATGGCATTGAAGTTAAAATGAGACGAGTCATAAGCAAACTTAACGTTCATTAAGTTGACACGAGTGAAAAGCTCGGAAAGGACAGACATCTCGTGGTCAGTCAGAGGCGACACAACAGAGGAGGTAGCCCCTGGAACAGGCTCCAGGTCGTCACCTTTCATAGGAGTGAGGGTGATCCTAGCAGACTCGGCCTCTGAATCAACCACGACTTTGTGATAAAACAGTGAGAAGGGGACCTTGACTAGGACATCAGGAGCGTTAGGAGCTACGATAGACTCTGACTCCGACTTAGACTCAGATTCAGATTCTTATCCACTTCCCTTTTTGAACATAGGGCCTTCTCCAGTTGTGATCTTGAGGATGCGGCCTTGGCGATCGGTCCACTTGATAGTCTTCCTCCAGCCTTGGGTAGCTTTCTCCGGGTTAGTGTCGGAGATCAAGGCGGTCGGATCAAATTGGTTATCCTTCAGGGCAATGTTGATAATGTTCTTATAGTCGAGGTGTCTGATCTTATCTTCCCCAAAGAGGAGTGTGACAGCTTATCCGTCGAGGCATGGTGACGGCTTAGACTCAGTTGATGCTGCTTCGATGTTGTCGGGGATGAAGTAGCAGCCCTGGAAGACTTCTACTCCCGGGTACCTAGCCCTGGCCAGAGAGTCATAGATTGGCTCCGGAAAGCCATGGTGGAGCTCGGACTCTCCCTCAGGGACAAAGTATCCATTGAGAGTCAGATGGTAGGGACGGAGGATAACCCCGTGCTTCTTGCGCTTTCGAACTAGGAGTTTCATCTCCTGGATGTCTTCATTGGTAGGTTCATAGCCCAGTCCGAAGGGAACGTTGAGGACCTTAGCCAGTTTCAAGGGAGGCAATGGGTCCTTCAGTGGATTGAGCGGCAAACCCGGGAAGTAACCCTGACGCATCATGATACGGTTGACTGTGAGGTTGGCGAACGGGTCACAATCAGAGGGTGTTGATTCGTCAGTTATGACATTAACAGCTTGGAAACCCCACATTTCATTGTCATCCTCTTTAATGGCTAAGGAGGCTATTCCCTTTCTCATGGCAGCTTTGATCGGGGAAGCAGGAATTGTGATCGTTTTCCCGTTGAAGGAGACCTTGATTTTCTGGTGGAGAGTCGAGGTAACTGCCTTGACGGCGTGAATCCAGGGACGTCCTAAGAGCATATTGAAATAGGCGTCGATGTCGACCACCTGAAAACTTGTTTGTCTTTCCAGTGGTCCGGTCGCGACAGCCAGAGTGATAAGCCCCGCGACCTTGCGACGAGTGCCATCATAGGCGCGTACTCCTTGATTTGTCGAGACCAAATCCTCTTTCTTAATACCCAGCTTGTGAGCAGTCTTGAGAGGAATGACATTCACCGCGGATCCGTCATCCACGAGGACCATGTGTACATTTTTCTTGAGGCATTGTACGGTGATACACAGGGCCAGGTTATGATTGGCTCCGAACGGAGGGATATCCTTGTCGGAGAAGACAACTGGGTTGTTCAGATCAGGGGCGTCCCTCGTCATATGTGCCACTATTTCTTCTGGGAAGAGGTGGAGGGCACGGTTAATTTTCCCAAGGCTTGTAGCAAAGCCTGTCGATGCTCAAAAAACGTTGCGATCAATTGCCAAATTAAGATTTCGGCTTTTGCCTTCTGAAGCTGTTTCAGGATTGAAATCTCAGGAGCCTTTGGTTGAGTGTCCACTTCCGGGACGGCTTGGTCATTCGTTGTTGGAACGACCGTTGGATTGTTCGGGTTCTGATAGGGGCGTCCGGACCGGGTAAGGTGGCCGATCTCTTTTGCCTGTTTCTCTTTCCCTAGGATGATATAGACATCCTCAACATCATCTCTCCAGATGCCATTAATTTCAGAGTCTCGAGGGTACCTTGGAGGGGTATTCCTCGGTGGACAATTCTTGTGAGGGATATTTTTGTGAGGGTGGTTTTTGTGGGGGTAGTTATTGTGAGGGTGATTTTCGTAAGGTCTATGCCAGAACGGTCGCGGGAGCAATCCATCCTGACGTGGGTAGTTTAGAACGCTTAGGGGACTCTCCCTCGGGCGTGGCAGTGGAGGATTGAAGATAAGTCGACGAAAGGCATCGTCAAGTCGAGTGATTCTCTCGGAGAGGCTGGCTATGGCTTCTTCGACCTGTTGGAACATAGTGAGCATAGTGGCAGCACTAAACACGAACACTCCGTCTGAAGGATCTTTTTCCAAAGCATTCACCTCGTCATCAACTGGCAGGATGAGGTGAGAGGAGTCTAAAGTTGGCTCGTCGTCAGAGATAGCGTGGATTCCGAAAGGGTTCGTTTTGTTGTTCGGCTTAGTCGGTGGGGGTAAAGGCAAATCTCCTTTCTCAATCATGTCTTGGATGATGTGCTTGAATTTGAAGCAGGTTTCGGTATCATGCCCTTTCCCTTGATGATACTGACAGTAGGCATTGGGGTTCCAGAACCGGGACTTCTTGGCATCGGTCGGATCCGGGGTGGGACCGATCGGTTGTAACTTCCCCTGGTCCATGAGCCTCTTCAGGGCACTTGCATAGGTCGACCCTATGTTGGTGAACACTCTCTAGGGGCGCTCAGTTCTCTTAGCAGATGGTTCGACGAGGTTAAACTCATCGATCTTGTTTGTTTGACCATAAGGGCGAGATCCGGTTGAGGTGGATCCTTGGTAGCCTCTGCCAGTGGTCTTGGCCAAGACACCCTTTCGGAGGTCATCTTCAATACGTGTCCCTAGAATTTGCAGGTCTTGGAATGTCTTAATATTCTGATACCTCAGTAGGTTGGCATAAACTGGGCGGAGATTGTTGACGAACATTTCTACCAAAGTTGATTCACTCGGCTTATTGACTAGTTGAGTACTCACCCTTCTCCAACGGGTTAAGAACTCAGTGAACCCCTCCTTGTCGTTCTGGGTTAGCACTTCGAGAGTACAGGTATTGGCCTGGATCTCGACATTGTCGGCATATTGTTTGGCAAACTTAACTGCGATCTCATCCCATGTAGTAAGGTTTTTCGGATAAAGGGAGTAGTACTATTGTCGAGGGATCGGTTCCAAGGAGGATGGGAAGATCCGGGTAAAAAGTTCCTGTTTGACCCCTTTAATAGCCATGTAGTCTTTGCAAGCACATATATGATTGAGTGGGTCCTCCACTCCTTTGAACTTAGGCACATCAGTTAGGGTGAAGTTGTCAGGTAATTGATCCCCAACAGGTTCGAACCTTCAGTTGTTCTCAAGATGGATATTGTTACCCCGGGCCAAAAGCTGTTCTTGCAAGAGCTTTAGCCTCTTCTCAGTTTCAGTCAGAGGTGGAGTATTATGTTCTCCAGTTTCCTTATTCTCCAGGGCGTCGATACGGGTCTCGACGCGATCCAGGGTGACCTTAAGAGCGGTAAGCAGGCTGGCTAGCTGATTAGTTGTGACATCTCTGTTGTTATCATTGTCGTTGGATGAAGCTGAAGACGGGGCCATGGCTCTGAGGCAGAAAAACGGCTCACAATATAACTCAATCCGACACGGTTCAAAGACTAAATGCAGACAACGCAAAGGACGTGACAAAGATCAGACTCAACAAGACGGGGGTGACCGTGTGTGGCTCCTCGGTGCTGACTCGATTTATGACGTGACGGTGTTTGACCAAACCTTTGACACGTGTCCAACGTAATGGCGTGACACCATTGGACGGGTCTCGTGGTGAGACGATGATGTGACCATAATTTGCGCATATTTAGCCCCAGAATTAGCCTTGCTCCCATGCTTTTTAGTGTATATTTGGGTCATTTATTGTCTTTAGTTCTTTGTTTTGCATATTCTTTGAGATTTTGATCCCTTGGTTGGAAAGGAGTGCAAATCTTGCATTTTCATGGCAAAACGAGACTAAATTGATTGAATTCAATGACCAAGCATCAAGGAGAGACAAGATTAGAAGACCTTTGTACATATTATAGTAGTTGGGCAATGACGAGAAAGGATCCTTGCATCCCCGAGGAAATCCCCAAGGATTTTATGAAGAAAAGGGAAGAAAAGAAGAAGAAACAATGCTGAGCTACAATCCGAGCGGATTGCCTTGAATCCGTCCTCCACAGCACAATCCGTGCGTCTTATGCCAAAGACGCCCGGGTAAGCAGCCACCAGAATCCGGCCGTCTTCTCCCAAAGACGCCCATCTTCCCCTGCTCCAATCCGCCCGTCCCGACACCAATACGCCCGGATTCCAGCCCAGCACGAATTCGTCTCTTCAAGCATCAAAGAAAGAAGCCCTTCCTTCGAAAAATACCGGCTTCTCCCTGCTCAATCTAAAAAGTGTAATTACTAGTTTATCCTTTAGTTAACCTTAATGCATCCACCTAATTTCCACTATAAATACCTCATTAGTCTAATTAGAAAAGGATGTTCTTCTTATCAATAATTAGAGTAGTTAATATCAATCAAATCTCTCTTTAGTATTATAATCAACAATTAATCAAGTTTTAATACAAGTTTTATTTCCTTAATCTCTCTTTTGTTCATCCTTTATTTTGGGTAATTGAAGATTATTCGGGTTATTATTGGGAGATTGACAACCTCTCAATCAAGCATCAAGTACTTCTTTTATTCTTTGCTTTATTATCGGAATCAAGCTCCGGGTACCTCTCATTGCTATTTAGTTAGTGACCTTCTACATCAACCCAAATTGTGACACCCCTAAGACACCACTAGTTTCAATAGAAATCTCATCTCAATTCCCGTCCCTTGGGATCCGACCTTTACTTGCCTCTTTACTAATTGTAGAGTTGTTTGTGAAGCTATAAATTGTGTTTTGATTTGGACGTGACCCAACGACAAAATCTATTCAATTGTGAACTCGAAACGGACCGATCAAAAATGGCGCCGTTGCCGGGGACGGTGTTATCTTGATTTAGATTTTCTTATATTGTTATTAGTTGTGTCTTTCTTTGCCTTGGGGAAGTAAAACTCCTCAAGGTTTGTTCTAATTGTTTTCGAGTTGTTTGATATTTTGCATGTCTAGAAGGTCACAACGTGATTTGTTACCTTTTGATCGTGAAATTGAAAGAACTTTAACAAACAATAGAAGATTTGCTAGGAGGAATTTGAGAGGTATTAGTGAGGTTGTGGATATTCAACCAACTATTGAGTTCATCAACCCTTTTGCAAGAGAAGGTGAGGAGAACCCAACACAAAATACCCCACAAAATCAACCCACAATGCCTAAATTTTCATCACATTCCATACCCACCGAGGAGAACCTACCAAATGGTACTCCCACACCACAACATTTGACCGGAAATTT
Source organism: Silene latifolia (assembly GCF_048544455.1). Lineage (NCBI taxonomy): Eukaryota > Viridiplantae > Streptophyta > Magnoliopsida > Caryophyllales > Caryophyllaceae > Silene > Silene latifolia. Next base: position 152,511,624 of record NC_133526.1, read on the forward strand.
TATTGCCAAATCCGCCTTTATCCAATTAGTCGAAAGGAGCCAATTTGGAGGGATGCCTAGTGAAGACCCTCATTCTCATATGGAAACCTTTTGTGACTATTGTGATGCGATTTCTCAAACCGGTGTAACTCAAGACCAAATTCGATGGGTCTTATTTCCTTTTTCTCTAATTGGCACCGCGAAACAATGGTTGAAGGGCCTTGATAAGGCCACTCTCGGAATTGATTCTTGGAAGAAGTTGGCTCTAGCTTTCTACAAAAAGTTCTACCCACCGGAAAAGACTAACATGCTAAGAGCTCAAATTACGGGTTTTAAGCAAAGGGAGGAAGAATCTTTGTATGAAGCTTGGGAGCGGTTCAAGGGAATTTGTCGCTCATGTCCTCACCATGGACTTAGCGAGTGGTTCTTGGTACAACAATTTTGGAACGGTCTATATGAAGATTCAAGGAACATTCTCAACATGGGATCAAATGGAATGTTCACCGAAGTTGATGACAATCAAACATGGAACAAGATTGAGGAAATGGCGGTCCATAACTCACAATATAGTAGACCTCGCAAGGCTACTAGAGGAGGAAGGCATGAAGTGGACTCCGTTGCTCAATTGGGTGCTCAACTTAGTGCTCACATTGACACAATCAATTTGAAGTTTGAACAAGCTATGGCTAGACTTGAAGAAGCCTCAAAATCACCAAAGCATCATGCTAATGCCATGACGACATCCTCATCAATTCCAAGTGGGATATGTGAGAATTGTGGAACTTTGGGACATGACCAAAATGAATGTAGGGGAACAAATGAACAAGTGAATGCTTTCCAAGCATACAAGAGTGGTACCCCTTATTCCAACTATTACAATAAAAACACCAAATTCCATCCAAATCTCTCATACAAAAGCCAAAATGTTGAAAACCCTCAAACAACATACACCCCACCTCCCATGAGAAACCAAAACCAAAGACCCTTTTACAACCAAAACCAAGGTTACCAAAATCAAAATCCATACAATCAACAAAATGACCAAGGTTTTAATGTTCAAAAAGCGGTCCTCCAAATGCAAAAGAATCAACAAGAGTTTTTCACTCAAATGCAAAAAGATAGTCAAGCAAAGGAAACCACCATCAACAACATTCTAGCTCACACCAAGATGTTGGAAACCCAATTGACTCAACTAGCATCTTCAAGCTCACAAAGACAAAAGGGGCAATTACCACCTCAAAGTAATCCCCCAAGACATGAAATAGTTTGTGCCATTCACTTGAGAAGTGGTACAAGGTATGAAGCACCGAAGAAGCAAGTTGAGGATGAAGTTGTGGAAGCTAGTGATAAGGAAGAAATTGTGCAAAACTCCAAAGATGAAGAATCATCAAAAGAAGAAATTTCAAAGAAAAATGAAGACAAGGCCAAGGAGAAGGAGCCCATTGTGATTAGACTTCCTTTTCCAAGTCGTCAAGCCAAGCCCAAATTTAATGACCAACTTGGAAAGTTTATGGAAATTGTGAATAATTTGGAAGTCTCAATTCCTTTCACGGAATTAATCAATCACGTGCCGGCCTATGCGAAATACATGAAAGACATCCTCACAAAGAAGAAGTCGATCCGGAAGCTTGAGACTATCGCCTTCACTAAGGTGAGTAGTGCAATACTTCAAGGGAGTTCACCTCCAAAACTAAAGGATCCGGGAAGCTTCTCAATACCGTGTACCATTGGCGACACCACAATCAGCAAAGCCTTATGTGATCTAAGGGCTAGTGTGAGTGTTATGCCGTACTCGGTGAGTAAAAGGTTGGGGATGGGAGAGCTTAAGTGCACCAATATCACACTCCAAATGGCCGATAGATCGACGAAGACACCATTAGGGATATGGGAAGATGTCCCTGTTCGAATTGGGAAGTTTTTCATCCCGGTGGACTTTGTCATTGTTGATATGGAGGAAGATTCCAACATTCCAATCATTCTAGGAAGACCCTTCTTACACACCGCGGGTACGGTGATTGATGTAAAACATGGAGAGCTCACTCTAGAAGTGGGAGATGAGAGTATAACTTTTAATCTTGACAAGACTATGAGAGCTCCCCATTTACAAGAACCGTGTTTTATGATCGATCATTATAGTCGGAAGGATGAAAGGAAGGAGTCGGAACTCCAATGGAAGAAGAAAATTGAAGATGCTCCATTCAAAGAGCAAGTGAATTATGACAAAGAGAGCTTTCAAAGCTCACCAAAGACAAGCAACGGAGAAGATGGCCTTATTGGCCAAGAAAAGGAAATGGGAAAGTTGTCTCCATCAAATCAAGAGATTTTCAATGATCAACTTAATGAAGTATGTGGTCTTTGGGATGACGAATTTGAAGGGATTTTTAATCCCTACATTGGTAATGCCATCGATCAAGACCGACAACAAGGGCCAAGGTCTATTGAAGACCTCTATCATGATAATGAACAAGCGTTTGATTACTTTTTCAAGGTGTTGAGCAACATCAACAACACCTTGAACATGCCCCCTTGACATCTCATCAAGAATGAGAGTTTGGTGGAGTCCTCCCTAAACCATCAATTGTAAATATTTCTAACTCCCTAACTTGGATTTCAATTCTTGTATTGCATTTTTGTTATTTTTGGATTTTCATACTTTGATCAAGATAATTATCATGTTTGAGAGAAGTGAGGGAGGGACTAATAATTTCAATTAATGTGTAGTGCTTTAGCTTAGTGTGAGGATGGCAATTGCCTAGGCTATCCATGCCTTAATAGTGCCCCCACAATGAAGAACACGAGATATGAAGAAGAATGGAAAAATGACAAGGGATATGCAAAGTACACGGATGGAACTGAATCCGGGTACAAAAGGGTCGAATCCGAGCGGATTCAGGAAAATCCGCCCGTCTTTAGGCAATCCGGGCATATTGGGTAGAAGACGCACGTTCCCATGAGCTGAAATTTTGAAATATTTTTGACTATAAGCGAATCCGGGCGTCCTGAATTCGAATCCGCCCGTCTTTAAAAATCCGCCCGTCCTGAAAAGAAGACGCCAGTCTTCTAAGCTTAGGAAAACAAGAAAAATCCCTGTAAGGAATCCGCCCGTCTTCTGTAGAAGACGCCCGTCCCGTGTTTGCAAATCCGAGCGTCTTCACTGAAAGACGCCCGTCTTTAGGCGAGTTTTTCCCAACCCAGAACAGGCCAAATCCGGGCGTCCCCGAGCGAAACCGCCGCCTCTTGCCCCCTGCAGTTCAAATTTTTCGGGTTTTATAAACCCCCTCCCACATTCATTTCTTCATTCCTTCATTCATAACACTACTCATAACCCTCAAAACCCTCATCCTCTCCATTACAAAAACAAGATTCCTCAACAACATTCATCAAAATCAAATCAAAACATCCTTTTAACAACAAATCAATCACTCCTCTTTCAACAAAAATCAAAACCAAGCACAAAATCTTCAACCTTTGAGTCGATTTTTGAATTCATAAAGGCAAAGCCTTTCATCTTTAAATCGATTTGGGTGCACTAGAAATTAAAGATTTTTCACTCTTTTCTTGGTTTATTCATCAATGGCAAGGACTAAGGGAGCAACAAAGGCAAAGGCATCAAAGGCAAAGGCACTCTCATCAAGACAAAAGAGTCTTCAAGCAAAGAAAGCATTGGCTATGGTGGTAGCTAACCCAAACTTGGAAGTGCAACAACAACAACGTCCTATGGAAGCAACAACATCTTCTACTCCGGAAATTGCTCAACTTTCGAACTATCGGGAGGTAATTTTCATTTCCAAATCCCATATGGACACTTTTGCCAAGTTTGCTAGAAAATCATTTCTATCCACCAAGTTTATTTGTGAAGATACCTTAGAAAAGTTGGGTGTCCTTGAGCAAACTAGAGCCTTCTTTAAAGCCATGGGGTTGGAGAAATTGTTTGAATCAAAAGAATTGACATACCCCTCCCTTACCTTAGAATTTTTGAGTTCTTTGAAAGTTAACAAGGTTGAGACCATGGAGACCATCGAGTTTCATCTAGCTAATGTTAGTAGGCGCATCTCCTTTGAGGAAATGGGTAAAGCTTTGGGTCTTAGCGATTCACCGAGTTATTTTAAGAATGTTGGCAAGTATGACCCCGACCCTCTTTGGGAGGCGATTTCCGGAAGGAAATTTGAATACTTTCATGCTAGTCGCGCTCTATTAGTCCACCATCCGGGCATTAGAGTGTGGCAAAAGGTCATAGGGAACACCATCATTGCAAGAAAAGACACCAACCATTTCACCAAACTCGATTTTGTTCTTCTTGAGTCGGCTTTGAACGTTGGAAGGGAATTCACTAAGCCTTTTAACTCTCTAAGGCTTTTGGTGGATAGATGGTTAAATATTGATTGTGGGAAGAAAGGCACCACCGTTATTGTGAATGGAGGCCTAGTCACTATCCTAGCTAAATACTTTGATCCAAACTTCAACAAAGATAACAAGTATGAGGCGAAAGAGGATGGTCATCTCGTTGATATTAATACTATGATATACAAGTACAAGTGGGTTACCCATAACCCTCTTGACACCAAGTATGGATGGCTCACTAGTGAGGCTAGATCTTTCACTTTGCCTTCAAAGATTTGTCGATTGAGTGTCCACCGGACCAACTATCTACTTCCCCTTTCAAAAGAGGCCGAGTACATTATCCGACAACAAAAGGGTGAAATTGACATGCCCTCCTCTTCCATTATCACACCAACCTATCCTTTCGAGTACCAAAAGTTCAAGCCCAAAGGTGTTGAAGCAAGAAATGATTATTTGACTCTTCTCATGCAAGAGATGCACAAGCAAGCTTTCGAGGATCGGAAAAATGCTTACTTAGCCCAATATCCACCCCTCTTACACTTAGCTAGGCAAGGACTACTTGACCCTTCATGTCCTTTGCCTAGTTGGGCGGATAGGGAAGTCTTCTTTCCGAGTGCATCTAGGGTTGTTCCGGGTGATAATGAGGTTGTCGGTAATGAAGAGGTTGATGATAACATTGATGAAGAAGCTAGTGAAGAAGGAGAAGAGGATGATGAGCAAGGTGAAGAAGAAAGTGAAGAAGAAATTGGTGATAACACCACTTCTTGTGAGGAAGGTGATGATAATGACGATATGATGGAAGATTAGCAAGCTTTAGAGGCTCCTACCCTCTTGAGGTTTGTCTATTTCTCTCTTTGTTCTATTTATTAATCTTGATCATTGCTGGAGTAGTCCTAGCACCATAAAGGACTAACACCTCGGCCCGATTGAGGTGTTCTCATTTTATTGTTCCCACCTTTCAAAATCCAAAATGACAAAATTAGTTTCATGCATTGCATAGTGTGTGCATGAACTACACCCATCGTTAGACATTAGCAATAATGTCTAGATCGGTTTGGGGAAGTTAATGCATACACAACGGGAGGTAATCTAAATTATCCTCTCCGTCATAAACAAAAACCATGCATCATGTAGTATAGATTAGTGTAGCTTGCATTTAGTGTAGAAATCATGCATCATTTTTGCATAATTTCCCATCATTTTGGTCATTGAGGACAACGCCCATATTAGTGTGGGGATGGGGAATTCTAACTTAACTTTTATTCAAAAATCCAAAAAAATTGAAAAATTTCGAAAAACCATAAAAATTTGAAAATTGAAAAACCCAAAAACATGTTTATTCATTTTGTAGTGTAGTCATGTATATATTATTGTATATATTGTGTTTGTTCTATCCTTGTTCACATTGATTGACTACGCCACATCCGAGACATGAGGATCATGAAGACAGCATGATATGATCTTTCCAATCTCCTTTTTCCTCTTTATGTTAATGACTATGTGGCTTTATTTTGATTGATGCGGTATAACAATGTGAACTTAGGACTTGCATTTAGTTTATATGTCATATTAGTTGATAGAATCACTTGCATTAGGATGTATATAATAGTTGCATCATGGCATATAGTTGCATTTAGATAAAATATTTTGAAAAGTGCCTAATTGAGAACTTTGACAAGAGCAACTGAGCCATTACAAATACTTCTTCAACTTAAGACTTTGCCTACTAGAATGGTTGTAAAACACCCTAGGTTGTGTCATACTAGTGTCTTTTGACCCATGACCCAAAGCCTAGTCAAGGGTTTGCATGTGAGTCACCTATCCAACCCCGTGATGCGATGTGGACTTGGTTAGGTGGAAGTAATTTATTCCTAAGGAAACCTCAAATGTTATGAAATGTTGAAATGTTGAGAAATTTAGTTGTTTTGATGGAGGCGTACCACTTCGATGTGCTTTGGAGAGGGATCCATTGAATTGGGCCCCCACACGGTTGTGAATTCGACCGCCCAGAGACAGAGTGACTATCACCCCGAAAAGCTATTGTCTAGAGGTTAACCGGTTGCCTAATAAGCGATTGGTGAAAGCAAAGGACACTAGCCCGGAAGGGACAAACCCCATCTTAAATTTTTGAAATGTGAAAGTTGAATGAGGACAATTTTGAATACTAGTCATATCCACCTTTGTTTATAACGATTTGAGCATTTCATTCCCAAAAAGCCTTTTTGTCAAGCCACTTTGCCGAGCTTGGGACGATCCATGACCTTTACTTTTGTAGAGAATTCGAGACTTGTCATGTCATATGCTACTAGCATCATAGGGATCACCATTCCACCACCATCCGATCGCTCTTGACAAAAGCATTTGGAAATTGAGGACGAAAGTAGTCTAGTTTAACACCATTTGGAGGTGATTTAGTGCCATCCTCTTAGCCTTAGTAATTTGTTGAACTAGTATTTGTGAAGGATTATATGCTCTTAAATTTGTTCTCTCTTAGTTGCCTCCGCCACTTGATGAGGAAGTGACAATTCCTTTTGTAGATGCATCCATTATTTGATTTTGTGTGCTTAATGTTTGGATGTGTCGCCATTTTGGCAAGACCCACCTTGCCTTGCAAGAAGGCATCCTACCTCATGGTTGTCTTGTTGTGAGTTGAAGGGGCGGAGTGAGACCCACTAATTGTCTCATATCGGCTTTGTTATTAGGTTAGTTTAACTAATGGTCCTAGTCTTTGTCACCTCTTTACTCGGGACGAGCAAAGGTTCGGTTTGGAGATATTTGATGTGACCATAATTAGCGCATATTTAGCCCCCGAATTAGCCTTGTTCCCATGCTTTTAGTGCATATTTGGGTCATTTATTGTCTTTAGTTCTTTGTTTTGCATATTCTTTGAGATTTTGATCCCTTGGTAGGAAAGGAGTGCAAATCTTGCATTTTCATGGCAAAACGAGACTAAATTGATTGAATTCAATGACCAAGCATCAAGGAGAGACAAGATTAGAAGGCCTTTGTACATATTATAGTAGTTGGGCAATGACGAGAAACGATCCTTGCATCCCCGAGGAAATCCCCAAAGATTTTATGAAGAAAAGGGAAGAAAAGAAGAAGAAACAACGCTGAGCTACAATCCGAGCGGATTGCCTTGAATCTGTCCTCCACAGCACAATCTGTGCGTCTTATGCCAAAGACGCCCGGGTAAGCAGCCACCAGAATCCGACCGTGTTCTCCCAAAGACGCCCGTCTTCCCCTGCTACAATCCGCCCATCCCGACACCAATACGCCCGGATTCCAGCCCAGCACGAATTCGTCTCTTCAAGCATCAAAGAAAGAAGCCCTTCCTTCGAAAAATACCGGCTTCTCCCTGCTCAATCTAAAAAGTGTAATTACTAGTTTAGCCCTTAGTTAACCCTAATGCATCCACCTAATTTCCACTATAAATACCCCATTAGTCTAATTAGAAGAGGATGTTCTTCTTATCAATAATTAGAGTAGTTAATATCAATCAAATCTCGCTTTAGTATTATAATCAACAATTAATCAAGTTTTAATACAAGTTTTATTTCCTTAATCTCTCTTTTGTTCATCCTTTATTTTGGGTAATTGAAGATTATTTGGGTTATTATTGGGAGATTGACAACCTCTCAATCAAGCATCAAGTACTTCTTTTATTCTTTGCTTTATTATCGGAATCATTAGTAGGTATAATTCTCTTAATCCCTTTTTAATTATTGTTAATTACTTTCATTTGTTCATCATGTTTCATTTTGTTGGTATGATTGACAACCTTGCTAGCATGATCAACATGATAATGAGTGAGTAGTGGTCTAGCTAGGGTTAATGGGTAATTAGGGGAAACCAACATGGGGAATGATTCATGCTTAAATTAATATGCTTTCATGGTTTATTTGCTTGCTTGTTTTGATCTCAACTCATGCACATGTTATGTTTGATGAAATGTGAGCCTATGAATCCTTGCATTTTTTACCCATCACCTATCATTTCAATAAGACTTGTAAGACATAAACCAACTCGAGTCTCATTAGACCACGCATGTGGTTGAGTAGGTAAGACTAAGTCGACTTGTAGGTGTTGTACAATCTAATCGATTCGGCTCTGGGACCCAAACTTTCCTAGGATTGTAAGATATAACCCAACTCAATCCATCACAATAATAATGGCTTGCTTATAATTTGAGAACATGTTTGTATGATCAATTCCCATGATTTCCCTATGACCCCATGATACCCTAGTGCTTTTTATCAATTGTTTACAACCCTTTTATTTCATCTTGCTTATTTACTTTCATTGCTATTTAGTTAGTGACCTTCTACATCAACCCAAATTGTGACACCCCTAAGACACCACTAGTTTCAATAGAAATCTCATCTCAATTACCGTCCCTTGGGATCCGACCTTTACTTGCCTCTTTACTAATTGTAGAGTTGTTTGTGAAGCTATAAATTGTGTTTTGATTCGGACGTGACCCAACGACAACATCTATTCAATTGTGAACACGAAACGGACCGATCAGACGACTCATAAGTAAAGACCCATATGTACATTTGCTTCGACTCGATAGACACGAGGCGGAATTGGAATGGTGGACTGAAGTTTTCGAAAATAGAAATTTTCAAAAAGATTCATTCGTCGCTTTAATGGTTGGCTTTCGAAGATAGAGATCTCCGTTAGTCGATCAGTTGAAAAGGGTTGTCTTAAGTTTATTTTCAAAAGACAGTTTGAGTTTGAGTCGGCTGGGAAAACAGTGTATTGTTTCCCAAGACGGTTTTGAAATTCAAAATTGTATGTTTTGAAAATCGGGTTTGAAATATTTGAAGAGGTCTCGGGGACGGTGTGTAGTCCTCGGGATCTCGAAAGTGTCTCGAGAAAAGGGTGTGTGCTTTTCTCGGGTTTTGAAAGAGCCATTGTCGGCGCGAAACGGGTTAAAGTCCGTGTCTAGACGCGGTGATTATAACGGCGTAAAAAGGTGATTTGAAATGGTTGTAGAAAACCGGGTTTGAAAACCGTCATTACGACAGCCTAGAAAGGCGTGTTGAAATTGTTATAAAAACCTGGTTTGAAAATCGTCATTTAAGACGGCCTAGAAAGGCGTGTTGAAATGGTTATAAAAACCGGATTTTAAAAATCGTCATTACGACGGCCTAGGAAGGCGTGTTGAAATGGTTATAAAAACCGGGTTTTGAAAATCGTCATTACGACGGCCTAGGAAGGCGTGTTGAAATGGTTATAAAAATCGGATTTTGAAAATCGTCATTACGACGGCCTAGGAAGGCATGTTGAATTGGTTATAAAAACCGGGTTTGAAAATCGTCATTACGACGGCCTAGAAAGGCGTGTTGAAATGGTTATAAAAACCGGGTTTGAAAATCGTCATTACGACGGCCTAGGAAGGCGTGTTGAAATGGTTATAAAAACCGGATTTGAAAATCGTCATTACGACGGCCTAGGAAGGCGTGTTGAAATGGTTATAAAAACTGGATTTTGAAAATCGTCATTACGACGGCCTAGAAAGGCGTGCAACGGTCGGCGAAAGAAGGAGGTTTGAAACGGCCATTATAACGGCGCAAAAGGTGTTTTTTGAAAGTTTTGAAAATGACACGGAAGGACTTATGATCAAGTAGCACATAAGAACTCATAGTTCCATTATATTATGCGTTATACTGACACGGGTTTTGGCTTAAGAGGGTGGGTTACACACCAAGCAATCAAACCCCGATTTGCGAGAGGGATACCAATCCAAACAAAATGTGTAAGGAGGGTGCCCTAGCCTCGTGCTCGAAAGTGATGAAAGCTCTTTGACGAAACAAGAATGTGTAACGTCAATGGTATGCTTGACTCAATCGGGATTCGAAACGCGGGGATGAGAAAAACTCACGCCGACGAGACGAGCCAATTGGTCGAAAAGGGTTAGGTTGTGGGCCCGGACAAGGAACCCGACCGTGACCGTAATATTAATTAATGCATTCCAACCAAGACCTCGTTCGAGTCTCACCATCTAGGGATCACAAAGACGTAAGTGTCCTAGTTTTTCCCAGTGGAGTCGCCAGTCTGTGGACATGGCCCACCTGCAAGCCCAGCCGATCCGTGGACGTACATCGGTTTTTTTAAAGCCACGCTCGGCGGCGTGAAAATGCTTTCGACCGGATCGCTTTAGATCGGTCGGTTTCGTCTCGGTAAGAGTCTCGAAATGATTAGAGATGTTCGGAGTCGCCACCAAGCATTTGTGGGATGCCTGGAACCCGTTCGAAATCCAATTTATACCTCGGTCAAATCGAAGCACAAAGCAACGTTTGACATAGGTACTAAAGATAAGGAAATCGTCCCTCTTTAGCATCTTATCTCTAGAATGACTCTCTTATGCCCTGGATAAGGTCATCCACTATCCAAAGTTTCTGAGTAAGAGGTGAAGGTACGTATTGGGAAGCCCTTTAATCAGACACCCAATCCCGCCCGCGTTAGCGGCCTCTACTGATCGATCTTGGTTGGTTGAATGCAAAAGTTGATAAAATGGTTTAAATGCATGAATGCGCATCCAATAATTTAAACCTAACATGTGAGAGCTTTCTAAGTCGGTTGATTTAATCTAAGTATCAAGTATAAGATGTCGAGTTGGATTAATAATTGATTTGCATGCAAGACGGAAATTAAACATCCATTTACCGTATTAGGTTTAGGGTGGATAACGTGATACATTTGTCCTAGTTAAGTGTTTTGCAAATACGATTTCGAATAGTCATCTGATCCGTCCTATATCCGGGCTCGCCGGAGTCGGGATCGTCCTAGACTATTGCTGGAAGGGAACAGACCCTATACCAGACGGCTATATGAGGCGCGAGCCAGCCGGCGGTGTAAGGGGCCTTTTCCTGGTTTTGATGATGAGAAATGGAGGGCCTGTTTAGGCGCGAGTTAGCCCACGGTTTATGTGTCGTGTTCTGACTTTTTAGAAAACGTTATAAAACGTGTTGAAAATGGGTATTTGAACCCGGTTTGATTTGAAGGGGTCGTTTAGACCGCATTTGGTAATTTGAAGAACTAGACTCGAATAATCATCATTATTTTGATAATATTCGGTGTCGGGTTCGATTTGACAAACTTGACATGAATAGTTTTGAAAGTAATTATGGACTAATTGTTTTAAGTCCACTTGAATGTAATTAGTCGATACTCATCATCGTACCCGGGTTAAAATCCGGCATGGTATGTAGAACCAAGGATGACTTTGTGTTGGGGACGGTTTATTTTGGAAATGTAAACAAATGAAATAAAAGGTTTCAAAATACCTTTTAAATTTCATTAACCAAATATTATCACCGAAACACGGATTTAACCGTCGTGGTATGAGGAACCATGGGTGAAAAATGCTTTATGGTTAAAACAAATAAAATAAAATAAAAGGGTTCGAAAGTATTTGGAATGGTAAAAACCGATTACAAATGTGGAAACGAATTAAAGGGAAATGACGAGAACAAATACGGTTGATCTCTTACCTGGACACCCCATGTAGGCGCGGACAAGTTGGCGACCTAAGGGGCTTCTGTCTCAGGCCAAAAATCAGTTTTGGCTCGTTTATTCCATATTTTGGTTCATGTTATGCACGTTTTAGCATGTTATAGTCATGAAACAAATGAAAACATAATAAAAGAGGATTTTTACACCCTCATACTTACATGTTTGGTTATGGCGAGTGACCGACGTAAGTGTAACAACTCGTTTGATCGGAAAAAACTCGGTTTAAAACCGTTTTGGTAAGTAAATAGAGTGTTTTGATGTTTAGCGACGGTGTAGCGGTCGAAGTGGTCGGTCAAGTGATTTAATGCACGATGACGGTACCAAACAATGTGTAAGGCTTGTATTTACGATCGGTAGGTCGTAAATACGCGTCGGGTTGTGACTTAAGAAGTCGAGTATAGAAGTTTAAGGGAGATGTGAGGGGGCGGACTCTCGCGTAAGTCTCAAATGGGTGGAATTCGAGGGGTATTTATAGGAGAATGAGTGGTTGTGTGAGTTTTGAGCAACGTGGCCACCTGGGCTGCTCAAAGAGGCACGAGCCACGTCGCGGTTCTTCGAGGTGAGTTGTCGCTTTCACAACAAACACAATCATGATTTGTTCTATCCTAGGTTTTGTAGTCACATGTTTGGTACTTGACCAACATGAATCCGGGAAAACTTAAGGTAGAAGATTTGAAATGTTTTGTTTTTGGTGGTTGACTCGGTTTGACTCGTTGTTGGAGTCGGGATTTGAATTTTTTAGTCGGTTTTTGGTCCGGTGTCGGTTTTGACTCTAGTTAGTGTCATTGTGACCCTATCGTCGTGCATTGAACACTCCAGGTATTTTTGGAATGTGTTGAAATGTTTTATTTTCGAAATCGTTTTAAGTTTTCCGACGTAAAGTTGTACACAAACTGTCAATCAAACGCCGCGATTCCAAAACATGTTATCGTCCGATAATCATCGGGTGTTTGTTGGAGTCTCAGCAGATACTGGGTATCTACAGTAAATTGTTTTATGTGATGTTCACTATAGAATGGAGCGATATGTATCGTGGTTGGGGTGAAATCATTGCGTTACATTTGGGTAGTAATAGCGCGTTGTGATTGAATATAGTAACCTGTGACGATTTCCGAATTTGGTTTGGAATCGACACGTATTGTTGTTTTGCAGGGACCTTTAGTTAACCTCGTATTTCCGACCGTGTACATAGCCTTGCTTGACCGAGTATGAGTGCCTACTAGACCGAGTAGACCTCATTCGATCTAGCTAGGAAGCTATAACGTCGAGGAAGTAGGAATTCCCTACAGAAACTCGACCGAGTAGCTCCTACTCGATCGAGTAGTGGCCACTCGATCGAGTACCCTACTTACTCGATCGAGTAAGTGCTACAGTACCAGAAAGTCTGCGGGTTCAAAACCCTCTTTCTTGCTCAATCTTCTTATTTCGTATTCTATTTTCGCAAACCCTAACTCCTTTTCCTCTCAAATTCTTTGTTTCTTGCTACTTGTGGTGCTTCAATCTAGTGATTTTCTTGTTTCAATTTGTTCTTTTTACTTCCTAATTGATTAAGGTATGAATGCTTACTCTATTTCAATGTTTTTGGTTAATTGCAATCACATAAGATGATAGAAAATGTTGAAAAGTCGATTTACATGTGTTAAAACTTACTTCTAATTGTTGTAATATGATCTAGATGCTTTCCTTTGATGATTATTGTTGTTAATGATGCAAAAACCGAATTAAAAATTGAATGTTATATGAACCAAAATTTCTAGGGTTTGAGAAATTGAATTGATTTTTGGTAGTCTATTACATGTAAAAGGATGAAAATGGAGTAGTGTATGTTGTATATATCATGTATGTAGTCGATTTTTGTGATTTACGCCCCAAAATTTGTCTTAAAACTCCGTTTTAAAAGTGCCCCAAACTAAAATTCGTTTCATATAATTGCAAATTTGGGTTGTATATGAATATGTTTTGAAGGTTTGAGTCCTAAAAGTAGTAGTGGTTGAGTTAATTCATGATAAATATGTCAAAAGTTTTACAGCTGTAGAGACCGTCTGAGCTAAAAGAATTGAAAATTTTGCTTGTAATTTTGGGAATTGTTGGTGATAGTGTGTGCGTAGATGATTCTTTTATGATCAAATATGTGTACTTTGTACATTTTGGTGTGTATGTGGTGGTATATTTAAAATTGTATGCTGAAACAGATGCCGAGACTGAACCTAGGAACCAGACAGAGTAAGAGGGTAAGGCTTCCGAGCCTGAAGTTGGGGAGGGAAGTGGACTGGTAATACCTGCTGTACCTAAATACCCGTCCGTGGTATTTATGGATTTCAACCAAAGAAACAATTTTGTGGCCTTACAGTCCCGTAAGATGAGACCGACCCGTTGTGTTGACACGACCCTCTTAGAGGACCTGGGTATTGAGACTGATGTCCGACACATCTTTGAGACCTTGGGGTTCACCGAACTATACCGCCTACGAAAGCATTCGTATGTCTTTCTGACCCTTGAGTTCATGAGCTCGTTTAAATACGAGCCGGTGGAACAAACTGTGCAGTTCCGCCTCATGAACACCAGTTTTGTCTTGACCATGGACATGTTTGGCTCTCACCTTGGCTTGGCTAAGCCTCCCAAGGGAGCCCTTCGTGACATACCGACTGAGAGTAGGGTTTGCAGTCTTATGCCTTGTATCACCGGGAAATCAGCTCCCACTGCTAGTAACATGTTGATCAATGATGTGCAACATGTCATTTTAAAGATCTTCCTTCGTGCTGTGCCGTGTCTCCTCTACGAGAGATCTGATATGAGTAAGTTGCACTCGAATGAGTTGATGCTTCTGATGGCGTACCTTAACCCTGAGCGGACTGACAGAGTGACCTTTAGTGCTCCCGCTATGGTGTGTGCCAGTCTTGCTTTGATGGCCTCCGCTGGCACTAGGATCCTGAGTTGTGGTGCTATTGCCACCTGTTTAGCTGAGAAGCTAACTTCTTTTGAGGCTTCCTCGGAGTACACCCCTCTAGCCACCCCGGTACCTACCATGTACAGGGCTTACTTCCTCGACCTGAAGTGGTTGAGAACTTTGGAGGACGGTAGTTTAGCATGGAGGGTGTGGGGCATGAGTTGGATAAGATACCAGCTCCTGAGCACCTCCCACCGATAGAGCCTTTACCCGGGGCAGTGGTAGCCGCCGATTCTGATGAGGAGGAGGGTGAGGATGCACGTCCTGCGAGGCAGACGTCCTTCATCGACCCGAAGATCCTCCGAGTTATGCCTGAGCCGAGGAAGGGGGAGAACGTGAGAGCTGAGGAGGATCGACCCAGGATAGGGAGAGGGCCGCGCCGAGAGAGGGAGAGGATGGCTAAGACACAGCCACAGCCGGCAGCTCCACCATAGTACCCGCTTCCTAGTTACCCTTTTCTCGATACCCCGGAGACGCGTGAGAGCTACCTGGCAGAGAGAGTGTCCTCTACCTTGACACTCCGGAACATACATGAGATGGCGTATACTTAGGGTATTGGGACATCGAGACCGCATCCGGTTTAGTGGAGGGGAGTCGAGGACTACAGCGGGGTTTTCCATGCCTACGGGGTGGATATGTCAACATGGGGAGCACCTCATCTATATCCTTACGGCGGCTTGACCCCCTGGTACGTGAGGCCAGATGATGGAGCCGGTGGTGATATGGGTGTTGGTGCGTCAGGAGCAGGCACATCGGGTGGTAGAGGAGATAAGGATGACGTGATGGATGAGCAGCAGCAGCAGGTGTGATACTCCTTTTCTTTTGTTGTGATGGTCGGTTGTGTTGGATATTAGTTTGTTTTGATTCGTACTTGTCGTATTTGGTTTGTATTGGTGACCATAAGGCCGTATTTGCTTTTTATAGAACTTATTCTACAGGATCTGTGGTCGGATTATCATCCCGACTTGTGGTTGTGTGACTATATATATCATGTTTGGAAATTTTGAGTAGTCTTTGACCTGAAGCTACTCGATCGAGTAGCTGCAGGTGTGTCTATTTGGAGATATTCTGATCTCGGGCTACTCGATCGAGTAGCTAAGATACTCGATCGAGTAGGGACAACTCAATCGAGTGCCTAACCCACTCGATCGAGTAGCACTGTTACAGGCACTTTTCAAAAATTTAATTGTTTGAATGATTTTATTTTTGGGACTTTCGATATAAATCATGGTTGTAGATGGTTGTAACATGTTTTGGTCTCGTTATTAGTCACGTTTTGACATTTGCTTAAGTAATAAGTGACATTTGTGAGATATAGGTGTGACGAGACAATGACACATATTGTTATGGGAACTCGGCATGCAAGTAATGTCGTTTAAGTTTATTTTATATATGTACCAATCTTTACCTAATGAATGGTGGTTAGGTAGCATCAGTGGTCAGGAGGGACATGGATTTTGAGCAATTCAAGCAGTTTTAGTAGTAATTGTATTACCTTTTGTCTTTATGCGAACACCCTTTGTCATGAATAATCGCGTAATATGCTTATAATATTTCCCTGTCTTCAGAGCGATGTTTCATATAGAGTTGTGGAAAGGTTGCTAGGTTGTCACAAGAGATAGGTGTATATATGTCCGAGAAGAAGTGTGTAATTTCTATAGTCACATTTGTATGAGTTTAACAACATAATGCCCGTTAGCAGTAGTGTGCAGGTCATCAATGTTGTGTTGAGTAGTTCATGAGTAATGTCAAGTGGTGTCCTTTGTGTCCGTCTGGGGAACAGGAAGAGTCGTTTGATGGTGAACTTCGGGGACGAAGTTCCTTTTTAGAGGGGAAAAGTAATGTCGCAAAAGAAACAGCTGAAATTATAATAATGTTGCCTCATGCTTGTAACGTTTTATAATGTCTCTGTTACATTTCAAGTACGAGTTTGTAATTGTTTTAATGGTGTTGTTGAGAAAATTGCATATTTAAGTGAAAATGAGTAATTTACGTGTTATAATGAGAAGGTGGTTATAATGATAAGAAGATGTCATGAGCAGTAACGGGGTTATCATCGGTAGTTTTTGCATTATGTGACTATGAATTCTACATTGTTGAGTCCGTGATAGAACCGTTTGCTGGGTGTGGTGTGTTCGGTAATTCAAGTAGTGGTTTTCAGAGGCTTGAATATGTGGTGTGGGTTGGACAGTTGATGATGATGACATAGTGGGATAATGCTTTTAGAGAGTTTTGGACCTGTGTCGGGTAAACAGTGATGTCGACCTTGGTTTCTTGTCGTGTGGTTTGGGGAGAGGGTGAGTCGAACTTCGGGGACGAAGTTCTTTTTAAGGGGGGAAGACTGTAATACCCGTCCTTTTAGGGACCCGTTGACCAATGTTGACCGACCTTGGGGGCATGTGAGAGCCTTTAGGAGTGCGTGTACGAGATGCATTGTGTCTTGTTAGACTTTGGGGATGAGTGGTACTCGATAGAGTGGTACTCGATAGATTAGAGGCTACTCGATCGAGTAGCTTGGTTAATCGATCGAGTAGGGGCCACTCAATCGAGTAAGTTGGTTGCTCGATCGAGTAGCGTCTTTACAGCGAGGGTTTATAATCGTGTTTTGATAGAATCGCAAATCATTTCCGCCTCCTTCCTTCAGACCTAAATGTTGCCTCACCTCCTTCCCTTCACCTTAATTCCTTCCATGGGAGCCTTTGAGGATGCTTATGCCTTGGGGATAGGTTGCTTGAGTCGGGTAGCGGTCTTGACGCCAATATACGATGCGTAGGTATGTCATCATCATCATCTTTGTCGTTGTTGTTCCTTGTAGGATGGTGGTAGTAGTGATAGGCTTTTATGCTATTTGTATAGGGGTTTTGCTTGCTTGGTTGATGTCGTGTGGTGGAACAAGGAATCGTTGCGATTGGCTAAAGGTAGGTTCGCCTACTCAGTTCTGTTGGTTGTTTAGTGTGACGGTTGTTGTATTGATTGAAGTGTTAGTGGATTGATTGAGTATGGTAATCGGTTGGTGTTATGCTGTTTCGTTGGTTGTTGTTATAGTGCAGTTGTTTGTGTTTGATTGTCGTCTATGGTTCTCGAGGCGCGTCCTCGGCTGAGTGGAGTCACTTGCGGGACTGGCTTCACGCCCTAGTTTCGCCCTCCGTGGAACCCGCCATGGGAGGGGATGTGGACATTAATGGGACAGGGTTATCGCTCAGTATGATGAGCGGGGCTTAGGTGGAACAGCTGCGGTCCCCCACTGGCAGGGCAGGTCCAGTGGACAGTCGGTGACGGTGATTGATTGGAGGAGATGTGGCTTGTGTGTATGTTGTTGTTTCTGTATTGTTATGCCAGCGGTTGGTGTGTTTCTTCAGTTACTGACCCTGTGTGGCTGTTTCTTGTTTGTCTCTGTTGTGTCTGCCCTGATCCCTTATGGTGAGCAGTCAGTCTTAGCAGGTGTTGTCTTGGATGGTAGCTGGAGTCCTGGCAGGATGAGTCTTCACGAGTAATGATAGGAGTAGTTTATATAGTATTAATGAGATGTATTTTGTATATCAGTAGTTTTGGGTAAATCACTTGTAAAGTTATTATAAATGTTCTTTTATCGACTTTTGATGATTACTTTTCTCGGGCAACCGAGATGGTGATGCCCTTATATGCTAGGGAAGGTCTTGTTAAGGCTCCCTGGTATATGGGGGTGTCACAAGTAGTCACAACGAGAAAATCGTCTCTAAAGTCGTCTACCTTGCAAACATCAATACACGTAAGTTTGAGGGTGTAAACAACTCACTTATTTCATGTCTTTACTGTTTTCATAACTTTATTAACATGAACCATTGTTCATGTTAATAAAGTTATGAAAACAGTAAAGACATGAAATAAGTGAGTTGTTTACACCCTCAAACTTACGTGTATTGATGTTTGCAAGGCATAACACGATTCAAACATAGGTTAGACGAGCCAAAACCGAGTTTTGGCCTCAGACAGAAGCTCCTTGCTATGCAGGGAGGCTCGCGCCTCTTGTGGGTGTCCAGGTCAGACTCAAATGTGTTTGAGTTCGTATTTCCTTCAACACTTTCTTTTATTTTTTTTACTTCTTTCCTTTTACGGTTTTTACCATTTTAATTCATTTTTATGACAAATATTTTGACCATTACAAAATCATCCTTGGTTCCTTATACCATGACGTTTTATTCCGTGACTCGATGATATTATTGGTTAATTACATTTTAATGGGTATTTTAACACACTTTTCTTTTATTTACCATTTTTCTCATTTATTTACATTTGTAAACATATTAGTCATAACTCATAATCATCCTTGGTTCCTTATACCATGTCGGTTTAATCCGAGTACGATGACAAACTTGACTAATTACAAGTAAATGAACTTAACATAATTAGTTCCAATCAAACATTTTCCTTTCCTTTTATTTCATTTTATTTCATCTTTGTCTTGACCATATCATATGTCATCCTTGGCTAATATATATGCCATGTCGATTTAATTCGAGTACGGTGATAAAACGGTTAAGCACACACATTTTACATTTTTATTTGTAAACTATGCTTTTTAAACTTGCAAATTCGACAAAGAATATTTCTAGGATAATAGTAATTATTCAAAGACATGCAAATCATTTAATCACAAATACGGTTTTAAATAACCTTTTTAACAACCAGGAGATGACCCCTTGGGTTGTCATCTGACTCGCGCCCAAAGAGGCCGTCTGTTTTCATATTTTAAAACCTGGACAGGCTCCATTCCCTCGCCTAATGGCTCACGCCCTAATGGGGTTGCCTGGCACTGTTATGTCTCATTTTGGTACTTGTCTAGGACGATCCCAATTCAGTTAACCCGAATACATGACGGATCAGATTGACAAACTTACGTTTTTACACTTTGTCATTTGACACCCTTTTTCAAACAATGGAATCGTGTTAAGCATCATAATCCGAATTTGGTAAATGGATGTTTAATTTCCGTTTTCACATGCAAATCAATCTAAATCCAACTCGACATAATTTTCTTGATATTTGGATAAACAAAACGACTTAGGAAATTTTCACATGTTAGGTTAAGCTTTTTGGATGCCCATTCATGCATTTAAACCGTTTTATCAACTATTGTACTTAAACAACCACGATCGATCAGTAGAGGCCGCTAACGCGGGCGGGATTGGGTGTCCGATTAAAGGGCTTCCCAATACGTACCCTCACCCTTTACTCAGAACCTTTGGATAGTGGATGACCTTATCCAGGGCGTACGAGAGTCATTTTAGGCATAGAATGCTAAAAGGGGGACGAGTCCTTATCTTTAGTACCTATGTCAAACACCGCTTTTTGCCTTGATTGACCTAGGTATAAAGTCGATTCGAACGGGTTCCAAGCATCCCACAAATGCTTGGTGGCGACTCCGAACATCTCAACATCGTTTCATGACCTTTGACGAGACGAAACCGACCGATCTAAAGCGATCCGGTCGAAAGCATTTCTACGCCTCCAAACGTGGCTTTCCGACCGCTATACGTCCACAGATTGGCTTGGCGTGTAGGTGGACTACGTGCACGGATCGGCGGTGGCCCATCTACGCATAACGCGTGGCCCATGTCCACACTATCCCAGGTAGGGTTTCCCTACTCAGTATTGATTACGTAATGTGTCGGTGGTTGTTTGTGTTAGTAATCTATATCTCATTACTTTACATATTCATATATGTTTCAATTAATTTAGTCATAAAATTAATTTACAAATCATATGCATGCAAACTTAAATTAAAAGAGAAGAAATCATTGTCCTTACTACATGATTTCGGTTTTATGGGCACCAACAAGATCTCCTTCTTGTTAGTTCTTGAGCTTTCCATATATAAGGATGATCCTCCAAAAATCACAAAGTAGAGATTCTCCTCTTGATTGCACCCAAGACTATCCCTTATCCCCACTAAATAATATTAGCTAGATATTAGTTTAGTAGTTTACCTTAAAATTGATTACTAACACTCATATATTACATTAATAATTTTAGTAATCTTTTAGAACAATTTGAATCAAAAACTTATCTTTTTGATGAAGAAGAGGATGAATATATGAGAGAGAGAGAGAGAGAGAGAGAGCTTTGCATGTGAATGAATACAAGTAAAATTTTTTGAGTTAAAATTCTCTACACTAGCTCACAAAACCGGTGGAGGGAGTCAAAATAAGACCAATGCATGGCCTTTGCTTTTTACTTTTGATCTTTTTAAGTAAATTAGGTGTAAGACTACCCTACATAATAGGTAAGTAGTGTTTTATTTATCCATTAAATAAAACACCCACTCACCCATACTACCTCCATATTTCGGTCTTATGTGATAAAATGGACCTCCATTTTATTTTGTCAATTTGTCACTTGTCACACAATATGTCACATGTAGTATGATACATGTTATTAATTAATTTAATGCATATTTATCACATAAATATCATTTCATGAATTAATTAAATTACATCCAATAAATTGACTAGTGATAGTTGATCACATAAATAAAATGGGTCATGTAATTATAATTTACAACATCTTGTAATTATAATTAACCATTCATTCCTATCTCTATTGTTTCTCAAACAATAAATAACTTTAGTAACAAAGCCTTTTATTACTAAAATAAATCTTATTTAATCCCATTACAATAAGATAATTATTCTCTCTCACAAATCCAATTGTTCAATTTTAAGGAATTGATCAACTTGCATCGTCATACAATTAATCAACTTTATAGATAAGGGCATCAACTTTTAGGTGTGACCTTAAGGGATCAACTGACCACCACCGTCCCACGACAGTAACGTCAAACTCTAGCAAGCCAATCGTTACCGATTAATGTTGATCAGTTGACTATATAATTGAATCATCCCTTACGTATTCTTTATATGAGATTTAATAATGATATTTAAATCATGTGATCGCACTATTGTTGAGGACACATTTCCCAACAATCTCCCACTTGTCCTCGACAAGTGTGCGTCACCAATTCTCTTGTCCTATTACTATCTTCCACTCAATGCAAGGTGTCTTTCGAGTCGTACTTGCAAGTGATCATATCGAGAGTGGTTTCCTTGATCTGGAGAATAACTGATTGACCAAAATTTATCTACCATAGATACCTTCCGAGCGTGGCCACGCATTTCCAGTTCATTGCTCCTCGAGTGGCCCTGAGATATTGTTTTAACCCTGACAAAGGGGTGGACAATTCCTATCGCACTTATTCCCTTCGACTAGCCACAGCCATCATAACCCAAAATATGCCCATTTGACCCCATTTACGAAGGTCGTAGTAACATAAATCAAAGTTAATCTGAAACTGTGCCATCTTAGGCGAACAATCTTTAGTCAAAAGAATCGACTCATTAGAATACTATAGTAGCTCTCGCCATGACCAGGCTATATAAATTTGCCATAACTCTATAAGCGGTCATTGCCCGACAGTGTTCCTAACAGTCTGCCTATGTGATCGACTAGTCATCTCACATGACTCTATGGCACTTGAACTTGCCATCAATCGCATCACACTCTAGTCACTTCGAGACGTCACCTCATACAAGTGACTATGGG
Organism: Silene latifolia; assembly: GCF_048544455.1. Taxonomy (NCBI): domain Eukaryota; kingdom Viridiplantae; phylum Streptophyta; class Magnoliopsida; order Caryophyllales; family Caryophyllaceae; genus Silene; species Silene latifolia. The sequence continues at coordinate 152,533,993 of NC_133526.1, forward strand.
CGAATACAATGCTAATATGTGTTCACTTTAACGGGGTTCAATGTTGTCTCTACAACCCGTTTGGATGTAACAAAGTATAAAAGGAGTTTTTAAAGTAAAAAACTCGAACGACAAATGCGATTTATCACATATGAATAGTCAATACTTGATTACTATTTCATGTTCTATAATCTAATTTGATCTTGTATGTAGTTGTTCATTTCAATTTAATTGAAATTACATGACTCATCATGTTTAGCCTATGAGAAGGTTTTGGTTAGTAGGTTTTATCAACTTCTTGTACCTTACTCAACCTTACTACATACTCATTTTCCTTTGTAATGTATGCATTTGCATCACAAAACTTTCTGAGTACGTGTCGAGATCCAATCAAGACATAGGCCCTCTAGCCTAAGGATAGCTCCCACTATTTTCACAGTGTGCGGGACTCATCCTCTTGCACATCTCATGTTTGCAAGTGTGCTCAATTTCCGTTATAAATATCTCTCATTGTTCTTTATTGCCTAGAACGATTCTATAAAATCTATTTCTTAAATAACATAGCCACAATGGTATCTTAACCATCCTAATGTGTTTTGATTATGGTTTTGTCGGAAACCATGCGCAATCTTAATTGTCAATTGTCACTTGTGTAACCCCCTACACAAAATTGCATCAAAAACACTTTGCATTATATCCTTAATGCTTCTGCAAGCACTTAAGGGTAATCAATATGGCTACTTGGTAATTATTTCTTGAATTCGATTTTGAAACAATTCATCGTACTCAAAGTATATGAAGTGTTATACATCATTTCCTATTTAATTGATTCGGCAGCGGAAGCAAATGGAATCAATCAAATATGTTCAATTTTATTGAACTAGTCATGAATCTTATCAACATGAGACTTCTTATTTGACGCTAATATCATGTAGATTTATCTTCATAAATCCGGATATTAAAGATGTATTATAATACTCCAAAAGTCTTAAATCATTCTCAATGATCAATATGTCATCCACATATAAGACTAATTAAAATTTCCGTAACTCCCACTAAACTCCATGTATAAACACAACTTCTCGACTTATCGAGAAAAGTTTTATGACATGATCAAAACATTGATTCCAACTCATTGATGTCCTACTTAAGATTCTCTCTTAAGTTTCACAATCTTAGGATTGTAAGAATCTACAAAACTCAAGACATGTATTGAATACATTCCTTCTAATTGAAGAAGTGGGTTTTAGATTCACTCGCTATGTATTTCATAATAATGAAACACAATACCTAAGAAGATCCAAATAGACTTAAGCATTTCAACCAGTGCAAAACTCTTTGCCACCAATCTTGCTTTGAAATCTCTCTTTATTAGTGGAAAACCCTTTGTCACTAATCAAGCCTTTTTATTTCGGATTTTCATGGCTCTAAGCCTTGTATTGAGTTGTGACTTTAAACACTCTCATGTAAGTCATATGTTCATTACTTTCTAGAAGTAATCAACTTGAATCAAACGATTTCTTTTTTAAGTTATAAGCTCTTTACTTTCTTAAAAGTAGCATGAATTCATCATCTTCAACAAGTGACGAATTTAACCTCCTAGGTTTTAAAGAAACAACATCTTACACAAAACGTCTCATGTAGTCAAGAAAGACCAGTTTCTTGCGACATAACATTCTCTGTGGCATTCTTTGTGGCTCTTGAATAATTTCTCTCACTCTGTCTTCTAGAAATAAACTTGTATTTTAGAAAGACAGCTTCACGAGCCGCAAACCCGTCGTACTCGTGATAATTGAAAGGGAAAAATGAGCATTTGTTTCTTGTGAAAACTTACAAATATGGTACTCTACCATTTCATATCTCATATGATTCGTTTTAGATTTAGTGGAAAAATAATTTAGACAAAATGATAAAATCCCCAAAAGGATCAAGTAACTCAAAGTTACTTGATCGAAGTCCAAATGATATCGAATAACGTTTGATTTCTTATCCAACCACACATTATTCCATAATGCGTGCTAAGAGAGATTAACTTGTGATTCTAAATCACATTTTTTTTGGCTTATATCAAAGTCTTCATTTTGATAATCCCATCACGACTAAATCGTGATTCTTTGAACACTTTGAACTTCTTCAAAGATTTCTCTATTTACCTTATTAAGTGAACATGTTAGCGTCAACTTAAATCGTTGGTAAAAGAAAATGATCAACCTATTTTGGATCAATGATTTACAACCTCGATCTCCTTTTCAACCAAAAGGCACGAGACATCTTGCTTTGAATACAAGATACGCATATACCATTAACAATCTAATGGTTTCAAGAGTACTCGATAACTCTTTGCGTTTATCATTCGAGAATTTAAGGTTTAATTTTGGGTTACCAATTTGAGTCTTGCATCATCTACATGATATATCATTCTAGTTTGGTTTAGAATATACTCACCTTGATAATGGGCTAGCCATACATCAAATCGTGGTGTATAGGGTCACAAAAGTGAAACCTCTTTTGTATCTTAACAAGTATATATTCTTATTTAGAGTTTATGTACTTAATAGTTATAATTAAGTGCAACTATAAACCCAAAACTAGATTGATTACACAATGACTCTATCTCTCGATATCATTGTTGCTAGTCGTCATATTCTAATCATCCTATGTATCAAGTACAATGATGAAAAACCACCACCGGTTTCTAATATTGACGAAGTAGTACTAGCAAAACTTATGTTAATCGAATAAACATTTAAAGAAGAAGGTCTCATTAGATGTCCCACAACTAACTTGCTGATTCTTCAATAATTTGGGGTAGTTTCCTTTCTAGTGTCCAACATTTAAGACAATGGAAACTTTATCGGTCGGGATTGATAGGTTTAGTGTCGTTATTCTCAATAACTTTACTTTTAACATTACCTTGTATCAATTCCATTATAATCTTTACTTCTTGAACCTCGTCCTCATCTTAACGGTTTAAGAGAATGCTCCCACTCATTTCAATGAGTCATTGCTTTGAGAAGCAAAATTGAATTCATGAAGATTACTCTTCATTTGTTCGTTTTAGTCTTAAAACTTTCATTGAAGTGGTTGCGTTATTTTGGTCAATTACGAATTCTGACAAATCTAATTACCAAAACAATTTATCATTTCAAGGTACTTAATTCAATTAAGTATATGAAAAACAATCCATTGTAAGTAGATGTGTTAGTCAAGAATCAAAAAACCTGTTTGATAATGAATAACTTTAATCTATACTCTTTACAAGAGATCCTTAGCAATGGTTCATGTGAGGTTTTAGAAGCAAATTCATATTTGTCTTTAGTTACGATGTTTTAATTGAGATTTGAACTAAAATCGAAATGATATCATATATGAATTGTGGTAAATAAATAGAACAATATGATAACGGAATAATGAAAACAAAACATTTATCGTTATAATAATACTTGTAAATAACAAGTAAGGCATTTACATAGTGACCTCTACCCAACTATGATAAATGATTCCAAGATCCAAATTCATATTAACTTGGGCATCGGTAAAGCCGAATACAACCCTCATCAATATAACTCGGTGGATTAACTCTTTAATCGATTCTACTTTTAGAACTCTTGGTCGATAAAATTACATTAATATTTATCTTTAGTCCGAAACACATCCGACAACCGTCGAGAGTACTTTCATTGAGTTCAACCCAAATTTCGAATAAATGTGTCCATGATCCAAATTTACAACAACTTGGGCATCGGTAAAGCCGAAAACAACCCTCATCTTTATAAATTTGGTGGGTAGACATTTATCACCCACTTCACCAACGTAACAAGGTTTGTCTTACGGTAAAGCCGACTCAACTCCCTTGCGAAACTGGTACTTCATGGGTTTCTACTTTTTTGTAAGGCTAAGTCTCAATTGTTTATTTTAGCGAGAGGTCATGTCAATTTATTATCTATCACGTTTCAAGTGAACTAAAGCGGTGAACTAAGATAATTGTAATTGACACAGTCGATAAACTCGATAGAATGATAATGCATGTTTTAGTTATGGCGATTTAGCGATGCATGTAACATATACATAAAATGTAAAGCATAAATAAATTCCTAGTATGGCCTTCCTATAAAAGTAAATCTAATACACTATTACAAATTCGGAAACCAACTCCTTTGGTCCCTAGAACTTCGGTTGAGGCACGCATCTCGAGGTAACACCGTCTTAATGTATCGTCTTCCTTGAGTGACACCGTCTTCAAGGAACTCCGAAATAAATAAATTACATAATAAATTACATAATTTCCTATTATACATTTTTAATTAAAATAAAGTAAATCTATTAAATTACAAAACGGTGATACGAGATCACAATAAAATACAACCGAATCGATATTCCCATACATTTCGGGTAATACCAATTAAAAACTAAGGCCATACTAAGTAAAATTACATAATTCAAAATTACATAAAATAAAATTATGACAATCATAAATAAAATGCAGCATTATAATATGTATGAACATGCCCAATTTTATGCTAAATCGCCTTTAAGGAGCCAATATCGTATATTAAATGGTTTTTACGGATTTGCGTGATTCAACCCTTTTAAAATCACAATAAATTACATAAAATTATATTTATGCACAAGTTAATTACCCTAACCAACTTAGGACTCAAAATTAGTCTCCACTAACATATTGACTATAATTAACTTATATTTCTTAAAATTGTTCATTAATGGACTCAAAATTACAATAAAATGCTATAAACTTCAAATAAATCACAAAAATTTCAAATAAATTCAAAATTTGAAATTTAAACTCATGAACATTCTAGAAAAGAAAAAAAACAAAAAAAAACCATGACACTCATAATGTTCAAAAACTTAGGTTAAAAATTTCAAAAATTTATCGGGAAAAACATTGTTGCGGTTTATCGGATTTATCAAATATAATCATAAAAAACATGAGAAAAATTATATTTATCAAGTTTTCAATTTTAGATCTGAAATAGATAATAAAATGTAACATGTGACGTTTTTCCTTAGTCATGAAGTATGTTTTAGCAATTATTCACTAATTAAGTCACTATTTATGCTATTTTTCATCAAAAATCCATAAATCATGCATGAAGACTTCATTATAGCCTATTATTTTACACACATCTTGTAAAATTGCATGTGACAACATACTAAATTTCTATGACCAGATTCGAAATAATTCTCATTTTAACCTATTTTTCATTTAAATTCGATTTTTATCATGAAAAATCCATATTTTGAGTATAAGAACTCCAAAAATTATGAACATTTACAGGTCATCTAAAATTAATATATGTGAAAACATATCCAAAAACCACTGGAAAATTCGAAGTTTAGCTAATATTCGTCCAAAAATGACATTTTTATCATAAAAATCACATTTTAATGCCATTATTTTATAAAATGAACATTAAAAATCCATAAATTAACCAAAATATCCTAAATACATTTTAGGATCAGAAACTTTAACATGCATAACTAAATTCGTGATATATCATAATAAACACAAATTTATAAGTTTTATAAGTTAATCGTATAACTCGGAAAAACAATAACCGATTTGCATGCAAACAACCTTGTGCTCTTGATACCGCTTGTTAGTAATCTATATCTCATTACTTTACATATTCATATATGTTTCAATTAATTTAGTCAGAAAATTATTTTACAAATCTTATGCATGCAAACTTAAATTAAAAGAGAAGAAATCATTGTCCTTACTACATGATTTCGGTTTTATGGGCACCAACAAGATCTCCTTCCTGTTAGTTCTTGAGCTTTCCATATATAAGGATGATCCTCCAAAAATCACAAAGTAGAGATTCTCCTCTTGATTGCACCCAAGACTATCCCTTATCCCCACTAAATAATATTAGCTAGATATTAGTTTAGTAGTTTACCTTAAAATTGATTACTAACACTCATATATTACATTAATAAGTTTAGTAATCTTTTAGAACAATTTGAATCAAAAACTCATCTTTTTTATGAAGAAGAGGATGAATATATGAGAGAGAGAGAGAGAGAGAGAGAGAGAGAGAGAGAGAGAGAGAGAGAGAGAGAGAGAGAGAGAGAGAGAGAGAGAGAGAGAGAGAGAGAGAGAGAGCTTTGCATGTGAATGAATACAAGTAAAATTTTTTGAGAATAAAATTCTCTACACTAGCTCACAAAATCGGTGGAGGGAGTCAAAATAAGACCAATGCATGGCCTTTGCTTTTTACTTTTGATCTTTTTAAGTAAAGTAGGTGTAAGACTACCCTACATAATAGGTAAGTAGTGTTTTATTTATCCATTAAATAAAACACCCACTCACCCATACTACCTCCATATTTCGGTCTTATGTGATAAAATGGACCTCCATTTTATTTTGTCAATTTGTCACTTGTCACACAATATGTCACATGTAGTATGATACATGTTATTAATTAATTTAATGCATATTTATCACATAAATATCATTCCATGAATTAATTAAATTACATCCAATAAATTGACTAGTGATAGTTGATCACATAAATAAAATGGGTCATGTAATTATAATTTACAACATCTTGTAATTATAATTAACCATTCATTCCTATCTCTATTGTTTCTCAAACAATAAATAATTTTAGTAACAAAGCATTTTATTACTAAAATAAATCTTATTTAATCCCATTACAATAAGATAATTATTCTCTCTCACAAATCCAATTGTTCAATTTTAAGGAATTGATCAACTTGCATCGTCATACAATTAATCAACTTTATAGATAAGGGCATCATCCTTTAGGTGTGACCTTAAGGGATCAACTGACCACCACCGTCCCACGACAGTAACGTCAAACTCTAGCAAGCCAATCGTTACCGATTAATGTTGATCAGTTGACTATATAATTGAATCATCCCTTACGTATTCTTTATATGAGATTTAATAATGATATTTAAATCATGTGATCGCACTATTGTTGAGGACACATTTCCCACCAGTTTGTTGTTGTTGTATTTCATATTGGAATTGGATTTGGAATTAGTGATTGTTGATAGTATAATGTGGTTATTGTATATCGTATGTGGTTTGCGAGGTGCGTCCTCGGCTGAGTGGAGTCACTTGCGGGAGTGGCTTCACGACCTTGATTCGCCTTCTGTGGAACCCGCCACAGAAGGGATGTGCACATTTAGGAACTTGGGTTTATCGCTTGGATGAGATGAGCGAGGCTTAGGTTGGAACAGCTGCGGTCCCCCACTGGAGGTGTGGAATACTTGTTGCGATGAGTATTCTGGCAGGATTTCACACTTTAGTGTGAAGTCAGGTGTGTGGTGATGTGACGGAGTTTGGTTGATTGGATTGGATTGTAATGTTGTTTTATTGTAGCTGTTTGTTTTGTGTAATCATTACTGACCTCGTTTAATTATTTTAAAAACTGTGGCGATCCATTCGGGGATGGTGAGCAGTTATTGAGCAGGTATGAGTTCATTCGCATGGGAGTGCTAGGTTGAATCATCACGAGCTGTCTTAGAAGTCTTCCGCTGTGTCGAACATTCTTTTATTTTGATTAGTTGGTTTGACATTTTGAGAACGGTTGTATTTTACATTATAATTTTTGGTTGAACTTGTATCACGTTAAAATATTTATCAAAGTATGTTTCTTTATGGTCTATTTGATATTCATTGCCTCGGGTAACCGAGATGGTAGCACTTCCATGCCTTAAGTGGTCCTGGTAAGGCACTTGGAGTATGGGGATGTTACAAAGTGGTATCAGAGCGACGATTTTGGAACCTGTACCTAATGAACCCAATGAACTTAGGGAGTCTAAATAAAATGAATCCGGGTAGAAGTTGTTAGGAGCTAATACAAAGACTTGGGAGACGTCCTAAAGTCGCGATCTCGCCTACAACTTTGAATCGGTCATAATGAGGTGTGTCATGGGAACGTTATGTGTTTGTCTAAGTATGTTGCATGTTTATATAGAATGTGAATTGGTGGATGAATGCATGTGGAGGATAGGAGATCTGTGGTGAAAGATGATGATGATATGAGTACATATATTGTTTATTGAGTAGCGGGATTGTATGATAAATGATTAATAACGTGTCATTATTAGAAACATGTGGAGTAGGATGTTATTTGTGATATATATATATATATATATATATATATATATATATATATATATATATATATATATATATATATATATATATATATATATATATATATAAAGTGTGTATTTTTGTCGTTGGTCGTTTTGCATATAAACATAGTTGGTTAGAAGGGATGAGATACGCATGCGGGTAATATACGAGTCAGCATGACTCGATCGAGTGGGGGCACTCGATCGAGTAGGTGAGTGACTCGATCGAGTGGGTGTGACTCGATCGAGTGGGTTGTTTTTTTTCGTTTCTGGGCAGTAGTCTGTTTTTGGGCACTCGATTGAGTAGGTTTGGGCACTCGATCGAGTGGGATCAGCTCGATCGAGTAAGTTTGAGAATCGATCGAGTATGTCTTTAGATGCTTTCTGGTCAGGTTCTGGAGTCGAGTCACTCGATTGACTAAGTGGGAAACTCGATCGAGTGGCCTCAACTCGATCGAGTGTGTTGTGGTACTCGATGGAGTAGGTCCTGCACAACTCGTTTTCATGTTTGAGTATGGGATGTGTGTTTATGTTTACCTTTTGTTATATAGTTTCAAGATGCCGCCAAAGAGAAACGAGTTGTATGCCAGGGCTTAGAACATGAGCATAGATGAGATAGTTAAGATGTTGGATCACCAAGATGCTCTCACTGAGGCTCTAAAGAAGTTTGGAAAAGACAAAGAGGCGGGTGTGGATTTCGCCAAGATGAGTATAAACAAAGCGAGGTTTAACCCAAAGAAGTACATGAGCACTGGTGCGCCAATTCTGCTTGATAATTGGCATAAGGAGATGGAAAACATACTCAATGTGGTTCATTGCCCAGAGGATTTTATAGTGGAACAAGCTGTGTTCAACTTGAGGGATACGGCTAGTAAGTGGTGGGATAAGGTTAGGGAGAGTGCCTTGGACTTGTATGTGGAGCAGGGGTTGACTGCTATACCTTAGGGTGAGTTTAAGAGGGCTGTGAGACGCGAGTTTGTGGCGAAACATATGCGTAGTAAGCTGAGAGAGGAGTTTGATGACTTCAAGATGACTTCTGATATGACAGTGGCTGAGTATTATCATAAGTTCAACGAGAAGTCTGGGTATGCAGAGGATATGGGGCTGAGCCAAGAGAACTTGGCATTGAGGTTTGAGAAGGGGTTGACACCCATGATTATGGAGAAGTTGCCGATAGGAGTCCTTACTGATGTTAAAGAGGTGTATGAGCGTGCTAGGAGAGCTGAGAGGTTGGAAGAGATGGCTAAGGAGAACAGAGAGAGAGCTTCTAAAAAGAGGAAGGCTGAGAGTGAAGGTGGTGGTCGACTGGTCGGTCTAGTTACAAGAGAAGTAGCCATAACCAGATGAGAGCTTACTCGTCGGGGTCGGGGTTTAGCGGTAGAGCTTCTTACGAGCGTGGCCGTGGTGGTGGTAGTAGCAGCTAGGGTTTGTCTTGCTTTAACTGTGGTGGTGTGGGCCACAAGAGACATGAGTGTACCAGTGCTGTGGGCAGGGGTTTCTAGAGGCAGTCACATGGGAGTTTTTCTCAGGGTCCATCTCAGAGCTTTGCTAGCAACAGGCCGGCTGGGTCGTCGAATAATCAGGGTGGTCAGAGTAACAACAATGGTGGGGCTAACCGCAATGGCGGTAATTTATATCAGAGACCAGCGACGAACAACAACCAGGGGTCGGCTGCTAAGTCATCTACTTCTAGTAGTACTGTCCAGGGAGGTGGACAGAAGACCAATGGTAAGATGTTCATGATGGAGAAGAAAGCAGCTGAGGATGATGCTCACGTTATCACGGGTACTTTTCTTGTTAATGGAGTCTTTACCTTTGTTTTGTTTGATTCGGGGGCGTCGCAATCGTTTGGATCATCGAGTCACGCTAAGCTTTTGGGTTTGAGAGAGTATGAGTCTGTAAAAGAGGAAGTTTTTATACCTACGGGTGAGTCTGTATCTTGTGGGAGGTTGTATAGGGGTGTGTCAATGATAGTTGGGCAGGTTGACCTACTAGTGGACTTGTTAGAGTTTCCATTGGATGGTTTTGAGATGATAGTTGGTATGGACTGGTTGGGTAAGTACAAGGCTAGAATAGACTGTCATCAAAAGAGAGTCTCTTTGAGAGGTCCTAAGGGAGTTAGTGTGTCTTATCGTGGGTTTGTTGTCAAACCTAAAGTTAAGTTGATTGCAGCAGTGACCTTGAAGTCTTAGTTGAGGAAGGGGTGTTCATTGATCTTATGCCATGTGAGAGACCATAGTATGGTGAGTCCGATAGTTGAGCAGATACTAGTGGTGGGAGAGTTTCCAGATGTTTTCCCAGATGAGATACCAGATTTACCACCGAAGAGGGAGATAGATTTCAGTGTGGAGCTGAAACCAGGGACGGGACCAATCTCTAAGGCCCCATACCGCATGGGTCCTAAGAAGTTGGAGGAGCTGAAGAAATAGCTGGATGATTTTATCGAGAGGGGATACATTAGACCTAGTGTATCACCGTGGGGAGAACCGGTCTTGTTTGTAAAAAAGAAAGATGGGATTTTAAGGTTGTGTATCGACTACAGAGAGCTGAACAGGGTTACCGTGAAGAACATGTATCCTTTTCCAAGGATAGATGATTTGTTTGACCAGTTGAACGGAGCAGCAGTCTTTTCTAAGATTGATTTGAGGTCGGGTTATCATCAGGTGAAGATTCGGGATGAGGACATACCGAAGACTGCTTTTACATCGAGATATGGTCACTATGAGTATGTTGTGATGCCGTTTGGGTTGTCTAATGCACGTGCAGTATTTATTTATTTGATGAACCGGGTCTTCAGTCAGTTTTTGGATCGGTTTGTGGTGGTCTTTATCGAGGATATCTTAGTCTACTCTAAGACTAAGGAGGAGCATAAGGAGCATTTTAGGTTGGTGTTGCAGACTTTGCGAGACAATCAGCTGTATACAAAGTTGTCTAAGTGTGAGTTCTGGTTAGAGGAGGTTGCTTTTCTGGGGCATGTGATTTCGAAGAAGGGTGTTGCTGTGGATCCTGCAAAGTTAGAGGTAGTTAGTCGAGGGAAGCACCAAAGAATGTGGCAAAGATCAGAAGTTTCTTGGGTTTGGCAGGGTACTATTATCGGTTTGTGAAAGATTTTTCCAAGATAGCCAGACCTATGACATCTTTGATAAGGAAAGAGAATTGGTTTCGTTGGGATGAAAGTTGTGAGACAGCCCTCCAAACATTAAAGGAGCGTTTGACCACTGCTCCAATCTTAGCATTACCTGAAGGGTGTGAGAACTTTGAAGTGTACACAGATGCTTCAAAGAATGGTTTGGGATGTGTGTTGATGCAGAACGGGAAAGTAATTGCCTATGCTTCTAGGCAATTGAAGCCTTATGAGAAGAACTATCCGACACATGATCTGGAGTTGGGTGCAATTGTGTTTGCTCTCAAGATTTGGAGGCACTATCTTTATGGGGCGGCCTTTAAGGTGTTTTCAGATCACAAGAGTCTCAAGTACATCTTCACTCAAAAGGAGTTGAACATGAGACAAAGGAGGTGGATGGAGCTGATTGGGGATTATGACATGGATATTATATACCATGAAGGGAAGGCTAATGTGTTTGCAGATGCGTTGAGCAGGAAGAGTGTGCATTCTCTTTGCACATCTATGTCTTTAATGAGGTTGAGAGATAAGGTGGGGAACATAGCGATACATATGATACAGAAAGGGGATGCTAAAGCGGATTTGACAGTGGAACCAGACCTTTATGATGATATTCGCAGGAAACATGCTTTGGATCCTAAGATCGAGGAGTGGAGAGCTGGAGTAGAGAAAGGGACAGTGTCTAGATTCTCTATTCATACAGATGTCAGTGTGAGATTTGATGGTAGGTGGTGTGTTCCTAATGATGAGGAACTGAGGAAGATGATCATGACAGAGGCTCATTGCACATTATAATCGGTACATCCAGGCGGTGACAAGTTATATAAAGATTTGAAGAAGATTTTCTGGTGGCCTGGGATAAAGAAGGAAACAGCTGAGTTTGTGGCTCGTTGTTTGACTTGTCAGAGGGTTAAGGGAGAGCAACGACGACCACAAGGTAAGATTCAGTCTCTTGAGGTACCTGAGTGGAAATGGGAGTCTATCTCTTGGGATTTTATAGTGGGTTTGCCGAGGAGTCAACAAGGTAACAACATGATATGGGTTATAGTTGATCGTTTAACCAAGTCAGCTCACTTTGTGCCGATGAAAGATACTTGGACCAAGATATTGATAGCCTTGGCATATAGGAAGCATGTGGTTCGTTTTCATGGGGTGCCTAAAGATATAGTGTTAGATAGAGATGCGAGGTTCATATCACGGTTTTGGAAAGAGTTGTAGAAGTTGATGGGAACTACCTTGAAGATGAGGACTGCATTTCATCCTGCGACAGATGGCCAGACAGAGAGGATCATCAAGACTTTAGAGGATATGTTGCGAGCTTGTGTTATGGATTTTGGTGGTAGCTGGGAGGAGAGATTGGATCTGATTGAGTTTTCTTATAACAACAACTATCACACGAGTATTGGTATGGCACCATTTGAGGCTTTGTATGGGAGGAGGTGTAGGAGTCCGATTTGCTGGGATGATAGAGCTAAGGCAGTGGTTTTATGACCATAGATGGTACACGAAATGGTAGAATAGGTTATGTTGATCAGACAAAAGATGAAAGCGGCCCAGGATCGACAAAAGAGTTATGCCCAGAGGTTATGTCCGATTTGGTCTAACCATGAGGTTGAGGAGGCTACTTGGGAGGCGGAGGAGGCTATGAGGGAGTGGTATTCATCTCTTTTTGATCAGTTATATGTGGTTACGGGGATGTAACCATGTTTCTTTTAGGGGGGTAGGAGATGGTCGCGTAAAGTTTTTGTATGCTTTATGTTGGTTTTAGTACAGTTAGTAGTTGCTTTGAGTCGGTTTGAGTGTTGTTTGGGAGTTGTGTTTTTGAGTCTTGTTTTGAGTTTTGGTTATGTTGTTGTGTCGGAGTGGAGATAGAATGTTTTGTTTGTCTATGGGTTGAACTACGGGGAAGAAGTTTTTTTTAAGCAGGGAAGACTGTAATACTACGGTTTTCTATGTCTATGGGTACTCTATCGAGTGGGACTTACTTTGTCGAGTAAGTATCTTTTTACGCAAAACAGTAGCTGACCTGATGGATACTTGATCGAGTAAGTGTGACACTCGATCGAGTAAGGGGCACTCGATCGAGTAAGTGACTTACTCGATCGAGTAAGTGTGTCTTACGGGATTATTTAGCTGGGTTTTATTAATAATGCGAGATTAATATAAAAAGGATTCTGTCACTTTGCTTAATCACCTTTAACATTCTAAAACCTTTCAAGAGAAGAACAAGAGTTACGTTTATCGCATCTATCACATTATTAGCAAATCCCAAGGCTAGGATCGTCGAATTGTCTCGTTCTTTACGCCGTTGTGATCGTTGTGTCGAGGGTAAGCTTCTTATATAATTTTCATAATGTTTTGATAAGTTTGGTTAAACCCTAATTGGGTAGATTTGGGGATTTTGGGTATATTATGATGAACAGATGGTAATTATATGATTATGTGTTATAGGAGGAGGATTCATAGAGGAAAAGTTCTTATTAGCTACTGTGACGATCTCGTGTGATTGCTATTCTAGGTAGGGTTTCCCTACTCAGTATTGATTACATAATGTGTTGGTGGTTGTTTGTTGTTGTATATCATATTGGAATTGGATTTGGAATTGGTGATTGTTAATAGTATAATGTGATTATTGTATATCGTCTGTGGTTTGCGAGGTGCGTCCTCGGCTGAGTGGAGTCACTTGCGGGAGTGGCTTCACGCCCTTGATTTGCCTTCTGTGGAACCCGCCACAGAAGGGATGTGCACATTTAGGAACTTGGGTTTATCGCTCGGATGAGATGAGCGGGGCTTAGGTGGGAACGGCTGCGGTCCCCCACTGGCGGTGTGGAATACTAGTTGCGATGAGTATTTTGGCAGGACTACACACTTTAATCTGTAGTCAGGTGTGTGGTGATGTGACGGAGTTTGGTTGATTGGATTTGATTGTAATATTGTTTCATTGCAGCTGTTTGTTTTGTGTAATCAGCACTGACCCCGTTTAATTGTTTTAAAAACTATGGTGATCCATTCGGGGATAGTGAGCAGTTATTGAGCAGGTATGAGTTGATGCGCATGAGATAGTAGGGTTGAGTCATCATGAGCTGTCTTAGAAGTCTTCCGCTGTGTCGAACATTCTTTTATTTTGATTAGTTGGTTTGACATTTTGAGAACGGTTGTATTTTACATTATCAGTTTTGGTTGAACTTGTATCACGTTAAACTATTTATTAAAGTATGTTTATTTATGGTCTATTTGATATTCATTGCCTCGGGTAACCGAAATGGTAGCACTTTCATGCCTTAAGTGGTCCTGGTAAGGCACTTGGAGTATGGGGATGTTACAAAGTGGTATCAGAGCAATGATTTTGGAACCTGTACCTAATGAACCCAATGCACTTAGGGAGTCCAAATAAGATGAACCCGGGTAGAAGTTGTTAGGAGCTAATGCAAAGACTTGGGAGACATCCTAAAGTCGCGATCTTGCTCTACAACTTTGAACCGGTCATAAAAGGGTGTGTCATGGGAATGTTATGTGTTTGTCTAAGTATGTTGCATGTTTATATAGAATGTGAATTGGCGGATGAATGCATGTGGAGGATAGGAGATGTGTGGTAAAAGATGATAATGATATGAGTACATATGTTGTTGATTGAGTAGAGGGATTGTATGATGAATGATTTATAACGTGACATTGTTAGAAACATGTGGAGTAGGATGTTATTTGTGATATATATATATATATATATATATATATATATATATATATATATATATATATATATATATATATATATATATATATATATATATATATATATATATATAAAGTGTGTATGTTTGTTGTTGGTCATTTTGCATATAAACATAGTTGGTTGGAAGTGATGAGATACGCATGCGGGTAGTATACGAGTTAGCGTGACTCAATCGAGTGGGGGGTACTCGATCGAGTAGGTGAGTGACTCGATCGAGTGATGTGACTCGATTGAGTTGGGTTATTTTTTTTCGTTTCTGGGCAGTAGTCTTTTTTTGGGCACTCGATCGAGCAGGTTTGGGCACTCGATCGAGTGTGGTCAGCTCGATCGAGTAAGTTTGAGGATCGATCGAGTATGTCTTTGGATGCTTTCTGGTCAGGTTCTGGAGTCGAGTCACTCGATCGAGTAAGGGGGCAACTCGATCAAGTGGGCTCAACTCGATCGAGTGGGTTGTGGTACTCGATGGAGTAGGTCCTGCACAGGTCGTTTTCGTGTTTGAGTATGGGATGTGTGTTTATGTTTAACTTTTCTTATATAGTTTCAAGTGCCGCCAAAGAGAAACGCGTTGTATGCCAGGGCTGAGAACATGAGCATAGATGAGATAGTTAAGATGTTGGAGCACCAAGATGCTCTCACTGAGGCTCTAAAGAATTTTGGAAAACACAAAGAGCCAGGTGTGGATTTCGCCAAGATGAGTATAAACATAGCGAGGTTTAACCCAAAGAAGTACATTGGCACTGGTGCGCGAATTCTGCTGGATAATTGGCATAGGGAGATGGAAAACATACTCAATGTTGTTCATTACCCGGAGGATTTTAGAGTGGAACAAGCTGCGTTCTACTTGAGGGGTGCGGCTGGTGAGTTGTGGGACAAGGCTAGGGAGAGTGCCTTTGACTTGTATGTGAAACAGGGGTTGACTGCTATACCTTGGGGTGAGTTTAAGAGGGCTATGAGACGCGAGTTTGTGCTGGAACATGTGCGTAGTAAGCTGAGAGAGGAGTTTGATGACACCAAGATAACTTCTGATATGACAGTGGCTGAGTATTATCATAAGTTCAACGAGAAGTCTAGGTATGCAGAGGAGATGGGGTTGAGCCAAAGAGAACTTGGCATTGAGGTTTGAGAAGGGGTTGGCACCCAAGATTATGCAGAAGTTGCCGGTAGAAGTCCTTACTGATGTTAAGGAGGTGTATGAGCGTGCTGGGAGAGCTGAGAGGTTGGTAGAGATGGCTAAAGAGAATAGAGAGAGAGAGAGCTTCTGAGAAGAGGAAGGTTGAGAGTGAGGGTGGTGGTCAGTCTAATTACAAGAGGGGCGGCCATAACTAGGTGAGAGCTTAATCTTCGGGGTCGGGGTTTAGCGGTGGAGCTTCTTACGGGCGTGGCCGTGGTGGTGGTAGTAGCAGCTGGGGTTTATCTTGCTTTAACTGTGGCGGTGTGGGCCACAAGAGACATGAGTGTACCAGTGCTGTGGGCAGGGGTTTCCAGAGGCAGTCACAGGGGAGTTTCTCTCTGGGTCAATCTCAGAGCTATGCTAGCATTAGGCCGGCTGGGTCGTGGAATAATCAGGGTGGTCTGAGTAACAACAATGGTGGGGCTAACCGCAATGGTGGTAATTCATATCAAAGACTAGCGACGAACAACAACCAGGAGTCAGCTGCTAAGCCGTCTACTTCTGCTAGTACTGTCCAGGGAGATGGACAGAAGACCAGTGGTAAGTTGTTCATGATGGAGAAGAAAGCAGCTAAGGATGATGCTCACTTTATCACGGGTACTTTTCTTGTTAATGGAGTCTTTACCTTTGTTTTGTTTGATTCGGGGGAGGGAGAGGGGGGGGGGTGGTCACAGTCGTTTGTATCATCGAGTCATGCTAAGCTTTTGGGTTTGAGAGAGTATGAGTCTGTAAAAGAGGAAGTTTTTATACTGTCGAGTGAGTCTGTATCTTTTGGGCGGTTATATAACGGTGTGTCTATGATAGTTGGGCAGGTTGACCTACCAGTGGACTTGTTAGAGTTTCCTTTGGATAGTTTTGAGATGATAGTTGGTATGGACTGGTTGGGTAAGTAAAAGGCTAGAATAGACTATCATAAAAAGAGAGTCTCTTTGAGAGGTCCTAAGGGAGTTAGTGTGTCTTATTGTGGGTTTGTTGTCAAATCCGAAGTTAAGTTGATTGCAGCAGTGACCTTGAAGTCTTATCTGAGGAAGGGGTGTCCATTGATCTTGTGCCATGTGAGAGACCATAGTATGGTTAGTCCGACAGTTGAGCAGATACAAGTGGTGGGAGAGTTTCTAGATGTTTTCCCAGATGAGATACCGGGTTTACCACCGAAGAGGGAGATAGATTTCAGTGTGGAGCTGAAACGGCATGGGTCCTAAGGAGTTGGAGGAGCTGAAGAAACAGCTGGATGATTTGATCGAGAGGGGATATATTAGACCTAGTGTATCACCGTGGGGAGTACGAGTCTTGTTTGTGAAAAAGAAAGATGGGAGTTTGAGGTTGTGTATCGACTACAGAGAGCTGAACAGGGTTACCGTGAAGAACAGGTATCCTTTACCAAGGATAGATGATTTGTTTGACCAGATGAACGGAACAGTAGTCTTTTCTAAGATTAATTTGAGGTCGGGTTATCATCAGGTGAAGATTCGGGATGAGGACATACTGAAGAGAGCTTTTACATCGAGAAATGGTCACTATGAGTATGTTGTGATGCCGTTTGGGTTGTCTAATGCACCTGCTGTGTTTATGGATTTGATGAACCGAGTCTTTACTTAGTTTTTGGATCGGTTTATGGTGGTCTTTATCGATGATATCTTAGTCTACTCTAAGACTAAGGAGGAGCATGAGGAGCATTTGAGGTTGGTGTTGCAGACTTTGCGAGACAATCAGCTGTATGCAAAGTTGTCTAAGTCTGAGTTCTGGTTAGAGGAGGTTGATTTTCTGGGGCATATGATTTTGAAGAATGGTGTTACTGTGGATCCTGCAAAGATAGAGGCAGTTACTCGATGGGAAGCACCAAAGAATGTGGCAGAGATCAGAAGTTTCTTGGGTTTGGCAGGGTACTATCGTTGGTTTGTGAAAGATTTTTTCAAGATAGCCCGACCTATGACAACTTTGATGAGGAAAGTGAAAGGATTCTATAACCCTAAAATTAAACTCTTTAATTATTGATCTAAATTTCTCATAAATTAGGTGTTGATCTAGTGCATGCATAACATTATATAAAAGAAGGGTAATAAAATTTTTCCTTACATTAGTGAAAATCGGTCTAAGGGCACAAGTGAGGACTCCTTCCAACACTTGTTCTTGAGCTACAAATTAAAGGATGATCCTCCAAAACCCCAATATTAGAGATTCTCCTCTTGATGGCACCAAGACAATCCCTTAATTCTAATTAATATATTAACTAGCTATATAATTAGAGACCTTAAATATAATCTAATAATATTTCTTTGTTGAACCATATAGTTTATATGTTTATGTTTTGATGATGTCAAGCTGCTTTATAATATATATACCGGTTGCGCGTAATCGTTTGTCTAAGTATTTTAGATTCAACTTATTTAATACAAGCAACAAGAGAAATTGTGATGGAAGTATACAATAGTCAAACCTCTATTCAAGATCAAACGATGTGAAGATTCATTCAAGATTTATGTGAAGACGAAGTCCGTCTAAAGATTAATCAAGCTTGGATGATGACGTAGCCTATACTCGAAGATCTCCTTGAAGATTAGAATAGTATAGGTGATTATCTCGTAATGATAACCAAGAATGAGTTTCTTGAATTAGTAAAGTTATAGCTTTGCAGCTATAACATTACTAGTAAAAGAGCTCAATGTTATAGCTCTCCTACTATAACATTAAGATGTCAAGTTTATTATACACAACATATAATATTTCAAAATTGTTTTGAAAATTGTTTAAAAGTTATTTTAAATGTTTTGATAAAAGTATTTATTTAATGAAGCCCGGTTTAGTGTGGAGTTCGGTTTTATGTTGAACGTTGACTAGTAGTCGTGTTGGGTCAACTTATGAGTTGGACCATGCTACTAATTAGGGTTTCAACAAAGCCTCACTTAAAACCTAAATTCTAACCCATATATTAAGCTAGGGTTTGCACGAGTCACGAGGCATATGAGCCGTGACGTCTCGTGTAACCTAAGGTGTATTTGGTAAAGATTTCATTCCTTAATAATATCCTTACATATCTTGTATATCTTACTTAATATATTTGTTTATGATAAAGGATATTTTTGATTTAGGAAATCTTATCATATCTTAGAATTTATAGTAAAGATAATATTTGAATAGATTATATTCTATCTTTTGGAATATTCTTTATTATCTTTTAGGCTTTTAGGAAAGAAATAATAGAAGATATGATTTGTTAACATATCTCCTATTATTCGGTCATTAGGGTTTCTTTAAACCGAACTGCCTTGCTCTTTCCTTCCTATAAATATTTTGCTCTTTACAACATTTAAAGCAGAGACCTTAAGCATAAAAATTGATTTTATTTTTACAAAGCAAACCGTGTGTTTCAAAGCAGAAAAACCGTTTTGTTATTTTTGAAAGGTCGTGTGTTTTAAACTCGTATAATCGTTCTTATTGTTATCGGTATAAGATAATAGTGCTTATTTGATTTCTTACTTGTTTATTAACGTGAACCTTTGCAAGAATCATTAGTGCTTTCTTATTATCGTAAGTTAGTCACTCGAGTATTTAACGGTACTCATTGAGTTACAGCTAGAGTTAGTTGTACGAGTTGGGTTAGTAAATTTGTAATCCGTAGAAAGGTACTAAATTTATTAATCGAGAATATTGGACGTAGGTTTCGACTTGTGAAACTGAACCACTTCAAAAACCGTGTGTCTCTTCTCTTTCGTTCGTTTGTTTTATTTTGTTTTACATTCATTAGTTGATAGACTCTTCAATTGGTATCAGAGCCTCGTGCTCTTGATTTCCTAACCGCAAAGAGGCTGATCTGTCTATCTTTATTTATTTTATCGTTTTATATTCTGCTGCCTATCACGTGATAAATGGATTCCAAATATCTCAAGTGTCCCGTCTTTGATGGGAAGAATTATGGATTGTGGAAAAACATGATGACTCACTATGTGAAGGGTCACGATTGGGAGTGCTGGAGGATTATCCAAAACGGACCGCACAAAATTCTTGTAGCATTCGAGGAAGGCACTACCTATGAAAAGAAAGAAGAGGACTATATCGAGGCCGATTACAAGAAGGCCGAAAAGAACTCCAAAGCAATAAGTCTCCTGCAAAACGGAATGACTTCTACAGAGTTTGATCGATTTTCTTCGTGTTCTACAGCCGAGGAGATATGGGATGGGCTTGAACTAGCTTATGAAGGTACTTCCATTGTTAGGAAGCACCGAATAGATTTGCTTATGCAAAAATATGAGCTATTCATTATGGAGCCTAATGAGTCCCTATATAGTATGTCCGCAAGGTTTTCAAGCATCATAAACAAACTGAAAAACCTAGGTAGGAAATTCAGCACTGAGGACATTGCTAGAAAGGTTCTTAGGAGCCTGACTAAGAAGTGGCGTGCTAAAGTCACTGCAATGAAGGAATCACGAGATCTTGAAAACCTATCCTATCAAGAACTCATCGGTGCTCTCATGGCCCATGAAATTACTCTTAACAAAGATGACGCTGAACCTAGCCGAAATAAGAGTATGGCCTTAAAAAGCGAAGAAGTTGACTCTGAGTTAGAGGATGAGACTGTTTTGTTTGCACGCCGCTTCAAAAATAAAATATTTCGAAACAAACAAACAAAATCATCCTACAACATCAACAACAAGTCATCCAACAAAAAGGTTACAGAATCAAAGTCATCTTTCGCAAACAGAGGTTGCTTCAAGTGTGGAGAATCTGATCACATGATCAAGGATTGTCCAACATGGGAGAAGATCAAGGACAAGACAAAACGTGAGAAGACAAAGAGAGAATTCAAACAGGTTATGATGGCTTCGTGTTGGGGAGACCTTGACTCAGAAGATGACGAGGGATCTGAAGACGATGAAGTAGCCAACCTTTGTCTCAGCAGTGTTAGTCTTGACCTAATCTCCGACAGCGAAGATGAAAGCACAAACTCACACTCAAACTATTGCTTTCTTGGAGAATCAGAATCAGATGACGATGAAGAGGTAAGTTATCTTGAGCTTAAAAAACGCGTTAAGAAATTGTCTAAAAGTGCTTTAATTGAATTCTTTGAACAATCTCTCGATAAGTGTCAAGAACAGGACTTGGAGCTAAAAGATCTAAAGGAACAGATTCTCGAAATTGCAGAAGAGAATCATACTCTGAAGGCTAAAACTAAGAAGTGAAAATCTAAGGTTATAATTGAGAAAGCAACAACGTTAGATTCTACTATGGCTGAAAAGAAGGAATTAGAGTCCAAAGTTATAGCTAATGAAGCTATAACTTCAGACCTAAAGCTTAACATCAAGCACCTTCAAGCCAAAGTTATATCGAATTAAGCTATAACTTTAGAACTTAGAAAATCCAGAGAACTTTTGGAAACTAAGGTCACATCTGATGAAGCAGTGTTCTTAGACCAAAAGAAAGAGATAGATTCCCTTTCAAAGCAATTAAAGGAATCTAAGACCGACATGATCAATGTTAAGAAACAACATTCTGATGTTATATTCCTTCTTAACAAACGATTCCAAGACTTTCGTGATAACTTTAAGAAAGATAATGATGTAGATCACACGAAATGTCAAGAGGAAATTAAAACCCTAAAAGACCTACTTCTACATGCTATAAAGGTCCATGATAAATGGGAAGGTAGCACAAAAGTCCTAAACTTCCTAACCGAACAATCCGACAATAATATGAAGATGGGGTTAGGACATGAGTGCTACAGCCGTAAAGATCACTCTAAATGCAAATCAACACCTTCGGATTTTGATTTCAGAAAAAGGAAGTATGTTGATCTTCCTGAATACCTGATTTGCAATTACTGTGGTCATACGGGTCACATCCAAATCAATTGTGTAAAAAAGGCTCATGATATAAGAAAAAATGCCGACCATGCTAAAACTGTTGACACGGTTGACGAGAATGATGAAACTCCCATTAATGAACCTAACGAAGAAAGGAACAATAAATTTCGTTGGTTCCATGACAAGGCCTTTGACTACAGCAAGAAACCTAGCACCTCACAAAACCCTTGTCGATCTCAACCTAGTAAACCTATTCACAAGGGAAATAGTCATGAAAGACCTAGAGATATTCCTAGACCAAGAGAAAACCCTAACCCTAGAACTCCTCCCAAGCCAAATAAACCAAGGGTTAGAAAAACGGTTATTAGACGAGTTTGGATTCGAAAAGATTTAGTATATAGAGTAACTAATCATAAGGGACCCAACATAGCTTGGGTACCTAAAAACTGTCTCTAATCCTTTCTGCAGGTAATGGTGAAAGAAATCAATCAATGGTATCTTGACAGTGGATGCTCAAGACACATGACTGGAGATAGAAATTTGTTTATCTCACTCAAACCTTTCAACGGAGGAAAGGTGACGTTCGGGGACAATAAAAAGGGAAAGGCAAAATCGGAATTTCTTAGTCTCACGCGATCAGTGACGTTTATCTCGTGGATGGTCTAAAACATAACTTGCTAAGCATATCTCAACTATGCGACAGAGGTAACAAAGTAGTTTTTCAAACTAATATTTGTCGCATTATTATTGAAGGAACTATCAATGTTATTCTTGAAGGCCATAGGAAAAGAAATGTCTATATGGTAGATTTAAATGTTGTGCCTATTAACTCTTTCTCATGCATGAAAGTTACACTTGATGATCCTTGTTTATGGCATAAATGGTTCGGTCACATTAGCTCACTTACCTTGAACAAGATAAAAAAGTGGGACTTGGTTGAAGGGTTACCTAAGATCAAGTTTGACCAAGAAAAGATGTGTGACACGTGTGCAAGGTGCAAACAAGTAAGATCATCGTTCAAACCGAAAAGAGTAGTAAGCATAAATCAAGCCTTGGAATTAGTACACATGGATTTATGTGGACCAATGAAGGTAAGGAGTAGAGAAGGATCCAGGTACGTCTTTGTTCTTGTAGATGATTACTCAAGGTATGTATGGCCTATCTTTCTTCATTCAAAAGACAAAACGTTTGATGAATTTGATTGTCTTATGAAACGTGTTCAAAACAAATATAAGATTAATCTTGTATCTATTCGTACGGATCATGGCACTGAGTTTGACAATCAAGCTTTCATAGAATATTGTAGAGTTAATGGTGTAGGGCATAACTTTTCTGCACCAAGAACTCCTCAATAAAACGGTGTCGTTGAACGTATGAATAGAACGTTGGAAGATATGGCTCTTACAATGCTTTTGTGTAGTGGTTTACCTCATAACTTTTGGGCTGAAGCCATTAGTACTTCTTGCTATATCCATAATCGTGCTATGATTCAACCTATCCTTAAGAAAACCCCTTACGAACTCTTTAGAGGTCGAAAACCTAATATCTCCCATCTTCGTTACTTTGGGAGTAAATGTTTTGTTCATAATAACGGTGAAAACCGGTTAAGTAAATTCGATCCTAGGAGTGATGAGGCGATTTTCATAGGATACTCAGATCATAGCAAGGCTTACAAAGTCTTCAACAAGAGAACTCTCTCTATTGAAGAAAGTGTCCACGTTATTTTTGATGAGGATAACGTGTTTGATAAGCCTTTACAGGATGAGGAAGAAGACTTGGATGCACCCGACTTCCGTCTTTCAAGAGACGATCCCCCGGAACTGGAATTGGAGGACAATGAAATTGAGGGAACAAGTGATGAACTTGATCGTTCCTTAAAAGGTAAAAAGGAGAAAACCAAAGTTATAGTTGATGATACTATAACTTTGACTCAAAATAAGGACTCCCAAACTAATGTTATAGGTGATGTTATTATAACATTGAATCCAAATCAAGGTGTAGAATCCGAGGTTATAATCGGTTCTACTACGACACCCGGACTGGATTCAGGGGGAACTTCCTCCAATCCCGAGCCAAATGAAGTTGGGTCAAGCTCAAATAACGATGAAGAACCAAGTACTTCAACAAAGTGGAAATACAAGAGCTCACATCCCATGGACAATATTCTAGGGAATATTAAGAAGGGTGTTCAAACTAGACGTTCCTTGGATAACTTCTGCTCTTTCTACTCTTTTCTATCCATGATCGAACCAACAAATATAAATGAAGCTCTTGCAGAATCAGATTGGATTATAGCTATGGAAGAAGAGCTTCAACAGTTCGAAAGAAACAAGGTTTGACATTTAGTTCCTAGACCAAAGGATCGATCTGTCATTGGAACAAGGTGGGTCTTTAAGAACAAACTAGATGATGCCAGAGTCATTATCAGAAACAAAGCAAGATTAGTGGTTCAAGGTTATAATCACAAGAAGGAATACATTATGACGAGATTTTCGCACCTGTTGCCCGTCTTGAAGCTATTAGACTTCTGATAACATTTGCAGCACATAAAGGAATGAAGCTCTTCTAGATGGACGTCAAGACAGCTTTTCTGAATGGGTATTTACAGGAAGAAGTCTTCGTTGAACAACCCCCCGGATTTAAGAATGGAAAATTTGAAGATCATGTCTTCAAGTTAGATAAAGCCCTATATGGATTGAAGCAATCAACCTAGGGCATGGTACGACAGATTATCTAAGTTTCTATTTGACAGTGGATTTAGTAGAGGATCCGTTGATAAAACCCTATTTCTAAAATCCAAGGGTTCTGACCTTTTGGTTGTTCAAATATACGTCGATGACATTATCTTTGGATCGACCAACCGAAGCTTGTGCAAATAGTTTTCTGAGTTAATGACCTCCGAGTTCAAGATGAGTATGATGGGAGAATTAAAATTCTTCCTAGGTCTGCAAATACAACAAATTGAAGAAGGCATTAAAATCCATCAACACAAATATATTAAGGAATTAATTCGAAAATTCGGAATGGAAAATTCTCATGTTATGCCTACTCCAATGGATGAGAACAAGAAATTGACATTAGATGAAGACGATAAATCAGTTGATGAAACTACTTACCGTGGAATGATTGGGTCATTGTTATATTTGACCGCAAGTAGACCCGATATTATGTTTAGCGTATGAGTTTGTGCGAGATATCAATCATCTCCCAAAGAATCGCATATGACGGCCGTAAAACGAATTTTAGGATATTTAATTGGAACGGCCAAGCTGTATTTATGGTATCCGATGGAGTGTAACTTCGATCTAGTCGTTTATTCCGATACCGACTACGCAGGATGTTCTCTAGACAGAAATAGTACGTCGGGTCTCGCCACATTTGTCGGACCGCGTATTATTACGTGGGGTTCAAAGAAGCAAAATTCGGTTTCCCTCTCAACTGCTCAAGCCGAATACATCGCTGCAGGACTGGAATGTACTCAGTTATTATGGCTTAAGCAACAATTACATGATTATGCTATTGACGTAGGATGCATTCCTATTTTATGTGATAATACTAGTGCAATAATAATTTCTAAAAATCCCGCACAACATTCACGTACTAAACACATTGAAATAAGACACCATTTTATTAGAGACCATGTTGAGAAGGGGAATATAAAACTTGAATTTTGTAGTACTGAAAAACAATGGGCTGACATTTTGACAAAATCGTTAGCTAGAGAACGATTTGAGACTTTACGATTGGAAATTGGTTTAATCGGTGGTACCTAAGCTTCTATACACGTTCAATTTCTCTATGACTGACTAGTTTAAGTTAAGATTGTATGACCGTGTCCGTATATTGTGTTGCATGAATAATTTTGTTTATAGGAAAATATTTATCATAATTTCTACTTGTTATTTAGAATTTAAATATCATACAAACTTTATCTTTTATCAAGATACACCATATTTTGTTTATTTCCTAATTGCACAAAATTCTCACAATAATAGCTTTACAAAATTGCACGTATTATGCTTCCTATTCCTAATATATTCATATAATCATTGTGACACCCCTCGATAGGGCATCAAAATTAAAGCGGAAATTACGAGATTTTTAAAACCTTTAAAGTTTAAAGTGTGAAATCCACCATAAGTGATCAAACGAAAATGAAAAGTAAGATGAATAAGTTTTACAATTAAGAAAAACGAAGTGCGTTGGGGAAAAGATATCCCACGAATAAACACAAGTCTAACGATAGGTGAGTCTAAGCAAACTATAACTAAGGTCCAAGGTTCAACGTTCTCGCTAGCTCACACGTCTTCTCCATAATCTGCATCACAAACCTGTCATTCATGTAAACATGAACGCCACAGTCAGTGGGGAGTAACTCAGGGTTCTCCCAGCCACAATATGTCAAAATGCACATAAGCAAGAACTTAATTAAACATATTGATCATGCATCATACTTGAATAATATGAACAAGGGAATATAAACGATAATCATAATGAGATAGACATATTGCATTCTTAATGAGATAGGCATGGTACATCATATTAAACATGCATTTAAGGAAACTAAACATGGATATGAGATTAGGCATCGAATCATACGAAGAAGGTAAACAACGGATCAATTGAATAGAAAATACATGGATGGAAACCAATAGCCATTAATTTGAAAGCCTCTTAACAACCATAACACGGGACGTGGCTACTAATGTCACATTCATACTTATGGCTTGCATCTCACCATAAGAACGGATGGGAACATCAATCCCGGCGATCATATCGCAACTAGGGGCTTACATCTCACCACTAGTATCCGATAGGACCAAGACCCTCACAACAATCATAGAGGACGTGCACTCTCGTTTATAAGAACACGCCAATGACCGTAACAAGCAAGACATTTACAAAGGCTTTGACTCAAACAAGACAAACCCCTAGACTCCAACCTCCTGGTAGGACGACGATCATAATACGGTCCTAGTCTAAATCGCCGACTCTCGGGATGGACGACACCCGATTCGACATACAATCCCAAATCGTATCCAAGACTCGATCCATGACACCTAGCCGTGCCCCAAGGTCGAGTAACCCCAATCGGAACAATGGTACCTAGCCGTACCCCAAGGTCCGAAGAGGCGGAAGGAAGATAGCCCAACTCGGAAACAATGGCACCTAATCGTGACCCAATGTCCGAGGGCAAATAAATAAGGAATGTCGAGTAGTCGCACAATGTAAAACGTCACACTCCGATCACAAGTACGAGTAACAATAGTTTGCATGAACATAACGTCGATAAGTCTTATATTAACCAAATACCAATAAGGAAGAAGGTACATACATAAACCATTGATCATTAGAGGTAACAAGTGAAAAGGAGCTCACGGGGACTCCCGGTAGGTCAAGAGACCTGCTGCGTCCACCTACTGGGACAACAAGCCAAAATCAAAATTTAAATAAAACTTACAATGCACTCCCGTATGGGTCGAGAGACCGGTACACGATCACCCTACTGGGACTACTGACCAAATTTCCAAAAACACATAAAACCTTCATGCACTCCCGGTAGGTCACCCGACATTGTCACCCTACTGAATACGACCAAATTTCCAAAAACACATAAAACCTTCATGCACTCCCAGTAGGTCACCCTATTGCTGGTCACCCTACTGAATACGACCAAAACTCAAAATCACCTAAAACCTTCAGATGTACTCCCACCGGTCAAGAGACCATTGCCGATCATCACCCTTTGGGACTACGAGCTTTCTAAAATGTGTTCAAAACTTACGAGGATCTCCCAGTAATGGGCAAGAGACTCTCACGTCCCCTACTGGGACTACAAACACGCGGATTCAATGCAAAACACTTCTAAACCATTTGAAACCAACAAAAATCGTTTCCCATCAATTGTTTACGTATCCTATCATGATTCTAACTCGGAAAAACAACATATTTGAGCATGTGAATGGGTAATTTCGGATTCAAGAGATGTAGCATGAGAATTTCATCCAAACATGTGAGAATTGCAAACAAGCATGATATTCAACATCCAAATTAGCACCAATCATGAAAGATACAACTTTTAACATTCATGTGAGATTATAACTACAAAAACCACACAATTTTAACATAAAAGTCGAGTAACCCATCACCGTTACCTTTTTGCACTTCAATCTTCTAAAGACTCGTCAATGATGTAGCTATCCTCCTCCGGGTTGTCCAAGTTCTCCCTTAGATAGAAGGGAAATGAGAAAAGGAAGAGAATGGCGCGAAAAGGAACGAGATTGGTGAAGAGTTGAGTGAGTTATGGTGATTTTAGGGTTGAGAGCAAAGGGTTTAACAATGGTGGAGTGTTTGTTGAGGAATTTCAGAAATTAGAATGAGGGAGATGAAGTTGTGAGGGTTTAGTTGAGGGTTTTGTGTAGAGAAAAGAGGGGAAAAAGGCCCATGAGTCAAGATAAGCCCAATAACTCAAAATGAGTCGGTATCCACTAGAATTTTCGTCCCAAGTCTACTATAACTCGAGACGGAGAATAATATTATTAAAATCTACACTATCATTACCGTTACACGGCTAAGACGATATTTTATGAAAATAAGCTTTAAATAATAATTATTTAATAAAAATTACTTAAAAGTTTATTTAAAAATATAGGGAAAGCGCGGGGTGTTACAATCATCCCACCTTTTAAAAAGTTTCGTCCTCGAAACTTGAAAATAGAAGTGAAAAGTCATATAAAAATAAAACCGGAGTTTTGAAATCGGTAACCAAAACATTAAAAGGTTACTTATCGTAAGAATCAAAATCCTTTCAAAAGCCTCACATAAACTTTTTCCGACAGAACCAGATTCTCATCAAAGGAACGGAAGTGCTCTCGTTGCGCATTCAAGAACATCACATTCCAAATCAAAGACATGGTCAAAAGCAGATCATTTGTATAAATCGAAAATTAAAATACTTTCAAAAACATTAATGAAGAGTTTTCAAAAGTATAAGTCTCATTCATGGAACGAAATTGCTCTTGTCGTGCACACAAGAACGCTAACTTTCCAAGTCAAGGACAAGTTTAAAATGAAAATCATTCGCCGACAAGCATAGAACAAGTTATTAAACGTTTCAAATAACGAGTTCTAACATCCTATCAACGTCAAAATCAAAAGAAAAGGCAATTCACTCAAATTTTCTTTTGCAAAGGTCAAAATGGAAATAAAGGTTTCATTTCTAAATTCAAAAGGGAGGCAAATTCCTGAAAATAGAATATTAAACTCTGAAAAAGAGATCATAAGTAGATCAAAGTTCGTTAGAAATTGAGCAAAATTAAAAGTAACTCGGGTTTAGCAATTAAAAATCCATAAAAAGAAGTTATACTCATATAACAAAAGGATAACTAAATCAAATTCTCATTTTCAAACCTTTAAAAATAGGGAGGGTTTTGTAAAAGTAACATAAACTTTTAACAATGGATCAAAAGTGGTAGCTTGAAATGTTTAGAAATAGTACGAAATGGAAAGAACTTAGATATCATGAAAACAAAGTATGTTAGGAGAGTTCAAGCTTAACCAACAAGAGAGCTATGATAAACTTCCTAGGAGTAAGAATTGAAGACAGATTCACAAGGATGTCAAAGATAGAGTTTCACAAGTTACGAGCATCACATTTAAAGGAGGAGCATGATGAAGCGAAGAAGAGGGGTATGAACGGAAAGGTTTATGCTTAAGGAAGGAAGAAATTTAAACAACAAGGAAACGCCAGAAAGTGAAATCTCAAGTGACAACACGATCCTAGACGGCTTCTAAAACTTCCTAATAAAGTAAATCTCACAACCATATTACCTCCAAGGATTACTCAAGATAACTTACGTCACTCTACATCTAAGCTATTCCATGAAACAAGGTACTTCACCACATTTGTGATTCCATAACTCTCAAATATAAGTCATCTACAAACGATTTCCACGGAACAAGATCAAAACTACTAAAAGAGTTATACACATAACCAACTATCGACTACTAGGAGTTCTCACTATGGTAAAATCCTTAATCAAAGGTTAAAATCTCAAGGTCCTTATACTTTCTAGCACTCCAAACCAAAATCTTATTCACACCCGAATTCACAAGCATAGATGATCACATTCCCCAAATCATAAAGACCACCAACCAAAAGTAAATAGGTTTGTCAAACAATTTTTTTCCTACCCAACTCAACTCAAGTTCCACTAATCCAATTTTGACGAAATCAAGGCTCACAAAGAATCCTCAAAGAGCACCTCACTCACTCTACAACGTAGCCAACAATGCCATCACTCTACTAAAGAAACAAGAGCAATAACTAGGTCAAGAAATGATAGGAAATTTCAAGGGATATAGGAACGTGACGTGGTGTGAGATCAAAGGAGTCAATGATAAAGGTAACTAGTTAACATCAGTAAGAGATATTAGAATTAGAGGGGTATTCAAGGCAAGGAAAAGACAAGTAAACTTTTATACTTAAGAAATAAATCTAATCAAGGTATGAACGAAGGGAAGGAAGATGATTAAAGACACGAAGGGGGATTTCAAGGCTTAACCCAAACGTTTTCTAAGACTTATGGTTCTTGCTAAAAAGGTCACGCCTATTAGAATATTGTACCGTTATAACCAAATGACCAAATTCCAAAACGAGGGTCAAGGTAAAATAAACGCTCGTATAAGGGTTGAAAAATCGGTTAGATCCCTCGTTCACCTATCCTATCACATATTAGGGTTTCCCTAAAGTAAGTCTACCACTCAAGTATAAAAGTACCCATTTATCTCAAGTACTTGATACAACCTCAATGTTTTAAAAACCAAAGAAGGAATTAACAACGACTTCTCAAGGGACAACTAACATCAAATTGCATCACCAATCTATACGGAATCATTAACATCTAAAAATGGGTTTTCTTCCAAATTTATATCCTAAACTTATCTCATGTTTACTCCTAAGGTAACGACGCTCAACCTACTAAGCTTTCAAATCCCAAACATAAACAACAAAGCCAAGTTCTATAACTTTAATCACATAGGCAACTCATTCCTAACACAAAGAATCCACCAATCAATTATACTCACTTTGTCAAGGAATTAGGTATAAGAATCACTAAGTATGTCTCAACACACTACCTAAGTCTTTCTAACATCACGACCTCTCAAAACCAGGGTTAAGGGTCAACCACAACCAAGCTCTACAAAAGTCAAATTTTCCGACCAAAGTTAACATTCCATAAGGCAAAGATGAAGGTGCACAAGAGGGGTCTTATAAGGAGAAAAGGTACAAAGACAACTCCCAATATATGTGATAAGAGTTGCGAAAGGTATAGAAGCGCAAGACAAGGGGATATGACAAGGCACTCAAAGAGAGGAAGGTATCTTCGAGACGGTAAATAAATCCTTCAAGAGAAAGAGATTCATATGCAAGATGTTAAAGAAGGAGAAACAAAAACAAGGGATATGTCGGGTGGGTACCAAACTAGCTTCCAAGGTAAGGCAAAAGAGAGTTTAGAAAGGAAGGATGAGCATCACGGGATAAAAGTAAGGAAAGGTGGATCGAGGATAGAAAACACACCCATAACGGTGTCGGGAGGAACGGTGGTTCCGACTTGATTCTCGACAAGAATGACTCTTCTTGGCTCGGCTTCCGGAGCATGAGGGAGAGGAGGAGGGGTAGTCTTCTTCTCGGGGCAATTCTTGAAGAGATGTCCGGGCTTCTTGCAATGGTAACACTTCAAGGGCATATCATAGCATCCAATCCCGGGGTGATAAGCTTGCCCACACTTGAAGCACTTGCGGTTCTCCTTAAGCCTATTAGTAGACGTAGGGACTTGCCCTTTTGGCTCTTGCACTATTGGCTCTTGTCCTCCATGGTCTTGTACTCTTTGTCCTTGGACTCTCGGCACCAACCTCTTCTTGTTAGGAGATGACGAAGATGAGGGCACAAATGGCCTCTTGCCACGGCGGTTAGAGCGATGATTAACTTGAGCATTAACATTCCGTTGATTCCGAAGAATTAGAGTAAGAGCTTCCATGATAGTATTCTCCACCTTGGTTGGTCGTACCATCTTCTCAAGACTCCAAAAAAAGTCAACCATGTTAGCACCTAACAAATAGCATGCACAAAGAGACTACCAACTTAGGTCCTTAGTTCTACCCATCTCTCGTTCATTATTTGGGGTCAAGTTCAATTTAAATTCGGGGTACACGTGTGTGCGTCGGGAGCAACACATGCTCTGATACCAACTGTGACACCCCTCGATAGGGCATCAAAATTAAAGCGGAAATTACGAGATTTTTAAAACCTTTAAAGTTTAAAGTGTGAAATCCACCATAAGTGATCAAACGAAAATGAAAAGTAAGATGAATAAGTTTTACAATTAAGAAAAACGAAGTGCGTTGGGGAAAAGATATCCCACGAATAAACACAAGTCTAACGATAGGTGAGTCTAAGCAAACTATAACTAAGGTCCAAGGTTCAACGTTCTCGCTAGCTCACACGTCTTCCCCATAATCTGCATCACAAACCTGTCATTCATGTAAACATGAACGCCACAGTCAATGGGGAGTAACTCAGGGTTCTCCCAGCCACAATATGTCAAAATGCACATAAGCAAGAACTTAATTAAACATATTGATCATGCATCATACTTGAATAATATGAACAAGGGAATATAAACGATAATCATAATGAGATAGACATATTGCATTCTTAATGAGATAGGCATGGTACATCATATTAAACATGCATTTAAGGAAACTAAACATGGATATGAGATTAGGCATCGAATCATACGAAGAAGGTAAACAACGGATCAATTGAATAGAAAATACATGGATGGAAACCAATAGCCATTAATTTGAAAGCCTCTTAACAACCATAACACGGGACGTGGCTACTAATGTCACATTCATACTTATGGCTTGCATCTCACCATAAGAACGGATGGGAACATCAATCCCGGCGATCATATCGCAACTAGGGGCTTACATCTCACCACTAGTATCCGATAGGACCAAGACCCTCACAACAATCATAGAGGACGTGCACTCTCGTTTATAAGAACACGCCAATGACCGTAACAAGCAAGACATTTACAAAGGCTTTGACTCAAACAAGACAAACCCCTAGACTCCAACCTCCTGGTAGGACGACGATCATAATACGGTCCTAGTCTAAATCTGGCCAGACTCTCGGGATGGACGACACCCGATTCGACATACAATCCCAAATCGTATCCAAGACTCGATCCATGACACCTAGCCGTGCCCCAAGGTCGAGTAACCCCAATCGGAACAATGGTACCTAGCCGTACCCCAAGGTCCGAAGAGGCGGAAGGAAGATAGCCCAACTCGGAAACAATGGCACCTAATCGTGACCCAATGTCCGAGGGCAAATAAATAAGGAATGTCGAGTAGTCGCACAATGTAAAACGTCACACTCCGATCACAAGTACGAGTAACAATAGTTTGCATGAACATAACGTCGATAAGTCTTATATTAACCAAATACCAATAAGGAAGAAGGTACATACATAAACCATTGATCATTAGAGGTAACAAGTGAAAAGGAGCTCACAGGGGACTCCCAGTCGGGTCATGACCGGGCACGCTGTCCACCTACTGGGACAACAAGCCAAAATCAAAATTTAAATAAAACTTACAGTGCACTCCCAGCCGGTCAGTAGACCGGCCGCCGGTCACCCTACTGACTACACCAAATTTCCAAAAACACATAAAACCTTCATGCACTCCCAAATAGGTCACCCTTGCTGCCGGTCCACCCTACTGAATACACCAAATTTCCAAAAACACATAAAACCTTCACAGCACTCCCAGTAGGTCACCCGGCTGCTGCCACCCTACTGAATACACCAAAACTCAAAATCACCTAAAACCTTCGAGTGTACTCCCAGGTAGGTCAAGAGACCCGGCTCACATCACCCTACTGGGACTACAGAGCTTTCTAAAATGTGTTCAAAACTTACGAGGATCTCCCAGGTAAATCAAGAGACCAAGGCCGATCCCCGCTACTGGGACTACAAACACGCGGATTCAATGCAAAACACTTCTAAACCATTTGAAACCAACAAAAATCGTTTCCCATCAATTGTTTACGTATCCTATCATGATTCTAACTCGGAAAAACAACATATTTGAGCATGTGAATGGGTAATTTCGGATTCAAGAGATGTAGCATGAGAATTTCATCCAAACATGTGAGAATTGCAAACAAGCATGATATTCAACATCCAAATTAGCACCAATCATGAAAGATACAACTTTTAACATTCATGTGAGATTATAACTACAAAAACCACACAATTTTAACATAAAAGTCGAGTAACCCATCACCGTTACCTTTTTGCACTTCAATCTTCTAAAGACTCGTCAATGATGTAGCTATCCTCCTCCGGGTTGTCCAAGTTCTCCCTTAGATAGAAGGGAAATGAGAAAAGGAAGAGAATGGCGCGAAAAGGAACGAGATTGGTGAAGAGTTGAGTGAGTTATGGTGATTTTAGGGTTGAGAGCAAAGGGTTTAACAATGGTGGAGTGTTTGTTGAGGAATTTCAGAAATTAGAATGAGGGAGATGAAGTTGTGAGGGTTTAGTTGAGGGTTTTGTGTAGAGAAAAGAGGGGAAAAAGGCCCATGAGTCAAGATAAGCCCAATAACTCAAAATGAGTCGGTATCCACTAGAATTTTCGTCCCAAGTCTACTATAACTCGAGACGGAGAATAATATTATTAAAATCTACACTATCATTACCGTTACACGGCTAAGACGATATTTTATGAAAATAAGCTTTAAATAATAATTATTTAATAAAAATTACTTAAAAGTTTATTTAAAAATATAGGGAAAGCGCGGGGTGTTACAATCATACTTCCATATCTTATCTTTTACCTTATTCAATTGTTAACCTAACATCCTATTCATACCTTAACTCTTATCACTTACCAAAATTGATTAACACTTGCCTAAACCTAAACCTAGCCTATAATTACCCTCCTTCCTTCTTTGCCGTGTAAACATATCCACACCCCCACTTGTATAACTCTTTCTCTTTTCAAAATATTTACCATCATCTCACCATCACCTCCTTTACTCAACCATCAACATCACAATGAATCCCAACCATGCAAAAACTCGATCATCAACCCGCTATCAACAAAGCCGTCACTTTCACAAACCATCATCACCACTACCATCTCATGATCTTAACTCTACTAGTTTCCCTTCACCTCAACCAAACCCAACTACGCCCCTGTCTCGTGGTCGGGATGACTTGGTGTCCGAGGGAAAGAGACGTCGCCTTTTTAAAGGGAAAAATAAGGTAGTTGTTGATGAAGGTAATGATATTGAGAAGCCCGAGATTGTTGTCAGGAATGGTGTTGCACGACCTTTACTCCGGGATGTTTCGAAAGCCACGATAAAAGAAGGGTTAAATCAAGTCCGGTTGACTCATGACGAAAGTATCCTTGTTTCTCGTGTCTTGAAGTATTCTATACATGGAGGAAGGTATTATCCCAAATCTTCGTTGGTTAATGTTCTCGCCCTTAAGTTTTTCATTGATTTTCTTGATTTTCAAGGGCGGAGTCACATTTGTCAATTTTCGGGTCCAATTTATCCGGTTGAAATTGTTCAATTCTTTGCTAGTGTGTCGATTAAGAAAGGGGTCTTGCATGCATTGGTTAATGTTGTTGAGGTGACTGTTTCTACTTCGGATTTTTGCTCTGCTTTTTCGGTTCCCGATGACGGAATTGAAATTAATCCGAGTCTTGAATGGTCCAATGTTGTTAGTGACAAGGAATTGTTGGTTAAAAAGTGCTTTGAGGAGGTTGGGATGGACGGTGGAAACATTGTTGTTCGTCCTCTCTCGGCGAAAATTAAGTTCCTGTTAAATTTTCTTTGGAACACGGTTGTGCCGAGGAGAGGAGGACGAGACAAGGTTTCGCGTTATGAGGCACTTATTATTTACTCATGGTTGGAAGGACAAAAGGTGAATTTAGCGAGTCTTGTTTTACATCGTATAGTCCAAACGAGTCTCACGTTTACCAAGGAGAAATTTAGTACAACAATCGACCTTCCATATAGGATGTGGGTGTCTCGGTTGTTAGAAGTAAAACAAGTGGTGGGACGGGATAGCTACGGTGTAAGTGCAAAGGATTTCATGTGTGATCGCTTGATTAAGCTTATGGGTCTTGTTGTTGATGGACCCGAGTTGGTACTTATTAAGGATGTTGAGAAGATTCCGAGTGATTCGGGTTTGGGGCCAATAGAGGCGAAATTGGGAAGTTTTATGACTACTTTAATGGAGAAGTTTGAGGAGCAATCCACCCACTTGGCTACGGTTTTGTCACATATTGGACCATCACGGTCTTTGGAGTCGGGTTTGGATGCTTGTCGGGTTTATTCTTAGATGGAGGAGGTGGATAAGAGGCTAGAGGGTTTTGAACGGGAATTAAAGGCAATCCGTGGGGAAGTGTTCCCACATGGAGATCGTCTCACTTTTCTCACGAGTCAAGGTGGTGCTTTGGTTATGCACGGAAAAGCTATAGCAAACGATCAATCACTAACTTTGGAGGCCACTAAAGCTTTGTCCTTGAAGATACTCAACTTTGAACGAAGTATTCAAGGTCTTTCTCGGCTTGTGCGGAGCTCCTTCGATCGTCTCGATGCCTTGGAACATCGTACCCGCCCCGACTACGTGAACCATTATAGAACCCGTAACATTTGACTTTGTCTCACCTTGCCTTATTTAGCACCTTCTCCTTTTAGTATCTTTTCTTTATCTTGATGGTGTGTTTTGCAAACTTATAATTCGGCCATTTTGGCATACACTTGTGGATTATGGCCCAAGTGTCTCTTTAAACATGTGTTTCATTCGGCCCATCGGCTTTAAACATGTTTTCTTAAGTTTGTTTGATAATTACTCCTCTAGATGCTTATAGTTATGCGTGCTAATATTATGTTCTATGACGTTTTATCACTTGTCTCGTCTTATATTATTCTAGTCATTTTTTATTTGTTCTTAACTTTTCGATGATTTCAAGAGGGGGAAAGAACGTCTGTCTATGGTAAGCACCTACCTAAGCTTTCTCCTTGTCAAGACCGATTGTCTCTTAAAGTCCTTAAAGTTTCGATTTTATGATTAATCGTCTTGATCTTGCGTTGATCTTTATTATTAAGATGACGGTGTTATGTTGAGGGGGAACTATTAGTCACAATTTTAGGAGACTTGCCATCATCAAAAAGGGGGAATTTGTTGAACCATATAGTTTATATGTTTATGTTTTGATGATGTCAAGGTGCTTTATAATTTATATACTGGTTGTGTGTAATCGTTTGTCTAAGTATTTTAGATTCAACTTATTTAATACAAGCAACAAGAGAAATTGTGATGGAAGTATACAATAGTCAAACCTCTATTCAAGATCAAACGATGTGAAGATTCATTCAAGATTTATGTGAAGACGAAGTCCGTCTAAAGATTAATCAAGCTTGGATGATGACGTAGCCTATACTCGAAGATCTCCTTGAAGATTAGAATAGTATAGGTGATTATCTCGTAATGATAACTAAGAATGAGGTTCTTGAATTAGTAAAGTTATAGCTTTGCAGCTATAACATTACTAGTAAAAGAGCTCAATGTTATAGCTCTCTGATGTCCCCGAATTAGCCTTGTTCCCATGCTTTTTAGTGCATATTTAGGTAATTTATTGTCTTTAGTTCTTTGTTTTGCATATTCTTTAAGGTTTTGTGTCCTTGGTAGGAAATGAGTGCAAACCTTGCATTTTCATGGAAAAATGAGGCTAAATTGATTGAATTCAATGACCAAGCATCAAGGAGAGACAAGATTAGAAGGCCTTTGTACATACTATAGTAGATGGGCAATGATGAGAAAAGGTCCTTGCATCCCCGAGGAAATCCTCAAGGATTCTATGAAGAAAAAGGAAGAAAAGAAGAAGGAATGAAACTGTTTGACAATCCGTGCGGATTGCCCTGAACACGCCCGTCCAGGGTCCACAATCCGAGCGTCTTCCTCCACAAGACGCCCGGGCAAAACCTCCACAAGACACCCTTCTTCCCCCTCTGGACGCCCGTCCAGAAGCTCCCAAATCCGCTCGTCCCGTGCCAAAAACGCCCGGATTCCCAGACAGTACTTTCGTCTTTTACAAGCTTCAAGGAAGGATGCGCATCTTTTTCTAAGACCGGCGAAAAAGAGACCGGAGTCTCCCTAGATACCGGCGATTCCTCAAGGACTTAATCGTCATTTAAGCCCTTAGTAAACCCTAATTTATGTACCTAATCCCCACTATAAATACCCCATTAGTCTAATTAGAAGAGTATGTTTTTCTTAGCAATCTATAGTGTAGTTAATATCAATCAAATCTCTCTTTAATCTTGTAATAAACTTTTAATCAAGTTTTAATATAAGTTTTATTTCCTTAATCTCTCTCTTGTTCATCCTTTATTTTGGGTAATTGAAGATTATTTGGGTTATTATTGGGAGATTGACAACCTTCCAATCAAGCATCAAGTACTTCTTTTATTCTTTGCTTTATTATTGGAATCATTAGTAGGTATAATTCTCTTAATCCCTTTTTAATTATTGTTAATCACTTTCATTTATTCATCATGTTTTACTTTGTTGGTATGATTGACAACCTTGCTAGCATGTTCAACATGATAATGAGTGAGTAGTTTCCTTAGCTAGGGTTAATGGGTAATTAAGGGAAACCACCATGGGAGCGATTCAAGGGAATTTGTCGCTCATGTCATCATCATGGACTTAGCGAGTGGTTCTTGGTACAACAATTTTGGAACGGTCTTTATGAAGACTCAAGAAACATTCTCAACATGGGATCAAATGGAATGTTCACCGAAGTTGATGACAATCAAACTTGGAACAAAATTGAGGAAATGGCGGTCCATAACTCACAATATAGTAGACCTCGCAAGGCTACTAGAGGAGGAAAGCATGAAGTGGACTCCATTACTCAATTGGGTGCTCAACTTAGTGCTCACATTGATACCATCAATTTGAAGTTTGAAAAAGCTATGGCTAGAGTTGAAGAAGCCTCAAAATCACCAAAGCATCATGTTAATGCCATGACGGCATCTTCATCAATCCCAAGTGGGATATGTGAGAATTGTGGAACTTTGGGACATGGCCAAAGTGAATGTAGGGGAACAAATGAACAAGTGAATGCTTTTCAAGCATACAAGAGTGGTACCCCTTATTCAAACTATTACAATGAAAACACCAAGTTCCATCCAAATCTCTCATACAAAAGCCAAAATGTTCAAAACCCTCAACCAACATACACCCCACCTCCCATGAGAAACCAAAATCAAAGACCCTTTTTCAACCAAAACCAAGGTTACCAAAATCAAACTCCATACAATCAACAAAATGACCAAGGTTTTGATGTTAAAAAAGCAGTCCTCCAAATGCAAAAGAATCAACAAGAGTTTTTCACTCAAATGCAAAAAGATAGTCAAGCAAAGGAAATCACCATCAACAACATCCTAGCTCACACCAAAATGTTGGAAACCCAATTGACTCAACTAGCATCTTCAAGCTCACAAAGACAAAAGGGGAAATTACCACCTCAAAGTAATCCCCCAAGACATGAAACGGTTAGTGACATTCACTTGAGGAGTGGTACAAGGTATGAAGTACCAAAGAAGCAAGTTGAGGATGAAGTTGTGGAAGCTAGTGATAAAGAAGAAATTGTGCAAAACTCCAAGGATGGAGAACCATCAAAAGAAGAAATTTCAAAGAAAAATGAAGACAAGGTCAAGGAGAAGGAGCCCATTGTGATTAGACTTCATTTTCCAAGTCGTCAAGCCAAGCCCAAATTTGATGACCAACTTGGAAAATTTATGGAAATTGTGAAGAATTTGGAAGTCTCGATTCCTTTCACGGAATTAATCAATCACGTGCCGGCCTATGCAAAATACATGAAAGACATCCTCACAAAGAAGAAGACGATCCGGAAGCTTGAGACTATCGCCTTCACTAAGGTGAGTAGTGCAATCCTTCAAGGGAGTTCACCTCCAAAACTTAAAGATCCGGGAAGCTTCTCAATACCGTGTACCATTGGCGACACCACGATCAACATAGCCTTATGTGATCTAGGAGCTAGTGTGAGTGTTATGCCGTACTCGGTGAGTAAAAGGTTAGGGATGGGAGAGCTTAAATGCACCAATATTACACTCCAAATGGCCGATAGATCTACGAAGACACCATTAGGGATATGGGAAGATGTTCCCGTAAGAGTTGGGAAATTTTTCATCCTTGTGGACTTTGTCATTGTTGACATGGAAGAAGACTCCAACATTCCAATCATTCTAGGAAGACCTTTCTTACACACCGCGGGTGCGGTGATTGATGTGAAGCATGGAGAGCTCACTCTAGAAGTGGGAGATGAGAGCATAACTTTCAATCTTGACAAGACCATGAGAGCTCCCCGTTTGCATGAACCATGTTTTATGGTTGATCATTATAGCCGGAAGGATGATAGGAAGAAGTCGGAATTCCAATGGAAGAAGAAAATTGATGATGCTCCATTCAAAGAGCAAGTGAATTGTAACGAAGAGAGCTTGAAAAGCTCACCAAAGTCAAGCAATGAAGAGGATGGCCTCATTGGCCAAGACAAAAAAGTGGGAGAGTTGTCTCTATCAACTCAAGAGATCTTTAGTGATCAAGTAGAAGAAGTTTGTGGTTTTTGGGACGATAAGTTTGAAGGGATTTTCAATCCCTATATTGGTAATGCTATCGATAAAGACCGACATGAAGGACAACAAGAGCAAAGGTCTATTGAAGATCTTTATCATGATAATGAACAAGCTTTTGACTACTTCTTCAAGGTGTTGAGCAACATCAACAACACCTTAGACATGCCCCCATGACATCTCACTAAGGATGAGAGTTTGGTGGAGTCCTCCCTAAACCACCATTTGTAAATATTTCTAACTCCCTAACTTGCATTTTAATTCTTACATTGCATTTTTGTCATTTTTGGATTTTTATGCTTTGATCAAGGTAATTACCATTTTTGAGAGAAGTGAGGGAGGGACTAATGATTTAATTGATGTGTAGTGCTTTAGCTTAGTGTGGGGATAGCAATTGCCTAGGCTATTCATGCCTTAGTAGTGCCCCTACAATGAAGAACACCGGATTTGAAGAATGAAAAATGACAAGGGATATGCAAGTGCACGGATGGAACTGAATCCGGGTAAACCAGGGAGAATCCGAGCGTCTTCAAGGGGAATCCGCTCGTCTTCAAGAAATCCGAGCGTCTTTGCCAAAATCCGCCCGTCTATTTGAGCTGAAAAATTGAAAATTTGGGACTGTCGAAGAATCTGAGCGTCATGGTAGAGAAGACGCTCGTCTTCAGAAATCCGCCTGTCTTTGCAGGAAGACGCCCGTCTTTTTGCCAGTGTAAAACAAGAAGGCTTGCTGTCTCAGAATCCGCCCGTCTTCAGCAAAATCCGCTCATCCCGCAGTCAAAGAATCCGAGCGTCCCTGCTGAAAGACGCCCGTCTTTAGGCGAGAATCCTGAACCCAAAATAGGCAGAATCCCGCAGTCAAAGAATCTCGCTAATGCAAGTCTATTCCAGCTCACTTGAATAAATGAGTTTTATACTCTGTGTTGTATACTTATATAGTTATATTTGTGTTGAGTGATAAAAAACCTTAAATCCAAGTAAATTTGTCATGTACTTATGTAATCTCTTAAAAGTATCGTAGATGTTATCCTAAGTCCCTAACGTATATTGAGTTTTTGTCCATGTCCAGGTTTTGGATCTTACCAATTTTTATCGCTTACACTATAATCTAAGTATAATTTCGTGTTAGTTAAATTAATTATTTATAACGGTAATGATTTTAAAAGAAGAATAAATTGTAAGATGTAACCCGATATTAACCGAAAGAGAATATTATTGACCCGATATGAACTGGTTGAGAATATTGTTGACCCGATATGAACTATTATACGACATGTTAGTTAAGTAACCCGACCGGAAACAATCCGACTCAAACCCGACTCGACCCACCCGATTGCCAGGTGAACCCATTCTAACCCGATACCCCGACTATGTCATGACCCGAAATGATCCAACCGAACCCGGTTCGACCCGCCAATGCACACGAGCAAAAAAAAACTGAAACTACGATGGCCCGAACCCGAAACAACCCGACTCGAAACCGAATCGACCCACCCGATTGCCACCTCTACCCTCATCCTCTCCATCACCAAAACAAGATTTCCTCAACCAAATTCAACAAAATCAAATCCAAACTTCCTTCTAACAACAATCAATCACTCCTCTTCCAACAAAAATCAAACTAAGCACCAAAATCTTCAACCTTTGAGTCGATTATTGAAATTACAAAGGCAAAGCCTTTCATCTTAAAATCGATTTGGGTATACTTGGAAATTGAAGATTTTCACTCTTTTCTGGGTATTTTCATCAATGGAAAGAACAAAAGGATCAACAAAGGCACCTAAGGCAAAGGCACTCTCAACAAGACAACAATGTCTTCAAGCAAAGAAAGCCTCATTGGCTATGGTGGTAG
Source organism: Silene latifolia (assembly GCF_048544455.1). Taxonomy (NCBI): domain Eukaryota; kingdom Viridiplantae; phylum Streptophyta; class Magnoliopsida; order Caryophyllales; family Caryophyllaceae; genus Silene; species Silene latifolia. The sequence goes on from NC_133526.1 coordinate 152,576,534, forward strand.
CTAGTTCAAACTTGGAAGTTCAACAACAAAATCCTCCCTTGGAAGCAACAACATCAACAACTCCGGAAATTGCTCAATTATCAAACTATCCGGAGGTAATTTTCATTTCTAACTCCCATAGGGATACATTTGCCAAGTATGCTAGGACATCCTTTCTACCCACCAAATTCATATGTGAAGATGCCTTGAACAAATTGGGTGTCCTTGAACAAACAAAAGCCTTCTTTGAAGCCATGGGATTGGGAAAATTGTCTGCTACAAGAGAATTGACATACCCCTCCCTTACCTTGGAATTCTTAAGTTCTTTGAAAGTAACTAAGGTAGAGACTAGATAAAACATCGAGTTCCGCCTTGCCAATGTGAGTAGGCGCATCACCTTTGATGACTTGGGTAAAGCATTAGGTCTTAGTGATTCACCTAGTTATTACAAGAAGCCCGAAAAATATGACCCCGCTCCTCTTTGGGAGGCGATTTCCGGGAGGAAATTTGAGAACTATCATGCTAGTCGCGCTCTATTAGTCCACCATCCGGGCATTAGAGTGTGGCACAAGGTCATCGGGAATACTATCATTGCAATAAAAGACACTAACCACTTTACCAAGCTCGATTGTATTCTACTTGAGTCGGCCTTAAATATTGGAAGGGAATTCACCAAGCCTTACAATTCTCTAAGGCTTTTGGTGGAAAGATGGCTCAATGTTGATTGTGGAAAGCAAGGCACCGCTTTTATTGTAAATGGAGGTCTAGTCACTCTTTTGGCTAAGTACTTTGATCCGAATTTCAACAAGGATAGTAAGTATGTGGCGAAAAAAGGGGGTCATCTCATTGACATGGATGTCATGATTAACAAGTACAAGTGGGTCACTCATAACCCTCTTGACACCAAATATGGGTGGCTCACCAATGATGCTAGATCTTTTACTTTGCCTTCCAAGATATGCCGTTTGAGTGTCCATCGGACCAACTATCTTCTTCCCCTCTCAAAAGAAGCCGAATACATCATCCGTCAACAAAGGGGTGAAATTGAAATGCCCTCCTCCTCCATTGTCACACCACCCTATCCATTCAAGTATCAAGAGTTCAAACCCGAAGGTGTTGAAGCAAGTAATGACTACATGACTCTACTTATGCAAGAGATGCACAAACAAGCTTATAAGGATCGGGAAGATGCATAATTAGCCCAATATCCACCCCTCCTTCATTTAGCTAGGCAAGGACTACTTGATCCTTCATGTACTTTGCCTAGTTGGGCGGATAGGGAAGTCTTCTTTCCTAGTGCATCTAGGCGTGAGATACCGGGTGACGATGAGGTTGTCGGTGATGAGGTTGTTGATGAAGGCATTGATGAAGAGGTAAATGAAGAGGAAGAGGCTAATGAAGAAGAAGAAGATGATGAAGGAAGTGAGCAAGGAAGTGAAGAGGGAAGTGGTGATGAGTCCACTTCTATTGAGGAAGATGATGACAATGATGATATGGTGGAAGACTAGCAAGCGTTGGAGGCTCCTACCCTCTTGAGGTTTGTCTACTTCTTTCCTTGTTTTATTTATTTTATCTTGATCATGGTTAGAGAGTCCTAGCAACATAGAGGACTAACACCTCGGCCCCATTGAGGTGTTCATATTTCATTGTTCCCACTTTTGAAAATCCAAAATGACAAATTTAGTTTCATGCATTGCATCTTGTGTGCATGAACTACCCCCAACTTTAGGACATTAGAAATAATGTCTATCTCGATTTGGGGAAGTACATGCATACGCAACGGAAGGTAATCTAAATTACGCTCTCCGTCATAAACAAAAACCTATGCATCATGTAGTGTAGATTAGTATAGCTTGCATTTAGTGTAGAATTCATGCATCATGTTTGCATAATTTCCCATCATTTTGGCCATTGAGGACAATGCCCATATTAGTGTGGGGATGGGGAATTCTAACTTAACTTTTATTCAAAAATCCAAAAAAATCAAAAAATTTCGAAAAACCATAAAAATTTGAAAATCCAAAAACAAGTTCATTTCCTTTGTAGTGTAGTTATGTATATATTATTGTATATATTGTGTTTGTTCTATCCTTGTTCACATTGATTGACTACGCCACATCCGAGACATGAGGATCACGAAGACCGCATGGTATGATCTTTCCAATCTCATTTTTCCTCTTTATGTTAATGACTATGTGGCTTTATTTTGATTGATGTGGTATAACAATGTGAATCTAGGACTTGCATTTAGTTTATGTGGCATATTAGTTGGTAGAAGCATATGCATTAGGATGTTTATATGCTAGTTGCATCATGGCATGTAGTTGCATGTTAGAAAAATTTTGCGATATCGTCTACTTGGAAGCTTGACAAGTGTATATAGGCCCTAGTAGATGCTTTTTCTTCTTAAGACTTTGCTTGTTAGAATACTTGTAAAACACCCTAGGATGTGTCATGCTAGTATCATTTGACCCATGGATTAAGGCCTAGTCAAGAGTACCTTGTGGTGTGATAACTTTTTGGCTACCGTTTATTCCAAGGTGACCCTTGAAACCATGCATGCATCCATCATCCATGTTCTACCATATTTTTGTCATCAAAGAGAATGGGCACAAAAAGAAATTGATTTGAGTTCAATGAAATGAAAAGTGAAAGAAAGTTTGCAAAAATTGCATCAAATGAAAAGAGGAGCAAAAATAGACTCCTAATGCTTCAAATATAAGGCACCCTCACTACATATGGGGTGACTATGAAAATGTTCAAAAAAAAGAAATGCAAAAAGTTGAAAAGTTGTCAAGTATTGAAAAACCAAAAATCAAAATAAATGGCAAGAAAGTGTTCTCAAATGTTATATGCCACAAGAAATTGGGGGGAAAACAACAACAAAGCAAACTCCCAAAGTGAAACTCAAATATCTATTGATCCCTTTATCCATCGTATCCATTTTTGTGCATGGTAGAGAGGGGAAGACCCTTCTTCTTGTCTAGGCAAGAGGGGGAATTCCGCGATCCTCCAGTGTTTCTAACACCCTAGGGAGTCTATTCTTGACAAAAGCATTTAACGATTGAGGAAAAAGGTACCCTAGCTTGACACAACTTGGAGGTGATTTATTGGTATCCTTCTAGGCTTAGTAGTTTGAAGAAATTGCATCTATAAAGGAGTGTGTACCCTTGAATTGCTTCCCTTGTAGATAATTTCCGCCACTTAGATGAGGAAAGTGGCTATTCTTTTGTAGATGCATCCATTATTTGTTTTTATGTGCTTAATGTTTGGATGTGTCGCCATTTTGGCAAGACCCGCCTTGCCTTGCAAGAAGGCATCCTACCTCATGGTTGTCTTGTTGTGAGTTGAAGGGGCGGAGTGAGACCCGCTAATTGTCTCATATCGGCTATGTTATTAGGTTAGTTTAAATAATGGCCCTAGTCTTTGTCACCTCTTTACTCGGGACAAGCAAAGGTTCGGTTTGGGGATATTTGATGTGACCATAATTAGAGCATATTTAGTCCCCGAATTAGCCTTGTTCCCATACTTTTTAGTGCATATTTGGGTCATTTATTGTCTTTAGTTCTTTGTTTTGCATATTCTTTGAGGTTTTGTGTCTTTGGTAGGAAAGGAGTGCAAATCTTGCATTTTCATGGAAAAATGAGGCTAAAATGATTGAATTCAATGACCAAGCATCAAGGAGAGCCAAGATTAGAAGGCCTTTGTACATACTATAGTAGATGGGCAATGATGAGAAAAGATCCTTGCATCCCCGAGGAAATCCTCAAGGATTCTATGAAGAAAAAGGAAGAAAAGAAGAAGGAATGAAACTATTTGACAATCCGTGCGGATTGCCCTGAAGACGCCCGTCCAGGGCCCACAATCCGAGCGTCTTCCTCTACAAGACGCCCGGGCAAAAGCTCCACAAGACGCCCGTCTTCCCCCTCTGGACGCCCGTCCAGAAGCTCCCAAATCCGCCCGGATTCCCAGACAGTACTTTCGTCTTATACAAGCTTCAAGGAAGGATGCGCATCTTTTTCTAAGACCGGCGAAAAAGAGACCGGAGTCTCCCTAGAGACTGGCGATTCCTCAAGGACTTAATCGTCATTTAAGCCCTTAGTAAACCCTAATTTATGTAACTAATCCCCACTATAAATACCCCATTAGTCTAATTAGAAGAGTATGTTCTTCTTAGCAATCTTTAGTGTAGTTAATATCAATCAAATCTCTCTTTAATCTTGTAATCAACTTTTAATCAAGTTTTAATATAAGTTTTATTTCCTTAATCTCTCTTTTGTTTATCCTTTATTTTGGGTAATTGAAGATTATTTGGGTTATTATTGGGAGATTGACAACCTTCCATCAAGCATCAAGTACTTCTTTTATTCTTTGCTTTATTATTGGAATCATTAGTAGGTATAATTCTTTTAATCCCTTTTTAATTATTGTTAATCACTTTCATTTATTCATCATGTTTTACTTTGTTGGTATGATTGACAACCTTGCTAGCATGTTCAACATGATAATGAGTGAGTAGTTTCCTTAGCTAGGGTTAATGGGTAATTAGGGGAAACCAACATGGGGAATGATTCATGCTTAAATTAATATGCTTTCATAGTTTATTTGCTTGCTTGTTGTGATCTCAACTTATGCACATGTTATGTTTGATGAAATGCGAGCCTATGAATCCTTGCATTTTTACCCATCACCTATCTTTTCAATGAGACTTGTAAGACATAAACCAACTCGAGTCTCATTAGACCATGCATATAGTTGAGTAGGGAAGATTAAGTTGACTTGTAGGTGTTGTACAATCTAATCGATTCGGCTCCGGGACCCAAACTTTCCTAGGATTGTAAGACATAAACCAACTCGATCCATCACAACAATAATTGTTTGCTTATAATTTGAGAATATATTTGTATGATCAATTCCCATGAATCTCCTATGACCCCATGATACCCTAGTGCTTTTTATCAATTGTTTACATCCCTTTTAATTCATCTTGCTTGTTTACTTTCATTGCTATTTAGTTTAGTGATCTTCTACTTCAAACCCCATTTGTGACACCCTTAGACACCACTAGTTGCAATAGAAATCTCATCTCAATTCCCGTCCCTTGGGATCCGACCTTTACTTGCCTCTTTACTAATTGTAGAGTTGTTGGTGAAGTTATAAATTGTGTTTTGGTCTAGGTGCTCCTAACGACAAGTTCTGAAAACTAAACCCTCACGAGGGATCACGGCCACTCTCCTACTATTACATTGAGATGCCGAGTTTATTATACATGACATATAATGTTTCAAAATTGTTTTGAAAATTGTTTAAAAGTTATTTTAAATGTTTTGATAAAAGTATTTATTTAATGAAGCCTGGTTTAGTGTGGAGTTCGGTTTTATGTTGAACGTTGACTAGTAGTCGTGTTGGGTCAACTTATGAGTTGGACCATGCTACTAATTAGGGTTTCAACAAAGCCCTCTTAAAACCTAAATTCTAACCCATATATTAAGCTAGGGTTTGCACGAGTCACGAGGCATATGAGCCGTGACATCTCGTGTAACCTAAGGTGTATTTGGTAAAGATTTTATTCCTTAATAATATCTTTACATATCTTGTATATCTTACTTAATATATTTGTTTATGATAAAAGATATTCTTGATTTAGGAAATCTTATCATATCTTAGAATTTATAATAAATATAATATTTGAATAGCTTTTATTCTATCTTTTGGAATATTCTTTATTATCTTTTAGGCTTTTAGGAAATAAATAATAGAAGATATGACTTGTTAACATATCTCCTATTATTCGGCCATTAGGGTTTCTTTAAACCGAATTGCCTTTCTCTTTCCTTCCTATAAATACTTTGCTCTTTATAACATTTAAAGCAGAGACCTTAAGTATAAAAATTAATTTTATTTTTACAAAGCAAACCGTGTGTTTCAAAGTAGAAAAACCGTTTTGTTATTTTTGAAAGGTCGTGTGTTTTAAACTCGTATACTCGTTCTTATTGTTATCGTTATAAGATAATAGTGCTTATTTGATTTCTTACTTGTTCATTAACGTGAACCTTTGCAAGAATCATTAGTGTTTTCTTATTAGCGTAAGTTAGTCACTCAAGTATTTAACGGTACTCATTGAGTTACAGCTAGAGTTAGTTGTACGAGTTGGGTTAGTAAATTTGTAATCCGTAGAAAGGTACTAAATTTATTAATCGAGAATAGTGGACGTAGGTTTCGACTTGTGAAACTGAACCACTTCAAAAACCGTGTGTCTCTTCTCTTTCGTTCGTTTGTTTTATTTTGTTTTACATTCATGATTTGATTAGTTAAAGTTTAATCGATAAACTTTAAATAATCAATTATATTCATACAATCGAAAAAGCTTTGAAATGTTTTAAATCCTCAATTCACCCCTCCCCCGCCTCCCCCCCCCCCCCCTTTTGAGTATTTCGGATCGATAGACTCTTCAATTTCTTATTACTACCTTTAGTAAACTAAATTATATTAGATTTGAACAATTTATTTTCTAAAACTAATTTTAGAGAAATGAGAGAAGTTAGAGAGTTTTTCTCAAAAAATGTAAGAACGATTATAAGAATAAGAACAATTCTTATTATTGAAGGGGAGAGGAAAACCGGTGGGATGAGAGAGGATGAGAGAGCCAATGCATGCCATTTTTCTTTTTCAATTGTTCTTCTCAATATAAACTAGGGTGTAGTCTATAATAGGATAGTAATCATTATGTTCTTAACAATTAAAAACAATTAACCATTTCATCCTAATTATCCTCATAAAACCGGTGCCCATATGTAATATGGAGTCCATTTTATTTTTGTTAATTGTCATTTTGTCATATAATGTGTGACATGTACCATGTAACATGTTATTAATAATATTATGCATATTTAACAAATAAATATCATTACATATATTAATATAATTATATATAATAATTGACTAGTAATTCATGATTACAAGTATATAAAATGGTTCATGTTAATATAACCTACAACAGTTGTAATTATAATTAACCGATCATTCTTAATTTAATTATTTCATAAACAAAGTATTAGTAATATAACATTTTAATTACTAAAACGAATCTCATTTAATCGAATTACAATAAGATTCAAATGCTTACTCTCATATGTAAATTATTAAATTTTAAGGAATCAACTGATCACCACCGTCAAATGACAGTAATGTCAAACTCCAGTCAGCCAATCATTACCGATTAATGTTGATCAGTTGACGTATAAAAATGAATCATCCCTTCACGTATTCTTATCATGAGTTTTAATAATGTGATCACACTATTGTCGAGGACAAATACTCCAACAATCTCCCACTTATTCGAGACAAGTGTGCGTCATCAATTCTCTTGTCCTATTACTATCTCCCACTCAATGCAAGATGTCTTGTAGGTCGTTCTTACAAGTGATCATATGTAGAGTGGTTTCCTTGATCTGGAGAGTAACTGTCTGACCGGAATTATCTACCGTAGATACCTTCCGAGCATGGCCACATATTTTCAGTTCACTACTCCTCGAGTGGCCATGAGATTTTTAAATAATCCTGACAAGGGGATGGACAAGTCCTATCGCACTAGTCCCTTTGTTTAGTCACAGCTCAACATGACCCAAAAGATGTCCATTTGACCTCATTTACGAAAGTCGTAGAGCATAACTTAAAGTCACTCAAAAACTGTGCCAACTTGGGCGAATAGTCTTTAGTCAAAGAATTGACTCAAAAGAATACAATAGTAGCTCTCGCCACGACCAGGCTATATAAATTACCAGAACTCTATAAGCGGTCACTGCCCAACAGAGTGTCTCTTACAGTCCGCCTATGTGATCGACTAGTCATCTCTTATGACCTTATGGCACTTGAACTTGCCATCAATTGACTCACACTCTAGTGACTTAGAGACGTTACCTCATATGAGTGACTAGGGGCAATTACTATGTTAATCCAGTTCACTTTAATAGTGTTCAATGTTGTCTCAACAACCTATTTGGATATAACAAAGTAATAGATGAGTTTAAAAAAACTCAAACGATAAATGCGATTATCACATATGAATAGTCAATACCATATTACTATTTCATATCTTATAATCTAAAGTGTATATTTTACACATGTCAAAGTGCAATAAAAGTTTGGTTAGTGGATATACTACATGTATCCATTCAGTCCAACTTTATGAATTGCTATTTCCTAATATTCAATATCATTTCAAATGTCATGAACTTTTCTAAGTACATGTCTAGACTTCTTCATAGACTTGGGCTTTTTAACTTGAAAGATGCTCCCACTGTCATCATACAACTTGTGATAAAATACTTGGTGGAAGGGTCTACCTATAGTCCCTTTATGAACCACGTTATCACAATGTACTCAGATTCCATTTGTAGAATTTGTAATGGTTGATTCTAAAACAATTTTCTAGTCACTTACTCCTGAGTCAATAAAATTAGCCTAGGATTTCGATAAATCCTTATAGGTTTGGAATCTAGAGTCTGTGTAACTCTTCAACACACAACTTAGTATGTTATCTAAACACAAGAACGAATCCTCATTCCTTCTAAGGAATTTATAATGGATGTTCTTGAAGGCTTTCAATGACCTTCATATGAAATAACTTGTCATTGACTCATTATGCTCAAAGCATATGATTCATTATGGCATGTACATATATTGGCATACATGATCGTTCTAATGGTGGAAACATTAGCAATCGATTCCATGTGATCAACAACTCATGGGGTTCAGTGAATGACTATGACTCTTTCATAGTAATTCCACTTTCATCAAAATGAATAACCTCCTCAACCTATGTTGATATTAAACAGATAAAGAATCTTATCAACATAAGATACTTATCTCAGTGCCAATCTAAAATTCCCCATATCATGATAGATTTGGAATTTTAGAATGCATCATGTTTTCTTTCATTGAGAATTGAAAACAAAAACACTCTTTCATTGATGGTAGTGTTAGCATGTCATCCTTAATGACATTAACATGAAAGAAAATTTATCCCACTAATTTTCATGTCTAAACATGACAATATTGACTCCCAATTAAATCCATGTATTCTAATGGCCTCTCGACAACTCGAGTAAAACCATTTTCTTATCACATAATTGAAATGATGATTGCAATTTTAAGCGTTAATTAAAACCTTGTGCTTATGTCACACATACACTCTTTTCTAAATACCTATTTAGAAATTGGTCTTAACTTGCTGATACACACTATGAGGTGTAGCAATGATGATATGGATCTTAGCTTGGTTACATTTTAACTCTGCTTTCTTGGCAACTTTAGTGTCTATCCATGCAACTCTTATGCATAGACTTCACATTGGTTCATTAGGCTCTTATGTAAAATCGAATTGAAATTACTTGATACAACCACTTCATAATCATTATTGAAGAACACTTTCTTTTGGTCTCCTCACTAGTCTCGAGTTTGAACTAAGAAGCTTTCTTTTATTCTCCTCACTAGTCTCGAGTTTGACCTAAAAAGCTTTCTTTTTGTCTCCTCACTAGTCTCGAGTTTGACCTAACAAGATTTCTTTTGGTCTCCTTAGTAGTATCGAGTTTGACCTAATAAGCTTTCTTTTGGTCTCCTCACTAGTCTTGAGTTTCACCTAATGAGCTTTCTTTTGGTCTCCTCACTAGTTTGTTGCTAATTTTCTCCCACTCTATCTTTTGAAAAATACACCTATTTTTCTTGAAAGATAGCTATATATAAGCAACAAACAATTTGATACTTAAACATCGTGAAGGAAGAAGAAAAAAATCGCACATTATAACCTTAATAGATGAACCTCTTGTAATGACATTGTAATCTAGTAGTAAGATAGACTAGCCTTGATTAGATAAAGGATTGGATTCATATCCATGTCTTATACAATTTTAGGGTCTTAAGACCTTCCATAACTCGTATGGAGTCTTATAAGTGGTTACAAGTCTTAGTTATAAGTGGTGTTCTCAATTGGTTTATAAAATTCTCTACCTTGAGTTCAAATAACTCTATTTGACTTTACAATCGTTCTTTCTTATGTTAAATAAGATGTGATATTTAGTCATAAAAGCATAAGAGGGAATCAAATTCATGGCTTATGAACTCATTACAATGATCCAATCATTGTAATTCTTTTATGATCAATTTAAGTCAAATCAATTTATGTTGTTGATGTAAAAGTGCATAATGACATGTTTTTAGAACATAGAAAAATTCCATAAACCGAATGACTTCGGTTGAAAGCCAAGTCCTTAAAATCATACAACCATTGTTTTCAAAATGGAAATAAAACAAATTTCCATGTCCAACACGAAAATCAAAACGAGTTCTAAAACAACAAGTCAAAATACAAAAATGCAAAGAAGACAATACAAAATAAAAGCCAAGCTTCCATAGGTCTTCTACTATGGACGGCTACCCTAGCATCCCTTTGTTGAAGATCTTCCTCAAACTTGCTTGTCCTTGCCTTTGTCTTTGCTCACATGCCCTATATTACATTAAAGGGAGTGAGAATCACAACTTGTATCAAAATACCGAAGTTGGGATTTATATCAATAACACAATAGATTAGAGAATTTATTACCTACTGGAGTCACACGTCCAGCTTTAACATCTCCTAGATACTTTGGGCAATTGCGTTTCCAATGTCCCGTACCACAACAATAGTGGCACTTATCTTCGGAAGAAGCACCCTTTTTGGGCTTGGGAGAGTTATTCCCAATAGCTTTCCTTTTGCCCTTGTTGGGAGTGGGTTTCTTACCCTTTCGAGCGCTTTTCTTGAATTTCCCTTTGCTCTTATTATTAACATTGAGCACATCCTTGGTCGTACTCACATTGAGACCATGTCTCGCTCGGCTTGCACAAGAAAGTTGTACAATTCATGGAGAGAGGTTTTCATGTTTTGCATATTGTAATTTACCCAAAACTGAACATATGCTTTGATGCGATACAAAGAATGGAGAACTCGGTCAATAACGAGTTGTTTAGGAATTTCAACCCCTTGTATTTTGAGCGTCTCAACATGCTCAATCAATTTGAGCACATGAGGGCTAACCTTTTTACCCTCTTTTATGTTGAGCTCAAAGAATGCGGAGGCCGCCTCATATTGGATGATTCTAGGAGCTTGTGAAAACATGGTCACAGACTTGGTGTAGATCTCATGAGCGGTGCCAATCTTAATAGCACTCCTTTGGAGATCGGCTTCTATAGAGAAGATCAAGACATTCTTGATCGCGGCTGATTCTTTTAGGTAAGCCTCATATGCCTCCCTAACCGCGGCGGATGACCTAGTAGTATGTGTAGCGGGAGCGGCTTTGGTAAGGTAACGAAGCTTGTCGTCACCTTCCGCGGCCAATCCGAGTTGCGCATCCCAATTGGCAAAGTTAGTCCCATTCTTTTCAAGTTTACATCGATCCATGAAGGATCGGAGCGAAGAAGCATTAGTGAGTGGTGGAGCGGTTCCACTTGTGGAAGCGGATGAAATCGAAGTTGTCATTGCAAATTAATCGAATTGACTACAAAAGGACATGAAGGAAACGATTAACATTGATCATTTTACTTGTAAACATTTTAACAAGGTTTTAAAATTATGCATTTATATAATGACCTTGCACCTAAATTATATAAATGATTCCGAGATCCATCTTTACACAAACATGGGCACGGGAAACCGATACATCCCATACTTGCATAAATTTGGTGAATTAACTCTTTAATTGATTCTACTATAGAATTCTCGGTCGATGTATTTCATAAATCTCATCTCTAGCTCCGGAACATAAGACTAGTCTTTATATCCCATTGAGTCCAACCAAATTTCACTTGTAATAATGTCTTATTACCCCACTTACCCAATGATAAATGAAAGCACCCCGGGGAACCGAATCTACCCCAAATGTCAAAGGGATTCATGAGTTCTACTATTTGGTAAGGCTAATCTCAATTTTAAATATGTGAGAGGTCTTGTCGATTTATTATCTATGATCTTTAAGTGAACTAAGTCGATGAATACTCGATAATTATAATTGACAATAGTCGATAAGACGATAAAATATGCATGCGAAGTTATGGCGATTTGGCAATGCATGCAAACATATAAAGCAAGCAAATAAAGAAAAATAAATTTCCTAGTATGGCCTTTCCTAAATTAGAAAATCTTATATTCTATTAAATATTCGGAAACCAACTCCTTTGGTCCCTTGAATCATCATGTGACACGCCTCCCAAGGACAAACACCGTCTTGATCGGAACTCCTTTCCGAATGGCACCGTCTTTAGGAAACTCCGGGATTACAAATAATTAAATAATAAAATGTACTTTGTACTTACTATCATACATTTGTAAAAACAAATCTAATGAAACAAAATAAAAGTGATACGAGATCACATTAAATTACAACCGAATCAATATTCCCTTACATTACGGGTAATATCGATTAAAACTAAGGCCATACTAAGATAAAATTACATAATTCAAAATTATATAAAAGAAATATGACATTCATCAATGGAAAAATGCAGCATTATAATATGTATCTAACATGCCAAATTATGTGCCAAATCGCCCTATTTAAACTTATATCTTAAATATAATCCGGTTTTATGAATATTCGCAATTTTAACTTATTAAAATTACACAATAATACTAAAATCAAATTTTAGTCCAAGTTAATTATCCTAACCTTTTATGACTCAAAAATTAGTCATTACTCAATTTTTGACAATAATTCAACTTGATATAGCATTTATGGTCATTATAGACCTTAAAAATCATAATCTTTTATGAAATAAATCCAAATTTAATTACAATAATTTCATAATTTGAATTTTAAATTTTTGAACGTTCTGGAAAAATTCCATGACACTCATAATATCAAAAATCAAGATTAAAATTTTCGAATTTATTTCGAGAAAAATATAGTTGCAATTTATCGGTTTTATCAAATAAAACATCTAAAGCATATAAAAATTAATCCAATCAATGTTCCAACTTTATATCTAATATGTGCGAAAATAATGAAACCTAAAATAATTTTCTCATGCCATGTATTTCATTTTAGCTAATTTTGCTAAAATAGTCACTATTTATGCCATTTTTACACTAAAAAATTCATAAATCATGCAAAATAAATCAAGTTCATCTAAAATTTTACAACCAGTGAGTAAAACGTGCATGTGAAAACATATTAAATTTCATGGTCTGTTTCAAAGTTTAACTAATTTTAACCATTTTACCTCCATTTATGTCATTTTTATCTCATAAAAATTATAAATCAAGCAAAATAAATCAAATTTATACGAAATTTTACATACAATAAGTAAAATAAGCATGTGAAGTCATATAAAAATTTCAAGGTCATAAACAAAGTTTAACTATTTTTAGCACTTTAAACACCATTTTAATCAATAAAATGTAATAAAATTACTAAAAATCATTAAAATGAGCCAAAAATACCATAAATCATCAAAATGACCTAAATATATTATAGGACCAGAATATATAACATGCAAAAATTTTCGTGACTTTATAACATAAATTACAAAATCTCTAGTTTTATATGTTATGCTTTCAACTCGGAAAAACTATAAACCGATTATGCATGCAACAACCATAGCTCATGATACCACTTGAAAGGATTATATAACCCTCAAATTAAACTCTTTAATTATAGATCTAAATTTCTCATAAATTAGATGTTGATCTAGTGCATGCATAACATTATATAAAAGAAGGGTACGAAAAATTTTCCTTACATAGTGAAAATCGGTCTAAGGGCACAAGTGAGGACTCCTTCCAACACTTGTTCTTGAGCTATAAATTAAAGGATAATTCTCCAAAACCCCAATATTAGAGATTCTCCTCTTGATGGCACCAAGACAACCCCTTAATTCTAATTAATATATTAACTAGATATATAATTAGAGACCTTAAATCTAATCTAATAATATTTCTTATTACTACCTTTAGTAAACTAAATTATATTAGATTTGAACAATTTATTTTCTAAAACTAATTTTAGAGAGATGAGAGAAGTAAGAGAGTTTTTCTCAAAAAATGTAAGAATGATTATAAGAATAAGAACAATTCTTATTATTGAAGGGGGGGGGGGGGGAGGAAAAACCGGTGGGATGGGAGAGGTTGAGAGAGCCAATGCATGCCATTTTTCTTTTTCAATTGTTCTTCTCAATATAAACTAGGGTGTAGTCTATAATAGGATAGTAATCATTATGTTTTTAACAATTAAAAACAATTAACCATTTCATCCTAATTATCCTCATAAAACCGGTGCCCATATGTAATATGGAGTCCATTTTCTTTTTGCCAATTGTCATTTTGTCATATATTGTGTGACATGTACCATGTTACATGTTATTAATAATATTAATGCATATCTATAAATATTATTAAAAGGGGAAACAAAATCTCCAACTAAATTCCACGTACTCATGCTAAATGCCACCTATTTGTACTAAATGCCACCTTGATTCAAAAATACCCACGTCAACAATCAACAAAAAAGACACGTCAACAATTCAACTATCTCAATCATCGTTACCTCTCAATCTCTCATCAGCTCTACCGTCTACCGAAAATCATCGTATACGGTTTTCTTCATCCCCTCCATAGCTCACTACCTTCTTAATCCCTTCTTCTTTCAGTTAAGCCGCATAAATCGCCTGCCTACCCAACCTCAAAAATATCACCTCCCCAAATTTGTCCTTCATACCGTTATCGAGATGGCCAGTTCGGAGAGCTCCATCGAGTCCGCTGGCTTAGGATTTTATTTTTCGAACGCCAGCTGCTACTTGTGTCCGGGTTGGTGGCGGTCCCGGCCTATCGAAGGTGTGTTACCGCTTAAATTTATTGTGCCTTTTCAATCTCCCCTTCTCACGGTTACTTGCTCTTGTATTGATGACAATTAATTGTAGTCCGTCTGCCTCCCTAAATTGATTACTCCATATAATATGATTAAATTGGGCTATATTTTTTTATATTCTCTATCGCCAATCCAAGAGTTCTGAGTATTCACGCACAAAATCGTCAATCATCCCTTCTCATAGGCCGTCGAAAACATCAATCGCTTTTATTTTTATGTCAAATTGGTTTGAAACCAATTTAGTTGGTTGATACAGGTTGGTAACGTCTTTTCTTCTGCAACTTACCACCCACCCCCGGCCCAAATGCAAGCTGTAGTTCTAATGGGCTCGCAAGCGAATTTGTCCTATTATTTAGAATTACACTATCGTATGTATGCACAGAAATTTACTCGATTATTTACCAATTCCGCAAGCTGAACAATTTTTGGGGGCTACATATTCTTTACCATTATATTTCAATCAATTTATGCCGACTTATAGCCGATTTTCAAAAGTTCCGCCTATTTTATGTCTATTCCCTTAATTACATGCTGATTTCTTGGTTTGGTTTTCATTTTGTGTTTGTTAATGTCTATTTGTTTGTAGCCGTGGTGTTAATTATGGTTTTAGTGTGTTAATTGATATAGTTTAGTAAAATTTTACAGCTAGGTCATTATGACACAATAATAGCATGAAACGGTATGTTAAGAGTTTTCCCGTATGTCGGTCTGGTTTTTGTGCGGGTTTGCTGGCATTCCCAGCTTATTGAAGGCTATAAGCGGCCTGAACTCCACTCGGCTCAACCTCTGGAGCACCTCCAATGTCTAATTTTAGGCATATTTACCATTATTTGTTTTATTAAGGCTTACTTAACATGTCTACTAACCAGTTCCCCGTAATCTATTTACAAGTGGCCGGACAACAAGTGAACAGAACTTGACTCAACACTACCTCATATTTCCAGTTATTGGTTTAATTATGGTTTATTCACCATGTCTACTGACCTCTTTCTCCGAAATTTAAACCGACAGTTTTGATATGGAGCATGGTCATCGTAAGAGAGATCGTCCACGTAAGGTGACAAGTTCCAACGACTCAAGTTTGGTCATCCCCAACAACTCACGCCCGGCGGTGTTGACGAGTGAAGCCAACACAGGTGGTCTTCTTCTGCCCTTTTAGAAAATTTGAAAGTAATTAGCTTTAAGAACGTAAAGCAGATACTTGTATTCTTGAATGTAAATTCAGAGTTGGCCATACAAAATTAGTTGTTACATACTATTCTTATTTACCATAGTGTGGGATAAAGGGCCGACATTTGATGGCATGGACATTGAACCAACCGTCTCTCCCACAACAAGCCATTTGACGGGTACCTCTAACATTGATGCATCCAATCAATTACCCAATGACAATTCCCCAGACACATTAGTTAATTTAAATACCAACTCACGTTTGAGAAACACGGCCATCAGCAAAATGCCATGCAGTCCCCGTAGAAGAGGACGTCCTCGGAAACCAACAAATGCTGAGAACCCCGTCTCGGCAGCCAGCGTTCCACAAGTGGGTTTCGGTTCCGAAAACAAGAAAGGTAGTAAGCTTACCCCACTCTATTTATGTTTTTGACTTTCTGCAATGATCCACCCGACTTCAAGTACGCCATATTTATTTTTCGTTGACTCTATTTTATCCCTTTGATAGTAACGCACCTAGGCAGGTACCAGCCTGATTCCAGTAGTTTACTTGATTTGAACTAACAAAAAGTATTTCTGCCAGTAAATTTACTCAAACAGTGGTGCTGTCGAGATGAACTATCGCAAAAGAGGACGACCACGCAAGGCTACAATTCTTGGTAACCCAAACATCAACGTTACCACTACGATACCAACCGTGTTACCATGCGAAAACAGCACCCGAGGTATAATTTCCGAGAATGTTTTTTTTATTAATTGTAAACACGACATTGGATTTTAATTACTCCCATTTTTTTTTTTTAAAAAGGGAACCCCAGCTGAAAGTATGCCCAATACACATGTACGTCTCACTTTGGTTCTCATTAAATTTCACACATTCTTCGAGCATTGTAATTTCACAATACCGCCTGTTATTCTACTATAAATATAACCTCCTCCCCTGCAACATTATAACCACTAAAGAGTTTGCCTTCACGAAAAATTTTATTAAACATCAAAACAACATTACCACCCACTAATCAAAACAATTTAGCGTCTAACTGAGTTTCTATATTCATTGAAATTTTTAAAGTGTACAACGTCATCAGATAACGAATTCCAGAAAACTATTTGATTCATAAAAAACAGGTTCATTGTACACCTCCGAGCCCCTGCATGACAAATCTCTTGCTGCCCCGATCATGAACCCGGTGATGCGTGTCTTTTATATGATGTTTTATACCTCATTTTACACGCATTTCAGAGCTCATTTGTGTAGTTTAAGCTACCATTTCGCCTATTTCCGTCTACTTTCATGTTTTTGTACATTATTGCAGAAATGTGAAGAATTCAGCGGAAATCGAGCTAAATCCGTCCCCGAGTATCCTGCATAGCATCAGACGTGAAGTATTCACTTAAGGAACGAGCTTGGTGCGTATTTCAAGGCCCGAAAGACAAATCCACGAGATCATAGAAGTCAAGTACCAGCTAGAGCAGTCGATCAACCACTACCTTCAGTCGATCGACCAACTCACGGGCTCCGAAGCTATTATCAGCTCAGTCGGTCGATCGACCGCCCTGCTTAGTCGATCGACCACATCGCTGCTTCAGACGAGAATTAAAAGTTCGAGGAACTTAAAGCCCACTGTGTTTTGGTTTTGGAATAACAGTTACGTATATTTCCTATATAACGTAACCTAGTTGACAGAGACAATCATTCAGAAATTTACCTAGTTTTACATTCAGTTTAGTTTATCAATAATTAGGGTTCGGAAATATTGTTTTGCAAAGGATTTTCGTTCGAGCTTTTAATCATTCCTCTGCAATTTCGGTATTCCTTCTGTTCTATTTCAGTTTATCTTTATCGCATTGATAGTATAGAAATTGCTAGCTAGTTTCCCAAAGCCGATATTATTGTTTTATGTTGTCTATTTGCTCAATCGTCTTAATCATGAATTCCGTAGATTTAATGATCAATCTTACTGTTGTTTTTACTGTAGTTATGAGTAGCTAAATTGCTTGTGCTAGGATGTAGGGGAATTATAGTGTAGGCGGCGTAGAATAATGCGGACTGAATCGCGTGTCAGTCGATCGACTGACATACTTGGTCGATCGACTGACCTCGTGGGGTTTTATTTTCGTTTTAATTGTTTTAATTCTTTATTCGACGAATCGAGTGCACACGACTAGTTGAATGTTTAGGATATGACTGACCCATTAGATCGAGAGATAGGGACAGTTGTTAGATCACCAATTAAAATGACTAAACTATGCTGAGATCGAAAGATAGGTAAAGTTTAGACCGTTAGTCACTTTTCAGGACGAAAGTTAGTATTATTGATATTAGGGACTTATAGCGAGATAGAAAGATGCTATTTGTTAAGAGTGGACCGAGAGGACCTCTTTATTTCCCGCCTCATGTGTTTGATTTAGACCTGTTTAGTATGCTGCCGCCGAAACTATAGTGAACCAACCATCCTAGTACCCCTTCTCTATCTGTTTTATCTGCTTATTTAGTTTAGTATCTTTTATTGCTATTAGTATAGACCAAATCAAATCGACCCCCACTTTCTTTACCTTAGACTAAATTAGACAATTAGAAATTACATTCGCCTCCTTGTGGTTCGACCCTGTTACCACTAGCCTAGGATAGTTTTAATAGGAAATTATAAATCTTATTTTTGGTACTCACAACGACGGGTATCAAATTAAGCGCCGTTGCTTCTTGGGAGGCAATTGTTCTCATTTTTAGTTGTTTTTATTTAGTCTTTCTTTAGTTTAAGGGACTTCCGTTCCTTAAACTTTTCTTATATTCTTTTTGTAGTTTCTTCTTATGCGCAGGTCACAGGGTGGTGAACTAGTACCATTCAATCCTGAGATCGAGAAATCCTTGCGCGAGTTGAGACGATCACAAAGGGTATTACCGATAGAGGAAGAGCTGAGTACTCTGTCAAGTTACTACGAGAATTCTCTGTTCGAAGAAGATCCACCTACATCTCCTGCCTTTACTTCTTCATCTGAGATAGTCACTTCTCCAGAAATTCCAGTCATGGCTGAAGAAGCAACCATTGCCAGTCACTCAGAGCCGACAGCTGCGAATCTCTACAAAGAATTCGAACTACCTGGGGAGGAGAGAAAATTCGAGCCGAAGCCTTCCTATATTAACCTGGTTGAGAGAAACCAGTTCGGGGGAGCTGCAAATGAAGATGCAGCCAAGCATATGGAGATTTTTATTGATTATTGCTGCTCTATACCCCCGCCGACCGGTGTGACCCAAGACCAGATCAAGGAGACCATGTTCATTTTCTCTCTTCGTGATGCTGCAAGAGAGTGGTATAGAGATCTGGATCGAGCCGCTCATGGGATCACCGACTGGAATTCTTTGGCCTTGGCATTCTACAAGAAATACTTCTCTTCCTCGAAGACGAATTCCATTAGAGCTCAGATCACGAGCTTTAAACAGAGGCCTAATGAGAACTTTCATGAAGCATGGGTCCGTTTCAAGAAACTGGTGCGAACCATACCTCACCATGGGTTCGAAAAATGGAGTCTTTGCAATCGCCCTATAATGGGTCAGATGACGATCGAGGGCTATTTTGGATGCTGCACCAATAGCCGATTCTTTGAGAATATGGGAGAGACTAAGGGGTGGAAGATCATTGATGACTTAGCCACCCATAAAGTCTGAATATGGGAATTCCGGAGGCAATCAAAGGAGAGCTGCTGAATCTTCCTCGGTTGCTGCACTAGAAGCTCTCACTGCAAGGTTTGACAAATATGAGTTGGGAGGAGCTTCTAAAGGAGGGATGTACCATGTTAATGCTGTTTCAGATGGTCCTTTCGTCTGTAGAAGATGTGGAACTGAGGGGCATGTCTCAGAAAATTGTTCTGTCCCCTTTGAGTCTTGCGCTGCCTTTCAACATTATAGGCAGATAAACACGTACTATGAGCCGAATGTCCACCCCAACTTGAGGTGGAGTAGCCAGAATGTCCTGAATCCGACTCAACCTCCACAACAGCAGCAGCAGCAAGCCTATGTGCCTCCACATAAGCAGCCATATCAAAAGCCTCCGTATGTTCCTCAGCAGCAACAATCCCAAAATTCCGAGTTCACCGAGTTGAAGAACTTATTGCTGAAGGAGTCACAAGCTAGAGAGGCCGGGATGAAGATGCTAGAGAGCCAAATTGGTCAATTGGCTAGCAAGAATACCACTCGAGCTCCGGGACACTTACCGACTCAAACCGACCAATAGGAGACCCTTAATGCCATCACGTTGAGGAGTGGGTCCACCCTGGAGGGGCCTGCTATGGTCGAGGATGATGCTGCAAAAGATGAGGCGAAACCGAGTTAAAACAAAGCTGGAACGAGCAAAGGAAAGAAAAAGGCGTCTACCAGGTATATCAGTCGATCGTTTGACATACCCGGTCGATCGACTGAAGTGCGAGTTGCATAAGCTTCTGGTCCTGTTCAACTCAGTCGATCGACTGACATCACTGGTCGATCGACTGAGATCGCTGCTGATAGTGAGATTTTTCGTCCTCCGATGCCCGACAACTTGAGGGATCATTTGTTTCGGGTACGACGATCCAAAAATATTGGGGAAAGACCCGAGTGCTGATGGGTCAGTCCCGGCTCCGAAGTACGACCCGATGTCGATCAATGGTTCACATTTGAGATGGTCTGAAGAGGGTTCAAGCTTCAACAAGGAGAAAGTAGTGGACTTTCAGCCTAAGTCCACGGATGCCGGCATGCGCGATTTAGAGGAGAGGGCTAAGCTACTTCTTACAGCCCCATACCCGGAAAGACTAGTGCTGACGAAGGAACAGGTATCTTTCAATAAATTTGAGAAAGTTATTCGTAGCTTGAATGTACAAGTGCCTTTCCTTGAGTTAGTTAATCAAGTGCCTGCCTATACTAAATTCATGAAACAACTCTTGTCTAAGAAAAAGTCACTTGAAAATGTGCATACTGTCACATTAACCAAAGAGTCATGCTCTTATTTGTCTCACACTGTACCTCACAAGCTAGAAGACCCGGGTAGTTTTTCTGTTCCTTGCAATATAGGTACCTTCTCTATTGAGAAGGCATTATGTGACTTAGGAGCTAGTATAAGTGTAAAGCCCTTGAGTCTTGCTAGGAAGCTAAAATTGACTAGATTTGCAGTCACAGACATGACAGTACAGATGGCTGACCGATCTGCGGTCCAGCCAATAGGAGTCTTAGAGGACATCCCCGTGCAAATAGGGAAGTTTTTCTTCCCTGTTGACTTCGTGGTACTTGATATGCCTGAGGATGCCCATATTCGCATTACTTTGGGTAGGCCATTTCTTCACACTGCTGGTGCAGTCATAGATGTTGGTTCGGGTACCTTAACTTTTAAAGTAGGGAAGCATTCTATTGTCTTTGCCCAACCTACTAAAAAGAAAGACCCCATGTGGCCCGTGACTTGAAATACGGTTTCTGAAAATAAATCTTATGTTATACTTCCTGATATGCCTTTCTCTGGTCCCATTCCTGTTGTAACACCTCCGCCCCAAATTGGGAGCAAATCGGAGGGAGATTTGTCTATTTCTGATATTACAGGAGCTGGTTTGGGGAAGGAAGAGCCGCAAGTCGCTCCAGCTGTGAAGAAGCCGAACATTCAAAGAGGAGGTCTTGGTTGCCTTAGCTATGGCACTGATGAGGAATTTGATGACGTGCCGTCAAGGCAAGGGAGTCCGACTTGGACTTTGATGAGCAAGAAGAGGTCATTGACTGGGGAGATTATTAAAGTGTTGATCCGTTGAGCCATACAGATGTGGAAGCTAAGATGGGTGCAATTGATAAGATAAGCACCGTTGAGGCTACCTCTAGTAGCCAGAAGCCGACCAAGTGGGCCATTCCGTGGCCGTTCTTGATGAACTACTAGTTGATCACATGTTTTTACAAACATTTTATTTGCTTTTGTTAGACACTTTTTATTGCTTTTGTGTGCGCGAAACTTCGCATTTTACTTTGCTTGCTTAGGATTTTATACGCTTTAGACTTTACTTTGGGTTTTCCGCAATTTTGGGCGCGTATTATTGTGCATCTGCAGGTTTTAAGACCTCATTAGCTCAAGTAATTGAGCAAATACGAAGAAATAAGAAGTTACAGCAGTATCTTCAGTCGATCGACTGGAAACATTAGTCGATCGACTGCGTTGCAGTTTCCAGGAGCTACTGTTCCTTTCACCTCGGTCGATCGACCGACCTGCACTGCTGTACCTGTTTACGACCTCTCTCTTGCTAGGTTTGGTCGATTTGCGGAACTAAGGGAGTTTTCTACTCCACTTTATCTTCCGTCACTATTTATTTCTTCCATTTTTCTCAATTTTGCACATAATACCGCTTCATCATTGCTTTCTCGATTTTATGCGTGGTACTTTGTTTGTCTTTTCAGGTACTCATTAGTAGCACTGCTGGCTACTGAAACCTCCTAGCTCACGCTGGTTTGGGGAGGTTTCCTTTGTTGCGCTTAAAGTCTTGTGAGTTTGTAAGTCTTCACTTCATGTTTTATTTATTTATTTTTTCTCGCAAATTCCCGTTTCTCTTTTCTTCATTACATGATTTTGCACAATGGGGACATTGTGCGATTTGGTTTGGGGAAGGGTTTTGCGTCGCATATCATTTGCTTGCATTCACGTTTACATTCTGTTTTGCATTGTTTATTTCATTTTATATATGTATACCAAAAAATTCAAAAAAAAAAAAAATTGAAAAATTTCAAAAAAAATTCAAAAAAATGCACGTTTATTTTAGCATATAGGTCGAGTCGGAACGGTAGTATTTCAATGATGACATTGCATTTGCAGCTGTTTATGCCTAAGCCTTGCTAGATTGACATGTTATTAGTAGAATCATATATGCATAGTCTATGAGTTTTCGTTAATTTACTTGCTGGACTTGAGACTTGACTTAGAATTTTGGCAAGCTACATCATATTTCTGAGTTATTAGAGCCTATAACTGGTGACATCTATGACCGGTTTATCTAGGATTTGAGTAGTACTCCTTATGAGACATGTTACATCAATGTGCATAAATATGAACTTAATCTGCTTAATACCTGTATGCATTCGGTTTGTGGTCTGTCGACACATGTGGTAGAGGTTTCCCTTTATTCATTTTACCCATGAACTCCACACTGCCAAAAATATCCTTTTTGTCCTATTTACTACATCCTACATTTAGCCTGTCCTTTGTCAAGCTAGTAGTCTATGTTCTTGGGATTGTTATTTAGTTTTTGGTAGCATTTGCTCTTATTTGAGATTTTTTTGGGAAGATGGAATGAAGGAGGAAAGAAGTTGAAAGGAAAGAAAAAGAAACAAAAAAAAAATGATTCGAAAAAATGTAAAAGAAAGAGTTCTTTACTGTTCATAGCAGTCGATCGACTGCCAATTCTGGTCGATTGACTGAGGTTCGAAAGAAAAGAAGAAATCAATTCGCATAGTTCATAATCCTTATCTTTTGGCGATTTTTGCTCCCATGTTGCATTAGTATCTTATGGGGAGTTAGTTGATTACTTTTATACCTGGAGATTGTGAGATTTGTGCTTGCTATAGCACCGTTTCGTTTGATTTTGAGCAAGAAGAAGGATGTTGCCATACGGTTCCGTTTTGGTACTAGCTTGATCACCTGTGCCTCCACTTTTCCATAAATGTTTTGCCTCTTCTTACCCATACCTCACATATCCACATATATACCTTGGCATGTGTCATGGTCTTTTGTTGGTTGGAATGCGTATGTACGGTTGTAGAGATTGTTTTCATATTATATTGCAGGCATGTTCTTATAGGTCGTAGTTAGGTGAGAGTCTGTACAAAATGAATTCTTTCTATCCTCTTATATATTCACCTATGCTTATGTGTGATATGAGCGACCCTTGAGAGTCCGATTTGATAAGTCTCTACAGTTGACGGTTCAGCAGTTTTAACGACTACATAACTCGTTTGCATGATTCACATTACTAATCGATTATTGGTTGTTGCATTAAAATGGTTTAGGCTTTACATGTTGTAATTCGCTCTGAGATTGAACTCGTTCCATTAGGTTTTAGGATCGAGTCTAGTTCTTGCTTGGGGACAAGCAAGGGTTCGGTTTGGGGAAGTTTGATGCGTGTCTTTTATATGATGTTTTATACCTCATTTTACACGCATTTCAGAGCTCATTTGTGTAGTTTAAGCTACCATTTCCCCTATTTCCGTCTACTTTCATGTTTTTGTACATTATTGCAGAAATGTGAAGAATTCAGCGGAAATCGAGCTAAATCCGTCCCCGAGTATCCTGCATTGCATCTGACGTGAAGTATTCACTTAAGGAACGAGCTTGGTGCGCATTTCAAGGCCCAAAAGACAAATCCACGAGATCATAGAAGTCAAGTACCAGCTAGAGAAGTCGATCGACCACATCGCTGCTTCAGACGAGAATTAAAAGATCGAGGAACTTAAAGCCCATTGTGTTTAGGTTTTGGAATAACAGTTACGTATATTTCCTATATAACGTAACCTAGTTGACAGAGACAATCATTCAGAAATTTACCTAGTTTTACATTCAGTTTAGTTTATCAATAATTAGGGTTCGGAAATATTGTTTTGCAAAGGATTTTCGTTCGAGCTTTTAATCATTCCTCTGCAATTTCGTTATTTCTTCTGTTCTATTTCAGTTTATCTTTATCGCATTGATAGTATAGAAATTGCTAGCTAGTTTCCCAAAGCCGATATTATTGTTTTATGTTGTCTATTTGCTCAATCGTCTTAATCATGAAATCCGTAGATTTAATGATCAATCTTACTGTTGTTTTTACTGTAGTTATGAGTAGCTAAATTGCTTGTGCTAGGATGTAGGGGAATTATAGTGTAGGCGGCGTAGAATAATGCGGACTGAATCGCGTGTCAGTCGATCGACTGACATACTTGGTCGATCGACTGACCTCGTGGGGTTTTATTTTCGTTTTAATTGTTTTAATTCTTTATTCGACGAATCGAGTGCACACGACTAGTTGAATGTTTAGGATATGACTGACCCATTAGATCGAGAGATAGGGACAGTTGTTAGATCACCAATTAAAATGACTAAACTATGTTGAGATCGAAAGATAGGTAAAGTTTAGACCGTTAGTCACTTTTCAGGACGAAAGTTAGTATTAGTGATATTAGGGACTTATAGCGAGATAGAAAGATGCTATTTGTTAAGAGTGAACCGAGAGGACCTCTTTATTTCCCGCCTCATGTGTTTGATTTAGACCTGTTTAGTATGCTGCCGCCGAAACTATAGTGAACCGACCATCCTAGTACCCCTTCTCTATCTTTTTTATCTGTTTATTTAGTTTAGTATCTTTTATTGCTATTAGTATAGACCAAATGAAATCGACCCCCACTTTCGTTACCTTAGACTAAATTAGACAATTAGAAATTACATTCGCCTCCTTGTGGTTCGACCCTGTTACCACTAGCCTAGGTTAGTTTTAATAGGAAATTATAAATCTTATTTTTGATACTCACAACGACGGGTATCACCCGGCTTCAAGTACGCCATACTTTATTATTTGTTTACGCTATTTAATCACTTTCATAGTACTGGGTGTAACTAGGTTTCTATATTCATTGAAATTTGTATAGTGTACAATGTCATCAGCTAACGATTATATATAATTGTCTGAATCATATAATACAGGTCCAGTGTTCACCTCCGAATGCTTGCATGCCCAATCTCCTGCTGCCCGGATTATGAACCCGGCTTCAGGTATGCCATACTTTATTATTTGTTAATTCTTTTTAATCACCTTCATAGTAATGATTTTAGGGAGCCACTCGACTTACTTTTGTTCCTCAGCTGATGTCACCTAATAAGAACTTTTTTGGCTAAATAAATTATATAGACATTGGTGACATGGAGCTGAGTATTCGCCGAAGAGGCCGGCCACACAAGGGTACAAATACTGGAAACACAAACAACAACCTTACCACTCCGAGCCCAACGGTCTTAAGAAGCGAGAACACCACACAAGGTATATTTTCCTAGAATGTAGTTCACAATAATGTAATGTACTTTATTGATTAACTGTGAACACATCATTGGTTTTAATTACTCCCGGTTTAAAAACAACACAACAGGAACCGCAACTCCAACTGAAAGTATGGACAATACCCAGACATCGAGCAACCCATCTTCAAGTACGCCTCACTTTGTTTATCATTACACTACACACTTTATTCAAGCAGTGAACTTCTACAATAATGCCTCTTATCCTACTACAAATATAACCTCCTCCCTCCCCTGTGCAATATAATGTTCTGTACATATATTTGATTATCAGTTTAGTGCCTAACTAGGTATCTATATTCATTGAAATTTGTATACGGTGCAACGTAATCAGCTAACAAATTCCACACTTTCTAACGAATCAAATAAATTAAGCATCTATATATTCAGTGAAATTTGTTATAGGGTTCAATGTCACCACCTAATATATTTTATAGTTTGTATATTAACATAGCAATCTCAACAGGAAACTATTTAACAGGCTGGAGTTTTGGCGGCCCAAACGAACAATATGAGTTTTGTTACGCCGTTGTTTGGAAAGAAGAATCTGTCGGCCAGACCTCAAAGTAAAACAGACCAAAATTTAATATTTGCTGTCAGAATAGAAAAGTGAAATTCCCATTACTGAAAGAACCACCTGAGGTACTGAAAGGATTATTAGATCCAGCAGGGGGGAAACGCTCCACTGAACTCAGAAGGCTCATCAGGTCCTACAACACAATATACGCATTCACATCAATGGGCGGCAAAGTTGACAATGCCATTAACAAAGGTGGTGTGCCGTATTGTTTTAGGCTCGGAGGTTAAAACCATCATAAAATCGAGTCACTCCTACCACCCCAAGGAAAACGACCTCGTTTCATGCAACTATATTTTCATGACACTGAACAAGAGCACCCAAATAGGGTCAATTCGTTAAATGGAGAAGGGAAAAACAGCCTACAACAGGATATCGTAGAAAGTCTATCCCATATGGTATATGATCACAACGAGATTGCGAAAGTTTGCAAAATGGCCAGAGAACGTATGGAAAACTTGAACCTAGAGCCTGTTCAACTAAGACTTCGAGCAGCCCTCAGCAAAGACGGTAGACAATACAACCTCACAACAGCCGATGAATTTGCTGCATTAATTATTGGCAACAGTGACACTGAAAAAGGTACCCGAGATATTTTTATTCATGATCGTGCAAGAGGGCTTAAACGAATTTCTGAACTACACCCAAAATTTATGGCAATGCAATACCCGTTAATGTTCCCATATGGTGAGGATGGGTTTAGAATAGACATAGAGCATTCAGATGCAGAGACTACGAGCAAAAAGAAAAGAAAAACTGTAACAATGAGGGAATAATACGCTTATAGGTTCCAAGAACGGAGAAAGAACGGCAAGCTAATTGACGGGTCGGGAATTGTGTTATGTGTGGGAGGTTAAGGCAGCAATTCATGGCAGACTCATTTACTTGTGTTGAGGAGGCTAGATTGGACTATGTTCACCATAATCAAAAATCAATTAGGAAATATTCTCTTCGTGGTTTAATTGATGCAGTCGCCGCTGGTGAAGTAACCCGTGCTTCCCATGGCCAACGCATAATTTTACCTCCGTCTTACCCAAATTGTTTCCGAAATCTTTTCCAACTCTACCAAGATGGCTTGGCAATCTGCCGATGGGCAGGCCCACCAGATTTATTCATCACTTTCACATGCAACCCAAAATGGGAGGAGATAACAGAATTTTTAAATGCAATTCCTGGCCAACGCCCAGAAGATCGCCCCGATATTCTTTCAAGAGTGTTCAAGATTAAGCAAGATGAGCTCATGGTAGATATGACTAAAAGAGCCTTCTTTGGAGAAATACTCGTAGGTATTACAGTAACTTACATTTAATATAACTCCTCTTATTGTCAACAAAATATATATCCTCTTCCATTTCTATTTCTACAGAAAATGGAAAATGTTTACTATAATTTCTAAGAAAAACAACTTTTCACCGAGTACTAACTTAAATCATATTATTCAGTTATTTATACAGTGGAGTTCCAGAAGAGAGGGTTGCCTCATGCACACATTTGCTAATTTTTGCGACCAAAAGCTAAACACACTGACCCCTCACACATCGACAAAATTATAAGCGCAAAAATACCGGATATAGCAGATGACCCAATCGGATATGAGGCCGTCGTACAATTTATGATACATGGCCCATGCAGTGAAAGAAACCCCGAATGCCCATGTATGGTTGCTGGTAAGTGCTCAAAGTACTATCCGAGAGGTTTCTGCCCTAACACATATTTCAGTGAGGATGGCTATCCCATATATCGTCGAAGAAAAGATAGCAGAACAGCCGAAAAGAATAACCATGTTATTAATAACAGGTTTGTGGCCCCTCACAACATAGACCTGTTAGTGAAATACCAAGCTCACTTGAATGTGGAATGGTGAAACAAACACAGATCGGCTAAATATCTTTTCAAATACATGTCTAAAGGCCCGGATATGGCACTTGCCAACGTACAGGTAGTACGTGGTAATGGTAATGAGAATGATGTAAACATGAATGATCGACCAGTTGACGAGATTGAAACGTTTCTTAAGTGTAGATATGTGTCAGCTTCGGAAGCTTGATGGCGGATGTATGTTTGCATTTGAGATACAGTATAAGCAGCCGCCTGTGCAACATTTGACCAATCACTTAGAAGAAGAACAACAAGTATTCTTTGAATATTCAGAAGCAGCAGATGACGTCCTAGATTGAGTGGGAGATGCAAGAACAACCCTTACCGAATGGATGGCTACAAATGAAAAACACGAAGACGCTTGCTTATTAACATATGCTGAATTCCCAACTAAATGGGTATGGGACAATGAAGCAAAAATATGGACAAGACGAAAGAAGGGTTTTAAAATTGGAAGGATCTACTTTGCTAACCCTAATTCTGGTGAGTCATATTACTTACGTCTTGTCTTGAACATTGTTAAGGAGGCTAAATGCTTTGCAGATATTCGTACAGTTAATAAAGTAGTTCACCCAACATATAAGTCAGCTTGCAATGCTTTAGGACTATTAGATGGGGATGATGAATGACATGTCGCCTTAAACGAGATAGCAACTTGGGCTACTGCTCAACAACTACGACAAATGTTTGCAACGTTGCTATTATTTTGTGAGGTGACGGACCCAAAACAATTATGGCTCGCAAATTGGAAAGATTTGTCAGACGACATTCTACCTTGCCAACGCCGCCGCCTTGGGCATAAAGATCTTATATTGACTAATGAACAAATTCAAAATTATGCACTTTTGGAACTAGAAATCATTCTTAAATGGAGTGGTCGCAGCTTAAAACAATATACAGATTTCCCAACTCCGGATAGAACTTTGCTACTGAACACTGGGAATAGGCTCATAATAGAGAAACAAAGTTACGATGTAGATGAGTTGGCAGCTGAATCTCTCAAACTCCAAAATGGTTTGAATGCTGATCAACGGATAGTCTATGAAAGCGTACTTAAAGCTGTTCACCAAAAAACCGGAGGTCTGTTCTTTGTCTATGGAAGCGGAGGTACTGGAAAGACATATCTTTGGGGAGCACTGATATCAAGAATACGATCTGAAGGGCTTATAGTACTAGCTGTTTCGAAAAATGGATTTTCCTTGTAAAATTTATATTGGAAATGGATAATTGGAAATATTAGGAACATAACCATGTATTCTTTTTGAATTTTCGTCAAGTATTGAGCATTTAAGCGAAATTGAGACGGTTTCTCAGCTGTTTCGAAAATTGCTTCGAAAATACCTTTAGGATTGTCAATTTTTGATGAAATTTGGTTTTTGGAACCCTTGTGTAATGGGTAAACTTCCTACCATTTTGGATTTTTGATTTGTGACAGCTTTTTCAGGACACTTTTCTAGGGCATAATCGTTATTATAGCGAAATGCTGCCGAAATTTCGACTCAAACCCATGACTAGGCTTGACTTAGACTTGACTTGACCCAATTCATCGCATGAGTGGTCGGGTTTCGAGATAAATTGCCAAAGATGGCGGGAAAAGGCCGTTTTTGGGGCTCGAAAGGCATGAAACAACTCTCACCGAGGCTTGTCGTCATTTGACGTGGCCTGATTTACTCTAGTTTTGCACGTGACGTTCTTTCTACGTCAGGGAGGGCTCCCATGAAAATAGACTTTGACTTCGATGCTTCTCTCACTCTCGAGGAGGTGGTCGAGGAGGTTGTTGAGGAGGAGGTTGAGAAGGTCCCGAGGCGGGCCAACGTAGGACGAGGTGGTCGCCAACTAGAGGGGGCACCAGAGTGGGCTGAGAAATGGGATGGCACACATCTCATTTGGGCAGCAGAGAGCCACCTGTCTTACAGGACGGCGAGGAGGTAACGGATGCTGGCCTGGAGGAGTGGCAGCACTTAGTGAGGAGGGTAAGCCCCCAGCTTCGGTTGTCTTTTGCTGTCTTTATTGTATAAGAATACATTTTTATTGCATAAGAATGCATTTGTCCTTTAGAAAACCTTTTGTTTGTTAAAATGCAGGTGGCACCGTTTCAGTATGTGGCGTTGTGGAGGATGGCCAACCGGTTGCGGGCCACGGCCATTGAGGCACTTGCGGGTGGCCGAGGACGACAGGTATGAACCTCTCATTCTCTTTACTTTGAATTTTGTTGCAATTTTCTCGCATTTTGCTTGAAATAGTTGAATGAAATGATTGAAATGAGGTATTTCTATATCACTTGCAGAGGGAGCGTGACCAGGAGCGCGAGCTGGCGCAGTCCCAAGAGGAGACAGCTCGCTTGTTGAGGGAGTTGGAGGTTAGGGACGCTGAGATCGCTGCCCTCGAGGCGACCGTAGCTGAGCTGAGTGGGGACCCGGAGTAGCTGCTTTCCTTTTTTTGTTGTTGATCGTCTTGTATATACTTGTACATTTTAGACTTCCATTTGGACTTTTTGGACCTGTTTTGGGCGAGAGCCCCCAATTTGATGTACATATTTCATTTTGGTTGTATATATGATGGCCTGAGTGCCTTTGCTGCTGGTTGTTTGTTGTTTCTGCAGGTTAGCTTAGAAAACAGGTTTGATAGATGACGGTTTATGCTGTCATGCTGCCGAAATTTACACCGGATTTGCACATAAAACACACGGTATATACGTGCCTTAAATTAGCGCAAAATAAGGGAAAAAAAAAGCAAAAAAATGCCCGTAAATGTGAAAAAATGACCGAAAAAAATGTAAGAAAAATGCCCAAAAATGAGCAAATATGACAAAAAGTGCCTAAAAATGAGCAAAATGACCGGACGGTAGGGAGGTATACCCCCTAAAAAAACTTAAAAAGAAATGTAAAAGTGTGAAATGAGGAGTGAAATGATTCCCCTAAAAAAAATGAAATGGGTAAGTGTGCGCGTTTGGCGAAAATGTCGATTGCGTCTCGAGAAGCGAACTCGAAAATAATTGGGAAATATAAAATTTGGTAATTTGACGGAATTACCAAAATAATAACCTATAGGAATAGGAAATTATAGCCAAAATAAATTAGGAAAGACACAAAGCTGAAAATCACGGAAATCAGCCTAGGGAAGAGGCGCAGCAAGAGCTGCGCCCTTCCCCCAGCTGGTCAGACCTTGACGGAAATTAGAAAACGGCTTTTAGTGTAAATAGAGACGTCGGGGAAGCTTTTATTCACATAATTCCTCCATATTTCTTCCGTCTATCTCATAAAAACTCTCCTATCTTCATAAAAAAAATTCAAAATTATGGATGACTTTGAAAACCGTCTCAAGGAGTGGACAAATGAGTTTACAAATATTGAGAAACATGACATGGGTGCATTTAATTTGGGATCAATCTTGAATCTCAAATTGGTGAAATTGTGAAACCTTTCTTGGATGCTTGTCTTGAATATTGGGACCCTAATTTCCACGTATTCGCCATTCCTGGAGGCGATATTTGTCCTTTCCCTGAAAAAATAGCAGCTATTGGAGGATGGGACCCAGAAAATGCACCCGCTATAACTATTAGCTCTCAAGGGTATAAAAGTAAATTTAGAGACTTGTTTGGACTAACCAAGGCTGAGGTTGACCGTCTTGTAACCTCGAAAGGAGTCCGTATGTTTGACCTTATCGACCGATTCATAAATAGGGGAGACCCTTCTATTTCCTATGTTGGGAGACGCAGGGCATTCGGGTTTTGTCTTTTGCATTGTTACGTCCTTCAAGGGCATGTTGACAAGGAGATGAGAGGGGATCCTCGTTTCTTGAGCTTAGTGGAAGAAATGGAGCTGCGCAAGAGCCCAACATGCCTTTGTTTAGGGGAGATCATTCTGGGGTTGGACAACAGAAAAGCCAACCGCGAGCTTCCTTATTTGGGAAGTCCCATCATTTTGCAGGTAAGAACCCGCCTTCCTTTTTTTAGACACGTGTCAACCGTTTTTTTTTTTGTTTTTTGTTTTTCGTTTTTGTTTTTCGTTTTTGTTTTTTTTTTTCGTTTTTGTTTTTCGGCTGACCATGTGGGATTTACTTTCGTCTTCTTTGCAGCTTTGGCTTATGGAGCGCCTGCGGTTGATTGAGCCCCCAGTTAATGTGCTAGGATACCATGCTCGATCAATTGCGATGAGAACTAGGCTCTACATGGTGGACTTTACTCGGGTTTGCAACTATTGGGAGAATAAGCTGAAAAGTGAAAGAGGTCCCTTGATCCGGTGGATTGTGCCATGGTGGCATCTTAGGTCAGCCACTGGAGTTTCATCTTTAGACCCGACTCGGTCAGTTCGCATCCCTGGCTTGGAATTCATGATTTGCATCTTTCCGGAGAGATTGATGAGGCAAGTGGGCCTTAAGCAGAAGATTTCGAAGCTTGATACCGTTCCTCAGACCACTTTGGCATATACTACAGAGATTCGCCGAGATTGGGCCCTCAAGTGGGCTCAAAGGAACATGTGGTTCATACTTTCTCCTATTGGCTCCTTATGGGTGTCTGACTCATACTTGTAATGGAGGAAAGCTGGCACCCCTAAAGAGCGTGAGAAATTGAGGAAGCACGAGCCTATTAACTACAAGATTCGCGAAGTAGCAAAGGAGAACCAGAAATACTTTACTGAAGAGGAGGAAAAGGCCAGATTCCGAATCGTTCATCCGTCGAAGAAACCGAAGACCGCTCATGCCGCAGAGATGGTGGTGGATCGAAATGGTAAGACTAGACCGCGAGACAGACCTTTGGTGATTAGGTCGGAGATAGCACAAGAGCGCCCGGCTCGTGGTCGAGACAAGAAGTATGATAGAAATGACAAAGGCAAAGGGAAGATGGAAGAGTAGCCTTAGTCGTAGTACTATTTATTATTATTATTATTTGTAATAAACGGCGGGGTTTTAAGAATCCTAGCCTAGCATTTATTTTCAATATTATTTGGCATATTATTATTATTTATGGAACAAATGAATAAAAGATTAATCAGTTCAGAAACTATTGTGATTTTCTCTTATTATTCTTGTCGAATTTCAAATGCCAATGCAAATGTCCTTCTATTTGCATTTTCTTAAAAAATAACTGGGTTGTATCCTGTAAAGGATTGCCTACGTATTCATTTAAAAAAATGAAATCAAACCCTTGCGCGTAGTTCGAATAATTGTAAAAGAATAATCGTTCTAAGCAAGAGCTTGTGCGAACTAGAAAATAAGCATGAGCTTTACTTACTCCTAAAATATAATTCAATTTATTTGATGACGTGAGGATGTCGAAATGTCAAAATGCAAGAGCAAAGTGACATAAGCTTCATTTCAGCGGGCCAAGGGCCATTTTTATTTCGTGTCGCATGAGCGGCACGTAGGTATTACGCGAGGCACGTTTCTTATCCTACACTAGGCATAATATCGTTTTAGTTGGTCAACGTTAGTTGGGTTAGCAAACTCATTCCCGTCTAGGTCTGTAATCCTAACCGCATCCCCTGAGAGTATGGACTTGACTAGGAAAGGTCGGGCCTAGTTGGGTTTAAACTTTCCCAGTGGATCGACAGGTAGTAGAGCTTTGACTGATTTGAGCACCAAATCTCCTTTTTTGATTTTCCTGGGCTTAACTCATTTATTGAAGGCTCGTTTGATACGTTCCTGATATGTTTGCACATTATGCAATGTGCGCAACCTTCGTTCATCCAAGAGGGTGAGTTCTTCATATTTATCTCTCTTCCAATCAGCTTCTGGAATTTGACTTTCATGAAGAATGCGTAAAGACGGGATTTCTAGTTCAACTGGTTGTACAACTTCCATGCCATAAGTCAAATAGAAAGGAGTAGCCCTAGTGGGCGTCCTAACTGACGTGAGATAACCCCATAATGCGAATGGTATCTTGCTGGGCCAATCGCGATAATTGTCGATCATTTTCTTGAGGATAATGACGACATTCTTGTTAGCTGCCTCTACCGCACCATTAGTTTGAGGTCTGTAAGGCGAGGAATGCTGGTGTTTGATCTTGTATTTGGTTAGCAATTGCTCAGTCTCAGCCTGGAAATGTGATCCATTGTCACTGATGATCTCATGTGCGCAACCATATCGACAGATCATATTGGTTTGTATGAACTTTGCCACGTTCTTGGCGGTGGGACTAGTGTAAGATGCCGCTTCAACCTATTTGGTAAAATATTCGATAGCTACCAAAATGAAACAGTGACCTCCTGTTCCGGCTAGAGTGATTTTCCCAATGATGTCGATTCCCAAAGCAGAAAATGGCCAAGGAGATGTCATGGTGTAAAGCAGTGAAGGAGGGGCGTGTTGCACATTCCCGAATATTTGGAAGTTATGGAAATGTCTGACATATTTGATACAGTCCGACCATCGTGGTCCAGTAATATCCTAGACGTGTGATTTTCTTTGCCATCATTGGTCCACTCATGTGGGGACCATATTCTCCATCATGA
Organism: Silene latifolia; assembly: GCF_048544455.1. NCBI lineage: Eukaryota > Viridiplantae > Streptophyta > Magnoliopsida > Caryophyllales > Caryophyllaceae > Silene > Silene latifolia. Next base: position 152,611,521 of record NC_133526.1, read on the forward strand.
ACTTATTTCATCACTTTTTGTGCCTGTGAATGATCAAGGCAACGCAAGACTACACAAAGAGGTGTTCTTTTGTACAATTCTCTCTGCATGAGGAGGTATTGAGAGGCTAGTAGGTGTATAGCACGTTGTCCCCTCTTATCTATATCTGATGGATATGTACCATTGAGCTTGAAGTTTAGAGTGGCTTGAAACCAAGGTTCCCCTGGATTTTCTTCCTCATCTGTAATTTGGTGTACATAGGCTGGTTCTGACCGCCGTTCAATGCATAAAGGCATTTCTACGATGTCATCTGGCATGTTAATCAAAGATGCAAGTTTTGCAAGAGCGTCTGCAAATTGATTATCTTCGCTAGGTAGGTGTAGATAAGTGACCTTATTGAAGAATTGGGCAACTTGATCTATCCTAGCCTCATAGGGTGCTAGACTTTCACTTCGAATTTTCCAAGATCCAGTAATTTGTTTGATGATCAAGGATGAGTCCCCGTGAACTCGAAGATTCTTGATGCCTAAACTTTATGCTTCTTGTAGCCCAATGAGACAAGCTTCATATTCTGCTGCGTTATTTGTCACCTCGAAGTCGAGCTTGACAGAGAGTGGTGTATGCTCACCTTCAAGAGAAATGAGCAACACTCCTATTCCAAATCCTCTTAAATTCGAGGCTCCATCGAAATAAAGGTCCCAGGAGTCTACACTGGTTTGTAGTATGTCCTCGTCTGGAAATGACCACATGTCTACTGCTTGGGTGTTTTTGATAGGATTATTTGCGAAGAATTCGGCAACGGCATGCCCATTTATAACCTTCAGAGGTACATATTCGAGATTGAACTCTGAGAGCATTAAGGTCCATCTTGCTAATCGACCATTGAGAACGGGTTTCTCGAAGAGGTACTTGACGGGATCCATTTTGGAATACACCTTGACATAGTAGCTAAGCATGTAATGGCGTAGCTTCTTTGTCACCCACACAAGAGCGAGGCATGTCTTTTCGAGAGGTGTGTACTTGCACTCATACTCTAAGAACTTCTTGCTAAGGTAGTAGATATCTCTTTCTTCTTTCCCAACAGTTTGTGTGAGCATAGCCCCCTTGGCTGTTTCGGTCACTATGAGATATAAACCAAGATGTTGATCTCGTTGAGGAGGCATGAGCACTGGTGGCTTAGCTAGTATCTCCTTAATTCTGTCAAACACCTTTTAGCAATCATCGTCCCATATGGTATGATCTGTTTTCTTGAGCTTTTTGAAAATGGGTTCGCAGATCATAGTAAGTTTTGATATGAATCGACTTATATATTGCACCTTGCCTAAAAATCTTCTAACCTGCTTCCCTGTTTGAGGTTGTGGCATTTCTTTTAGAGCCTTAATCTTGGATGGATCAATTTCTATTCCTCTTTGGCTGACGATGTATCCTAGGAGCTTGCCTGATGTTACTCCGAATGCACACTTCTGAGGATTGAGCCTCATGTTGTATTTTTGCAGTCTTAGGAAGAATTTGCGAAGGTTGTCAATGTGCCCCTTTCTATCTTTGGACTTGACAATCATATCATCAACGTATACTTCTACTTCTTTATGTATTATGTCATGTAGCAAGGTGGTTGCAGTTCGTTGATATGTAGCTCCAGCATTGATTAGCCCGAATGGCATAACAGTATAGCAGTAGGTGCCCCATTGAGGGACGAAGGCTGTCTTATGCATGTCTTCTATGGCCATTTTGATCTGATTAAATCCTGCATATCCGACCATGAAGGATAACAACGCGTGATCTGCTGTATTATCTACCAATATGTCGATGTGTGGTAGAGGGACGTCGTCCTTGGGACTTACTTTGTTTAAGTCTCTGAAATCAACACAAACGGGGATTCGCCCATCCTTTTTGGGTGCAGGGACTATGTTAGCCACCCAGTTGGAATACTCGGCCTTGAATTGTTTATCGACTTCTTCTTTGATTTTAAGAGCCCATTCGGTCCTCATTCGACGAAGCTTTTGTTTTACAGGTTTGAAACCTGGTTTGATTGGAATTCGATGTTCTGCAATATCCCTGTCGATTCCTGGCAGGTCTTTGTAGGACCAAGCGAAAACGTCCTTGAACTCGTGTAGAAGGTCTATGAAATTGTCTCTTTCAGTTGGGTTTAAAGTCGTCCCTATCCTAAGTTCTTGGGGTTCTAGTTCGGTTCGTACGTTGATGGGTTCGATATTCTCTATATCTGGTGCCCCTTCCCCCTCTTATAATACTTCTTTAACTATGTAGGGAGGTAATTCGATTGAGTCTAGGTCAGGATCATCCTCATTATCATCGTAAATAGAATTTCATTCAAAATAACACAAAGATAAGAAGAATCTGATTTATTCATATTAAATTTTGAAAAGAGTTGAAACAAGGAAGCCATCTGTTCAGTAGTCAGTGGCGGTAAAGGGACAGCTGCTGGGGCATTTCCCGAGCTACTGTTACTACTCGATGATATGCTTGGAGAAACAAGGGGATTGGGAGTGACGACAGGAGGAGACTCTCTAGAGACTTCTCTAGACTTAGAGTCTGATTCCGACGCCGACTCCGACTCTGACTCAAATTCATTGTCTTCAGGTTCTCCTTTAAACATCTCTCCTTCTCCAGTGGTGACTTTGAAGAGCTTTCCTTGGTTGTTCGTCCACTTGATCGACATTCTCTATCCTTTCTGCTGATTCGAACTGGTTTCGGTGATTAACGTTGTGGGATTGAAATGGTCATCCTGAAGTATCATGGTAATGATCTCATCCTGTGCAGCTCTAACAAATCGGTCCTCCCCAAACAGAAGACTAACAACCTGTTCGTCTAAACAAGGTGTTTAACGAGTCTTGACAGTAGGAACCGTTTCTGAAGGAATGAAGTAGCAATCGTGGAAGACCTCGATTCCAGCTAGTTGCATACCAAGGTTCGGGAAACCCGTGAAAGTATTCTTGATTCCCTTCTCTAATGAAGTATCCATTTAGGATAGGGAGATAGGGTCGCATTTGAATTCCCTTGTTCTGACGATTTTGAAAATGAGTGAGCATCTCCAAAGCTTCCTCTTTTGTGGGTTTGTATCCCAATCCCAATGGTATCCTCTGAGAGTTTCCTTCTTTGTAAGGTGCAAAGGTATTTTTCTTTGCGAGATTCAGTGGCATTCCCGGGAAGTATCCCTGAGACTTGAGTATGTGGTTGACCACTAAATTGGAGTATGAATTAAAGTATAGAGGTGCCAGTTTGCTCTCTACAAGGTTTATGCTATGAACGCCCCCAAGCTCATATACTGGATCTGTGACTACTTGGTTGCTTGTCATTTTCTCTATTACTGCTTTGATAGGTGACGAAGTGATCGTCACTACTTTGCCATCTAGTGGAATCTTAATCTTCTGGTGCAAGGTGGATGTCACTGCTTTGGAAGCGTGAATCCAAGGCCTTCCTTGAAGTATATTGAATGATGCTTCGATATCCACTATTTGAAAATTAACCTTTCGCTCAATCGGCCATGTGGCTATAGTGAGGTTGATTTATCCTACTACTTTACGTCGTGTTCCATCGTATGCTCGAACACCTTGGTTGGTAGGAGTCCAATCTGATTCTTTCATGCCCAATTTTTATGCCGGTTTCAATGGTATGACATTGACTGCGGAGCCATCATCTACCAAAGTCATTGGCACGTTCTTCTTTAAGCATATGACGTTAATGTACGGAGCTATGTTGTGACTGGCGTCGAAAGGAGGCAAGTCCTCATCTGAAAAAGTAACTGGGTTACTTAGTTTAGCTGAATCTTAGAAGACCAAGTTGACTACGTCGTCAGGCGTAGATTTGTGTGCCACATTCAATTTAGCCAAGGCTTGCAGTAAAGCTTGCCAATGAGGAAATGAACTTGCAACTAGTTGCCAGACCGAAAGATCAGCTTTTGTCTTCTGTAGTTGCTTTAGCAAGTGGTCAGTAGATGTATCTTCACTATCATTTGGTGTGATGACGTTGGTGTTAGTAACTGGACCATTAGCTATAGGACCGTTCTGAGAAGCATTTTGATATGGACGTCCTGAACGAGAAAGGTGGTCTATATCTTGATCTTCACAACTTTTGACTATATCCTCACTAGCTTTGACTAGGTACTGTTCTGTGAGGTATTCATCTTCATCATCATCGACCTATATTCCGTTGACGATAGTAAGCTCTCTCAACCTGATGATCTCGGCTTCTAAACCGATTATTTGGTCAACTAGGCCGTCAACCACGACGACTACCTCTTGCATTCTAGAGTCTTGAGATAGATTTAGTGGCATGCTCTCCTTGGGTATGGTGCTTGGGTTGCGGAGGGATGCTACTAGCTCTTCCAGTTCTAAAACTTGCCTACTCACACTCTTTGCCCATGCAATAAAATCGGCAATGGTAGGAGAAATGGTGGAATAACTCCCCTCATATTCTAATGCATGAATCTCATATTCGATTGGAGAGATGAGGTGTGAACAATCAAAGGTGGATTCTTCATCTGTAATCATCAGAACTCCAAGAGGATTCTGAGTATTGTGAGGCTTGCCTCCAGGAGGTATGGGTAGACGACCATCTTCGATCATATCCTGAAGGACATGCTTTAGCTTGAAACATTTATCTGTATCGTGTCCCTTGCCTCTATGATATTCGCAGTGTGCATTCTCATCCCAGAACTTGGATTTCTTTTCTGGGTCGGGTGTAGGTCCTATGGGTTGGAGCTTACCTTGTTTCATCAACCTTTTCAGAGCATTGGGGTATGTATCGCTAATGTTTGTGAACTTCCTTTGCGGGTTATTCTTCTTTGATGATTCGACGAGGTTAACCTCATCAGTCTTGCTAGTAGACCCATAAGAACGACTCATTGAACCTTGATATCCACGACCTACCATTTTGGACAAGAGCCCTTTACGGATGTCATCTTCAATTCTTGTCCCTAGCACAGTCAAATCTTTGAAGGTCTTAATGTTTTGGTACCTCAAGTGGTTTGCATAAATCGGTCTCAAATTATCCACGAACGTTTCCCCAAGGGTAGCTTCATCTGGACGTTCAACAAGTTGTGTGCTAGTCTTCCTCCACCTACATAGGAAGTCGGTAAAGCCTTCTTTCTCATTTTGGGTAAGAACCTCTAGAGTACGCATGTTGACTTGGATCTCAGCATTATCCGCGTATTGCTTAGTAAATTAAATTGCTGCATCAACCCAAGTGGCAATCTTCTTGTGCTCCAAAGAGTAGAACCACTGCTTAGGAATGGTATCGAGAGATTAAGGAAAGATCCTTAACAACATCTCAGGTTTGATGCCTTTGATAGACATGTAGTCTTTGAAAGCACGAATGTGGTTCAGAGGGTTTTCATGTCCCTTGAACTTTGGAATGTCAGTCATGTTGAAGTTGGTTGGCAATTGAGTGTTCACGGCCTCATAATTGCGATTATTCTCCCTATAGATGTCATCTCCCTTGAGGTACATTAGTTGCTCCTCCAAGTATTGGAGTCGCTTTTCAGCTTCAGTAGGACCTATTGGAGGGTTGGTTTCTTATTGTCCAACAAAGGGTGGAAGGTTATCATGCATGATCTTGCTAGGAATATAGTCTTCTGCAGGAGGGAGTCTAGTTTCCACAGCAACAATTCGGCCTTCAATAGGGTTGAGGCGATCATTGGCTTGGTCTTGGCTTGCTTGGAGACGGACGAGCGCAGTTATGATTTGATCATTACCCTTTGGGGGTTGACCACTAGCACTAGTGGTACTAGTTTCTGGCATCTTAGAAACTGGATAAGAGATTGACGACGAATAAAAACACGATTAGCCATTCTATCACACTTACTCAAAGAAAAGACTCAACTTGTGAAATGGGAGTGTGCCACTGTGTTAAGTGAGATTTGAAAATGACAAAGTTTCTCAATGTTTGTCCTAGGCAACTGTAGTGTAGTTGTAGGAGTGCTGACTCGAAGTGAGGTTTTGAAATGGGTTTTGAGGCCCGAATTTTTACTGGAGATTTGGACAGGGTTTCGACTCATTTTGCGCTATTTAGGCCTTTTTTGATAATGTTTACATTTTAAAATGGTTTTTTGATTTTACAGAAATTTCATCATGGTTTTATTTATAAAATGGTGATCACATATCATAGAGGCATTATAACGGTATGCTGAGTGTATTTAGAAGGGTTTTGGCTTAAAAGGTGGGTTGCCATACCAAGCAATCAAACCCTAGTCTGTGGAGAGGTCCATGCCAAACAAGAGTAAGGTCGGTTCCTAGTCCATTTCCTCGAGTAGTGAAAGCTCTTGATACAAACATGAGTAAGCATCACGGTATGGTTGTGTAGACACCTCGTTTCTGCACCCCTCGCAAACCACCCGGTGATGATTGGGCCGCATGTTTGATTCGCGGAACGATTTGTGACAGTTCGTAAGATTATCATCAAGTGATTGCTCAAATATTAATGTCAACCTCTTAGTTGTCATCTACGTCCCGATACGGTCGTTTTGGCAATAATTAGAGTACATTCGAGTCCGGTCAAAAACCGTCTCCATTTTCTCGATAACTTGTTAAATCCCGAGTCGAATGTTCGGAATGTTCCGGATATTTCTATTCCATATTTCTCAAATTTTATCTTTTGGCAAATAATATCCCGTAATATTTACATAAGATATTAAAGATAATCGAATTAATTCCGTCCTACCATAACTTAAACACGGAATCTTTCTTAAGCGAGGAGGAAACCTCCTGGGAATAGACGCAGAAAGTGTCTTTGCGCCTCTTCCAAGAGACGCAGTGGCTGCTGCGCCTCTTCCCAGGCCCTTCTTTGCATGATTTACGTATCTTTTTTATATCTTTCCGAGATTCACTTCCAAAGAGTCTCCGAAACCCTATTCCTTCACGTGATTAGTATAAATAGGAGCTTTCGTTCCTCATATTTCTCACGCGAGTGTCCGCCCTTCTCTTCTCCCTTTGCATTCTAGACTTCGTTCTTACTAATTGGCGCCTACGTGCTTGGACTTCCGACCACGTAAGCTCGGATCTTTCCGGGTACCAGCCTCTCCGTTGCATGACCGACCAATTTGACCACTACACTCAATCAATCTAATTAATCAACTTGTTAAATCGTTTTCCTCTTTCGAGGGCACTCTTTCCTTGCATTCGCGTCGAGCATCACTAATCGATCTTCTTAGTTCTTCTCGTTCCGTCAACATGTAAGTCTGAGGGTGTATTAATCTCTCTTTTATTTATTGTATTTTAGTATTGTATAACAATTGTAAGGTTTATGTCGAAAGTACCTCATTAAAACCGATTTCTAAAACCATCTTTAAAACCTTTTTTGCGGATTTCCAGAAGACTGACAGTCGAGAAAAGACGCAGCAACCGCTGCGCCTCTTCGAAGGAGCGCAGCACCTGCTGCGCCTCTTCGTGAGGCTGCCGCAGTTTCTGCTTCTTTTCTTCTTCCTCCGTCCTCTTTAATTCGTGTCAAATTTATTTCGTTTGTTTTGTTCGTCTGTTAATTCTTCATCGTGATAGTTTAATAATTCATATGTATATTAACCATCATCATTAACATGTTTTAATCGTCATAAATCCGACTCAAATCCCAAATAATCAATATTTGCGGGTTTTTCGTCATTAAATTCAATTCGAGTTTTAGAGATTCAATTCGTTCATGTTGAGTTTCTGGGATTCATTGTTGATATATTTTCACCTGTTTAGTCATTAATTCGTCAATTCATCATGTTTAGTTAATAATTCGTTTAGTTAGTTAGTTTAATTAATCATTCATTAACATCGACCCTTCACATAATTAATCCGTTTATTTCCGCCTCATCCGTGTTTTACTGTTTTATGACCTCAATCATATGTAAATAATCTGCTAATAACTTTCATCCGAGTCTAAAATCGCAATTAATCCATTAATTTATCAATTAACATTAACGGTTTGCAGTTCCGGCTTCACAGCCAGAACTCACCCTTGGAACAGACGCAAAGAATCGCCGCGCCTCTTCCAAAGGGCGCATTACTCTTGCGCTGTTCCAGGATAAGTTCTGTCTCTGAACTCCTTTTCTGCCTTGACGTAGTTTAATTAGTTTATGTATTAATCAACTAATATTCGTATTATCACCTTCTGATCTGTCGTGTTTTATTCCTTTATTCTTTTTTCAAATCATCCGTTTTAAAGGTATTTTCGATATAAATCGCCTATTCCAATGTAATTAATGTAATTTTTCATTATTGTAATTTATGATTATTGTATTTCTTTTATTGTTTGTATGTTTCCACATGCAAATGAACATTAAATCCTACTTCGACCCAATTGTATGCTAATTACGTGTTTACCGACTTAGTCTAATTTTCACATGTTAGGATTAAAACTTGGATGTTGCATTGCATGCATATAACCGACGATATATCAAGTACGAATAACTTCCCTAATCATTAGTAGAGGCCGCTATCGAGGCGGGCGGGATTAGGTGTTCGATCAAAAGAGCTTCCTAATACGTACCCTCACCCCTTACTCCAGATCTCCGTGAGCACCCGTGTTCATTGGCATCCGCGAGAGTCATTCTAGACATAGAATGCTAAGGGTAACGATTGCTTAGTGTTCATGTCACTACTTTGTGTCTTGACATGACACGAGGTATTCGAACGGTTCCAATTTCCCATAAAAATTGGTGGCGACTCCTTACAAAATGCAAACGCTTGTTTTCGAGCCCCTTCACCAAGCGCCCCCGTGGGCGGCCCGCTGTCCACAGTTTGGCGACTCCGCTGGGGATAATACACTTACGTGTAGCTAGGGTGAAACTTGAACAAGGTTAGGGAATAAGTTTGTACAAGACAATTGTCGGTTTTCATAACTCGGTCTTCCTAGACCGTTTAAATCGGCCTTCCTAGGCCCAACCCAACCCATTCGACCAATCGTCCCGTCTAAACGGTCCTAATTCTTATTTGGGCCTAAGGATGGATAGCGATTGACGTCATCCATACCATGATGCTTACTCTTGTTTGTATCAAGGGCCTTCACTACTTGAGGAAATGGACTAGGAATCGGCCTTACTCTTGTTTGGCACGAGCCTCTCCACAGACTTCGGGTTTGATGGTTCGGTATGGCAACCCACCCTTTAAACCAAAACCCTTCTAAATCCACTCAAAGATCCCGTTATAATGCTTGTATAAATATGTAAACCTTACGTGATCACCATTTCAAAACAAATCATGACGAATTTTCAAAAATCAAAACCCAATTTCAATCAAGAATTTCGAAATGGGGCCTTTAATTAGCACAAAATCCGGTCAAAACTCTGTCCGTTTGTCATGTCAAAATTCGGGCCACAAGCCCATTTCAAACCTCACCTCGAGTCCACTCCTACAACTACACTACAGTTGGCTAGGACACACATTTTCAAAGACCTTGTCTTTCTTCAAAACTCACTCAACACAAGTGGCACACACCCACTTCACGAGTCAAAACTTTTCCTCTTTTAGCAAGTGTGATAGAATGGTCGATCGCGTTTTGATTCGTCGCCGATCTCTTATCCAGTTTCCAAGATGCCTGGGTCAAGTGATGATACGAACCTCCAGCAAATTCAAGAAAGTAATGATCGAATCCTAGCCGCGATAGCCCAAATGCAAATTACCCAAGAACAAACCTATGACCGCCTTGAGCTTATCGAAGGCCGTATCTTTGATGTAGAGGGAAAGCTACCTCCCCCTAAAGGTGGAGTGCTACAATTTTCCGATGACGAATCTAAAGATGAGAATCCTGTCCCAGGAACAACCGCAGCTGAGAAAAGACTCCAATACCTAGAGGAGCAATTGATGTACCTTAAGGGGGATGACATTTACAGGGAGAACAATCGTAAGTATGAAGCCGTCAATTCCAAATTGCCCACTAACTTTAGCATGACGGATATCCCTAAGTTTAAAGGACATGAGAATCCTTTGAACCACATCCGCGCCTTCAAGGACTACATGTCTATCAAAGGCATCAAACCCGAGATGTTCTTAAGGATCTTTCCTTCATCTCTTGACACCATCCCAAAGCAATGGTTCTACACTTTAGATCACAGAAAGATCGCTACTTGGGAGGACGCCGCCATCGAGTTCTCGAAACAATACGCGGATAATGCCGAGATCCAAGTCAACATGCGCACTCTAGAGGTTCTTACCCAAAATGACAAAGAAGGATTCACCGACTTCCTAAGTAGGTGGAGGAAGACTAGTACTCAACTAGTTGAACGCCCGGATGAGGCCACCCTCGTGGAAAAGTTTGTGGACAATCTCAAGCCCATATATGCCAACCATTTGAGGTATCAAAACATCAAGACCTTCAAGGACTTAACTGTACTAGGGACACGAATTGAAGACGACATCCGTAAAGGACTCTTGTCCAAAACGGTAGGTCGAGGATACCAAGGGTCCACAAGTCGTTCATACGGCTCTACTAGCAAGACCGACGAAGTTAACCTTCTCGAGCCATCCAAAAAGACTAGCCCACCAAGGAAGTTCACAAACCTTCGAGACACGTACTCCAACGCTCTAAAAAGACTAATGAAGCAAGGTAAACTCCAACCCATTGGGCCTACTCCCGAACCTGAAAGGAAGTCCAAATTCAGGATGAAAATTCCCTCTGTGAATACCATAGGGGCAAGGGGCATGACACAGAAAAATGCTACAAGTTGAAACACGTGCTTCAGGATATGATCGAAGATGGTCGACTTCCAATTCCACCGGGAGGTAAGCCCAACAACACTCAGAATCCTCTTGGAGTTCTAGTGATTACAAGTGACGAATCTACCTTAGATTGCTCACATCTCATTTCTCCCACCGAAAATGAAATTCATGCAATTGAGAAAGAAAGACTCTACTCTACCATCTCCCCTACCATTTCCGACTTCATCGCATGGGCAAGGAGTGTAGATAGACAAGTGTGGGAACTAGAAAACATGGTAACGACCTTACGCGATCCCAAGGCAACGCCTAAAGAACGCGTACCATTGACCTTCTCTCAAAATGCCACTATGCAAGAAGTAGTCGCCGTGGTCGACAAGCTAGTCGATCAAATCATACAACTAGAAAGTGACATCATGAGGATGAAGGAACTAGCCGCAGTTAATGGGGTTTGGGCCGATGACGACGAGGACGAGTATCTCATCGAAAACTCCTTAGTCAAAGAAATAGTCCAAAATGACGAAGACCAAGATGTGGATCACCTAACTCGCTCGGGTCGTCCATACCAAAGCACCACTCAAAACGGTCAAACCAATGTCATCACACCAAATGACAACGAAGACGACCCCACTGATCATTTGCTCAAGCAATTACAGAAAACCAAGGCTGATCTTTCAGTCTGGCAACTAGTGGCAAGCTCATTTCCGCATCGCCAAGCTTTACTGCAAGCTTTGGCCAAATTGAATGTAGCGCATAACTCTACTCCCGAAGATGTAGTCAACTTGGTCTTCCAAGAATCACCGAAGCTAAGTAATCCTATTACTTTCTCAGATGAAGACTTGCCACCTTTTGGCGCTAGTCACAACCTTGCTCTATACATCACCGTCATTTGTCTAAAGAAGAATGTGCCAATGACTTTGGTAGATGATGGCTCCGCGGTCAACGTCATACCCCTCAAAACGGCATACAAACTAGGCATGAAAGAGTCGGATTGGACTCCCACTAGTCAAGGTGTACGTGCATACGATGGTACACGACGAAAGGTGGTTGGACTTGCTAGCCTAACCATAGCCACGGGACCAATCGAGCGAAAAGTCAACTTCCAAATAGTGGACATCGAAGCTTCATTCAACATACTTCTGGGAAGGCCTTGGATTCACGCTTCCAAAGCGGTAACATCCACCCTTCACCAAAAGATCAAGATCCCACTCAATGGCAAAGTGGTGACGATCACTTCGTCGCCTATCAAGGCAATAATTGAGAAGCAATCAAACAATCAAGTCCTTGCGGATCCCATATACGAACTTGGGGGCTTCCAAAGTGTAAATGTCATAGAAAGAGAGTTGGCACCCTTGTACTATAATCCCTACTCTAACTTGGTGGTCAACCACATACTCAAAAATCAGGGATACTTCCCTGGAATGCCTTTGAACCCGATTCGGAAGAACACCTTCGCGCCATACAAGAAAGGCAACTCATCGAGAATACCACTTGGACTAGGGTACAAACCCACAACAGAAGAAGTTCTCGAAATGCTTGCCCAAGTCCAAAATCGCAAGTATGTAGGAGTCCAAATGAGGCCATATCTCCCCACCTTAAATAGATACTTCGTTCAAGAAGGAAGTTCAGAACTCTTTCACGGGTTTCCCGAACCTTGGCATTACCTCGAGAGGAAGTTAGCCGGAATCGAGATCTTTCACGATTGCTACTTCATCCCTCCAGAAACGGTTCCTACCGTCAAAACCCGTCAAGCACCTTGCTTAGACGAGCAAGCTGTGAGCCTCCTGTTTGGAGAGGACCGATTTGTTAAGGCCGCGCAGGATGAGATCATTACTACGATACTTCAAGACGATCGCTTCAACCCCACCGCATTGATCACGAAAATCGACACAAAGCGGCGAAAAGGATGGAGAAAATCAATCAAATGGACCAACAATCAAGGAAGACTCTTCAAGCTCACCACCGGAGAAGGAGAGATGTTCAAAGAAGAACCGGAAGACGACGAGTTCGAATCGAGTCGGAGTCGGAGTCGAGTCGAGTCTAGAGAAGTCATTAGAGAGTCTACTCCTGTCGTCATCCACACTCCCTTCGTTTCTCCTAGCTTATTTTCAAGTAGTCACGTAGTTCAGAAATGCCCCACCATCGTCCCTTTACCGCCACCGACCATGGATCAGTTGGCTTCTTTGTTTCAACTTTACTCGAATCTTAATATGAATAAATCGGGTTACGCTTACTCTTTGCGTTATCTTGAGTGCAATTCTGTTATAATGATACGAGGATGACCAAGACCCAGACTTGACCGAAATACCTCCCTACGTAGCCAAAGAAATACTACAGGAAGGGGAAGGGGGACCAGTAATTGAGGACACCGAACCCATCAATGTAGGAACCGAACTAGAACCCAAAGAACTTAGGATAGGGACTACCTTGAGCTCTACCGAACGGGCCGACCTCATAGACCTCCTAAATGAATTCAAAGACGTCTTCGCTTGGTCCTACAAAGACATGCCAGGGATCGACAGGGATATTGCCGAACATAGAATTCCGATTAAGCCAGGTTTCAAACCTGTGAAACAGAAGCTTCGACGAATGAGAACAGAGTGGGCTCTAAAGATTAAGGAAGAAGTTGACAAACAATTCAAAGCCGGGTTCATCAAAGTTTCCGAGTATTCTGACTGGGTAGCTAACATAGTACCCGTACCCAAAAAGGATGGGAGAATCCGAGTTTGTGTTGACTTTAGGGATTTGAACAAAGCGAGTCCGAAAGATGACTTACCTCTGCCTCACATCGACATATTAGTGAACAATCTTTGCACCACGCATTACTATCCTTCATGGATGGGTATGCGGGTTATAACCAAATCAAAATGGCCATGGAAGACATGCATAAGACCGCGTTCACCCAATGGGGAACCTATTGCTATACTGATAATGCCTTTCGGATTGATCAACGCCGGAGCTACATACCAACGCACCGCAACTACACTCCTACATGACATGATGCACAAAGAAGTTGAGGTATATGTAGATGACATGATCGTCAAATCCAAGGAGAGAGAGGGACATATTGCGAACCTTCGCAAGTTCTTCGCAAGGCTACGGAAGTACAACATGAGACTCAATCCTCGAAATGCACATTTGGGGTAACGTCCTGCAAAACTCCTAGGATACGTCGTTAGCCAACGAGGTATAGAAATAGATCCTTCCAAAATCAAAGCTCGATTGAAATGCCACAACCTCAAACAAAAAAGAAGTCGAGGATTCCTGGGAAAAGTTCAATACATAAGTCGATTCATATCGAAACTTACGATGATTTGCGAGCCTATTTTCAAGAAACTCAAGAAAACAGACCACACCATGTGGGATGATGATTGTCAAAAGGCGTTCGACCGAATCAAGGAGATATTGGCTAAACCACCAGTGCTCATGCCACCACAACAAGATCAACCTCTTGGTTTGTATCTCACGGTAACCGAAACCGCCATGGGTGCCATGCTAGCTCAAATCGTAGGAAGTGAAGAAAGAGCTATTTACTATCTAAGTAAGAAGTTCTTGGAATACGAGTGCAAATACTCACAACTCGAAAAGACATGCCTCGCTCTTGTGTGGGCAACAAAGAAGCTACGTCACTACATGCTTAGCTACTCCGTCAAGATATTCTCCAAAATGGATCCAGTCAAATACCTCTTGAGAAACCCGTCCTCAACGGACGCCTGGCGAGATGGACCATGATGCTCTCCGAATTTGACCTCAAATACGTGCCACCGAAAGTAATAAAGGGTCGCGCCGTCGCCGAATTCTTCGCAGAAAATCCCATCAACGACGCACAAACCATAGATACTTGGTCATTTCCCGACGAGGATATACTTCAAACAGATGTAGACTCCTGGGACCTATACTTTGATGGAGCATCAAACCTAAGAGGATTTGGGATAGGAGCGTTGCTCATTTCTCCGAAGGTGAGCATACACCGATTCTTTGTCAAACTCGACTTCGAGGTGACAAACAACGCCGCAGAGTATGAGGCTTGTCTAATTGGACTACAAGCAGCAATAAGCTTAGGCATCAAAAACCTCCGAGTGCATGGAGATTCGTCACTAATCATCAACCAAGTTACGGGATCCTGGAAAATCCGAAGTGAAAGCCTAGCACCCTATCGGGCTAGGATAGACCAAGTCGCTCAATTCTTTGATCACGTAACCTACTTACACCTACCTCGAGAAGAAAATCAATTTGCGAGCGCTCTTGCGAAACTTGCATCTTTGATAAACATGCCAGATTACATGATGGAAATGCCTTTGTGTATCGAACGACGGTCGGAGCTTCGCTTATGTCCATCAAATTACCGATGAAGAAGAAATCGCACAGGAACCCTGGTTCCAAGCAATCCTGAACTTCAAGCTTAATGGTACCTATCCACCAGATATGGACAAGAGGGGACAACGAGCTATACGCCTATTGTCTTCACAATACGTTCTCATGCAAGGAGAATTATACAAAAGAACACCTCTTGGTGTAGTCCTACGCTGCCTTGATCATTCACAGGCACGAAAGGTGATGGAAGAAGTCCACGACGGAGAATGCGGTCCTCATATGAGTGGACCTATGATGGCAAAGAAAATCACACGTCTAGGGTACTATTGGACCACAATGGAATCCGATTGCATCAAATATGTGAGACATTGCCACAATTGCCAAATCTTCGGGAATGTACAACACGTCCCTCCTTCGTTGCTATACACGATGACATCTCCTTGGCCATTTTCCGCATGGGGAATTGACATAATTGGGATAACCCCAGCCGGAACAGGAGGTCACTGTTTCATCCTAGTAGCAATTGACTACTTCACCAAGTGGGTAGAAGCGGCTTCCTACACCGCTCTTACGGCCAAAAATGTAGCCAAATTCATACAAAATAACATCATCTGCCGATATGGTTGCTCGCATGAGATCATTAGCGATAATGGGTCCCACTTCCAAGCCGAAACCGAACAATTGCTAGCCAAGTACAAGATCAAGCATCATCACTCATCGCCCTATAGACCACAGACTAACGGCGCGGTAGAAGCGGCTAACAAGAATGTCGTCACAATCCTCAAGAAAATGACTGACAATTATAGAGACTGGCCAAGCAAAATACCCTTCGCTTTGTGGGGGTATCGAACATCCGTCAGGACGCCCACTGGGGCTACTCCTTTCTATTTGACTTACGGCATGGAAGCCGTACAACCAGTCGAGCTAGAAATACCATCCTTGCGCATCCTACTAGAGAGTCAAATCCCGGAGGCCGATTGGAAGAAAGATAGATACGAAGAACTCATCCTCCTGGATGAACGTAGGCTTCGTGCCTTACATAATGTCCAAACATATCAAGCACGTATCAAACGAGCTTTCAACAAAAGGGTTAGGCCAAGAAACATCAAAGAAGGAGATTTAGTTCTCAAATCGGTCAGAGCTCTTTTACCTGTCGACCCAAGGGGAAAATTCAAACCTAACTGGGCCGGACCATATCTAGTCAAATCAATACTCCCAGGGGGTGCAGTTAGAATCACAGACCTAGACGGGAATGAGTTCTCAAACCCCACAAATCTCGACCAACTGAAACGATACTATGCCTAGAACAGGAACAAAAACGCGCCGCGCGTAAACCTACGTGTCGCTCTTGTGGCACTAAATAAACGGCCCCTGGCCCATTTGAATGTCACTATGCTCTGGCATCTTGGCAAACTTGTCATCCTCATATCATCAAACAAACTAAATTCGCACCTCCAGAGTAAGCAAAAGCTCATGCTTATTTTCTATGTTCATTACAAGCTCTTGCTTCGAACAATTATTCTTTTACATTTACTCGAACTACGCGCAAGGGTTTGATTTCGCTTTTTTTAAGTGAATACGTAGGCAATCCTTCACGGGATTCAACCCACCATTATATTTAAAATGTAAATAGAAGGACATCTGCATTGCATTTGAAATTCGACAAGAATAATTAAAGAAAATCACAACGGTTTCATAACCACTTAACCTTTTTATTCCATTCATTTTCTAATAATAATAATACGGCAAATAATAAAAATAGACTAGGCTAGGATTCTAAAAATCCCTCCTTTCTTATTACAACAATAATAATAATAATCAAATAATAAATAAGACTTGGGCTATTCCTCCATCTTTCCCTTGCCCTTGTCATTCTTGTCATATTTCTTGTCACGACCTCGAGCCGGGCGCTCTTGCACCACTTCAGACCTAATCACCAACGGTCTTTCTCGAGGCCTGACTCTTCCATTCTTGCCAACCACCATCTCTGCGACAGGAGTAGTCTTCGATTTCTTCGAAGGATGAATGACTTGGAACCCGGCTTCTTCTTCTCCTTCATCGATGCTTCTCCTTCTCTTTCTCTCCCTCGCGCACCTTGTAGTCAACGGGCTCGCGCTTCCTCGCCTCTCGCGCTCTTCCGAAGTTGCGGCCTTCCTCCACCTCAGATAAGAGTCCGACACCCACAAGGCATTGGAGGAGAAGTTCAAGAACCACATGTTTCTTTGGGCCCACTTCATAGCCCACTCTCTTCGGCTCTCTCGTAGTAAGCGCCATAGCGATCTGCATGAACGGTGTCAAGCCTAGGGATCATCTGCTTCAACCCGACTTGCCTCATCAATCTCTCAGGAAAGATGCATACCATAAACTCCAATCCAGGAATGCGCACGGACCTAGTAGGATCCAAAGAAGACACTCCGGTGATGGACTAGAGGTGCCACCACGGAACGACCCACCCGATCGGCGGGCCATCATCATTCTTCAGCTTGTTCTTCCAATAATCGCAGACCCGGGTGAAGTCCACAATGTACAGCCGTGTCCTCATCGCAATCATACGGGAATGATAGGAAAGTGCATGAACTGGGGGCTCGAGCAATCGGAGCCGTTCCATAAGCCAAACCTACCAAAAACAGGTATTAGACACCCGCAAACAAAAAAAAAGAAACAAAAAAAGAGAAACGAAAAAAAAAAAGAAAAAAAAAAAACGAAAAAGGAAAAAAAAACGAAAAAGAAAAAAAAAAAAAAAAAAAAAAAAAAAAAAAAAAAAAAAAGACGGGTGTCTTTTACCTGTAGGATAACGGGACTCCCCAAAAATGGAAGATCGCGGTTGGATTTCCTATTGTCCAAGCCCAAGATAATCTCCCCTAAGCATAGACAAGCTGGGCTCCTGCGCAGCTCCATTTGCTCAATAAGACCCAATAGACGGGGATCACCTCTCAAACCTTCACCAACATGTCCCTGAAAGACATAAACATGAAGCAAACAGAAGCCAAATGCTCTCCTCCTAGCAACATAAGAGACAGTAGGGTCGGCCCTGTTGATGAATCGGTCTATAAAATCTAGCATCCTCACGCCCTTCGGAGTAACCAAGAGATCCACCTCGAGCCTAGTCAGTCCAAGCAAATCTCTAAACTTGCTCTTATACCCTTGAGCAGTAGAAGGGATGGCAGGTAAATGTTCGGGGTCCCACCCGCCAATAGCAGCGATTTCCTCCGGAAAAGGACAAATATCACCTCCTGGGAACGCAAAAACATGATAATTTGGGTCCCAATAATCAAGGCAAGCATCCAAGAACGGTTTTACAACCTTAATGAGTTTCAAACTCAACAAAGACCCGAGGTTATAAGCACCCATGTCATGTTTCTCAATGTTCGAAAACTCATTAGTCCATTCCTTCAAGCGAATCTCTAAGGTATTCATGATGATAATTTTCTCTTGAAAATTTATTGGGAGTTTTTATGTGTGATTCGACGAAGAAGAGACGGAAGAATTATATGATTTAAAGCTTCGTCGACGCTTCTATTTATGCTAATTGCTGTTTCCAAAAATCCGTCAGAACCGACCTGCTTGGGAACAGGCGCGGCACCTGCTGCGCCTCTTCAAAGGGACGCAGCTCATGTTGCGCCTCTTCCCCAGCCTCACTTCTGTGATTTCCGCGTTTGGATCTTTCCTAATTCTATAAACGAATAATTTCCTATTCCTACGGGATTTTATTTTGGTAAATCCGAGACATTTACCATGCTTCAGGTTTCCTTAATCCGCAAACGCGCATTTCAAGGCGACATCGACATTTTCCGCCATTTTTCTCACACTTTTATATTTAGTTTTCATTTTAATTCTTTTTCATTTCAACATTTATTTAGTCATTTCATTTTCTTAATTTCTATTTTTTCCATTTTCTAACTTATAGATTTCTCTTTTTCTTTTTTTTTCGGGGGTAACCCTCCCTACCGTCCGGTCATTTCCGACAAAATTTTTGCATTTTCACGTCCTTTCGAGTCTCACTTTGCACTAATTAAAGGCCCTATGTGTATGTAAAAATGTATGTGTTACGTGATTTTCTATGTAAATTTCGGCAGCATGACGGTGTAAACCGTTGTCTACCAAACCTGTTCAAAAGCTAACCTGCGGTACAAATAACACAACCCAGCAAAGAAAAGGCACTCGGGCCGTCGTATATACAACAAAAAAGCAAATATACAAGCAACCGGGGCTTCGCCCCAAACGAGTCCAAATGTGCAACTGGGGGCTTCGCCCCAAACAAATCCAAATCCAAGTAAACTGGGGGCTTGCGCCCCAAACAAATCCAAAAATGTTCAAAATCAAGTCTACAAAACCACGCAGACTACTGCTGGGCACCCTCCAGCTCGGCAACCCTCGCCATAAGAGCGGCAATCTCGGCGTCCCGAAACTCGAGCTCCCTCGACAAACGAGCCGTCTCCTCCCGAGGCTGGGTCAACTCTCGCTCCAGCTCACGGTCGGCCTGTGGACAACAAGAAATTGGCTCATGTCAATCGATTCAAACAAAACTGAAAAACCAAAGATCAAGGAAAAACAAATGAGGTTCATACCTGACGACCTCGACCGCCGACGAGTGCCTCGATGGCCGTAGCTCGTAGCCGGTTGGCCACCCTCCATAGTGCCACAAACCGAGATGGCGCGACCTGCGTTTCAAAAGAATTCTCAGTAAACTGAGCAAGTTTAATCAAATGTGTTCTTACACGAAAGGTATATAAACTGCAGGCTCACCCTCCGAATCAGATGCTGCCAGTCGTCTAGGCCAGCATCCGTCACAGCCACGTCAAAGTCACGCAGCCCGGAGATCGTCGTCCTCCCAGTAGCGTCAGTGTACTCGAGGGTCTCGGGGTACTCTGGGGGCTCGATGCCCGCCGCCTCAACCTCCTGCAAAGACAAATGGCTCTCGTTAATCGATGATCTTTCGTCGCGATTCTCGAAAATCAAAATCCAACAAGAAACAAAAGATACTCACCACTACCGGCCAGTATGCCAACCTCCCGTAAAGGAACGCCGAGTAATCCTCGTCAGGGAGAAGTAGGTCGTCGCCACTAGCACCAGCCAAGTCCGCCTCCCTCTCAGCCTCAGAAGGCTCCCTAAACATCGTCCTAGGAGGATCGACGGGAACCGTCAACGCGCCCGAAAACACCGACGAGCTAACCGCTCGCCCGGATACCACACAGACCCATCGACGTCCACAACAAAGAAATGACTCGAGCTCCTAGGTCGAAGGACCTCAGCGACAAAAGGAGGCGCTCCAGCGTACTCCGCCCAAGGTCTGGGCACCCACTGCGACAATATAAAGGCAAAGGTCATTCCTATGATCAATTTAAAACAAAGTATGAGAAGAATAAGTGCATACAAATAGGATACTCACGCTGCTCAGCTGAAGAGCGTACACATCCCGCCGGTAGACATTGTGAGAAGAACGCTTGCTCTTCGTCCGGCACATGACCCAATCCCTCACCACGGGGTAGGCCCTCTCCAGCGGCTCCGTCCTCTTGGGCGCGAGGTCCGGAAAGTAAGAGTACACCCACGCCTGCAAAGCATAAAAATCAATGACGATCTGTCGGTCGTCGATAAAGAAAGAAATTGACTCGGCCTAAAGGAAGGTTCATACCTCCAACAAGAGCCCGTGTCCGACGGCACCAGGAGAAGTCCCCTTCTCCATCAACTCCGGACGAACCATGGCCCTCATAAAGCGGATGAGGACCGCAAAACCAGCAGTGACCCAGTCCCAACGTCCTAGGGAACTCAGGTCAGAAAGAAAGGGAAGAAGCTTCGTCGATAGCCTCTCGCCCTTGTCTCCAAGGTAAATCGAAGACAAGAACCACCAAAGCCACAGACGAGCTCTCTGCTCAGCTGTACAAGGAGGGGGAGATGTCTCCCTCCCATCGATCACCACCGATGTCGGGGTCTTCCCCGCAAAGTAATCTCGAACGTAGGTACTGGGTACCAAACCCGGCACCGCAACAGCCTTCGGCGACAGGTTCCAGCCGATCAACCTCCTCGCCTCGGCCAAATCCGCCCTCATGCCAGTCTCCGGCCACACCATCTCCTCAGTCCCACACGGCAGACCAGAAACCATGACGTAGTCCTCCAAGGTGACTCCCACCTCACCAAAAGGCAGGTGAAACGTGGAAGCCGTATCCCAAAATCGATCCAAGAAAGCGCGGACCAGGCTAAGGTTGGCCCGCAACTTCCTCTTCACGATATCCCTCCAGACCTGAACCAGAGGACCGAACGCTCCGCGCTCGATCATGGCTCTCTCCTCCGCCGACAGCCGCTCGTAGTGCTCCATCGCCGTCGTGTACCCCGAGAACGACCGGATGTTCCCAGCCTCCTATTATGATTCGAAATAAAGCTATCTTTAGTTTTGAGTAAATTTGAAAGGAAATTTGGACAAAAAGAATGAAAGAGAATAGGTAATGAGTTAGGGAATTCCTATTTACCAAGCTCTTCACCGTCCTGTAGGACAAGTGACCCTCTGCAGCCCACACAAGGTGCCTACTCTCCCAGGTCTCAGCCCACGCGGGAGCTCCTCTCAGCTGACGACCCGCTCGTCCGAGGTGGGCCCGTCTCGGAATCTCCTCCTCATCAGCGGCCTCCTCCTCGTGTGCCTCGTCTCCAGTGGCCATCACCGCATCGGTAAAGGCCTGCTCCAAAGCCTCCTCAACAACACTGGCGTCTACCTCCATGGGGGTCCTCCCGGAAGTGGAAGCCTCATCACCTGCAACGTTGAAGTAAATCCAGGCCGCATCATATGACGACAAGCCTTTGTTAAGAAATTTTCGAGCCTTCAAGGCCCGGGAATTCCCCATTTCTGGCCATCCTTGGCCATATTCCCGCCAACCCGATCACTCATGTGATAAATTGGGTCAAGTCAAGTCCGAGTCAAAGCCTGGTTCCGGGTTCAAGTCGAAAATTCGGCAGCATTTCGCTATAATGGCGATTATGCCCTAGAAAGGTGCCCTGAAAAAGTTGTCACAAACCAAAATCTCGAGATGACAGGAAGTTTACCCATCATCCAAGGATCCCAAATATCAAATTTCATCACAAATGGGCGATCCTAGGGCCATTTTCGAAGCAATTTACGATCTAGCTGTGAAACCGTCTCAAAATTCGCTCAAGGGCTCAAAACTCGATGAGAATTCAAAGTAAATACATGGTTATGTTCCTAACATTACCTACTATCCATTCCTAGCATCAATTTGGCAAGACAAATCCATTTGGGGAAAAAGCCCCAAATTTTCGATTAAAAGGGCCGAAAACCCTAATTATTGCGGCTCGAAATTCGACAAATACGGATGATTAATGCAAGATTAAAATACATACCTCGATTAGTCATATTTAAAGCGAGCTTTTGAATCCAACCTTGACGGAAATGGTGAAGATTTGAGAGGGAAATTGAAGGATTTGAGTTTCGAAATAATGAAACATAAACCTTCTGACTTTCGCGTTTTTACGCAGAATTGCCAAATTGGGGAAAAGACGCAGCAGGCGCTGCGCCTCTTCCAAGAGACGCAGCTCTTGCTGCGCCTCTTCCTTTGTTTCCCTCCTTACGAATTTTCAAAAATTCGTTATGAGTTCGTTATTTGTGGGCCCATCTTTGGTGCGCCTCTTCTTCAACGCTATTATATTCTTTTGGTCCGTTTCGACGATTTTCTTTCGTTTCGGTCCGCATTTTATCCAGCGCGACAGTATTTTGCAGTATTGTCCAGATTCATTTTATCCCGCGCAGCAGTATTTCGCAGTATTGCTCAATTTATTTCGCCCAGCGCAGTAGTATTTTGCAGTACTGCTCACTCAAGACTTCTCCTACGACGATCAAGATGTTCCTAGTCGTCAATATATTCCCCAACAAGAGTTCGCTTGAGACCGACGCAAGCAGATTCAACCCCAAGTTTTGCAAGAGTTCGCTTGAGACCAACGCAAGCGGGTTCCCCCAGCAGTTTCTACCGACGTCCTGCTGCTTCCAATATTTCTTGTTTCCCCGCGGAGTTCGACAGGATGTCGTTCTCCAGAGGTTCCTATACCCAAACCTCTAGGTTGAATTCATATTAGGCCTCCTTCCCGCCGACGCTTTCCTTTAGGGTCCCACACCCTAGCACAATCCTTATATAATTTTTAGGTCTTACCCTTAGCTCCCAAGCTCAAACCTTAGCTCCTATGCACCTCCGAAAGCATCTCGAGAAAAAAGTCTCAGGTACGGTCTCTGCTTATGGCTGGCGAGCCTCCTTACGTAGTCTAATGGACTTTAAACGACCCTCCCCGATAGTCGACAGACTCTAAAATGTTCCCGACGATAGGTCCTTGGCTCAGACCCCTTGAGCCGCCTCGCGTCGCCATAGTCGTCAGGTTGTAATCTTCGATTGACCTGATGGCTATACTTTGACTTTCGCCTTGTCCAAGCCTCAGTCAAAGTGGGGGCTCTGTAGACACCTCGTTTCTGCACCCCTCGCAAACCACCCGGTGATGATTGGGCCGCATGTTTGATTCGCGGAACGATTTGTGACAGTTCGTAAGATTATCGTCAAGTGATTGCTCAAATATTAATGTCAACCTCTTAGTTGTCATCTACGTCCCGATACGGTCGTTTTGGCGAGAATTAGAGTACATTCGGAGTCCGGGTCAAAAACCGTCTCCATTTTCTCGATAATCTGTTAAATCCCGAGTCGAATGTTCGGAATGTTCCTGGATATTTCTATTCCATATTTCTCAAATTTTATCTTTTGGCAAATAATATCCCGTAATATTTACATAAGATATTAAAGATAATCGAATTAATTCCGTCCTACCATAACTTAAACACGGGAATCTTTCTTAAGCGGAGGAAACCTCCCTGGGAATAGACGCAACGACAGTCTTTGCGCCTCTTCGCCTCTTCCAAGAGACGCAGTGGCTGCTGCGCCTCTTCCCAAGCCCTTCTTTGCATGATTTACGTATCTTTTTTATATCTTTCCGAGATTCACTTCCAAAGAGTCTCCGAAACCCTATTCCTTCACGTGATTAGTATAAATAGGAGCTTTCGTTCCTCATATTTCTCATGCGAGTGTCCGCCCTTCTCTTCTCCCTTTGCATTCTAGACTTCGTTCTTACTAATTGGCGCCTACGTGCTTGGACTTCCGACCACGTAAGCTCGGATCTTTCCGGGTACCAGCCTCTCCATTGCATGACCGACCAATTTGACCACTACACTCAATCAATCTAATTAATCAACTTGTTAAATCGTTTTCCTTTTTCGAGGGCACTCTTTCCTTGCATTCGCGTCGAGCATCACTAATCGATCTTCTTAGTTCTTCTCGTTCCGTCAACATGTAAGTCTGAGGGTGTATTAATCTCTCTTTTATTTATTGTATTTTAGTATTGTATAACAATTGTAAGGTTTATGTCAAAAGTACCTCATTAAAACCGATTTCTAAAACCATCTTTAAAACCTTTTTTGCGGATTTCCAGAAGACTGACAGTCGAGAAAAGACGCAGCAACCGCTGCGCCTCTTCGAAGGAGCGCAAAGCACTGCTGCGCCTCTTCGTGAGGCTGCCGCATTTTTCTTCTTTTTCTTCTTCCTCCGTCCTCTGTAATTCGTGTCAAATTTATTTCGTTTGTTTTGTTCGTCTGTTAATTCTTCATCGTGATAGTTTAATAATTCATATGTATATTAACCATCATCATTAACATGTTTTAATCGTCATAAATCCGACTCAAATCCCAAATAATCAATATTTGCGGGTTTTTCGTCATTAAATTCAATTCGAGTTTTAGAGATTCAATTCGTTCATGTTGAGTTTCTGGGATTCGTTGTTGATATATTTTCACCTGTTTAGTCATTAATTCGTCAATTCATCATGTTTAGTTAATAATTCGTTTAGTTAGTTAGTTTAATTAATCATTCATTAACATCGACCCTTCACATAATTAATCCGTTTATTTCCGCCTCATCCGTGTTTTACTGTTTTATGACCTCAATCATATGTAAATAATCTGCTAATAACTTTCATCCGAGTCTAAAATCGCAATTAATCCATTAATTTATCAATTAACATTAACGGTTTGCAGTTCCGGCTTCACAGCCAGAACTCACCCTTGGAACAGACGCAAAGAATCGCCGCGCCTCTTCCAAAGGGCGCGATTCACTTCGCTGCGCTGTTCGAGATAAGTTCTGTCTCGAACTCCTTTTACGCCTTTGACGTAGTTTAATTAGTTTACGTATTAATCAACTAATATTCGTATTATCACCTTCTGATCTGTCGTGTTTTATTCCTTTATTCTTTTTTCAAATCATCCGTTTTAAAGGTATTTTCGATATAAATCGCCTATTCCAATGTAATTAATGTAATTTTTCATTATTGTAATTTATGATTATTGTATTTCTTTTATTGTTTGTATGTTTCCACATGCAAATGAACATTAAATCCTACTTCGACCCAATTGTATGCTAATTACGTGTTTACCGACTTAGTCTAATTTTCACATGTTAGGATTAAAACTTGGATGTTGCATTGCATGCATATAACCGACGATATATCAAGTACGAATAACTTCCCTAATCATTAGTAGAGGCCGCTATCGAGGCGGGCGGGATTAGGTGTTCGATCAAAAGAGCTTCCTAATACGTACCCTCACCCCTTACTCCAGATCTCCGTGAGCACCCGTGTTCATTGGCATCCGCGAGAGTCATTCTAGACATAGAATGCTAAGGGTAACGATTGCTTAGTGTTCATGTCACTACTTTGTGTCTTGACATGACACGAGGTATTCGAACGGTTCCAATTTCCCATAAAAATTGGTGGCGACTCCTTACAAAATGCAAACGCTTGTTTTCGAGCCCCTTCACCAAGCGCCCCCGTGGGCGGCCCGCTGTCCACAGGTTGACGTCAATCGCTATCCATCCTTAGGCCCATATAAGAGTTTGGACCGTCCAGGCGGGACGATTGGTCGAACGGGTTGGGTTAGGCCTAGGAAGGCCGAATAAGACGACCTAAGAAGGTCGAGTAATGAAAACCGACAACTGTCTCGTATAAACTATTCCCTAACCTTGTTCAAGTTTCACCCTTGGCAACACGTAAGTGTATTACTCCCCAACGGAGTCGCCAAACTGTGGACATTGGTCACGGGGGCGCTTGGGAAACAAGCGTTTGCATTTGTGGAGTCGCCACCAATTTTCATGGAAAATTGGAACCGTTAGAATACCTCGTGTCATGTCAAGACACAAAGTAGTGACATGAACACTAAGAACTCGTTACCCTTAGCATTCTATGTCTAGAATGACTCTCGTGGATTCCAATGAATACGGATGTTCACGAAGATCTGGAGTAAGGGGTGAGGGTACGTATTAGGAAGTCCTTACTAAACACCTAATCCCGCCCGCGTCGATAGCGGCCTCTACTAATGATTAGGGAAATCGTTCATATTTGATATGATGTCGATTATATGCATGCAATGCAACATCCAACGTTTTGATCCTAACATGTGAGAATTGACTAAGTCGGTGAACACATAATTTAACACTCATTAACGTCAAATTAGGGTTTAGAATTGATTACATGTGAAAACAAGTAAATAAATCATACAATAAATAATATGCAATAAAATAATGAAAATTACAATTACAATAAATTACAATGATTTAGTTGATTTACGTCAAAAATATACTTAAGACGGATAATTTGAGAAAAAGAAAGAAAAAATAAAATATAGGCAGATTAGGAGGTGATATTACGGCTAATAGTCGATTAATACGTAATTAAGGATAAAGGTCAAAGCAAGAACGGAATTTCAGAGACAGAAATCAACCCAGGAACAGGCGCAGGAATGTTGCGTCCCTTGGAAGAGGTGCAGTGGTCACTGCGTCTGTTTCTGAGTTGAGTTATGGCTGAGAAGTCAGAACTGCATGTTGTTAATGTTCGTTGGTTTATTTAATGGTTGATTATTGATATTTGACTCTGATGAAAGTGATTTAGCATATTAATTATGTATGAAATCGTCATAAAAGCGATAAAAATGACTTAAAACGGATTAAAACTAATTATAGACGGGTTATAAACTAATTAATAACGAGTTAGAACTAATTACAAATTAGTTAGACTATTTACGAAAACGGAAACGAGATAAACAAACTGGAAATAGACGGTAAACATATGTACAAAGGCGAACTCCAGAAACTTGAAATGAACGAATCGAGTCTCTAAAAATCCGGGTTTGATTTAATGACGAAAAGCCGCAAATGTCAATTATTAAGGATTTAAGTCGGAATTAAAGCGTGATATTTATTAAGAATATGTATTAAAAGATTTATTATGTATGAATGAAAGAAAGAAAATAAGAAAACAAAGGAAAAGGAACGAATTTACAGAGAAGCGAGGAAGAAAAAGAAAGGCAGGAACTGCGGCAGCCTCTGGAAGAGGCGCATCAGATGCTGTGACTCTTCGAAGAGGCACAACAGTTGTTGCGTTTCTTCTCGACGTCTGCCTACTGTTAATCCGTAAAAACGGTTTGATAAAAGGGTTTTAGAAATCGGTCTTAAGCATACTTTTGACGTAAATCTTACATTAATTGGTACAAAAATAAAATACAATAATAAAGATCGGATTTACACCCTCAGACTTACATGTTTGACGAAACGAGATTAACTAAATTAACGTTTTAGCAATTGCTCGACTCGAATGTATGATGAAAGTGCCCTCGTAAGATGATTTAGATTAAATTGATTGATTAATTGATGTGTAGTTGGTCAAATTGGTCGGTCATGCAATGTGACTGGTACTCAGAATGATCTGAGCTTACGTGGTCGATTGATCAAGCACGTAGACGTCAAAAGCTTAGAGCACGGTCTTAGAATGCAAAGGGAGAAGAGAAGGGCGGACACTCGCGTGAAAAATATGTGGAACGAAGGTCACTATTTATACTAGAAAATATGGAGAGTTATGGAATGACTCAAACATTGGAAAGAAATCACGGAAAAAATATGAAAACACGCAGAAAAGAGCAGGGGAAGAGGCGCAGCAGTTGCTGCGATCCTTGGAAGAGGCGCAGAAGGTGCTGCGTCCTTTCCCCAGAGGTTTCCTCCTGCGGAAAAAAGAATTCCGCGTTTCTTTTATGGAATTGCGGTGGATCTCAACTTCCTCATTCCCTCAAATAAGATTTTCGGGATATATTTTGCCAAAATATATAAAATTAATTTATGGAGTAAAAATATCCGGAATAATCTAGGACATTCCGACTCGGCATTTTAAAATGGTTTATTAGAAAATGAAGCAGTTTTTGACCCGGACTCCAAATGAACTCTAATTACTGTCAAAACGACCGTATCGGCGCGTAGATGATAACCAAGGGGTAGACACAAGTATTTGAGCTATCACTTGACGATAAACTTACGAATTGTCATAAATCGTTCCGCGTACCAAATATGCGGCCCAATCATCACCGGGTGGCTTGCGGGACGTGCAAAAATGAGGTATCTACAATACCCGACCGAATTCCTGAACTCGCTTTAGTTGTAAAGACTACCAATCCACGAAATACATGGAGAGGGACAAGAAGGAAACAAAAAATGTTGTCTACCAAGAAATATTCAACGACCTCTGAAAAAAAACAAACCAAAGAGACCGACAAGATGATAGGATCGTGTAAAAAGCTTAAGAGGGAGCACAAATAGAAAGGCTACCAAGTGCCAACTTTTCTTATTGTTTTGTTGGTTTTTACATTTTCATCACAAACATATCTCTGTCACAACTATTTAATTTATAGATTAACCATGATAACATTTGGCTATTGAAAATAAATTATTTTAGAATTATATCTCTGCCATGCCATTTACTCTTGGTAGCCATACTTATGCTTTTAAAATCTGGAAAAAGTGCATACAAAATTACATAATAGATATAAATATGCCTTTATAAAAAGCAAAACCTGCCATCAAACGTGGACTCTACAACGTCAGTCCTACATACATGTCCTCATTCAACCATCGAGTAGTGCACTTGCATGCCGAATTAAATCATTTGTACAAATTTTGGATTCTAGCTTTTGACACAAAATTTAAAATTAACCATGATAACATTTGACTTTGGTAGCCATACGTGTATATTCAAAATTGTTTTGACACATGTTCTGACACATTGTAATGTTATCAAATTGCTCAGTTGTAAATAATAATTTAACATCTGCGTATGCTTTATTAAATGGTTTATAAAACAAAGCAAATTTAAGGATTGTTCCTAAAGAACCGAAATCATTATAAATTGGAAATACGCGATCTTGAAATAAGAAATTATGGATGAAATATTAATTGGAATTAACAATTTGTGTACCTGTTTGTATGTATAGTTATATAATATAAGTCATAAATGAACATGGCTATTCAAGTGAAGAGGTGCAAAGTTGCAACCATTCATATGGAATATTGACATCTCTTACAAAAAGAAAAAGATGTCAATATTAAACACCCTTTTTAAGAAATAAAGAAGCATCGGCAGGGTACACTACTACAGATACGGGCTATAACAACGGGTAAAAACCGTTGTAAAAACAAAAAGCGGACGTTGTTAAAGCGGCCGTTGTAGAAGGTATTTACAACGGTTTGGTTATTTAATGAAACCGTTGTCTAAAGTATTCACCACGGTTAAAAGCCGTTGTTGTTGGGTGTTCTCCGTTGTGGAAAGTGTTTCAAAATTTTGGAGGGAATTATATAACAACGGTTGTCGTATTTATAACCGTTGTTGTAACTTTCCCTCCAAAATTGTGAATTCTTTTGACAACGGGTTTATGGTACATACCCGTTGTTAAAATTGTTATTAACAACGGTTCTTTGTTTAATACCCATTGTTGTAATTTTACCTCCAAAATTGTGAAGACTTTTAACAACGGTTCTTCGATTAAAACCTGTTGTTGAATATTATGCGCGGGTATTTGTGAATGTCATTCACAACGGTGTTATTTTTATTAACCGTTGTGAAAGGTATTCACAACGGTTTTTTTTAGTAACCGTTTTTATTACGAACTCCTAATGTTTTGAAAAAATTAAATTTGTTTCATGCCATTCAAAAACCTGCATATGTCAGCAGCACCATATACCAGCACCAGCATAAATCACAGCTGGGTTCATCAGAACTCAATAGATTCAATTCAACCACAACAGCAGCTGCATCATATATATATACTTACAAGCAGTTGAATTTACATGAACTAATCATTCCCTAACTTCAACAAAAAATTTACTAATAAGTTGATCTAAACTCTGAGTATCATGCATTTCTAATATATTCTAAGACGTAGTTGCCCCACATGTCTCTTACCTCGTCTATATCTACACTTGAGTACTGCTCAATCTGTTGTGACGGGTTGATTGCATACTGCGGAAAAAACAAAGAGAAGACATTATGGTATATATAGCAGCAAGCAAGACAACATTAGAAACATCATGGTATATATAGCAGCAAGCAAGACAACATTAGCTCTAATTTAAAAAAAAGTAATAAACACATGTTTAAATTATTACTAACCTTTTCTGGAATAACGAGATATCTTCGCCTAATAATCTCCAACATGAACCGACAAGCGTAGTATCCACATTGTATGCTATCTGGCTGGCGAGGGGCCTATTATTACATAAAAAAACAGACGAGAGAAGGATCACATCAGAATCTTGAACTTTAGGTATTGTATTAGTATTAAACACAGATTTTGCACTTAATGTTATTGTATTTGAGCACGTACCCCTGTTATCGTAATAAAATCAGGGCCAACATCAAAATCTTTCGTGGGTTGATCCTGCTCGTTTGCTCTTTTCTTCTTAAAGGCCCTTTTTTTAAAAAATAAAAAAGGAGGCAGAAACTAATTTTTTTAGGGGCAAAAATATGAAAGAGCTTTTTTCTATAAATAAAAAATGAAAATGTTATTATAAATAAATCAGTATTATAAACTTACATATTAATCAAGTGCTTAAAAGTCTCGCTTGGTTGATGATGTAAAGAGTCTAACCAGAAAACTTTATTCCTTGTCGGCATGATGGCTGCTAGCACCCAATGAGTCCTACATCAAGAGACATCATCATTATTAACAAGTACATATATTAGTTATGAAAATGCAATTGTAGGGGGAAACGTAATATTAATTTGTTTATTACCCTTTTTCATTATAAGCGCCAAAAATCGACTTCTTGGTTGTCGCCAATTCTTTGAGCAATATAATCTACCCGTTGTTCGAACGAGAAATCCGGAATAAATAAAGATAAAACATAGGGGCACAGGAATCCGTATTGATCAGATGGAATATTCTTCTCGGGGATCACTCTCAATTTCAATATATTACATTATTACGGTATTAATTCCGGTATTTAAAACACTATCTAGTAGTCAGAATATTAGACTATGAAATTATTTATTAAGAAACTTACTTCATCCAAACAAATATGTGTGCTATATCAATCTGGTCTAGGCCAGCCCATACGGCTAGCAGATCCCATGATATAAGCGCTTGGCGCTCAGCCCCTAGAATATCCTCCTCGAGCGGAATAACTATCACTTGCTCGGTGGCTATGCGATGGCCAGCCTCCTCATGCAGTCTCATCATCGTCACCGTTCTTACTTTTTGCATGTAATCCTTCCCTTTATATTGTGTGGAGTTTAAACTCCTAACTTTCAGGTCCGAGAAAGAATGAGTCTTTGATTTTGTGCTACTACCACCAGCCTACACATGTAGTAGATAATTAAAATAATAAAAAATCCAAAGGTAACATATCCTAGTTGGAGTATAAAAATAAAAAGCGTACTTAATTAAATACCTCGTCAACCTGCTCTTTCAATGATGAGGTAGTAGTAGCAGGTAAGACTGGTGGGGACTTAGGCTTATCAGTCTTTTTTGTCCCCTACACAAAATTACCATGCTTTTTATAAATACAGACAAAATATAAATAAAGGGAGCGAGGTTAATTTTTAAAAAAATGGAGAAGTTAATTAAATACCTCATCAAGTTGTTGTCTCGACGAGGTCGTTGGCATGTCTGTGGACTTAGGCTTATCCGCCAAAGCCGTCTTTTTTGTTCCCTACAAAAAAAAATAACATATAAATTTAACATATAAAAACATTCAACAATTAAAAATGTAACATATATATAAAGGTATTTCTTCTAACCCCAACCGCTTTCCGTCTTTGAGGCGGCGAGATATCTTCGCCAAGTAGATGTGAGTTTCAGGCCATTGGATGAAACTTCCAAGCGCATCTCCCGAATGGTAATGTCGTCACGAATCGGGACAGGTAGTTGAAAGTTTTCATGGTCTGGAAAGACTGTAGTTATCTCTACTATTCTATGATTCGGCAAAAGTTTTTCGCCATGAACTACGATTTTCCGCTGCAGATTTGGTTTCTACGAGACCCCGCCAACACGCACATGTGGCTTTTCGGTTTTAGGGTCGAAGAATAATGGCCTCTTGTTTACGGCCTGAAGAATATACACATACATTATTATATCTTTGCAAAAACGCTTGAAGATTCAAAAGATTTTGCAAAAACGCTTTCTGTCTCGGGCCGATTTTTGCACAAACTTCAGCATTCATATAAATTTAACTAATTAAACACTTCATGCATACCTTATCAAAAACAGGAACCGACTTGAAGGGGATGTATCTTTGTTTTCCATCAGCCGTCTTCTCAAGTTGCATCTCCTTTTCAGACCCATTATTTACCTAATAAAATTAACCAATTCAATGGCACCATGTCAGAAGTTAAAGCATTAGAGCTGGAAGTGAACACACCCCCTGATCTTACCCAAAAAAAAAAACAAAAGAAAAATAAGGAAGTATTAGGTAAATCGCAAGTAGATAAAGAGAACGGCCTTCAAATAATTATATAAAAGCGCAAGTAGATGAGATAATAAAAAGATTATATAAAGGACTCATTAATTAAAAAAATGATAGGTAAATCGTTAAAAGGCGAGGATATTTAACCTGAAACTTCTCAGTAGTTCTCATCTTTTTGAAAAGATCCCATTGTTCCTGCTTGATGGTGGGACACTTGTTTTCCGGTGGGCTCTTACGCATCTCCCCCGTTGCCTTGTCCACATACAACCAATCCCTAGCAACGCCACACCTCCACTGCTTGTGGACATCCGCTGCCTTATGCATTAAATACTCATCATGGCTTTTATCGGGTATAATAAAGCCTTCCTTTACACGATCCAAGTATAACTCTGCCAATTTTGGATTCAAAGTTCTAAAATCATCTAAATGGATAGGCACAAACTGTCTTGTGCAAGCACCAATCCAACTGGAGAAAAGACCCGCATTTGGACCAGTAGGGAAACCCATCTCACTCCATGTTATTTGGAACGGGTGTTTAGCGGCTATAGCTGCAAGGACTTTCTGGCACTTCGTAGCACCTCTCTCACCAGGCTTATTATCACCAGGCTCATTATTCTTTTGACTTCTTTTACGTTTTTCACCCATGATAATCCTAAAACCCAAATATGAATGATATAGCTGGAAATGAACAACTTAACAACGTACATGCAGAGTATTATCTAAAACCCTAAACCCTAATAGGAATGAAAATTTAAAACAACAGATTGAGCTTCTAAAATCCTAAACCCTAATAAGAGGAGTAAAGTAGATGATGCGGGATGATAAAGATAACAAAGAAGACGAAAAACAAACAGATGCATGAAAAAGAAACAAGATGATCGTCTTAAAACCCTAATGACGAAACACAAAATTAAAGTGAACATACCTGTTGATGATGATGATAAAGAGAACGAGCAGGATGATAAGGGAAGGCAACGGAATTTGGGCGTCGGAAACTGAGCGACGGCCGGCGACGAGAATGTAAAAAGCGAGGAAGAGAGAAGAATTAACACAGGATACCAACGGTTGAACTAATAATGTTGTGTGTGTTTGTGCATGGCATGCTGTATGGTTTTCTATATTAGTTTTTTATTAAGACAAACTATTGACAACGGGTGCTCAAAGAAGGACCGTTGTTATATGTTAATAACAACGGGTCAATAAAAGTAAACCGTTGTCAAAAGTTTATTACAACGGTTAAAATATACCCGTTGTAATATATTTTCACCAAATTTGCGCCAAAATGAAATGTCAAAAAAAATAATTGACAACGGGTAGAGGTACTACACCCATTGTTGAAAGTATTAACGGGTAATTTAAATATAACCGTTGTTATTGTTGAACCTCTTTTTTTTAAAAAATTACTGTAATTCCATTACACTCCAAACCTGTAACAATACATACTATAACAGCAGAAGCACCATATACTGCAACATTATTCAAAGAATTTCAACACCAAAGATCCACATCTAATAATAAGATCAAGAAAATAAGACAACACCAAAGATGCATGCATACTGTCCCGATGAACTATCTCGGGATCGGGGCGTTTCTTGGATGTCATAGTTTCTTCGTTAACCCAAATACCTTCACCATGGTCATCACGCATATAGATGCTTTCAGTGTCCTCATGATCGGTGTCAACATCGTCGAAATAAGATACGATGGTAGACCGATCCATTCCCTCAAAAACGACATCCTGATCATCATCACCATTATCGGATGGACTACTCCTTCTTTTCCTTATAGACAGTACAACAGACCACTTCTTATCCATAGGATCGGTGACATAGAACACTTGTTTAGCTTGGGATGCCATTATGAAAGGATCATCCTTATTATTGCCAACCTTACCCAGATTGACCAACATAAATCCCATCTTATCCTTTCGGACACAATGGATGTTGTTATCAACCCAGTTACATCGAAACAAAGGCATTGTGAAATCAATGTAATCTAGTACCAATATTTCTTGAATAACACCATAATAAAGGCATTTTCCCCAAATAGGCTTTTTTATCTTTTGAAGTAGCAAAGTGAATTGCCTCAAATTCAGAACTCACACCACTATTTTGCATTGTGCTCACCTCATCTTGCTCGCGGGTGTAAAAAGTATATCCATTAATGGCAAAATTGTTGTAAAAGGTGACCCTGGCATTTGGACCTAAACCAAGACGTACTAACCTAGGAGAGATTTCATCACCAGTTTGATCAGTACACTGTAAGACAATATTCCTAAACCACTCTGGAAACGTCTTCGTATGCTCGTTCGCAATCCACTTCTCGGTCTTGTTTTGGTGATCGAATTTGAGCTCATCTTTGTGTTGTTGAATATAAGGTTGCACCTCATCTTCGTTGTTTAGCACATACATGTGTGCTAAATGCAACATTTCACGTGTCACAATTTTTTCAACCCGGCCCCTAATACCTTTTCTGGTCATCCAGTCACTATGACGATTCTTAGGAACGCCAATCAACTCCTCAGGGGAGAGATGAGCGTAACAATATGAAAGAGCTTCGTCTAAAATGGCGCGTTCAAAGAATACAACCTTCCTGGACGATACCGATTAGATGTATAGTCCTTGTAGACTTTTATCAATCTTTCGAAAGGATACTGGTATCTCAAGTACACGTGCCCAAGGTAAAAAATCTCCCTAACCAAGTGAATGGTCAGATGAATCATGATAGTGATGAAAGAGGGTGGAAAATACATTTCCAACTGACAAAGAGAGGTTACAACGAGGTCCTCCAATGAATCCGCGTCATCGGGATCGATGACTTTCTCGCATATGGACTGGAAGAAGAGACAGAATCTAGTTATAGCATATCTTACCTTTTCAGGTAAAATGGAACGAATAGCCACAGGTAGTAATTGTTGCATCAAAGTGTGACAATCATGTGACTTTAACCCGGTGAGTTTTAGGTCTTGCATCGACACTAGGCTTTTGATGTTCGACGAATAACCATGTGGCACTTTAATTCCATTCAAGCATGCACAGAACTCTTTTCTCTCATTCCGTGAAAGGGTAAAAGCTGCTGGCGGTAAAAATGTACGATTACCTCTCTTCTGTGGTGCCAACTCTAGCCTAATACCCATCATTTTCATATCTTCCCTAGCTGCGGCGTTATCCTTTGTTTTACGAGGAACATTCAGATGGGTATTGATAATATTATCACAGACATTTTTCTCAATGTGCATGAAATCGAGGCAATGCCTCGACCTCCAGTCGTGGCCAATATGGAAGTTTATCAAAAAATATGGATCTTTTCTTATACCCACGAGTATACAATTTAGAGCCGCTCTTCTTCCCATAATCTATCTCAATATGCTTTACTTTCTGATAAACTTCATGCCCACTCAAAATTCTAGGAGGTTGACGAAGTTCTTGTCTTCCATTGAATGCTTTCTGCATCTTGCGATAACAATGGTCATGATACAAGAACCTCCTATTTCCCATATACACATACTTACGAGAAGACTTCAAGTATTCAGACTCGATATCCTCCCCACACAATGGACAAGCCTCTTTCCCATGAACTGTGTGCCCAGAAAGGTCGCCATAAGCTGGATAGTCAGTTATTGTACACAATAACATCGCTCTCAAATTGAAAGTTTCATTCTTATATGCATCAAATACTTCTATCCCACTATCCCACAACAATCGCAAATCATCTAGAAGAGGTTCCAAATATACATCTATATCATTTCCAGGTTGTTTAGGGCCGGAAATTAACAACGACAACATCAAATACTTTCTTTTCATGCACACATATGGAGGTAAGTTATAAATAGCCAACACTACTGGCCAAGTACTATGTTGGCTACTCATGTTTCCGTGTGGGTTCATCCCATCAGTGGACAGCGCTAGACGTAAGTTTCTAGGTTCATTGCCGAACTCGGGATACTTAGCGTCGAACGATTTCCATTGCTTACCATCTGCCGGGTGTCTTAGCTTTCCATCATTTATTCTTCCTGTTTCATGCCAAGTTAACATTTTTGCATCATCGGGATTCGCATAAATCCTTATGACTCTTGGTATCAATGGAAAATACCACAACACCTTAGCCGGGATCCCTTCCTTATCCTTATAACGCCACTCCAAACATTTAGGGCAATTGGTTAAGTTTTGATATAATTTCCGATATAATATGCAATCATTTGGACATGCATGTATTTTCTTATATTTCATACCCACTCCTCTTATTAGTTTTTTCGCCTCATATGTCTTAACAGGTAGAACATTACCATCAGGAAGCAACTCCTTTATCAAGGCTAAAAAACTAGTGAAACACGTGTCACTCACCCCATTTGCCCCCTTGATATTATACAACTTCACCACAGTAAACATTTTTGTGTACTTACAACCAGGATACAGAGGTGCTTCAGACTCACACAACTTCTCATACATGTTGTTAAGGTCATCTCAATTACTAGTGTCATCACCTACATCTTCAAAAGCAATGGACTCATCATCATTCTCTTCATTATCTATAGACCTAACATTCAACTTCTCTACTTCCAACTCTTCCAACTCAAAAACTCGGCAAACTCAGGATCATCGGTTAGCCTTTCGTGTACCTCAACATCATCTTCTTCCGAGTTATTCTCTTCCTCTAATGATTCCCCATGAAAAATCCAAAGTGTATAGGATCGACTAAATCTCCACTTTTCTAGGTGTATTTTAACGTCCGGAAAAGCCATATAGCTAATATTACCACATCTTTCACAAGGACATGCAATACTAGAAGAACCTTTCAAATTGTTCGAAACGAATTCATAAAATTCAGCTAAACCATCCTTGTAGGTGCGGTCACTCATATTTGCATCAATCATCCAAGTTCGAGTCTTTATTCTACATTCGTAATAATAGGCAACTAATTCAGAAAATACAATAATAGGCAAACAAATAAACGAAATTCAGGAAAGCAATTAAGCTAAATTATCAACAAATTAGATAATAACCCAAAAAATCCTATATCTAGTTATAAGCGTTGCTAAGAAACATATATATACCTGATTGATAAACACGATGAGGGAGAGAAGATGTGACAACAGTGACGGAGATGAAGACAGAGAGACGATCAGGGAGGAATGGAGGATAATATAGTAGCAGTATTAGCTTGTGTTTGTGTTTGTAGCGTATAGCAAATAAAGCAATATGTTGTTCTTAAGATTTTCATAATATTAATAACAACGGTTATTGAGTCTACAACCGTTGTTAAAAAGTATTGAAAACGGGTTCTAATATAACCGTTGTGATTACTTTTCACTAATTTGGCGCCAAACCATTAACAACGGTTAAAATTTAACCGTTGTTATTAGTTTTTTCATTAACAACGGTTGTTTAAGTATGACCCGTTTTTAAAACCAATAACAACGGTTAACAACACATAACCGTTGTAATTAAGTTTGGTAAAATTCGCGGAATAAATTCTACAACGTGTTTTGATGATTTTCGTGAATAAGCGTTGTTAAAGGGCCGTTGCGGTTGCCTGTATTTGTAGTAGTGGTAGTGAGGAATTTTGAAGGATCGCAATTTTGTTTAATTTATTTACTTCGAAAATGTACCACATCCTTAATTCCGCATCTAGAAAGTTTAATGTTATTAAAGTGCCAATATTCTTATGGTTTACAATTTTGAGCTACTTGGAACAGAAGACACACACGGAAATTCTTCAATAACAGTGTAAATTAAAATAAAGAAAAATAAAAATAAATACACTTAAGATATAAACCAAAATTTTATTCGCATCCGTACATAAAAGCACAAACGACAACAAATGATAGAACCACAATTATAGGCTAACAAAAAATGTTACACCTACAACTAAGGAACTCCACTTAACAACTACCGAGAATCATTCAAGAATACCAACCCACCTATTATCCTCCCACATAAGATGAGGGCGCATCTCATAAAATACATTAAACGACACTTAATCATACCCTTCAAAATGCATTTCATAATACCCATCAACAACGTAAATATCAATAACCCGACCAAGCCTCCAACCGTCGTTCACAAACACCTCCACAAGATCATGAACCGCATACTCAACTGTCCCAATAAAAGGAGGCATAGGACGTATGTTCACAACCTCAATGACATCTCTTAAAAAGAAAAACCCACTAGAAGTCAAGAGGTGGTGAAACTGCACATAAACATGCCCATCATCAAACAGTAGAAGAATGGTCGCGAGAAAAAAGATCCAACAAAACCCGCCTCCGGAAACATCACCTCGACTCTATCACCAACGTTGTACAACAGAGCCATTGAAAAAACACCAAAAACCTGAAATAGACGAAAGACAAACAACCAAGAAATGATATTGGAGGAAAAAGAAAGATAACACAAATACTTGTATAAAAATGATTGAAAACACAACCACTTTAACATAAAATAATAACTTATATATATAACGAACATAATCAAAACAAAGCAGGCGTCGACATTAATAACGAGAAGAACAAACATCATACAAATAATAATCACACAATAACTATACAACAACATCACAATGACCGTTACACACAAAAAGAAAAATAGAAAAATGAAAAGCCAAAAAAAAATAAATACAATTTATCATACTCATAATAAACACACACTAACTATACAATAGCCTCACAGTGATCGTTTCATATAAAAAAAATACAAGGCAACACACAATAACTATAACTAAAATGCTATTAAATGAGAATAATGATACTACTAAATACCTACAATAAATTCCCAGTAATTGGAACGTCATTAATATATTTTTGAGTGGTTGAAAAGGCTTATTCTGTTATTAAGAAGTCTAATGGATGGATTAAGGGCAAATTGAGAAGTTAGTAATAGGTAAGGAAAATATAGAGAGACCCACTCACACAAACAGAACACATAGAAGCAGCTAACGCGAACAAAAACAAGAAGAAAACTAAAAGACACCGAGAATATGCCTCCACAAAATGATATAGTACAGCAAAAACAAAAGAGTAACATTTAAAACCAGAAAACGTCTGTGATAGAAGGCACTTAATATTAATAAAATAAATGATGACAAATGATAGTAATATTAAAAAAACGTAATTTATTTTCGCAGTACGTATTTTACTCATTATAGTACTTTTTACACCAAACTTTCCATTTGTTTACCCTTCACTAGAAAAACATTAAACCTAATTCTCTTTACCTTCTCTCTAATTGAAATCTTAGCCATCTTCAACCACTTTAAAATTCTTCAATTACGAACGATTATTCAAGTGACGAACGGGTAATTAATTCGTTAATTCTATATTATGACTATTTCTTATTAATTTGACTACATTAACTAAATTGAACGAAAAGGGAACAAAAATCAATGTAGTACAGTGCAATCATTAGAAACGTACTACACAATGCAAAAAGTAATCAATCAATCAGTATGGTACATAATAATTCACCGGCCGCCACTCACCGACGTACTCTCGCCACTGGGTTGTCATCGTCGGCGTATCACCACCACTGGCCTGTCGGTGTGGGCATCTCACCACCACCGTCCTCTCACAAACGGCCACTCACAACCGGTCAATTGACCACCGGTTACTCACCGTCGTCGCATCCCCACTGGCGGCGAAAAACCCGGCCGGCATATCTCCTCCGGTGTTGACATCAACCGCCGAAGTCATGGCTTTATGAAATTTGAGATGAATGGATGGGTTGACATCAGAGGGAAAACATTAGAGAGAGGTTGGAGGGAGAAAATGAGAGGGGTATAATTGTCAATAGTGTACTACGATGAGTAAAATGTGTACTGCGAAAATCAGGACCCTAAAAAAATCATTAAAGTTATACCATAAGAACAATAACAGTCAAGCAATAAAACCACATAAATGAAAAATAGAAGACAAATCAATAAAACGATAGACCATTTACTCAAGGAAAGCAAAAGGACAAAAACAAAGGCCATATAAATAACACACATACTATCACGAAATGCAACAGGAAAAAATTAAACCAATAAACAACCAAAAAATTACTAAACTTAATCTCTAAAAAAATGGCACCTTTAACTGTGAACATTCCAGCAATGGCGCCATCCAAATCGCGGTATCAAATCATTGCACGAGCAATAAGGATATGGGAAGTCGCGCCAAATCCGATGCCAGTCCCCTATCCCTTGACATGGTTTTGTTAGATTCACAGGTAATAATGACAAACTCAAAATTAACAAGTTTCTTAAAGAAAAATGTTCACATGCATATAATTAACAAGGTTTATGACAAATTGGCAATACCCTTCAATAGGGAGACCATATCCACGCGATGATCCAACGCAAATGGATCCGTAGCTTCAAAGATGAGGTTCAAGAAAGAAAAATTTACCAATTAACCCAGTTTGAAGTCGCAAAGAACACAAGAGGATATAGACCAGTACAAACAAATGACAGCATAATCAAGTTCACACCATTCACTTCAGTCATCGAGCAGCCCGAAGACTCAACCCAAATTCAGAAACACAAATTCGAGTTCCACCCAATCCATTTGCTACATGAAAGGAACAACAAGACAGACTACTTGATAGGTAAATGCCTTCAAAATAACATTAAAACACAAGAAACAACACCATATATTAAAACTAACGTCGTTAATGCAAAAAATAGATGTCATAGGCATGCCTACAAGAGTCGAAAACAAAACTCAAGTCGCAATGGAAAAAGGAATGGCAGTGTTACGCAATATCTACATTGAGGATGAAAGGTAAGACACACTAAAGAACTTTAAACGTATTCTACAAATACCAAAAAAACAAACTAACACAAACGCATTACAGCAAGCAAGAAGTGAAGGTCACGTTATGGGGAAAGGCCGCGGACTACATCAGTGATCCTGATACAAAAGATACCGAAAACACGAAAACCATTGTCATCACCTCTACAAGGGTATTGCGATACAAAGGTAATAAATACTTATATATGATGCCCCGTGGAAAAAAAAAATTATACTAATAAAACCACAATGCAGACGAGTATCAACTAAGAAGCACAAACGGCACAAAGATTTACATCAATCTGGAGATACCAGAAGCA
This sequence comes from Silene latifolia, assembly GCF_048544455.1. Classification (NCBI taxonomy): domain Eukaryota; kingdom Viridiplantae; phylum Streptophyta; class Magnoliopsida; order Caryophyllales; family Caryophyllaceae; genus Silene; species Silene latifolia. Next base: position 152,653,357 of record NC_133526.1, read on the forward strand.
CAAAACCTGCTTGAACGGTATTAGTAAAAAAAACCCCAGCAAAAAAATAATTATACCAAACAGAAGAGGATTTTAACAAAATACACAAAAATAAAAATGAAACAGGATTGCAACACCTAGGCCGGTCCAAAAACTAAACAACGACACACAACAACAAACCGAGGACAATATGCTGGCAAACAGGAAAACACTAATGGAGCTAATGGAAATGGAAGTAAATGACCCGGTAAGCAATATTTACACACTAACCTAGATAACTAACCACAATAGATGGAAAAATCAAAGAGTCTTTGCTGAACAAAAAAATGAACAGAAACAAACATTCACATGCCATGGAGCGATTTTCGGAGTAAGGACGGACGTTGAATGGAGATATATCTCATGCCTTACATGTAGAAAAGGCCTTGACGACACCAACATCGGTGCAAAATGCGTGGAGGAATTACCATACCCAACCCAAAGGTAATAACAAAAGCACAAAATTAATTAAAAAAACAACAAATAAAAATGCATTTACTATAGGTACAGAATACTCACAACACTCGCCGAACCAACACCAAAGGAAACCAGCACAAAAGCGGAGAAAAACAGAACTGGGATCGTAAAACCACAAAGAAGACAAACAGAAAACAATCGAAGAGTAAGTACAAACCAAACTAGCATTCCATAAAACAAAACTAACCAAATAGAATAATAAACTAAACAGAATTCAAACATATCACATGCACATTATACCACACACCAGCGATACCATTGGAAACCAACAGGGAAACCAACAAACGGCAATGAAAACAGAAAGAAGACCACATTGAACCCGAGAAAGGAGAAAATGAAATCGTGCTTGACAACAACAAAGACCCAGGCGACAACAGGATAACCAAAGAAAATGATGGAAACAAGGGCGAAGAATGATAGTGAGAAGAACAACCAGATATATGTCACTCCATAGATAGCTACAACAAGAACATGAGATGAAAATGTTCAACTACAATCATGATATGAAACAAACTATTACAGAAATGACAAATAAAAAGTGAGCATAAAAGGAACACCCTTTATTCATTAATGCCATAAAAAAACTACCACAAACAAATAGCATACCAATTGGGAATGGATCGGGAACGGGAATACCCCAACAATACCCAATTCGTCATATGTTGTTCAAGAGCAAATAACATGCAGAAAACTCACAAGAATAAAACCAAATCAAATTAGGGATAACAACAATAGCCAAAACATAAAGAACCCTAATTTATTAATTCACACGACAACTACCAAATACTAACTTAATCGTTTCAATTTGACCAACATCCATCTGCTTCTTTTTCTGTATGTTGAATAGTGCAACGATGGTGTGAGGATGTAATAGAGATTCAGAGAGAGAATAAAAGGGTTGCTTTGCATTAAAATCTGAAAACAAACAAAAACAATAAGATTAGATTTCAATTTTGTAATTTTTTTGAGGGAAACGTTAATAAACAACTAAGCAGAACAAATAATCTTTTGGGCCGGCAAATTTACAACCACACAATCCAAACATAGACGGATTAGGATCGGAAACACAACCGAAAATCATAAAATAATAACCCGTGATTTCCACGGGTCACAAAACTAGTTTAAAAATTAAATATCATTACATATATTAATATAATTATATATAACAATTGACTAGTAACTCATGATTACAAGTATATAAAATGGTTCATGTTAATGGAGTAAGCGATAGAGAATCACTTTGGTCTAACCTCAAAAGGCTCTCAGCTAATATTCATATTCCTTGGGCAGTGGGGGGTGACTTCAATTGTGTGTTGTATGATAATGAAAGATTGGGTGGTAAAGTGAGTATTACTGAATCTGAGCCCTTTAAAGAGTGTTTAGATGTTTGTAATCTTATGGACAGTCAAGCTCTAGGAGCCTTTTACACATGGAATAACAAGCAACCACATGAGACTAGGGTTTACAGTAGACTAGACAGGTTTTTGGTCAATGAGGAATGGATGTTAAGTTTTCCCAATATGGTTGCAAATTTCGTACCAGAGGGTCATTTTGATCATAATCCTTGTGTAGTCCATCAAGTCTTGACTGGTCAGGGGAAGAAGAATAGACCTTTTAAGTACTTTAATATTTGGAGTTCTTCTCCTAATTTTCAAGGTTGTGTTGCAAGGGTTTGGGCCAAAGCAGTAGAAGGTGTTGGGAAATGTGTCCTCAACAATAGTGCGATCACATGATTTAAATATCATTATTAAATCTCATTTTAAGAATACATGTGGGATGTAATATTTTACAAGTCAACTGGTCCACACATATCGGTAATGATTGGCTGACTAGAGTTTGACATTACTGTCGTGCGACGGTGGTGATCAGTTGATCCCCTTAGGTCATACCTATAGGGAAATACTCTTAATTGATTATTTAATTAATCGTATACCGATACGAGTTAATTAAATTGCTTAAAATTGACGGATGATTTTGTGAGTATAATTTACGTATCAAATTGAAATGTAATTAAATGAGATACGGTCTGAGTTATCGAACTGTATCATTACTCGGATGAAATTATTGTTTAAAGAAACAATTAAATTTGAATGAATTATTATAAATACGATTTATAAATTGGTGAAATATTTTGGTACAAGTAATTACGAATTACTAGTCGATTTTGTAAATGACATATTTTATGAGTATGTTGATTTTTAATATGATAAAAATACATTGCATCGTAACATGTCATGTAACATGTTACATGTGACAAATTTGACAAATGACAAAATAAAATGGATTCTCCATTTTATACTTAAAACCGAAATATGGGTGTGTGTTTAGTAAATATTGTGTTATTTATTTTTAAATAAAAACACAATCATGACACTAGGTAGTAGGCTTGCATGCCTAGTCTCTTGTGAAGAGCAAAAACAAAAGGCATTGGGCATACTACCCAATGCCCCTTTTTCGGCCACCAACAAGAAAGAGAGGAAAGCTCTTCTCTTTTACATCATTCATTCCTCCCATCTTATTTTTCCTAGTGTAAGAAAATCCTTGAAAACTCTCTACAATTTATGATAATTCTAGAGAAATAAAATCTCACAAAAACACCACCTCTTGACCGAAATTTCAAGAGTGAAAATACAATTTATATTGTATCAATTTTATTGTAAAACCATTATTATTACTAGATCTAAATAGTATTGGTTTATTAAGATGTATTCCTTGGGTATATGCTTTTAGGAGGGATTCTACACTGGAATCCTTGTTCTTCCATTTGGAAAGCTCAAGAACAAAAGAAAAGGAGATTTCTTTTGTGCCCATTTGAACCGAAATTTCAATGTAAGGATATGATTTCTTCTCTTTTATTATATTGTTTGCATGCATAAAATCCACATTTAATTTTATGACAAATTAATTTTGACATATAAGAGTATGTTAGTATGTATATGAATCTACATTTCCTTCAGAAGGGACAAAGATGTATAGAGTGATCAGAAAGCTAAAAGCCTTGAAACTTAAACTAAAGGAGATACACAGGAGCCAATTTAATGATGTTGAAAATGCTGCTGATCTAGCCCTAACTAATTTGTATAATCTGCAGCAGCAACTGGTCTTACACCCACAAGATAAGGAGCTTATGAGGCAGGAATTTGAAGCACACAGGTTTCCAAAGTGTTACAACAAGCAAAAATAGAATATTTAAAACAAAAAGCAAAAGCACATTGGATTACTGAAGGGGATAAAAACTCAGCCTATTTCCATGGGGTTTTAAAAGCCAAGAGGAATGCCAACTATATTCATGAGATCAAGGATCATCAGGATAAACTACACACTGATGGGGAAGGCATTAAGAAAACCTTCCTAGCATATTATCAAATGCTTCTTGGTTCTAAAAGTGAAACCCTTGCAGTTCAAAAACAGATTGTGAGAAAGGGTGTTGTTTGCACTGATCTTCATAATCAAAAGCTCTTACAACCAGTCACAAGGGGAGAGGTCACGGACATACTTTTTCAGATCCCTAATGATAAGGCTCCAGGTCCAAATGGTTATTCTAGTAAGTTCTTTAAGGATGCTTGGGATATAGTTGGAGAATACATTACAGATGCAGTTATGGATTTTTTTACCTCAGGTCCTATTCTAAAGCAACTGAATGCTACTCTCATTACACTGATCCCAAAAGTGAAGAGGCCCTCTTCTATTTTACAATATAGGCCTATCACATGCTGTAATGTTCTATATAAATATATATCCAAACTGTTATGCAATAGGCTGGCAAGAGTGTTGCCTGGTTTAATTACCTCAAATTAGGGTGGATTCATTTAACGTAGGAGCATCATGGAAAACATCTTGGTTTGCCAAGACATTATAAGAATGTATAACAGAAGTGCTCTGTCTCCTAGTTGCCTTATCAATATTGACTTATAGAAAGCTTATGACACAGTGGAGTGAGCTTTTCTAGAACAGATGATGGTGGATTAAAGTTCCCTAAGCAGTTCATAGGATGGATTATGCAGTGTGTGACTACTGCATCTTACTCTCTAACTTTAAATGGGGATATGTTTGGTTTTTTCAAGGGCCAAAGGGGTTTGAGACAAGGGGAACCCCTTTCACCATTGTTATTCACTTTTTGTATGGAATATTTGTCTAGACTGATGGTACATATTACTCAGATTAAGCAATTCAACTATCACCCACTTTGCAAACATATGAAGCTCACTCACCTGATGTTTGCAGATGATCTCCTCTTGTTTTGTAAAGGTGATGCACACTCTATTATGTTTATCCTGAGAACTTTCTCTACCTTCTCCAAATATTCAGGGTTAAAATTGAGCAAAGGTAAGTCCAATGCTTATTTTAATTGAGTGAAGGAGAGCTTGAAGGCTGAGATTTTGCTTAATGCTTCAAGTCGTTCGACTATCTTCTTCATGTTGTTCGATCTTCGTCAACAATGGCAGCCGAATAATGTCCCATGTCAGTCGACTCTCCCTATTTTATTCTACTTCAGCAGCCATGTCGTCTTTAAGTTGCAGCAGGCCAATGTTGTCCGACTTCTGAGCATTGTCGCCCGACCTCTGTCCGGCCAACTCTTCCTCCTTTACTTCTAGCACGACACAATAACAAGAATTGCAGGGATATTACGACCTAGCCGTCCGAGATATAGCGTCATGTCGTTCGACCTGTTTTCAGTCGTCCTACACTATTCATCATGGTCGAATGACATGTTCATCAATGTCGATCGACCTCACATGTTCTTTGAACGACTTGTAACTTTTATTTTTTTTGTGTTTTATCGCTTAATTGTTTTTGGGCTGCTTGATTTTATTTCCTCTTGGGCTTAGACTATATAAGCTCATGTAAACCTTTTATTTGGTTATCATTCATTCACTGTAAAAAATGGATTAGGCTACTTTTCTTCTAGAACCTTTAGATCGATAATATCTCCCTTCTTCCCTATTGCTTAACTCAGATTTATTCGGTAATCTTAATTTCCATGTATTCCTCTTTTCTACTTTCAAGTATTTCTACTTTTTTATTAATTGTTTAATTTATGTTTGATAGTTTTCCAATTAATTTCATTATGTATTCCTCCGTTATTTAGTCTTACTCAATTATTGTCGCAGATTTTATCATGAGTAGCTAAACCATTTTTCTAGGATTTAGGGGGGTCATGGATTGAGACGGTATTAATTGGGTGATTAGATTAGTCGATATAATTGGTATGCGTTATTAATTGTGACAATTAATTGCAATTTGGTTAGTTAATGCGCATAATTAATTAGATTGAATTGGTAAATCCCGACCTAAGATCGAGAGCCTGGTAAGGGTTAGACCTGTCACAAATATTAGAGTGCCCTACTAAGTTGTGAGAGCCCGCTAGAAGCATTTTAGGGGGAATAGCGGGCCGAGAGGACCTTTTCACTGCCCTATAGACCGGTAATTGAGACTGACTTATGACCCTACCTATGACTCGTAATAATCCATGGTGAACCGACGTCGTAGCTCCTTTCTCTTATATTTTTCTCGACTCAATTTCTCCCTTTAAACCATTTATTTTATTGCTTTAGTTTAGAACAAAAATCAAACAAACCCCATTTGGTTACTTAGACAGACTTAATTTGACAAGTAGAACTCTAAAAGCCTCCCTGTGGATACGATCCTGACTTCCCTAGCTATATTAGTTGGAGACCAGTTGGTTTATTTTTGATAGGTTGCGACAGCCGTATCAGTGTGCGATAGCCTATCAAATTTTGGCGTCGTTGCCGGGGAGAACAGTTTTATTGCGTTTAGAATTGTTGATTTCTATCTTGTTTTCTTTTGTCTTGAGGAACACTTGTTCCTTGAGACCTTTACTTACAAGTTTCTTGAGATTTGAGTCTTACGCCCATGTCCTCTCGTACCGGATAATTGATTCCCTTTGATCTGGAGGCCGAGAGAACGTTCCGTAGCCGACTCAATTATTTCAAGGAGCTTGACGCATCTTCTAGTCCTAGTGGTTTGGGTCGCATTCGTACCAATTACCTAATCCGTGACGAGGAAGAAGGTTCTAGTTCATCATCTCCACCGCCACCACCATCTCCAATCAAAAAGATGGTAAAGCTTTCTGATCATTCCAAACCCATCGCGACTACGCTTCTGAGGGGTATCACTACTACCCAAATAGGAGCCGCGGATTTCGAGATCAAACCGGCTTTCATTAACCTTGTGGAGAGGAGGAAATTTGGGGGAAATCCTTTGGAGGATTCCAATTTGCATGTGCAAAATTTTTGTGACTATTGCTCCATGATTAGGCAAACATGAGTCACACAAGCTCAAATAAGGGAGATACTCTTCCCTTTCTCATTGAAGGACAAGGCTAAACTATGGATCAATAGCCTTGATAGAGAAGCCATGGGGATCACCAATTGGGAGACTTTGGCTCTTGCTTTTTACCAAAAGTATTTCCCACTGGAGAAAACTCCAACTTTGAGGAGCCAAATCACGGGGTTCCGCCAACAAGCACTAGAGAGCCTTTATGAAGCTTGGGAGAGATACATGGATTTGAAAAGACAATGCCCACATCATGGGTTGGATCTTTGGTTTCTTGCTATAACATTTTACAATGGATGTTGTGCCGAGTCCCAACGAGTTCTTGATTCCGCCAACAACGGGCGGTTTGATCAAATTGACACCGATATTGCTCATGCCACAATTGAATCCATTGCGATCCATGATGCTCAATATGTCAATTCCTGGAGTGCACCAATCAAGGGTAAGGAGAAATCTTCTGATACTTCCGTTTTGAAGGCTCAAATTGCCTTGCTCCAACAACAATTGGCGGATCAAAATGTAAGTTCATCTCTTGAACAAGTTAATGTAATGTCTACTACTAGTCAAATACTTATTTGTGAAGGATGTGGAGGTCGGGGACATTACCACGCTCAATGCCAAGACGCTATTGAGGAGGTAAATGCGTTTTAAAGCTTTAGACAAAGTTCATTTCAACCGGGTACTTTTTCAAATACTTACAATCCCAACACAAAGTTCCACCCGAATTTGTCTTATAAAGGCAATAATGTGCTAAATCCTCAACCAAAAAATAACTTTGTGCCCCAACAACCACAAAACAATTTTGTGCCTCAACAACAACAAAATACTCACATTCCACCACGACAAAGGTTCAATTATCCACCGGGCTATCAAAATCAAAGCCAAAATAAAAATCAAAGGCCACCTCAACAAAACTTCCAACAAAATTTTCAACAAGGCCAACATTCAAATGCCCAACAAAATAAATAAGGGGGGAGCAAACTTGAAGCCTTGGTTGATAAAATGGCTAAGACTCAAGCCGAATTGTTGGCTCAAATGCAAAAGAATGATCAAGACCACAATGCCGCTATCAAGATGTTAGAAAATCAAATAGCTCAACTAGCCTCATGCAACTCTCAAAGAAGAACGGGTCAACTACCACCCCAAGGTGAGCAACCACATGACAACGTCATTGCTATTACCTTGAGAAGTGGTACAAAATTTGATGAGCACCCTACGCCCAAAGAAAGTGAGGAGGCACTTGTTGAAATGGAGGTTTCTCCTAATACAAAGAAAGGTGAAGTTATTGCCAAGAAAGTGGATGAACCAATTGTTGTTGAGAAAGTGAAGGAGGTGGAGGATGCTCATCCAAAGAAAGATGTTGAAGTTAGAGTGCCGAAAAAAGTCAAAGTGCCTTTCCCTCATCGATTGGCCAAGTGGCGCCGTCGTCGGGGAGGCGACAGCCTTCGGGTTCATACCTGCAAATAATACAAGACAAACCAAAGTAGACTATTCGGAGGATATTTGTAGCTTAATACTACGAATTATGCGTAGAAATGCGTGCAAAACTAGTACAAAAAGTCTATATAAAACGCACGCATCAAACTTCCCCAAACCAAACCTTTGCTTGTCCCCAAGGAAACTAAATGCAACTAACTAGTGGAACGGAGTGAAACTCTGAGCTAGCTACAAATCGTCCACCTAAACCAATTTAATGCAATAAATCAACAAAATAGCAACAGTGTGAGATCCAAACGAGTTATAAGGATGTTTATAAATATAGCTGAATCGTCGACCTTGCAGGACCTTCAAAATTGGACTCTCACGGGTCACTCTCTCTCAATGAAGCAAAGGGTAAGCATATAAATGTAAGAGAGTAAGAAATATAGTCGCTCACCTAGACTACGACCTACATAAACATGCATGCATTCTAATATGATAAACAATTCTAGCTACCGTACACATCCATTCCATCCAATTAAGGTCCTGTCACATGTCGAATGCTTACAATAGTATGGAAAGGTGAGGTAATGGGTAAGAAGAGGCAAAACATTTTGGATATGTGGAGGCATAAGTCAAGCTAGTAACCTAAACAAAAACAATAATACAACATCCCGCTTCAAAACCATCAAAATTAAGCACAAATGCCTTTATTTGGCAAACAACTCACTCAACCAAAATATTAAACTCCTCATATAGTAGAATTAGCAACATAGGAGTAGAATAAACTTATTTCTTTTTTTTCTTCTTCTTTTTTCAATTCTTTTCTTTCCCCCGTTTTTTTTTTCTTTTTTCTCATTTTTTTTCTTTTGGACTTTTCTTTTTTTCCAACATTCTCCTTTTCCAAAACTACCGACTCCCAACTTTACAGTGCAAACCAAATTTGACACAATAAATGATATACCCGCAAAACAAACGCTAAACTAGCTTGACAAGGCAGGCTATGTTTGGATGTAGTTAAGGGTACAAAAGGCAAATTTGGCTAATGTGGAGTTAATCGGTAACAATGAAATAAAGGGGTATGTAAGCACCTCTCCTACATATGACACCGGCCACTAACCCGAATGTATGCAGGCAATAAGAAATCGAATTTCATACTTATGCAATTTAATGTTACATTTATGCAAGGAGTAACTACTCACAATCCTACATGAACTGGTCAGGGATGACACCAGTTTATTAAGCTCTAATTCCTTAGAATTTATAAGTAGGTTGCCAAAATTCCAAGTCTAGTCTATTCGTTCAGCTAATTTAAATAAAAACTCGTAGATTATGCAAAAGACGTACTAAAAGATGTTAGTTTATGCAAGGCTAAGCAAAATGACTAAGTGTAGTGCAATTTCATCATTGAAATCTACCGTTCCGACTGAACCTAAATGCAAAAATAAACGTGAATTTTTTATTTTTTAATTTTTTTTTTTTAATTTCTTATGGTTTTTGATTTTTTTTGAAATGAAATAACAATGCATACGGAAATGCAATAAACGTGAAACATAAATGAAATAAAAACAATATGCAGACATAGATATGGATGCATATACCCTCCTCAAACCAAAACGTACAATGCCCTCATTGTACTCAACAGCTAACAATAGCAGCAAATAGGGAAAGGGAAAATGCAAACTAAAGGAAATGAAGGAGATAAAGAGCTAAGAAACTCACAAAATAGCGTGACATAGACAGACCTCTCCAAACCAACCAGCAACATGGGAGGTCATAGTCGTCGGATCAACACTAAATGCGCAAACAAAAGGTAGGATTTTACCTGCAGATACGCAAATAGCGACCAAATATACTACCAAAACCAAGTCTAAAATGTTTCGTAGTCTATCGTCGATAAAACTGATTATTAAGCACACAAAACTAAGTAAAAGAATGTCTTAAAATTCCAAATAAAAAGCATTAAATTCCGGGTTGCCTCCCGGTCAGCGCTAGTTTCAGATAGGTCCCAGCTCGACCTTCTTGTCCTCATCCACGAACGCAAACTAATGGCCCACTATAAGGCTTCTGACTGAATGCAGTCCCTTCAGCATCCATGATTTTTACTTTTTGCTGCCACAGCACAGCATCGGAAGGACAATGGCTCTTTACAGCATCAATCACACGACCACCTTTCTTGGTCTTGTCACGGGCCCTCTTCTTATGTGAATGAAATCTTCAAATCCTCCTCTCGGGTCCTCTAACCTGTCAAGACCTGTATAAGAAGAAACAAGACGATATTCCTCGAACTTGCTCCCAAACTAAGGCGGAGGCGTCAAATCAACAGCAATATATGATATAATGGAAGGAATAGAAGGAATCCCATTGGGTTCAACAGAAGGAATAACATTACCTCCAGTTAGATAGGGTTGGTCTTTAATTACCTTCTTACCGTCATCCGAGATAGGCGTAAATGATGAGTCAACATTGTTCATAGCCAAATAATTCGATCGAGAATGAATAGTGCTCGATCGAAGGGTTTCTTTACGAAAACTACTCGATCGAACAATACTGACTGTTCGATCGAGTTCTTCTTCCTCAGCAATGCTCGATCGAACAGTGTAGGGTGTTCGATCGAGGTCTTCCTCGTACAAACTGTTCGATCGAGTATTGTAAGCTGTTCGATCCAACACTTCCTCATATAAGTCATTCGATCGAACGTTGTAGGTAGTTCGATCGAATTTTTGTTGCTGTACAGTGAAGAAGTCTTCGTATGATGCTTCATTTTCAACTAATTCTTCAAATTCCGAGTCATACATATCATCATCGTCAATAGGCAACTCAGGTCCTTCATAGGAAAGACCAATTTCGTTACAGATAACATATACCGTCTCTGATTGCCTAAAATCCAACTCGGCAGCTACTTGAGCTATTCGAGACTCAAATCTATTGAAATAAGCTTCTCTAGATTTATCAGATTCTTGCACTAGTAGTCCAAGTGTCTTCACTAAAGACTTCAATTCAGCAATATCTTCCTTGTTGATAGTAGAGGGAGGAACCTGCTGCGGCGGAAAAGAAAATGAAGGCTTTTGAAAGCCTTGCTGCTGAATCGGATGTGGCGGCACATAGTAATTCTACGGCGGAAGTGGAGAATAGTTTGGGTAACCCCCACTTTAAGAACCATAACGACCTTGTCTATACTACTGATAGGCCTAGACTCGGTCATTCTCCGCATAACAAGTAACAGGATCATGCCCCGCAGCACCACATCTCTCACAAAATGCCACCTGTTGCACCATGGGATGGAACATAGGTGGAAGATCAAAGGTACTCAAGCCTTCCCTTTGATGATCTTCTCCCAATAATCCTGTTTAGGTAGACCTTTAGGACCAATCAAAACCGCACTAGAAAAGAAGATAACAACTGCCTCAAAATTCCTTGAGGCTAAAGACAAACTCAAATAAAACAGGTAAAAAGCGTCTCCTCCCTGGCAACAGCGCCAAAATTTGATGAGGGCTATCACAACCCTATCAAAGATAAAACCGAGGGGTCTCTAACTAATGCAGCTAGGGAAGTCAGGGTCGAATCTACAGGGAGGCTATATTGCTATCTACATGCTAATCTAAGTCTATCGGTGTTACAAGATTGGGGTTTTGATTGGAAACTAAATTAAAACAACGATAAATAAAGAGTCTAGCAGTAAAGGAAAGAGACTAGGATTATCGGTTCATGAATGAACGTTAAATGGTCGCAGATAAGGTCACAGATCGGTCACATGTATCAGTCTAAGGGGCAGTGAATACGTCCTTTTGATCCTTTATTCTCCCTAAAATACTACTAACTTAGCTTTCGCCCTCATTAGAGTATCCTTAAGAATTTTAGCGGGTCTCACTCCTTCCAATCTTTTGATCTAGGCCGGAGTTTGCCAAAAACAATTAGAACAATTATGCGCATTAACCGTCTAATCATCATTAAATGATACTTATAACAACAAAGACATGATAAAAACAACAGATCTGCAAACCTATTTAGCAACTATCACCAAATCAATGTTTCCCCTAAATCCTAGCAAGGGAATTAGCAACCCATAATAATTATAATGAAATTAACAATAACAATAGCGATAATTAATAACGACAAAAAATAAAAATAAATGAATTGAAATAGCATAAACTAAATTAAACTAAACAGATAACAACTAAGATAAATTAAAGGAAGAGAAGCTAAAAGATACAAAGAAATAATTAAACTAGAATAGAGAAAAGAGTAGCGATTACAGTAAGTATAGATCTGGAAAAAATAGAGCAAGAACAACCGTCACATGTTGAACTTGAAGAAGAGTCCAACTAAAACTAAACTACCCTCTGATATGTCGTGGTTTTTGGTGGTGTCCCCCTAAACTAACCTAATTATCTCTTAAATAGGATAGATATTTATTATAAAAAACTAAGATAGGATAAAATAGATCTCGATTAAATAAGCGCTGCATCAGACTTGGTTTTACTTGATCGACCAACAAAAAGTTAGTCGATCGAGAGATATCTTCCCCAAAAGCTCTCGATTGAACACTAAAGAACTCGATGGAATATAGTAAGAATAAAAGTAGTCGATCGAGTAAGTGAATTACTCGATCGATCATATAAAGTACTCGATCGAACACTAAAGTACTCGATCGAGTGGTCTCAGCGCGTAATTCGTGCTTCGCGCACTGAACTTCAAACGGCCGCCATTTCTTCGTTACTGGTCCGAATCAAGCGATTTTCATGGCGTTGGAAATATACGAGGATAAGCTTTTATCTCCAATTGGAATCCCTTGATTATCGTTTGTATTACTCGAGATATGGCCTTTCAAAGTAGGTACTGGTTATATGAAGCTCTATCTTTGCTCTCCTAGGTACCTGACTTCTACGCGCATCACAAATTAGTAGTTTCCCAGCTCCGACTCAACTCATCTCCAAAATGTATGCATAGGGACAGGTTTTAAGCTTGATTATGCTCCTCTCCGATTCATATCTGCAAATAATACAAGACAAACCAAGTAGACTCTTCGGGGGACATTTGTAACTTAATACTATGAATTATGCGTAGAAATGGGTGCAAAACTAGTACAAAAAGTCTATATAAAACGCATGCATCACCAAGCATCAAAAGGAAACCCAATTCGGTAAGTTCATGGAAGTGGTGAAGAATCTCCAGGTAACCGTTCCTTTTACCGAATTAATCACTCAAATTTCATCTTACACTAAGTTCATAAAGATATTTTAACTAAGAAGAGGACTTTTGATGATATTAAAACTATAGCATTCACCGCCGAGTGTAGTGCTCTTTTGAAAAATAAGTCCCCTCCTTAGTTAAAAGATCCCGGTAGCTTTTCTATTCCGTGCACCATTGGCACCTATAAAATTGTCAAAGCTTTATGTGATTTGGGTGCTAGTGTGAGTGTGCTGCCATTTTCTATTTGTGATAAGCTAAACAGGGGAGTCTTAAAATGTACTAGTTTAACTTTTCAAATGGCGGACCGTTCTATAAAATGCCCTTTGGGAGTTTTGGAGGATGTTCTGGTAAAAGTTGGCAAGTTTTTCATTCCGGTTGATTTTATTGTTCTTGACATGGCCGAAGATGCCCAAATCCCAATCATTTAGGGAAGACCCCTTTTACATATCACGGGTGCGATAATTTATGTCAATAATGGTAAGTTAACCTTGGAAGTGGATGATGATAAGGTTACATATAATTTGAATAGTGCCATGAAGAGTCCAATGCTAGAAGAGTCTTGTTATTCTATTGACATTTTGGATATTGTTGATATTGTCACTGAAAACTCTATACCTCGATCTTTGGCTAAAGATCCCTTGGAGGCACTCTTGTTATTGGAATCATTTGCAGGTGATGATATGATTGGAAGCGAGGAAGTGGATGCTTTGGAGATTTCATTGGATAGAGAAGAGCTATCATTGGAGGAAATCTCACAATTTCTAGGTTTGGTTTCTACTCCTCAAGACCTTGAGGTACAAAAACCCGAACTTAAGCCCCTCCCATCTAATTTGAAATATGCTTTTCTAGATGAGTCAGAAATGTGTCCGGTCATTGTTAGTTCTCATTTGAGTGAGAGTCAATTAACTTCATTGCTTCAAGTTTTGAAAACTCACAAGAAAGCCATTGGTTACAAACTTGATGATTTGAAGGGCATAAGACCGGAATTTTGCATGCTTAGAATCTATCGTGAATAGGATCATAAACCATGTGTCCAAGGTCAAAGACGACTAAATCCTAACATACAAGAAGTGGTAAAAAAGGAAGTAGTTTCTAAGAAAGGAGGAACCACCGTAGTCAAAAATGATAAAAATAAACTCATTCCCACTAGAATTGTGACGGGATGGCGCATGTGTATTGACTAATAGGAGGTTAAATTTACCCACCAAGAAAGACCATTACCCATTACCTTTTATTGACCAAATGTTGGAGAGTTTGGCATACCACAAGTACTTTTACTACCTAGATGGTTATTCCGAGTTCTTTCAAATACCCATCCACCCGCATGACCAAGAGAAGACCACGTTTACATGTCCCTATGGTACCTTTGCCTACCGTAGAATGCCCTTTGGTCTTTGTAATGCCCCGCTACCTTCCAACGTTGCATGATAAGCATCTTTTCTGATTTCATTGAATCTATTATGGAGGTGTTTATTGATGATTTTAGCGTTTATGGTTATTCATTTGCTGCATGCTTGGCTAACTTGACTAAAGTTTTGAAGCGTTGTGAAGAAGTAAACTTGCTGCTAAATTGGGAAAAGTGTCACTTCATGGTGAATTAAGGAGTGGTACTTGGTCACATTGTTTCCGAATGAGGAATTGAACTAGACCGTGCTAAGATCCAACTTATTGAACAACTACCCCCACCGGTAAATGTCAAAAGTGTAAGGAGTTTCTTAGGCCATGCGGGATTCTACCGCCGTTTTATCAAAGACTTTTCTAAGATTGCCAAACCCCTTACAGAGCTTCTTTAAAAAGATGCTCCATTTGTGTTTACTAATGATTGTCTTGAGTCTTTTAATAGGTCAAGAAGGCTTTGGTTTATGCACTTATCATCTAATCACCGGATTGGAACTTGCCATTCGAGCTCATGTGTGATGCAAGTGACTCTGCAGTAGGTGTCGTACTAGGACAAAGGAAGGACAAGGTGCTCCATGATATCTATTATGCTAGCAAAACTTTAGATGCGGCTCAAATCAATTATGCCACTACAGAGAAAGAGATACTTACGATTGTCTATGCCTTAGACAAATTCCGCTCTTACTTGATCCGTTCAAAAGTCATTGTTCATACCGATCATGTCGCTCTAAAGCATCTCCTAGCCAAACAAGAGGCCAAGCCAAGGTTGATAATATGGATCTTGCTTTTGTAAAAATTTGATCTTGAGATTCGAGACAAGAAGGGGGCCGAAAATGTTGTTGCCGATCACCTATCCCGATTTAAGTATGATGATGGAGGTATTGATATACCTATTAATGATTCTTTCATCGATGATGCTTTGATGATGTTGGAAGCTAATACACCTTGGTATGCCGACATAGCCAACTATCTAGTTGGAAAGGAGTTGCCACCCAACCTCTCATATCAACAAAGGAAGAAGTTCTTACATGATGCCAAGTTCTTCCTTTGGGATGATCCTTATCTATTCAAACATAGCTCCGACGGGCTATTCCAGAGATGTGTCCCACAATGGGATGTGACAGGTGTGCTAGAGGGATGTCATTCTTCTCCTTATGGTGGTCATCATGGACCACCCAAGACCGTTGCAAAGGTGTTGCAATTTGGCTTCTATTGGCCTACCATGTTCCAAGATGCCAAAACTTTCATGATGGCATGCGATGCTTGCCAAAGGACATGCTCTATTTCAAGAAGACATGAGATGCCTTTAAATGGTATCTTGTAAGTGGAGGTGTTTGATGTGTGGGGTATCTATTACCACGGGCCATTTCCTTCATCAAAAGGTAATTATTACATATTGGTCGCCGTTGATTATGTCTCTAAATGGGTAGAGGCAATTGTTAATCCCACCAATGATGCCTGAGCCGTGATAAATTTATTCAAGAAGATCATATTTCAAAGATTCGGTGTGCCAAGAGCGGTCATTAGTCATCGTGGTAGTCACGTTGGTAAGAAACAGCTTGATGTGTTGCTTGAAAAGTATGGGGTATCCCATAGAAGAGGCTTGGCTTACCATCCACAAACAGGTGGCCAAGTAGAAGTTTCAAACCGTGAGCTGAAGTCCATACTTGAGAAAGTTGTTGCCAAGTTGAGGAAAGATTGGAGCATGAAGCTCGATGAAACCTTATGGGCCTGCCATACCGTATTCAAAACCCCTATTGGTAAATCACCATATAGGTTGGTTTATGGAAAAGCTTGCCATCTACCAGTTGAGATGGAGCACTAGGCATATTGGGCGGCCAAGGAGCTTAATATGGATGCCGAGACGAAAAGGTGGCATGACAAGAAGATTTGAAAGAAAGAATTCAAATCGGTGATAAGGTTTTGCTATTCAATTCCCAGCTCAAGCTATTCCAGGGAAAACTACGATCACGGTGGTCCGGTGTATTTACCGTCACAAATGTCAATAAATTCGGTTCCGTTGAAGTGATGACCGCCAATGGAGAAAAATTCATAGCAAATTGCCATCGTTTGAAGGTCTACCATGAGAATTTGATCGTTGGAGTTATAGAGGAGGTCACCGTGACTGCTCTACCCATGGAAGTTTAACCCATTCAAGCTTCTTATGTCATGCAGGACGTTAAACCAGCGCTTCTCGGGAGGTAACCCGTGTTTTTATTTGTTTTTATTTTTAATTTCCAAACAGTTTAATGCTTTAATAGATTTAGTAATAATTTTTAGACTAGACGGCATTTTTTTTTTTGTGATTTATAGGTACTATAAAAAGAGAAGAAGGCTATAGGAGAATATGCACGCTTCTCCATGTAAGAAACCCCGTTCGGGGTCTTAACGTTAAAAAACGGAGCATCAATTGAATTATACGAAGGAGGCAAAAGTCAGCGCGGGGATATTGATCAACCCCAATCGAGTTGGGGTGTCCTCGATCAGGGACGTGGTTTTTCATTTTTGCGTCTTTTAATTAAAAGACGGGATAGGCAAGACAATTCTATCACTTTCTCACAAACCCGACGGTACCTTCTTTCTTTCTTCTCTCTATTTTCTTCATTTTCTACCTAAAATCACTTCAAAACACGATTTCTATCATCAAGATTCAAGGTTTGTTCATCAATCATCAACAATAATTTTTCATCTCATTTCTCTTTCATTTCATCCAATTTAATCAATTAAAATCCAATTTCTCAGACCCTAACTCAATTTGGGGGAATTTGATTTGTCACTTATATATGCTAGAAATTGGTTTAATTGTGTTCTATTAATGTTTATAGGATGAATTAGTTCACTAATTTATTCTATTATGCTTGTTTGGATGAATTTTTGCTTGTCTTAAGATGAAATTTTTGTCTTAAAATTTCAGAAATTTTGTGGCTCCTAAGAAAGCTACTACACAAGGTCCTTCTAAGAGGAGAGGTGAAGCGGAGGCATCCCGTGTTGTGGAGGATATGGAGATGTAAGAAACACCGGAGTGTCATGATCCTACGTTTCCAGATGTGATTTTTTCGACGGAAACTCAATTGCTCAAATGGAAGTCCTTGAGAGTTAAGGGTATTAAAGTCACCAAATTCATTAATCTTGACTCTTTAAAGCATATTGGTCTTGATAAGCATGTAAAATTGTTGTTTAAGGGTCTTGATATGAATTTTGCTTATACTATGAATTACAAAACCTTCCCTGAACTCACCCTTGAGTTCTTGAGTTCATTTGAATTTCACAAGTCTAAGAAGAAATATATTATTTATGGTGTAAGTTTCCGTTTGTTTAATGAAGAACATAGGATGACTTTAGGTGCTTTTGCGGATATTTTCCAATTGAAACATGAGAATTTGCACATTGAGTCACCCACCCATTATAACCCCAAGAATACATGGCAAGCTATTTTTCAATACCCATTTGTTGATTGGAACCATATCCCCCATCAATGCATTTACTACCCCGCCATTTGTATATGGCAACGATTCATAAGTTGGACATTTTTGGTAGAAATAAACCTCACTCGGTGAGGATGTTGGAGGTTGAAATTTTGGGCGCCTTTCTAAATGTTGATGGTGATGAGAAATGGGAGATTAATATCCCTTACCACTTTGCTACTCATTTGACCAAACAAAGTAATAATTCCACTAGTACTATTGTTTTGGGTGGGTTGGTCACAAGGATTGCTAATAGGGTATGCCGGTTTAACCAAGAGACCACACATTTGCAAACTTTGCTTTCTATGAGGCAGGCGAGTGACGGACTTGATTATGAATATTTTCTATCTTTGAATTGGTTTAGAAACTCTCATCCTCATATGAGTGGAAAATTGGTAGAAATTCAATTAGTCTACCGGATGAGGTTTCCGAACTAACAGCTTTGGTCCACACCAAACCCCATAGGGCGGGTGCCTCCTTTGAAGCGGTCACTTATCACTTGCCGTTAAGAGGAGAGTCACCCAATGTACCCACCATTGAGCACTGTGAGAGAGGTCAATCCTCTCATGCTCGCCATTCCACCTCTAGCATTGACATGATGGACATGATGAGAGACCTTGCCCTTAATGTGGCCACCATTTGTGATGACCAAAGACTTGCCCTACACCCCATTTATGATCACTTTGCTAGGCAAGGGGTTACCCCACTTGAGGGACCTCACCCATCATTCTACAATTATCCCCTGGGTGGGTTCCCTTCTTCTTCTGGTTATAATGCAGTAATGCAGGTACTTATGCACCCGGTCCGGACTATTGTGGTTCGGATGATGGAGTGGAGGCTCTAGATGGAGGTTATGGTTGATATGGAGGGTATGGTGGCTATGGAGGAGGGCTTGGTAGTGGAAAAAATATTTATGAGTATCGGAACTCGAACCAAAGTGGTACCCCAAGTGGTAGTTGTCACCAAGATGGTGCATCGGGATTCGGTGGAGGTCAAGCACCAAAAGGTAATAAGGGCTTCAACTTTTGGCCCTTTACTTGATCTAATGATGATTGGAAGAGTCCCCTGTATACATATTAACTTGGGGGAGGCTATCTAGGCTAGTAAGTATGCTTTCCTTTGCATTTTAGTTATATTTCCCGCAACCCATTATATATAACCTCTTGTCTTACTTGTTTATGTGCTTTGTGCCGTTTTTATGGTTTGGTTAGATGCTTTACATGTTGGCACATTGAAGACAATGTTATGTTTAGCTTCGCGGGTGGGGGATTGCATTTTAGTGTAGCTTGCATTGTAGAAAATCTGAAAATTTGAGAAAATTGTGTTGCTTCTTGCTTCTTATGCTTGGTTTTGCCTACTTTTTGTCAAACAAATGTGCTTATGCCCTCTTGCTTATCCTAATGATAGCTAATAGCTAATGATTCTTTCTTATTTGATGGGATAATTGCTTCATGGGGATGTCTTGACATAGTAGGTGGAAGATGAAAATTGAATCGAATAATAGTTATGAGCAAAATTATACGATACGGTTTTTTTACACGTATCTGATACGCTATACGAATTTAATTTTACGGATTTCCGGATATCCGATACGAATTTCCGGATATCCAATACGGTTCTTTAAAAACCGTATCGGATAAGGATCGTCAAAATATGAAACCGGATATACGGTATCCGATACGGTTTCCTTTTTCCTAAAATAAAATATAAAAATATATACATAAATCACAAAATATCCAATATGTTGGTGATTAAAACTTATTATTATTAAACTTTATGACTTATTTACTCCTATAACTTTTTAAAACACTTTAAAGTTACTAAAAAAACCAATAATCACACATAGAAAAGAGAAAATATATATTAAATTACATAAGTGAGGTTGAAAACCGGATACTGGATATACGGAAAAACCGGATATACGGTTTCCGTATATACGAAAAAATCGTATCGGATAAGGATACTAACAAAGGAGATTTTAAAAACCGGATATCCGATATGGTTTCCAAAACCGTATCGGATATCTGATTTTGCTCACCCCTACCGAATAGGCTTGATCTTGACTTTGGCATGCCACAAAATGGTAAGGTAGAGCCTCCTTGGACCGGTACATCTTTTTCCAGTCTCACTTAAGTGAGTGTAGGTCTCCTTATGGTGTGTGTTATATCAATAACGCACCAGTATGGTTTTTGTTTCATTTCTCTAAGCATTACTTTCATAATATGCTATGCATTTGAAGCCATTCACTTTGACTATGTTCCCCATTTCTAGCCCCTTCTTACACATATTTACATCTTATCTAGCTACATTCTAAACTTGCCTACCTTTTTAATCTAGTAGCTATGTCATTGGTGTTAGGGTTCTCATTTGGGATATGCTTTATTTGAGTCACTGTGAGCTTGGTTATGACGGAGTTGCTAATTCCCGGATTTTGATTATGAAAGAAAAAAAGAAGTGGAAAGAAAGATGAGAAAAAGAGAAAATAATTTAAAAGAATGCAAGAAATAGAAAAAAAAGATGTAAAAAAGAAATGAAAAAAAAAGCATGAATTGAATAAAGAAAAAAGAAGAAGAAGTTGAATTAAGAAACTCTCATGTTTTATCATCAATTTTTGGAGAGTGTTCTTATGGTTTATATTGAAAGAAGTCATCATGTTGTTGTTTCTGGCTTCTAATTTTGGGTTTAGTTTGGGATTGAGCATCCTTTCATTGGTTATTGCTAGCTTGCCTTAGCTCCACATACCATAATTCATATGATCCCCTTTCTTACCCATTACATATTGTCTTTTTCTTACCCATTGGCTTCTTTTATATGCTTGCATTTTGATTGCATTTGACTTGTGATTTGAAATGACTAACATATTAGATTGCGGGCACACTCTCATGAGTTGAGGATAGGTGAGTGCTACTCACATAAAAATCCTTTTACATAAAATGAGTATTGAGAGAATCGCGAGAGTCCAAAGTAAAAAAGATCATGTAAGGGCCGAAAAGTTCATTTGAAGTCATTCATGCTACACCGCCATGTAAATCTCATCCATGTTTTTCCAAAATCCTTATGCCCATGTTGTTTCGGGATTTGAATAATATGCTTATAGTGTAATATTCATTAATCTCTTATTAGACATTTCTAATAACGATTAAAGTTTAGTTTAGTCATAAACTAATTAGATCTTATGCATGCATAACAATAAAATACAAAGTAAGACGAAAACCAATTACTTACAATGAGGGCCGAATGGTTTATACTAATCGGTCTCCTACCAAATTAGTCTTCTTAAGAAAATCCAAGTGCTCCAACAAAACCCTTAGATTCAATAGTAGAATCTACTCCTCAAAGATTTGTACCAAGATAATCACTCTTAATGCATTACTACGTTGAATACTAGAATTAGTATATGAGCCCTTAAAATTGATACTAATATTATAGTTTACTACTTCTAGTAATGATAGAATAATATTAGAGATTTTGTAAGTTTTTACTTCTCAAGTTTTCTAAACAAAGTTAGAGAGAATATTTCAAATTATCAATCATAATTTGTGGGTAAGAATGAATAATCATCTTAGAAGAGAAAAACCTCTTCTTTTTCATATGGGGGCCGGTTGGGTCTTGGGTAGGATGCCCAATGCTTTTGCAAGTTAATCTTCTCAAGAGTTTAGGCATGCAACCCTATAATTAGTAGGGTATGATTATGTTCCCATTAATTAAATAAACAAAACATAATCATCCCCATAACCACCCATTAACACGACACATATAGGATAAAACGGATCTATTTTAAGTTTGTCAATTGTCAATTTGTGTAGTGTCACATATTGGACATGTTACTAGACATGTTTCTTAATAATGCATTTTTAACTCATTAAAAATCATTATACAAACAAAATAAATCACATACAAAAATTAACTAGTAATTCATGATTACTAGTACTTAAAATGGGTCATAGAATTTTAAATCACAACAACTTGTATTTATAATAAACCATTCATTCTTATTTTAATTGTTTCATAAACAATAAATAAACCTAAGTAATAAAACAATTTAAATTACTTAGACCGAATATTATTTAATCGAATTACACTAAGATACGAATTCTCACTCACAAAATCATTCGTTCAATTTTAATGAATTAATTAACTTGTATCAACATACAATTAATTAATTAATCAATTAAGAGTGTTACCCTAGAGGTATGACCTTAAGGGATCAACTGATCACCACCGTTACACGACAGTAATGTCAAACTCTAGTCAGCCAATCATTACCAATTAATGTGGATCGGTTAACAATAAAATAATACTTCCCCTCATGCATTCTTATTATGAGATTTAAACATGTGATCGCATTATTGTCGAGGACACATACTCCAACAATCTCCCACTTGTCCGCGACAAGTGTGCGTCACCAATTCTCTTGTCCCATTATTATCTCCCACTCAATGCAAGGTGTCTTGCAGGTCGTACTTGCATTTGTTCATATCATGAGTGGTTTCCTCGATCTGGAGAATAACTGTCTGACCGGAATTATCTACCGTAGATACCTTCCGAGCGTGACCACGCATTTCCAGTTCATTACTCCTCGAGTGGCCTTGAGATATAAGATAACCCTGACAGGGATGGACAATTCCTATCGCACTCTTCCCTTGAATAGCCACAGCTTATCATAACCCAAAATATGCCCTTTTGACCCCAATTACGAAGGTCGTAGAACATAAATAAAAGTTACTCTGAAACTGTGCCACCTTAGGCGAACAATCTTTAGTCAAAGAATCGACTCATAAAAATACAATAGTAGCTCTCGCCATGACCAGGCTATAAAAATTTCCAGAACTCTATAAGCGGTCATAAGCCCGACAGAGTGTCCCATACAGTCTGCCTATGTGATCGACTAGTCATCTCTCATGACTCAATGTCACTTGAACTTGCCATCAATCGCATCACACTCTAGTTACTTCGAGATGTCACCTCATATAAGCAACTAGGGGCGAACACTATGTTAATCCTGTTCACTTTAACGAGGTTCAAAATTGTCTCAACAACCCATTTGGATGTAACAAAGTAATAATAGAGTTTAATATAAAACTCAAACGATGAATGCATTATCACATATGTAAAATTGATACAATATCAATTACTACATAATCTATAATCCATATTCCATTTTGTATATGTTGCACATTTCAACTCAATTCAAATGACATGACTTATCATGTTAAACCTGTGAAAAGGCTATTGGTTAGTAAGTCTCAGCAACACATTGCACTTTCTCTAACCTTGCTATATGCATTTTCCTTTTGTTATGTATAATCTTTATTATAAAAATTTTGAGTACGTGTCTAAATCCAATCTAGACATAAGCTCTCATGCCTAAGGATAGCTCCCACTGTCCTCACAGTGTATAGGATAGGACCTTTGGTTACTGGAACAAACTACCATAGTTCCTCCCATTCATAAAACCGAATCCTAATATCATCCCTTCCTTCTTGCATATTTCATTATTGCAAGTGCACTCAATTTTCATTGTAAATCTCTCATTTTTCTACCGGCTAGAGTGTTTCTAGCAGATATCCTCCTTAAATAATATAGCCAAGATAGTTCTCTAACCATCCTAGTGTATTTAGAATATGGTTATCGTGTAACTCGTTGCACATAAATCCATATCAATTCTAATCACTTAGATTCATTTCTTTAGTGCTCCTGGAGTACTAACCAATGAACTCTATGGCTATATAGAGACTTCTCTCAAAATTTGATTTGTAACTTTTCGTCATACTCCAATTATACGAAATTTAAGAATGATGATATATCTAAGCGTAATGAATTAATCCCGCAGCGGAAGCAAGTGGATTCAATTTATACATGTTCAATACCTTTGAAATTGACTAGACTCTTATCAATATAAGAATATTCATGTAACGCTAAGATCCTCTCAGAATTATCCTTATAGGTCTGGATACCTTCGAGATGTATTATTCTTCTCCTAAGTCTTCCATCATTCACAATGATTAATATGTCCCTTACATATAAACTAATAACACCACATTACTCCCACTAAACTCCATGTATAAACAGAACTACTCGACAATTCGAGAAATGTTTATCACATGATCAAACTATACAATTCTACTCTTTGACATCTACTTATGACTTCCTCTTAAGTTCGCATCTTACTTTAGGATAGTTGCGATTTACAAAACTCATGCAAGATGATTTTAAAATCCAACTATATCAAATCATATCCGAATACAATGAAGCATTGTTGTTGCATGCAAAACCCTTGCCATCAACCAACCAAGCTAAATAAACATTTTCATGTTTATGCTTGCTTCGGACTTTTGTGGAGTTGGAACTAGATAAAGCATCATAATAAGTTACAGGTTTGGTATTTTAGAAAATAACATGATACCTGTCCACTTAGATTTCGAAACCAGGAAAGAACGTCTTCCTACGTCTTATTCTCAGTTTGTGGCTCTTGAACATTTTATCCCACTCTGTCTATAAAAAATAATCCTCTTTTCTCTAATAGACAGCATCACGAGCCACAAACTCTTTATTCTCGTGATCTTGTAGGAAGAGAGACCACATGTTCACTATCGAAAAAGCTACAATTTAGGTACCATGCCTAACCATATCTCATATGATATGTAGATAATTGCTTTAATTATGTTTTGAGTGGAATAAAAAAAAATTATTAGACAAATTATGATAGAAACTACTTCTAACTTTATAGTAAAGATTCAATCGTATCGTATAGGATTCTATGTCACTTTATAATATTATGAATGTGAACATGTGATACCATATCACACTCTTTTTAGTGCATAAAAGTCTTCACTTTATTGTGCCCTATTTTAACAAGTACCAATACTTTGGTTTTAATCTCTAGGTTTTGATACTTTTAAACATTCATTTGAACTTATTCAAAGAATTTATCTTCTTACCTCATTAAGTGCACACCAAGTATCTACCTAGTTCGTTGGTAAAAGAGATGAAGAAGTAATAACCCTTTTTTATTGAAATTGTATTCGACCATACACTTCAAAGTCTAAATAGGGCGAATATTTTACTTTATTCATAATTCTTTTCTAGAAAGAAGTCATGAATTAGTCTTGCTTTGAATACAAGATTCGCAGACATACCAAGTGATTCCCAATCAGATGGTTGGGACACTAGTTAAAACTAGTCTCCAAATGCAAATGCAATTTCAATCGAGAATCTAGAAATAATTGGGGTCATCAATTTGAGTCTTATACAATGAAAACACTATAACACTTATATGTCTATGGATAAAATGGCAACTACCCTACTTCCATTCATGTAAATTTCTGACTTTATTTTTGCTAGTTGTCGTACGATTATTCAATGTTAGGATTATAAGGATTTAAAAAACCCTCGGATTGTGTTATTAACACATCCTCCTCTAAATACCCATTTAGAAAGGTGGTATTGACATCCTTTTGCCGTATTTCATAATCATGAAATGTGGTAATTTCTAACATTGTTCACATATTTGTATCAAATACTCATGACGTGATAATTCGTAAGTAAGCAATGTTAATGTCATATATATTAAGAAGGAATATGTTGGTGTAACACGACCAACTTCCTTGATCTTTACTCATTAGGGATTTGTCTCTATTTTAGTGTCTAACACCTTCTCTTTCGAGCCTAGTTCTATTCTTAACAATTAAGATAGGTACTTACTTCTCATTGCTCCCACTCAATTCAAGAATTTCTACTTGATGAAGACTTATCTTCATATAAATTCCTAGTTAATCCTTCACAAGGATGAACTTTATAGTGGTATTTAGTCAATCAAAATTTCTAACAAATTAATTTACTAATTTAACATTGTCATGTGCTTAACAACTTAAGTGCTTTGATGACAAGTGTTTAGTTTGAGCAATAAGACTTTTGAACCGTGGATGCATAGAAGATATTATCAAAACATATTTTGACTAGTCATTACTTCTATTCACATTTCTTCATAAGAAATCATAGGTATGTAAGGAATTTAAGATGTTAATCTTATATTTGCATAGGACGATTCCTATCGAGTTCTATGGAATAGAACAATTCCTATGGATCTAGTCCACAACCTATGATACGGTTCATTTTAGAAAGAGATTCTATTTGTTGTAAGTAATAGTGGTTTAGCGGTGACTCGTGTTACAATCGAATTGATATCATATATGAGTAGGAGCGATAAAAAAGAACAACATAAAACAACGAAATAGTGGGAAAATCAAATATTCATCGTTATATTTAAAACATTTAAGCATGTTTTAGCATTTATATAGTGACCTCTACCCAAATATTATAAATTATCCCGAGATCCAAATTCATATCAACTCGGGCACGGTGAGCCGATTCATCCCTAATCAATATAACTTGGTGGATTAACTCTTTAATCGATTCAACTTCTAGAACTCTCGGTCGATAAAATTACTTTAATATTTATCTTAAGCCCGGAACACATGCGGCTAAGGTCACGAATAATTCCGCTGAGCTCAATCCAAATTTCGATGTAATAACAATTTACTACCGACTTACCCAACGTAACAAGTTTAGCACCCCGGTGAGCCGAGCCTACTTCCTTATGAAATTGGGATTCATGGTTCTACTATTTGGTAAGGCTAATTCTCAATTATTATTTAGTTAGAGGTCTTGTCAATTTATTATCTATCTCGTTTTAAGTGAACTAAAGCGGTGAACTACGATAATTATAATTGACACGGTCGATGACTCGATAAAATATAATGATATGAATGTGAAGTTATGGCGATTTGGCTATGCATGCAAACATATAAAACAAATGCAAAGCAAAGCAATAAAATCCTAGTATGGCCTTCCTAAAATAGTAAATCTAATAAACTATTTACAAATTCGGAAACCAACTCCTTTGGTCCCTTGAACTTCATTTGGCACGCACTTCAAGGCAACACCGTCTTTATCGGAACGCCTTTCCGAATGGCACCGTCTTCAAGGATCTCCGGGATAAATAAATTACATAGCTTTTCTACTTTATACGTTATAAAAGGAAAAACAAAAATAAAAATAAAAGTGATACGAGATCACATTAATTACAACCGAATCGATATCCCCATTCATTTCGGGAAATATCAATTAAAAACTAAGACCTTACTAAGTTCAAATTACATAATTCAAAATTATATAAGATTAAAATATGACAATCATAATAAAAATACAGCATTAATATATGTATGAAACATGCCATGTGATGTGCCAAATCGCCCTATTTAAGCTAATATCGTATATTCGGTCCGGTTTTATGGATAATTGTGACTATTAACTTATTAAAATCACATAATATTACATAAATCAAATCTATGTCCAAGTTAATTACCCCAATCTTCTTAGGACTCAAAAATTTAGTCTTCACTAAATATTTGACAATAATTCAACTTGATATTTTATTATTGCTCTTTAAACACTTTTATTCATAATAATAAAGAAATAATTCCCAATAAGTCATAAAATTCGAAAATTTTAAAATCATAATTTTTTATATTCGTGAAATTTCCCAATATTCCAAAATTTTAATAAAAATTTACCCATAGAATATATTCAACTTATTTCACAAATAAATCACATGATACATAACTTTAACCCTTTAATTCCAAATTAAACATAAATATTATGTAAAAATCAAAATTGAAATTTTGAATATTCTATATAAATTTCTAGAACCCGAAAATGACAAATTTTCAAGCTCAAAAATCGAACTTACAATTATGACTATTTAAAGTTCCCATTTATCAATTTTACAATATAAAATCAATAAACATCCAAATCAAATGAAATTTGACAGGCAACTTTAGATCTGATGTTCATATTATATATACAACATTGAGAAAAAGTTTTATGCCTAAAATTCATTTTAGCTATTTTTGCTAAAATAGTCACTATTTATGTGATTTTTACATCTAAAAATCATAAATCATGCAAAATAAAACCATTTTATCTTAAAATTTACATACCATGTGTAAATGTGGCATGTGACAACATTCTAAAATTTTATGGACAGAATCGAAGTCTAACCAATTTTAACCAAAATACCTCTATTTAATCAATTTTTATCATGTAAAAATCATAAATCATGCAATATAAAACACTTTTATACGAAATTTTACATATAACGTGTAAAATATGCATGTGAAGTTGTGTAAACATTTCAAGGACAGAATCATAGTCTAACTAATTTTAGTATTTTAAGTGTCATTTTATTCAATAAAATGTAATAAAAATCCCAAAAATCATATTAAAGAGCAATAAAATACCATAAATTATTAAAATGACCTAAAATCAATTAAGGACCAGAATGTTATTCATGCAAAAATTTCGTGGTATTTATCCTCATAAAACACAAATTTCTAGTTTTATATGTTAACATATTAACTCGGAAAAACAATTACCGATTATGCATGCAACAACCATTGCTCTGATACCAATTGAAAGATTCATTAATCTCTTATTAGACATTTCTAATAACTATTAAAGTTTAGTTTAGTCATAAACTAATTAGATCTTATGCATGCATAACAATAAAATACAAAGTAAGAAGAAAACCGATCTACTTACAATGAGGGCCGAATGGTTTATACTAATCGGTCTCCTACCAAATTAGTCTTCTTAAGAAAATCCAAGTACTCCAACAAAACCCTTAGATTCAATAGTAGAATCTACTCCTCAAGGATACCAAGATAATCACCCTTAATGCATATACTAATTTGAATACTATAATTAGCATATGAGCCCTTAAAATTGATACTAATATTATAGTTTACTACTTCTAGTAATGATAGAATAATATTAGAGATTTTTTAAGTTTGTACTTCTTAAGTTTTCTAAACAAAGTTAGAGAGAATATTTCAAATTATCAATCATAATTTTTGGGTAAGAATGAATAATCATCTTAGAAGAGAAAAACCTCTTCTTTTTCATATGGGGGCCGGTTGGGTCTTGGGTAGGATGCCCAATGCTTTTGCAAGTTGATCTTCTCAAGAGTCTAGGTATGCAACCCTATAATTAGTAGGGTATGATTATGTTCCCTTTAATTAAATAAACAAAACATAATCATCCCCATAACCACCCATTAACATGGCTCATATAGGATAAAATGGATCCATTTTAAGTTTGTCAATTATCAATTTGTGTAGTGTGACATATTGGACATGTTACTAGACATGTTTCTTAATAATGCATTTTTAACTCATTAAAAATCATTATATAAACAAAATAAATCACATACAAAAATTAACTAGTAATTCATGATTACTAGTACTTAAAAAGGGTCATAAAATTATAAATCACAACAACTTGTATTTATAATAAACCATTCATTCTTATTTTAATTGTTTCATAAACAATAAATAAACCAAAGTAATAAAACAATTTAAATTACTTAGACCGAATCTTATTTAATTGAATTACAATAAGATACGAATTCTCACTCACAAAATCATTCGTTCAATTTTAAGGAATTAATTAACTTGTATCAACATACAATTAATTAATTAATAAATTAAGAGTGTTACCCTAGAGGTATGACATTAAGGGATCAACTGATCACCACCGTCACAAGACAGTAATGTCAAACTCTAGTCAGCCAATCATTACCGATTAATGTAGATCAGTTGACAATAAAATATTACTTCCCCTCATGCATTCTTATTTTGAGATTTAAACATGTGATCGCACTATTGTCGAGGACACATACTCCAACATATAGCTTGTTTTGGCATTATGCAATTGATGGGATATGTTTGCTTGCTTGAGGACAAGCAAGGGTTTAGCTTGGGGGAGTTTGATGTGTAATTTATATACGATTTTACCCTGTATTTTAGCTCGGTTTTATTTGAATATTGCACTTTTATAAGTATATTTGTGAGCTAATTCCATGTTCTAGTTGTCTTTGCTTGTATTCATTGTATTTTGTAGGAAATGAAGCTTTCGGTAGCTTTTTCCCATCAAATTGGCATGCACTAAAGTTCACGTAACTAGAAGAAAATAGACTTGACCATGCAAGGGCGTTTTGGGAAATTCTGAGCACGAAAATCCCGAGCATGAAGAAATGGAGCTTGGGTTGATGCACAAATAAAGAATTGGAAATTTGGCCCAAATAAAGTCCAAAAAGAAGATGAGAGCAAAGAGCTTTGGATGTCTTTAGGATACTCTTTGAGCCGTAAACCGTAGTATTTAGGAGGCATTAAGACGGATTCTAGGATTCCCTTGGGAATTAATCAAGCAGTTAAGGGAATTAACCCGGGATTAAGCGTCCTCGATCGGGGTGGCCTTTCCCCGATCGGGCTGACCATGCTCATTGAATTTTATGTTTCACCCCTATTTCACTATATATAGGTGCCTTAATCCGTCATTAGGGGATATCTTTTTACCATCTTTTACATTCTGCATATACTCTTAAGCACACAATTCTCTTAGTTTTACATATTAGTTTACATTTTGTTAAGCATTTCCCTTGTTACAAACAATTTACATTAAGCATTTCTTCTAAGTAATACAATCTTTCCATTCAAGTTATTTGGGTTTGTTATTTGAGTTCTTCTTATTCAAGTTCCAACTTCTCTTGTTATGGTAATTTCAATTCTTGTTTATTTCGTTAAACCATTCTTCATTATCGTTATTTCATAGTTTACATTATTGATTATTAGCATTGTCATATTAGTTTGTTATTACATTTCATTATCAAGTTAATATCGATCACCATAGTTTACTTCTAGCATTTTCATTTACATTTCTTATCATTAGCAATTTCACTAATTCATATGTTATCATTATTTAGTTTATTCATAATTCTTATAATCTCATTTAGTTATATTTCTATTATAATCATGTTTATTAATTCATACATCAATAGTTTAATTTCTAATATGAGTGAGTAGTTTCATGTGTCTAGGGATTAGGGAAGCCATGCATTATTAGTATTTGTAAATGTTAAATTAGGATGACATTACATTGTTTGATAAGTTTCTATCACATGCTTGTTTTATTTGCTAATCTTTGGTAATTGATCACTATCTTAGATTAATTTGTTAATTCACTTTTATAAGTTAAGAGGCACGAAAATCAATTAGAGCATGTTATAGTAGACCGACCTAGCCATAGCGAGAGCTCGTTAGGACCCGTTCTATGGTTGACAATAAGGCTGAGAGGTGGTTGTCATAAGACCTAAACAAGTTGACAATGTTATTTATTTCTAGTTTAACATAACCATCTATATATATTTGCATGTGTGACCCGACTTCCCTAGACTCTTTTATCATATACAATTTACATCATTTAATTTACAAGTTATACAATCAAACCAATCAACCAATTGAATCGACCTAGATAGAATTCTACTCATAGCTTTTTATAACGCATATCTCGTCTCCTTGTGTTCGACCCTTACTTTACTACATTAATTTGTTAGCCAAGTTTAGGGTATCTGTGTTCGGTGTGCGATAGCCTATCAGAGAGTGAGGGTGGTAACCAATTGAGTTACAAGTGTGGTAACCATAATCAGGCTAGAACTTATTCTGGAGGGTCTAGCTTTAGTGGGGGATCTCTTGCATGGGAAAAAGGTGGTCGGAGTACGAGCGGCAACTCTACCTTGTTATATTTCAACTGTGGAGGAGGATGAGGCTTTCCAATATCTTATTAGGGGAACTATTTGCAAACTCCTAGCCAGAGTTTGGCGTGTAGCAGGCCAGCTGGGTCATAGAACAATCAGGGAGGTTAGGGCAACAACAAAAACGAAGGCTATAACCACAACAATGGTGGATCCTATTAGCGCCCGAATAATAGTGTGACTTAGAATTTGGCAGCTAAGCCTACTACATTGGCGACTACGGTCCAGGGAGGAGGTCAGAAGAACAATGGCAAACTCTTTATGATGGGTAAGCAAGAAGCCAAGGATGATGTTGGATTCGTTAATCTCAAAGGTTTACATATTGGATATGTGATAAATTAATTTAGTCATAAAATTAATTCTAGATCTTATGCATGCAAAACATTCGAAATTAGTAAGAAGAAATCGTCTCCTTACCAAGTGATATTTCGGTTTCAAGGGCACAAGATAGGACTCCTTCCTAGTCTTGTTCTTGAGGTACCCATAATAGGATGATCTTCCAAGAGTGCTCCAAATCTTCAAGCTCCATAGTAGGAACTTCTCCTTAAGGATTGTACCAAGGAAATCCTTCTTAATACAAATATTAATTTAATTACTAGAAATTAATATTTGTTCCCTTAAAATACTAATATTAAGATATTACTACTTCTAGTAATGTATATGTAATATTAGAGATTTTATGTGAGTTTTTAATTTTTGTTCAACAACAAAGCTAGAGAGATAAGATTTTCTCAAGTTCAAAAACTAATTAGAATGAATTGGTGTGTTGTAGAAAATACACTACTTGAGTGTATAGGGGAGGAGGCCACGGATTACATGGGTAGAGTGCCCAATACAATTGCATTTTTCTCTTCTCAAAATTGTAGGTATGCATACCTATGATTAGTAGGTAATCATTATGTTACCCACTAATTTAAAGTAATTTTAAGCACAAAATCCTCCTTCCTCTTCCATTTACACGGTTCATGTAGTTAATATGGATCCATTTTAACTTTGTCAATTGTCAATATTGTGTAATGTGACATATTGGACATGTTACTAGACATGTCATTTAAATAATGCATTTTTAACAAATTAAAAATCATTATATAAATGAAATAAATCACATACAAAAATTAACTAGTAATTCACAATTACAATTACTTAAAATGGGTCATCCAATTATAAATCACAACTACTTGTATTTATAATAATTAATTCATTCTTATTACAATTGTTTCATAAACAATGAATAAACCTTAAGTAATAAAACAATTTAATTACTTAGCACGAATCTTATTTAATCAAATTACAATAAGATACGTATAATCACTCACAAAATAATTTGTTCAAATTTAAGGAATTAATTAAGTTGTATCGTCATACAATTAATTAATTAATCAATTAAGAATGTTTCCCTAGAGGTATGACCTTAAGGGATCAACTGATCACCACCGTCGCACGATAGTAATGTCAAATTCTAGACAGCCAATCATTACCGATTAATGTGGATCAATTGACAATAAAATGTTACATTCCCTTATGTATTCTTAATATGAGATTTAAACATGTGATCGCATTATTGTCGATGATATATACACCAACAATCTCCCACTTGTCCGTGACAAGTGTGCGTCACCAATTCTCTTGTCCTATTACTATCTCTCACTCAATGCAAGGTGTCTTGAAGGTCGTACTTGCATTTGATCATATCTTGAGTGGTTTCCTCGATCAGGAGAATAACTGTCTGACCGGAATTTATCTACCATAGATACCTTCCGAGCGTGGCCACGCATTTCCAGTTCATTGCTCCTCGAGTGGCCTTGAGATATAAAATAACCCTGACGGGGATAGACAATTCCTATTGCACTCTTCCCTTCGATTAGCCACAGCTCATCATGACCCAAAACATGCCCATTATACCCCAATTACGAAGGTCGCCAGACATAAATCAAAGTCACTCTGAAACTGTGCCATCTTAGGCGAATAGTCATTAGTCAAAGAATCTGAAAGATCATAGATCCATATTAGACTCTCTAATAAAAAATAAATTATCTCATAATTTATCATTTAGGTGATCTATGTAACATGCATGCAAATATAAAAGCAAAAAAAGAAAGTTGAAGGAAATATAATTTCCTTACATTGATTTTATGGTAAAAAGGGCACAAACTAGTTCACCTTACTAGTTTGTTCTTGAGCTTATAACAAATGGATGATCCTCCTTACAAATCTTCAAAGAGAAGATCTCCTTCAAGATGCACCCAAGAATTTACCCAAAAATAATAACAAGTATTTAACTAGAAACTTGTTAAAATTATACCCTTGATATTATTTGTAATATTACTAACATTTCTTAGTAATAAAGAGTATTACTAACTTCTTAGTAATAATGAATAATAATTTTAGAGAGATGATTGATTAATGTTCACATGCAAAACATACAAAATGATGTAGTGTAGAAATGAACAAAGGATGGAGTAAATAGAAAGGGAAAGTGGCGGGTGGGTGGAGTGTTGTAGTGGACAAATTGTCTTATATTTTTTAATCTTACATCACATGCAAAATCTATATAAGATGAATTATGGTAGTATCTAAAGTAAGGTGGAATGATTATGTTCCTAATCATCCACTACTCTATTTTAAACGGTCCACTTGCCCATTTACGGGTCCATATTGGTTCTTATATTTGTCGCACAAATACGTGTAATTTTATTTAAACATCGTTTCATGTTTAAATACTTCCATAATTAATCGTCCAAATCAC
Source organism: Silene latifolia (assembly GCF_048544455.1). NCBI lineage: Eukaryota > Viridiplantae > Streptophyta > Magnoliopsida > Caryophyllales > Caryophyllaceae > Silene > Silene latifolia. The sequence goes on from NC_133526.1 coordinate 152,688,020, forward strand.
TCCGTAGATATACGTGTACCACTACACATATTATTTACGTACTAATATTAATCACATTAATCAATTAGTACAATTTTAGTGAATTAACAATTAATTAACTAAAACCCGTCTCATAAAATTTATTATTCAATTATCACATAATTAAATAATAATTGTCGTTCCTCGACTTCGCAACTCGAAATCTCTCTAAAAATAATCGACTAACCTTTTAGTCTATAAATCAAGGGAATAAATAAATTGTATCTCATACAATTAATTAGTTGTCAATTGAGGTTCGTTCCTTTAGGTGTGACCGAAAGGGGTCAGTTGATTACCGTCGTCTCATGACAATAACGTCAAACTCTAGTCAGCCAACCGTTATTGATTTACGTTAATCAACTGACGAGGATCAAATAATTAAATATCTGATGATATTCTATTAATGAGATTTATTTGTAAACGCACTATTGTGGAGGACACTAGCTCCAATAATCTCCCACTTGTCTGACACAAGGTGTGCGCTACCAATTCTCTTGTCCGTTTGAATCTCCCACTCAATGCAAGGTGTCTTTCAGGTCACACTTGCACACGAACATATCGCGAGTGGTTTTCTCGATCGGGAGTGTGACTACCTGACTGGAAAAATCTCTCACAGATTACTTCCGAGCGTGGCCACGCATTTGTAGTCATTAACTCCTCGAGTGGCCTTGAGATATAGTTACCCAACGTGGGTGGACAATTCCTGTATGCCCTATCTATCCTATTAAACAATACAGCTCACCATGACCTAGTAAATGCCCTTTTGGCCTCCTTTCACGGCACGACCTAGGACAAAAACCAAAGTCACTCGGGAAATGCACTTGCTCAGATAATAGTCTCCAGTCAAAAGAATCGACTCATTAGAACATCTTAGAGATCCCCGCCACAACCAGGCGTCTATAATAGAACTTAGGGACTCTCTAAATGGTTACTGTCCGGCAAAGTGTCACACACTCTGCCTATGTAATCGACCAGTCATCGCATATGACCTTATGGTGTTGAACAACCATCAATCGACTTACAATCTATTCACTCCGAGACGTCAACTCATTAAGTGACTAGGGACAAAATACAATGTTCATCTTATTCACTTGAATAGTGTTCAACATTGTCTCCACAACTTATTCAGATAAACAAGGTATTTAAAATTTAGTCACACTAAATAAAAGATTCATAAATGAATAAATGCGAAAAGAATGAATGTGATTATCATATATATAATAAGAGATACACTATCCAATTATTACATATCCATAATCTAAAGAAAATATGGTACTCGTCTCAATCCCATAGCGACGACATGACCATCATGCTTAGCCTTTGATAAAGGCTTGGTTAAAGGATCAACAATATTATCATCTGTCCCAACCTTACAAATGTCAATTTCTTTCCTTTCCACATAATCTCTAATTACATGGTATTTCTTTCAATGTGTCTAGATTTGTTACTAGACTTCGGCTCTTTGGCTTGAAAAATAGCTCCACTGTTATCACAATATAGAGTGATAGGATCTTTGGCGGAATGGACTACTCCTAGTCCCTTCATGAATTGCCTAATCTAAACAGCTTCCTTCGTAGCCTCAGACGCTGCAAGGTACTCAGCCTCTGTTGTAGAATCCGCGGTAATGCTTTGCTTGAAGCTCTTCCAGCAAACTGCTCCTCCATTTAGCATAAACACAAAGCCAGATTGGGATTTCATGTCATCCCGATCGGTTTGGAAACTTGCATCCGTGTAACCTCTTACACGCAACTCAGTTTCTCCTCCAAACACTAAGAACGAATCCTTAGTCCTTCTCAAGTACTTAAGGATGTTCTTTACGGCTATCCAGTGATTATCACTAGGCTTGGCTTGATAACGACTTGTCATGCTCAAGGCATACGCAACGTCGGGACGATTGCAAATCATAGCATACATGATAGACCCAACAACAGAAGCATAAGGGACGGTCTTCATGAGTTCAATTTCCTTAGGGGTGGAGGGACACTGTGACTTGCTCAAATTAATACCTTGGCCCATAGGTAGAAATCCTCTCTTGGAGTCTTCAATATTGAACCAGTCAAGGACTTTGTCAATATATGCTTCTTGACTCAATGCTAGTATCCTCTTGGACCTATCCCTATAGATCCGTATACCCAAGATTCATAGTGCCTCTCCCAAGTCCTTCATTTGGAAGTGTTTCCCTAGCCACTCCTTAACGGAATTGAGTGATGGAACATCATTCCCAATGAGCAATATGTCATCCACATATAGGACAAGGAATGCAACCTTACTCCCACTAAACTTCATGTATAAGCACGGTTCTTCCACACTTCTAGTGAAACCTATTGTTTAATAACATGATCAAAGCGATGATTCCAACTCCTAGATGCTTGATTAAGACCATAAATGAACTTCTTGAGCTTACACACCTTCTTAGGGTTAGATGTATCCACAAAACCTTCAGGTTGTATCATGTACACCTCTTCTTCTAGAAACCCATTCAAGAAGGCGGTTTTGACATCCATTTGCCAAATCTCATAATCATGAAATGCGGCAACCGCTAAGATTATCCTAATGGACCTAAGCATAGCGACTGGGGCGAAGGTTTCGTCATAATGTAAACCATGAACTTGGGTGAAACCTTTTGCCACCAATCTAGCTTTGTAAACATCCACATGTTTATCAACGCCGAGCTTAATTTTATATATCCATTTACACTGAAGAGGTCGCACTCCCTAAGGTAAATCCACCAAGTCCCATACTTGGTTCTCGTACATGGAATCCATTTTGGACCGCATGGCTTCTAGCCAAAGCGAGAAGTCGGAACTAGACATGGCCGATTTGTAGGTAGTGGGTTCATCACTTTCTAAAAGTAACAAAACACCATCTTCTTCGATGTTACAAAGGTAGCGATCAGGTGGATTAGAAATCCTACTTGACTTTCTAGGAACAATTACCGTTTCAGAGGAAGAGGGAATGCTATCCGCCACGTTCTCCTTTACCTCATTCTCGATTTTTGGCTCGCGAACTTCTTCAAGTTCAAATTTTCTCCCACTCTGTCTCCTAGAAATAAATTCCTTTTCTAGGAAGACAACATCACGATCCACAAACACTTTGTTCTCGTGTTTATTGTAGAAGTAATAGCCACGTGTTTCCCTTGGATATCCTACAAAAAGACATTTGTCAGACCTGGGTGCAAGCTTATTGTCAGACTTAATCTTAATGTACGCTTCGCAACCCCAAATAGGCATGAATGACAAATGAGGGACTTTCCCTGCCCATATCTCATATGGAGTCTTATCGGCCGCTTTAGTCGGGCTTCGATTTAGTGAAAATACTACAGACAAGAGGGCAAAACCCCAAAATAAACTAGGAAGCTCAGTTAGACTCATCATAGACCGAACCATATCTAGTAATGTTCGGTTTCTCCTTTCGGCCACACCATTTAATTGCGGTGTGCCAGGAGGAGTCCATTGTGGTACTATACCACAGTCTTTTAGGTGTGAATCAAATTCAATATTTAGATACTCACCACCATGGTCGGACCGTAGGGTCTTAATATTTTTATCCAATTGGTTCTCTACTTCATTTTGAAACTCTTTGAACTTGTCAAAAGCTTCACTCTTGTTCTTCATTAAGTAGACATACCCATATCTACTTAAGTCATCAGTAAAAGTAATGAAGTAGTGAAAACCTCCTCTAGCGGTGATGGTTAATGGTCCACACACATCCGTATGTATGAGAGCCAAAACCTCACTAGCTCGTGTCCCTTTTCCCGCAAAAGGTGCACGAGTCATCTTGCCTAAAGGGCAAGACTCGCATGTACCATAAGATTCGAAACCAAATGGTTTGAGCACTTTTGATGAAGCAAGTCTCTTAATGCGTCTTTCGTTTATGTGGCCTAAACGACAATGCCAAAGGTCGGATTCGTTTGGATCACCCGTTTTGAGCTTTTTAGTTTCCACATGATAAACGTCATTAACATCATTTAAAACATAAATGCCTCTAATTGAAATGGCCTTGCCATAAACCACATCATTAAAAGAAAAAGTACAACACTTGTCGTTAATCATAAAACAAAAGCCTTCCGCGTCTAACACGGAAATGGAGATGATGTTCTTAGTTAAAGTTGGTACAAAATAACACTTATTTAAATACAACTCTAAACCACTAGCTAAAGTGAGCACATAGGTCCCCACGGAAATGGCGGCTACTCTAGCTCCATTGCTCATATGGAGATCCACATCACCTTTTGCTAGTGCTTGCACGTCCCTTAAACCCTACAAATGATTACAAAGGTGAGAGCCACATCCGGTATCAAGTAACCAAGTGGAAGTACAAGCATAATTAACGTCTATCACATAGAGAGAGGAAATCATACCAATAGGCTTCACACGCCCTTCCTTGAGATCCTCCAAGTATTTGGGACAACTCCTCCTATAATCCCCCTTCCTATTACAATGGAAACATTCGGCCTCGGAGAGTTTGACACTTTTTGCCTTGGGATTGCCATTCTCAACGGCCTTCCCCTTTCCCTTGTCATGTTTCTTTGACGATTTCTTGAATTGGGACTTTTCTTTCCCTTTTTCCTTTCTTGACTCCAAGGGACATGTTCTTTAACTTCATGGTTAAAACATCTCCTTTTTCACTCCCACTAGCTTCCATATCCCTCTCCGCTTGGGTGAGGAGTGCATGAATTTCATGGTAACTCTTATCCATGTCATTCATGTTGTAGTTTACCCTAAAGTGGGCAAACTTGGTGAGGAGTGAGTGGAGGATACGATCCACCACAAGAGTCTTAGGAATATTACACCCTAGACGCTCTAGGATGTCAACATATTCGACCATTTTGAGTACATGGGGACCAACCTTTTGGCCCCTCTCAAGCTTAGCTTCAAAGAAGCGTGCCGCCGCATCGTATTGACGGACTTTAGGTGTTTGTGAAAACATAGTGATCATACGAGTGAATATCTCGTATGCAGTTAAAGAAATGCATGATAGCTTGAGCTTTGGGGACATTGACCATATCAACACATTATTGATATCATTCGTCATCCTCACATGGTCATCATAGGCGGTCCGCACCGCCGATGAAGCCATTGCACCGGACTCGATAGGAGGAGCATCGGCCAAGTAAGTGAGCACATTTTCGGACAACGCGGCACTTTTGATGTTGGATTCCCATTCAAGAAAGTTACTACCGTCATCTTTTAAGATACATTTGTCCATTACGGACCTTAGCCATGAATCTTTGCCTAGTGAAGTAGTCGATGGAGTTGATGAAGTTGCCATTGCGAATTAAAATGCTACAACAAAAAGGAAAAATAAACATCCATTCTTTTAAAAAAATTACTTGTAAAAACATGTTTAGCAAGTTTTAGCATTTATATAATGATCTCCCACTAAATTATATAAATGATTCCAAGACCCTAATATTAAACAAAAATGAGCATCGCTTGGGCGAAACATCCCATAATTGTGTAATTCGGTAAGTCACTGTAATACCCGCCCTTTTAGAGACCCTTTGACCAGCGTTGACTGACCTTGGGAGCGGTAATAGTCCATAGAAGTGCGTGCCAAAGTTATCTTGGGTTGTGAGTTTCGGGTGGTACTCGATAGAGTAGAGGCTACTCGATCGAATAGCTTGGATACTCGATCGAGTAGGGTGTCACTCGATCGAGTATGTGGGATACTCGATCGAGTATCGGGTTTTTAGCGAGGGTTTTTAATCGCGTTTTGTTAAATCCGCAAATCATTTCCGCCTCATTTCTTCAATCCTTTAGTCGCCTCTTTCCCTTCCCTTCACCATAACACCTCCATGGAAGCCTTTGAAGGTTCTTGTGCCTTAGGAGAGCGTAACTCGAGCCGGGTAGCGGTTTATTGCCGGGTTTCTCCTTGTAGGTATGTCGTCATCATCATCCGTATCCTTGTCTTTTCAGGTAGGGTTTGCTTGGTAGTAATGGAGGATTGTGTTGTGGTTATAGGCATTGCTTGATTGCTGGATATGTCGTATGTTGGCATGGATGGGTTGCAGTTGCTTAAAGGTAGGTTCGCCTACTCAGTTTCTGTAGATGGTCTAGTGTGTTGGTTGTTGTGTCGTGTGGGTGTATTGTGGTTGTTGTACATTATCGTATTTGTGATGTGACGGTTGTTGATTGTGATTGTTTGTATCTGGTTCTCGAGATGCGTTCTAGGCTGAGTGGAGTCACTTGCGGGGGTGGCTTCACGCCCTAGTTTCGCCTTCCGTGGAACCCGCCACAGGAGGGGATGTGCACATTAATGGGACAGGGTTATCGCTCGATATGATGAGAATGGCTTAGGTGGGAACGACTGCGGTTCCCCACTGACAGGGCCGGTCTAGTGGACCGTCGGTGACGGAGATTGATTGGAGTGGATGTGATTGTGTGTGTGACTGATCGTGTTGTGTTGTATTGCTAGATGTCGTTAGTTTTGCCATGTCTTATCTCAGGACTGACCTTGTGTGGTTGTCTTACTGTTTTATGTGTCTGTCGTGATCCCTTATGGTGAGCAGTCTATCCTAGCAGGTGTTGATGCCGTTGATAGTTGGAGTCCGGGCAGGGATGAGTCTTCACGAGATTTGATAGTAGTAGCGAGTAGCCTTTGAGTTGTAACTTTTATAATGTCAGTTGGTTTTAAATCACTTGTAATATAACATAATCGTTCTTTTATCGACATTTGATTATTACTGTCCTCGGGTAACCGAGATGGTAACGCCTTTATATACTAAGCAAGGCCTAGTTAAGGCTCCTCTAGATATGGGGGTGTTACAAAGTGGTATCAGAGCGACGATTTTGGAACCTGTAACCAACGAAAATAATGAACGTAGTGAGTCTAATAAAATGAACCTGGTGTATGTATAATGGGAGCCCCGCTGATGCTAGATTTTGGGTGAGTAGGCGCCCTCATTTCAAAATCTTGGCCCCATGGTACTTAAGCCAGTCACAGGATATGGGAATGTGGATGGTGTATAGTGAAGTTTTGGCATGATTAGTGAGCTTGTACGATGATTATGAGAAACGTGACAAGAGTTTATTTGATAGAAATGCGTGAAAATGTGAAAGTGTATGCCGTGATATGAAGGTGATCATACTAGTGTTTGCTTCAGGTTGTTAATAACGGTAATCATATATGAGTTTATATTTCCTACTGTAGCTATAAAGATGATAGTTAAAGAAGTGTTGAGTTATAATATGAGACATAGCATATAGTAATGCGTATATGCCCTGTTTATTGGTCGAAACTTTCCGCTGCGTGACGATCGATTTATGTGGAATAATTTGCTTATAATTGAATTTGGAACATGATAGGCCTTAATTTGCTATGTAGAGTATGCATTTATATGACATATGAAAGAATGAATTATCGTTAATTATATGTTTCATGTTGATGTGAACACGAGTTTGGTAGTAATGTGGTAAGATAAGTTTAAGTATGGTAGGATGACGTGATTATGCTTATGAATGACTCGGTAGCAGGTAAACCGAGTTGGTTAATTTGTTGTAGCGTATTATGACATAAAACTTATTTGTTGAGACGATATGGTATGCTTGAGTAATAATGGTAATGCGTGAACGAGCATGATAACTAGTGACGAATCCGAACTTAGTTTGGAATCGACACGCGATATTGTTTATGCAGGAATCTTCAATTTACTTCGTATTTCTAACCGTGTACCTAACTTTACTTGACCGAGTGCGAGTGCTTACTAGACCGAGTAGACCTCACTCGAACTCGTTAGGAAGCTATGACGTCGGGATGTGGAAATTTTCTGCAGATACTCGACGAAATAGCGCCTACTCGATCGAGTACCCTAGACACTCGATCGAGTAGATTACTGTACAGTGATTCTGCGGGTTTTTTAAAACCCTTATTTCCTCTTATTCTTCTTATTCTTTCTTCTTGATTTCGAAACTTAAAGCTCTTAGAACCCTCAAAAGCTCTCTTAAGTTTGTAGTGTGGTAACTGATTTGGGTTGTTTCTTCTTATTTGTTTGCATTCTTCTACTTTCCTACTTAATCAAGGTATGATTTCTTCCCTATTTACATGTTTTTATCACTTTGAACTTGTTAGAATGGTAGGATTGATTGAAATTTCGATTCATATGGACAAATTATTGCTTTTAATTGTTGTAATATGATTCACATGCTTCCCTTTCATGAATGTTGGTGATTAATTGTTGTAAAATTAGCTAGAAATTGCCGATTTAGGGGCCGAAATTTTCTAGGGTTACAAAATCAAAATTTTGTTTGATTGTTTTCTACATGTTGGATGATGAAATCGAGTACTACATGTTGTATATACCTTGTTGAAAGTTAGATTTTGGTGATTTTCGTCTTAAAACTTGCCTTAAAACTCCGTCTTAAAAGTGCCCCAAATTGAAATTCGTTTTCTATATCTGGAATTGGTGTTGAATATGATTGTTTAAATAAGGGTTAAACTTCAATATGATAATGGTGATGTTAATTGATGGTGAATATGTCCAAATAGTTACAGCTGTAGAGACCGTCGGACAAGTCTAATTGAGTTGTTTTGTTTCTAATATTGAAGGTTGATGATGATATGTTTTAAATTACTTTTCTATAAACATGTACAAATACCTCACATGTTATTAGGTGTGTGTATAGAGTAGCATTTGAATCATGCTAGGATGTTAGAATTGGTTGGGTATGTTGTGTTTACCATGCTCAACTTTTCACAACTAATGAATATGAGTTGCGACAAACTGAATTTGCATATCAAAATTGGGAACTTGTTGGTGACGTGTGTACCTAGCTTCGCATTCAAAGTCCAATTGTATGAATTATGTGCTTTACATGTCTATACAAGTTTGGTTTAAGTTATATGCTGAAACAGATGCCGAGATTGAACATAGAGACCCGACAAAGCAAAAGGAGGAGGGCTTCACAGCCTGAGACTGGGGAAGGGAGTGGACCCGCGGTACCCGCGGTACCGGAGTACCCTTCGGCAGTGTTTGTAGATTTTAAACAGAGAGAGCGTTTTGTGGTTTTGCAAAAACGCAAAATGAGGCCAACTCGGTGTGTGGATACCACACTTTTGGAGGATTTAGGAATAGAGACGGATGTCAGCCACATATTTGAGACCTTGGGCTTTACGGGGTTGTTTCGGCTGAGGAAACATTCCTACCCTTTCCTTACTTTGGAGTTTATGAGCTCCTTTAGTTATGACCCAGCTGCCCAAACCGTTGAGTTTCGGTTGATGAACACAAGTTTCTTTCTTACCATGGACCTTTTCTCACCTTGGGTTGGCCATGCCTCCCAAGGATTCCATCACTGATATCCCTGCTGAGTGCGGTGTCTGCCGCCTAATGCCTTGTCTTACTGGAAAGCCAGCTCCCACCTCAAGCAACATGTTGATTAATGATGTTCAGCATGTTACCTTGAGGATATTTCTTCGTTCTCTTTCGAACCTCCTTTATGATAGACCGGATATCAGTAAACTGAACAATCATGAGGTGTTGCTTCTAATGTCTTACCTCAACCCGGAGCGGACCGAGAGGGTGGTCTTTAATGCTCCTGCCATCATCTGCGCTAGCCTTCCTTTGATGGCTACGACCACTTCCCGGTACTTGAGTTGTGGCGCTATCGCCACTCGGCTAGCTGAAAAGCTAACCACCTTTGAGACTTCTTCCGAGTATGTTCCTCTGGCTACACCGGTGCCTACTATGGACCGTGACTACTACCTCGACCTGAAATGGTTGAGAACTTTAGCTGATGGCAGCCTAGCTTGGAGGGTGTGGGGCATGAGCTGGATGAAGATTCCGGCTCCTGAGCACCTCCCACCGACAGAGCCGTTAGACCCGGTGGTTATAGCAGTGGACTCCGATGAGGAGGATGAGGAGGAGGGTGATGGTGGACCTCGACAGTTGTGGACGTACCTCATCGATGATACGATCCTCCAGGTGATGCCCGAGCCGAAGAAGGGAGAGAATGCAGCAGTAGTGGAGGAGAGGCCCAGGTTGGGGAGAGGACCTCGTCGAGTGAGGGAGAGGACCGCTGAGACTAGACCACGGCCGGTAGCACCACCGCAGCAGCACCCTTTTCCGTGCTACCCCTACCTCGACACCCCGGAGACGCGATCGAGTTACTTGGCAGAGAGAGTGTCATCTACTTTGACACTCAGGAATATGCACGAGATGGCGTACACTCAGGGGATTGGGACAGAGGGACCGCATCCGGTATGGTGGAGTGGAGTTGGGGACTATAGTGGGATTTTCCACTCTTACGGGGTGGATCAGTCAGCTTGGGGGACACCGCAGTCCTTTGCCTTTGGCGGCTTGACCCCATAGTACGTGAGTCCTGGAGCTGGAGCGGGAGTTGATGTGGGTATTAGGTCATCAGGGGCGGGCACATCGGGAGGTGATGGCGGTGGAGATGAGGTGATGGAGGAGGAGTAGCAGCAGCAGCAGTAGGAGTGATACTCCTATTCTTTACCTTTGTGTTTGGTTGATGGCAGTCGTCGTTAGTTTATGGTAGTTGTTGGTTGTTAGAACCTTTATTTTCAGATTTGTACGCTTGGCCATAAGGCCGGATTTTCTAGTATGACTTTGTTGCAGGATTTTGTGAGTCGGGAAGTCACCCCGACTCAAGTTATGGGACGATTATGTATATATACATGTGGGTTATGATAGGTTTTCCAAGATATTTGACCTGTAGGTACTCGACAGAGTACCCCATACTCGGTCGAGTAGCTGCAGGTATGACAGAATTGAGGCATTCTGATCTCAGGGCTACTCGATCGAGTAGCCAAGACACTCGATCGAGTAGCGGGCACTCGATCGAGTACCACTATATACTCGATCGAGTAGCACTGTTACAGGAACTTTTCAAAAATTAAATTTGTTTAATGGTTACATAATTACATGTGTGATGATTAACATGGTTATTGAGACTTAGTACCACCTTTGAACCGTTAGTTTCATATGCTCGAAGTCGCGCTTGGGTTTTATATGCATATTTGTAACAAATAGTGAAGTTGTGATTGTTTCTTCTTGCTTTAATCCTACATCCGCCATATTTACTATCTATTCATCGGAGTTACGTCTTTTCATACACTTGTACATATGCTATTAACATGCTTTCTCGACGACGGCTAGTTATTCGGGTGGGTTGTGTATGTTTTCTAGTTTAATGAGTATATGATTAGTGAGTAATGTCCATAATAAATCATATGGTTTCGATTTATGTTACGATGCAAGTAATAGGTAATATGTGTGGTAATTTGGTGGTGAACTTCGGGGACGAAGTTCCTTTTAGAAGGGAAGAGTAATGTCGCAAAATAAAAAGGCTGATTTTGAGATTATGTTGTTGTTCGTTTTAAATGTTTTGTTGTTTATTTACAAAGTTTTCTACTACTTTGATCACATTGCTTATATGAAGTTGTAATTGGTTACTTTAGTTCGTTGAGTAATTCATGCGTCGAAGTGAAAGTTGATAGTATGTTTTAAAAGACGGTCATAAAGAGATAGTTGTGGTGCCATGTGTCGTAATAGAATCGCGTTGTTGAGTAACATGGTGGTATAGTCATGCGGCATG